>NW_027269281.1:7997783-9438479 GCF_023055355.1 Agelaius tricolor
TTCTTACTTCTCAGCTTCTTCTTGCTCCTTTAGCTAACAGGCCCGCTGTTAGCCCCTTCCACAATCAATGATAATCCAAAGACTTTACGAGACCTCCACCAGCTGTGTGGGTCATTGAACTGGGTCAGGCCCTGGTTGGGGCTTACCACAGGGGATCTATCTCCCCTCTTCAACTTGTTAAAGGGGAGGGAGGAGTTATATTCTCTGAAGGCCTTGACTCAGGAGGCAAAGCAGGCTCTTGAAAAGGTACAGTCAACGCTGGCAGGCTGACAGGCCCATCACTGTCGGGTGGGCCTTCCCTTCAACTTTATCATCTTAGGTAAGCTTCCGCACCTTCACAGGCTCATTTTCCAATGGGACAAAGACCAGAAGGACTCCCTCTTGATTATAGAGTGGGTGTTCCTTGGTCATCAGCTGTCCAAAAGTATCACACGGCCACAAGAGCTGATAGCCTAGCTGATCAGCAAAGCTAGGGCTTGAATGCGACTGTTGGCAGGGTGTGATTTCACATGCATCCATGTCCTGATCAAAACATCGACAGGGATACTAACCAAGGACACCCTGGAGCACCTGCTCCATGAGAATGAAAGTTTACAATTTGCTCTAGATAGCTATCCAGGTCAAATTTCCATACATCATGCAGGCCACAAATTATTTAACACAGAATTCAATTTAATTCCAAAAGATATCCAAAGTCGATGCCCATTGAAAGTCTTGACCATTTTTACTGATGCATCCAGAGGATCCCACAAGTCTGTTATGACTTGGAAAGATCCTCAAACTCAGCAGTGGGAAGCTGACATTAGGGTCATAGAAGGCTCTCCTCAAGTTGCTGAGTTGGATGCAGTTGTTAAGGCCTTCGAGAAATTCCCAGAACCAATTAATATTGTTACCGATTCAGCTTATGTAGCTGGAGTAGTGTCCAGAACAGAACATGCCACTTTAAAAGAGGTCTCCAACCCAGTTATTTTCATCTTGCTCTTGAAGCTTGTATATCCAGTTTCCCACTGGGAGAAACCCTTTTTTGTGATGCATGGGAGGTCACACACTGACCTCCTCAAATTCATCGCTGAGGGGAACAGTAAAGCAGACGCCCTAGCCGCTCCATTAGAACTAGCTGGCCTACCCAACATCTTCCAGCAGGCCAAACTCAGCCATCAGCAATTCCACTATAACATTCCTGGTCTGATCCATCAATTCCATCTAAGGCATTATCAGGCCACGGCAATTGTGGCCACATGCCCAAACTGTCAGGAGTCCTCCTTACCATCATTGGGTTCAGGAGTGAACCCAAGAGGACTCCGCAGTTGTGAAGTGTGGCAGACAGATATCACTCATTTACCAGAGTTTGGAAGATTAAAATATGTACATGTCTCAGTTGACACCTTCTCGGGAGCAGTCTTTGCCTTGGCCCACTCAGGAGAAAAAGCCATAGATGCACAAAAACATCTGGTGCAGGCTTGTCACCCTGGTTTTTTAAGATTTTCTAAGCCTTCTGATGTTGACATTCTTGTAGTGAATTTTCTCACACACTTTCTGTAAATAACTCATTGTTTTGCATTCCTTGATGGAGGAGGAGAGAGTTGATGGACTGTTGGTTTAACCAGTGGCATTGGAGAGGTGCCACTGTCACCCTCCAATCCACTGTCACTTTTGGAAAACTATAAATGTTGGAGTCAGAAAATAAACGGCCCTTTTTTCTCTTTCACCTTGAGAACGGTGTGAGCGTGTGTTCTTTTGTGTCCTATAGCGACATCTGGTGACCCCGACGTGTGTATTGCAGCAGATTGCGGTGAGGTTTTCCCCTCCCCTCTTTGGTGCTCTGCCTGCGGTTCTTAGGGTAATGGCAAGCGCTGTGGGTTTTGAGGAGGATCTCCTCCTTTTGGATCTTTGGAGGGGGGTCCTGGAGTGGAAACGGATTTCTGTTTCCTGGGACGATTTTGAGAGATTGTTTCTGTGGGCCCGAGAGCGAGGGTTTCTTTTGGGTCCTGAGAAGGTGTTCTCCAGGGAGGAGTGGTCTCGTGTGGGGACCCGCCTCATGGAGGCCCTTTTTGACGATTGCACTCTAGATGCGGGACCGCTGCTGGTGCAGTGGAAGAGATGTGTGGAGCTTTGGGAGGGGTCTGGTTCTTGTACCCCTCGGAGTTCCCAGGGAAGCTCTTCTGTCTCAGACGTGGAGGAGGGGGAGTTTGAGTTTTTGTCCGATGAGGGGTCCCCCTCCCCGCCTCCGGACGGTGTGCTGGGGGGCGAAGCCCCGTGGGTTTCTGGGGGCTCTGTGGATTCGGCGGGCCGTCCTCGTCCTGCTTCGCCCTGCGTGGGCGGTGGGGTGGGGGACGGGTTGCATTTTCTTTGTGCCTTTCCGGTTTTTGAGGGCCAGCCTCCGCCTCAGCTTGAGTCTGGTTCGGTGACAACCTGGTGTCTGAATTGCGGTGTTTCCATGAAGTTCCCCCTGGCCATGGCGGGGGCGGGGTCGCCCCCTCCGAGCCGGGCTCCTCGGCGGGGGGGACGACTTCGCCCATCTCTGGGCCTGCGCAGCCTGCTGGGCATGCGCAGTCGGTGGAAGCACCCGGGGGCGGGGTGTCACTCGTCACCCGTCTCTGGGCCGGCGCAGCCCACTGAGCATGCGCAGTCGGTGGACGCAGCCAGGGGCGGGGCGTCGGTCGGCATTCTGTCCGGCCCCACTCCAATGGGCAGGCAGCCCGCCCCTCTCTGCTCGGTGGGGGCGGTACCCGCTGGGCAGTCTTGTGGTTTGGGACGGACCCTCATAGGGGGCTTGCCGGGCTCCCTGGTGCCGTCCTGCAGTGACGCAGCTGCACGGACTGCGTCTCTCTCGGCGACCCGTCCCTCCCCTGTGTCGGGGGCCGGGGGCCCCGCGCCAGTCTTGTCCCGGCCCGCGCCGGATTTGCGCGCCGGGACGGTACCTGCGTCCGCCGGGGCACCCCCTGCTGGAGCTGTAGCGCGACAGGGCACTGGGGTGTTTACCTTTAGTGTACCTGTTGACACGGCCAGCGGGAGGCCGGTGGGTGCCTGGGGCCACAGCACTTCCTCATCAAATTTGTGGATGCTTCCCGCATGTCAGGTGACCGTGTGTCCCAGGCACCCCGAGCATTTTTGGCGAGAGGTGAAAACCAAGACTGACGAGATGAATGAGCCTGTTTCCTCGTGGCACCTGCAGGGTCGCGGGGCGGGCTCCTTTGGCTCTGCCGGTGCTGCGGGGGGCCCAGGGCCGAGTGGTGTTGGCCTGGCTCCCAGGCGATCTTCGTCTCTTGTCCCTGTTGGGCCTGAGGACCGGGGCGCGGCAGGTGCAGTGGCTTTGCCAGGGGATCCTCAGGTTTTCCCTGTGCTCAGGGGTGTTGCTCATAACACCCATGAACCCCTTTCATATAAGCTGGAGAAGGAGCTCCGTGAGGCAGTTGCTCAGCATGGTTTGGGGTCCGCTGAGGTTATGCGGACTCTCCGGAGGGTTGATTCGGATATGCTGACGCCTCACGATCTCCGTCATGTGACACGTTCTCTTTTTGACCCTGTGCAGTATGGGCTCGTTTGGCGGCCCATCGTGGTGCTGCGGAATGCTGCGCTGGGTCCGCAGGACCCCAGGCGTGGGGTTGTCGCTGACATGTTGCTGGGAACAGGGCTTTATAAAGATGTTCAGGGGCAGGTTGGATTTGATCCCCTTGTGCTTGACCAGTGCCACATGCTGGGCATGGCAGCAATTGTTCAGACCCTGGAAATGGCTGCTCCGAGGCCGCCGTTCTCGACCATTGTCCAGGGGGATGACGAGCCTTTCATGACGTTCGCGGAAAGGCTGATTGCATCTGTGGAGAGGCAGGTGCCTGATCCTGTGGCAAGGAGCGTTACGATTACGAACCTTGTCAAGTGCAATTGCAATGCTGCTTGTAGGAAAGTCATAGTGGCTCTGCCTGGTGATCCTACTGTTTCTGAGATGGCGGAGGCCTGTGCGGACATCGTCCCCCTGGATCGGAAGTTGGCTGCTGTGGCTGCCGCTGTGCGGCCGGTTTGGGCGGCGCCGCAGGGCAAGCGGCTGCAGCGGGGGATTGCGCAGGCTAGCAAGAAGCAGGGGAAGAAAGCGCAGAAGGTGAAGTTCCCCATGTTCTTGTGTGGTCGGTGTGGTAGGCCAAATCATATGTCCGATGTGTGCAAGGCAACTATTCATGCTAATGGCCAGGCTTTGCCAGGCTCGGGAAACGGCAAGCGGAGCACACAGGGGGGACGCGTGCGGACACAAGCTTCTCTCCAGACCCCGGTGCCAATGGAGGTCTCCTTTGCCGGCTTGCAGCCAGCACCCACGGATCAGCAGGAGTGGATGTCTGCACCGCCGCAACAGTTGTGTTAGAGTCTTCTCAGATACGCAAGGTTCCCCTGGATGCCTTTGGTCCCTTGGGTGGGAGCATGAGTGCTCTCCTTATGGGGAGGTCTAGTGCCACCCTTCAGGGCATCATTGTGTGTCGTAGCGGCGGGAGAGATGCGACACACCATATGCGATGAATAGCAAATCCCGAAGTTTATTGAAACTCCACACATATTTATATTAGTGTTAATGAAGCTTATACATATTGCAAAAGCCGAGCTCATTATTGGTTAAAGCACACTTAGATCAAACACACCTACTTCTATCTCTTAACAATTATTTTGCTTCTATGTGTACATTCTTCTAATTTCTCTACCTTGGGATAGCTACATTTTCTGGCAAGCAATTTTCTCCCCCGTCTTCCCGTTTTAGAGAAGGTCACTGTGACCTTCGTCAGTAATTGGGCACCGGTTGCTCAGTTCCCAGCTTGTTTCTCTTACCCTTATCCATCGGTATCACATCGGAATGTCCTTTCTCAGCTAACCAATTATCCAAAAAGCTCTCTACAATTGTGTACCTGGGGCTCATCGATGCGGATTTCACGGGGAAGATTTGTGCCATGGTCTCCACACCCACCCCCCCGTCACGATCCCGAAAGGGACTCGGCTTGCTCAACTTGTGCCTTTCAAGTCCTCTGTTTGCAGGTCAGCTGACCAGTCGCGTGGAGCTGGCGGTTTTGGATCCACTGGGCTGCCTGAAGTTCACTGGACTGCTGTCCTGACCAAGGACCGTCCCGAGATGCCGTGCACCCTGTCTGTTCCTGGTGCGACGCCGCCGGAAGTCCACATCCACGGGCTTCTCGACAGCGGTGCTGACGTCACGGTTCTCTCCCTTGTGACCTAGGCCCCAGAGAGGCCCTTGGATCCGGTGGGGACATCTGTCGCTGGCCTGGGAGGGACAGCGCAATGTTACGTGAGCCAATGGCCCGTGCTGGTCACGAACCCAGAGGGACAGGTGGCCTGGGTCAGGCCTCATGTTACTTCTACTCCTGCCACCCTTTGGGGGAGGGATGGTCTGTCTGCTTGGGGGGTGCGCATTGGGACGGATTTTTGATGGGGGCCACTGCAGTGAAGGGCGCAGAGTGTCTGACGCCTCCTATACAGAGGCTGGTTGACAAACCTGTATGGGAAAAGCAGTGGCCCCTCCCTCAAGAGAAGTTGAATGCCCTTCGGAATCTGGTGCAGGAGCAGTTGGACCAGGGTCATCTGGAGCCTTCCACCAGCCCCTGGAACACCCCTGTCTTCTGCATCAAAAAGAAATCTGGGAAATGGAGGTTGTTGCAAGACCTCCGAAATGTCAATGCCGTGATCGAAAGCATGGCAACATTGCAGGCGGGCATGCCATCGCCTACCATGCTTCCTGCAGACTGGCCAGTCCTCCTTGTGGATCTGAAGGATTGTTTCTTTACAATTCCTTTGCATCCCGATGACAGACCGAAGTTTGCCTTCTCAGTGCCAGCAATTAACGAGGCTGAACCCCCACAGAGATATCAATGGAGGACATTGCCTCAGGGCATGCGCAATTCTCCTGCCATATGCCAGTGGTATGTGGCCCGTGCCTTGTCTGGAGTTTGCAGGCAGTTTCCTGATGCACGTCTGTATCATTATATGGACGACATTTTGGTGGCCGCGTCCACCCAGGATGAGCTGCTGAGGATTCAGCCTCGGTTGCTTGATGCTTTGCATGCTCAGGGACTGCAGGTGGCTCCGGAGAAGGTCCAACAGCAACCACCTTGGAAGTATTTGGGGGTCAAAATTCTGGAACGGACGATCCGTCACCAGGAGGTGCAATCTGTGCATCCTGTGAGGACACTGAATGATGTTCAGAAATTGGTAGGTGTCATCACCTGGTTACGTCCGTACTTGGGAGTAACCGATGCGCAGCTGCCTCCTCTGTATGATTTGTTGAAAGGAGACGCTGATCTAAAATCACCTCGCACACTGACCCCTGATGCGCATAAGGTGTTGGAGGTGGTTCAGCAAGCTGTTTCGGCTTGCCAAGTTTATCGCATTGATCCCTCCGTTGATGTCACTGTGTTCGTCACCACTCCAGATTCGGATCCCACGGGTATCATTGGCCAGTGGAGTGACAATTGGTCTGATTCCTTGCACATTTTGGAATGGGTTTTCCTGCCCCATCAGCCGCAGAAGACGGCAACTGCGTTGTTTGAATTGATCCCTCGCTTGATAATCAAATGCCGGCAACGGTGTTTGCAATTGATGGGTGCGTATCCCGCAAAGATCATACTCCCGGTGCAACGGGAGGATTTTGACTGGAGCTTTGCAAACAGTGTGTCCCTGCAGAGTGCTCTGGAAAATTTCTCCGGGCAGATCACTTATAATCTGCCCAGCCATAGGCTACTGCATATGGCAAAATTCACAAAAATCTCTTTGCGGCACAAAAATAGCCAGGAGGCCGTGCAAGGACCCACCGTCTTCACTGATGGTTCAGGGAGGACTGGGAAGGCCATTGTTACCTGGAGGGATGGATTTGAGTGGCAGGTTCTGGAAGGCCATGAGGATGGGTCAGCCCAATTGGTTGAACTGAGGGCTGCTGTCATGGCATTTGAGAGATTCTCCCAGGAACCTTTCAACTTGGTCACGGATTCCACCTATGTGGCCAATATCGCACAGCGGTTGGGTCACTCGGTCTTGAAGGAGGTCAGTAATCCTGCCTTGTTTCACTTACTGAAGACCTTGTGGTGTGCCATTCAGGCCCGACTTCATCCATTCTATGTTCTGCATGTGAGGAGTCACACCAATTTGCTGGGCTTTATAGTGGAAGGTAACACAAGGGCTGACAAGCTGGCTAACCCAGCGTGGGTAGCGCCTCAGCCTGATACACTCGTGCAGGCCAAGGCATCGCATGGGTTTTTCCACCAAAACTCACATACCCTGCAGAAGCAGTTTCAGCTGACGCCAACTGAGGCTCGTGACATTGTTGAATCATGTGATGACTGCCATGCACTTGCTCCGCCTTTTCCGGCAGGGGTAAACCCCAGAGGCCTTAGAGCCTTGGAGCTTTGGCAGACCAATGTCACCCTGGTTGCCGAGTTTGGCCGGCTCAAGTATGTGCATGTCACTGTGGACACGTTCTCCTCTGTGATGTGGGCTTCGGCTCACACTGGGGAGAAGGCCCGCGATGTCCTTGCCCACTGGAGGCAGGCCTTTGCCATTTTGGGCATACCTTCTGCTGTGAAAACCGACAATGGTCCTGCTTACGCATTGCAAAAGGTGCGGCAGTTCCTGCAGTTGTGGGGTGTCTCGCACAAGTTCAGGATCCCTCATTCTCAGACTGGTCAAGCTATTGTAGAACGTGCTCATGGTACTCTGAAGCGGGTTCTTCAAAAACAAAAACGGGGAATGCAGGGTGAAACCCTGCACAGTCGGTTGGCAAAAGCTTTGTACACAATCAATCATCTCACTGTGCCACAGAACTCGAATAACCCTGACATTTTGAACCACCATCTCTTGTTGCAGGCTGCGGACGAGGTAAATCAGCCTCAAGCGAAGGTTCGGGTGCGGAATTTAGTCACCAAACAGTGGGAAGGTCCCTATGACCTTATCGCTTTGGGGCGCGGTTATGCTTGTGTATCCACAGATACTGGGGTACGCTGGGTACCTTCGAAATGTGTTCGCCCTGACCTGCGACCGCAGAGGCAGAATCCAGCCGATGAGCAAGACGGAGACCGTGACCAACCCGAAAGGGATCAAGCAGGCGGATCATTGAGTGATGACTCAGATGCAGATGACGGGAGTGATCGCTCTGATGATTCGTCCGCAAGTGGACACTGAGCATTGTTCATGTTTTCCTTTTTACATTGTTCATTTTCTTTTCTTTTTCTTTTTAAATGGAAAAAGGGTGAGATGTCACCCTGGTTTTTTAAGATTTTCTAAGCCTTCTGATGTTGACATTCTTGTAGTGAATTTTCTCACACACTTTCTGTAAATAACTCATTGTTTTGCATTCCTTTATGGAGGCGGAGAGAGTTGATGGACTGTTGGTTTAACCAGTGGCATTGGAAAGGTGCCACTGTCACCCTCCAATCCACTGTCACTTTTGGAAAACTATAAATGTTGGAGTCAGAAAATAAACGGCCCTTTTTTCTCTTTCACCTTGAGAACGGTGTGAGCGTGTGTTCTTTTGTGTCCTATAGCGACACAGGCTTTTGCCACTTTAGGGGTCCCCAATAGCATCAAAACTGACAATGGCCCAGCCTATACTTCCAGGGCATTCTGTGAGTTTTTACAAGAATGGGGGTCCAACATCTGACAGGGATACCGCACTCCCCCACCAGCCAAGCAGTGATAGAAAGGACTCATCAGACTCTTAAAAAAGTCCTCAACTGCCAAAGAGGAAACACCCAGATTGCTGCACCACAGCAAAGGTTATATAAAGCACTGTTCACAATCAACTTTCTCAATTGATCCTTAGAGGACCTGAATCCACCCGTTCTGAAGCATTTTCATCAACATCGCCAGCTTCCGTTGGAAGAAAAACTGCCAGTTCTGGTCAGACACCCAGAATCTGGGGAAATCCAAGGACCCTTTCAACTGGTAACCTGGGGGCATGGGTACATGTGTGTGTCTACGCCCTCCAGAGTGAGATGGATCCCCCGGAAGTGGGTCAAGCCATATATTCCAGTTAACAGAAAAGGCCAACCAACTACAACCCCTCCGAACCCTCTAAACAACCCTACAAATGACACAGTTGCCTCAAATTGGAAGCGCCGCAAAGAAAGAGGGGAACTCTAACTTCCTATTGAAAACCCTGATGTGTGTCATGTTTAAACTTGAGTTAATGTTTCCTTTGTTCTAGGCATCTACCCAACTAAGCATGAGAATCCAACACTTGTGGCTCATAGCCTTCCTCTGCCAATCCTGCAAAGCATGAGTGATTCCCCAACCTCAAAACTGTTGTTTTAACCAAAGCATCCGTGCTTCCATCAATGAGACGAAGGACATGAAAATGAGGATTGGTTCAGAGACTTGTTTAAGAACTGGGGGTTGTTGGGTTGGATGCTTTCAGTTATAAAAGATATAGGTTAGTTTATAGTTGTAATATTTTTAGTCTCTTTAGTGTTTGGAATTTTAAAGAGAGTTATCTCGAATGCTACCAACGGGTCATCTTCTTCCAAAGTCGTAGTGGCAGCAGCCACTACGGAACAAGAATGGTGGGAAGAAGACGCATCTGAGAGACTGAGTTTAAAGACTAAGTTCCTACTCCTGTCCTGCTTCTTTTTTCAGTATTTTAAAACAAAAAAGGAGGAGATGTGCTAGTCTGTTATTTTACAGTTTTTTCTTCTGTAATATTCCTTGTTACAAGTTTGTAATGGTTCATTCCATGTACCTCATTTGGCTTCCCTGATGGTTCAGTCCTGAGTTGTTTACCCCAAATATCTCCCTGTGACCGCAGCAACGCAGTGTCAATATGTCTCATTTGTCTTTGTATAATAACCATGAGCTACATGTTATAGCCAAAAAGGCATTTCTAAGTACCATATTTTGGTAAACCAAGGTCCAGAATTTTTAAAAAATTTAGCTTGCAACACAAGGCCTGAAAGCCCTCCTTCTGACCACTTCAATGTTCCCTTTGTCACTTCCAAGAAGTTTACTGGCTTTGAACTGTTGCTTATTAGGTGTCCTTTCAGTCCGCAATCAATTATTTCTAGTTTGGTTACACTGATGGTCTTTTTACTTGGAGTAGGTAGTCTATATGAAAGCCAATTAAGCTTTGACTCACCAATAGTAGTACCTTGAGGAATTTTGCTAATGGAAAGATGAGCTGGTGAGTCCAACGTGGTGTTACTCATCACCTTGCTACTATTAATGCCTGATATAGACACAAAAGTAAGATTTGCCCTAAGTGGTTTTGGATGTTCTCACTGTTGATAGTCTAAGTGAAACTTTCCTGTGAAATCAAGGCATCCCAAGATAGGTTTTTAGCAATACAAATTGGGGGCAACTCAGTATAAATTGTTTGGAAACCATTATTTTTGATCCATTCTTTATTTTCCTCCAGAGGTCCCCATGGTTGAAGCCAAACACCTCCTGTCCATTTTGTATCATTACTTGCTATTGGTAGTTCAGCATTCCACCATGTAAGAGGTCTAAAAATGGGAGGATCAATAACACAAGCCAAATATACCTGTTCTACAGTCACTAAAGGCACAAAAAAAAATAAAACAGAATAAACTTCTTACAGTACTGCTGCTAGCTACGATTGCTAGGTAGGCTGGGAAGGTGTTCTCTGGGGTTGGTGTGGCTCCTACACCGTGCATCAGGATTTCAGCTCTTTGTTGCAGTTGCTTCAGCATCCCCCATGTTATCTCTGGGTTCATCCACTTGCTGTTGGCTGGTGTCAATACTGAGAGTCTCTTCAGCTGGGGTATTGAGTTGTTGGACTGGTCTTTCCAGCTCAGGGTACAGTTTTACCAGACGAGCAGGTAACCACTTTGGACCTGTTGGCAATAGAACACATGCATACTCTCTCCCCCAGGTTAGTAAATCAGCTGGCCCTTGCTATTGCACATCCAGTTGTGGATCCTTATATAAAACTTTTGGAAATTGGTTCTGCACACACAAACCTTCAGAGCAGTGTCGCTCTGCCAGGGATCGAGATTGCTGATCTGCATTCAAAGAATTTAGTGTAAATGTTGCATTATCTAAGTGTTCTTGAGGAGTCATATTCCACCTTTTTTGTTTTAATAACATGTACTTTATATTTTGCTATGAATATTAGGCAACACAAAAGTAAAACAATACCTGCAATAAAACAATAAGCTTACTACATGCTCAGGTTTAGCATCAAGCAAAAACAAACAAGGTAATACACGTAATCATTACTACATGAGAGAAAGGATAGCAATTTAGAAAGATGTATCATCAACTGTCTAAATATTTTACTATCATGCAGAGTCCACAATCACTAGGGAGCCCTGTTTCACAGCGAGGACCTGGAGAACACTTCCTGGATAACATTTTCAAGTTCACCCCGAAAGGGGGTCCAGCTTTTATAAGCCCAGATCAGCAAGTCGAAGTGACCTTGTTTTCTTTTTCAACCTTGAAATGAAACTTGAGATAATTTTAGTATAGGAGGTAATATAAAAGTGGATCTTTATTTAGAGGCCTCCAGGGGCAGTTATGGAGAGTGTCCACAAAAGCCCACCCCCCATGGGGGTGAATACAGTTTTATAGGTGTGGCAAATTAGCATAATTGACAAAAAAGCACCAATGGGGAAGACAAGTGGTGATGCAATTTCTCCCCAGGTCAAACCCCTTCTCTGAAGCCCCCTCCCCCCCCCCCCCCCCCTTGGTACTAGATGTACATGTTTATGAAGATGTATCTTGACGAGCTGTTCTCAGCCTTGGTTCACAGGAAGAACCAAGATAGGATAGGAGCCTTGTACCCCCAAGGACTTGGAGCTCTGGAATGTGTTTAGTCTTTCTGCCTAGGGAAAGGGCATGGAAAATTACTGGTAAAACTAGATAGAAGACAATAATAGGCTACAGAGCTCCAAATATATGTGTAAAGAATACAGAGAATACATAAAAGAAAAAAAGACAAAAATCAATAGGCATCAACCTGATTACATTTTTAGTGCAGAAACACCTGGGTCTGATGGCACACTTCCCGACCAGCCAGGGCCAGGGCTTGGCAAGACCCTAGGCCTTGACTGGGAGGGTTTTCCCTAAAATATCCTACAAACAAGCCTCTAATAATATCAGTTGGGAAAGTTCATTAAAATGATACATTTCTTGCAGATAACTACAAAAGGTTATGTAAAAATTTCAAAAGCAGCTGGTTCGACTTTGTCATCTATTTTTAGTTAAGTAATCAATGGCAACATGAACAAACCACAAAGGACCAAAGGAATGTATATGAGTAACATCAAATAATATCTTACAGCTAATTTCTTTTATAAAAGTTCTGTGTATTCATGTTATGACATTACCAACATCTCCAGAATCGCTAATTATATTAACTGCTTCTTCTTTAAAAATTGAGTGGAACCACCTGTTCAATTTATTGCATATTTCTATTCATAATCTTGCTGTGTAATGACTGCCTTTGCTGTGTGTCCTGATTCATCAATAAAAATATTATGTGCACCAGGAATAGGACTGCGGCACACAATAGTTTGTAGTGCTAAAGGCAAGTGAACATTTCTGCAACAGTTTGTCTGAAGGTAAAGAGAAAGAATCCTGTCCTGTAAAATCTGCCAATGCTATATGAAAAATATATGAATTTTGCAACAAATATTCATAAATGTCAAGAGACAGTGGTAAATGAATTGCCTCCAGGTCATATCCTGTCAATTGCACAATGCAGGTTCTGCCCTTCTTAATTAAAGATGCATAGAGCTCTATCAGGGTAGTGACAGTTTTCTTAAGTGTATTTGGCAAAAAAAAATCATTCTAAGTAGATTGTTCTGTCTCCTTATTAGATTGTCCTATTAAAGCTGTGGGGCAAAGTGCAGTAAGGAATGAAAACAAGCAGGCTGGTAAAGCTGAAATAATTTTATCTACTTTTTCAGTGGAGATTCATGAGCTAATTATATCTAATTCTCAAATAGCCTCTTCACCTAATGTTCGTGGGGAAGTCAGGGTCTTCTTTCAAGTGAGCAGACAAATGCTTTAAGTGATGACTGGCTACACATAGCATGGGTCTTACGCAGTTAACTGCTCCCAGTAACTTTTGTAAATCATTCAATGTTCTGATATCAAGCTTTAAAGGTAATTACTGTAGTTTCACATTTCATCCAGTCAGTATCCATCCTAAGGTCCTCTGAAAATTTTAAGTGCAATTTGTAGCCCATGCTAAGTAAGGTTCAGAATTATTAATTAAATATTCAGGATATAGAGGAATAGTAAAAAAAGCAGTCTTTCAAGTCAATACCAAGTTCCAATCCCAGGCAATAAAGGAAGATTCAGTGTGAAAAATGCAAATCACTTGTTTTTAGAATTTTAAAAGTTTAATAGTAATAAAATGGTTATAAAAATAGTAATATAATTACAGTGATAAAAATTTGAACAATTTGGATTAGGACAATATGAGACAATAAAAACAAAGAGTTACGGACAGTCCCGGTACCTCTTTCTGGGCAAAATAAGCCCGAAAAAGGACACACGTTAACAGAGGATTAACCCTTAAAAGCAATAGCCTGTTGCATATTCATACATCTCAGACATGATGCATAACTCCCATTCAAACAAAGGATTCTGGCTGGTCAGTGTCAACTTCTTCCTCTTAATCCTGACGGCATCTTCAGGGCTGAGCGAGGTGGGAAGAAATTAGGTTCTTCTGATAAGGGAGCAATAACTTCTTTTTCTCTGAAAGATTTAGGTGTCCTGTGGCTGCTATCTCGGTGGGAATACCTCATTTCTCTCTTTTAAAAAACCTATCTTATATAGCATAGTTTCTATTTTAACATTATGTTATAACCTAAAACTATATTTAACACACTACTTAAGAAAATTAATACAGCATAACTTTCTAACATAACACATATAATATTCATTTTAATATTTGCAAAAAGCCAATCATAAAATATGCATTTTTCACATTCGGGGTTCCTGGCTGCAGGGCACCCATGGGTTTTATGATTGCATTAATAGGCTGTAAATCATGCAGTAAATGCCACTTCCCTGATTTATTTGGGATCACAAAAATAGATGTATTCCAGGGCCTAGTATAAGAAAATATGTGCCTATAATTATTTTTGTACTAGCTGTTTTGCCTTAATTAGCTTATCCCTTTTCAAGACCACTGGTCTACCTAAAGAACTGTGGTGTTCTTTTGGCATGTCAGGAGTCCCAGTCATCCTCTAAATACTTTGCTGGACTGTGCCAATGTGCTCAGCTCTTTGAACAACTGGGCTATGTACAGAAAACATAAATTTTATCCTGTGGTTTCAATTTTGATCTTGCCAAGTTCACCTCTTATTTGTAGGCCTGTGACTACAAGGAGGTTATCAGTCTGCACACAGAAGAAAAATCTTGAATTCAGGGACAGCCTCAGAAAACAGTGTGGTTCCTGTAGAAGACAGCCCTCCAATTCTAAGTTATATAGGGGATTTTCCTTTCAGAGATTTGGATTGAAAATTGCTGTAACCTATAACCTCAGAAAAGAGACAAAGTATACAAAATATGGGCTTTCCAGTAGAAATATTCTGCCCTGGTGAAATCCAGCAAAATTAGAAAGCCTGCAGAATGCCTTAGGCTAAACAGTACTAGTGAGAAGAGGGGGGGAAAGGAGCTTCAAGCTATTTAAGCCAGAAATATTTTGCTTTGGTTTGCAACCCACTTCTGTTTCTGTACTCCTCCAATGTTACCAAATTACAAGCATCCCAGCAATTCCTACCAAGGGAATTTCACCCAAGTTAATGAAGGTTTCACTGTTGCTTTCAACACAGATATAATTTCATTTTGTGAGAAACAATGCTCACTTTCAAAACTTTAAAAGTTTTTTTAAGACCTCATCAAAATACAACAGAAGACTGAATAAGGAAAAATACAGCACCAGGAGCAAATGATTCAACCACCCTGTGCTTGTCTACAAAAATGGATGCTCCGCCTTTTATACCTCTAGCTCCTCCCAAAATCTTGTCAGTCAACTCCTTCTTCACTGTCTAGTGGTGGAGATCACGTTCTTACATCTTGATTGGAGGTCAGGTGTTGCCATAGTAACAAGCTGACCCTCTCAAATGCCCCGACAACTCAGTCTATCCCATAACAATGCAAGGGGGACGGGAAACATAACTATACATCTACAAAACTTTTCTTAACATGTACATAATATTCACCCCTTAATTGTGAGTCAACTGCCACAGACATATTTTATGAAAAATCCTTTTGCCAGGATTTTTTCTCCTGACAAGCTGAGAGGCCTCAGAAATGAAATGTAAACAATAATTATCTGCTGCTGTGGAAGGTGGAAGGTGCATCTTTGATTGGTCTCATGTGGTTGTTTTTACTTGATGACCAATCACAGGTCCAGCTGTGTCGGACTCTCTGGTCAGTCACAAGATTTTATTATTCATTCCTTTCCTAGCCTTCTGATGAAATCCTTTCTCATTCTTTAGTATAGTTTTAATATATCATTTTCTTTTAATATAATATATATCATAAAATCACTAAATACCAGAAGGGGAGTATTAGAAGGTTCTAAAGGTTGTGCTAAGGGTTGTTTTAAGGGAAGGTACAGATCTGGCTTCTTTTCAGGATTAACAGGAGCTAATGGTAATATGTCCACATCTGGTTCATTAGCAGTATCCTTTTCACCACTCCCTGCCTCAGCTACTCGCAGGGGCTCTAAAGCACTCATGAGAAATCACCATGTTATTATTACCAAATCACGAACTGAAAAACCGAAGTCCTCACATGTTCATAAATGCTCTCCTACCTTAGAATCAAAGCTTCTTTCATTTAGAAACCAAGTACAGTGTTCATTAACCAGTAACAAAGTTGCTCAAATTTCTTGTCAGAGATTTTACATCCTGCAGTGTGGAGAATCTGTTGCAATACCTTTAAGTTGTGCCCATGCCCCTGGGAAACCCCCCTGTCCCACAATATTATACAATCCTGTTGTTAGCGTTCAAAAACACATAATCACATAAGCGATTATATGCGGTGCTTTTTATTTAAGAGCTCTGGGAATCGGGGTAGTTTCCACCCAAATCTGATTCCGACCATACATTCGGGGTGAACATGTTTTATACTCTATCATTACATAACTTTCATGTTAATTATTAAACTTATATTGTTCTATTGTATACACAGATTTCAGCTAAACATAGCCCCCTTTAAATTTCCAACATAGTTTCTCATGATTCTTCTTATGGTTATATAATAATTATATTTAATTACTAAACAATCACCACATCTAACAATTATATCTTTTATCATACTGCTTACGCAGGTGCAGTGATCTGAGAAAACACAAAGCCTAATATTTTCAAAGACTATTTTTAACATTTTCCAGGGCTCCACTATCACCGTGGTTCTTCATCCAGCAAACACCACTGACCAAATGTTATAGGCTGTGCTGGCAATTTTCCCCGTTGGATTGTGGTTCGCCAAAAAAGTCCCCTGTTGTTGATATCACAGCTGTGATCTGTTCGCACATCAAGGGTCACCAAATGTTGGTGACAGGTTTAAATGCACAGCAAAATCTAAGTATAGAAATAGCTATCTCCACGATGAAAATAACATACTGATGCAGCGGAACAGTGTTGTTTTTCTCCTCGTCCTCTCTCTGGTCTCCCTTTCCCAGGCAAGCTCTGTTTTCTTTAATCTTGTGTAGTGGGTTGAGCGCTGGCCAAATGCCAGGGCATCCACTAAAAGTATTTATTCAGTTTCTTCTGTTATAATTGTGCAAAAGAGGGGGGAAAATAAATTAAAATAAAACTTATGGGGTGAGATAAGGATTAGGAAAAAGACAAAGCAGGATCAAATCTTTAAAGAGTATAAAGAAAACTTTCTTGACAGAATTAAAAGAAGAATGATGTCCTGGTTCAGGGCCAATTTGGGTGATTTGGTTTATTAATATTGGAGCGCTGTGTGATGAGAGCAATCCATTTGCTCCATGTAGCACTGGTGGCATGGTGGATAGAGGGAAACTTTGCTTTGAACATCTACCTCAGCATTGGTAGTCGGGGTGGTAGGAGGAGTTGTGCTTTAGTGCTTATTACTTCTGAGGTGGCTTGGACTCTTTCATAGGCTGCTAAAATTTCCTTCTCTATTGGAGTATAGTTGGCTTCAGACCCTCTGTAGCTTCAACTCTAAAATCCTACTGGTCGGCTTCGAGTCTCACCAGGTACCTTCTGCCAAAGGCTCCAGGACAAACTATGGCTCCCGGCTGAGGAGTAGAGCCCATTCTTCACATCTGGTCTTGTCCTGACTGGGCCAAGGGCTACTGCACGAGTGACCTCCTGCTTGATCTGGGCAAAGGCTTATTGCTGTTCAGGGCCTTAGTGGAAAGTGTTCTTCTTGACTAGGTAGAGAGGGCTCACAATCTGACTGTACTCAGGAATATGCATTCTCTAAAAACCTATGGTGCCTAGGAAAGCTTGTGTTTCTTTCTTATTGGTTGGTGGAGACATTGCTGTGATCTTGTTGATGACATTGGTGGGAATCTAACACTGTCTGTCTTGCCACTTCACTCTTAGACACTGGATCTCTTGAGCAGGTCCCTTGACTTTGCTCTTTTTAATGGCGAAGCTGGCTTTCAGGAGAATCTGGATGATTTTATCTCCTTTCTCAAACACTTCTGTTGCTGTCTTCTACACGATGTCATTAACATATTGTAGATGTTCTGGAGCTTCACCCTTTTCTAGTGTAGTCTGGATCAGTCCATGGCAGATGGTGGGGCTGTGCTTCCTCCCCTGGGGCAGTCGGTTTATAGGTATACTGCACTCCCCTCCACGTGAAGGCAAACTGAGGCCTGCATTCTGCTGCCAAAGGAATGGAGAAAAAATGCACTGGCAATATCGATAGTGGCATACCACTTCGCTGCCTTGGACTCCAGCTTGTACTGGAGTTCCAGCATGTCCAGCAGAGCAGCGCACAGTGGTAGAGTCACTTCTTTCAATGCACGATAGTCTACAGTCAATCTCCATTCTCTTTCAGATTTACGCACAGGCTAAATGGGGCTGTTGAAGGGTGAGTGGGTCTTGGTGACCACCCCTTGGCTCTCTAGCTCATGGATCATTTTGTGGATGGGGATCACGGCATCTCGATTCATTCGGTACTGTTGACAGTGCACTGTCAAGGTGGCAATTGGCACTTGTTGCTCTTCCACTTTCAGGAGTCTTACTGTAGATGGGTTTTCTGATAGTCTAGGCAAGGTGTTCAACTGCTTGACACCCTCTGTCTCTACAGTAGTTATTCTAAATTCCTATCTGAGTCTCTTTGGGGCTTTGAAATATCCACTTCGGAGGAAGTCTATGCACAAAATGCATGGGGCCTCTGGGCCAGTCACAATAGGATGTTTCTTCCACTCATTTCTAGTCAGGCTCACCTCAGCTTCCACTAAAGTAAAATCTTGTGATCCCTCTGTCACACCAGCAATAGAAACAGATTCTGCCCCCACATGTCTTGATGGGATTAATGTGCATTACGCACCAGTGTCGACCAAAGCTTTATATTTTTGTGTTTCAGATGTGTCAGGCCAACGAATCCACACAGTCCACAAAACACGGTTTTCCCTAGCCTCTACCTGGCCAGAGGCAGGGCCCCTGTAAGCCTGGTTATCCTTCTTTCAGTGGGTATATGTTTTGGAGGTTCCTTCAAGGGGATCAAAAATATCGTCATCATCATCATATATGGCAGTTTGGTTACGGGCCACTGGAGCTGCTTTCCTTTTGGTGGAACTTCCTCTCTGAGTCTTGCCTTCCTTCAATTCATGCACCTGTTGTGCCAGAGCAGCAGTAGATTTTCTATCTCATCTCCTCATGTTTCTCTGCAATCACGCAGGAAGAACCACAGCTCAGCTTGTGGGATGTACCTTCTCTCCCCATCTGGGGAACATCTGCGTTGGACACCAGAACCTCTGATCTGTACTGCTGAGTTTTGGAGAAGGTCTTCTTTAATCTTCTCCCTGAGTTTCCTATGATTCTCCTCTATCTTGTTCTCTAATTTCTGCAGACGTGTTTCCACCACTGCAATTCTGGCATGTGTTGGGCCATGTACAGCATCTGCATATGCTCAGAGCTTCTTTGCCATATCAAGCACAGTCTCCTCACTGTCATACCGCTTCATTATTGCTAAAGCAGAAGCATATTCTTGTGGCCCAAGTCGTACAATTTTTTGCCACATCATGGATGTACATGGTACCAAGTCTGGATTTACAGTGTTTACGTCATCTGAGAGGACAATCTCTGCTATTGCCATTTCTCTCAAGTGTTGAATTCTTTATTCTATGGTCTTCCACTGAGTTTGCTGCATATAGAGATCGTCTGTACACAGGTATCTTTGTGCTACACTTTCCAGGACCTGTGCCCAGAGGCTGTGAGGGTTAGCCCCCCTCATCATTCCTTGGTTGATGACAGGATCATGTGACAGGGATCCCAAATGCCTCACTTCACTACTGTCCAAAACTGTAGCCTTGCCTGCAGCATCCCAGAGACAGACTAACAAACTAACCTGCCTCTATCTGCCGCCCTACAGTATCTAGCAGTGTGCGAGAAGCATAGGCCAGGGTCCAGCTTATTGCAATGAGCTTTTTCTCCTTAGAGTCATCATGGCACTTCTCTTTCAGGTATTTCCCCACCTCATCTGGATTCTGAATTTGTTCACGTGGAAAATTCTAGTCTTCAGGGTCAGAAAATTCCTTCAGGGTTTAGCCCATATTTTCTCATTCTCCACACCACTCAGGATTTTCCACGCCTGGGTCTTCTTCTGGGTCAGGGGTCTCTAGAAATCTCAGCCCTCATTCTAGAGAAGCTGCAGACTGTATAGAGGAAGCTTACTAGATTAAATACCAGGAAGATGGTCTCTTTAACATTCAGGGGAAACTGAACATTCTCAAAAAGTGACATAACAGATTCAAAGGAGAAGAAGGAAAGGAAAGGCTGGGAAGCCTCATTCCCTGCTCCTCCTCTAACAAACTGGGTGCAATTACTAACAAATCCCCAAAACATGCTACTGGAACTGGGACGCAGGGTAGGACGAAGAAACCATAAACAATACACATCTTGAACAGACTCCAGTATCTTTGTAAATGCCCAATAAATCATTATCACCAAGCCCAGCACAACAGCTGTTCTAATCCGTGCCCTTCTACTGTAAAAACTACATGTTAGGGACAATAATCTTAGTGACCAGAAAGGTATTAAAACCTCAAAAAAGCCTAGAGACCAGAACCACATGAAGGCCTCCACCCAAAGAGACATTACAAATTCAAGCAACATGGCTACTGACTGCTTTAACCCACTACAGAGCAAGCATAACCAACATGTAATCAATAAAGTTTTTTTTCTACTTTTTCGGGCCTCATGTTGGGGACCACTAGATATATTTTTCTTGGTTCAGGGCCAATTTGGGAGACAACCCCCAAGGGGGCTCCTCTAAAAAAGCAGATTCAATTGGCCCCTCCTCCAACCGGTTCAGGAGAAAATGCCTCTTTGGAGAAAAGTGGAAAATGTGTTTATTAAACAATAAAACCTAAACAATATTAAACAATAAAACCTCTTGCTGCTCCAAAAGAGATGACAAACTCAGAAAAGTCCCTTCTCTAGGTTGCAGCTTGGTTCACTCAGTCTCTTATCAGTCCCTCCGGTGCTGGAAGTACCACAGCCCAGGCCCAGCCCGGTGGGCCACAGATGCGAGCTGCTGGTGCTCTTCTGGGTGTTCAGTCTAGAGCAGGTTTAAACAGGTCTAAAGAAAAAGGAAAAAAACACACCGTCCAGGGAATTTCTTTGCCTCAGCTAGCTAAAACTAACTAAAGCAAAGGAGAGCTCTGTCCTGCTGTCTGTCCATCCACAGACAAAAAAAGTCTAGGAGCAGGAATATGAAGGAGTGAGTGCAGTGTATGAAAACAAGCTGCATGCTGCTTCTTTCCTCTTTTCACTCTCTGGAACAAGTCTTAAAGGTGCAAAATGTATTATTCAGCATAAACAGAGCAGACGACTGGGGATAAAGCATCATATAGTCAACCCAGGAAAAATGATAAGAACTAAAATAAACCCTTGCCTAGTTTGTCATGGGAGGAATTTAGGGAAGTAATGCAAAAGCTTTTTGTGTAACTGACAGTCTGTTGAACCACTGAGAAGCTGGACACACCTCTGTGAAAGACACATGTTAAAGATGAAAGAAACCTGGGAACTTCCTCTTTCTTTCCCAGCTGGCAAGAAGGTAACACACCCAGGGCCCACTGGGTCCCATCCTGGCCGGGCCCAGGAAGCCCGCCGGGCTCTGTCCTCAACCGGGCCGGGCAGGCTCTGCCGCAGGGGGCCAGGCCCTTCTCCGGGGGGTCCTGGGGATATGCCGAGCCCCGTTCTGGCCGGGCTGGAGCCCCAGGAGCTGCCGGGCAGGAAGGCAGGGGGGAGGCTGCAGAGCCCTGGCCAGAGCAGGGCTGGCTGTGGCTGTTAAGATCTTGCTGTCAGGCCTCCTCCCCCCAGCACAGCTGAGACCAGAGGCAGCCCTGCGGCTGGAAGTGAACGAAGAGAAAACCGAAGACCAGCCATGAAGCCAATCCTGACACAGCCCCAGTCGCAGCTCCCAACACAAGTTACCAGTGAGTCAGGTGACCATTTCCAGGTCCCAGGCAACATGTTAACCCTTTCAGTGCTTTAATCGGCTCTCGAGTTTGAGAAAGGAACAAGATGCAAGCATGTAAAGGAACAACATGAAGACATCGAGGTCAGTGAAAAAAAAGTTAAGTCCCAGATGGGAGAGAGGAGGAGATGCCTTGTTTTAGAGATGAAATCCTCTTGTAAGCTATGGAGAAAAGACTCTTTTTCCCTATAATGCATGAAACTATGGGGAGATGAAGGGTTCAAATTGATAGCGAGCAAAGGCCTTCATACCAAAATAAGCAGATTTTAAAGTAGCTGTGATCCCATGAAAAGTTTGAACAGAGAAGGAGAGTAGTCCTCTGCCCCCAGGAGGAGGAGATCTCTGTTCCCAGGGATGAAGATGATTTTAGAGATAGATAATGACAACTTTTGCCTTTGAACAGCTTATCTTTAAAACAATACCCCATAAGTTAACATGGCCCATCGACAGGCTGAGGGAAGGCTTGTGGAAAATTGCAGGGACTTCATGATTGCAGAGTTCCCTGGGCGGCTGTTATCGGTGAGGGAATTGAGAGCCATGAGAGAACTGTTTTCTTCCTTGTGTGGAGAAGTCTCCATAACATTAAAAAGAGGGACTTCTCTCCCTAAGTGAACTGAAGAAAGACTATTTTAGAGGTGGTAAACTGACTGGAAATTTTAGGCTTTGTTTCTTTACATTGTCAGTGGAAAAGAAAAAGTTGTGGAGGGAGAAGTGTTCTGAAGGGTTTGTTTTGATTCTTACTACTTTTTTTTTCCTATTAGTTACTGTTAATAAATTTTTCTTTATACCCTTTTAAGGTTTTGAGCCCGCTTTGCCTTTCTCCTAATCCTATCTCACAGCAGGAAGTGAGTACACTGGTGATTGGCCAGCACCAAACCCGCCACACTCTTTTAGTGAATTAGCCGGGAAATCTCAAAATTGGTAAAATCTCAAATTGGCGAACCAAAACCACTACACTCTTAGAACACCTTTCTTCCCCCCAGCCCTTCTTTCCTTCCCAACAACAATGTAAAGAGACAAAACCTGGGGTTATCAGTCAGTTTATCAATTTTAAGAAGAATCTTTCTTCAGTTCATTTAGGGAGAGGAGTCTCTCCTGCTATGCCACAGGAAACAGTTTTCTCATGGCTTTAAGTTCATGGCTAAACAGTCCGCCCGGCACCTGCTTGCATGTGGAAGTCCCTCCCATCAACTTCACAGTCTTCCCACAACTGCTTTTGAGGGTCACTGGCTTTTGGAGTGCAGTTTTGAAAGATGAGCTGTTCTAGTCTAGAAGTAAAGAGTCCTTCTATCTCTGAAAGCAAAAGTTCTCTCTCTCATCATATCAGATCACAGCTTTTTCAGCATCTACATTCTTCAGTTTCCGTGGGCTGTGAGTGAATGCTGTATCACCCCATACGCTTTATGAATTATAGGGAAATAGTCTGGTGTACCACCGTTCTCAGCACGGCTTGTAGAAGAATTTCAGCTCTGAGGCTGGGAGCATCTAGTCCTCTTCCTCCCTCTGTGCTTCGGCCCCTTCTTCTTCACTGATCTTGGTGTCATCATGTTGTTTCCTTCACGTGCTTTTACCTTTCCTTTTCTCTGACTTGGGAGAAGATTGGCGTCCACAGGTTTCTCTATTCTCAAATGGAATTCTGCAGCGCTGAAAAGGTTAATCTTGCCTGGGCCCTGCATCAGGGAATCGCCTCTCCCTGTTGGTCACGTGATCCCTGCTGAGCATGGCTCTTAGTGTTGCTCTTGGCTGCATAATTGCTCAGGGCACTAGGATGGTTTTTTCAGCTGCTCCTCTTAGGGCTTGTGTTCTAGACCCTTCACCAGCATTGTTGCCTTTCTCTGGATGTGTTCAAGCATCTCAAGATACTTCCTCAATTGGGGGGCCCAGAACTGGACACAGTACTCAAGGTGTGGCTTCACCAGTGCCAAATGCACAGGTAGAATGACTTCACCAAGGCTAGAAGACCACGACTGAGGGAGATGTCCAGTATCTGAGGGAATTAATGGTGATAGAGATGATCTACAGTGTGAAAAGTGCATATTATATGGCTCTACGCAGATATTTACTATATGTGATTTGCTGTATTGATTAGTAGTGCTGTATTAATATTTTAATAATATGATAAATGCAATCTTGTAGTTAAAAGATAACTTTTGTAGTTAAAATAAGAACTATGTAAGTGGGATATTTTTTAAAGAAAGGAATGAGGCACTCGCACCAGATAGCAGCCACAAGACACCTAAATCTTTCAGAGAAAAGGAATTTATTGTTCTCTTATCAGAAGAAACTGACTTCCTCCTGCCTAGCTAAAGATCGAAGGCGCCTTAGGATTAGGAGGAAGAAGTTGACGATGACCAGACCAAATCCTTTGTTTGAATGGAATTTATGCATCATGTAAGAGGTGTATGAATATTCAACAGGCTATTGCTCTTAAGGGTTAATCCTTTGTTAACGGGGGTCATTTTTCAGGCTTGTGCTGCCCAGAAAAAAGTAGCCAGACGTCCATAACTCTTTGTCTCTATTGTCCTAATTCAAATTGTCCAAATTAATATTACTTTAATTGTATTACTATTTTTATAACCATTTTATTACTATTAAACTTTTAAAATTTAAAAAAACCCAAGTGATTGGCGTTTTTCACATACAGCAACCTCAACAACAATTCGGCCTCCAAAGATCTGGATGAAATTTAGTGCACATAGTCCACATGGTAGAACTCTGTACTGGAGCATACTGACATTGTACGCCAAAACCTTGGTGATAATGGATTGAATAGATACTGAAGCACCATGTCCTGGATAACCCAAAATGTTATTTTATTCCATATCTATCTGTGCCCAAAAATGTTGCTGTCTCTTTAAGACCCTGCAGCCAGAAAACAGAATGGCAGGGCTGGGGGGGTGCTCCGGGGTACTTAAAGTTGGAGCACCCAGGCAGACTGTGCTTTCTTGCCTGATAGCTCTTGCTCAAGGCAGACACTCCCTTTTTGGGTTTCTTTTGTTTCTTTTCCAAGGGGGTTGCTCTAGGCCTTTTTTTTTTTTTTTCCAAGAGGCTGTGTTTCACGGTCCTGGACTGCTTCAAGACTTATTCTGTGAGTGCCTGACTACAGCCGCAGCATCGTGCTGAGAGGAGTGGAGTGGCCCTGCTCCATGCAGTCACCCCAGCCTGCCAGCAGCACCTGGCCAAAATGGGAAGGCACAGAGTCCAAGTTCTCCCAGCCTGCTGCCCACCATCTTCTGCTGAGAGGAAGGTGGACTCCCTCCACAAGTTCTAGCACTTGACTGAGTACCAGCCACCGGAGTGTGTCAGCCACCTTCTCTGAAATAGCTGCCATGACAGGAAAGATAAGGGGGAGATGGAGAGACCTGCTGCCATTTTCCCTTTGTCACCCTATACACGGTCAACCATGGAGGGTGCTATCTTGGGGAAGGGGTCACACCATCATTTTGAGTTTGTCTTTGTTCCTGGAGAGTCCACAAGATTTCAGCAACTTCGTAACTAGTGACTATTACTGTTATTTTTTGCCCATTGTTATTTTATTTTTTTAGGAAACTTATTTTTTCAGGAAACTTATTTTTTCACTTATATCGGCTCATATTCATTTCTCCTTATTAGTGGAAAGGGATTGGCTAAAACTATAAGGGGACGTTGTCCGGTTCGGCTGTCTGTCTCTGCCCAGACACGGGTAGGGTGGTTCTGAAATGCTCGGACAACAGCTGCCAATTCCACAATTTGTGGAGAGCCTTGAACTGTCTTCACGTCTGAGTCCAATCCCCCTGTCGTTGAGTTCATCCACGTGATCACTGACTCGTGTGTCTTCCCTGAGCCATCAGTGAACACTGTGATCCCGTCCAGAGGTTCTTCACTTATTCTTGGCTTTGCTCTGTAACATATTTGTGATTGCAACATTTTGTGCTGCGGGAAATTGATTGTACAGGTTCCTGGAAAAGCTAACAATGCAATTAACAAATCTTTCGATTTCTGCATTGCCCAGTCAAAATAATCTTTCTTCAAAGGTAAATGAATCTTTGAGAATTCTCATCCTGCCATTGTCAGCAACCTTGTTCTCACCTTTATGATGATCTGTGCTGCCATCTCCAGATCTGTGAGAATTGTTTTTGAAGGCCTGTATGGTAAGAAAATCCACTCTGTGATTATCAAAGGATCTCTTTGAGATGAATCCCATTGGAAGATCAAACCATGGAATTGCGTTTTCTTTCCCAGCACTGCCAACTGAAAAGGCAACGATTCAACGAATCGATGTGCTTGTCTCTTCTGAATAGCATCCGTAACTTTCTCCAATTCTTTTTTCGCTTCCCATGTGAGTGTCCTGGGAGATCAAATGTCTGTGTCTCCTCTCAAGAGATCGAGCAACGCTGGAATGTCACTGTTTGTGATTCCCAAAATCGGTCTCATCCAGTTGATCTCTCATAGAAGTTGCTGTAAATCATGCAGATTGTTGACTTTTGTGCTGATCTCCATCTTCTGAGGTCTTATCATTTTCTCCGAGATCTTCCACCCTAGATATTTCCAAGGCGCAACCTCCTGAATCTTTGAAACACTGATTTCCAGACGTGCCTTTTGCACTTCTGCAATCACACAGTCACGAGCCTTTTGCAGCTCTTGTTGTGTCGATGCCGCAATGAGCAAATCATCCATATAGTGAATGATTTTCACCTTCGGGAATTTCTTCTGCACTGGTGACAAACCTCGTGCCACGTACCATTGGCAGATTGTCGGTGAGTTCTTAAGATCCTGAGGAAGAACGACCCAAAGGTACCGCTGCAGAGGCGTTTCCTTGTTAATACTTGGAACTGAAAAGGCAAGTCTTGGCGCATCATCTGAATGAAGTGGAATACTGAAAAAACAATCCTTGAGGTCAATGACCACAAGCAGCCAATCTCTGGGAATCATCGAAACAGATGGAAGTCCCAGCTGAAGCGGTCCCATGTCTTCAAGAACTTCATTGATCTTCCTGAGATCGTGCAACAGCCTCCATTTGCCTGATAGCTTCTTTTTGATGACAAACACTGGAGAGTTCCAAGGGCTGTTTGTTGGCTTGATGTGTCCCTTCTGCAATTGTCCTTGGACCAGGTTTTTCAGTGCACTCAACTTTTTCGCTCCAGGGGCCACTGATCCACCCAAACTGGATCATCTGTTCTCCAAGTCAACTTCAGTGTGGCAAGTGTGGCAGTGACCCCGACTAAAAATCCACCTCGATCTTCGTGCCCCATTGTGCCAAAAGATCTCGTCCCCAAACTGTGATTGGCTTTTGCACAACAAAAGGACGAATGATCGCCGTCTTGTTTCCTGGTCCCGTGACAACGATGGAATTCTCACTCTGCAGACACAGAGCAACTCCCCCTATGCCTGAGAGAGATCCCAAGGGCGCAATCAAGCTCCAATTGCGAGGCCAAAAGATGTAAGATATTACTGTGACATCTGCCCCTGTGTGGAGCATGCCTCTGACCATTATTGTTCTGTCTCCACAAATCAACTGACAAGTGAGTGTGGGTCGTTCTCGACCTATGTGCTTTATCCATGTAGTGTGTATTTCAACATGCTCCTTCAAAGGAAGCCCTTCCTCGTTGAAAATTGACATGACTTCTTCAATGGCGTGTGGTGGCAAGGTGAAAGCTCTTGCTATCTGAGTGTTTTCTGCCACGGTCAACAGTGGACGAAGCGCTTTTGCCAAAACTGTCAACTCTGTATTCTTGTCCGCTGAAACAACTGTTGGATAAACAATGAGTCCAAGAATGCTGCTTTTGTCTTGTCCTACTATTAAGAAATCTTGTCTCTTATATGAATCTCCACGGATACCTGTTGGAATCTCTGCATAAGTTTAATCCAAAAAGCATACTAATTTTGAGGCTGCCAATGTGCACTGTGCTCCTGGTGGAAGGAGGTCTGGGTCACTGGGGAATGGCTGAAGATTTTGCTGAGGGCGTCTGCTTGATGTTCTCCGATGACTGTCCTGTTTGCTGTTGTGTCACCGCCATCACTTGTGTCGACGTGCGCTGATGGTTTGTGGGCGCGCTCCTTTTCCCGTTTCCCGGATACAGTAAAGGATTTCCTTCCACATCCGTCTGAGAATAACATTCTCTCACAGAGTGCCTTCCTCTTCTGCACCGTGCATAAAGTAGCTTTTCTGGTTTTGGTGTCTGCACTTGTGCGTGCGCCTGTGGGCAATTCTTCTTCATGTGTCCAAATGCTCCACACTTGTAGCATTGTCCTTCCGATGGATTGTTCTTTTTCTGGATGGTTGCAAGAACTTTACTCATGTTTTCACTCTGTTGTTGAAGCATTTTTTCCAGCACCTTGTCTTCCAACTGTTTTTCCGAGTGTTTTTTCATCTGTTCTTCCCATTCTCCTCTC
The DNA here is from genome assembly GCF_023055355.1 of Agelaius tricolor. Taxonomy (NCBI): domain Eukaryota; kingdom Metazoa; phylum Chordata; class Aves; order Passeriformes; family Icteridae; genus Agelaius; species Agelaius tricolor. The sequence continues at coordinate 8,025,801 of NW_027269281.1, forward strand.
AGCTCGTCCCTCACGATTGATGTGACATGCTGAGGTGTTCCCACCTTGCTGCATGCCTCCACCAGCTCTGCCAAGGATGGCCGTCCTGGCATTGCGCTGATGACCCGTTGACAAACCGGGTTGGCATTGCCGAAGGCTAGACTTTCCATGAGAGGTCTTTTCACCGCCTCATTAGTCACCTGTCGATCCACAGCTTGCGAGAGTCAATCTATGAATGACGAGAATGGTTCTGTGGGACCTTGCCTGATGCATGAGAATGGAGTGTCCGGAACTCCCGCTGGAGCAATCTGCAAGTTGCTCTGCGCGCTGCTTCCTTGATGTCATTCAACACTTGTCGTGGAAGTCGTGCTGCTTGCTCTACTGGATTGTCACCTGGAGGATCCCCTGCAAACTGTGCCTCTGGGAGATTTGTGTTTGGCCCACCTTGATAACTGTTTCTCAACTCTGTGAGATACCTTCACCATCTTCTTTCCCAGATGAGACTCTGTGTGTCTGTGAGAATCATTGACACAAGGCTTCGGATATCATATGGTGTGAGGTCGTACATATTGAATGTCCCCCTCAGGAGTTGTTTGAAGAATTGTGAATTCAGCCCATTATTCTGAATGGCCTTTGCTAAGTCTTTGATTACTTCATGACCCATCCTTTCCCACCTCGGATTCTGAGCCTGTGCATCGTATGTCACTGGCATTATTATATCTCCTGATCCTTTAATCAAACCCTTTTCTTTTGCCAACATTTTTCTAATTTTTTTCCAGTCTGTTGGTTCCACTGTCTGTTCTTCTTCCTCCTCTGAAAACCCCATTGGTATTTGCATGCACAATGGAATCGTGGAGGTCCTTGGTGATTCTTTGTTCCACATTCTTTGTTTTGAGGTTCTTGGTCTCGCTCCCAAATCCGAAAAAGAAACTTGAGGTTCTTGTGATCGTGTTCATCTTGCTGTATCAAAAGACTGCAGAAGGCTTTTTGCTGCTTCTGCTGCCGAAAACATCCATGCCGGAATTCCTTCTGATGCTGTGATTCGTCTCATGTCTTCTCCTTGTGGTTGCGCTTCATATGAATTGTCTTCAACTTCATGAGATCCTGAAGTTGATGAAGGATTGTCCTTTTGTTGTTGTTGTTTTCTTCGATGTAGTTTTCTTTTTATACGTTGTTGGAAAAAATCGCTGCATTGTTGCAGTCTCGCCAGCAGGTGGCGGTGTGGCGCTGTCGAACAGGCCTGGCATGTCCTGCACTGCTGTCATCCCCCCATAAGGTGGCGCTGTCATCTGCCTGGACGACCGTGATGACGACACGAACTCGATCGGATCCTGTTCAACAGACTGCAACACTTGCGATCATGTTTGAGACCGAGTCTGCATGGCTGTTGACTGAGCTGACAGTGGAGGTTGAATACGTGAATGTCTCCCTTGGATGGAAGAGGTTTGGACCACAGGGATTGAAACCGAAGGCATCGGGATCGGAGAGGGGGTGGAGCCCCAGGATGTCGACCCCCAAGCATGGCCCCTCCTACTCACGGGGGATCGGACCTGCCTCTGACCGCGCTCTGCCTGTACTTTCTGCACATGCGCGCCCTCGGGATTGCGTCCTGCCTCCCCTGAACTGACGTCACTGTCTCCGCCCCGCTCCGCCTCCAAAGTCTCCTCCCTAGGATCCGTTCCTGACCCTCTCTCCTTCTCCTCTGATGCTGTATACACACCCCCCGTCGGAGCGTGCAGCCCTCCCCCTGGCGGTACCCCCATTCGCGCCGCTATTCTGCCTGATCTCCGCGTCCCGACTTCCAGGTTTGACATCATCACCGCGTGTTCCTCGCGTCTCCCTACGGTAGCTGTCTGGAGCCCTGCAGCTGCCCCACCCTCACTGCCCGTGTCTGACTCTACCGCGTTGGTTTGAGAGCCCTCCCCAGATGTCCCGCGAGCCTTGCCCTTTGCCCGCACTTTTGGCACCGCGCCAGCCAAGATTGCCACCGCCCTTGGCGTTGCGCTCGCAAAAGCCACACCAGAACCCGTGTCCCCCATTGCCTCCGTGCCCCTCCCGCCAGCTAGTGTTGCCGCCGCGCAGCCGTGCCCACCGCGAGAAAGCGCATCGCCCCTCCCCTCTGATCCCCCTTCGGCCCCCCTTCCCGACTCCGCCACTTGTCTCATCCCGTCTCCCTTTGACTCCTGCGAATCGGGAACGTGCGCTCCTAAGGAGCGACCCGTTTCCTCGATCTCACTGGGAGAAAACCTTAACTCATCTGGGATTGGAATGGTGTTGTCTGTGCCTGAGTCGGAGCCTGAAGCCCCTGTACTCTCTGGGGTTTCAGGACGTTTTGGAGGTCCCTTGGGCTTTCGGGATGGTGGGACTGAAGGCAATGACATTTCTCCCTGCTCCCCTTCCTCGGGAGCTGTTTCCCCTGGGCCAATTGGGATCAGAGGCAATCTCCGTTTTGAGCCTTGCTGTCCTCCCTCCGCCCCTGTGGGATTTATATCAAGTTGTTGCCTGGACGACCCCCTAGACTGAGCTGAGGTCGCTTCTAACATAATTCTTGCAGAAGACAGCAGTTTCAGGGCCGTCTTATCATCCTTCGTAGCTAAGAGATAGAGGTGCCTATTAATTTCCTGCCAAAAACCCACTTCAAACAACAGACGCGTCTCTGAGTACGGGTAATTACACCGCACCCATACCAACAGATATTTAAGCTTTTTCTTTGGGATCCCCACAGTGTGTGTTTCTGCCATGCCTTGCAGGTCGGACAGAATCTCTAATTGTTCCTGGGAGAGCACACCCCCCATGTTCTTAATTTTTGACCTTCTCACCGAATTTGTGTCGTCAGAGCAGTCCGAAGGCTCCTGGTCACTGGCCCGCAGGTCACAGGAGATGGATTCAGAGGCGCCTTCCCGATTCCGATCCGGGCTGTTCTGCTACGAACCTTCTTCGGCAGAAGTGGAGTGCGATGTTCTCAGCGGCTGCTGCTTCTTCAGACTCCTCTGGCTGCTTTCCCAAGGAGTTATCAGCGCTCTCCTGGGAACAAGTCCAGCTCGGGAGCTGCCCACTCGGTGCTTCAAGGTCGCCCCTCTGCGAGAGGTGCACCCCAGAGCCCACCGGGGCTCAGCGGGTGCCCGCCGGGTGCCGCCGGGCACCGCCTCGTGCCCACCCAGGGACTCCAGATGTCCGGTTCGGCTGTCTGTCTCTGCCCGGACACGGATAGGGTGGTTCTCGGGCGGCCCGCGCTTCAAAGGACGAGTCCGGACTCTTCAGTTTTTCGGTCTTCAGATTGTTTATTATTTCTTATCTACAGAATTTTCTTTCTGCCCAGCCAAGGTCTGACCTGCAAGGCAGCCAAGGGCACTCTGACCACCCACGGGGCGGTCGTGTCTTTTTATACTAAAAACTATGTATATCATATTTACCTTTATTTCTCAATACCTTTCACCCATATTAGCAAGTGCACCTTCACCATGAACCAATCCCCAAGTGCCAACATCACCACAGAAAATGGATGACAAGAAGAAGAAAGAAGGACGAGACACGCCCTGATCCCTCCATCTTGTCTCCATAACCCCCCTGTACCAAAAACCCTAAAATCCATATTTCACCCTGTAAATATATCTTTTTTGCACCCTTCACTCCCAAGTGACTCTCCTGTCCTCAAACAGGTGCCACATCCTTAGAAGGATCGAAATTAAGCCACCAGATGCTCCTGGCAACATTCCAGGATTTCCGAGGCCCCCAAGGGTTCTCTTGGTAACTCTGAACATCCGGAGTGATGTGCTGAGTTCCCACAGGACGTAACTCATTTTAGAGTGTCCATGTCTTCTATTTGTCTTAAACCAAGACACAACAGCTGTGGATAAACTGGCTTACTAGCTCTGTCAGTTCAAAGAGAAACTTATCCCAGATATGTAAAAATTTTTCCAGTAGGTCAAACAATTCAAAGAGAATGTCTTTCTAATTTTTCCTACAGGATAGTGTATCTATTTTCAAGAATGCTATGTGGATTCAGACTTTTTGTGCTCAAGAAAAAGGGAACTGTGGGCCACACAGGGAGCTGAGCAGGTGGTTCCCTTCCTCGTGTTAGCCATTCAGGCACAGGGAGGGGCTTCCTCCAGCCATTGGAGATGATTTTAAAGAAGGGTCTAGGGAGCATGGCAAAGACAAGCAGGCAAACAGGGGCATAGTACATCTTTGAGGGCGTGGCATGGCTTTGAGGGCGTGGCACAGCAGTTTGAATGGCAGTTTGCTCAGGCAGGGCAAGCAGGCAGGGTTGCAGCTGTTCTCCTGGTAGTGGGATTTTATTTTGTGTCAGGGTTTTGCTTGTTTTTAGGGGATTTTTTTTCCTCACCAATGGTCTCCAGATGATTAAAAACTATAGCTAGTAAAAGTGTACCAACCCAAACAGAACCCCTGTCTCGGGTTACAGTGTAAGATGTAACCAAAAGTATGTATTCTATTACCATCTTCATAAGCTGTTAAAACAGGTGGGGCAGTGTTCTTTATCATCTCCATGAGTCAGCCCTGATAACTCCCTCCTGGGGGCTATCTCCACTAATGGGCCATCAAGATCTCACAGAATGACTCATAAAATTACTTCTTCCCTCTGTGAGATGCTCCGCCTATGGGGAGGAACCAAACATTCCTATTTGTATATGATCTGAGGCTTGGAACACCATGGCAGTACTACCCACTGGATTCCCAGAGGACAAGAGCTCAATAACTACCACTAGACCTCCAGAGAAAGACCAGACCTTTCTACAGGATCACCAGTTTGACAAAACCCCATCCATCACCCCAACAGGACTGTAACCACCATTTAATCAGACTGCTACCAACACCCTGACCAACAGGGTGTCAGGTTGGATTCTGACTCTATCAGTTTAAGCCAGTGTTTCTGTACTATTACCTTTATTTTGATTTTCCTATTAAATTGTAGTTCTGAGTTGGAATCTCCCACTGGTTTGCTTTCAAACTAGTACACCCCCCAAGAAGGATGCATCTGTCCAGACCCCTTCCTGTAAGGAGTGTTTGAGCCTGTCAGTAGTACCAGGAGATGGTGCAAAAGACACCTGCGTGCAGTGCAAACAGGTGAATGACGATCCAGAAGCCATGGTATAGCAAGAAAGCTATGACATAGTTGCCATCATGGAAACGGGGTGGGATGACTCACATAACTCAGGTGCTGAAATGGGTGGCTACAGGCTCTTCAGAAGAGACAGGAGAGGGAGAAGAGGTGTAGAGGAGGGCTCCGTATATTAGGGAGGCCCTCGACGCCATGGAAATTGAGATTAATGATGATAAGGTTGAGTGCCTATGGGTAAGAATCAAGGGGAAGGCCAACAAGGCTGACATCCTGGTGGGAGTCTGTTATAGACCACTTAACCAGGATGAAGAGGTAGATGACTTATTCTATAAGCAGCTGGAGGATGTTTCAAGATCACCAGCCCTTGTTCTTGTAGGCAATTTAACCTGCCAGACCTCTGCTGGGAACTCAACACAGCAGAAAAGAGGCAATCTAGGAGGTTCTTAGAGTGTATGAAGGGCAACTTCTTGGCACAGCTGGTGAGCGAGCCTACCAGGAGAGGGACTATGCTAGACCTGCTGTTTGCTAATACAGATGGGCTGGTAGGAGATGTGGTGGTTGGAGGCCATCTGGAACACAGTGATCATGAAATTAAAGAGTTTTCAATATTTGGTGAAACAAAGAGGGGCATCAATAAAACTTCCACACTGTAATTCTGGAGGGCAGACTTTGGCCTATTCAAGAGACTTATCCGGAGAGTTCCTTGGGAAGCAGCCCTTAAGAACAAAGGTGTCCAGGAAGGATGGGCATGCTTCAAAACAGAAATCTTGAGGGCACAGGAACAGACTGTCCTTATGTGCTGAAAGATGAGCCAATAAGAAAAATGACCCGCCTGGATGGGCAAGGAGCTTTTGAAGGAACTAAGGGAAAAAAAGAGGGTGTATCACCTTTGAAAGGAGGGTCAGGTATCTCAGGAAGTATTTAAGGCAGTTGCTAGGTCATGTAGGAAAAAAATTAGAGGGGCAAAAGCCCAGTTAGAACTCAATCTGGCCACTTCTGTGAAGGATAATAAAAATATTTTTATAAATACATTAATGGCAAAAGGAAGGGCAAGGACAATCTCCATTTTCTATTAGATGTGGCAGGGAATTTAGTAACTACAGACGAGGAAAAGGTAGAGGTACTTAACACTTTTTTTGCCTCAGTTATCGAGTCCTGGTTTAGGGCAAATTTCAGGAGGAAACCTCCAAAGGGGTCTTCTCTAGAAAGCAGATTTCAGTGGCCCCTCCCCCTACCGGTTCGGGAGACAAAAGTCTCCTTTGAGAAAAGTGGAAAAAACCTGTTTATTTAAAAAGCAAAGTACTCACAAGCATGAAAAAAATTAATAATATTAAACAATGAAACCTCTTGTTGTCCTGAAGAAATTACAAATTCAGAAAGAGTCCTTCTGTGGGTGTGGCTCAGTCTCTCAGTCACTCCAGGTCTCAGGTCCAGTGTGCCAGGCCCAGTGTGCAGCTTGGGGGGGGCCCGGGAAATTCTCCTGATGTCCTGAACCAGAGAGAAGCTGAACAGTCCCAGAAGAAGAAGGCACAGTCCAGGTAAAACCTTTCTTGCCATAGCTAATAAGGAAAACCAGTGAAAAAAGCAAAGAAAAACCCCCATGTCTCTCTCTCTGCAAAAGCTGAGAACTCTGATAGCCTTATCTCTCTCTCTCGCTGTCTGAGCTTGGCAGCACAGTGAGAAAAGGAATTCCAGGGGAGTAAAGTGAAGCTTCTGCAGACAAACTGCACGTCACCTCTTCCCCTTCCCTTCATTCTCCGGTCTAGTCTTAAAAGCGCAGAACTTAATATCCAGCATAAGCAGAACAGACAACTGGGGATACAAGCATCATAAAGTCACCCTAGGACAGACAGGTTGTCCTCAGGACAACTGTCTTCCTGGGCTGGTAGATGGTGTCAGGGAGCAAAATAGCCCCCCTGTTATCCAGGAGGAAGCAGTCAGAGACCTGCTGAGCCACTTAGATGCTCACAAATCTATGGGACCAGATGGGATTCATCCTAGGGTGATGAGGCAGCTGGCAGATGAGCTTGCAAAGCCACTCTCCATCATTTACCATCATTCCTGGCTCATTGGTGAGCTCCCAGATGACTAGAAGCTGGCCAGAAGGAGGATCCAGGTAACTACAGGCCAGTCAGCCTGACCTTGGTGCCCATCAAGATTATGGAACAGATCATCTTGAGTGCCATCACATAACACCTACAGAATGGCCAGGGAATCAGACCCATCCACCACAAGTTTAGGAGGGGCAGGTGTCATGGTTTGACACTGGCATAGTGCCAGTGCCCCCATGAAGATACCTTCTCCCTGGTTTCTGCTGTGAGATGTGACCAGGAATAAGCAAAGCAGGCTCCCACTTAGGAAAGAAAAGAAAACAAAACTTTATTAACTACACTACAACTATAGATAAAAAGGAACACACACAAGGAAAATGAAAACCTTACAAATACATTTCCTCCTCCCCCCACCAAATTCCCAACACAATACATCTATTCCCCAAAATCACCAACTCTTGGTCCAGCACCACCCTTCAGACAATCAATCCTCAGTTCATCAAGAGGAGAGGAGTCCTTCTTGTACCATGGGCTTCCCCTGGAAACACAGCTGAAGCCTCGTGTGTTTCCGTGTCACTCGTGGCACCGCCCGGACTACATCTGCCGTCGTGACCTCTTCCTTTCATGTCCAGTGCTCTCACCACTGAACACGGACCAGAGCTGCTTCTAGGGTTGTCTTTTTAAGGATGCTTTGTCCTGATCCAAAAAAGGCACAGTCTCTCCTTTGGGACAACTGTCCCCACAGTCTCTCCTTTGGGACACCTGTCCCCCCCATATTTGTCACCCCCTGGGGCCGAGGGGTACCAACACTGAACCCTCTTGGTTCTGAGGCATTGCCTCCCCCTAGAATGCAGTCTCTGTATCACAAGGAACATGGTTCTGTCCGTGGCTGTACAAAAAGAGTCCAGCAAAAGGCACTCCATCCTCTCTTCCCACTAGGATTCTTCTCTATTCTTCCACTATCTCTCACTTGCCCAGACGTCTCTCACACTTGCACATTTCCTTCCTCATCTTCCACTCTATCTCTCTTCTAGGAAAGGTCAATGTTCTGTAAAGTTCTCATTCTCCGAAAAGGGGTTAAAAGCTCCTACAAGCGGCCGGCTGCACCCCCCCCTTCTTCTCCTTCCCAGCCGTGCTGCCAGCACAGGCCCATGTTTATCAAGTTTCAAGGTTACAGTCTCAGGCACAGGCTGTACTCTCTCTCTCTCTTGGGGGGGGGGGCTGTCCGATGCCTCCTGTTACTTCTCCCACCCTTCCATCCTCGGGGGCCTCTTCACCTCCCCTCTCGGTCCAAGCCTCGGCCTATCTCACCCAGCCACATGGCTCCCCTGCCCCGCCCAGCAGCAGCAGCTGGACGGGGGAGAGATCCGAACTCTTTCCTCACCGGAACCCAAGAGACCCTCCCAGGGGAGAGCTCTGCTTTTAACCCCGTGTTCTCAGAGGCAGATCCATGTCCTAATGTCCACAGTAGATGCCAATATTAAAATCTGAATATCCATTGGCCCAACCATAGCATCCCAAAAAACACATTTCCTGTCAAACCACCACAGCAGGTCATGCCTGACCAACCTGATCTCCTTTCATGACCAGGTGACCTACCTGGAGGATGCAGGAAAGGCTGTGTATGTTGTCTACCTGAACTTCAGCAAGGCCTTAGACACTGTCTCCCACAGCATTGTGGCAGGACATCTACCCCTCCCCCCCCCCCCCCGACAGCTGGTGCATAAAGAGATAACCTGGGCTGAAAGGCCCCGCAAGGGGTCATCTCTGGCGCCAAAAGGGCTCAGCCCTCAGCTAAGAATCAACATCTTAGTCTGGAGACCAGATGTGGGAAAAGATAAAAGAAATATTCTTGACTAAGAGACACTTTTACAAACAATAAAAGACACATAAGTTAGCACAGAGGCAGAAGCCTTCTACACACACACCCTGAAAGTGTTCGAGACTTCTCCCTGGAGTTTGGATGCAAATCTGTGGTTACTTCCCTGGGGATTGAGGGAAAGGATCTTGATGTGTGCCTGACCAACAACTGGATGTTAAGATACATTGAATCCTAAGTTATATTATTTCTTCACTAGCTGTAACATTAATAGGTACCTTTAACCTCATGCTGTATATATCTACTTGTAGTTTTTCTTTTTGTCCTTATTCCTGTGTAGTATTTAGTTTGGTTTAAGTCTTATGTTTGTTAGTTTTATGTCTATTAAATAAATAATTCTATAATAGACCAAATCATCAGCCATTATTAAAGAACTTGTGAATGAGAGGGGGGTTTGGGGTGCTGGCTGCCTCAATAAAGCTACTGGCTGCTGCCAGAGGCCTGGGCAAAAGGCAAGGACTTATCTAAACCACCACATCTATTCGTAATACCCTCCTGAACAGCCTGTGGCCCTCCATCCCAGCACTCCAGTTGTGGGGTTCATTCCACCAAGTCTTGCTAATACCAATGACATCATAGCTCTGGGAACTGACCAATAATTCCAGTTCATCCTGTTTGTTTCTCATACAACATCCATTGCTGTACAAACACTTCAGGTACACTCCTGAGCCCTCTGTGATCCCAGGAACGGTGTGTTTCCACTAGCATTGCCACCCTCATGCGATGCTATGCCAATCCTAGCAGAAGCCACTTGCTTGATCAGCGTCACCAACCTGGGCCCATCCAAACAAAACTCCTACATACTGTGGAAAGAGATAAGGTCTCTGTAGTGTGCATAGGGAACTGGTTTGGAAAGACAGGCTGGGTTATTCCTTCCTGGGGAAAAGCCAAACTCATTCATAGAGTTGCTTTTACATGAGGACCTGGATGTACTTGATCAGTAATACATCAAGATGGGGAAATCTGGTGTGTACCTTCAAGGAGATTTAACCTTGGGGGAAATAAGCCATGATGTGAGTTGCATAAGACTATTACTGTACAGTGCTCCAGCAGGAGCCACTCAAAGCAGTGGAAAATGTTCCTCATTAGGAACTGGGCAAGTGCAGCAGTGATACAACCTGAACTGCATCAAGTTTGGCTGGGAGGGAATTACCTTTTTTCTCAGCAGCCCATATGGTGCTGTTTTAGATTTGTGACCAAAACAGTGTTGATAACACAACAGTGTTTTAGCTATTCCTGAACAGTGCTTGAGCAGCATCAAGGCCTTCTCTTTTCCCTTCTACCCCTCCTCAGTGAGTAAACTGGTGGGTGGGTAAGAGATTGGGAAGGGACACAGCCAGAACAGCTGACCCCAATGACCAAAGGGATATTCCATGCCATAAAACATCATGCTCAGAAAAAAACCATGGCTTTCCACAGTAGTTGTTGCTGGGAGACTGACTGGGCATCAGTCTGCTTGTGAGAGGTGGTGAGTGATTGCCTTTGCACAATTTGCCTTTTTCCCCCCTTTTATTTTTCCCCTTCACTTAAACTGTCTGGGGGACACCACTTGTTACCAGCAGCCTACTGGATGCAGCACCATTCCCCACCACTCTGGGTCCAGCCATCCAGCCAGTTCTCTACCCAGTGAACAGTGCACCCATCTAAGCCATGAACAACCAGTTTCTCCAGGAGAATGTGGTGGGAGACAAGTGTCAAAGGCTTTACTAAAGTCCAGGTAGACAACATCCACAGTCTTTCCCCCGTTCACCAATCTGGTCACCTTGTCATTGAAGGAGATCAGGTTAGTCAAGCAGTACCTGCCTTTCCTAAACGCATGCTGGTTGGGTCTGATCCCTTAGTTGTCCTCTGTGTGCTGTGTGGTGGCACACAAGAGGATCTGCTCCATAATCTTCCCTGGCACCAAGGTCAGGCTGACAGGCCTGTAGTTCCCCAGATCCTTCTTCCAGGCATTTTTTTAGATGGGCATCACATCTGCCAACTTCCAGTCAACAGGGACCTCTCTGGCTGACCAGGGCTGCTGGTAAATAGTTGAAAGTGTCTCAGTGAGCTCTTCTGCCAGGTCCCTCAGTACCCTTGGGTGGATCCCATTTATCCCCATAGACTTATATGTGTCTAAGTGGCATAGCAGGTAACCAACAGTTTCTTCCTGGATTATTGGGATTTCATTCTGCTCCCCGTTTCTGCATTCCAGATCAGTGAGCTGGGTACTTTGAGGACAACTGGTCTTACTATTAAAGACCGAGGCAAAGAAAGCATTAAGCACCTTAGCCTTTTCCTCATGCTTTGTCACTATGTTTCCCCACAAACACAATAAAGGATGGAGATTCTCTTTAGCCTTCCTTTTGTTGCTGATGCATTTGTAAAAGCATTTTGTTTTGTCTTTTCAGCAGTTGCCAGATTAAATTCTAGCTGGGCTTTGGCCCTTCCAATTTTCTCCTTGCATGACCTCATGACAGCCCTCTAGTCCTCCTGAGTGTCCTGCTTCTTCTTCCAAAGGTCAGAAACTCTCCCTTTTTTTTCCTGAATTCTAGCCAAAGCTCTCTGTTCAGCCAGGCTGGTCTTCTTCCCTGTTGGCTTGTCTTTCAGCCCATGGGGACAGCCTGTTCCTGTGACTTTAAGATTTCCTTTTTGAAGCATGTCCAGCCTTCTTGGACCCCTTTGCCCTTCAGGACTGCCTCCCAAGGGATTCTGTCAACCAGCCTCCTAAACAGGCCAAAGTCTGCCCTTTGAAAGTCCAATATGGAAGCTCTGCTGATTCCCCTCCTTACTTCTCCAAGAATGAAAAACCTTTACTGTCACACGTCCCGGCTAGATGGTGACAGTGGGGGGGAGGTGACAGTCCCCCTCTTTTGGGGCTCCGCTGAATCCCAGCTACCAGTGGAGGCGCAATGTGGAACAAAAAGGCACAGCACAGGCCTGGGTGGCACTGGGTTACTTTATTTGATGGTAAAACTCCCCGAGTCCGGGGTCCCAGGCAATGGACTGGGGGCAAACAACAGCTTATAAAGGGGGGCAGGTCACAAGGGAGGATACAATGTTCAGCTAATCAGGAGAACTGGGGGTGGAACACAAGGCAGGGAATACAAGGGAGGAAAACTGCTTGGGACAGGAGGGGTTAACAACTGGATGTGGGAGGAAGGGGTTTTAAACTTGGCAGGAAAGTTGCTAAGTAACAAAAGATAAACACCTGGCTCAATTGAATAACAAAGGCAGGTCTGTGTCCCTCTAAAATAGGGGGAGAAAGAGACCCGAAAGAACTACCAAAACACAAATCAAACAATAACCTGCAAAATAAAAACACATTGCAACACTTTACCATTTCATGATCGCTTTGCCCAAGACGGCCTCTGTCACAGTACATCTGGTCTGTAACTGGACAAGGTATATCTGGTCATAACATAAATCCAATTTGGCTAGCCTGGTTCATTCTAGAAAAGAGGTAAAACAAGTCCCTGGGTGAGCAATCAGTGGTTAGATTTGAATTCAGAGACCTCACCCAATCATGTTCCTTCTAGAATGCAGTCATATCACTGGTCAAGGAACTGGGATGATGTTAAGACTCAGATCAACCAGTTGTCTGAGCCCAGGAGTTTTAAACCTCCTATATAAGGAGGCTTCCATAATAAACTGTTGCTGTTGTTGCAAGGATCTCTGAGAGTCTGTGTAGTTTCTGTCTCCAACCAACGACCCCATGTAACAGGCCTCCAACCATCACATCACTCACCAGTCCTTGTCTCTTCCCAAACAACAGGTCCAGCAGAGCACCATCCCTATTTGTCTCAGTCACCAGCTGTGTCAGGAAGTTCTCTTCCACACACTCAAGGAACCTCCTGGACTGTATGCTCTCTGTTGTGTTGTTTTTCCAGCAGATATGGGGTAAGTTGAAGTCTCCCATGAGAACAAGGCCCAGCGATTGTGAGAATTCTCCCAGCTGCTAATCGAGTATTTCATCTGTCCCTTCATCCTGGTTGGGTGTTCTGTAACAGACTCCCACAAGAAGATCTGCCTTGTTGACCTTCCCCCTGATCCTTGTCCATAAACATTCAATCCTATTGTGATCAGCATTAAGGTTCAGACAATCAAAATGCTCGATTCCTACCCTACCACCTCTCCTTCCCTACTGATTGCTTCTCAAGAGTTTATAGCCATCCATTGCAGCATTCCAGTCATGGTGTTGCCAGAATGATTTTTTGCTTTTATATATTCTCTATATTCTTTACACATATATTTGTAGCATTGTAGCCTATTATTATATTCGTCGCTAGTCCCAGTACATTTCCCTACCTTTTCCTGAGGTAGAAAGACAAAACACATTCCAGAGGCTCCAAGCAGGGGGCCCAAGGCTCCTATCTTATCTTGTTTTTTCCTGGGAGCCAAGGTTGAAACCTGTCGCTGTTGAGTAAAAAATGACATAGACTCACCAGAAGGCTGGTTTGCCAGCATCTTGCTTTACTTCAAAATTCTCTCCTTTATACACTGTTCTGATACAAGACATACCAGATTGGTCACTTAATCAGTACATTTCACCTGATTGGGTAATTAAAAAAACCACCTTTCTTATCAACAATCTTTGAGAAAAACAGGAAAACACCACCTGCAGGTTGTTTATAATAACAAGCTATCATTGTTTCTCTGTGACTCCCTAAAGTCTCACAAGCCAATCCTGGGAAAACTTATCTAGTTTTTTGCACTCTGACCGGGCTGGCACATCCACAGGTCCCCCTTTTTGTTTAAAGGAGGAGGCGGTGTTTGTAGTCCTTTGAGGGGCCCCTTGCAGGAAGGAGAACAAACACAGCTCCAGAGGTTCCTCTAGCAGTTGCTAGTTATCAATCAGAACCAATCAATTGGATGCCAATTTAAAATGGTCGGAGAGATCGGATCTTGTGATTCTCTCTTATAAGAAATACACTATCAATCTTAAAATCAGTTACCTATTCTAATACAATCTCAATACTAAGTCTAATATAGTAACAACTTATCATTAATTTGTTCAAAGAAGTGACAGTCTTAGCCTGTCAACAGTCCTTTTTCAGAAGCAAAGAAAGGATGAAATGTTCACTCCCCACTCATGGAGGGGCCATCTGATTGATGGTCGTCATCTTGATCATCATTCGGAGGTTGCCTGTTGGCCACAATCTGTTTTTGGTGTTGCAAATCAGGGCAGACACACCTCGCAGGTACCCATCATACCCCAGTATCTGTGGAAACACATGCATACCTGCGGCCGCAAGTGATAAGGTCATACGGGCCTTCCCACTTATTAGTGGCTAGGTCCCATATCTGGACTTTTGCTTGAGGCAGGTGCGTCTCACCTGAAGAACGCAACTAGAGAAAATAATTTTAAATGACAGGGTTCTCTGAATTCTGTGGCACTGTAAGGTGGTTGATTGTATATAGAGCTTTTTCCAATTCCAATTGACTGTGGGGGTTTCTCCAGGCATCCCCCCCTTTTTTTTTTTTTTCTGTCGATTGAAGGCACCATGAAGGCAAACTTTGGTTTGTCATCAGGATGCAAAGGAATTGTGAAAAAACAATCCTTCAAATCAATGATCAAGATCTCTCATGCCACAGGGATCATGGTGGGTGAGGGCATACCTAGCTGCAATGCCCCCATGCTTTCTATCACTGCATTAATTTCCCGGAGGTCCTGTAGCAGCCTCCATTTCCCAGATTTTTTCTTTATCATAAAGACGGGAGTATTCCAGGGACTCAGGCTCAATGTGTCCCTGTTGAAGTTGTTCCTGAACCAATTAACAAAGGGCAACTAATTTTTCTTCTATCAGGGGCCACTGATGAACCCAAATGGGCTCGTCCACCAGCCACCATAAAGGCGGCATAGGATATCTTTCGCCCTTCAACACAGTGGCCCCAATTAAAAATCCGTCCCAATTTGCACTCCCCAGGCAGCCAATACATCCTGCCCCCAGAGACTGATTGGAGTTGGAATGACATAGGGCCAAACTGCAGCTGTCTGCCCATTCACATTACTGATCAGCACAAACCCTTGGCTCACCAAGGTACATGCGGCACCCCCCCCCCCCCCCACTACTGTTGACCCCATGGGAGCCAAAGGCCAGGTAGAGAGGGAGATGACTGTCACATCCGCCCCTGCGTTGATTAAACCTTGAAGCCCAATCTTCGGTGGGTGGACACCTGGTAGGGTCAGGGTATACACCATCTGGGGTCACTGAGCAGAAATGTCTGCAGACCAGAGGGCCTGTGGCAGTCCCGTGGATCAGAAGCCACCATTCCCACAAATCTGCTGGTCATTCCTGGGGACACATGATTGAAAAAGCACAAGTTGAGCAATCTGAGTCCCTGCTGGAATAGTGACGAGGTGGTGGATGTGAAAACTGTAGCCCAAATTTGGCCTGAAAAGTCAGAGTCAATGACACCTGGGTGAACAAAGATTCCTTGGCAGGTGACACTAGATTTTCCCACAAGCAGCTTACTCAGTCCTTGTCCCAAAGGTCTGAACACATCCAAAAGAACCTTATATTCATGACAGGATTCTAAGATGACTGCGGTGGCGGTACGTACATCCACCCTGGCAGAGCCGTGGGTGATGCCTCCGAGCTGACTGGGCAGACCTGAGCCGGTGCCATGCTCTGAGGAATCACTTGTGTCAGAGTGCAACTCCTCTGTGCGCTCATCCTCCTGTTTCCCGGGCCTATAAAAGTTGGCCATTGGCATGAAATTGAGACTTACATTGGTTTGAATAATGACCTGCCCTTAGGCATCCAGAGCACAAGAAAGTAGCACCTGGCCCTGTTTATTTGCATGTTCCTTGCTTTTTCTTGCCCTTATTTTTGTTCTTCTTCTGTTGTCCACCCCCTGAGGGTATCTGGCCTGGATGTAAAGCAACTGCCAGAGCAGACATCCTGTGGTCTACAGAACCTGTCTTGGCACATGCATTGACCTTGTCTGTTAGCGTCGGGTTGCCCTGGAAGAGCATCTATGATCTTCCGGCACTCACTGTTTGAGTTGTCCCGAGCTAACTGCTTGCATAAGATCTGCCTTAAGTTATCATAATCTGTTTCTCCAGGGCAGCTGCAAGCTTCTCGGCAAATGGCAAAAAAGGCTCACCTGCTCCTTAAGTTATGACATATACTGTGGTCTGAGGGAGGCGGTCTCAATAGTGTTCAACAGTGCATTCAATGCTACCCTTTGACTCTGCTCAAGAATGGCAGAGTCCCAGGTAGCCTGAAAATCAGGATTGGAAAAGGGCTGTTCTCCGAGGAGAGCATCCACCCCCATGCAATACCTAGGATCTCCCTGAGGCAAAAGCCTGTTGTTTGCCGCAACCCTTTCAGCAGCCTGCCTCCAGTTGTCCAGATAAAACCCCATATTGCACAGGCTGGAACAGTGCCTGAGCAATATGCCTAATATCAAATGGAGCAAGCAGGTCTGAGTTTAGCACTCTGAGAGCCTGCATAAATTGCATGGAGCCAAAGCCATATTTTGCAACCTTCTCTTGCAAATCTTGGACCACCTGCCAGGCAATCACATCATGCCTGTTGGCATGTCCTGAATTTGGGATAGCTTTATACACGGGAAAAGCTTGCATCTCTCCTTGTGGCAGAACATGGTCTCCCTGAACCACCTGTGTCTCCTCCACAGATGCCAAATGAACTGTTTGACCAACATCTGTGGCCCCTTCCCCCGGATCTAGTGTGGTGTGTCAGCTGCACACTGTGGCGTTCCAACCCTGTCCAACAGGCCCCAATCCCCAGCTTCTGAAGCTCACGTCTTAACTGCGTCCCAAAAGCTGTGAGGGTTCTTGGGGCACATGGTCACCTGACAGGGGGGCGAAGTCCAGAGATTACGCAGGGACAACGACTTCTCCTGTCAGTGCTGGCATTCTGCCACCAGGGCACACCCCCACCCGGGGGATGGCTGTTGGCATTCATCGCTGTCGCTGTCTCCATCCAGGGATGGGGAGGACTGCCTGCAGGCAGCAGGGGGTGGTGGGTCGGCCGACGGCTCCGGAGTCAAAGGACCGACTGCAGACTGCAAAGCCGAAGGGCCAGTTGCAAGCCTAGATGCATGGGGGCCAGCCACTGGCTGTGCCATGGCCGGGGGCCCAGCTGCAGGTGGTGCAGCTGGAAGCAGTGGGGGGGGGGCGGGGCAGCCGCAGCCAGCGGCACTACTGCCGCCACCATGGGCTGCAGTGGCGAAGGTGTAAAAGACATTAAGTCAACCAAGACAGCCGCCGTGCTGGGAGGAAAAGGCGGTTGTTCTGCAACCAAAGATGGGGGAGCGAAAGGGGACACAGCTCCTGTTGTGTGATTTACCCTTTGGAGAGACGGTGCTGATGCGGCAGGCACAACTGCTGTGGTCTGTACCGGCACCACGGAAAAGGAGGGGGAAGCCAGCGGGGGGTGTGACATTGGCTGGAACAAACACTGACTGGCAGGTGCTGACGATGGGCGAGGCCAGTACAGCTGTGCAGGCTCTGTGGCTGATGACAAGGGACCTGACGGAGCAACCAGTGTGATCGTGACAAGCGCTGATGGCGGAGCTGATTCCCCCCTCACCTGCAATGGGGGTGGGGGGGAACTGGAGTTGGGAACTGCAGCTCCTGCCCGCCATGAGAGAGTTGGTCCCTGGTGTGCAGGGGGGGGGCAAAGGCGGGACCGGCTGGTGGGTCCAAGTGGCTTGTGGGGCTGGGAGAGGCCGTCCCCCAGCACCCCACCGAATGGAGGAAGGCATCACTGGTGGCCGGAGCGGGGCTGGCTGCCGCAGCGGCTTGCCAACTACTCTTTGCAGGAAAGGGGAGAACTGACCTGTCAGCCGCAGCGGTGATAGTCTTGGCGCTCCCAGTGGCGATGGAGGGGCTGAAAGCGGCGCAGATGGAGAGGAGCCGTCCCCCAGGTGCAGCCGAGAGATGGCTATCGCTCTCAGCGCCATTGGTGTTGCGGGAAGAGGAGACGGTGGCCTCACAGAGTCGTAAGGACAAGGACTTGTTGGTGGAACATAATCTCCAGACAAGAGATAGGTTCTGTAATATATGTTAGAAATAATTCATGCTATAAAAGAATGTATTTTATAAAGATTGTAAAACCCAAACAAGTCTCTGACCACAAGCAGCCTGAGAGGCAGATGTCTATTCAAACTCCAAAATTCCTGGAGACGGCCAGATAACGATCGGCATTTAGCTCAAGAATAAACGTACCCAGCGCGATGATCACCATTACCCCGAGTCATCAGAAACTGCCTAAGAGCGATCATCACCCTGTGGATAACATCGACCAAGATAGCTGAAGTCGCCAAAAAGATACATGTGAATACACGACTTCCCGGGATTCAATCAACGCTGGCTATCAACCAGGAAACGGCGATTGTCCAGCTCTGCACAGTGAAAGAACCAACTATGAATATGCAGAGTTACAAAAGAAACTTGGACTCCTTTGCCTTGGGCATAATAAACTGTATAAAACATCCCCACTAGAAGCAGCTCTCGTGAACAGGGGGATTCGATGCGATAGAGGTTGGATCCAGGTTCACCCAGCACCGATCCCGGGCTCGACACTGTCTCTTTGGCTGTGGTGGTTTTGAGGACCGTATTTTGGTCGCGGAAAAAGATAAATAAATCTTTTCGCAATTTTTGATAATTTGTCTTTCAATTGATCATTTATAACAATTCTGGTGACCCCGACGGGATTTGAATTTGGGGTTTGGGGACCCCTCTCTCATCAGGAGGAGCCCCACTGATTTCAGCCGCCTGACAAGATTGGGAGTCAGCGAAACCAATCAAACACCGAACCGAAGCCAGAACCACTGCCAAAGAGGGATAAAATGGGCCCATAGCTCTCGGAAACTCGGAGCGATCGGATGTGGGATCTCTGAGGCTGCGGTGCTTTTTTTTCACTTGGAAAATCAGCGTGCATGAAGAATCCATGTGGGAAAGGAACTGTGAGTACCGTGTGGTTGAGTGGGGTGTGATAGAGTGTGTGTGAGACGTGATTCTATCACGAAGTGAGTGTGGACCCCATGATTGCAGTTACACTCTCCCACGAGGGAAGTGGTTGGTCAAGGGGGAAGCAAGCGCTTTTTCTTGTCACACGTGGGACCTGGGACTCGTAGAGAGTTCAGGGTATCGATCACAGTTGGGTCAGGAGGGGAAAAAGGTTCCAAAAATATTTCGGGAGCCGGTCCGCCTTCTCATCCGGAGAATCAGGTAAGAGAGCTCGATACCAGTCAAAAGACTTGTGGAACAGTTCTCCGCATGGCTGAGTAGACTGGTAGTATTTCACAGACTTAGGAAATCAACATCGGACAAAGACTTGGGACTTGCGTTGAGAATCTCAGCTGAAGGACACAAGGTGAGAAAATTAGCGAACAGGGTGTTTTTTTGGAAAATGGGATTGAGAAAGAGTAAGTGCCAGAAAAAGCCCCAGGAAAAACCTCCTCAAGATCCCAAGAAGGTCCTGCCTGAAATCCTGAGGGGAAGCCTGTTGGGATGGATGTTAGAACACTGGGACGACAGCCGCAGGAGGGTGGGAAAGTCCAAGGAAAAGATTATACAATTTTGTATGGAAAAATGGGGGGGAAGGAGATTGCGAAATACGTGGTTTGGCCAGTGTTCTGCACTTTTGAGATATGGACATGTGAATCCCTGTACAACCACCTAGTCGATCACTGCCCGCAGGATTTTGAGGAAATTGAGTACACTGAGGTGTGGAAATACGCTTGTTTGAGGTTATACCCGATCAGAACTCTCAGATGCTCAGCAAACCTGGGCAAGGAGTGGGAACCGCTGGAAAACCTTCCACCTCCCTACCTTGTCCCTCCACCCCAGCCCGTGCCAGCCCAGGTACCTCCGGTGCCGGCATTGCCTCCCAAGGCATCGATCCCGCAGGAACAGGCTTTGGCGCCACCACTCCCACTGGAGCTGGCTGCGGCACCTTCTCTCCCACATGGGCAGGCAACGGCGCCTCCACTCCCATGCAAGCAACCCCAGCCACTGACCCTTCCCAAGACCGAGGAGAAACAGGTATTTTCCCCAAAGAAAGCAAACTCTCCCCCGGCCCATCGAACGAGGTGGAGAATGAGGAGGGCAACCACTGGAGACAGTGATAAGGAGGAGGAAAAGCCTGGTGTGGTCCCTTTATGGGAAGTACTGACAGCTCTGGGAATTATCAGCTTCATACATGCGCCAATCGACACTGAGGACGTGAGGGCTTTCAAGAAAGAGATGGGGAAACTGATGGACGATCCTTTGGGGGTGGCAGAAAGACTAGATGAATTTCTAGGAACCAGCACCTACACGTACGAGGATCTCAATACGATCCTGAGGTTGCTGTTCAACAACAAGGAGAGAGAAATGATCAGACAAGCCGCAGTCAGGGATTGGGAGAACAGGAATCCCCAGGGGGAGTGAGGAGATCAGAGGTGGCCGGACCAAAAGCCATCTTGGAATGCCCAGACTGAGGAAGGGAGGCAGAAAATGATAAATTTGAGAAATATGATAATACAAGGTATCAGGGAGGCTGTGCCAAAGGGACAAAATATGAGCAAAGTACTCAGGGAATGCCAGGGAAAGGACAAAACCCCCACGGAATGGCTGGAAAGGCTCCAAAAGAGCCTGAGAATGTATTCCGGGACGGACCTCGAGTCTCCGATTGGGGCAGTCTTGCTGAAGACCCAATTTGTGGTGAAATCATGGGAAGACATAAGGAAGAAATTGGAAAATATAGATGGATGGCAAGACAGGGAACTGCAGGAATTTCTCCGGGAAGCCCAGAAGGTCTACATGAGAAGAGACGAAGAAAAGCAGAAGATTCAAACGAAAGTGCTGGTGGCTGCAGTAAGGGAAGCACAGAAACTGGAACAGGTCAGAGACTCGGCAAAAATGGTGCCGGCAAAGAAGCAAAATCCTTCCCAAGGAAAGGGTTCGAACAACCAGAAGAAGGACATCGAGTGCTACCACTGCAAGCAAAAGGGACACATTCGGTGGAATTGTCCCAACAAGGTCAAGGATCAAACTATGTTTCAGGAAGATTAGGGGTGTCAGGGGCTTTTCAGTTTGGGGTCTGGAACTCTGAGGGAGCCTTTGATAAAATTGAGAGTGGGACCCCACAGGCAGGAAATTTGGTTTTTAGTAGACTCTGGAGCTGAGAGGACCATGGTGCAACAGATACCACAAGGGTGCTCTCTGAGCGATGATGCAATGATGGCAATTGGAACAAAAGGGGAACCTTTTAAGGTTCTGATCATAAAGAGTGTCGAAATAGAGACAGAAACTAAAAAGTGTATAGGAAATATGTTATTAATAAAAGATGCAGACTTTAATTTGCTGGGACGGGATTTGATGGTGGCATTGGAAATCGGTTTAGCAGTGGAAGATTCCCAGCTCAAGGTGAGATTGTATAAACTCACCACCCAGGATGAGGAGAAAATCGATCCAAAGGTTTGGTATGTCCAAGGGGAGGCCGGGAGGCTGGACATAGAGCCAATTCACATTGAAATTGAAAGGTCAGAAGACCCCATTTGGGTCAAACAGTACCCCATCCCCATGGAAGGGAGGACGGGACTGAAACCGGTGATCAACCAATTGATAAAGAAAGGAACGTTGGAGCTGTGCATGTCCAGGCATAAAACCCCAATTTTGGCAGTGCGAAAGACGAATGGTAGCTACAGGCTAGTGCAGGATTTAAGGGCTGTGAATCAAAGGACTAAGACACTGTTCCCCACAGTCTCGAACCCTTACACCCTGCTGAATAACATCTCTCCCGAGGACACATGGTACAGTGTGATCGATTTGAAAGATGTTTTCTGGACCTGTCCTTTAGCAGAGGACAGCAGACATTACTTTGCATTTCAGTGGGAAGACCCAGAAACGAACAGGAAGCAGCAGCTCAGATGGACATCGTTACCTCGGGGCTTTGTTGATTCCCCAAACCTTTTCGGGCAAGCACTCGAACAAGTGCTGAGTCACTTTGTACCAGCAGAGAGAACGAAATTGCTACAATATGTAGATGATTTGTTGATTGCAGGTCCAAGGGAGGAGGTTGTGAGGATGAGTACCATTGAACTTTTTGAACTTTTTAGGGGAAAAAGGATTGAAGGTGTCTAAGTCGAAGTTGCAGTTCACAGAGCCCGAGGTCAGATATTTGGAACATTGGTTAACCAAAAGGAAAAAGAAGTTGGATCCTGAAAGGGTGGCAGGGATTATTGCCCTGCCACCCCCATGGACAAAACTGGAAGTTAGGCAATTGCTGGGGTTGTTGGGAAATTGCCGGCAGTGGATCGAAGGATACAGTGAGAAGATGAAGTTTTTGTATTAAAAACTCACCACGGACAGAATCAAATAGACAGAAAAAGATGAGGAAGAATTCAGGGGAGTCAAGGAAGCGCTCACAGCAGCACCAGTGCTGAGCCTCCCGGATGTGAGATGGCCATTCCAGTTGTTCGTGGATGTGAGCAATCACACAGCACCTGGTGTGCTGACACAGGACTGGGCAGGGGTCAGGAAACCGGTAGGTTACTTGTCTAGGCTTTTGGACCCTATTAGCAGGGGCTGGCCCACGTGCTTGCAAGCGATTGTAGCTGTAGCATTGTTGGTGGAGGAAGCCAAGAAAGTAACTTTCGGAGCATCTTTGGTAGTATTTGCACGGCACAATGTACAGGGTATACTACAACAGAAGGCAGATAAATGGCTCACAGATGCTAGATTGCTGAAGTATGAGGCCATTTTGATTCACTCACAGGATTTGGAATTGCGGACAACAACCGTGCAAAACCCGGCTCAGTTCTTGTTTGGGGAAGCTTCGGAGGAACTCATCCACGATTGTGTGGAAGCGGTCGAATTGCAGACGAAGATAAGAGCAGATTTGGAAGAAGAAGAATTAGACAAAGGGGGAAAATGGTTTTTAGATGGCTCAAGCAGAGTGATCGAAGGGAAAAGGAAATCAGGATATGCAGTCGTGGACGGGCAAACAGGGAAAGTGATAGAAGCAGACCCCCTGAACGTGGGTTGGTCGGCACAGGCTTGCGAACTGTACGCAGTTCTAAGAGCCTTGAAAAGACTGAAGGGAAAGAGGGGAACAATTTTTACAGACTCTAGGTATGCCTTTGGGGTGGTTCATATCTTTGGGAAAATTTGGGAAGAAAGGGGGTTGATCAACACACGGGGACGGGGACTGATGCACGGGGAATTGATCCGGCAAATTCTGGAAGCAATAAGGGAGCCGGAGGAAATTTCGGTTGTCCATGTAAAGGGACATCAGGCAGGGATGCAGTTCCGGACCCGGGGAAACAACTTGGCAGACCAGGAGGCCAAAACCGCAGCATTGATGATGGTAAGTACCCCAGAGATCAAAGGGATCGAGGTCCCCGATGACCCTCCTCAACCGTCTCCAAAGGAGATTGAAAGTTATGAGAAGACTGGGGGAAAATTGTAGGAAGGTAAGTGGAAATTACTGGATGGGAGAGAACTAGTCTCTAAAGGTTTTACCAGGAGAATTTTGAGGAGACTGAACCAGTGAACATATTGGGGGGCTCAGGCCCTGGCTGAAAAGTTTTTGAAATTTTTCGGGTGCAGAGGAATTTATGAATTGGCCAAACAAGAGGTACAGGGATGCCTGATCTGTCAGAAAATTAACAGAACAAAGGCAAGACAGGAAATCTTGGGGAGTTGCCCCATTGCGTACTGACCTTTTGAAAGAATTCAAGTTGATTTTACTGAATTTCCCAAGGTGGGAAGGTTCAAATTTGTGCTTGTAATAGTAGACAAATTGACCCATGGGGTGGAAGCTTTCCCCAGTCCAAGGGCAACGGCTCAGGCAGTGTCCAGGAAATTGCTGGAAGAAATTGACTCAGATCAAGGGACTCATTTTACCTCTAAGATTAAGCATATGGCAGAGGCACTGGGCATTCAATGGGAATACCACACCCCGTGGCATCCCCAGAGCTCAGGACAAGTTGAAAGGATGAATCAGACTTTGAAGGTGCAGTTGTCTGAATTAATTTTAGAAACCCGGATGTCCTGGCTGAAATGCCTCCCTCTTGCCTTGCTTAATATCAGTACAATGCCTCATTCAGAGATGGGGCTCTCACCCTTCAAAATGCTATATGGGATGCCATATAAGCACGGGATGCCGGTGGGACACCCCAGATTGGAGGACAGCCAAATTCAACCATATTTAGTAGCGATAAACAGAAATTTACAGGAACTGAGAAAACAGGGGATAAGTATCTCAGAGCGCCCCTCTGAGATTTGCTATCCACAAAATTCAACCGCGTGACAGAGTACTTGTGAAAGTATGGAAAGATGTACCCCTCTCCCCTCACTGGTAAGGCCCCTTTCTTGTCCTTCTGACAACAGACACAGCCATTCAGACAGCAGAAAAAGGTTGGACACACACGTCCAGAGTGAAGAAGGTCGAGCATCAGGAGGAGGCTCCCGAGTGGAGGGTCTCCTCTTCTCCAGGAGACCTGAAGATCAAGCTCCAATGTCCTCATAAATGACCGATGGTGAACATTTAGGTTGTATACTGTCAGATTGTGTATGCTATCCGTTTGTACACTTCAAGTGTGAATATTGTCAAGGGGATTTTGTTATACATTGCAGAAGGGGCAGAGGCCAAAGGGATTGTGCACCCAGTGTCTGGAAGAGGACCTTGAGCTGACTGACCATATTCTAGCCCTAGCCACAAATTTAGGAATTATCGAATTAGACTCACAAGAGTGGTTCCACATTTTTCAGAATGGAGTGCATGGAAAACTCAAATCTAAGACAGAGATTTTAGATGTGGAGTGTCGGAAGTCAATCAAAGTACCGTGCAGCTCAGATGCTGTCAAGATCTCAAGGTGGGGCACCTTTAAGAGGAGGTATGCAGCAAGGTCTGAGAATGTATTCCCAGAAGAATACTCCTGCTGCTGCAAAAATGGTCTTCCTCGCCGCTGGTGGCACCCTAGGGGGCGGAGGCAGAGAAGTATGCCTGGTGGTAATCCTGATTGGCCTGAGCCTAGCCATGTGCGGGACGCAGACTCTGCACGCTGAGACCCCGATCCATGACGGAAACCTGAGCTCCATGGATGAGTGTAGTAAGTGCACTCAGATGGTCCCAATTGAGCAAAGGGACAGGGGGATCTCAGCATACCAAGACCCAGAGGAATGAATCAGGAAGTCTGGCAGGTACTGTTTGATAAACGGCACTCAGGTCAAATTGTGCAGATCAGGCAAAGAGATCGTGTGTTTAGATCTGAAGGCTGGGACACAGAATGGGCAGTCAGACAAGCACCAACACCGAGTACTGAAAAGGAATGTAGAACCAATGTCAATCCCCATTTGCAGTCAATGTAACCAAACAATGTGGGTTGGGGGAAAGACAGAATCAATTTTTGTAGCATATCACCAGGTGAATCCATTGTGTTATGACAATTCGAAACTGGGAATGTGCATGATGAACGGGAAAATGTACTGAGTGGGAAGAAATATAAAATTTGATAGCAAATTCACCCTGAACAGAGAGCCAATTATATTGGACTTAGCACAGACAAACGATGATAGAGTCTGCCTGCAATATGATAGGGCTGTCTGTTGGAATCGATCTTGAGGGCAAAATGAGAGAGATTACTCAGGAACTGGAAAGGAGGGAGTCAGAACTGAGAAAGAAAAGGGTGGAACAGGAAAGATTGAAAACTTTGGGCGAGCAGTAAGAACAGCTCAAGAAACAATACGTTGATGGGGAACTACCTTCCCCAGACCGGAACTTATTCATTGATTTAATGAAGGAAATTGCCATGGAATTGGGCTTGTCAAACTGTTGGATTTGCAGGGGGCTGAAATTGGCAGAGAAGTGGCCTTGGAAGGGTGAAGTTTTGGCTCCGGAACAGCTTTTGAAATGGGACAACCCAAGGGTCTCAAAATTGGCACAGAGACCTGAGGGATGGATGTTGGATCAGTGAGTGATTGGGACGATCTGCATCAGTCGAGAAGGGAAAGAATATACTGAAATGGTGGGATACACACTGTGTATAACCACTCTTACAGTAAATTCGAACAGCAAGAGCAAAGTCTGGCAACCATAACCTCCTACAGGGTACTGGAGTCAGAAGAATGAAACAAATTGTGATTGGAATAGTCAAATAGGACTTTGCTGGGTCAAGAGTCCCGGAGCTAATCCTTACCAATCCTTGGCAGGCCTGAGACAATATTGGGGAGACCCAGGGAAAACTTATATCAGATGGAATTTATTGGATTTGTGGAAAGAAAACATACAGTGAGTTACCTCCAAGGTGGAAAGGATCATGCACTTTGGGCATGATCCGGCCAGTTTTCTTCACTCTCCCCCAAACAAAATGTAACCTACTCCGGGCTCCTCTGTATGAGACCTTGAGGAGGGAGCGAAGAAGCTTGAAGAAAATAATACCTGTCATAAGTGGCAGGCAAACTTAGGGGGAGGAGGAGTGGTCAGCAGCAAGGATAATTGATTATTATGGGCCTGCCACATGGGCTCAGGACAGAAGCTATGGATATAGGACTCCAATCTATCTACTGAACCGGTTGATCAGGCTGCAGGCAGTGGTGGAAATTGTGTCAAAGCACACCTTAAAGGCCCTGGATTTGTTGAGTCGACAGCACACTCAGGTACGAGCCTTTGTGTACCAGAATCGAATAGCTTTAGACTATTTGCTGGCCAAAGAAGGGGGAGTGTGTGGAAAATTCAATTAATCGGAATGTTGTATTGAAACTGATGATTATGGGGAAACCATAAGAGGATTGGCAGCCGAAATTAAGAAAGTGGCCCATGTCCCAGTTCAGAAATGGAATTCGATCTTGCAGTCATCTTGGTGGGACAGATTATTTGATGGGGCCTGGTGGAACAAAATAATGGTTTTTGTGCTGTGTTCAGTAGCGGGAATCCTATTCCTCCCGTGTCTAATTCCTTGTTTTATTAGACTGATACACTCCGTGGTACAGGGTATGCAGATAGCTGTAGTGCCCGTGGACCTGGAGTTGGCTTCCGGAAACAACATGTCCAAGATCATGAGCCTGGGAGAAGGGAAGTGTGCAAGCAATGCTGCCAAGGTCTTGGCAAAATTTGAGAAACAGGTCAAAACAAATGGGAACAATTATAATGGTTATCAGGGAATCCCGCAAGGAGAGCATGGAATGAGAATTTAATAAAGCCTTCTCTATGTAGGAGATCCTAAAGGTGGAGGGTAGAAGTAGGAAGTAAATAGATACTAGTAATTTGGGATGTAGAGGGAGCATGAATTAATGGGTTGATATTAAAGGGGAGGGATTGTAATATATGTTAGAAATAAATCATGCTATAAAAGAATGTAATTTATAAAGATTGTGAAATCCAAACAAGTCTCTGACCACAAGCAGCCTGAGAGGCAGGTCCATTCAAACTCCAAAATTCCTGGTAGACGGCCAGATAACGATCGGCATTTAGCTAAAGAATAAACGCACCCAGTGCGATGATCACCATTACCCCGAGTCATCAGAAACTGCCTAAGAGCGATCATCACCCTGTGGATAACATCGACCAAGATAGCTGAAGTCGCCAAAAAGATACATGTGAATACATGACTTCCCGGGATTCAATCAACGCTGGCTATCAACCAGGAAACGGCGATTGTCCAGCTCTGCACAGTGAAAGAACCAACTATGAATATGCAGAGTTACAAAAGAAACTTGGACTCCTTTGCCTTGGGCATGATAAACTGTATAAAACATCCCCACTAGAAGCAGCTCTCGTGAACAGGGGGATTCGATGCGATAGAGGTTGGATCCAGGTTCACCCAGCACCGATCCCGGGCTCGACGCTGTCTCTTTGGCTGTGGTGGTTTTGAGGACCGTATTTTGGTTGCGGAAAAAGATAAATCTTTTCACAATTTTTGATAATTTGGCTTTCGATTGATCATTTATAACAGGTTCCATGGGGAGTCCCCACACCTCCCGCTGGCCCTCACTGAGCCAGAGAAAAGACAGCAACTGCCCGGTCTGGCGATCTTCCCCCGGGGGGTGCGGTGCCCCTAGAGGCAACACCTCCACCCTCCGAAATCCCCATTTCCGACTCGCATTCCCCCTGGATGTGGGCTTGGAAGGCACGGAACAGGCGTCCCCATACAAGCATAAGTGGACGCATTGCAGAATCACCTTTAGAAATCTCTCCCAAGAGCCGGTGGTCCAATGCCTCCCACAATTGCAGACTAAAAGCAGCATCCACATTCACCAGAAAGTCAGGAGACTTGGCCCATGTTAAGAGAGTGCAGAGTGAATCATCTGACACAAGGACTCCCATTAAGGAAATCATGTCCCTCCACACAGTTACAATCGTGTCTTTTTCCTTAGAAGCATGACTTCCCATCACGGAAACACCTGCCCCCAACCCCCAGCAAAAGTACGGACTGTCTGCTGCACTGGGGAATTCGTCCCCGCCCGTTCTTCTAAGCTATCAGGGCAAAACCACGATCCCAGTCCCTTCCAGGAGGAAGCAGGGAAAGGTTGTTACCTCTCGGGGGGAACAGAGGGTGTCCGGATGCTGGCGGACTGTGTGGGTGCCACGGGGTCCCGGCAGAGGTCCGGCAGGGATCCAAAGTGCCTCCATCCGTCCCATGAACCATGAGGGGCTGATTGATGTGAAAAACAGTGTGGTCTGGTTCAGGTGTGTCGCTGTTGAGTAAGAAACGACACAGACTCACCAGAAGGCTGGTTTGCACAACATCTCGCTTTACTTCAAAATTCTCTCCTTTGTACACTGTTCCGATACAGATAGACCAGATTGCTCACTTAATCAGTATATTTCACCTGATTGACTAATTGTCACGATCCGTCCTTACGAACGGGGTTTGTGAAGGTTCGTGGATTGATCTCAGGGTGCAAAAAGAACCGACACGGTACAAGGGGGTTTGCAGTGATAATCAAAACAAATGCACCTTTATTGAATGACCACAGCAAAATGCGATAGAGAGATTAAAGGAGAGAAAAATATAGAGAAAGAGAGAGCAAAGAGAGAGAGAGGGGGATATAGCTACCAAACGTAGAGACAAAGTCCTTTGGTCCAGTCCAGTCGAGGATTCGCCTGTTACGTCGGGGAGATCTCAAAATCTCTAGCTAACTCAGAGGTTTTTATTATGATAATTCTTTTGAAAATTGTGAGGGGGGGAAACAGATACAGTAAGGAATAGATGTAACAGGTAGTCCGTGTTCTCAGCAGTAAACGAGAGCCATTGTTTTCTTGGTCCAGTTGTCACAACCTGCAGGCAAACATCTCGCTTTGGTCAGCTTGCCTCCCCCACATACCTCCCCCGGGTTAGGGATTTCAGTCCCAGTCCTTGGAAGGAGGAGAGGGGCCTTTTCACATGGAGGTTTCGTGTCTCAGTCCTTGATGGAGAGGCTTCTTACATCTCAGTCTGTCTGTCACAGTGGTTGCAAACGAGTGAGAGGGGTCTTCTGCAGGGGACCACTCAGAACTCAGGAGAAGTCCAGCCAGGCCGAGAGGTGGGACAGCTTCCAAGGCTATTGTTGCAAAAAGGGCACGGTGCCCCTTTCTTTGGGCTCAGTGTAGCATACAGCAAACAACACCTGTGAAAACAATAGCTTAGCACTGTGCTCTCAGGTCTCAGGCCTGTGGCATGTGTAACTTTCTCCTACAGAGAAGACAGGGGGGTCTTCTCTTCACTGGTCCCCAAATGACGATCGTGAGGCAGATGAGGGAAAATTCAGACTCTCACACTAATTAACAAAAACACCTTTCTTATCAACAATCTTTGAGAAAAACAGGAAAACAGAGAGTAGGAAAACATCACCTGCAGGTTGTTTATAATAACAAGCTGTCATTGTTTCTCTGTGACTCCCTAAAGTCTCACAAGCCAATCCTGGGAAAACTTATCTAGTATTTTGCTCTCTGACCAGGCTGGCACATCCACAGAAACCAGCTCTTGGAGACACATTTTCATAAACAGAGTTTAGATCCTATCTGAGGGGGAAAGATTTAGAAAGGGATTGAACTGGGTGGGAATTGTCTTACCACTTATGTCTCTGTGGATTTTTGTCAATTATGCTAATTTACTAAACTTATAAAACTGTATTCACCCCATACAGGGGGGGCAGGGGGGCATTAGGCATTTTACATATCTGCCCCTTGGAAGCCTCCTATAAAGACCAGCCTTTAAATAACCTCCTATACTAATATTATCTTGAAAATGTGTTGTTTTATTTCCAGGTCTTTGAGGCATCAATGGGAGTCATCCCATCATACCTCCACATTTCTGACATTGTCATAGTTTTCCTGCAGCACAATGGCTTCCAGGTCCTCCTGGTTTTGCTCATGCTGTGTGCATTGGTATAGATGCGATTCAGTTGGACTGTCAATCCCACCGCCTTTTTGGAGGGAGAAGTTTTAATTCCTCTGTTACTGTTTGCAGACACTTCCATGGTTTCTTACATGTCAAGAACACTTATCCTTGCTGCTGCATGGATCTTCATCCCCTACCTCTACTGATAGGGCAGACCAAAGGACCTCAATAGTATACTATCCCTCAAACAGTGGTGTGCTGCCCCATGTCTTATCTATAGTGTTCCTGGTTTTATCTCCTTCC
The DNA here is from genome assembly GCF_023055355.1 of Agelaius tricolor. Lineage (NCBI taxonomy): Eukaryota > Metazoa > Chordata > Aves > Passeriformes > Icteridae > Agelaius > Agelaius tricolor. The sequence goes on from NW_027269281.1 coordinate 8,056,354, forward strand.
AATACAGTTCAAAGCTCTCAATGAGCCCTGTTAACTCCTGAGCAAAGATCCTTTTCCCCCTTTGAGATGGGTGGATGTGACTGCGGTCACAAGGGTTTTCAGGATGAAGAAGAGACGAGAATGTTGACTCCATGATCAGAAGGCTTGATTTATTATTTTATGACATATGTTACATTAAGACTATACTAAAAAGCAATAGAAAGGAAAAGGTTTCTTCAGGAGCTAGCTAAGCTAAGAATAGACAAGAATGAATAACAAAGATCTGTGTCTCAGACAGACCAAGAGCCAGCTCTGCCATGAGTGGTCAGGAAATCCCAACATCCACAGGAGACCAATCACAGGTCTACCTGTTGCATTCCACAGCAGCAGATAACCATTGTTTACTTTTGGTTGCTGAAACTGCAGCTTCTCACAAGGAAAAATCCTAAGAAAGGATTTTTCATGAAAGATGTCTGCGACAGGTGGACCCCATCTGTTGCCAGCAGGCACAATGTCAAGTAAACTGACCTGTTGTAGTGGTTTTGCATAGAAAGCACTCACGGAAGTGATGCAAAGAGAAAAGCTGATACACCTCTGTGAACACCCATGTAAAACATGGAAAATCCCAAGAACTCACGTTTCCGGTAGGCAAAGAGGTAACAGGGGCTGGGTGGCCCTTTGCCAGGGGGCTGGGCTCCTTCCCCCAGGGCGCCTGCTGCCCCCCCCACCATCAGCTGCTGGGCAGGGGAGGCTGCAGAGCCGATGGCTGTGACTGCTAGCATCTTGTTGTTTGCTAAGCCCTGCGCCCCCCCAGCCTGGGGCCGAGCCGAGTCCACTAGCCCCCTGGAGCAGCCCCAGGCTGGGCCGCCTCAGCCAAGATTCTACCACCATTACCACCATTGAGATTCGCCCGCAACCACCTGGCAGGGGAGAGGGGAAGCCATCAGCCCCCGCCCTCCCCCCCCCCGCCGCCCCGGCCACAGCCCCAGCCACAAGCTACTGGGCCCAGCCGGGCTCAGGTAGGTCCCTGGCTGGATATTAACTCTGTCAGTGCTTCAATCCTCCCTTGAGTGAGATAAAACAACAAGATGCAAGCCTGTAGAGGAGCAACATGAAGACATCAAGGTCAGCGAAGAAGTCAAGTCCCAGATGGGAGGGATGAGGAGATGCCTTTAGTTTTAGGATGAAATCCTCTTGTAAAGATATGGAGAAGGACTCTTTTTCCCTATAAGTCATAAAGGTATGGGGACATGAAAGTGTTCAAATTGTAGATATTGAGCAAAGTCCTCCATGCTAAGTAAGCAGATGTTAAAGTAGCTGTGATGCTATGAGAAGTTTGAACAGAGAAGGAGAAAAGAGTGATGAAGATCCTGTGCCCCCAGGAAGAAGATGATTCAAGAGATAGATAATGAGAACTTTTGCCTTTGAACAGTTCATCTTTAAAACTGTACCCCATAAGTTGATATAGCCCATAAACACAGCTGTGGGAAAAGCTTGTGGGAAATGGGAAGGATTTCATAATTGCAGATTTCCCAGGGTGGCTGCTATTTGTGACAAATTGAGAGCCATGAAAGAACTATTTTCTTGTGTAAAAGTCTCCATAACACTAACAAGATGGGCTTCTCTCCCTAAGTGAACTGAAGAAAGACTATTCTAGAGGTGGTAAACTGAAATTTTAGGTTTTGTTTCTTTACATTGTCATTGGGAAAGAAAAGGTTGTAGGGGGAGGAGAAGTGTCCTGAAAGTTTTGTTCTGATTCCTATTACTCTTTCTTTTAGTTACTGTTAATAAATTTTTCTTATACCCTTTTAAAGTTTTGAGCCTGCTTTGCCTTTCTCCTTGCCCTACCTCACAGCAGGAAATGGGTGAGTTCATCCTAGTGAATGCACTTGTGAGAAACAGAATTCACTGCTTAGAATTTTTAAAACTTTAATAATAATAGGATAAAAAAGGACAGTATTTCCAGCACTGGGGTGCTCCTGGCCAACAGCCAAAGAACAAGCCAGTGTATACAAACAATGTGTCCTGGTTTGAAAAGGAAGTGAATTTTTTGGGATGCTGTGGTCAAACCAACAGGTGCTCAGATTTGAATATTGGCACCTGGTGTGGCCACTGAGGACATGGATTTGCCTCTGAGAACACAGGGGGTTAAAAGCAGAGAACTCCCAGGAAAACTTTCTCTTGGTTCCGGTCTGTGAAAGAGGTCAGACCTCCCCTGCCAAGCTGCGGGCTGGGCAGGGGGAGGGGAAGCCATGTGGCTGGGTGAGGTAGGCCAGGGCCTTGGACAGGGAAGGGAGGTGAAGGACCCTGCAGGATGGAAGGATGGAGGAGCACTGAGAAGCATCGGGAAGCCCCTCCCAGGAGAGAGAGAGGGAGAGAGAGAGACAGTGTGTGTGCCTGTGCCACCTTGAAATTTGATATCATGTGCAGACAGCACGGCCAGCCAAGAAGGAGAAGGGAGGGGGTGGAGAGGAGGTGCCCGGCAGTCTTGGGAGAGTTCTGGGCAGGCAGAGCCCGAGATTTTAACCCTTTTCTTGGATGATGGAAACCTTACAAATGCTGATCCTCCTGGAGCTGAATGAGAAGAGAGATAGAGATGAAATAGGAGGAAATGGGCCAGTGTGATGCAAGTTTGTGCAAGGGAAAGATGTCCGAAGAAGTTGAGAAGACTCCTAGGTGGGAGGAGATGATGGAGTGGCCTTTGGCTGGACTTTTCTTGTATAGCCATGGACAGAACCAGTTTTTTTCCTGTGACACAGAGACTGCATTTAGGGGGAGGCAATGGCTTGGAGCCAAGAGAGTGCAGTGATGTTATGTGAAGGAGTGGCATGAACAGAGACGACGGGTAAGGAGGGTGGTTGGTGCCCTTGATCTTCAGTGAAGAAGAAGATCTCTGTTCTCAAGACCCCTCGGCCCCAGGGGGTGAATTTGGGGGGGACAGGTGTCTCAAAAGTGAGAGATTGCTTTTTCTGGAACTGGGCAAAGCATCCTTAAAAGGGGAACCCTAGAAGCAGCTCTGGTCCATGTGCAGTGGGGAGAGCACTGGACATGGAAGGAAGATTTCACAATGGCAAATGTTCTCCGGGCGGTGCCATGTGTGACATGGAAACACAAGAGATTTCAACTGTGTTTCCTGGGGAAGCCTATGGTACAAGAGGGACTCCTCTCTTCTTGATGAACTGAGAATTGATTATCTGAAGGGTGGTGATGGACTGAGAGTTGGTTATTTGAGGGGTGGTAACTGAATTGCGAATCTAAGGTTTTGTCCTATTGTGATGTATTGGAAATTTGGTGGAGGGAGGAGGAATGGTTTTGGAAGGTTTTCCTTCTGAGTTCTGTGTGTGTTTCTTTTTACATATAGTTGTAGGTTAATAAAGGGTTTTTTTTTTTTCCCTATATTCCTAATTTGGAGCCTGCTTTGCTCTATTTCTGGTCACACCTCACAGTAGACACCAGGGAGAATATATTTTCATGGGGGCACTGGCATTGCGCCAGCATCAAACCGTGACACAATGTTAACTTTATACTGTTACATTGCTGAGAGACATGCATATTCATGTGTTTCATGCATTATTCAAACATTCTTGTGAACTTTCTGATGTTTTGGGCACCCCTTTGTCTGACTTCTTCACATTCCGGCTTATCTGCATGACATCCTGTATGTCAGGTCCATATATTTTATTTCTTCTTGTGTCTCCATCCTGCTGTTTCACATCCTCTGATGAGGATTCAGTATGTCCTCCTTAAATTTAACATGGTGTTCTCTAATTGTCCTCCAGTGCTCTGGTTTGTGTCATGGTTATCTTATCACTTGGACAGGTTGGTCAGTGGATGACCTTACACTGTTTTTAGTTACATAAAAGCCTTTTTTTTATCTTATGTTTTGCTAAGGTCTATAACACAATACATTAATCACACTATTATTTCGGTAAGTGATACATAGATATTATATTCATTACACTACTATTTCTACGGACAACACAGTGCATACTTAAGTTGATAGATTATATTATATTAAAAAAGTTATAATTGATGCTATTTGTAAATACTTATAATCACTAACAACATGCATAAGCTAATACATAAATGCGAAAGCCAATATTATCTGGTCATTTTTCACACACTGGTGATTGGCCAGCACTGAACCCACCACACTCATTGGTGCATTGGCTGGGAAATCTCAAATTGGCAAACCAAAACCATTACACCTGTCACCAAAAAACCACAAATTCTGCCAGTAACACCAGGCTCTTAGACAGGTATTTGTGTGTATTATTTTCCTTTTTTTGTCTCTATAATTTTACCATTTCTACACAAATAATTTCCTGCAACTGTGTCCTAGGGTGACATTATGATGCTTGTATCCCCATTTGTGTGTTCTGTTTATGCTGGATATTATGTTCTGTGCCTTCAAGACTGGTTCTGAAGAGTGAATGCTTTGTTTTGGTTTTGCTATCAGCCACTCCCCCACGGCTGGCAGGACACAGACGGGACAGTACATAGTGCTGCTTTTGCTTTTTGCTTAGCTTTTCGCTTTGCTCTTGCTTTTTGCTTCTGCTCATTAGTTAGTTTAGCTAAGCAGTCTGAATTTTTCCTGGACTGTTTCTCCTTTCCCTTTTATTGAACCTACTCGAACCTGCTCTGGACTGGGACCTGGGAAACACCGAGAGTTTGCACCTTGTGGTTGCAGCAGCTACCCCAGCGCCGGATGGACTGATGACAGAGCGATCACCCCCAAGAAAGACTTTCTGAATTTGTCATCTTTTTTCAGAGAGGTGAAAGAGTGGTGGGGGGTGCTGTGCCTGTTAAATAAACAGGTTCTTTCCACTTGTCTCCAAGGAATCCTTCCTGACCCGGTTGGGGGGAGGGGCCGTGTGGGTTTGCTTTCTGGAGGGGCCCCCTTTTGGAGGTTTTCTCCCAACTTTGCCCTAAACTGGGACAAACTGACAGGACAGAAGAAAGCAGGACTGGCAGGAGAGGAAGGGATTCACCTGCTGCCATGAGCAGAAGTCTGTTTCTATTCTCCTTTGTCTCTTAGGTCCCCTCCTTCTGCCTAGTGGACAGAAGGTAGGGGATCCTTCGATTCTTGTGGTGCAGCCAGCTGGTGCATTTGCGTCAGGGGTCGTAAAGAGTGGCTCCACCAGTCAACCTTCTCAGAGTCCCTGATACTGCTTAACCTCACTTCCTCTCTTAGCTCTTCTACCAGGATGATCAGACCTGGTCACACCGATGCCCAAAGATTTTAGCTTTTTATACATTTTTCATATATTTGTAGCTTTGTAGACTGTTAATACATGGTTATATAGCTCCTGGGCTTTTTCCTACCCTTTCTCTTAGATTTTAGAATAATAAGCTAACCCTTGGAACACATACTTGGAATTCTGTTTAGTCTTACTCTTAAGAAGAAGAACCCTGACAAGGACATTTGGTTTTCAACTAGAACTTAGAAGACATAACAAGAAATGGGGCAAAGAAGCCCCTGGAACAAGTCCAATGGGGCAGAACCCGGGGGAAATTACCTAACCAACTGTTCCTCTAATTGGACAATACTTGTTATATATGCTAATTTGTTAAACTTAAAAAAATTGTAGAAATCTGACACTGGCTATGCCCATAACCCCATGGGGGTACCTGGAAGCTTCCATTAAAGACTTGCAACTTGCTTTTTATATTTTTATATTATCTATATTAATATTGTCTAGAAAGTGTTTTTTCTTTCTCGATTCAGGCGACACCACCTCACACAGCTGTTTTCTCTACTGCTGTCCAATACCAATGACTTTAACATTTAAGAAGTGCCATGTTTCCTGATACTCTGCTGAATGACTTATTTTCAAAGAAGAAATCAATAGCTTCAAATGTAAACAGCTTCAAATCCTGTTACACAGGCTTTAATTATTTTGTTTGTTAGCAAGAATGGCTTTGGAGTTTGGATTTGGAAACTGGGAAACAATTTGAATTTTATCATTTAAGCTAGTGTGTGTGTGTGTGTCTTGGCTTTTTGTAATGGCTGAATAATTGTGGTAATGTTTTAGGAGTGTGTGACAATTTTACCTAAAATAAGGATTGCTTAAAATGCATATATAACTTAATATCACAATCACTAAAATATTCTGTTTTGTTATTTATGTACTCTATGTTTCCTATTCTTTGTATTGATAAAATATGCTGCCTTGATATTAAGAATGGCTTTTCATTTGTTTTTTAACTGTCCAGTATTTCCACTTCTTGTGTTAGACATAAGCATATTTATTTTAGTCTTTATGCCTTGAAATTTTTGGAAAAATACTTGATTACTGTCACATTTGATGCTTCTGTTCTGTTCAAATTCCTCAGTATTTACTGTTCTCCTTTTACACAGTTTCATTAGTGAGTGTTTTTCCAAAGAATGCTGAGCATCCATGTCTATATTTCACTTCATAAAATATGTGGGCAGTCAGTGTGAAAAGATATGGTTTACAGTTCTTGTTGATGACACAAAATTTATTAAATATTATCTATCATATCTTTATTTTCTTACTGTTATAATTGAAGTAAGGATACTTTTGTATAATGGTATTAATCCCCCTTGTATATTCTGGCTTCTAATATCTAAAGCAATTGTTATGATCTTCTTTCATTTGCTGAATCATGTATTGAATAAAAGCCTACTGAAAAAACCCCATTGAATTGATGTCAGTTCTAGGCATTAATGCTTTGGTTAAATGGTTTTGAATGGACTGTTTAGTAAGTTGAGTGACAAATGGGAAAGACTGAGATGTAATTTTATGTTTAAGTATGTTGTGAGGTTTTTTCTAAAATGTTTAAATCTAGCATCTTCTCTTATTTTTGTAGTGCTGATGGTAGCCCAGGATGGCTGCAGCTTCAATGATGGTGATGAAATCAAATGCAAAGAAAAATCTAAATATAATGAAAAAATCTAAATATAAAAAATAAAAATGTCACCATCAAAATGGCAGCAATGGGAAAAAACACACTGATGCAGTGTTATAGTTTTGAGCTTTGCAGGTCTTGTTTTTCTCTTTTTCTTATCTCTTTCCTATGTGAGCTCTCTTTTATTTTAATTTTGTTACAGATTAATAACTGCCTTCTGATTGGTCCAGAGTGCCTCTGCTAATTTTGTAACACACAAAACATGTCTCAAGCATTCCATGCATGTGATTGTTTTCAATCACAGTAAGTCACACACTCATACAGTGGTCTTCCACCAAAGTAATTTTTTCACAACATTCTCAGCAAACACACGAATTACCAGAGTTTTTATGGTTAACATTCTCTTGTTCTAATCTTGGTTAGGATGCCAGGTGTTGGCACCATTCCCACACCTCGTATGACCAGTTGTTAACACAAGTTGAGGCATTAAAGATGGAGAACTCCAACCTTTGACAAGAGCTAGAGGACACCTCAAATCATCTAACAAAACTGGAAACCAAGGAATCTAATATGAAGATATTGCAACCTATATGTCTGTATCACCATTTCTGTTATTGCCTTTTGGTTTTGATTATGTATGAGTGTTTTAGTGGACTGGTAGCTGCTCAAGAAATTTTATGTACTTTTAGATTCCTACAGAAATGCCTTTTCAGGCTGTGTAGGGAAAAACTGTTACTCAAATCTACTTGACTATGAAAACTGTTTTTGAAATTTGAAAACTAAAGCAATAATTCAAAACAGTTTTTAGATACACTTTTCCATTTTCATATCTTCTTTTCTGGTCTGTCATGATAAGCTCTACCATTTTACCACTGCTGTAATTTCCAGCAGGAAATCCAGTCTGTATACATAGTTTATGACAGAGCAGGCATTGCTCAGCTTTTGAAAACAGTGGAGAGATTGGAAATTTTCACTGTTTTAAGGTAAGTTTAAAACGTTTTAGGTTTATTACAATATTTACTTAACATTCCCAAAAGAAAAGCTTCATTTAAAATAATACCAGAAGTCTCCAGTGTCTCCTAAGGCCTAAATTTATACTGATTAATTACACCCAAATGAGTCTGTGTAGTGTTTATTGGCTAGGTCTAGACCTTCAGAGTCACCTGTCCATGAGGAAATACTAAGCTCCAATGGAATTTATCTTCCTACTGATCAAAATCCATCTATAGGTACAGTTGTATTTGTGTAATACATGGCACTGAACGAGGCAGAATTTCACAAGCAATATAGCTGCATTAATGTAGCATTTTCTGAGCTGACAGATCCTGTTTCTTGGTGCTACAGCTGGGAAAAGTGGGCTCCTTTTGGCACCTAACACCACTTAGACATTTTTTCTATCTCTGCATATACTGTATAGTGTAGTCATACTCTAAACATTACACATTTGTATGCTCATCTCCTTGATTTACCATGTTCATGTGGTACATTTTTACTTTATAATGTTCCTGGCGTGGCTGCTATCCCCACCCCACCCCCCATCCTCCCTGGCTCTGGGACTATTGCGATGAATGGGAGCCAAGCCAGGGTTTCCGGAGGGAGTTGGGGGCAGGGTTTCTGCGGGTTTTGCCTGCTTCTTTTTTGGTTTCTTTAGCTTTGGCATTGTGACTGAGCTTGCTGGCTTAACTTCTTTTGCTGCTTTGCTGTCAGGAAGCCCAGAGCCAGTGCGTGCCCTGCTGGGACCTGGAAACATCCTCTTTTTTCCGCCCCACTCCTCCCCCTCACAGCCCAGTCCCAAAGGACCAGCCAGCGCCAGTGAGAAATCCTGGGGAGCCTTTCCCCTACTGTGTTTGGGAGCTGGGCTGCTGCTGCCCAACCTCCACTGTACGTCTGCCATTCATCTGGGTTTGTGCTATACTGTAGCTTTTCACCCTCTGCCTGCCGGGAGGTCCTGATGTTCCAGCTTGCTTCTCCTGAGGTTCCTGCTACAGCTCCTTTTGCTATCTAGAAGGAGTGTTGGGATTGGCTGCCCCTGGGCACTTGTAAAGGAAGCCTCTTCTCCATCCCTTTCTGCTGGCTGCATCTGCCATTGTCCATGTGAGAGAGAGATGGCTGGAATCGTGCCACAGTACCCCTGCAGCCACAGGTGAATCATTGCACCTGCCCTGCCTGGCTGGGGAGCCGCCAGTGCCCTGCCCAGCTGGGGAGCCACCAGTGCCCCTGCTGAGTGCAACCATAACTACACCAAAGGGGAAAGTGCAGCCAAGAGAAGGCTATTATTGGGTTTTGGAGGGGGGTGTGTGTATGTAAGGTTCCACAATTTCAATATCTAGCATTTATTCAAATTTTTTCTTTCTTTTTCTGTGCCTTGTCGGTGTCCTTATTTTTTTTGTTAATAAACTGTATTTTTTTTCACTTTCACCCCCTGGGTATCCATTTCTCTCATTGGCAGAAGAAAAGGGAGTTCTTGAAGCCCTTTCTCTTTGGAGGAAACACTAATTCCAGGGTGTTTTCTGCTAAAATTTGTTTCTAAACTGAGACAAGATGTCAAAAAGGCCTCTTTCTTCCCAGGTGGCCCCATGTGCATGTACCACTCCAAAGGCATATTTTGAATTAGTCCAAATGTTAACTTGTTTTCCTTTACTCAATTCCAAAGCTCAAGTGAGGGCGATTAGTTCTGCTTTCTAGGCCAAAACATCAGAGGGGAGTGCCCCCAATTTGATTACCTCATGGTGTGTAGTCACTGTGTATCCAGAGTCCCTTTCCATTTTGGACAAAGCTGCTCCCATTGGTAAACAATTCCCAATCAGGTCTTTCCAAGGGGCTGTCTCCTAAGTCAGGTCTGCTGCAATACATTTCTTCTATAGTCTGTAAGCAATCATGTGATGGGGTTCCTTCTACTTGTTGGGCAGATAAGAACATAGCAGGGTTAATGACAGAAGTTGTTTTGAGTGTCACATTGTCTTGCTCCAGCAAGACTACCTGATATTTTAGCATCTGTCTAGGAGATAGCCAGTGGCCCCCTTTTTGCTCGAGTACTGGCTGCACCATATGTAGCAGATAAACATCAATGCCTTGTCCTAAAGTCACGTTTTGAGCTTCCTGGATCAAGAGAACAGTAGCTGCTACTGCCCTCAGACACCTAGGCCAGCCCTGGCTGACATTATCTAGTTGCTTTGAAAAGTAGGCCACGGCCCTCCTCTGGTCCCCAAGGAATGGTGACAGCACTCCCAGTGCTATGTTTTGTCTTTCATAGGTAAATAGTTCAAACGGGTGCATGGGGTCTGGGACCCCCAAAGGAGGGGCTCACATAAAGGCTCGCTTGAGTTGTAAAAAGGCAGCCTGTGAATCATCAGTCTAGACTATAAAGTCCTTCTGAGCCATCTTCAAGAGCTCATACAGTGGCTTTACCAGCAGCCCATCATTGCTGATGCACAGGTAACATCATTCAACCATCCTGAAAAATGCACACAACTCTCTTACCATTCGTGGCTGTGGGAGTTGGCAAAATGCTTCTTTTCGTTCCTGTTACAGCCTCCTTTGTCCTTGGAGGATTTCAAATCCCAAGTAGGTTACTGTGGTTTGGACTATTTGTGCTTTGTCTTTGGATATCCTATATCAACTTAGTCACAGAAAATTCAACAATGCCACAGTCTGATCCCAACATTGCTGTTTAGTTTCAGTGGCTATCAGAATGTCATCTACACACTGTAACAAGACTCCAGTAGGGTTCAGATTTTTCCATCCCTCCAATTCTTTTGCCAATTGATTTCTGAATATGGTGGGGCTATTTTTAAAACCCTGCAGTGGAATTGTCCAAATCAGTTGGGTTCTTCTCCCTGTATTTAGATTTTCCCATTCAAAAGCAACGTGCTCTTGACTTTCAGTATTCAAAAGGATACAGAAAAAAAGCATCTTTCAAATCTAATTCTGTAAACCATTTTAATTTTTCAATTAAGGTTGTTAGCAAGGTATAAGGATTTGCTACTACTGGGTATATATCTTCTATTATCTTTTTTATGGCTCTAAGGTCCTGTACCAGCTGGTAGTCCTTTCCATTTGCTTTTCTAACTGGCAAAACAGGAGTATTAAATTTGGATTCGCATTCCTTTAATAGGTGGGTTCTATAATTTTTTCCACAATAATAGTAATAACCCCTGTTCTGGTTTTGCACCACAGAAGTGATGTTTTAAGAGAAGCTGTTAGCAGTTTCCCCCGTGTCTGACAAAAAAACAAGCAGTAATTAGCTTTGAGAATTGACAATCTGTTAAACCACTGAGAAAGTTGATATGCCTCTGTGAACATACATGTTAAAGAGGAAAAAGCCCGGGAGGGTCTCTTTTCCTTCTGGTTGGCAAAGAGGTAACATGGCTGGCCCGGCCCCCATCTCAGCCGAGCCAGGCTGGGCAGCCCCTGCCACGGGCTGGGCCCCTTCCCAGGGAGCCTGCTGGGCCCCATTAGCTGCCAGGCAGGGAGAGGGGAGGCCGCGGGGCCGAGGCTAACCTCTTACCACTACTAAACCCTGCCCCTGCCGCCAGCCCAGGCTGAGCTGGGTCCACTGAGCCCCAAGAGCAGCCGGGGCTGGGTGAGCTCAGCCAAGATTCTGCCGCCATTGGGGTTCGCCCGCAACCACCGAGCAGGGGGACGAGAAGCCATCAGCCCCCAGCGTGCTGGCTGCTGAGTTCTGGCTCCAAGCTGCACCCCCTCCGCCCAGCCACAGCTCCAGTCACAGCTCCAGCCACATGCTACCGAGCCCGGCTGGGGTCACGTGACCATCTGCAGGCCCCAGGCGAGATATTAACTGTTTGCAGATCTTTAATCCTCTATCTAGTGAGAGAAAAGGATGGAGTGAGAACACATAGAGAAACAACACGAAGACACTAAAGTCAGTGAAGAGAAAGTCAAGTCTCTGATGGGAGGGATGAGGAGATGCCTTAAGCTGAAATTCTCTTGTAAAGCTATGGAGAAGAATCTAATTGATACATCAGACTCTTTTTCCCTGTAACACATAAAGGGATGGGGAGATGAAAGTGTTCAAATTTTAGATATTGAGCAAAGGCCTCCATGCTAAAGTAAATAAATGTTAAAGTAGCTGTGATCCCATGAGAAATTTGAACAGAGAAAGAGAGAAGAGTAATGAAAACCCTGTGACCCCAGGGAGAGAAGAAGAAGACCTCTGTTCCTACAGATGAAGATAATTTCAAAGATAGATAAAGAGAACCTTTGCTCTTGAAATTCTCATCTTAAAAACAATACCCCATAAATTGACATGGCCCATAAACACAGCTGTGGGAAAAGCTGTGAAAATGGGAGGGATTTCATGATTGCAGATTTTCCAGGCAGTTGCTATTTGTGAAAATTAAAAGCCACGAAAGAACTACTTTCTTGTGAAGAAGTCTCCATAAATTGAAAAGACACACTTCTCTCCCTAAGTGAACTGAAGGAAGACAGTTCTAGAAGTAATAAACTGACTGAATTGTTTCTGTACATTGTTAGTGAGAAAGAAAAGGTTGTAGGGGGGAGGAGAAGTGTTCTAAAAGTTTTATTCTGATTCTTCTTATTCTTTTTTTTTGTTACTATTAATAAACTTTTCTTTATACTTTTTTAAAGTTTTGAGCCTACTTCGCCTTTCTCCTAATGTTATCTCACAGCAAGAAATGAGTAAGTATAGTCTAGTGAGTGCACTGGTGTTCAGCCAGCACTGAAACCCACCACAATAATTGGTGCATTAGCTGGGAAATCTCATATTAGCAAACCAAAACCACTACAACTCCTTATAACTTTGTATTTTCAAAGTGTATTGCTTTTGCCTTACTGGTCCCACTCCAGGTTTCAATTTAATTCTTACAGGCTCTGCTCTTTTTTATCGCCCAGGCACCTCTCCAGCCCAGACTATTGGAATCACTGCATCCTCAAGTGATGCTGGCAGATGGATCATGTCTGATTTCAAAGACTGTAGTGCAAAAATAGAGGCTTTCACATAATTAGATTCTGGAATAATAATCTGTATTTTGCCATTTTAAAATTTATTTTCAGCATTTAGTTTTTCCAGTAAATCTCTCCCAATAAGAGACTTTGGTGAGTTGGGTGGATACAAAAACTGGCAATTCATCCATTGTTTTCCTAATTTAAAATCAACGGGCTTGAAAAATGGCCAAGTTTTGCAATACCCTGTTGAGTCAATGATTGTTATAGAATCATTACTCAAGTTTCCTCTTACTGTATTTACCACAGAGTAACTAGCTCCGATATCTACTAAAAATTCTACCTTGTCATTTACCTCCTGATTCCCCATCTTAGCTGAGAGAGGGCCACGAGACAGGGGCTTTTATGTTGCAACTGTGGACCATCCCTTTTCCAATGCCCATCTTTTTTACAATATGCACACTTATTAAGACCAAGTCTCTCAGGGGAGTTTGAGGTAGGTTGTCCCCACCCTTATCTCCTTCCTTTCCCTGAGGGCACCATTCTTTGGAAATTCCTTCCATAATTGCAACTTTTTTTTTTCTGTTTTTTTTTTTTGTTTGTTTTTTTTGTTTGGTTTTTTTTTTAATATTAGAGGGTAGGTGCCAGCCATCAGGTGCTGCAGTGCCGGATTTCTTCAGCCCGACTAGCTCCCAACACCATCGGTGGGAGTGGGTGGACTTCCTCGAGGGTAGGAACAAGGAACAGGGAGAGGTCTTCTGTATGTTTTCCAAAGGTGTTTATTCCCAGGAGGATCAGGGAGAGAAAGACACTGAACAAAGGCATACATCAACTTATATACAGGGGAGGTCCCAGGGGAGGATACAATCTTTAACCAGTTGGGAGAAACTGGGGGTGGAACACAAGGTGGGGGATGCAATGTTTAAACCAATAGGGGATTACAGGGGAGGAGAACAACTTAAACAAACCAATGGGGCCTCGAAGGATACAAAATTGAGAAGGAAGTTTCTAGAGAAAGGGGCAGGCATGGGAAGGGATTGACATTCAATGGGAGGAGGAACTGGGAACAAAAGGACAGGTCTTTGGGGAGATGGACAACTACGGCAAAACCAACAACACAGGGGGGAAGGAACAATCCATTGGTAATAAAATATGCCATAACAATACAAAATAGGGAGGGGGGTTTATAAAACTGACTATTAGGACCGAATTCCAATCAAAAATACACACCACAACAATCAACTTCGAATTATTAAGGTCTGTTACTGAAAACAGCACTTTTACTGTGATTGGACCATCCAGACCTACCCCCGACAGAGGAGCTACTATCACATCTCTGTGTTTAGCTCTAATTCTCCCTGTAATAGGACTAAAACCCTCTGCTCCTCAATATATCCTCTCTACCTCCTCTATCTTCTACTCTGCTCCTTGATACAGCCTCCCTATCCTCTCTATCTTCTATTCTAGAGGTCCTAAATCTGCCTCTTTATGTGCCAGTTCCCTCATGAGTCTTGGCAGCCTGAGTGTCTGTTCCTCCATCCAACCTGAAGTTAGGACTGACCAGAAGATCTAAATCATACTCCTTATCAGGGAGATGTTTAGAACAAATTTGTCCTATGCTGCATATAGAACAACATTTTAAATATTTTCCTTGATTCTCCTTTCCAAGAGCCAGCACAAAAATGTTTGAGGGGGCTGGATTCAAGCCACAGTCTTTGTGCCATTTCGGATGATTCCACAAAGTGAAAAACATATCAGCATACATAACCTCATCCTACTTCAGTTCCTGTCTTAAAAACAACATTAACTGTAACAATGTATTATAGTTCAAGGTTGCATTTTGTTGCCATTTTTCTCCAGAGTCTAGTTTGTATAATGGCCATCATTGATACTTAATCAAATTTTCCCTGGTAGATGTTCCCCCAGGGGGACTGCCAATCTTTCTGCAATGTTGTATAATGCAACCAAGTGGGAATTTTTTCAGAACGTCCCCTTTAGATTGTCCACTACCCATCTCCGAATAGTAGACGCAAAATGTTACAATACAGATACAAATACAAAACAAATATCAATTGATAAACCCAAGTCAAACACCAAATTCTGGAATATCAACCCACCCACTGTGCTGGAAGATCGACACATCTTATACAGGCAGGATTCCCAAAAGAACGCCTATTATCAAATGGGGACGTACCTGTGTCCCAGACTGATACAAGGGTCTGTGGTCTTCTCCAGGAAAGTCCCAGTGCTGGTGTGAAGATCCAAAAACCCCTCAGATCCAGGGGAGATCAGGCAGAGTGTCTCATCTGGAGTCGCCAATAATGATTGTCTCTCAGTAATATCCCATACCTGAACCCCAGGGAGGCAGCAGACCTCCCTGTGGGATGGGTCCGGTCAACATATGGGCCATTCTGTTCCCCTCAGAAGGGAGTCACCCACTATGACTGTTGCTATTGTGTAAGTGTCCTGGTTTAGGGCAAATTTGGGTAAAAACCTCCAAAGGGGGCCCCTCCAGAAAGCAAACCCACACTGCCCCTCCCCCCAACCAGTTTGGGAAGGATTCCTCAGAGAGAAGTGGAAAGAACCTGTTTATTTAACAGAAAAAGCACCCCGCACCCCCCAGCTCACAAAATGAACAATACCGGATGACAACACTCTTTCACTGCTCTGAAAAAGATGACAAATTCAGAAAGCCTCTCCTGGGAGTGGTGGCTCTGTTATCGGTCCCTCTGCACTGGGAATGGCTGCTGGAGGCCACAAAGTGCAAACTCTTGGTGTTTCCCAGGTCCCAGTCCGGAGCAGGTTCGAGTGGTTCCAAGAAAGGGAAAGAAAAACAGTCCAGGAAAAATTTGGACTGTCTAGCTAAACTAACTAATGAGCAGAAGCAAAAGCAAGAGCAAAGCAAAAGCAAAGCAAAAAGCAAAAGCTGCCCTATGGACTGCCCCCATCTCTGTGTCCCGCCAACCGCTGGGGGAATGAGCAGGCTGATAACAAAACAAAACAAAACTTTGCTCTTCAGAGCCAGTCTTGAAGGCACAGAACATAATATCCAGCATGAACGGAAGACACGACTGGGGGTTCAAGCATCACCCTCGGACAGTAAGAAACGACACAGACCTGCCAGAAGGCTGGTTTGCACAGCAGTAGCTTTAATACGAAAAACTCTCTCTTTTTATATACTGCTTCAATATATTTCACCTGATTGGCTAATTTACAAAAACATTTTTCTTATAAACAGTCTTTGAGAAAAACAGGAAAACAGAGTAGGAAAACATCACCTGCAGGTTGTTTATAATAACAATTTATCATAATTTCTCTACAACTCCCTAAATGTCTCACAAGTCCACCATGAGAAAACTTATCTGGTTTTCTCGCTCTCTGACCAGGCTGTCACATCCACATACGACTACCCTTCTTTTCTTTTTGATGTTAGAGGTGGTGATCCGTCTGACAGATGAAGCATAATTGGGAGGCCCACTGGGCAGATCATTTTCTTCTACATCATCTGGCTGACTCTCTAGATCCAGGGGTTCATACCTGTTGTGAAATGGCACCTGAGTAGGTGATGGGGGTCAGGAGGAATTTTTATTACCTCCCCAAGTAGGAACCCATTTCCACTCCCCTTCATCCACCAGGTATCCTATTGTGTGACAGTGGGAGGCATGGGAGTCCTCTGACTCCTGCTGGGCCTCCCTCAAGGATGGAAGGGTGGAACTCCACCAATCTATTTCCCTCTCACTTTCCCTAATACTCCTTAGTCTTTCAACTTCCTCCCTAAGCTCGGCCACCAGTGAAAAATCATTCACCTGTTCACATTGCAGGCAAGCTTCTTCTGCGACGCCCCCTGGTACCACTGATAAGCTCAAACACTCCATACAGGAAGGTGTCTGGACAGATACATCCTTTTTGGAGGGTTCTATTTGGCTACATACACTTTTACTAACTGCAGTTTTTGATCATGTAAAAACCATTACTAACAAAAAAACCAACCAACGAACAGAAACACAACAAACAACAAACTAAAAACCGCACTAGCAGGAGGAAATCTGCAACCCTGCCTGCTTGCCCTGCAGCACAAACTGCCATGCCACTCCCTAAGAGATGTGCTCTGCCCCTGCTTGTCTGCTCCTGTTCCCTTCGATCTTGAGAGCTCTCTTTTAATCACCCCGCCCTTCTCCAGAGGAAAGCCCCGCCCTGCACCTTCATGGCTTCTTCTCCTCTGAATCTGTTACATGTCTTCTTGAAAATGTTCATTTTCCCCTGAATATTAAAGACACCACTTTCCTCGTATTTTATCTGGTAAGCTTCCTCTATATGGTCTGCAGTGTGTCTAGAGTGAGGGCTGGAATGTCCAGAGGAGCTGATGAGACCCCTGACCCAGGAGTAGACCCAGGCATGGAAAATACTGAGTGGTGTGATGAATACGAGGATATGGGCCAAACCCTGAAGTAATTTTCTGACCCTATAGCCTGGGACTATGCATGTGAACAAATACAGAGCCCAGATGAGGTGGGGAAATAGCTGAAAGAGAAGTGTCAGGATAATTCTAATGAGAAAAAGCTCATTGCAGTAAGCTGGGTCCTGGCATATGCTTATCACACACTGCTAGATACTGTAGGGCAGCAGACAGAGGAAGAGGGGCAGGGAGATAAATCAACAGCTACCCCAGTCACTCAGGCTGCAGCTAACACCCCAGTTACTCAGGTTGTAGCTAAACCAGACAGTGAGCCTAAGTCACTGGCAGTTGCTCCCATGGGAAAGAATCACAAAACCAAAACTGACTGACCAGTGGACAATGATGATCCAGGGGAAGGACCCTCAAAGTCAGCTCCAGCAACTGACACAAGATCAGAAGCCAATATTGAGTCCTTTTCCCTGAAGCACCTTCGTAGCCTAAGAAAGGATTGCACTTGTAGCCTAAGAAAGGATTGCACTCAACAACCTGATGAATCTATAATTAGTTGGTTAGTCCGTCTTTAAGACGCTGCAGGCGAGGCTACAATTCTGGATGGTACTGAAGCAAGGCATTTGAGATCCCTGCCACATGATCCAGTTACTGACCAAGGAATGATGAGGGGGTCTAACCCTCAGAGTGTCTGGGCATGGATCTTGGGAAGTGCAGCACACAGACATCTGTGTGCAGATGATCACTATATGCAGCAAACCCAGTGGACGACCATAGAACAAGGCATTCAACGCTTGAGAGAAAGGGTGGTGGCAGAGATTGTCTTCTCAGATGACCTAACAACTAGGAATCCAGACTTGGTACCATGTACATCCATGATATGGTGAAAACTTGTATGACTTGGGCCACAAGAATATGCTTCTATTTTAGCAATAATGAAGCAGGATGACACGGATGAGACCATGTTTGATATGGCGAAGAAGCTCCAAGCATATGCAGATGCAGTACATGGCCCAACACATGCAAGAATTGCAGCTTTGGAAACACGTCTGCAGAAATTAGAAGATGGAGAATCACAAGAAACTCAGGGAGGAGAATAAAGAGGGCCTTCTCCAAATCTCAGCAGTACAGATCACAGGTTCTGGTACCAAACACAGACATCCCCCAGATAGGGAGAGAAGGTA
Organism: Agelaius tricolor; assembly: GCF_023055355.1. Lineage (NCBI taxonomy): Eukaryota > Metazoa > Chordata > Aves > Passeriformes > Icteridae > Agelaius > Agelaius tricolor. Next base: position 8,074,717 of record NW_027269281.1, read on the forward strand.
CATCCCACAAGGTGAACTGTGGCTCTTCCTGCATTATTGTGGAGAAAACATGAGAAGATGGGATGGAAGACCCACTGCTACTCTGTCACAACAGGTATGTGAATTGAAGGAAGGCAAGACTCAGAGAGGAAGTTCCACCAAAAAGGAAGCAGCTCCAGTTGTCTGTAGCTGAACTGCCAGGTATGATGCTGATGACATTTCCAATGCCCTTGAAGGAACCTCCAAAACATATACCTAGGGAAAGAAGGATAACCAGGCTTAGAGGGGGCCTGCCTCTAGCGACATAGAGGCTAGGGAAAACCATGGTTTTTTGGACTGTGAGGCCTTGGTCAACACTGGTGCTCAGTACACATTAATCCCATCAAGACATGTGAGGACAGAATCTGTTTCTATTGCTGGCATGACAGAGGGATCACAGGATTTTACTTTGGTGGAAGCTTATGTGAGCCTGACTGGAAATGAGTGGAAGAAACTCCCTATTGTGACTGGCCCAGAGGCCCCATGCATTTTAGGCATAGACTTCCTCCAAAGTGGGTATTTCAATGACCCAAAGGGACTCAGATGGGCGTTTGGGATAGCAGCTGTGGAGACAGACGGCGTCCAGCAATTGAACACCCTGTCTGGACTATCAGAGAACCCATCTGCAGTGGGACTTCTGAAGGGGAAAGAGCAACAGTTACCAATTGCCACTTCGATAGTGCACGGTCGACAGAACAGAACAACTCGAGATGCTGTGATTCCCATCCATAAGATGATCTGTGAGCTGGAGAGCCAAGCGGTGGTCAGCAAAACCCACTCACCCTTCAAGAGTCCCATTTGGCCTGTGCATAAATCTGAAGAAGAATGGAGATTGACTGTGGGCTATTGTGCCTTGAACGAACTGCTGCAGTGCCAGACATGTTAGAGCTCCAGTATGAGCTGGAGTCCAAGGCAGCGAAGTGGTATGCCACTATCGATATTGCCAATGCATTTTTCTCTATTCCTTTGGCAGCAGAATGCAGGCCTCAGTTTGCCTTCATGTGGAGGGGAGTGCAGTATATCTGGAACCGACTGTCCCAGGGATGGAAGCACAGTCCTACCATCTGCCATGGACTGATCCAGACTGTACTAGAAAAGGGTGAAGCACCAGAACATCTGCAGTACGTTGATGACATCACTGTGTGGGGAAATGCATCAGCAGAAGTGTGTGAGAAAGGAGACAAAATCATCCAAATCCTCCTGAAAACCTGTTTCGCCATCAAGAAGGGCAAAGTTAAGGGACCAACTCATGAGATCCAGTTCCTGGGAGTAAAGTGGCAAGATGGACAGCATCAGATTCCCATCGATGTCATCAACAAGATCACAGCAATGTCTCCACCAACCAACAAGAAGGAAACACAAGCTTTCCCAGGTGCCATAGGCTTTTGTAGAATGCACATTCTCTAGCACAGGCAGATTGTGAGCCCTCTTTACCTGGTTACCTGCAAGATGAACACTTTCCAGTGGGGTCCTGAACAGCAACAAGCCCTTGCCAGATCAAGCAGGAGATCGCTCATGCAGTAGCCCTTGGCCCAGTCCGGACTTGACCAGATGTGAAGAACCTGCTCTACTCTGCAGCTGGGAGCCATGGTTTGTCCTGGAGCCTTTGGCAGAAGGTGCCTGGTGAGACTTGAGGCTGACTACTAGGATTTTGGAGTTGAAGCTACGGAGGGTCGGAAGCCAACTACACTCCAACAGAGAAGGAAATCTTGGCTGCCTACGAAGGAGTCCAAGCTGCCTCAGAGGTGATTGGTACAGAAGCACAACTCCTCCTGCCACCCTGACTACCGGTGCTGGGGTGGATGTTCAAAGGCAAGGTTCCCTGCACCCACCATGCCACCAGTGCTACATGGAGCAAGTGGATTGCTCTCATCACACAGCACACCTGTTTTGGAAAACTGAATCATCCTGGGAGTTTGGAGATAATTACAAATTAGCCTGAAGGTAAAAACTTGGGTCTTGTGGACAAAGAGGAGCAAGAGCAAGTGACACAAGCTGAAGAAGCTCCACCATACAACGAACTGTCAGCAAAAGAAACAGGATACGCTCTTTTCAGTGATGATTCTTGTCGCATTGTAGGAATGAAACAAAAGTGGAAAGCAGCTGTATGGGGCCCAACACGACAGGTCGCAGAAACTCCTGAAGGAGAAGGTGGATCAAGCCAACTTGCGGAACTCAAAGCTGTTCAACTGGCCCTGGACATTGCAGAAAGAGAGAAATGGCCAAAGCTCTACCTCTAAACTAATTCATGGATGGTAGGCAGTGCTCTGTGGGGATGGCTGGAGAAGTGGAAAAAGGCCAATTGGCAGCATAGGGAAAAACCAATTTGGGCTGCTGAAGAGTGGAAAGACATTGCTACCAGGGTAGAGAAACTATTGGTGAAAGTCTGCCAGGTAGATTCCCATGTCCCCAAGAGTAAGGCTAATGAGGAGCACCAAAATAACAACTCGGTAGATCAGGTTGAAAAGATAGAGGTCTCAAAGATAGACTTAGATTGGCAACACAAGGGGGAGTTGTTCCTAGCTAAATGGGCTCATGATGCCTCAGGTCATCAGGGTAGAGATGCTACCTATAAGTGGGCACAAGACCAAGGGGTGGATTTAACCCCTTTCTCAGGTTATCCATGACTGTGAAACGTGTGCTGCCATCAAACAGGCCAAGCAAGTGAAGCCCCTATGGTATGGTGGGCGGTGGTCCAAATATAAGTATGGGGAGGCCTTGCAGATTGATTACGTTACACTGCCCCAGACATGCCAGAGTAAGCACTACGTGCTCACAGTGGTAGATGCCACCATGGGATGGTTAAAGACCTACCCTGTGCCGCATGCTACTGCCTGTAACACCATCCTAGGCCTTGAAAAGCAGGTCCTTTGGAAGCATGGTACCCCTGAGATGACTGAGTCAGGCAATGGGACCCATTTCCAGAACCGCCTTATCAACACCTGGGCTAGGGAACATAGCATTGAGTGGGTATACCATATCCCCTACCATGCGCCAGCTGCCGGCAAAGTAGAGAGGTACAGTGGACTGTTAAAAACCCAGTTGAAAGCATTGGGTGGGGGATCTTTCAAAAATTGGGCGCAGCATCTAGCAAAGGCCACCTGGTTAGTTAACACCTGAGTCTCCACCAACCGAGTAGGTCCTGCCCAATCTGAGCCCCTGCATACAGAGGACAAAGTCCCAGTGGTACATTTCAGAGGTTTCTTAGGGAAGACAGTTTGGATCAATTCTGCCTCGAGTACAGACAAACTCATCCATGGGGTTGTCTTTGCTCAGGGACAAATTGTACTTAGTGGATAATGCAGAGAGATGGAACAACACGTTGTGTACCTCAGGGAGATCTGATTGTTGGGTGATGTGGAGAGCTTTGTGGATAATTGACTAGCTGAGAAAGGCCACTTCGATGTGATACCGTTGGATAAGGATAGGGGAAACAAGCTGAGGATTAAGTAACCAGTGTCCAATCACTGACAGAGGTCATGGTGACCTTCGCTGAAACAGGAAGATGGGGGAGAAAATCGCTTGCCAGAAAATGAAGATAGCCTAGGTAGAGGAGCTATAAGAATGTAAACATAGAAACAAAATAATCATTAGAGCATAGAAGTAGGTGTGGTTGATCTAAGTGTGCTTTAACCAATAATGAGCTCAGCTTTTGCAATATGTATAAGCTTCATTAACACCAATATAAATATGTGTGAGCTATCAATAAACTTTGGGATTTGCTGTTCACGCATATTGTGTGAGGCAATTCTTCTGACGTTCACGACAAATGGTGATCCCGACGTGATCTTGATCTTCCTATACAGCTGACAGTTTGGTGTGGAACAAAATTTTTACTGGGTGCACTTACTCAGCATAACAGAAAAATGGGGGAGATATGGGTCTTGGAATGGATATCTCCTCCACTTCAACAACATAAGACCCTTCTTCATAAAATTGAAATTTTAGCTGATTTGCTCAAAAAGTGTCGTGAACGGGCGTTACAGATTACGGGGAAGGAACCTGATCAGATACAGATACCAATGAAGAAAGATACATTGACCTGGTACCTGACAAACAGTATGGAATTACAAGAGGCCCTATTGGGAGCCGGTAGTGTGACTGCCACTGATGACATTCCCAATGTACCATTGAATTGGATAAGACAGTGGGGTTGGATTCAATGCCCAAAAAGATCACTAAAGCCCTTGTCGGATGCTATAACTGCTTACACAGATGCAGGAAGAAAATCCAAAACTGCTGCAGTGACCTGGCAAGAAGAAGGACAATTGCATCATCATATACTCCAAGCTACTGAGTTGGACACTTTGCAAACGATGGAGCTATTGGCTGTTGTATGGGCCATGATGCATTTCTCTGGACCTCTCAACACTGTAACAGATTCTTTGTATGTTGCAGGAGTGTGTGAGCGAATAGAGGATGCCTCTATAAAAGAGGTTCAAAACAGGAGGTTACATGAGCTGTTTATGCAGCTGCAGAGAGCAATTAAGCTAAGAAAGCATTCTTTTTGTGTTATCCATATCAGAAGTCACAAATGGGATATTGGTCTGGGAGAGGGTAACATGCGAGCAGATAAATTAGTCTCAATCACACAAGCAACTCCGATTCCCAAACAAACCATAGCCAGAGAGGCACACTCCATGTTCCACCAGAATGCAAAAGGCCTTCATAGAGAATTTCAGATATCTATGGAGGAGGCACGGGCAATAGTCAAAGCCTGTCCTATATGTAGTCATCATAATGGAGGCTGTGGCTTAGGTCTGGGAGTTAACCCAAGAGGGCTGAGCACAAATGAGACCTGGCAAATGGATGTCACACATGTTGCAGAGTTTGGGAGGTTGAAGTACGTACATGTTACCATAGACACAGTCATTTTATATGGGCCACAGCACAGACTGGTGAGAAAGCAGGGCAGGTAGAGAGACATCTCAGTAGTTGTTTTGCAGTAATGGGAGTGCCACAGCGCATCAAAACAGATAATGGGCCTGCTTACTGTAGCAAAAGAATAAAGCAATTCATGCAGATGTGGGGGATAGAACACGTAACATGCATCCCTAATTCTCCTACAGGGCAAGCGATTGTAGAGAGAGCAAATGGTACCTTGAAAAGATATTTGAGTAAATATATGGATACCAGAGAGCCACAAGAAAGATTGTTAAAGTGTTTGTTTGTTTTGATCCACTTGTGTGTTTTTGGGGAAAATAAGGTTCCTGCTGTGATTCGTCACTACGTACAGGAAACAGATGGTGTAAAGAAAGATGTATGGGTGAGATACAGAGATCCTAAAACAGGACAATGGCAAGGTCCTGCTAAGGTGTTATATTGGGGCTGCGGATATCTTTGTGTTTCTACCCCTACAGGATCTCTGTGGGTACCTGCTAAATGGACCCAAGCAGCTGTGTTTGATGGAACATCTCGATCAGCTGAGCAAAGAGGATCGTCAGTGAGTGGAGACGAAGCTGTTGATCATCCTTCGACCGATACTTCTTAAACTGAAAGGACAGTGTGATGCTGCCATCGATCGAGCAGTTGATCTGTGCAAATCTCTTGATAACATATTAAGCTTGCATTCAATGTTTTCTGATTTTGAATCTGAAGGGCCTAGGGATTTAGCTTGTATTAAGTGTCAAGATAGACGTTGTGCTGCATGGATACTGCTTTTTTGTGGAGGTTGTCAGGAAACTAAGTGGGTACATCAATCTCGATTAGCTGAATTGTGGTGTGGAAAATGTAGTTTCTATTGGCGGTTTAACTCTTGGCAGAGAGATCTTAAATTGTTTACAGGACTACCTGGTTTCCAAGGGTAACAGTTGTATGAATCCCCAGAACAGAAAATCCTTGCATGGTTTAGATGGGAAATACAACATTTAGTCAAACGTGTTTTGGGGCTACCTCAGTCGTGTATTTTGCAGACTAAGTGTGGTAGAAATATTCCTCTGTCACAGTCGAGTGTGATAGGTCCTATTTCAGAAGGTCAGGATCCCAACCAAATGTGGAAGGATTGTTTGAAGAACCTAAAGAAGCTAAATCTGAGAAAGAAGAGATATTCTTAAAAGTTTGTGACAGACATGATGGCCGGGTGGTTCAAAGAGGTGCCTGGAAGGATCAGGGTGAGATGGAAACTTTATGCTATTGCTTTATTAATTTTTGCTTCTTTTGTGGACAGTGTAGACCATCAGGCATGGGCCCCACCTCAGCCCAAGACTAACATATGGGTCACCCTGGCAAACTTGACTAAACAGGAGGCTATTTGCCTGTCATTATCTTCTCCTGGCAATCCATTCACAACCTGTTTGGTTGGATTACCAGCAGATCCCTGGCCGTGCCCTTCACATGTACCAACTTGTAAGGTCAGCGATGCTAGGACGAGTGTGGATAATTGGGATCAGTGGGTTTCCCACTTTCCTATAGCACCACAGGAACCCCAAGAGTTGGAGTTATTAGGGTCAGTGATGGCAGATGCATGTATTCATTTTAACCATAGAAGCCTGCTGTCAGTCAAGAACCATTCTAATGTTGTAACTTCCAGCATGGCTGTCTACCGTAATGCATCGGCCTGGTGCAATTATACAACAAAAAGAGTGTCAGTCTCATCAAATGACCCTATTCAATTGCCAGCAGGATATTTCCTGATATGTGGAGATCGTGCTTGGGCCGGTATCCCATCAATGCTGCACGGGGGACCATGTACACTTGGACGGCTGTCTCTACTTACACCTAACATGTCCATGATACTAAACATGAGCCGCCGCTATCGTAGAGGCAAACGAATGGCTCATGCATTTGCAGCAGACTGCCGAGATGATGTGAAGTTTTGGTCCCCAGCGGCCATAGTTGCAGCATCTTTCTTAGCTCCAGGGGTATCAGCAGCACGTGCTCATGCTATTTTAAATAGGTTAGGGTGTTGGCTTGCTAAACAAACAAATGCAACTTCTTTAGCGATTTCTAGTCTTTTGCTTGATGTTGATTCTGTTTGCCATGCGACACTTCAAAATAGAGCTGCAATTGATTTTCTCTTACTTGCACAAGGCCATGGTTGTGAAGAATTTGAAGGCATGTGTTGCATGAATCTTTCTGATCATGCACAGTCTGTTCACTCACAGCTCTCTGAGTTGCGGAGGTTAACTGGGAACTCACAGGTAGAATCAGGCCTTGGTATTGATGGATGGCTCAAATCTTTAAGCTTAGGATCATGGTTACGCTCTATTGTTAAGGTTGGCATTGTAGTAGCTATTGTAGCTTTGTTGTTAGTATTAATTTTGCCATGTTTTTGTATATGCTTACAGAATATGGTGCGAAAGATGATAGCTACCGCATTTAATCAAACCATGCTTGTTCAACAGAAAAACGGGGGAAATGTGGAGAGCTTTGTGGATAATTGGCTAGCTGAGAAAGGCCACTTCGATGTGATACCGTTGGATAAGGATAGGGGAAACAAGCTGAGGATTAAGTAACCAGTGTCCAATCACTGACAGAGGTCATGGTGACCTTCACTGAAACAGGAAGATGGGGGAGAAAATCGCTTGCCAGAAAATGAAGATAGCCTAGGTAGAGGAGCTATAAGAATGTAAACATAGAAACAAAATAATCATTAGAGCATAGAAGTAGGTGTGGTTGATCTAAGTGTGCTTTAACCAATAATGAGCTCAGCTTTTGCAATATGTATAAGCTTCATTAACACCAATATAAATATGTGTGAGCTATCAATAAACTTTGGGATTTGCTGTTCACGCATATTGTGTGAGGCAATTCTTCCGCCGTTCACGACAGGGTGAGAACCATATATAAATATCACTGTTTGCTGAATGTCACTGCCATTTTCTGCGTATAGCTGTATACTGCATTTATGTATATATAGATATATATGTATGTGTTTATAGAGTTAGAATATATATTAGTTTTGGTAGTAAGTTGGCAATGTGGGGATAAGGGGTGGAATGTCTTGGGGTGACTGTATGATGCTGAATTGTATCCCCATTTGTCAGTTTAGCCCAGAAATAAGTTTTGTACCTTTAAAACTAGATCTGAGAATGAAGGGGGAGAGAAGAAGAAGTGGTGGAATGTCTGAGGCAGCTGTATTCAATCACATAGTAATAAGAGCTTCAGCATTCTTTCTCACAGACTGTTTTGTCTGCAGCACCGACAGTGGGACAGAGCTCTCCTTTGCGTTTTAGTTAGTTTTTTTAGCTAGCTGAGGCAGAAACGTTCCCCGGACTGTGGCTTTTCTTTTTCTTGCAGTTGTTCAAACCTGCTCTGGACTGAAAACCCAGAAAAACACTGGGAGCTCACACCTGTGGCCCACCAGGGCCCGGGACTCAGCATTTTCCAGTGGAGGAGGGACTGATGACAGACTGACTGAGCTGAGCTACACCCTATGGCAAGGACTTTCTGAGTTTGCCACCTCTTCAAAACCGCACGAGGTTTTATTGTTTATTAGTATTAATTTTTTATGCTTGTGAATACTTTGCTTGTTAAATAAACAGGTTTTTTCCACTTTTCTCCAAGGAAATCTTTTCCCAAACCAGCTGGGTGAATGGCTGCTAGAATCTGCTTTCTAGGGGGACTCCTTTTAAGTTTCCTCCCAAATTTGCCTTAAACCAGGACAAATACATTTTTGGTGCCCAATGTGTGGCTCAAGAAAATGGAAAAAACCTGTACTGATGTGGGAATGACATTTCTGTGCTGTTCTTGTGAGCCAGCGAAGGCTTCTTGGGTATAAGGAAAGCCTCATATCTCTCTCAAGGAATTTACCAAGGCTATCACCATGACAACGTGAAAAATGAGAGCAAGTAAAAATTTCTGGAATTTGGTTGGTTCACACAGTGGCATGGTTCCTTTCACCTATTGAGGGCTTTGTTTTTTTCTTTATGACCAATGGGCAGTGTATGTGTTCGTTCAGTAAATGTAAGCATCTTATAAAACTATAAAAGCAACATGTTGCTTCAATAAATAAGTCTATACAGCCTTCTAACTGAGTCCTGGTGCTTTGTGCCATGTGGGGCTCTATAGCAACATACTGATTGCATTTTGGTTGCACTTACTCTGTATTGGGATAAAGCAGTCAGTAGCTGTTGAATTGCACCAAATAGTTTATTTAGTTGTTTTGCACTGGGTTCTGTATTATTGCACAGATAAGTGTGTTTGTATCCTCATGGGATTCCCCTCTTATATCACATGGTCTTTCCTTTCCCCAAAAGCCCCAGTGGTAATGGTTTGTCCCAGGTTTACTCCTCCCCATGCCCCTTCCTCACCTGTATCCCATTGGCTGAGGTCCTCTTCCCCAACCCCCCATTCCCCCAAGCTTAAAATTCTCCCGCCATGAGGCTTCTGTCTCTTTTTCACCTGGGAAGTCACCTGGACCACCTGGTGACTCCTATCTAGGAAATAAAATAGGACTTTGTTCCCGAGAGGAAAAAAGCACCTTTCATCTTTTGCTTTTGTCCTATGTAAGATTGTGAGGGCTAAGGTCCATAGCTAGCTGGATTGGACCTGAACAGCCCATCAGATCAATCTTACAAGTAGCCATATTGCTTCAATTCATAATGTCCCTCTGGGTGGAGGCCTTCATGTGTCTCTGGTCCCTAGGCTTTTTTGAGGTTTTCATACCTTTCTAGTCCCTAGGCTTATTGTCTTATCCGGAGATAGCTCCAGTGTTGTCCCTAACACATAGCTTTTACAGTAGAGGGGCATGGTTTAGAATAGCTATTTTGCTGGGCATGGTAATAATGATTTATAGGGAGTTTACAAAGGAATTGGAGTTTAAGATATGTATGGTTTATAGTTTCTTCATCTTGTTAGTGTTCAGGTACACACATAATCAAAGATAGATTATATGCAGGTGCTTTATTGAGGTGTGTGGGAACTAGGGGTATTAGCAACCCAAATCTAGCTCCGTCGTTTTGTCCAAAGTGCACATATTTATACAATCTCATCTGTAGCACTAATCACTATGACAACCTTATCAATATTGCTTCATTAGAACTTAGCCTGACCTTGTACAGAAATGTATGAATCGTATCTATAGGTTGTCGCAGACATCTTTTATGGAAAATCCTTTCCTTAGGATTTTTCCTCCTGAGAAGCTGAGAGGCCTCAGGAACAAAATGTAAACAATGATTATCTGCTGCTGTGGAATGCATCAGGTGGATCTGTGATTGGTCTCATAGAGTTGTTTCTAATTAATGGCCAATCACAGTCAGCTGGCTTGGACTCTCTGTCAGAGACAGAAGCTTTTGTTATCATTCCTTCCTATTCTATTCTTAGCTAGCCTTCTGATGAAATCCTTTCTTCTATTCTTTTAGTATAGTTTTAATATAATATATATCATAAAATAATAAATCAAGCCTTCTGAAACATGGAGTCAGATCTTCATCTCTTCCCTCATCCTAAGACTCCTGTGAACACCGTCACAATAGGTATCTTAGAAACTCTAAATACTGATCTCCGTTACTATAAACATTCTAGCTTGCTAAACTATCCCAAACACTAAGCATTATTTTGGCCTAGCTATTCATGATTTTCAGAAATATTTAACCCTATACTAACAATCCTACCCTGCGTCCCAGTTCCAGTAGCGTGTTTTGGGGGTTTAGTAGTAATTGCACTCACTTTGTTAGAGGAGGAGCAGGGGATGAGGCTTTTCAGCCTTCCCTTTCCTTCACAGAATCACTAGGTCGGAAGAGACCTTCAAGATCAAGTCCAACCCATGCCCTAACACCTCTACTAAACCATGGCACCAAGTGCCACATCCAGTCTTTTTTTAAACCCATTCAGGGATGGCAACTCCACCACTTCCCTGGGCAGATCATTCCAGTAATTTATCACCCTTTCTGTAAAAAACTATTTCCTAATATCCAACCTATATTTCCCTTGGCACAGCTTAAGACTCTGTCCTTTCGTTCTGTCAGTTGCTGCTTGGAGAAAGAGACCAACCCCCACCTGACTTCAACCACATTTCAGGAAGTTGTAGAGAGTGATAAGGTCACCTCTGAGTCTCCTATTCTCCAGGCTTAATAGCCCCAGCTCCCTCAGTCGCTCCTCATAGGGCTTGTGTTCCAAGCCCCTCATCGGCCTTGTTGCCCTCCTCTGGATGCACTCAAGCATCTCAACGTCCTTCTGAAACAGAGTGAAAATTTACCAGGGTAGGAATCCATTTTGGCTTTAGATGAAATGTGCCACTTTGAATTATTAAGTCTGTAGCTTGCTAGCATAGCTGAGATATGCTATTTTAATTTGTTTAGTCAGTTAGCTTTGCTGCACTCACAAAAACTGCCTCAGTCAAGGAAAACGGAATGCAAATTTCCAAGCTAAAGAGATAGGAAGGGCCCCTTGAACTTTGAAACAAAGGCAAGAGACGGACAGGATGACCAGAGAGTGTTTTCTCTGTACAAGGACTAATTGCAAGTTGTAACGCGAAACCAGTAAAATGAATATGCATTAACCTATTGTGAAACTCCATGCATATGTACAAGTAAGGGGGATAAAAAAAGGATAGGGAGTTCTCAGGGGTGCGCATGTCCTTTAGGGGGAATGATCCCCACATGCATCCAGTGCTGTAATAAACATACCAGCTTTAATACTTTTACAAAGATGTGGAGTTTTTTAGTTTCCGCAAATCACTTCTTAAACTGAGGGGCCCAGAATTGGACACAGTACTCAAGGTGTGGCCTCACCAGTGCCAAGTACAGGGGAAGGATGACTTCCCTGGTCCTGCTGGCCACACTATTCCTGATGCAGGCCAGGATGCCATTGGCCTTCTTGGCCACCAGGGCACACTGCTGGGTCATGTTCAGTCGGCTGTTGACCAGTACCCCCAGGTCCCTTTCTGCCTGGGCACTGTCCAGCCACACTGTTCCCAGACTATGGCACTGAAGGGGGTTATTGTGGCCAAAGTGCAGGACTTGGCACTTGGACTTATTAAACTTCATCCTATTGGACTCTGCCCATCCATCCAACTGTTACATGCCTCTCTGCAGAGCCCTCCTACCCTCCAAGAGATCGACACACAATCCTAGCTTAGTGTCGTCTGCAAATTTACTAATGAAAGATTCAATACCCTCATCCATATTATCAATAAAGATATTGAAAAGAACTGGCCCCAGCACAGATCCCTGAGGAACACCACTGGTGACTGGCCACCAGCTGCTGGATGCAGCACTATTCACCACCACCCTCTGGGCCTGGCCATCCAGCCAGTTCTTAACCCAGCAAAAAGTGCTTCTGTCCAAGCTGTGGGCTGCCAGCTTTTCTAGGAGTATGCTGTGGGAGACAGTGTCAAAGGCCTTGCTGAAGTCCAAATAGACAACATCCACAGCCTTTCCTGCATGCACTATGTGGGTCACTTGGTCATAAAAGGAGACCAGGTTGGTCAAACATGACCTACCCCTCCTAAACCCATGCTGGCTGGGTCTGATACCCTGGCCATCCTGTAAGTGCTGCGTGATGACACTCAGTAGAAACTGCTCCATTAGCTTACCAGGTACTGAGGTCAGGCTAACTGGCCTATAATTACCAGGATCCTCTTTCCCACCTTTTTTGTGAATGGGTGTCACATTGGCCAGCTTCCAGTCATCTGGAACCTCACCAGTGAGCCAGGACTGTTGGTAAATGATGGACAGTGGCTTTGCAAGCTCATCTGCCAGCTCCCTCATCACCCTGGGATGGATCTCATCTGGTCCCATAGATTTATGAACATCCAAGTGGCTCAGCAGTTCTCTGACTGTATCCTCCTGGATAACAGGGGGACCATTCTGCTCCCTGACACCACCTACCAACCCAGGAGGAGAGTTGTCCTTAGGTCAATCTGTCTTCCCACTAAGGACTGAGGCAAAAAAGGCATTAAGCACTTCTGCCTTCTCCTCATCTGCAGTTACTAAGTTCCCTCCCGCATCTAGTAGAGAACAAAGGTTGGTCTTACCCTTCCTTTTGACGTTAATATATTTTAATATATTTGCAAAAACATTTTTTATAATCCTTCACAAAAGTTAGCAAATTAAGTTTGAACTGAGCTTTGGCCTCTTTAATTTTTTTCCTATATGTCCTAGCAGCCCCCTTAAATACTTCCTGAGAGACCTGACCCTCCTTCCAAAGATGATACATTTTCTTTTATTCCTAAGTTCCTTTGAAACCTCGTTGCTCATCCAGGCTGGACATCTGCCTCACTGACTCATCTTTCAGCACACAGGGACAGTCTGTTCCTGTGCCCTCAAAATCTCTGCTTTGAAGCATGCCCACCTTTCCTGAACTCCTTTGTTTTTAAGGGCTGCTTCCCAAGGAACTCTCTGAATAAGTCTCCTAAATAGGCCAAAGTCTGCCCTCCGGAAGTCCAATGCAAAAGTCTTATTGATGTTCCTCCTGATTTCACCAAATATCACGAACTCTATAATTTCATGATCACTGTGCCCCAAGCAGCCTCCAACCGCCACATCTCCCACCAGCCCATCTCTATTTAACTACAACAGATCTAACATAGTCTCTCCCCTGGTGAGCTGACCCACCAGCTGCTATAGAAAGTTGTCATCCACACAATCTAAAAATTTCCTGGACTGCTTTTTTTTCTGCTGTATTAAGTTCCCAGCAGATATCTGGCAAGTTGAAGTTGCTTACAAGAACAAGAGCTGATGAGCCTGAAACAATCTCCAGCTGTTTATAGAATAAGTTGCCTACCTCTTCTTCCTGATTGGGTAGACAATAACAGACTCCCAGTAGGATGTCAGCCTTGTTGGCCTTCCCCTTAATTATCACCCATAGGCATTCAACTTCATCATCATTAGTTTCAATACTTATGGCGTCAAAAGCCTCCCTAATATACAGGGCCACCCCTCTGATAGTGGAGCCCTGGAAAATGTTAAAAATAGTCTTTGAAAATATTAGGCTTTGTGTTTTCTCAGATCACTGCACCTGCATAAGCAGTATGATAAATGATATAATTGTTAGATGTGGTGATTGTTTAGTAATTAAATATAATTATTATATAACCATAAGAAGAATCGTGAGAAACTATGTTGGAAGTTTAAAGGGTGCTATGTTTAGCTGAAATCTGTATATACAATAGAACAATATAAGTTTGATAATTATCATGAAAGTTATATAACAATAGAGTGTAAAACACGTTCACCTCGAATGTATGGTGGGAATCAGATTTGGGTGGAAACTACCCCGATTCCCAGAGCTCTTGAATAAAAAGCACCGCATATAATCGCTTATGTGATTATGTGTTTTGAACGCTAACACCTCCACCTCTTCCCCCTTTCCTGTCTCTTCTGAAGAGCTTGTAGCCATCCAGTGCAGTGCTCCAGTCATGTGAGTCATCCCACCATGTTTCTGTGATGGCAATTACATTATAGCTCTGCTGTTGCACCATGGCTTCCAGCTCTTCTTGTTTGTTACCCATGCTGCATGCATTGGTATACATGCACCTCAGCTGGGCTACTGATTTCACCCCTAACTCAGGCTTACCACCCTTGGGCCTGCTTCCAGACAGACCAGCTGCATCCCCTTCCCCCTTCAAACCTAGTTTAAAGCCCTCTCAACGAGTTCTGCCAAGTCATGACCTAAAATCCTTCTGGCCCTAACAAAGAGATAGAGCCCATGTGGTTCCAGCAGGCCAGGTGCCGTAAATGTTGCCCCATGATCAAAGAACCCAAAATTCTGCTGATGGCACCAACCCTTGAGCCACTTGCTGATAATGTGAGCTCTCCTATTCCTTTTACCATTTTTATCAGCCACCAAAGGGACTGAGGAAAAGACTACCTGTGCCCTGCCCTATCAACCACTTGACCCAGTGCCCTTAAGTCCCTTTTAATTGCCCTGACACTCCTCTTTTCAGTCTCATCACTGCCAGCCTGGAGTATCAGCAGTGGGTAATAATCATAGGGCTGAATCAGCGCAGAAAATCTCTCAGTAATATCCCATACCTGAACCCCAGGGAGGCAGCAGACCTCCCCGTGGGATGGGTCCGGTTGACATATGGGCCCCTCTGATCCCCTCAGAAGGGAGTCACCCACTACTATTCACCTTCTTTTCTTTTTGATGTTAGAGGTGGTGATCCATCTTACAGGTGAATCATAACTGGGAGGCTTACTGGGCAGATAATTTTCTTCTACATCATCTGGCTGACTCTTTGGATCCAAGGGTTCATACCTATTGTGAAGTGGCACCTGGCTTGGAGATGGGGGTCAGGAGGAATTTTTATTATTAGCTCCCTGAGCAGGGAACCATTTCCACTCCCCTTCATCTACCAGGTGTCCTTCTATTGTGTGACAGTGGGAGGCATGGGAGTCCTCTGACTCCTGGTGGGCCTCCCTCAAGGATGGAATTGGTGCCTTCTGTAAAAACATTACATGATTTGCAAAAATTGTTTGGCACAATAAATTGGATTAGGCCAATGCTCAGCATCACAAATTAAGAAATAAGTCCTTTGTTCAAATTGCTAAAAGGTGACACTGATTTGTTGTCTGCACGAAACCTGGCAAAGGAAGCACATCTCACCCTTGAAATAATTGCTGAAAAAATTAGCTCCTGTAATGCAGCCTGTTATGTTGTGGATTTCCCTGTGACTCTATTTGTAATTAATAACATTTTTCAGCCTTTTGTCATTTTTGGTCAAGTGTCCACAGATGTCGAAGATGTTTATATTTTAGAATGGGTATTCCTTCCCCATACTTCTAAGCAAACAATAACCACTCATTTAGAAATGTGCCTAGATGCTGTTACCAGAGATAGACAACGTGCCGGTCAAATACTAGGGCGAGATCCTGATATCATTGACATTCCTATACATAGGCATGAATTTGATTCTTTACTACAAGTCTCAGTAGCTTGTGCTGTTTCTTTTGCTGATCTCTTAAGGAAAATATCATTTCATTTACCATCTCACAAACTCCTTCAGGCTCTAAACTCTCTTCCACTAAGTGTTAACTCCTTTGTCACCTCAGCCCCAATTCCAAATACTGTAACAGTGTTTACAGATGGATCAGGAAAAACTCACAAAGCTGCGGTGACTTGGTATGATGGAGTTGAGTGGAAGGATCATGCTGTTACACAAATTGGCTTGGCACAAGTAATTGAACTCAGAGCTGCAGTGGAGGGGTTTCATCTTTTTCATAACTTGTCTTTTAATCTCATAGCAGGTAGTGCGCATGTTACTGGAATACTTCTGCGAATGCTTGACATTTTTCTGCACTTTGTAAATACTGATGATATAACCCTGTTACTTGTTGCGTTCTTATCTCTCATTCATTCTTGTCCTAACCTTTTTTTTGTCATGCATATTCACTCCCATTCTAACTTACCAGGTTCCCTAAAAGAAGGGAAGGCTAGTGCTGACAGCTTGATGATTAGTCATATCTAATCAGACATTTACAGCTGCCTAAGAATCTCATGCCTTTTTTTCATCAAAATGCTGCTGGTATTTCAGTGTCCCAGGCACGCATGATTGTTAGCGCTTGTCCTGACTGCCAGCATGTTTCTTCTCCTGATGTGCCTACTGGGGTAGTGCATAGATGGCTTTCAGCCTGTCAATTATGGCAAACTGATGTTACACACATTCCGTCCTCTGGCCAGAAGAAATTTGCTCATTGTTCTATTGACTTTTTTTCAGGCTTTTTAGTCTCCACTGCACATACAGGTGAATCTGCAGATGTTGGTTGACACTGTGCATTTGCGACAATGGGTCAGCCACAGGAAATTCACTATGATAATGGCCGTCTGCTTATCAATCCAATTCTGTCACTATGCGCCTCCCCCAATTGGATGGGGAAAGATTTCCTTGGAGAAAAGTGGAAAAAACCTGTTTATTTAACAAGCAAAGTATTCACAAGCATAAAAAATTAATACTAATAAACAATAAAACCTCGTGCGGTTTTGAAGAGGTGGCAAACTCAGAAAGTCCTTGCCATAGGGTGTAGCTCAGCTCAGTCAGTCTGTCATCAGTCCCTCCTCCACTGGAAAATGCTGAGTCCCGGGCCCTGGTGGGCCACAGGTGTGAGCTCCCAGTGTTTTTCTGGGTTTTCAGTCCAGAGCAGGTTTGAACAACTGCAAGAAAAAGAAAAGCCACAGTCCGGGGAACGTTTCTGCCTCAGCTAGCTAAAAAAACTAACTAAAACGCAAAGGAGAGCTCTGTCCCACTGTCGGTGCTGCAGACAAAACAGTCTGTGAGAAAGAATGCTGAAGCTCTTATTACTATGTGATTGAATACAGCTGCCTCAGACATTCCACCACTTCTTCTTCTCTCCCCCTTCATTCTCAGATCTAGTTTTAAAGGTACAAAACTTATTTCTGGGCTAAACTGACAAATGGGGATACAATTCAGCATCATAAAGTCACCCCAGGAAGCCCATAATGACCCTTTTGCTCATACAGCTGCAGAACGTCACTTTAAAAACTCTAAAGATAGGCTGCAACATCCTAAGCTATTATATAGACAGCTTCCTGATACAACCATCTGGCATGAACCTGCTGATTTATTATCATGGGGTCAACAATATGCTTGTGTTCTATCCCCTACAAGTGCATTGTGGGTACCAGCTAAAGCTGTCAAACAGTACTATGAGCTGGAAGGATGCCCAACAGAATCCTGCTCAGGAGATGATCAAGTTGAAGCTGGCCAACCCCTCTGTCCTAGGGTGACATTATGATGCTTGTATCCCCAATAGACTGTTCTGTTTGTGCTGAATATTTATATTCTGTGCCTTCAAGACTGGCTCTGAGAGCAAAGGCAGGAAGAAGAAGCACGGAGTTTTGTTATCAGGGACTGCACTCACTCCTCCGCAGTCTGCTGGAACACAGAACTCCACTGTGGTGTATGGGCATGGATAGGGCAGAACACGGCACTCCATTGTCTTTTAGTTAGTTTAGCTAGCTGAGGCAGAGAAGTTCCCTGGACCATTTGTCATTGCCTTTTCTTGGAACTGTTCAAACCTGCTCCAGACTGGGACCTGGGGAAACACTGAGAGCTTGCACTTTGTAGCCCACCAGGGCCTACTCTGGACAGCAGCCTTTCCCAGCGCCAGAGGGACTGATAACATAGCCACCACCCACAGGAGAGACTTTCTGAATTTGTCATCTCTTCAGCATGACGAATGAGTTTTGTTATCTGGTATTGTTCATTTTTTACACTGGGGAGTGCTTTGCCTGTTAAATAAACAGGTTTTTTCCACTTCTCACTGAGGAAATCCTTCCCGAACCAGTTGGGGGGAGGGGACGTATGAGTTTTCTTTCTGGGGGGGGCCCCTTTTGGAGGTTTTCTCCCAAATTTGCCCTAAACTAGGACACCCTCAAAAGGGAAGAAGTGAAAACATAACATGGGGTGATCTCAAGGGTCTGGATGCTGAGGCATTGTCCTGGTTTAGGGCAAATTTGAGAAAGGCAGCTGCCTGTGTGTTGTGTCCCCACACCCAGACAACTGAATCCCCAGGTCCCAGACTAGAGAGCTGTAGGATTCCCCATTTCCATTTTACTCACTCAAAACTCCGTCTTTCACTTGCTCAGACCTTCGACACATACACATTTCCTTCTATTTAATGTCTGTGTGGTTTAATGTACATACAATAGCAGTCACATCCAACAAACAGTGATATTTGCATATGAGTCTCACCCCACAATCAGATCTCCCTGAGGTACACATCGTGTTGTTCCATCTCTCTGCATTATCCACCATGTGGAACCTGCTCCCTGAGCAAAGACAACCCCACAAATGGGTTTGTCTTTACTTGAGGCAGAATTGATCCACACGGTCTTCCCTAACAAACCTCTGACATGTACCACTGGGACTTTATCTCTGTCTACTATATTCAGGGACTCAGACCGGGCAGGACCTGCTCAGTTGGTAGAACCTCGGGTATTAACTAACCAGGTGGCCTTTGCTAAATGCTGCGCCCAGTTTTTGAAAGATCCCCCACCCAATGCTTTCAACTGGGTTTTTAACAGTCCACTGTACCTCTCCACTTTGCCTGCAGCTGGTGCATGGTAGGGGATATGGTACACCCACTCAATGCCATGTTCCCTAGCCCAGGTGTTGATAAGGCTGTTCTGGAAATGAGTCCCATTGTCTAACTCAATCCTCGCAGGGGTACCATGCCTCCAAAGGACCTGCTTTTCAAGGCCGACGATGGTGTTCCAGGCAGTGGCGTGAGACACAGGGTAGATTTCCAACCATCCCGTGGTGGCTTCTACCATTGTAAGCACGTAGCACTTGCCTTGGTGTGTCTGCAGCAGTGTGATGTAGTCAATCTGCCAGGCCTCCCCATACTTGTACTTGGACCACTGCCAATCATACCATAGGGGCTTCATTCGCTTGGCCTGTTTGATGACAGCACACATTTCACAGTCATGGATAACCTAGGAAATACTGTCCATGGTTAGATCCACCCCTCGGTCTTGTGCCCACTTATAGGTGGCATCCCTACCATGATGGCCTGAGGCATCATGGGCTCATCGAGCTAGGAATAACTCTCCCTTGTGTTCCCAATCTAAGTCTATCTTTGACACCTCTATCTTTGCAGCCTGATCTACCTGCTTATTGTTGTGGTGCTCCTCATTAGATTGACTCTTGGGGACATGGGCTTCTATGCGGTGGACTTTCACCGGTAGCATCCCCACCCTGGTAGAAACATCTTTCCACTCTTCAGCAGCCCAAATTAGTTTTCCTCTACTCTGCCAGTTAGCCTCTTTCCACCTCTCCAACCATCCCCACAGAGCAATGACTACCATTCATGAATCAGTGTAGAGGTAGAGCTTTGGCCACTTAGCTCTTTCTGCAATGTCCAGGGCCAGTTGAACAGCTTTGAGTTCCGCAAGTTGGCTTGATCCACCTGCTCCTTCAGTAGCCTCCACGATCTTTTGTGTGGGGCTCCATATGGCTGCTTTCTGTCGCTATAGGACACAAAAGAACACACGCTCACACCGTTCTCAAGGTGAAAGAGAAAAAAGGGCCGTTTATTTTCTGACTCCAACATTTATAGTTTTCCAAAAGTGACAGTGGATTGGAGGGTGACAGTGGCACCTCTCCAATGCCACTGGTTAAACCAACAGTCCATCAACTCTCTCCGCCTCCATAAAGGAATGCAAAACAATGAGTTATTTACAGAAAGTGTGTGAGAAAATTCACTACAAGAATGTCAACATCAGAAGGCTTAGAAAATCTTAAAAAACCAGGGTGACATCTCACCCTTTTTCCATTTAAAAAGAAAAAGAAAAGAAAATGAACAATGTAAAAAGGAAAACATGAACAATGCTCAGTGTCCACTTGCGGACGAATCATCAGAGCGATCACTCCTGTCATCTGCATCTGAGTCATCACTCAATGATCCGCCCGCTTGATCCCTTTCAGGTTGGTCACGGTCTCCGTCTTGCTCATTGGCTGGATTCTGCCTCTGCGGTCGCAGGTCAGGGCGAACACATTTCGAAGGTACCCAGCGTACCCCAGTATCTGTGGATACACAAGCATAACCGCGCCCCAAAGCGATAAGGTCATAGGGACCTTCCCACTGTTTGGTGACTAAATTCCGCACCCGAACCTTTGCTCGAGGCTGATGTGCCTTGTCCGCAGCCTGCAACCAGAGATGGTGATTCAAAATGACAGGGTTATTCGAGTTCTGTGGCACAGTGAGATGATTGATGGTGTACAAAGCTTTTGCCAACCGACTGTGCAGGGTTTCACCCTGCATTCCCCGTTTTTGTTTTTGAAGAACCCGTTTCAGAGTACCATGAGCGCGTTCTACAATAGCTTGACCAGTCGGAGAATGAGGGATCCCGAACTTGTGCGAGACACCCCACAACTGCAGGAACTGCCGCACCTTTTGCGATGCGTAAGCAGGACCATTGTCGGTTTTCACTGCAGAAGGTATGCCCAAAATGGCAAAGGCCTGCCTCCAGCGGGCGAGGACATCGTGGGCCTTCTCCCCAGTGTGAGCCGAAGCCCACATCGCAGAGGAGAACGTGTCCACAGTGACATGCACATACTTGAGCCGGCCAAACTCGGCAACCAGGGTGACATTGGTCTGCCAAAGCTCCAAGGCCCGAAGGCCTCTGGGGTTTACCCCTGCCGGCAAAGGCGGAGCAAGTGCATGGCAGTCATCACGATTCAACAATGTCACGAGCCTCAGTTGGCGTCAGCTGAAACTGCTTCTGCAGGGTATGTGAGTTTTGGTGGAAAAACCCATGCGATGCCTTGGCCTGCGCGAGTGTATCAGGCTGAGGTGCTACCCACGCTGGGTTAGCCAGCTTGTCAGCCCTCGCGTTACCTTCCACTATAAAGCCCGGCAAATTGGTGTGACTCCTCACATGCAGAACATAGAATGGATGAAGTCGGGCCTGAATGGCACACCACAAGGTCTTCAGTAAGTGAAACAAGGCAGGATTACTGACCTCCTTCAAGACCGAGTGACCCAACCGCTGTGCGATATCAGCCACATAGGCGGAATCCGTGACCAAGTTGAAAGGTTCCTGGGAGAATCTCTCAAATGCCATGACAGCAGCCCTCAGTTCAACCAATTGGGCTGACCCATCCTCATGGCCTTCCAGAACCTGCCACTCAGATCCGTCCCTCCAGGTAACAATGGCCTTCCCAGTCCTCCCTGAACCATCAGTGAAGACGGTGGGTCCTTGCACGGGCTCCTGGCTATTTTTGGGCCACAAAGAGATTTTTGTGGATTTTTCCATATGCAGCAGCCTATGGCTGGGCAGATTATAAGTGATCTGCCCGGAGAAATTTTCCAGAGCACTCTGCAGGGACACACTGTTTGCAAAGCTCCAGTCAAAATCTTCCCGTTGCATCGGGAGTATGATCTTTGCGGGATACGCACCCATCAATTGCAAACACCGTTGCCAGCATTTGATTATCAAGCGAGGGATCAATTCAAACAACGCAGTTGCCGTCTTCTGCGGCTGATGGGGCAGGAAAACCCATTCCAAAATGTGCAAGGAATCAGACCAATTGTCACTCCACTGGCCAATGATACCCATGGGATACGAATCTGGAGTGGTGACGAACACAGTGACATCAACGGAGGGATCAATGCGATAAACTTGGCAAGCTGGAACAGCTTGCTGAACCACCTCCAACGCCTTATGCGCATCAGGGGTCAGTGTGCGAGGTGATTTTAGATCACCGTCTCCTTTCAACAAATCATACAGAGGAGACAACTGCACATTGGTTACTCCCAAATACGGACGCAACCAAGTGATGACACCTACCAATTTCTGAACATCATTCAGTGTCCTCACAGGATGCACAAATTGCACCTCCTGGTGACGGATAGTGCGTTCCAGAATTTTGACCCGCAAATACTTCCAAGGTGGTTGCTGTTGGACCTTCTCCGGAGCCACCTGCAGTCCCTGAGCATGCAAAGCATCAAGCAACCGAGGCTGAATCCTCAGCAGCTCATCCTGGGTGGACGCGGCCACCAAAATGTCGTCCATATAATGATACAGACGCGCATCAGGAAACTGCCTGCGAACTCCAGACAAGGCACGGGCCACATACCACTGGCATATGGCAGGAGAATTGCGCATGCCCTGAGGCAATGTCCTCCATTGGTATCTCTGTGCAGGCTCAGCCTCGTTAATTGCTGGCACTGAGAAGGCAAACTTCGGTCTGTCATCGGGATGCAAAGGAATTGTAAAGAAACAATCCTTCAGATCCACAATGAGGACCGGCCAGTCTGCAGGAAGCATGGTAGGCGATGGCATGCCCGCCTGCAATGTTCCCATGCTTTCCATCACGGCATTGACATTTCGGAGGTCTTGCAACAACCTCCATTTCCCAGATTTCTTTTTGATGCAGAAGACAGGGGTGTTCCGGGGGCTGGTGGAAGGCTCCAGATGACCCTGGTCCAACTGCTCCTGCATCAGATTCCGAAGGGCATTCAACTTCTCTTGAGGGAGGGGCCACTGCTTTTCCCATACAGGTTTGTCAACCAGCCACCGTATAGGAGGCGTCAGACACTCTGCGCCCTTCACTGCAGTGGCCCCCATCAAAAATCCGTCCCAATGCGCACCCCCCAAGCAGACAGAACATCCCTCCCCCAAAGGGTGGCAGGAGTAGAAGTAACATGAGGCCTGACCCAGGCCACCTGTCCCTCTGGGTTCGTGACCAGCACGGGCCGTTGGCTCACGTAACATTGCGCCGTCCCTCCCAGGCCAGCGACAGATGTCCCCACTGGATCCAAGGGCCACTCTGGGGCCCAGGTCACAAGGGCGAGAACCGTGACGTCAGCACCGCTGTCGAGAAGCCCGTGGATGTGGACTTACGGTGGCGTCGCACCAGGAACAGACAGGGTGCACAGCATCTCGGGACGGTCCTTGGTCAGGACAGCAGTCCAGTGAACTTGAGGTGGCCCAGTGGCGCCAAAACCGCCAGCTCCACGCGACTGATCAGCTGACCTGCAAACAGAGGACTTGAAAGGCACAAGTTGAGCAAGCCGAGTCCCTTTCGGGATCGTGACGGGGGGGTGGGTGTGGAGACCATGGCACAAATCTGCCCCGTGAAATCCGCATCGATGAGCCCCAGGTGCACAATGATGCCCTGAAGGGTGGCACTAGACCTCCCCATAAGGAGAGCACTCATGCCCCCACCCAAGGGACCAAAGGCATCCAGGGGAACCTTGCGTATCTGAGAAGACTCTAACACAACTGTTGCTGCGGTGCAGACATCCACTCCTGCTGATCCACGGGTGCTGGCTGCAAGCTGGCAAAGGAGACCTCCATTGGCACCTGGGTCTGGAGAGAAGCTTGTGTCCGCACGCGTCCCCCCTGCGCACTCCGCTTGCCGTTTCCCGAGCCTGGCAAAGCCTGGCCATTAGCATGAACAGTTGCCTTGCACACATCGGACATATGATTTGGCCTACCACACCGACCACACAAGAACATGGGGAACTTCACCTTCTGCGCTTTCTTCCCCTGCTTCTTGCTAGCCTGCGCAATCCCCCGCTGCGGCCGCTTGCCCTGCGGCGCCGCCCAAACCGGCCGCACAGCGGCAGCCACGGCAGCCAACTTCCGATCCAGGGGGACGATGTCCGCACAGGCCTCTGCCATCTCAGAAACAGTAGGATCACCAGGCAGAGCCACTATGACTTTCCTACAAGCAGCATTGCAATTGCACTTGACAAGGTTCGTAATCGTAACGCTCCTTGCCACAGGATCAGGCACCTGCCTCTCCACGGATGCAATCAGCCTTTCCGCGAACGTCATGAAAGGCTCATCATCCCCCTGGACAATGGTCGAGAACGGCGGCCTCGGAGCAGCCATTTCCAGGGTCTGAACAATTGCTGCCATGCCCAGCATGTGGCACTGGTCAAGCACAAGGGGATCAAATCCAACCTGCCCCTGAACATCTTTATAAAGCCCTGTTCCCAGCAGCATGTCAGCGACAACCCCACGCCTGGGGTCCTGCGGACCCAGCGCAGCATTCCGCAGCACCACGATGGGCCGCCAAACGAGCCCACTTGGTCTCAAAAATACCATACTGCACAGGGTCAAAAAGAGAACGTGCCACACGACGGAGATCGTGAGGCGTCAGCATATCCGAATCAACCCTCCGGAGAGTCCGCATAACCTCAGCGGACCCCAAACCATGCTGAGCAACTGCCTCACGGAGCTCCTTCTCCAGCTTATATGAAAGGGGTTCATGGGTGTTATGAGCAACACCCCTGAGCACAGGGAAAACCTGAGGATCCCCTGGCAAAGCCACCGCACCTGCCGCGCCCCGGTCCTCGGGCCCAACAGGGACAAGAGACGAAGATCGCGTGGGAGCCAGGCCAACACCACTCGGCCCTGGGCCCCCCGCAGCACCGGCAGAGCCAAAGGAGCCCGCCCCATGACCCTGCAGGTGCCGCGAGGAAACAGGCTCATTCATCTCGTCAGTCTTGGTTTTCGCCTCTCGCCAAAAACGCTCGAGGTGCCTGGGACGCACGGTCACCTGACATGCGGGAAGCGTCCACAAATTTGACGAGGAAGTGCCGTGGCCCCAGGCACCCACCGGCCTCCCGCTGGCCGTGTCAACAGGTACGCTAAAGGTAAACACCCCAGTGCCCTGTCGCGCTACAGCTCCAGCAGGGGGCACCCCGGCGGACGCAGGTCCCGGCGCGGCCCGCAAATCTGGCGCGGGCTGGGACAAGACTGGTGCGGGGCCCCCGGCCCCTGACACAGGGGAGGGACGGGTCGCCGAGAGAGACGCAGTCCGCGCAGCTGCGTCACTGCAGGACGGCACCAGGGAGCCCGGCAAGCCCCCTATGAGGGTCCGTCCCAAACCACAAGACTGCCCAGCGGGTACCGCCCCCACCGAGCAGAGAGGGGCGGGCTGCCTGCCCACCCGAGCGGGGCCAGACAGAATGCCGACCGACGCCCCGCCCCTGGCTGCGTCCACCGACTGCGCATGCTCAGTGGGCTGCGCCGGCCCCGAGACGGGTGACGAGTGACGCCCCGCCCCCGGGTGCTTCCACCGACTGCGCATGCCCAGCAGGCTGCGCAGGCCCAGAGATGGGCGAAGTCGTCCCCCCCACCGAGGAGCCCGGCTCGGAGGCGGGCGACCCCGCCCCCGCCGTGGCCAGGGGGAACTTCATGGAAACACCGCAATTCAGACACCAGGTTGTCACCGAACCAGACTCAAGCTGAGGCGGAGGCTGGCCCTCAAAAACCGGAAAGGCACAAAGAAAATGCAACCCGTCCCCCACCCCACCGCCCACGCAGGGCGAAGCAGGACGAGGACGGCCCGCCGAATCCACAGAGCCCCCAGAAACCCACGGGGCCTCCGCCCCCCAGCACACCGTCCGGAGGCGGGAAGGGGGACCCCTCATCGGACAAAAACTCAAACTCCCCCTCCTCCACGTCTGAGACAGAAGAGCTTCCCTGGGAACTCCGAGGGGTACAAGAACCAGACCCCTCCCAAAACTCCACACATCTCTTCCACTGCACCAGCAGCGGTCCCGCATCTAGAGTGCAATCGTCAAAAAGGGCCTCCATGAGGCGGGTCCCCACACGAGACCACTCCTCCCTGGAGAACACCTTCTCAGGACCCAAAAGAAACCCTCGCTCTCGGGCCCACAGAAACAATCTCTCAAAATCATCCCAGGAAACAGAAATCCTTTTCCACTCCAGGACCCCCCTCCAAAGATCCAAAAGGAGGAGATCCTCCTCAAAACCCACAGCGCTTGCCATTACCCTAAGAACCGCAGGCAGAGCACCAAAGAGGGGAGGGGAAAACCTCACCGCAATCTGCTGCAATACACACGTCGGGGTCACCAGATGTCGCTATAGGACACAAAAGAACACACGCTCACACCGTTCTCAAGGTGAAAGAGAAAAAAAGGGCCGTTTATTTTCTGACTCCAACATTTATAGTTTTCCAAAAGTGACAGTGGATTGGAGGGTGACAGTGGCACCTCTCCAATGCCACTGGTTAAACCAACAGTCCATCAACTCTCTCCTCCTCCATCAAGGAATGCAAAACAATGAGTTATTTACAAAAAGTGTGTGAGAAAATTCACTACAAGAATGTCAACATCAGAAGGCTTAGAAAATCTTAAAAAACCAGGGTGACAGCTTTCGACTTCCAATTCATCCCTACCATGCAACAGGAACTGTCAGTGAAAAGAGCATAGCGTGTTTCCCCTGCTGGCATTTGGTTGTATGGTGGAGCTTCTTCAGCCCATGCCACTTGTTCTACATCTGTGACACCAAAATTCTCACCTTTGGGCCAATTTGTAAATATATCCAGAATCCCAGGGCGATTCAGTTTACCAATATGGGTGCACTGTGTGATGAGAGCAATCCACTTGCTCCATGTAGCACTGGTGGCATGGTGGGTGCAGGGAACCTTGCCTTTGAACATCCACCCCAGCACCGGTAGTCAGGGTGGCAGGAGGAGTTGTGCTTCTGTACCAATCACCTCTGAGGCAGCTTGGACTCCTTCGTAGGCAGCCAAGATTTCCTTCTCTGTTGGAGTGTAGTTGGCTTCCGACCCTCCGTAGCTTCAACTCCAAAATCCTAGTAGTCAGCCTCAAGTCTCACCAGGCACCTTCTGCCAAAGGCTCCAGGACAAACCATGGCTCCCAGCTGCAGAGTAGAGCAGGTTCTTCACATCTGGTCAAGTCCGGACTGGGCCAAGGGCTACTGCATGAGCGATCTCCTGCTTGATCTGGCAAGGGCTTGTTGCTGTTCAGGACCCCACTGGAAAGTGTTCATCTTGCAGGTAACCAGGTAAAGAGGGCTCACAATCTGCCTGTGCTAGAGAATGTGCATTCTACAAAAGCCTATGGCACCTGGGAAAGCTTGTGTTTCCTTCTTGTTGGTTGGTGGAGACATTGCTGTGATCTTGTTGATGACATCGATGGGAATCTGATGCTGTCCATCTTGCCACTTTACTCCCAGGAACTGGATCTCATGAGTTGGTCCCTTAACTTTGCCCTTCTTGATGGCGAAACAGGTTTTCAGGAGGATTTGGATGATTTTGTCTCCTTTCTCACACACTTCTGCTGATGCATTTCCCCACACAGTGATGTCATCAACGTACTGCAGATGTTCTGGTGCTTCACCCTTTTCTAGTACAGTCTGGATCAGTCCATGGCACATGGTAGGACTGTGCTTCCATCCCTGGGACAGTCGGTTCCAGATATACTGCACTCCCCTCCACGTGAAGGCAAACTGAGGCCTGCATTCTGCTGCCAAAGGAATAGAGAAAAATGCATTGGCAATATCGATAGTGGCATACCACTTCGCTGCCTTGGACTCCAGCTCATACTGGAGTTCTAACATGTCTGGCACAGCAGCGCTCAGTGGTGGAGTAACTTCATTCAATGCATGGTTTTGGGATTCACATTCTCTGAACCTGAGAGAAGCGGTGAGAGAAGCAGAGAAAAGAATGATCAAAACAATTCTTATCTCATTTTCTGCTCCTGTGTTGTGCCAAAGTAGAATGCAATATGGAGATTGTTTACCCAAAGTGATGGTGTTTTGTTTCCTTGGCCTATCAGCACCAAGCGCGTGTCCTGACTGTTGGTCAGGAGACAGTCACAAGATTTAGTTTAGTTGAGTGCTTCTGCATTTTCAGTTTAGATGTAGCGTAATAGGGTATAGAATAATATAGTATAATAAAGTAATTAATTAGCCTTCTGATATCATGGAGTCAGATGCACTATTCTTCCCAGACAAGGGGTTGCCTGCTTTTACAATACACGGTAGTCCACCATCAATCTCCATTCTCCTTCAGATTTACGCAGAGGCCAAATGGGGCTGTTGAAGGGTGTGTGGGTTTTGCTGACCACCCCTTGGCTCTCCAGCTCTCGAATCATCTTATGGATGGGAATCACAGCATCTCGAGTTGTTCTATACTGTCCGCGATGCACTGTCAAAGTCGCAATTGGTACTCATTGCTCCTTTCTGTCACAGACATCTTTTATGAAAAATCCTTTCCTTAGGATTTTTCTTCCTGAGAAGCCGAGAGGCCTCAGGAACAAAATGTAAACATTGATTATCTGCTGCTGTGGAATGCAACAGATGGATCTTTGATTGGCCCATGTTGGTTGTTTCTAATTAATGGCAAATCGCAGTCAGCTGGCTCAGACAGAGAGTCTGAGCCAGAAGCCTTTGTTATCATTCTTTCTTTCCTATTCTATTCTTAGCTAGCCTTCTGAGATGAAATCCTTTTCTTCTATTCTTTTAGTATAGCTTTAATGTAATATATATCATAAAATAATAAATCAAGCCTTCTGAAACATGGAGTCAGATCCTCGTCTCTTCCCTCATCCTAAGACCCCTGTGAACACTGTCACAGATGGTGACCCTGAGTGACTGAGGAAGAATTCATCACTTGGTGACACCCCAGAGGAGCATTGCTCCACTGGGTAAACCCAAGTGTGTGGCATTGATGGTCACCTCACAAGTGACCACAGAAGTGGATTCTAGCCAGGAGCTGAAGAGCTGAAGATCCTGAATTTGGACAGAGTTCACAGCCAAGGCTGACCACAAAGAGAACCTTTTGAAAAGTCTCCCAGATAAGATGCCCAGAAACCTAAACCTTCACAGCCCAGAGCAGCTTGCTGAAGCCCAAAGGACACTGTCACAAGGTACTGTTAACTCTTCCCTTCCTGAAAATGCTGCCCTTGGCACAATGTGGGCTGGGATATGGCACAGGGTGCCTACGGAGGCAGAGGTTCCATTCTCCCCCTCAGAGGAGAAACCTATTACCCTTTGGCAAAAATGGGGTCATGAGGACAGAGTTCCTATGGTGAAGAGACATTTCTATGAGTTTTTCAGATGGGCAAAGTTCCATGGATTTTTCACGAATGTGCTCTATGCCTTTGATTCATACGTATGGGAATGCATGGAATTCATTATTAGAGAGATTTATTCCCAATATTTTGGATCTCCTCGAATTTATCCATCATTCAGAACCCTCTTCCCAGTTTTGAAACGGAAAGCAGCTTCATTTCAGTGGATTGCCGACTGCAGAGGTCAAGCTCCCTTCCCGCCAGCCCCGGCAGGAGAGGACCCTGTCCAGGAACACGATCTGCAGGTTCCCAGCCCCCATGAATCGCAGTGGGGGGGTGAGGCTTTGCCCACAACCGAGGAAAAGTTTTTTTCTGTGCCTTTGGAGCATGCTCAAACAGAGCCTCTTTTTCCCCCGTCTCGTTGCCCTCAGGGGAATCTGAGCTGGCTCCATGGACCTCGCCCCAGCCAGCCCCGCGGGCGGCACCAGTCCCTGCGGCGCTACCTCCCGGGCCCGCGGGGCCGCCCCGACCAGCCCCACGGTTAGCCCCGTGCAGCCCCACCTGTGGCCTTGGCTGTTTCAGCAACTGCGCCTGCGCGGCCAATCCCGGAACCACGGGCAAAAGCTGCTGCCGCCGCTGTGCCCACTACCTCTGCATCGCAGCTGGCAGTTGCATTCACAGCAGTGCCGGCAGGGGCCAACCCCGTGCCACCCCCGCCAACCCCTCCCACAGGGACGGAGCTCGCGCCTGCGCTGCCGCTCCTGGAGCCGAGTGAGACGACGGCAGCACTTCCCTGCACACCTCTCGCACCCCTGCTGCCCCCACTGGCCCCCCGGTGGTCCTGCCGCCTTTGAGGACCCCGTCCTCCGCGTCAGCGTCTGCGTCAGAGGCTGTCCTGGAACCGGCGGCATGTCCGAGTTTGGACTGTCCTGAGCTGTCTGCCCCTGGGGCAGTGACAGGGCCCGCGGCACCTGCGGCCATCCTGGCTTCCCCCCCGAGATTTTCGGGCTGTCCTGAGGCTGCCCCTGCGGGGGGAGCTGGGACAGGGGAAGGTGACCCCAGCCTGCCCCTCCGTGGGGGAGGCGTGGCTCGACAGCTGATTGCGGGCGCAGCCCAGCTGCCTGCTTTCAAACTCAGCGTTTTTCGCGGGCCGGTTCGCATTTGGTCGGGGGTTCCCCCTTGGGGGTTGCAATCCCTGCCGTCCCTCACGCGCCCCAGCGGTGAGGGCGAGGTGGCTCCCAATAATTCTGCCTCTGGTCCCTGGCCCAGAGAGGGTGGGGGTGGTACCGAGGGGCAAAAAAGGAGGAACACCTACTGCATTTGCATTGCAGAGGCAGGGAAAAAAGCAGAAAGTGACCATCGCTCGCTTGCTGTGGGGACAAAACATCCCCAGATCTGAGATGACGATTCTTGGGAAAGCTTCTCTTCCCCAAGTGCTGGTCTGTACCGGTAGTCCAGGGAGAGGGAAGCGTTTGGTCACTGGTGCTGCCAAGGCATTGGCAGCAGGGTGCCGGGTTGTGAGACTACGGAGCCCGCCTCGCGGGCCGGGTCTGGGCCATTTGGCTCGGTTCCCCGGGCCAGGGCCACCGCCCAGCCAGCTGTTAGGTTTCGGGGCTTTGCTTCCCCCATCAGGACCTGGGCCACCATTCTGTGGGCCAGGTCTGGGGTTCCTGATCCTTCCAGGAGGGCCAGGGCCCCCTCAGAGGCTTCTCTGCTGATCTTTCCGGAAAAAAAAAAAAAAAAAAAAAAAAAAAAAAAAAAAAAAAAAAGAGTTGAAAGAACTAGTAGCAGCTCAAAAGCATTGAAGAGCCAAAAATTAGCCTCAGCCCAAGTGGTTCAATAAAGGGCTGTGGCCAAGACATTCCAGAAATTTTCTCAAAATTGTTTGATAACTGTCAATGGATTTTTGATAATCATTGATGATTTTTCTTTAGCAATTTGTTGTTTCAGGATTCTGCAAGCCTGTTTCAGGACCAAAAGGGACTTTCAGAGATGTCAAAGAGGAACATCTTCAGTCCATGGACTTTCTTCTGAAACTCAGCTTTTTGGACTTGAAGCAATGAACTTTCTTTGCATTGTTTTTTGCATTTTCTTATATTGTAAGATTGTTTTAGTGATATGATAGAATTTTATGCTCTACAAGTGAAGAATTTCCCTGATCATTCCACATCAGTACTTGATTGAGGTTTTAATTGGCAACAGATAACCTGTCAAGTGTTTGTTCTTTCCTCTGCATGGCTACAGCAGACGAAATTAAAAACACTTTTCTTTTTAATTTAACTAAAATAAAAAGGGTGATATGTCACAGACATCTTTTATGAAAAATCCTTTCCTTAGGATTTTTCCTCCTGAGAAGCTGAGAGGCCTCAGGAACAAAATGTAAACATTGATTATCTGCTGCTGTGGAATGCAACAGGTGGATCTTTGATTGGCCCATGTTGGTTGTTTCTCATTAATGGCAAATCGCAGCCCAGCTGGCTCAGACAGAGAGTCTGAGATACAAGCTTTTGTTATCATTCTTTCTTTCCTATTCTATTCTTAGCTAGCCTTCTGATGAAATCCTTTCTTCTATTCTTTTAGTATAGCTTTAATGTAATATATATCATAAATAATAAATCAAGCCTTCTGAAACATGGAGTCAGATCCCCATCTCTTCCCTCATCCTAAGACCCCTGTGAACACGGTCACACTTCTCCCTTCAGAAGTCCTACTGTAGGTGGATTCTTGGACAGTCCAGGCAAGGTGTTCAATTGCTAGACGCCCTCTGTCTCCACAGCTGCTATCCCAAATGCCCCGGAGTGTTTTTGGGTCTTTGAAATACCCACTTTGGAGGAAGGCTATGTCCAAAATGCATGGGGACTCTGGGCCAGTCACAATAGGGAGTTTCTTCCACTCATTTCCAGTCAGGCTCACATCAGCTTCCACCAAAGTCAAAACCTATGATCCCCCTGTCACGCCAGCAATAGAAACAGATTCTGTCCCCATGTCTCAATGGGATTAATGTGCATTGCGCACCAGTACTGACCAAAGCTTTATATTCTTGTGGTTCAGATGTGCCAGTGTAGCAGACTCCATAGAATTGTCTAAGACCCCATGGAGGACTGAGACTTAACAGTAGGAATTGCTGAGTCATGATGAGATAGCAAAATAAGCTCCTGTCTTCTGCCTCTCGAACCCTAGCTTATCTCTGTAACCCCATAGGTCACTTTCCCCTAACCCCTACTATTGGACAAGTTTGGATCCCTCTGTACCCTATAAAAAGGGGCTGCTTTAGCCCATTCGGCAAAAGAAGAGCCGTCGTTGGAACCCTTCACAGACCCCTCAATAAACCCATTGCTGTGGAACCACCAGGACCTTTCCTTCTCCTCTCTCTTGTCTGCTTCTCTCCCTAGCCCTCCAGTGCCTTAGCAAGTAAGAGCTGAAATCCTAAGAGAGCTGATAATCACTAAAGAGCTGAAATCCACTAAGCTTGCTTAAGGTAGCCAGCAGCTATGAGTGGCCTGCGTATTTGGGCACTCTGTCTCCAAGAGGGACTGAGTTATCCGGATAGGACTGCCTTGCTCAGGGGCTAAGCCTGCTCTGAGGGCTGGGGCAGGGGGGAGACCCCTTATGCCAGGCCAACGAATCCACACAGTCCAAAAAACACAGTTTTCCCTAGCCTCTACCTGGCTAGAGGCAGGGCCCCTCTAAGCCTGGTTATCCTTCTTTCCTTGGGCATATGTCTTGGAGGTTCCTTCAAGGGGATCGGACATGTCATCATCATCATCATACCTGGCAGTTCAGCTATGGGCAACTGGAGCTGCTTTCCTTCTGTTGGAACTTCCTCTCTGAGGCTTGCCTTCCTTCAATTCACGCACCTGTTGTGCCAGAGCAGCAGATTTTCCATCACATCCTTTCATGTTTTCTCCGCAATCACTCAGGAAGAACCACGGCTCAGCTCATGGGGAGTACCTTCTCTTCCCATCTGGGGAACTTCTGCAATGGATACCAGAACCTCTGATCTGTCACCCTTGAGCCAAGAATGACACAAGAACAGACAAGAGATCCAATTGCAAGAGGAGAAAAGAAGGTTTTATTACAAAGGATTCTTCTGTTTTTATAGACCGATTTGATACTTTCCACTTGATTGGCCAGTTAATAAAAAACATCTTTCTCACACACTGTCCTTTAGAAGAACAGGAAAACAAAGTGAAAAAACACCACCTGCAGATTGTTTATACTAACTGTGGTGTTGGCTGCAGCCTGAGTGACTGGGGTAGCTGTTGATTTATCTCCCTGCCCCCCTTCCTCTGTCTGCTGCCCTACAGTATCTAGCAGTGTGCGATAAGCATATGCCAGGACCCAGCTTACTGCAATGATCTTTTTCTCCTTAGGGTCATCGTGGCACTTCTCTTTCAGGTATTTCCCCACCTCACCTGGGTTCTCAATTTGTTCACATGGAAAGTCCCAGACTAGAGGGTCAAGAAATTCCTTCAGGATTTGGCCCATATCCTCCCATTTCCCATACCACTCAGGATTTTCCACACCTGGGTCTACTCCTGGGTCAGGGGTCTCATCAGCCCGTCTAGAAATCTCAGCCCTCATTCTAGAGAAGTTGTAGACTATAGAGGAAGCTTACCAGATTAAACACCAGGAAGATGGTCTCTTTAACATTCAGGGGAAAATGAACATTTTAAAGAAGACATGTAATAGATTCAGAGGAGAAGAAGGAAAGCAAAGGCTGAAAAGCTTCATTCCCTGCTCCTCCTCTAACAAACTGAGTGCATAACCATAACCATGAACCATACATACCTGGAACAGATTCCAGCACCTTTATAAACTTCCTACAAGTCATTACCACCAAGCTCAGCCTGATAGCTATTCTAGTCAGTGCCCCTCTACGGCAAAAACTATGTATTAGAGACAATACCGGAGCTATTTCTGGATAAGAAAATAAACCTAGGGACCATAGAGGTATTAAGACCTCAAAAAAAACTAGGGACCAGAAACACATGCAAGCCTCCACCCCAAGAGACATTATGAATTCAAACAACATGACTACTACTGCTTTATCCCAACACAGCATAATTGCAACCGAAGTACAATTAGAACAGGTTTTTTTCCACTCTCTTGAGCCACGCATTGGGTGCCAACATTTGTCCTGGATTAGGGCAAATTTGGGAGAAAACCTCCAAAAGGCCCCCCCCTAGAAAGCAAACCCACACAGCCCCTCCCCCCAACCGGTTCAGGAAGAATTTCCTTGTGGAGGTGTGAGAGCAGGCTGATAACAAAACTCTGTGTGTTGTTTGCACTAAATAGTTATTTAGTTGTTTTGCACTGGATTCTGTATTATTGCACTGATAAGTATGTTTGTATCCTCATGGGATTCCCCTCTTATATCACATGGTCTTTCCCTCCCCCAAAAGCCCCTGTGGTGATGGTTTGTCCCAGGTTTACTCCTCCCCACGCCCCTTCCTCACCTGTATCCCATTGGCTGTGGTCCTCTTCCTCCAACCCCCATTTCCCCAAGCTTAAAATTCTCCCACCATGAAGCATCTCTCTCTTTTCCACCTGGGAAGTCACCTGGACAACCTGGTGTCTCCTATTAAGGAATGAAATAGGACTTTGTTCCTGAGAGGAGAAGAGCACCTTTCATCTTTTGCTTTTGTCCTATGTAAGATTGTGAGGGCTAAGGTCCACAGCTAGCCGGATTGGACCCGAACAGCCTGCCTGAATTCAGTCTTACATCCGTGCTTCTTCTTCTTCCTGCCTTTGCTCTCAGAGCCAGTCTTGATGGCACAGAATATAATATCCAGCATAAACAGAACAGACAATTGGGGATACACACATCATAATGTCACCCTAGGACAGGCATCGAGAATGATGCAATGCATGGGGGCAGAACCTGATTAGCAGAAAAATCTCCACAACTTGTAAAAGTGGTAAAGTAGGTAGGTATTTAATTCAGCACTGGGCGCATGCGCAATAGCTCCACAAAGGCATGCACACCCTGCT
Source organism: Agelaius tricolor (assembly GCF_023055355.1). Taxonomy (NCBI): domain Eukaryota; kingdom Metazoa; phylum Chordata; class Aves; order Passeriformes; family Icteridae; genus Agelaius; species Agelaius tricolor. The sequence continues at coordinate 8,109,933 of NW_027269281.1, forward strand.
GAGAATTCAGACACTCTTTTATCCCTTAACTTGTTGCATATGCATTGAGTTTTGCAATAGGTCCATGCATATTCATTTCCTAGACCCGGCTTCGATTCGCATTAAAGTTAGCTTGTCACTCCTTCTGAGCCTGTGCAGAGCTCTCTGGCAGCAGAGATCTCTGGCAGTTGTTCTGTACGCCTTCCCTGGTGCAGGCAAGTCCAACCTCAGTTTTGGTCTGGTCTTAGTTTCAAGGTTGGCGGGGCCCCTCTTATCTCCCTTGAGCTTGGAAGCTCACATTCCTTTTACCTTGTTTGGGGTAGAATTCTTTCAACTGTTCAAAACATCAGCTGCAGATTGTTTTCATTCTTTTCTCTGAGCTTCTCACAGCTTTTCCCAGAATGATGCCTGGGAAAGTTTATCTGGCTTTCTCTCTCTGACCAGGCTGTCACAACCACAGAATTCTTTATCAGAGGGTTTAATTCTTTTGTCTGTCTCTGCAAGCCATTGCGAGCACAGCAAGTTACAGACGAAACAAGTTAAAACAGTACATCCAAATCTGAAATGAATTTCTACTCTACATTAATTTCTAACCCCCTCATGTCTCAGTCCCCCCTTTTCTAGAAAATCAGTAAATTCTTTTACTTAGTACAAATCTCTATGATAAAATGTATCCCTTAATGCTTTACTATGTACATTTGCCACGGAGGTTAATACTGCCACTCGCTGTAGCATTCTCCAATTTGAAATAAGTACTATAAAATATAACCCTAAACTCACACCAACTAATATCAACAAAACTACAATGGGGTGACACAACATATTAAAAATCCCTGTTGCAGTTGGCAACCATCCAAAGATTGCATCCCACCAGTGATGATCTGCATTTTGTTTTATTCTTTGCAGAACTCTGCCTATCTCCTTTGTATCATGATGGAAAGTAATTAAAATTTTCTCTCAATTTTTCTGGATGGTCTTCAAAATTTCAATTAGGTCTTGGTGTTTAATTAATTGTCTTACCAACGTAAGGTTTATTCCACTAGAAGTAGGTGATAGCCTGTGATACATTGTAATAATTGGATTTGATCAGCTAGTGGGATGTCACTGGTGCCAAATATGAAAAATCACACCCAACAATCTTAACAAAATTACAAATACAAAAGTTAGAATGATTTCTACTAGGAAATGTTACACTTTCATTATCTATTTCTGCAAAATCACAAGCAGTTCTTAAACATAAACAGCCTCTACAAATATATACAAGCACTGTTTTCTGACTAGTGACTGGATTAATCTCAAAGTGGCAAATACCTTGCTCAGTGTCAAGACACACATCTTGAGCATCAATAGTATTACTTCAACAAATGAACCCTAGTTGTTCCCGGGTAACACAAGATTCTAAGTTTACCGTTTGCCACTTCTCATTCACCATTCATGCCCATGCCCTATGTTCTGAGAGAGAGAGCACCATTCTTTCATGGTTTAGTCCTAGTGCAATGATGGGGTGGATAATGTAAACAGTGGCATTACATATAGTAAGCACAAAGGCAGTGGCCACATTAGAAATAGGATCATAGGTAAAATTTACCATAGTCCACCAAGATTGGAATTTTCTTTCAAAATCAATCGCATTGTCCCAAACAACCTTTCAAATTTCAGCTGGAAAATTGCCTTCACCCCCTTCTTGTACGATTAAAACCGCTGCTGCCTGCATCCATAACTGTGCTTATATGTTGGAACCCAGGAAATTCCTCTGACTGCCCTGGGGCTCAGAGACCTTGTCACGGAGTCAAAAACACCTGTGCCTTCGATTTTAGCCCTTGGAAAAAACAATTACCAACTTTATATGAAGAGTTACAAGTCAAGAGAGTTGAAGTAGAATAATAGTTTATCACAAGGTGAAAAAAAATTTTTGGGGTTTTTGAATGGGGGTTCAGGAGGCAAGATGGAGGAATCTGGGTGTGTCCAGTCTTTCTCCTTCTTCTTCTTGGCCTCCATCTTCTGCTGTGATGGTGGCACTTTTGGATTGGTTTAAGGTAGAAACTCACTGTCTAACACTGGTGATAGGTATTGGGAAGTTATTGTAAATAATGTACGCATAGTTTTTAGTATAAAAAGATAACACCGCCCTGTGGACGGTCAGTGTGCCTCAACCCAACCTGCCAGACAGACCTGCGACAGGTCGGAGAAAGAATGTTATAGATAAGAAATAATAAACAAACTTGAGAATGAGAATAGAAAAATCCTGACTCCTTATTCGACTGCCGGGCTGGGAAAAGAGACTCTCTAACGCATCTCGTGGTCACTCTGACCAACAGAAGTCCCAAGACTTGTATACAACTAAAAGCTAAAGACACATTATCTTGAACCATACTAAGTGCATCTAACATTAATTTGTGGTCTTGGTCCCTGGCTTTTTCCTATTTCAGTAATACCTTTGAAACCTGCCACTGGCTAGTTCCTAGTGCCAATAAAGATGACTGTAGGGGCTGTTTTAGTTTTGTTAAATCACTTGTTGCAGTGGCCAGCTTGATCATTAATATTTCTGAATCAATTCCATTTAAAACTCTCAATCCTGTCCCTAACATTCCAGTTAAATCTCTTCTTATTCTACCTCTGAGATGTACTTGTCTTTGTAACCATGTTATCCAGCCCTCAAAGGATGTCCTCAGGAAAGAGGAGCAGGCTGGTTGGATTTCTGATATGTTGATTTGCATTAGCAATTCAACATGTTTGAGAGACCACTCTGGATTAAACAACAGTTTCTTGTTGGCCTGCATTCCTTACTATGTATGGGCCTACTTCATAGACTTTAGGTTCAATTTTAGTTTGGGTTTGGGGTCCTTGAGTACTGGTGTAAGTTGTATGAGGCTTTGCCGTTGTAAGAGGTGCAGCATCTATCTTAAATTTGAATGAGACCCCAATAGCATTATGAGCCCAAAGACAAGCTAACTATACGGGCTGCACTAATGTGAAATTATACCAACAGCCTGGTTCACTTGGGCTATCACAAACCTGGATGTAGGAAAAGCTGAAACACTAATTTGATTTGGTTTCTTATGAGTGATTCCATTGATCATCCAGCATCCTAGTCTAATTTCCTCTCCTATAATCCCTTGAAGTGACCACAGTCCCTGTTTTTGCCAGTCCTGCTTCTCATATACCTGGTTTCTGTGCATGACCACAGTTGATAGGTTTAAATATTTTATATCAGAATGCTTTCCCATGGATCCAGTGTACTGAATAAAAGCTTGGGACCAAGGCCATTTGTAGCAATGTATCTGAACAACTTAGGCCTCCGTGTGCACCAGCCATACTGTCTGTAACTGTTCTTATCAGAATTTTCTCAGGGCACTGTGGAATTCATCAAAGTTACTAAGACATAAACTGTGCTAAAATAAGAACGAAGAAGCTGAGAAACAGCATACCAGGATCGCAAGAACTAGATAACAAAGGACTGTAGAACACCTGCACGGTAACCAATCATGGACACTGAGAAATGAAGGCAGAGAATGAGGGAACAAGACAAAGGCACCAATCAAGAAGTGTGATCTTAGTAGTTTGTAGAATCTATAAAAGTGTGTGTAATGTAAACAATAAATGGCTTCTGCTTGATCATATTGGTCAGTTGTTCAGGAGTCCTGGATTTCCTGCAATAACCATTCAGCATTGTTCTGGATAGAGGTACCCTCCAATTCTAGGATTTCAATTGCACTTACACACAAAACAATTCTCTTAATTAAACTCCTCCAAATAAAATTATTAACTACTCCCAGCCGCAATATATTACAGTAGAATCTGCTATGTTTGTATGTCTGAGACATAACACACAACAAACTTCCTTTGGTCATCAGCAAAAAGCTTCGTTTATTGTCTCCGGCACCCTTTTATAGCCCATTCAAAACTCCTGGGTCAAGACAGCTCATTAGTCTATCTCTGTGCCTCCAGACTCCGAACCAATACAATGTCTGCATCTTAGGAGAGCTCCCATTGGCTGTGAGCTTCTGTCAGTCAGCCCAGAGGCTGCTTCATGGAGCTGAGCTGGGCTGCTTATTATAACTTGATTAATACTACTGCAACAGCAATATACTCATTTTGTTTGAGTAAGTTTTAGTTTCAGTTCATTGTCTCCCGGTGTCACTTTCCAAGGGGTTTCTGGGGCTTTCTTCACTCAAGAGTGGTGGATCCAGGCTTTCTGCTCCTTGATCTTAATTGCAGTGAAAGTACTAAGAGGCACCTGGAATGGCCCTTCCCACCGTGGTTCTAAAGTCTTTTCTGCAAGAGATTTAACATATACATAATCTCCAGACTCTATGTTATATACTGGTCCATCCAGCTCCCTGCTCCAAGTTCCAGCCACCTATTTTTCAATTTCTCTGAGTTGTTTACTTAGGGCCACCATATAGGTGGCCAGTGTCACCTCCCCAATGTGGGTAGACATTCCTTTCTGCACTCCATATGGTCTCCCATAAAGCATTTCAAAGGGACTTAGCTTCTCCCTGGTTCTGGTTTTAGTCCGAATTCGTAACAATGCCAGTGGAAGAGCTTGAGACCAGGGCAAATTTGCTTCTCACCCCAGCCTCACAATTTGCTGCTTTATCAAATGATTTATTTTCTCTACCTGGCCACTCAATTGAGAGTGGTATGGGATATGAAGTTCCCAATCTATGCTTAAATTGTGGCTAATTTGTTGTAGTATCTTTGAAATAAAATGTGATCCTCTGTCTGAGGATATTTTGGCTGGAACTCTGAAGCGTGATATTATTTCTTGTAACAGTACTCTGGTCACTTCCAGAGCTGTGGTAGTCCTGGTGGGGAATGCTTCTGGCCACCCTGAAAAGATGTCTGTCAATACCAATAAATAGCAATACCCCCCTTTTCTTGGGAGTTCTGAAAAGTCAATTTGCCACTGCTGTCTGAGTCCATAGCCCCTCCCAATTTGGCCAAGTTTTGGTTTGGGGGTATTTTTGGGTTTAGTCTGGGGGCAAAGGTCACACTGCTGGGTCACCTAAATGATAGTGGCACATAAATTCCTGGCAACAATTCTTTCAGTCAAATAGGTGTGCAGGGCATCAACTCCCCAGTGGGTTTTCTGATGTTACTCCTTTACCAATGACCACAACAAAGGAGAAGGAATGACTATCTTCTTTCCAATAATGTCCCACCCCTCCTCGTTATATGTCCCTTCTTGGTTTTCATTTAACTTTTTATCGCTCTTATCAGATTTTGGCTTACCTTCAAGGGAAATTTGTCCATCTGGAATTAGGGCTCCTTCACTAAAAACGTCACCTTTTGCTACTTCCTTTGCCTCTCTGTCTGCCAGGTCATTTCTCTCCGCCAAATCTGAGCTCACTTTCTTGTGTGTCTTAATGGGCATAATTGCTACCTTCTCAGGCATCTGAACTGCTTCCAATAGCCTGATTATCTCTTGTGCATGTTTAATGTTTTTTCCTTGTGAGGACAGCAGTCCTCTCTCTCTCCAGATGGCTCCATGTGCATGTACAACTCTAAATGCATATCTCGAGTCTGTATAGATGTTTATTCTTTTACCTTTTGCCATTTCTAAGGCATGGGTCAAGGCAATTATCTCGGCCTTTTGTGCAGAGGTACCTTTTCAGGATGTCTCAATGGTCAGAGTGACCCAGAGAAAAGTTGGAAAGTCTCTTTTCCCAGCCCGGCGCTTGAAGAAAGAGTCAGGGCTCTTCATTTCTTGGTCTCAAGATTGTTTATTGTATCTTATCTATCAAATTCTTTCTCCTGTCCTGCCAAGGTCCACTCAGCAAGACAGACAGAGGCATTCTGCCTGCCCCTGGGGCGATGTTATGTCTTTATACTAAAAACTACATATACAATGTTTACAATTACTTTCCAATACCTATCACCTATGTTAGACAGTGAGCTTCTACTCTAAACCAATCTAAAAGTGCCAACATCACAGCAGAAGATGGAGGCCAAGAAGAAGAAGGAGAAAGGCTGGACACGCCCAGATTCCTCCATCTTGCCCCCCTGAATCCCCATTCTAAAAACCCCAAAATCTACTTTTTCACCTTGTGATAAATTCACTATCATTCTACTTAATTTATCATGGCTTGCAGATCTTCATCTAAGGTTGGTAACTTGCTCCACAGGTCATAATCAAAACCACAGGCATTTTGGGCTTTGTGCCAGGGTCTCTGAGACCCCTGGCAGGGATCTTGGCTGCTCAGGACAGCCAGAGGGATGTCCTGGGTCCTGACAGCACCTGTTGACAAGGCTCCTGATTCTACTACCTCTTTGCAGATAGTAACTGCATAACCTAGCATGTCATTTACCGCTAACGATGTAGCTGCTTCCATCAGTGAACCAGGCCTCTGCATCGTCCAAAGGAGTGTCCTTTAGATCAGGGCGGCTGGAGTAAGTAGCTTCAATAGTCTCCAGGCAGTCGTAGTGTACTGCTTCTCTTTGATTTCCACTGATGAAAGAAGCTGGATTGACAGCATTAGTCACCACTATTTCTACATCTTGTTCTACCATGATGGCCTGGTATTTCAAGAACCTTTGTGGTGAAAGCCAGTGGCTGCCCTTTACTTCCAGTACTGCAGATACTGTATGAGACACTAGCACAGTCATTTTCTGTCCCAGGGTAAACTTGCGTGCTTCTTGGATATGTAGCACAACTGCTGCTACATCTCTGAGGCAACCTGGCCATCCTTTGGCCGTTGCATCTAGTTGCTTGGAAAAGTAGACAACTGCCCTCTGATGTAGGAAAGACATTCTTTGCTGTTCTTGTGAGCCAGCAAAGGCTTCCTGAAGATAAAGGAAAGCCCCGTATCTCTCCTGAGGAAGACACCAAGGTTGTCACCATGGAGATGTGATGAAGGAGAGAAAGTTAAAAAATACCGACTCTAGCTGGCTCACAGAATGACGTGGCTCCCTGATCACCTACTGAGAACTTTGTTTTTTTCTTATAACCAATGAGCAGTGAATGTGTATGTTAAGTGAATGTAAATATCTTGAAAAAGTATAAAAGCAACATATTGCTATAATAAATCTCTCTTGCACCCTTCTGATGGAGTTGTGGTACTTTGTGCTGTGTCGTGCTCTATAACGACACTCTGATATGGACCCAAGTCCTGGGTCAGGATTCCCAAGGCAATCGCCTCTTTCTCAAGGGAAAATAGAAAGAATGGTTTACTCACATCTGGAAGTCCCAAAGCTGTAGCTGACATGAGGGCACTCTTTAGCTGATGAAAGGCCCGCATGGCCTCCTTTGTCCACTGGAGATCTCTATTTCCATTAGCAATAAGAGCATATAGATGTAGTAAACCCCATAGATTTAGGAAAAGCACCATGGAGAATATGAACAATAGGAATGCTGAAACAGCAAAAGAAAATTTCTGTTTCCCTGTCCTCCACCCTTAACCTATCTCTGTAACCCTATAAGGCAATGTCATGTTAACCCCTTACCATTGGTCAAGCTTGGATCCTTTCCAACCCTATAAAAGAAGCATACTGTACCCCATTAGGGGAGAAAGAAGAAGAGCAGAGACCCTTCACGGACCTCCCCAAATAAAGCCATCTTCGTGGAACAGCCTTCTCCTTCTCCTCTCTCTCCGTCTGCTGCAGCCTCAAGCCCAGGGCACCACTACCTAGCAAGCAAAGCTGAAATCCTAAGAGCTTGCAATCACTATAGAGCTGATAATCACCATGCTTGCTAGATGGTAGCCCTGCGGCGTTGGCATGAGCGAGCTAGCTTCAGGCACCCAGTCCCTACCCAGGGACTGAGCTCCTGAGCCCTACTGCTCTGCTTTATAATAACGCCAATGAGAGGTTATTAAAGTGGTGCCCAGCGACTTTGGACCCCCCCAGAGGCGATATCCGTCGGTTGAGCAAGGAAGCCCCCCTGGGGTTTTCTGTGATTGCCTGTTTGGGAAGCCGCTCCTTCTGCGAAGGGACTTTTCGTTTTAGAAAATCCTATCCTGAGGAGGGTCAGTTCGACACCCAAAACTTACATCTGAATGAAAGTTCCGAGGAGAACTGACGCAGCAGACCCCTTCCACAGATCTTGGACCCCAGGAACTGTAAGTAATATTGCGCGCATAACTTCGGGGCTCTAAAATTTTTTTTCGTTTTTTTTCCCTTTTTTTTTCGCGTTTTTTTCTGCTGGAAGGGCTAACCATTAACATGGGTACAATTTTTAGTACATTAAAACTAAGTAAAACCGAGAGAGAGATATATTTAACTATTTTAGAAATCTTATCTGCTAACAACTTCTTTTCTAAAGGCAAGCTCTCAAAAACTAACCTTAAAAAATTTGTAACTTGGATTATTTCGCAATACCCTGATACTGATAAGAAAGCAGTCATTGAAAACTCGTTTTGGGATATGATCGGGAACACAATATATATATCCCAAACAAACCAGGATTTCTCTGTAACTAATTATTTGCCTTTATTCCATATAATAACTAAAACTGTTGAAAGATTTAACAGAGAAAAGATTTTGCAGTCGGTAACAGACACTTCCTCTTCAAATACTCACAAGATTGATAAGGACTCAGAGGAATGTCACTCGCATACCTCACATCAGCTCTTAGGTCATAAAGTCCCTCTCTCCTCCGTTACTCCTAGAGCCGAGGTTACGCTGCCCACCACGGTTCCCCCTCCCACATCCTCCACCCCTGTGGGACCTGCACTGCCTAACTCCGCAAATCCTATCTTATCTGTAACTCCACACATCCCCCCTACCCCCGGCTTGGCTTCCTTCTTGCTTCCGGTCCCGGGGGGCCCCTTTTCCTGCCTCTGCCGCCCCCTCCACCCCTGCGTCGGCTCTGCCCCCCTCTGCTGCGGCTCCCCCCACCCCCGCGCTGGTGTCCCCCACCATCCCTCCCGCCGCCCCACCCGCCGCCCCCGCTCCCCCCGCCCCTGCCCCCCCCGATGGCTCCCCGAGCCACACCCCTGCCGCTCCCGAGCCCGTGTCCATCCCTGCCCCCTCCCCCTGCTCCCTGCCTGCCACAGCAGGGGGATCTCACACAAACACAGTCCCAGCACACCACCCCGTAACCGCGGCACCCCGGACCAGTACCACCGCCTGCTTACCCCCACCACCCCCACGCCTGCACCCTCACCCAGCCCAGCCCCCCTGCCCCCACCATGCATCCCCCCAACCCCCCGCCCACCCTCAATGCCACCCGAACGGAATCCCAGACACCCCCCAAGGTGCTACTCCCGCCACCTGGTCCTGTGCGTGCTGTGCTGCCATCCCAGCAACATTGGCCAGAGAGATCACACCCCCGATACCACCGTAACAATTACCAAAGACCCCAGAATCAGCAGCGTTACCACCAGCGTCCGGGAAACTTCTTGCACCGCCTGGTCGAGCCCCGGGCACTGACAACAAATCAAAGGCCACCCAGACCCAACCACGCACCAGCCCAGGACGTTCCAGACCACAAGAAGAGGATCCAACTCACGGGGCAACCCAGATGGGAACCCGCCGTCAACTGGTAACTGCTTTGTCCATTGACTTTAGAAATGAGAATGTTCACCGTGTTCCCACAGGCAAATATGGGCCAAAAGGTGGTCCTTTGGACATTTTAATTATAGGTGACTCTCTTAATAGCCCAAAGGAGATCTTCATTGTTCCAGAAGTGCTGACAGTGCAGCCAGGACAAGAGATTCTCGTCCAGGTATACTGCATAGACTCACCATTTTTTCTTTCAAAGGGAACTCCAATAGCACAAGCCTTTTTACTCCCAAAGGATCACAGGGAACAGATTCCTCTCAACCCTACAGCTATGTGGGCACAAGTTGAGGGACCATCCAAGCCTACCATCGAGTGCGGCCTCACCTGCAAAGGCGAGAAGACCCACCTACCAGGGATGCTGGACACCGGTGCTGAGGTGACCATCATCCCCCGCTCAGAATGGCCAGCACACTGGGATCTACAACCTGTTGCAGGCATGATTTCAGGGATTGGCGGAGCTACAGTGTCCATGAGAAGCAAGAACAACATCCTCGTGGAAGGGCCTGAAGGCAAGCTGGCAACCATTCGTCCATTTGTGGTAAGAGCCCCCATCACCCTTTGGGGCACAGACGTTCTATCCCAGTGGAGAGCTTCTCTACGTATTCCCACTCAGGATTTCTAATCGGGGCCACTGAGCTAAGCGCGCTGCCAGAAACACCTCGTCTCACCTGGAAAAGTCACAAGCCACTCTGGATTGAACAGTGGCCCCTCAATAAAGCCAAACTGCGCACCCTAAACACCCTCGTGGTAGAACAGCTCGCAAAAGGCCACATAGTGGAGTCCGATAGCCCTTGGAACTCTCCAGTCTTTGTTCTACCAAAGCCTGGGACAAACAGGTGGAGGCTCCTCCACGACCTTCGCAGAATCAACGAGGTCATCGAGGACATGGGCCCCCTCCAGCCTGGCCTGCCCTCCCCATCAATGCTGCCTAGAGACTGGACACTTGCTATCATAGACATTAAGGACTGTTTATTCAGCATTCCTCTGCACCCTGAGGATGCTCCATGGTTTGCTTTTTCCGTTCCCTCTCTTAACAAGGAGGCCCCGCTCAAAAGATATCATTGGCGTTATCTTCCTCAAGGACTAAAAATCTCGCCCACCATTTGCCAGTGGTACGTGGCTCACATCCTGTCTCCCATTCGGAAATCATTCCCCGATGCTATCATCCATCACTATATGGATGACATCCTGGTGTGTGCTTCAGACAAAGCTTACTTGGACAATACAGTTAAAAAGACTATTGAAATCATAGAAAAGGCAGGAATGGAGATTCATGAGGACAAAATCCAGTACACCAAGCCATGGACTTACCTTGGAGTCCAGATCTGGGAAAGGACCATCGTACCTCAGCAGCTCACCATAAACGACGACCCAAAAACCCTCAGGGACTTACACAGCCTGTGCGGATCCATCAACTGGGTACGTCCACTGCTCGGAATTACAACAGAGGACCTTGCTCCCTTGTTCAACCTTCTTCGTGGACCTAAGGACCTGGACTCTCCCTGCACTCTCACAGAAGAAGCCAGAGGTGCCATTACTAAAGTCTAGGAAGCCCTGTCTTCATGCAAAGCCCATCGCTTCGAGCCCAGCCTGCCTTTCCAGTTCATCATCCTGGGAAAAGCACCTCGATTCCATGGACTGATTTTCCAATGGGACTCCCAGCTTCGAGACCCTTTGTTGATACTGGAATGGGTCTTTACAAGTAGCCAGCCCACAAAGACACCACCTACCAGGAGGTCATAGCACATTTAATAAAAAAGGCAAGGACTCGCCTTCGCTCTCTTTCAGGTTGTGAGTTCGCATGCATGTACTTACCAATAACTCTTACAGACTTTGAGGATTTGCTCCAGACCAATGAAAGCCTCCAGTTTGCCCTGGATAGCTACACGGGCCAAACTTCAGTTAAGATCCCAAAACACAAACTTTTTAACCCTGATGTAACCTTCCATTTGATTCCAAAACGAATCCAAAGTAGAAAATCTCTCAAGGCTGTAACCCTCTTTACAGATGGCTCAGGGTCTTCCCACAAGTCGGTGATTACATGGAGAGATCCCCAAACACAAGATTGGCACTCTGACATACAAATAGTGGAGGGATCTCCACAGATCGCAGAATTAGCAGCTGTTGTCAGAGCCTTTGAAAAGTTTAAAAACGAGCCTTTCAATCTGGTCACAGATTCAGCTTATGTCGCTGGGATAGCGATGAGAGCAGAACATGCTCTTCTCAAAGAGGTCTCTAATCCAAAGTTGTACCAACTGCTCTCTAAATTAATATACCTAATCTCCCACAGAAAGCAACCTTACCATATAATGCATGTGAGGTCACACACTGACCTCCCAGGTTTTGTTGCAGAAGGCAACAGAAAAGCGGATGCATTAGCAATGGCGGCAGAAACTGCTAATGTTCCTAACATCTTTGCCCAGGCAAAGTTGTCACACGCGTTTTTTCATCAAAATATACCTGCCCTTATGAGAATGTTTAAGCTCTCAAAGGATCAGGTGAAAGGCTATCGTGGCTACATGTCCAAACTGTCAGAACTATCAGATACCATCTATGGGGATGGGAGTCAATCCCCGAGGTCTGAATAGCTGCCAGCTGTGGCAGACAGATGTAACTCACTTCGCACCTTTTGGAAGGTCAAAATACGTGCATGTATCGGTCGACACATTTTCAGGAGCAGTATTTGCATCATCACACACAGGAGAAAATACCATGCACACAATAAAACACTTTCTCCTCGCTTTTGCCGCCCTGGGTGTACCAAAAGAGATTAAAACAGATAATGGACCAGCCTACACTTCCCGCAAGTTAAAGGAGTTCTTCAATGAATGGGGAATAGCACACAAGACCGGCATACCTGTAAACCCCACAGGACAATCCATCATGGAAAGGACACATCAAACCCTCAAAAGAGTCCTCGATCAACAGAACAGAGACACGAGAATCACATCTCCAGTGGAAAGACTTGGCAAGGCTCTCTACGTCATCAACTTCCTGAACTGTACAGCATCAGAGCCTGACCCACCAATAGTTCGCCACTTTGCAAATACCACCCAAGCAAAGCTCACTGAGAAACCACCTGTGCTCGTGAAGGACCCTGAAACACACCAAATTTCTGGGCCTCACCAGTTGATTACCTGGGGTAGAGGATATGCGTGCGTGCTACTACCATCCGGTCCGAGGTGGTACCCAGGAAAAAACATAAAGCCATACCTAGGCACTGCAAACACTACTCCTGCAAATGGGGACAAGAACTCTCCTGAGTCAAACACAAGACCACCTCAAAACCAAACCAGCTCTGCCTGGAGACGAAGATGTCGCCAGATACCCACAAACACAAGAACAGACCGCCCCATTACAAGACAGCAGACAAAACTGAAAGCTAAACAACAGTCTTCTGCATCAGACCATAGATAGCCTTAACACAAAAGTGTTCTCTGAACTATATGTTGTTACACTGTTTTTTTGTATTTAAAGAAAAAAAAAGAAAAAAAAAAACAAACCCTGTTATTCCCTCGCCCTAACCTTTTGAAACCCCTTAACCTTCTACCCACTCCTCCTCCCTTAGTGTAGCTTAGAAATTAAAAGAAAAAGGGGGGGAGGAGGGGAACACAGAAAAGAACAAGGCAGAAAACCCCCTCATCATAAAGATAACAAATTCTGCTTATATTCCCTATCAGAAGCCCTATTCCTGCCCAAAGATGAAAAATATCTCCGTTGCTGCTGTCCTCATTGCTGCCTGGATGTTCTTCACCGTACCGCATGCCTTCGGCTGGATTAGCCCACAGCCCAGCCATAATGTTTGGGTAACCTTAGCAAAAACATTAAAACAGGACAACATGTGCTTGTCCATGGGAAGCATTGATAACCCACTTTCCACATGTCTAGTAGGAATTCCCTTTATAGCAGATGACTGGCCTGTCTATAACTCAGAGCTTCTCCGCACCACAGGTAAGAGACCCAATGTGGCTGATACTTGGGATGAGTGGACAAAAATTCTGCCAGATGCTCGAGAGGAACCCCAAGAATTAGATCTGTTGGGGTCCTCCAAGGCCACATACTGTGTCAAATTTTACTTTAGACGTCCAAAAAACAATTGGCCAGAAATTGACCAGAACAAAAACACATATCGAAAAGAGATATCACCAATTAACAAAGCCTATAACTCTCACGATTGGTGCAATTACACGGCTCATGTGATTTCTGTGTCCTCTCTCCATCCCAAAGTATTACCCAAGGGAATGTTTCTCAACTGTGGTGACAGAGTATGGGCTGGGATCCCCTCCCGACTCCAGGGAGGTCCCCGTACCCTTGGAAAACTTTCTACCCTTACTCCAAACATCACCCTGTTACATAATTGGAAAAAAGAAAGTGAATCAAAACGACAAAAAAGGTCCTACACTGAATTTGACGAAAATTGTGATCCTAAATTATACGATTGGAACAAACCAAAAAAGATCGCTGTCTCCCTCTTCTTACCCTGGGTAGCTGCAGCCAAAACCCTCGGTGAAATCAATCACCTTGGGTGCTGGCTCAGTAAACAAGCTAACGCTACATCTGCAGCCTTGAGTGATCTCTTAAAGGAAGAAGAAACCACAAGACAGGCTTCGCTCCAAAATCGAGCAGCAATCGACTTCCTGCTGCTTGCCCATGGACACGTCTGTGAAGACTTCGAAGGGATGTGCTGCTTCAACCTCTCTTCATGCTCAGAATCCATCCATGCTAACATCCAGAAACTGAAAGATCTCGTGAAGGACTTGAAAGTAGAAAGAATCCCAGACTGGGTCAATGAACTTTTCGGGCAATGGGGATTAACAGGATGGGCTGCATCCTTGGTTAAGGGAATGTTGTTGATTCTCCTTGTAGTTGTTATTGTGTTAGCTATGTTCTCGTGTCTTGTTCACTGTTTCAAAAGAACTATAGTGAACGCCTTTTTTGTAAAAACAGAAAGTGGAGTTGTAGTAAACCCCATAGATTTAGGAAAAGCACCATGGAGAATATGAACAATAGGAATGCTGAAACAGCAAAAGAAAATTTCTGTTTCCCTGTCCTCCACCCTTAACCTATCTCTGTAACCCTATAAGGCAATGTCATGTTAACCCCTTACCATTGGTCAAGCTTGGATCCTTTCCAACCCTATAAAAGAAGCATACTGTACCCCATTAGGGGAGAAAGAAGAAGAGCAGAGACCCTTCACGGACCTCCCCAAATAAAGCCATCTTCGTGGAACAGCCTTCTCCTTCTCCTCTCTCTCCGTCTGCTGCAGCCTCAAGCCCAGGGCACCACTACCTAGCAAGCAAAGCTGAAATCCTAAGAGCTTGCAATCACTATAGAGCTGATAATCACCATGCTTGCTAGATGGTAGCCCTGCGGCGTTGGCATGAGCGAGCTAGCTTCAGGCACCCAGTCCCTACCCAGGGACTGAGCTCCTGAGCCCTACTGCTCTGCTTTATAATAACGCCAATGAGAGGTTATTATATAGAGGTTTTACAAGCAGCCCATAGTTATAAACCCACAGCTGGCACCACCCTAGCATTCTTTAAAAGGTTTGGAATTCCTTTATTTTCTGAGGTTTCGAGGTTTGGCATATCGCTTCCTTGCGAGCTTGTCCTAAAGTCTGTTGTCCAGCACCAACCTCATATCCCAGGTAGATTACTTTGTGCTTCACTACACTACCTGTGACTTTTTCTTTGATACTTTATACTCTTGGAGTCCTAGGAAATTTAAAAGGCTTACTGTCCAGGCCACACATGCCTCCCTCATCTGAGTGGCTCTTAGGAGATCATCCTGGTATTGTAATAGCCTTCCTTCTTCCGGTGGCGCTTCCAAGGATTCCAGGTCTTTTGCAAGTTGTTCTCTGAATAGAGTGGGAGAATTTTTAAAGCCTTGAGGCAACACCATCCATAAGAGCTGAGTTTTAGGGCTTTCCCATTCGAATGCAAAAATTTTCTGTCTGGCTTTGTGGATAGGGAGGCAAAAGAAGGCATCTTTCAGATCTAGAACAGTAAACCAAGTTAGCTTGGGTGTTAAACAGGTTAGTAAATGTGGGAACTCAGCACATCACTCCGGATGTACAGTTACCGAGAGAACCCTTGGGGGGCTCAGAAATCCTGGAATGTTGCCTGGAGCGTCTGGTGGTTGTGATAGTGGAGCCCTGGAAAATGTTAAAAATAGTCTTTGAAAATATTGGGCTTTGTGTTTTCTCAGATCACTGCACCTGCGTAAGCAGTATGATAAAAGATATAATTGTTAGATGTGGTGATTGTTTAGTAATTAAATATAATTATTATATAACCATAAGAAGAATCGTGAGAAACTGTGTTGGAAATTTAAAGGGGGCTATGTTTAGCTGAAATCTGCATATACAATAGAACAATATAAGTTTAATAATTAACATGAAAGTTATGTAATGATAGAGTATAAAACACGTTCACCTCGAATGTATGGTTGGAATCAGATTTGGGTGGAAACTACCCCGATTCCCAGAGCTCTTGAATAAAAAGCACCGCATATAATTGCTTATGTGATTATGTGTTTTTGAGCGCTAACATTTTGGCGACCCAGATGGGACCCTGCGGGGGCTGCTGAAGCGAGTTTCGTGACTTGACCACGCTCCAGCCGGCACCGAGGGATTCTCGGGGAGCTCGATCGGCAGCGACCGCTTCTGCCGCTCGCAACGTCCCTGGGAGAAAGGTAAGGTGCTTTTTACTTTGGTTTGGGTGCCTGCCAATAAGACGCAGCGAAAGCTACGCTTGGTTGCGCTAAATGAATTCCTGCTGGTACAAGCCTAGGCGCCGTTCCATAAGACAATGGTGAAAGCATTGCGGGTTCGGCAATTTGTGGTATATTTGGAATGGAGAAACTTAAAGGGATTTTGGGCGGCAACAACTCTGTCCCACAAACTTCTCCTTTGGGGTGCTTATTAGCACATTGGAAACAGGGTAATTTTGGGGAAGAATTATGTAAAGCTAAGTTGATTAATTATTGTAATACATGGTGGCCAGAATATGCCTTGGTGAATGGTGAAAAATGGCCAAAATACGGTACTTTGCAATATAACACTATTTCGCAGTTAATGTCGTTTTGTAAACAAGAAGGAAAATGCGATGAGGTCCCGTATGTTGATTTGTTTATCTATTTACGGGAAAGCCAGAATGGCAGGATGAATGTAAATTAATGATGGTTAAAACGTCTGCAAGCAGTAAGTGTGGGGTTTGTGAGGAACATTGTTTAGAACACTTGGCGTTGAAAGAAAGCCTGAGTAGGGAAAATTATACAGATATTGATTTACAGGTAGCTCCAACAGGAACAAGAGAAAGAGAATCTAACCCTATCCCACCTGTTCCATCTGTCCCTATCCCACTGCCTGCTCCTAACCCACCTAGTCCTGAACCTGTCTCGTCTAGTACACCTTTCCCTCTTTACCCTCCTCTCCCATCGTCACCTAATCCCTCTTCCTCGGAAGATGAGCAAAACCTAACTGTGGTAGAAAGGAGAGAGAGAGTCAATGACCCCGGTAGCCCACAGAACCAGGAGTCGGTCTAACCTTGCCCCAGTTATGGATAGAAAAGACATAGGCAGACAAAAACAGACTGTAATTGCCCCCTTGCGACAAAGTGTAGGAGTGGAAGGGTCAGTATTTATAAAAGTGCCTTTCTCTACTGCAGATTTAGTTATTTGGAAACAATCAGCCGGAACTTATAGAGAAAAACCTGATAAAATGGCATGAGTATTAAAAATGGTTATAAAAACTCAAAATTCTGAGTTTTGATGACATACAATATTATGTATATTAATATGTTATATATATATATAATTATATATATTAATATATCTAATATATATCTATATATAGTATATTAATATATCAAATATATTAATATTAGATACTTTGATGGATTCTACCGAGAAAGAGATGGTACTTAAGGCAGACAAAGAAAGGGTAAGAGAGGACATCAGAAACAAACTCATAACAGGGAATTTGACTGAGAATTTCCCAATTGAGGATCCAAATTGGGACCCCAATTTATTTTGCGATATGGGGAGACTACAGAAATATCAAGAGTAGATCCAAATAAGAGTTCAGAATTCTGTGCCCAAAACTATAAATTGGTCTAAACTATACGAAGTTTAGCAGGAAAAGACAATGTCCAGACTTGAACAACCAGTTTCACCAGGGCAATCAGTTCCAGCAGGTTACCAAGGAGATGGTTTTGGGGGAGTATACCAGCTGACTAGACATAGAACCGGTAGAACGAGTTAAGGAACCTGTTATAAATATACAATTAGGACATAAAGAGGTCAAATTTCTAATAGATACAAGAGCTACTTACTCGGTATTGAATGATTTGCAAGGACAAATTGGGGACAAGGAAACAACAATAGTTGGCGCTACAGGGAAAGAGGAAAAACGATCATTTGTGTTTTGGGAACAAAGTTATAACACACGAATTCCTATATGTACCTGAGTGTCCAATTATGCTTTTAGGGAGAGATTTGCTAGCGAAACTTGATGCGGTAATAACCTTTGAAAATGGAGAGCTTATAATGAAAATACCTGAATCAAAGACGGGAGAGATATTAATGATCAAAGAAAAACCTGTTCCCTCTATCCCTAGGGAGGTAGAAGATGCAGTGATTCCCTCTGTATGGGAGACAGATATACCAGGGAAATCTAAATTGGCACAACCAGTGCATGTAGAGTTAAAAGAAGGGGTGAGGGCTGTACAAGTCAAACAGTATCCCATAAAACCAGAAGCACGGAAAGGAATAGTAAAGATTATTGAGAAATTCTTGAAATATCGAATTTTAGAAGAATGTGAATCAGAATTTAATACACCAATATTTCCAGTAAAGAAGCCAAATGGTGAATATAGATTAGTGCAGGATTTGAGAGCAATAAATAAAATAACAAAGGACATTTATCCAGTGGTAACAAATCCTTACACATTGCTTACATCCGTAAAGGAGATATATAAATGGTTTTCTGTAATTGATTTAAAAGATGCCTTTTTCTGCATCCCCCTTGACAAAGAAAGTAGGAAACTGTTTGCCTGTGAGTGGGAAAACCCAGGGAATGGGAGAAAGATCCAGCTCACCTAGACACGATATAAGAACACGCCGACCCTATTCGGAAACCAACTGGCAAAGGAGCTGGAGATTTGGACTGAGAATGGGCAAGTATCAAGAGACCAATACCTGTTGTTGCAGTATGTTGATGATATACTAATAGCTACAGAAGAAAAGCAACCTGTATAAAGGTAACCATTGAGATTTTAAATTTACTGGGAATGGGAGGTTATAAAGTATCCAGAGGAAAGGCACAAATTGCCCAACAGACTGTGATCTACCTGGGATGTGAAGTTTCACAAGGGCAACGAAAACTAGGTACTAACCATATCCAAGCTATTTGTGCTATTCCAGAGCCCCAGAATCTACATGAGCTGCGAGTCTTCCTCGGGATGTCAGGATGGTGTTGCCTGTGGATCATGGACTATGGACTGATTGCGAAACAACTTTATGAAGCTCAGAAGACGCAGCCATTCACCTGGGGCAAACCACAGAAAGAAGCCTTCCTACAATTAAAGGAAGCACTGACAACTGCTCCAGCATTAGGGTCACCTGATCTGTCTAAAGATTTTCAGCTGTTTGTACATGAAAGGCTGCGCCTAGCACTAGGAGTCCTGACCCAACGTCTGGGAAGCTGGAAAAGGCCGGTGGGCTACTTTTCCAAACAACTTGACAACATAACTGCCGGGTGGCCTCCATGTCTGCGGGCAGATGCAGCCACTGTGATGCTGATACAAGAAGCCAGGAAGCCTACTATGGGAAGGCACATAGATGTCTGTGTACCACACATGGTAACCACTGTCTTAGAGCAGAAGGAGGGCCATTGGCTATGTCCCAGCAGGATGATGAAATTCCAGGTAGTCCTGACGGAGCAGGATGATGTCACATTAAAAACAACTAACCTTTTGAATCCAGCTTTGTTCCTAGGTACCACAACTGAAGAAGGCCCATTAGAACATGACTGTGTAGAGGTAATAGAGTACACCGATTCAGCAAGAGAAGACCTGAAAGATGTCCCGCTAGAACAGCCAGAGTGGGAGCTATTTACAGATGGGAGCAGCTTCGTGGAAAACGGAACCAGATACGCCGGATATGCGGTAACGACAGTCAGTACACTAGTGGAGGCAAAGGCATTGCCACCAAATACATCTGCCCAGAAGGCAGAACTGGTTGCTTTAACCAGGGCACTAGAATTAAGTGAAGGGAAAAAGGTAAATATCTGGACTGACTCAAAATATGCTTTTGGAGTGGTGCATGTACACGGAGCACTGTGGAAAGAAAGAGGATTACTATCTTCTCGAGGTCCGCACATTAAACATCAGGATGCAGTCCTGCAATTGATAAAAGCAGTACAAAAACCTGAACAAGTGGCAATCATACACTGTAAAGCACACCAATCAGGAAATTCCAAAATCTGTGAGGGAAATTGAAAAGCAGACTGGGCAGCCCGACAGGTTGCTCGAAGGGTGCAAACAACAATGGCATTGATACCTTTAAAGCTTAATGTATCCTAATTCAATTTGCCTCCAAAACCAAAATATTCAGTAGAAGATGAGAGACTGGCACGTTTGCTAAATGCACAAAAGAATTCAGAGGGCTGGTATGTGACTGCACAAGGACAAATAGTGGTACCCCCCTTGATAATGAGAGAAGTCCTACAAATTAAACATAACGAATGTCATTGGGGTGCAGAGGCATTGGTAAAATTGCTAAAGCAGAGTTTAATTTCAGTACGGATGTTAACAATGGCAAAATCAGTAATGTCAAAATGGGATATCTGCTTGAAAAACACCCCAGTGGCTAGGTGACAACCACAGCTAGGAAGAATTCGGATAGGAATAGAGCCAGGAGACTATTGGCAGGTAGATTTTGTAGAACTGTCAACAACTCGAGGATACAAATACCTGTTGGGGGGGGTTGACACATTCTCTGGGTGGCTAGAAGCCCTTCCCTGTCGCACAAACCAAGCAAAGGAAACAGTTAAGTGGTTACTACAGGAGATT
This sequence comes from Agelaius tricolor, assembly GCF_023055355.1. Classification (NCBI taxonomy): domain Eukaryota; kingdom Metazoa; phylum Chordata; class Aves; order Passeriformes; family Icteridae; genus Agelaius; species Agelaius tricolor. Next base: position 8,130,488 of record NW_027269281.1, read on the forward strand.
ATTCCCAGGTTCGGGGTACCCCTAGGGGTATCATCAGATAGGGGGCCCCATTTCATAGCCACAGTAGTAAGAGAGGTAAGTAGATTGCTGGGGATAACTTGGCACCTACACACACCATGGAGACCCCAGTCAAGTGGACAGGTAGAGAGGATGAATCAGACACTAAAAAGGCAAATCAGTAAAATATGCCAAGAAGCCAAATTGCAGTGGCCCCAGGTTTTGCCAATAGCTCTGTTGAGGATTCAGATAAAGCCTAGGAGTGGGATGTCAGTCAGTCCTTATGAGATATTGTATGGGAAACCATATGAATCTCCTGAGCCTAACCCTAATGTACACGTCACAGGAAAGCGGGAAGTGTATAGTTATGGTCTGTCTCTCGGGAAAACTTTAGCTCGGCTCCGGAGCATCCTCGTGTGGAATAGACCGCTGACTCTCGCGAATCCAGTTCATAACATACATCCAGGAGACGAGGTGTACATCAAGAACTGGAACGAAGAACCGCTGAAAGAAAAGTGGAGTGGACCCCACCAGGTACTGCTGACCACCTTTACAGCAGTCAAAGTAGCCGGCGTGGACCCCTGGATTCATTACACCCGAGTGAAAAAAATCCATCCTGAATCACAGACTGTGTAAACTGTGGAACCAACAAGGCTGCAGATAAGATGTGTTTAATTACTTTGAGAATGCTATCAGTAATTGTGCTAATGTTATGGTCATTTGTCGGGTTCGGCTGTCTCTGCCCCGACACGGGTAGAGTGGCTCTTGGGTGGCACGCGATTCAAAGGATGAGTCTGGACTCTTCAGCTTTTCGGTCTTCTGGTTGTTTATTATTTCTTATCTACAAAATTTTCTGTCTGCCCAACAGAGGTCTGATCTGCAAGCAGTCACAGGCACTCTCTGACCACCCACGGGGCGGTCATGTCTTTTTATACTAAAATCTACGTACACAATATTTACCTTTATTTCCCAATGCTTTTCACCCATGTTAGCAAGTGCACTTTCACCAGAAACCAATCCCCAAGTGCCAACATCATCACAGGAGATGGAGGACAAGAAGAAGAAAGAAGAGGAAGGACGAGACACGCCCTGATCCCTCCATCTTGTCTCCATAACCCCCCTGTACCAAAAACCTTAAAGTTTATATCTCACCCTCTAAATGTGTCTCTTTTACACCTTTTACTCTAAAGTGATTCTCTTGTCCTCAAACTCTTGTTACTTCTGTGGATGGATCAAAATCAAGCCACCAAGCACTCTTGGCAACATTCCAGGGTTTTCGAGACCCCCCAAGGGTTCTCCTGGCATCTCTGGACATCGGGAACGATGTGCTGAGATCCCATATCTCCCCCTTCTGTTTGCACCAAGAAGACTTCTTTGGCAACTTGACTCATGACACGTCTCACACACAAAAAGATGCATGGGACGATGAGCATGAGGACTAAGAGTATTATTAAAATATAAAATCCCATTTTTAAAAACCCTCTCCATAAGGGAGAAAGATCAAAAAATCCCGCCACATCATCAATCCATGACTCGGTGATTTCGCCTAGTTTCTTTATACTATCTTTTATATTTTGAATGCTTTCATGAATTGATTTGGAATGATCTGAGAGATTCATGCAGCACATTCCCTCAAACTCTTCACATCCATGTCCATGAGCAAGCAATAGATAATCGATTGCTGCCCTATTTTGAAGAGTTGCTTCTCTCACACTGCTTATATCTTTTAACATGTCACTCAAAGCGAGAGAAACTGATTGAGCATGTTTGCTCAATCAACAACCCATGTGGTCCAGTTGAGTCAAGGCCACCCCCGACGCTGTCTGAGGTGAGAAAATTGCTGCCGCAATTCTCCTTGCCTTGTCCCAGGTGTATACTTCATCATCACAGTCTGCACTGTAATGTTGCAAGGACCTTTTCTCTTTGTGTTTTGGTTCTCTTAACACTTTCAAATCTGGTGACAACATTGAAATCCTCCCAATGCTGCATGGACCTCCCTTGGCATTTGCAGGAATGCCGTGCCAAATTCTGTCCCCACAAATTAAAAACAACCCACGTGGCAATTGCACTGGGACCTGGATTGATCCTTTGGCTGTCGTCACAGTGTGATTGCACCAAGCTGATGCGTTTCTATAATATTCATGATTTGGTGTGACATCAATGCTTTTGTTTGTCCTTGACACATTCGAATTTTCGAATTTCATGCATAGCTCCATTGTTGTGGACCCAAAAATTTCCAATTCCTGCGGTTCGGTAGAAGCCACAGGTAAAAGATGTGTCCAAGCACACCATTCATTCACAGGATCTTTGATGACCTGCGAAATCTCCATTGGAGGATGCCCTGGAATTGGCCATTCGCCCACTGGCAACCCAACCATGCATGCCGTGAATGGTTTCCCTGGTTTCGAATGTGTCAGGCAGATACTTTCTAAGTTTGCTGCCTGGGCTAACGTTTCCCAAACATTTTGTTTTGGCTGACTGACAGGTAGATTTGCTCCATTGCTTAAAGCAACAGATGAAAGCATGAGCATCATGAAACTCATGACTTCACCCTTATAAAAAATCATTTTCATGCTCCCACTCAAAGCCACAAAGGAAAAAACCCCCCAAAGTTTTTTATTCTTTTTGTTCTCCTTCTGAGTTGTTGTTCACAACTTGAGTTTCTTCCTCCGTCTGTGTGCTCGTTTCTCTGCTTCTGGGATCTGTGCTCTCCTGCTCTCTTGTTCGAAATGGCTTCACGTGCCGCGCTGACACCCACTTCAGACCTCACCCTGTGGAAACACAAGCGAAACCCTTGCCCCAAGTGATTAGTTTGAAAGGACCCTCTATTTGTCCTGTCTCTGGGTTTCTGATCAAAACCAAAGGATTCTCCCTTAGTTTTGCCTGAGAGCTGTTTGAAAAATGCCTCACGATTGGTGGATTGGGTTCAGAAGACGAACTGTTAAGAAAATTCAACACATACAATGCTTTGTTTAACTTCATATGTGGTGTCGCCTCTGGCTCCCCCCTTTTCTGCCTGTCCAAAAGGGATTTCAGGGTGTGATGTGTTCTTTCAATGATTGCCTGACCTGTGGGTGAATGTGGAATGCCAAATGTGTGTCTGACACCCCATCTTTTCAGGAATCTGTCAAGCACCCTGCCTGTATATGTTGGACCATTATCTGTTTTTATTTCTTGAGGCACACCTAATGATGCAAACGCTTGTAAAAAATGTCGACAAGCATGTTCTGCTGTTTCCCCTGCATGTGCTGAAGCAAAGACTGCCCCTGAAAATGTATCTACAGATACATGAACATTTTTGAGTCTCCCAAATGATGGATATTTTGTGACATCTGTTTGCCACAGCTGAAGACTTTGCAGTCCTCGTGGATTGACTGCTCCTGTCGAAGCAGGTGGTTGCACGAGCTGACAATCTGGACAAGCACTAATGATTTCCCTCGCCTGAGTTTTTGTGAGACGAAAGGATTCCATCAGCGCCTGTGCATTCTGATGAAAAAATGCATGACTCAGTCGTGCTTGCTCAAAAATGTCTGGAAGTGTTTGTGAAATGGGCATTGTCAACCTGTCTGCCTGAGCATTCCCTTCCGCTAGAAATCCTGGAAGTGTTGTGTGCGCTCTGATGTGAGTGATGAAATATTCTTCTTCCCTGCTTTCTAGCACTGTTTTCATGCTCACTAGATAGGAATATAAAACTTCATTGCTGACTTCTTTCAAGAGCAAACCTTCCAATCATTTGACCACACCTGCAACATATGCAGAGTCCGTGACCAAATTGAGCGGTTGTTGGAACAACTGAAATGCTCGGACAACAGCTGCCAACTCCACAATTTGTGGAGAGCCTTGAACCGTCTTCACGTTTGATTCCCATTCCCCTGTCGTTGAGTTCATCCAAGTGATCACTGACTTGTGTGTCTTTCCTGAGCCATCAGTGAACACTGTGATCCCGTCCAGAGGTTCTTCACTTATTCTTGGCTTTGCTCTGTAGCATATTTGTGACTGTAACATTCTATGTTGTGGGAAATTGATTGTGCAAGCTCCTGGAAAAGCTAACAATGCAATTAACAAATCTTTTGATTTCTGCATCGCCCAATCAAAATAATCTTTCTTCAAAGGCAGATATATCTTTGAAAATTCTCGTCCCGCCATTGTCAGCAATCTTGTTCTCCCCTTTATGATGATTTGTGCTGCCATCTCCAAATCTGTCAGAATTGTCTTTGAAGGCCTATATGGTAAGAAAATCCACTCTATGATTATTAAAGGATCTCTCTGAGATGCGTCCCATTGGAAGATTAAACCATGGAATTGTGCTTTCTTTCCCAACACTGCTAACTGGAAAGGCAACGATTCAACGAATCGATGTGCCTGTCTCTTCTGAACGGCATCTGTAACTTTTTCCAACTCCTTCTTCGCTTCTTTTGTGAGCGTCCTGGGAGATCGAATGTCTGCATCTCCTCTCAAGAGATCAAGCAACGCTGGAATGTCACTGTTTGTGATTCCCAAAATCGACCTCATCCAGTTGATTTCCCCTAGAAGTTGTTGTAAATCATGTAGATTGTTGACTCTTGTGCTGATTTCCATCTTTTGAGGCCTTATTGTTCTCTCCGAGATTTTCCACCCTAGATATTTCCAAGGCGCGACCTCCTGAATCTTTGAAACACTGATTTCCAGACCTGCCTTTTGCACTTCTGCAATCACACAGTCACGAGCCTTTTGCAGCTCTTGTTGTGTTGATGCTGCAATGAGCAAATCATCCATATAATGAATGATTCTCACCTTTGGGAATTTCTTCCGCGCTGGTGACAAAGCTCATGCCACGTACTGTAGAGAGCTTTTTGGAGAATTGGTTAGCTGAGAAAGGACATTCCGATGTGATGCCGATGGATAAGGGTAAGAGAAACAAGCTGGGAACTGAGCAACCGGTGCCCAATTACTGATGAAGGTCACAGTGACCTTCTCTAAAACGGGAAGACGGGGGAGAAAATTGCTTGCCAGAAAATGTAGTTATCCCAAGGTAGAGAAATTAGAAGAATGTACACATAGAGGCAAAATAATTGTTAAGAGATAGAAGTAGGTGTGTTTGATCATAGTGTGCTTTAACCAATAATGAGCTCAGATTTTGCAATATGCATAAGCTTCATTAACACTATTATAAAAATGTGTAAGCTTTCAATAAACTTCGAGATTTGCTATTCATCGCATATGGTGTGTCGCATCTCTCCCGCCGTTACGACAAATGGTGACCCCGGACGTGTACCTTCGGGACTAGCCACGGTCGGAGGCGTAAAAGTCAAGTGCAGGTCCTTTCGCGGCTGGGGACGGCAAAAAACACCGCTGAAAAAGGAAGGTGTTCGTGCCCCGGGTGACCTCAGAGGAGAGCCCGGCTGCTACGTGCTGCCGGACCTGAATAGAGCCGCAAGAAGCGCGCAATCGTCGTTGAAATGGATAAAGACAGGCAAGCAGCATATGATTTATTTACTGACTTTTTACGAGGGCGTCAGATTAGAGGGATAGATTTACAGAAAGAACTTCCTGGGTTGTTAGATTATGGGTGTGCACAGGAGCTTTTTCGTAATCCGCATACAGTGCATGAGTTGTCGGAATGGTGTATATTCGGAGATAAGTTGTGGTGTGCAATCATAGATGAGGATAAGACCGCGAGAGAGTTGGGAAATTTATGGCGAGTCGTGCATGCTGAATTCTTGAAATACCAGGCGGAGGAAAGAGCTGCCCAGCAGACTAGTGCAGCCCGTGAAAGCAACAGGAGTTGCGGAGACTGGTTTGGGTCCCCGCCGATACAAGCTCCTGCTCTAAAAAGCAGCTCCCTGCAGCTATCGGCTTCTGCCGCGGGCAGCGGCCCCCCCGCGCGTATTCCAGCCGTGCCGTCCGCGCCGCCTGCCCCGGTGTTAAACCCTGCACCGCCTCCGCCTCCTCCCGCTCCGGACCCGCACCCTCCGCCGCCCTGCCGCAGCGCACAGCCCGCAGCCGCCCCGCCGGAGAGGCTCGTGCCGGCCCCGGCCCTGGGCGACTCAGCAGCTGCAGCGCGGCCGCCTCCCGCTCCGCAGCCGCCAGCACCGCTCCGCAGCCGCCCCGTCCCCGAGCCGAAGGGGGGGCGGCAGGACGGGCCTTCCACCCCCCGTGGAGCAGCGGGCTCCGGTGAGTCCGCCCGCCCCGCGGCTGCCCGCAGCTATCACCACTTCGGCTAAACCTGCCTTCAGCCCGCAACCGCCGGGAGCCTCGGGGTAGACCTAGCAACAGCAGCAGACAGTGAATTTGGTGACTGTTCACCCACAAAAGTCCCAACGAGAGTAAAGAGACCACTCATTATTGATGAATTATCTGTGAGAGTTTTGCTTTTAAGACATTTCTCGGCTACAGTGTTGGGATTGTTTGTTTTATCTAGAATAATAGACGCTGGCTATATAAGAGAGAGTTCTATTATGCTGTATATTCTTTTTCCACCTATGCGAATCGAACAGTGAACTGTTAGATGAACTTTGACCTTTGTTAAAGGGAACTAATCCAGCACAGCCTGTTCGTATAACCCCTGAACGGGCTGAAACACTGCAGCAGATATTAGACCGTGTTACACAAGGCAGTGTTCAGAGACGTGATTTTGATCTCCCTGTACAGCTGACAGTTTGGTGTAGACAAAAATTTTTTACTGGGTGCGCTTACTTAGCATAACGGAAAAACGGGGGAGATATGGGCCTTGGAATGGATATCTCCTCCACTTCAACAACATAAAACCCTTCTTCAGAAAATTGACATTTTAACTGATTTGTTCAAAAAAGGTCGTGATAGGACAGTGGAGTTAGATTTAATGCCCAAAAAGATCACTAAAGTCCTTATCAGATGCTATAACTGCTTACACAGATGCAAGAAGAAAATCAAAACAACTGTTACTCATTATATGTTTAGAAAACTGGACTGGATGTCATGTAACATTTAAAATTATAATTTAACCTGAATGTTAGTTTGCACAAAAAAACAACTCCCTCCAAACAACAAAAACAACAAAACTTCCACTCAAAACAGATACTAAAATATATAATAGACTTCCAACCATAATATTAATATTATTATTATTGTTATTGTGGACAATTTTGATAAATAATTACCAAAAAGAATATATTAATCCCTACTGTTTAAGCATCAATTGACTTTTAAAACATAAAGCATAAACACTGATGTTTGAGGCCTAGAAAACATTCATTCTATTGTTTAAATAATGATTTTAGTCTACAGGAAAACTGTTGCTTAGCTTTTCCTGTAACATCGAACAAAGAGTATTTTGTACTTAGTTGTTATCCTTTTTCTTTGTCCAAGTGAGAACACAATATGTCATTTAAAATATTCTCTCATTTAATTTACATTTTAATCTGAAAGAGAATATAAGTTTAAAAATCATACCACAGCATTAACGTCCCTTTGTACTTAGAAACATATTTTTTGTACCTGTTCAATCTAAAGCAAACCTGCAATACTCTAAGCACCTGACTCAACTTGTAACTTCTCCATCACTTTATATATTTTTTTTCCCTCTGAAAATAACCAGTGTGAGCTGTAGCTTGTCTCACATGTGTTAAGTTCTTCACTGGCTTTGCATAAGGAGATTCACAAGCACATGAGTTATTCTACACTGCTTATTTGTCTCAAATATCCAATCTAAAACACATCATCTGATTTGTATTTCTTAATATTTTATAGGTGAGTTAGTTCTGAGTTATTTTTCTCTGTTTCCTGTGTTTAACCAAGATGCTGAAAGACTTTGTTGATACGTCAGACTTCACTGAAACAAAGGCTTCACACAGATCAGGCCTTGGTATTGATGGATGGCTCAAATCTTTAAACTTAGGATCGTGGTTACGTTCAATTATTAAAGTTAGCATTGTAGTAGCTATTGTAGTTTTGCTGTTAGTATTAGTCTTGCCTTGTTTTTGTATATGCTTGCAGAATATGGTGCGAAAGATGATAACTACTGCATTTAATCAAACTATGCTTGTTCAACAGAAAAACAGGGGAGATGTAGAGAGCTTTTTGGAGAATTGGTTAGCTGAGAAAGGACATTCCGATGTGATGCCGATGGATAAGGGTAAGAGAAACAAGCTGGGAACTGAGCAACCGGTGCCCAATTACTGATGAAGGTCACAGTGACCTTCTCTAAAACGGGAAGACGGGGGAGAAAATTGCTTGCCAGAAAATGTAGTTATCCCAAGGTAGAGAAATTAGAAGAATGTACACATAGAGGCAAAATAATTGTTAAGAGATAGAAGTAGGTGTGTTTGATCATAGTGTGCTTTAACCAATAATGAGCTCAGATTTTGCAATATGCATAAGCTTCATTAACACTATTATAAAAATGTGTAAGCTTTCAATAAACTTCGAGATTTGCTATTCATCGCATATGGTGTGTCGCATCTCTCCCGCCGTTACGACAACGTACCATTGGCAGATTGTCGGCGAGTTTTTTAGGCCCTGAGGAAGAACGACCCAATGGTACCGCTGCAGAGGCATTTCCTTGTTGATACTTGGAACTGAAAAGGCAAGCCTCGGAGCATCATCCGGATGAAGCGGAATGCTGAAGAAACAGTCCTTGAGGTCAATGACCACAAGCGGCCAATCTCTGGGAATCATCGAAACAGATGGAAGACCCAGCTGAAGCGGTCCCATGTCTTCGAGGACTTCATTGATCTTCCTGAGATCGTGCAACAGCCTCCATTTGCCTGACAGCTTCTTTTTGATGACAAACACTGGAGAATTCCAAGGGCTGTTTGTTGGCTTGATGTGTCCTTTCTGCAACTGTTCTTGGACCAGGGTTTTCAATGCACTCAACTTTTTTCGCTCCAGGGGCCACTGATCCACCCAGACTGGATCATCTGTTTTCCAAGTCAGCTTCAATGTGGAGAGTGCCGCAGTGACCCCTACTAAAAATCCACCTCGATCTTCGTGCCCCATTGTGCCAAAAGATCTCGTCCCCAAACTGTAATTGGCTTCTGCACAACGAAAGGATGAATGATCGCCGTCTTGTTTCCTGGTCCCGTGACAATGATGGCATTCTCACTCTGCAGACACAGAGAGACTCCCCCTATGCCTGAGAGAGATCCCAAGGGCGCAATCAAGCTCCAATTGCGAGGCCAAAAGATATAGGATATTACCGTGACATCTGCCCCTGTATCGAGCATGCCTCTGACTTCTATTGTTCTGTCTCCACAAGTTAATTGGCATGTGAGCGTGGGTCGATCTCGACCTATGTGCTTTACCCATGTGGTATGTATTTCGACATGTTCCCTCAAAGGAAGCCCTTCTTCATCGAAGATTGACATGACTTCAATGGCGTGTGGTGGCAGAGCAAAAGCTCTCGCGATCTGAGTGTTTTCCGCCACGGTCAATGGTGGACGAAGTGCTTTTGCCAGAACTGTCAGTTCCGTATTTTTATCTGCAGAAACAACTGATGGATAAACAATAAGTCCAAGGATTCTGCTCCTATCCTGTCCTATTATTAAGAAATCTTGTTTTTTGTGTGAATCTCCGCGGATCCCTGTTGGAACCTCCGCATGACTTTCATCCAGAAAGCAAATTAATTTGGAAGTTGCCAGTGTGCACTGCGCTCCTGGTGGAAGGAGTTCTGGGTCGCTTGAGAATCGGCTGAGGAGTTTGCTGAGGGCGTCTGCTTGACGATCCCTGATGATTGTCCTGTTGGTTGTTGTGTCACCGCCATCACTTGTGTCGACGTGCGCTGACGGTTTGTGGGCGCACTCCTTCTCCCGTTTCCCGGAAGTGGTAAAGGGTTCCCTTCCACATCTGTCTGGGAATAACATTCCTTCACAGAGTGTCTTCCTCTTCCGCACCGCGCACAAAGTGGCTTTGCAGGCTTTTGTGTCTGCACTTGTGCATGTGCATGTGGACAATTCTTTTTCAAGTGTCCAAACGCTCCACATTTGTAGCATTGTCCTCCTGATGGATTGTTCTTCTTCTGGATGGTTGCAAGAACTTTATTTATGTTTTCACTCTGTTGTTGGAGTACCTTTTCCAGCATCTTTTCAACCTTGTCCTGATCTTCTGACAGCCTCTCCGGGTTTCTTCTTTTCTGTTCTCCCCATTCTCCTCTCAGCTCATCCCTCACGATTGACGCGACGTGCTGAGGTGTTCCCACTCTGCTGCATGCCTCCACCATCTCTGCCAAGGATGGCCGTCCTGGCATTGGGCTGATGACCCATTGACAATCCGGGTTGGCATTGCCGAAAGCTAAACTTTCCATGAGAGGTTGCTTCGCCTCGTCAATCATCACCTGTCGATCCACAGCTTGCGAGAGTCGATCTATGAAAGATGAGAATGGTTCTGTGGGACCTTGCCTGACGCATGAGAATGGGACGTCTGGAACTCCCGCAGGAGCAATCTGCAAGATCGCTTTGCGTGCTGCTTCTTTGATGTCATTCAACACCCGTCGTGGAAGCCGTGCTGCTTGCTCCACTGGATTGTCATCTGGAGGATCTCCTGCCAACTGTGCTTCTGTGAGGTTTGCGTTTGGCCCACCTTGATAGCTGGCTCTCAACTCTGTGAGATATCTTCTCCATCTTCTGTCCCAGATAAGACTTTGTGTGTCAGTGAGAATCATTGACACAAGACATCGAATGTCGAATGGCGTGAAATCATACGCATTGAATGTCCCCTTCAGGAGCTGTTTGAAGAACTGCGAATTCAGACCATTGTTCTGAATGGCCTTTGATAAGTCCTTGATCACCTCGTGACCCAGCCTTTCCCACCTTGGATTTTGGCCTTGTGCATCATATGTCACTGGCATTATTATGTCTCCTGATGCTCTGATCAAACCCTTTTCTTTTGATAATTCATTCCTAATTTCCTTCCAATCTATTGGCTCTATCGGTTGTTCTTCTTCATCCTCTGGAAACTCCATTGGCCATTGCCTGCACAATGGAATCGTGGAGGCTCTTGGTGATCCTTCGCTCCATGTCCTTTGACTTGAGGTCCTCAGTCTTGCTCCTAAATCTGGAAAAGAAACTTGAGGCTCTCTTGAACGTGTTCTTTTTGCTGCATCAAAAGACTGCAGAAGATTCCTTGCTGCTTCCGCTGCTGAAAGCATCCATGCTGGAATTCCTTCTCTTGCTGTAATGTGTATCATTTCTTCTTCTTGAGGCTGTGTTTCATCTGAACTGTCTTCAACTTCGTATGATCCTGAAGTTGATGGAATATTATCCTTTTGTTTTGTTGTTGTTGTTTTTATTTTCTTTAATGTGGCTTTCTTTTTATAAATTGTTGGAAAAAATTGCTGCATTGTTGCAGTTTGGCCAGCAGGTGATGTGGTGGCGCTGTCAAGCAGGTCCGAAGTGTCCTGCAATGTGGTCGTCCCTCCACGAGGTGGCGCTGTCGCCTGCCTGGACAACCTTGATGACGACACGAACTCTGATCGGTTTTTGCTCAGTAAACTGCAACGCTCGCAACCTTGTTTGAGACCGAGTTTGCATGGCTGTTAACTGAGCTGGCATTGAGGGTTGAATACGTGAGTGTTTTTTTTGAGTGGAAGGGGTTTGAACCATAGGGTTTGAGGCTAAAGGCATCGGGCTCGGAGAGGGGGTGGAGCCCCGGGATGTCGAACCCCGAGCGTGGCCCCTCCTTTTCGCCCCAGACGTCACAGAGGATCGGACCCGCCCCCGACCTCGCTCCGCCGGCACTTCCTGCACATGCGTGCCTTCGGGGACGCCCTCTGCCTCCCCTGTACTGATGTCACTGTCTCCGTCCCGCTCCACCTCTGAAGCCTCCTCCCTATTGTCTGTTCCTGTCCCTCTCTCCTCCTCCTCTGACGCTGTATCCACACCCCCTGCCGAAGCGCGCAGCCCCCCCCTCCGTGGGTGTCCCCTTTCTCGCTGCGATTCGAGCCGATCTCCGGGTCCAGACTTCCGGGTCTGACGTCACCACCGCGCGTCTCCTGCGTCCCCCCATGGCAGCTCGCCGGAGCTCTGCAGCTGCTCCGCCCTTGCTGCCCGTGTCTGACGCTGCCGCGCCGGTTTGAGAGCCCTCCCCGGCCGTTCCCTGAGCCTTGCTCGACCCGCGCGCTTTTGGCATTGCTCCAGATGAGGCTGTTGCCGCTCTCGGCTTTGCGCTCACAAAAGCCGCACCAGAACCCGTGTCTCCCATTGCCTCCACGCCCCCCCCGCCGGCCGCCGCCGCTTCCGCGCCGCCGCGCCTGCCGCGAGAGAGTGCATCCCCCCTCCCCGACTCTGCCACATTTTCCACCTCCTCCCCCTCTGATTCCTGCGAATCGGGACGGTACACTCCTGAAGAGCGACCTGTCTCCTCGATATCGCTAGGAGAAAACCTCATTTCATCAGGGAGCGGAATGGTATCATCTGTGTCTGAGTCAGAGCCTGAAGCCCCTGCACTCTCTGGGGTCTCAGGGTGCTTTAGGGTTCCCTTGGGTTTTCGGGATGGTGGGACTGAAGGCAATGACATTTCTCCTTGTCCCCTTTTCTCGGGCATCTTTTCCCCCGGGCCAATTGAGATCAGAGGCAATTTCTGCTTGGAACCTTGCTCTGCTCCCTCTGCCCTTGTGGGACTCACAAAAAGTTGTTGCCTGGCTGACCCCCTAAATTGAGTCGAGGTCGCCTCTAACATAATTCTTGCTGAAGACAGCAATTTTAAGGCTGTTTTATCCTCACTGATGGCTAGAAAATATAGGTGTCTGTTAACTTCTTGCCAAAAGCCTACTTCAAATAACAACCGTGTTTCTGAGTGCGGGTAATTACACCGCACCCACAGCAATAATTCTCTAAGCTTTTTCTTTGGGATCCCCTTAGTGTGTGTGTCTGCCACGCCCTGTAGGTCGGACAGAATCTCTATTTGTTCCTGGGAAAGTGTACCCCCCATGTTCTTAATTCTTGACCTTCTCACTGAATTTCTGTCGTCAGAGAAGTCCGAAGGCTCCTGGTCTCTGGCCTGCAGGTCACAGGAGATGGATCCGGAGGCGCCTTTCCGATTCCGATCCGGGCTGTTCTGCTACGAACTTTCTTCGGCTGAAGTGGAGTGCGATGTTTTCTGTGGCTGCTGCGTTTTCAGATTCTCCTGGCTGCTTTCTGGCTGTTTTCCCGAGGAGTTATCAGGGCTCTCCTGGGAATGAGTCCAACTCGGGAGCTGCCCACTCGGTGCTTCAAGGCTGCCCCTGTGCAAGAGGTGCACAGCAGAGCTCACCGTGGCACAGCGAGTGCTGCCGGATGCTGCTGGATCGCCGGTCGCTGCCGAGCTGCTCCCCGGATGCTCACCGGGTGCCCACCCAGGGACGCCAAATGTCAGGTTCGGCTGTCTGTCTCTGCCCCGACACGGGTAGAGTGGTTCTTGGGTGGCACGCGATTCAAAGGACGAGTCTGGACTCTTCAGCTTTTCGGTCTTCTGGTTGTTTATTATTTCTTATCTACAAAATTTTCTGTCTGCCCAACAGAGGTCTGATCTGCAAGCAGTCACAGGCACTCTCTGACCACCCACGGGGCGGTCGTGTCTTTTTATACTAAAATCTACGTACACAATATTTACCTTTATTTCCCAATGCTTTTCACCCATGTTAGCAAGTGCACTTTCACCAGAAACCAATCCCCAAGTGCCAACATCATCACAGGAGATGGAGGACAAGAAGAAGAAAGAAGAAGGACGAGACACGCCCTGATCCCTCCATCTTGTCTCCATAACCCCCCTGTACCAAAAACCTTAAAGTTTATATCTCACCCTCTAAATGTGTCTCTTTTACACCTTTTACTCTAAAGTGATTCTCTTGTCCTCAAACTCTTGTTACTTCTGTGGATGGATCAAAATCAAGCCACCAAACACTCTTGGCAACATTCCAGGATTTTCGAGACCCCCCCAAGGGTTCTCCTGGCATCTCTGGACATCCGGTACGATGTGCTGAGATCCCACAGTCATTAATGTCTTTGGGATGTGGAATGCAAAATGATCAACTAACTACTCTTCATTCTAGAATGAAGAGAGAGGTACAAGCAGAAACACAGGTGATAAAGGTTTCTAATGCAGTTCGGGCTGAGAATGTAATGATTGGATTAGTCAAAGATTTTGCCAAAATGCAAAACACCAGTAGAATAACTGCCTGTCTGCCAGTACCAAAGGCAGCAGGAGACCCAGTAAATTGGGGAATCATAACATCAAAACTACCTGAAATACAAAAGAACAAAACAATTGCATGTAAACAGGTACCCAAATCGAGGCAAGTAATCAAGGAAACTTGGGAGAAAATAGGAACATGGATGAGACCCATGGGCCAGAAAGACTGTATTCTAAGTGATGGCATACTAGGAACTCCTATGGGAGAATCAGGAGGCATCACACAATGGCAATGCTATTTACCACACTATAAAAAGATTATAGAAAATGTTACAGAAACCACTCTGGTATGGAAGTGTGAGGCCAAGGATCAGAAATATCAGATAGAGCCTTGGGACAGTGCGTGGTCTGTGAGTATTCTTCAAAGATTCCAATATATGGCAAACACCCCTTGGTGTATTAAGTGGGAAGGCTCCAAGAATGAAACAGATCTAACAGTAACAAACACTGCCACCAGTAGCAGAACGAGGGCAGACAAAGTAAGTTGGTGGGCATGTAATAAAACTTATGACTGCACTTCTGATGATGCAGAGATAAAACAGATGCCACCCCTGGCAATAGCCCTACAAATTGGTTGTGCTTGCAGAGGGATCAAACATAAACAAGGCAGAGTGAATCATAAAGTAGTTGTAGGATGTACCAGAAGTACAGTCTGAAGTCCAGGACAATTTGTATGGGCAAGAAGCGATGGCACCTGGGCAACACATCTGCCTGTAGATGGGAAAGTAAAGGAAGTTACTTTAGGCCTTCGAACCTCATGTCCAATTTGGAAAAGTCCCCATTTAACAGAAAACATTAACTTCTGCAGATAAGAGCAAGACGGGAAGTTCTAGACAATGAAAATCCAGATGACACTTGGCAAGAACCCTCTAGTGGAGTGAAATTTGGATGGGCCCTAGAGTCATTACTTGGTCCTATAGCAAACTATCAGAATAGGGAGATGCTGTACAAACTTACAGGTCAGGTGGATAGATTGGCAAGAGTCACCCGGGAAGGATTTAAAGAATTAAACGTACAATTACAAGCCACCAAAAAAATGACTTTACAAAATCGATTAGCCTTAGATTTGTTACTCCTGAAAGAGCATGGAGTATGTGGATTTTTAAAGGGACGGGTTGATCATTGCTGCATTCATACCCCAAATGTAACTGCAGATGTAGAATATGACATCAATCAGTTGAAACAAATAGAGCAAGAAGCACAAGAAGAGCAAAAGGACTTGACTACAAGCTGGTTAGGAAAAAAATCTTTAAAGGGTTAGGGTGCAATGTGAGTTCATGGATTAAATCTATCATTGAGAGTGTGATAATGTTACTAATTGTATTCTTAGCAATTTGGTTAGTTTACAGCATCTTAAAGGGAGAAATACAGAAGAAAACGTCCTGGAACCAGAAAATAATAAAGGCACTGACACGAGATCCATGCCCACCATCTTCTGGTTCTCCAGTTTGTGATAGCATCCACATCAAGCCTGGATTTGAAGAACGCCAAGTATAAATTGAGAAATAAAGGAATGTATCAAGTGAAAACATTTACACCTATAGTAAAGTGAAAATGCTTTCAAAGGGGGGAGAATGATAGTGGAGCCCTGGAAAATGTTAAAAATAGTCTTTGAAAATATTGGGCTTTGTGTTTTCTCAGATCACTGCACCTGCCTAAGCAGTATGATAAAAGATATAATTGTTAGATGTGGTGATTGTTTAGTAATTAAATATAATTATTATATAACCATAAGAAGAATCGTGAGAAACTATGTTGGAAATTTAAAGGGGGCAATGTTTAGCTGAAATCTGTGTATACAATAGAACAATATAAGTTTAATAATTAACATGAAAGTTATGTAATGATAGAGTATAAAACACGTTCACCTTGAATGTATGGTCAGAATCAGATTTGGGTGGAAACTACCCCGATTCCCAGAGCTCTTGAATAAAAAGCACCGCATATAATCGCTTATGTGATTATGTGTTTTTGAATGCTAACAGCTGGACTTCAATCCCTCTAGGGATGTGCCACCTGTTTGAGGACAGGAGAGTCACTTGGGAGTGGATGGTGCAAGAATGATGTATTTACAGGGTGAGAAATAGATTTTAGGGTTTTGGTACAGGGGGGTTATGGAGACAAGATGGAGGGATCAGGGCGTGTCTTGTCCTTCTTTCTTCTTCTTGTCATCCATTTTCTGTGGTGATGTTGGCACTTGGGGATTGGTCCATGGTGAAGGTGCACTTGCTAATATGGGTGAAAGCTATTGGGAAATAAAGGTAAATATGATGTACGTAGTTTTTAGTATAAAAAGACACGACCGCCCTGTGGGTGGTCAGAGTGCCCTTGGCTGCCTTGCAGGTCAGACCTCGGCTGGGCAGAAAGAAAATTCTGTAGATAAGAAATAATAAACAATCTGAAGACCGAAAAACTGAAGAGTCCAGACTCGTTCTCTGTTGCCGTTATGGCGTGGCGACCTGGTTCGGGAGGTCCGGCACGGTGACCCAAAGCCCAGGGTCACTCGGTCCAATGCTACATACACCAATATGGTGGACAGCAAATGGCGTTTATTGAGGGGTCTCAGGGGTATTTATGGCTTGGGCAGTCTGTGTCACTTCCTTCTGCTCACGTCCGGCTGGGTGTGGCTGGGTACGGAGCAACGGTCAGACTGCAGGGTGAGGGGGGCCTTCTTATCTACCCGTACAGCCCGAGATCTTCCGCACGCAGATCCCTAGCTCTCCACATTCCCCCCCCCCCCCCCCCCCCATGATTAGTAAAAATCTTATAAAGTTATAAAATGTAAAGGTTACAAAATTTCATGGGTTAGTAGAATTAGTGTAAAATCGTAAGTGTGTTAGTAAGTGGCACGCCTTAAAGTAATTGTCGGCGCTCGAGAAACAAAATATTAGCCGTTTCCAAACGCCTTTTAACAAATAGCACCAGTTTGTTTAATATGCAAGGCCCGAAGATTAGGGTTAGTAAGATTATAGTGACTGGGCCTATTAGGGTAGAAATCAGGGTGGTGAGCCACGGAGACCGGTTGAACCACGACTCAAACCAGCCCTGTTGAGCTTCTCTATCTGCTTTCCTTAGGTTTAGCCGATTTCTCAGTTCAGCCATGGAGTTTCTGACGACTCTGGTGTGGTCTGCATAAAAGCAGCATTCCTCTTTCAAGGCAGCACACAGGCCCCCTTGCTGCATGAATAAGAGGTCCAGTCCTCTCCTGTTTTGGAGGACAACCTCTGAGAGTGAGGAAAGGGATTTTTCCAGGGAAGAGATGGATTTCTCGATCCTTTGCAAGTCCTCGTCGACTGTCATCTGCAGTTGTGCCAGTCCCTGATGTTGTGTTGCAAGGGCCGAGATGCCTGTGGCAGCGCCGGTAGCTCCTAAACCGAGGAGCATTGCGATGGTGACGCCTGTTATCACCTCTCGTTTGTAGAGCCGGTTGGGTTCCTCGAACAAGCGGTACACCTCTTCTTCCTGGCGATACAGGACTCTGGGGACAATTAGAACTTGGACACAAAAGTCAGTAGAATGGTCAAATTTGTCAAGGAGTACACATGGGCTTACCCCGGATCCGTGACAGACCTACATTCCCAATGCAGCTGGGATCACCCACTGGAACTTCCCTCCCTTAAGTTTGATGAATTCCTTGCAGACGTTGCCCATCTGCTTTGCCAAGGTTGCATTGCCAAAGCATTTGCCCTGGCCCGTAACCTGACTTAGGGTGATACCTCTCCGGGGGGTGTCCCATCTGCATTGGCATGGATTGTTTGACTTAGAGAAGATGAATGGGAGATCGAAGGCAACACCTTTGTAAAAAGGGGGTTGTGCATCATAGCATAACCAGCATGATTCTGTGAAGTTCGGGTTGGATTGGTTTAACGATAAGAAGGTAGCATTTAACACGCTTAAGAATGGACTGGAGAGGGTTGGTTTGGTTAAGAGATCGGATGGGGAGACTAGTTTCGACCTCTGTGTTTCGCGGCTAGAACTACCGTTAGCTGCGATCTCTTCCCTGGGTCTACTTACTACTAGAACCGGATTGGGTCCGACTGATTGGGATATTGAAGCTGGGAGTCTGATAATTTGTATGTTCGCCCAGATGCTGCGGTTAGGGAGATGAGCATACGCTGTCCACACTTTACCTGTGGCCCAGGCATCATGGGTCGGCTGCAGGATTGTCATTATTTAACCTGTGCAAGTGTGCTGTTTCAAGCCTCCGGGCATAAGCGCATACCCATCTCCGTCATATTTTGGTTCGATACAGCCGTGTGGAGTGTACTTAATTCGCAGGAACGTATCCGGCTGTTGAGGCGTCCATCTATTGCTTATCACAATAGTTTCACACCCCCAATATCCACAATATCCATGCCCTGGGTAATTACAATAACTTTTTCCTGGGTTGGAAGCAGGGCACCAGTACATCCCAAATACTGTTGTCTCCTGAAATCTGGGGTGCCCTGTATGCATGGGCTTTTAACCTGAACTCGAAAGATGGGATGTCGACTGTAACAATTTCTTTGATGACCCCCTCACCTGAGAGATGGCGTAGAACCCACCTGAATAGCTGGTGAGGGTAATGTTTTGTGTCTGCTTGTCCTCCGCCTACTAACCCTAGAAACAAGATTACACAGAGATACCGTTGCTGCTTTAATTTTGATGGCGCGAGCTTCTCAGGTGATGTCGGGTTGCTCGTTGGCCTCTCTCTCTTTCCCAGTAGTGGGGCATATGAGTTTTGGGGACGTCCAATGATCCAGTCCTGCAAACAAAGTCTCACAATTCTCATGAGTTTCCCTTTGAAGGTCTGGTTTGATAGATTTGAGTGGACACCATTTAATGTCCCCGTCCTTTTTAACGGCCGCATATCCCCGCCCCGTGAGCACTAATCTCCAACCCTGTTCCCACTCCCCTAGTTCATTTTTGATCACCACCCGTGGGCCTTCCTCTAGCGCCCGAGTGGCCCAGTGTCTCTGAGCAGGACTGTTTGTTTCGTCCCCCCTAGGGAATTGATTTAACGCTAGCAGCGCAGTTGCCAGCATGCGCGCCTGGTCACCCGGGGAAATGGCATTGGTGAAGCCTTCTGCCTTTGCTAGCACTTCCAGCTTAGTTTTCAGAGTCTGGTTTGCTCTTTCGACGATGGCTTGCCCGGTGCTGTTGTATGGGATGCCATGCACCAAGGCGAGGTTCCATTTCGAGGCGAATGCTTGGACTACCTTTGAGATGAAGTTTGGGCTGTTATCTGTTTTGGAACTCCAAGCCATGCCATGGCTGTTAGCCAATGTTGGATGGTCGCTTTGGAATCGGTCTTGAGATGCTGTGTGGCCACAATCATACCGCTGTACGTATCTACGGTAACCGCGAGCCACGCTCGGGGTTTCAACAGCTGGCATTGTGTAAAGTCTGTTTGCCATATTTCTGAGGCTTTGAGGCCTCTGGGGTTGACGCCACTCGACCACAGTGGCGACTTCTGGCAGTTGGGGCACGTAGCGACGACGTGCTTTGCGTCCACGGTAGAAATCCCGCATCTTTTCGCAAGCGCTTTAGCTCCGATGTGAAGGGATTCATGCAACTGACGAGCTTCTTTCAGTGTCCATACGCCCTTTGCGGCGGCGTCAGCCTTGTCGTTGCCTATTTGGTAGAATCCTTTGACCGGGTCGTGGCTGTTGACATGGATGACTGATATGGTGCCTTTCCGTGAATAGAGTGCTTCCTCCAGCATCGTTGCCACTGTGGACACTGACACACCTGGTCCGGACATGGCTAGGCAGAGCTTGGCCACAAATATGGAATCAGTCACAATGTTAAGGTGTTCTTCTGGGAACAGTCCGCACGCTAGCACTACAGCTGCTGCTTCAAGCTGTTGGACCGAAAGCGTGGGGTCGGTTGCCTTGACACATTGCCACTGTTCTCCTGACTGCCATACTGCCGCCGCGGTGGAGGTCTGCGATGATGCATCCGTGAAGATGGTTGGTCCCGCCCGCGGTCGGTCAAGTACTTTTGGTGGGAGGTCGATATCGATGACTGTGAGCAGCCGAGTCCAAGGGGGTTTTTCCACGTAGCGAATCTCTCCTCCAAAGCCTGTAAGGGCCATGGCTAGATATTCCGATATTGTTGTTGACTGCGCAGAGAGCTGTTTGCGGAGAGGCAAGCTTATCCTGGAAGGTTCGATGCCCAGATGTCTTAGGGCAAGTTTCCTGCCTTTCATGATGAGGCTGCAGAGGCACTCGACTCCTGGGGAAAAGGCACGCGACGGTTTCCCCAAGACCACCCATAGTATTGGTTGGGCCTTGTCGGGGGGTCCTTGGGCTAAGGCTCCCACTCCCCCCTTTTTTGTAAAGTGGACATACAGATCGACTGGAGCACTTGAGTCCCATCTGGTGAGCATGCTCTCTGACATCTGACGTTCGATGAAGTTGAGCGAGCATACTGCTTCCGGTGTCAGGGTTTTTTGCTCTCATGGGTTCTTCCCTTTCAAAAGGTCATTCAGAGGGTCCATGACCTCGGGAGGAATCAGGACGATGTTGTGGAGCCACTGTAAGGACCCTACCAGCTGTTGCATGTCGTGGAGCGTCTTGATGTCTCGGCGGATTTTCATCTGGGGAGGAGTTATGTAGGAGCTTGTGATTCCCACTCCTAGGAAGGTCACGCACGGTCCCTTTTTTATTTTTGCACTCGCTACCTCAAAGCCATTTGTCCTTAAGGTCTCGGAGATGGTAGACACCAGCTGGTCCACTTGTCTCGTGGATGGTGCGGCGATCAGGATGTCGTCCATGTACTGCACAATGGTTACAGTTGGATTGCTCTGCCGGACTGGTGCTAGCGCTCGGTCCACGGTGATCTGGCAGATAGTCGGGGAGTTGAGCATTCCTTGTGGAAGCATCCTCCATTGGAAGCGTAGGTTAGGCCGCTGGCTGTTTGGGAAGACGATGGAGAAGGCGAAACGCTCCTTGTCGTCTTCGTGCAGGGGAATAGAAAAGAAGCAGTCTTTGATGTCGAGCACTGCACAGGGTTGTCCTTTTGGTATCACAGAGTTCATGGGCAGCGAAGTTTGCACAGGGCCCATAGGCTGGATTCTCTTGTTCACTTCTCGCAAGTCGTGCAGGAGACCAAAGCCTTCACCAGACCACTTAGGTATTACGAAGATCGGAGTGTTCCATGGACTCGTGGAGGGTTCTATATGATTCTTGTGTAATTCACAGCTAACTAACTCAATGAGGGCAGTCATTCGAGGTGTTGACAAGGGCCACTGTTCGACCCACACTGGGTCGGCTGATTTCCAAGTCAGCTTGATGGGCAATGGCGGGTACGCGACAGTGGCCCTTAGAATAAATTTGTCACCCTAACATCCAGCAGGGCTAGGGCATCCCTCCCTAGCAAGGGTGGGCAGTCCGACATCACATATGCAGTGAGGGTGATAGTTCTTCCCTGTCCTCTTTCGGTGCAGAGGGTTATTGCCACTGGTTGGGTGCTCTTGTGGGCTCGGGACAGCCCTCCAACTCCGCCCACCATGGGGGCTACTTCTAGCTTCCATGGTCGAGGCCAATGTATGTCTGGGATGACAGTGACATCTGACCCTGTGTCCACCCAAAAGGGAAGGCAGATGGCCGAGCCGTCGGAGCTGTTGTGGAGACGACACACTGCCCACATGATCAGTGGGTGTTTCCCCATCTTCGCGGCGAAGGCCACCCATGGGTCCCGTTCCCATGCTTTCATGGCCAAAGCCATCCAGGGGCCTCGGTCCCAGGGAGCGGTTCTTGGTATTCCTGAGGTGCAGATGGGTTTGATTGAGCCATTGGCCGGGCGACAAAGTTGGTCATTCCCTGAGGGGGTGGTGGTGGTGGGCATGAAAGCCGTGTGCCCCATTGGGGGTTGCTGTAGCTGGGCCGCTGCATGTTCCAGGTGGGAGGAGGCTGGATACGGCCTGGCTGCCCCCTCCCTCTCCCGTTTCCCTGATGCCTGGATCTGCATTCCTTAGCTAAATGCCCTTTCTTTCCACATGCCCAGCATGGTCCCCTAGGTCTCCCCTGGCGTGGTGGAGCAGCTGCTGGTGGGCGTCCTGATTGGGGGCAGTTTGTTGCCACGTGCCCAGCCTGGCCACACTTAAAGCATGCCATGACACTCGTTATTGCAGTGTGAACTGCTGCTTGAATGGGAGCTAGGTGTTCTTCCTTTGCAACGTGTCTGATCATGGCAGCTAGATTAGACCCTTGCGGCAGTGATCTTAAAATGTCTTTGGTGGCTGAGTTGCATTGCTGGCGTAGGCACTCTGCCAGCACAGGACCCTTTGCCTCTGAGGGTAATGTTGAGGAGTCCAAGGCAGCCTGTAAACGATCCACAAACTGAGTGAAGCTTTCACTCTCACTCTGCTTTATTGTGGACCAAGGCGACGGTTTGGCTATTACTTTGGAAGCAACACGGATGGCTTCTCGGGCAGCACGGGTTGTTGTCATAACCTCATGTGCCCGCAAGCCCTCAGCCTGTGCCTGAGGGGTGATCATTGTAGGGTCTGTGCCCATTAGCCTCTGTATGCTGGAGCCGTGCAGTGGATGGTCTGCCCCTGTTACCAGGGCCAGCTGCTTAATACAGTTATCCTCCCATTCCTGCTTAAAAACGATCATCCCTGCCCCATCAAAAATCATTCTGCAAGTCTGCTTAATATCAAAAGGTAACATGTCATCTCCTCCAAAAACGCTGTCAATGAGTGTGGAAACCATGGCAGAATTAATTTCCCTATCTGCAATTGCTTTAATAATTGCCTGCACGTCTTTCGGGTTTACCGGGGAATAGGTCCTTTGATTCCCGCCGGCTCCCCCCACCCGAACCGGGAACACCAGTTTCGCCGACGGAGTCCATTCAGCACACTCTATTTTTATTTTCCCCCAGTCTGTAAGCGGAGTTCGATCTTTCTCCGATATCCCCTTCACCCATGCAGGAGCGCTGTGGCTAGTGACCTTGTATGCCGCTGCTCTCCTTCTGTTAAAACCCGAATCCGAGTCGGAACTCCCCGATCCCCTCTCGAGCTCGGAGCTCGAGTCCGAGTCCGAGCCGGAAGTCGACTGCCCAGACGTTTCCGGGCTGCTCTGCCTTTTTCTCGGGCTCCGACCATGCCCCTTCTTGCGGGGGTCGGGCCGTTCCCTCCCCTTGGGGTCCCCCCGCCTCCTGCTGGGGGAGGTCCTTGCCCTATAAGGACCTAATGTGAACTGAGCGCTCTGATTGGTCTTACGCTCCTCCGCGGGGGCCACCCCGTCCCCCCGCTCGCCAGCGCATGCGTTGTTAAGTAGGCTGACTGCATTTCCGCCCCCCGTGTTTCCCTTTCCGCCCTGAACACGCGGTTCGGCACCATTTTTAAACCCATACGGAGGGGGTGCGCTTTTATCCACCCCTTCGGGGTCCAGCAATTTCGCTGCCTCCCGCGCTTCCTCCGTTAACCCCCGCCAAAACGCCCACGCGCGTTCCCCCCCCTCTGATGCTGAAGTGGTCTGCTCGGGGGAATCCAGCGTTCGCGGTTCCGCGGTGCCAATCTGATCGAAGCCCTCCGCGGTCTGCGTTGCCGCACCCACCCCCAACTGCGGCGTGGCTAATAACCGAGCCTGCGCGGCTTTCCAGGTCTCCTGCTCTTCTCTAGCTTTCTGCAGAGCCTGCACGACTCTGCCCCATGACTTTAGAGCTTTCCCTGAGCCTGAGGACATAGTTTCCTCAGCTAAAACCTTTGTACAAGTATCCCATATCTCCGAATGGAGAATATCCACCAGGCTGTCTATCGCCCCCAGCTTAATAAGTCTCGGTATAGCAAGACATAAATCTTTTAGCTTACAATCAATCCCCCATTGAGCATGCATCTGAGTTACGACCTTCGCTATGGCTTCCATGGTCCACGCTGGTCCGGGGGCGTCCCCCCCGCTGCACTAGGCCTGCTGTGCAGCCGCCGGTCCCCTGTCCAGGCGAAATCCCGAACTCCGGGCGCTGCAACTTTCCCGGGTTTTGGCACCAGATGTCGCCGTTACGGCATGGCGACCTGGTTCGGGAGGTCCGGCACGGTGACCCAAGGCCCAGGGTCACTCGGTCCAATGCTACATACACCAATGTGGTGGGCAGCAAATGGCGTTTATTGAGGGGTCTCAGGGGTATTTATGGCTTGGGCAGTCTGTGTCACTTCCCTCTGCTCACGTCCAGCCGGGTGTGGCCAGGTACGGAGCAAAGGTCAGACTGCAGGGTGAGGGGGGCCTTCTTATCTACCCGTACAGCCCGAGATCTTCCGCACGCAGATCCCTAGCTCTCCACAAGATTTGAAATTGCTGAGAGAGCAAAAACGTAAAGAGAAAAGATCCATGCAACATTATAGTACAGATTGTGACAATGAAGTGTACACTTGGGACAAGGCAAGGAGAATTGCGACAGCAATTTTCTCACCTCAGACAGCGTCGGGGGTGGCCTTGACTCAACTGGACCACATGGGTTGTTGGTTGAGCAAACATGCTCAACCGGTCTCTCTTGGATTGAGTGACATGTTAAAAGACATAAACAGTGTAAGACAGGCAACTCTTCAAAATAGAGCAGCGATTGATTATCTGTTGCTCGCGCATGGACATAGGTGTGAAGAGTTCGAGGGAATGTGCTGCATGAATCTCTCTGACCATTCAAGGTCCATTCATGAAAGTATTCAAAAGATAAAAGATAGCATAAAGAAACTCAGTGAAATCACTGGGTCTTGGATTGATGACGTGGCAGGATTTTTTGATCTTTCTCCTTTGTGGAGAGGGTTTTTAAGTATTAAATATTAGTCCCCGATGTTTCCGGGTGTGTCCTGCCTGGCTTCTTCTGGGCCTTGCTGTTGGACCAAAGGCTGCAGCTGTGGTGTTTTCACCACAAAGATACCTTTGGCTGGCTAGGTGCTGCAGCTGGGCACTCAGAACAAATCCAGGCAAAGTAGGAACTCAGTTTACCTTTGGTGGAAAAGGTTCAAGCGGCAGTGAAGAGAAAAGGAGCGGCTTCTGTCCTAGAGTCTTATTCCAGAGTTTTATTGCAGCATGGTAGACCTCTGAATGTGGTGACAGCTCCCAGACAGACCCCGGCCGCATGGTCTTGTGTCCTTTTAAGCCCCAGGGACAGGGGGAGGGGAGGGACAGGTGAGGGCCAACCAGGTGTGAGGAGGGGAAGGGTCAAGGGCAATGAGCCTGGACCTGGGGGCATCTTTTGAAATTCTGCCAACCACACGATGCCTTGTTGGAATGTTAAGATTGATGGACAGCTCTTAGGCAGGAGGGCAAAAGGGGGAGGGGGAAAGGTTGGCACACCTGAGGGGGATAGGATAGGTGAAAGAGGAAACCGCACTGCAACATCTCCCCCTAGTTTTGTTTAAAAAGAAGAGGACTGGGTTTGTGGTGCAGAATACTTGCTAAACCATGGTTGGTAAATCGGTTCCTCCTCTACAGGAGGTTCAGTGCTTTCCACTGAGGGTTCCATGTCATTCATTGGAGCACTAAGGGCTTCTAAATGGTAAACTTCAGGAGGGGGAGATGAGCTTGAAATCAACTTGAGAACCATGCATTTGACTAGTCCAAAAACAATGCTAACAACTACAACAACAATAACTAATACAAACAATACTAAAAACACAGTTTTCAGAATAGATCCCACCCAGCCCGAGAGTCCCCAGCCTTTGAACAGTCCACTCAGCCAGTCGTCAGTTTCTCGCTTGATGTCACTCACCATGGTTTTCATCTTGTCGATCGTGGCATGGATGTTCTCTGCCTTTGATGACAAATTGAGGCAGCAGAGACCTTCAAATTCTTCACAGCGATGGTTGTGCAGAAGGAGCAGATAGTCTATGGCTGCCCTATTCTGAATGGTGGCTTGCCTGGTAATTTCCTCATCTGATAAGACGTCACTCAGGGCAGTAGAAGTAAGGTTTGCCTGTTTAGCAACCCAACATTCCATTCGGCCTAATTCTCCAGTGCTTTTTGCTGCTGAGACCCACTGCAGAAGGACTGTATTTGCGGTGGCTGTAGGTCTAGACCAGTGAACAATTTCCGAATTACAGTCAGGGTCTAATTGCCTTAGGTCTCTTTTTTGGATAGCCAATGTATGTGTGTTGTTTTTTGTTTGCCAATGAATTAGGTTTGTTCGATTTGGGGTTAACAGGCTCAGCTTGCCAAAGGTACATGGACCTCCGAGCAGACAAGGAGGGAGACCTGCCCATGCTCTGTCTCCAGATATTAAAAACATACCTTTTGGGAGTTCACGAGGCTTATAATCACCACCTCATGAGTGCATGACTAGGACTGAATTTTCACACCAGTTTTTGTCTGTGTAGTGTGGGTTGCTAGGGTCAGGATAGGTGTTTTGTTTAGCTTCCTGATATGGTAACCGGGAATTGAATTTAAAGTGAATGTAAAAGGTTGCATTCATGGAGCCTAAGAGATGGAACTCTTGTGGCTCCCTTTTTGGCACTGGTAACTTTCTTGCCCACTCCTGCCAAAACAGTAAAGGATTGTCAGCAGGATAGCAGCCAGGAGAAGGTGCGAGTAAGTTGACTTCATTTAAAGCATTCCACATTTCATTTGGGAACTCTGAGGATTTAAAAGGAACTCCCACCAGGCAAGTTGACAGGGGGTCAGAGGCCGTTGCTGTGGAGACACAAATGTGATCTTGTCCAAGGGCTCTGGCCAAGGTGATCCATACGTTCACTTTGGGCTGAGGGACTATCCAGGAGATCGCTGGAGAAATGATCGCAAGTAGGATGAGGAGCAGGCTCGGTCTCATGGCGTCTTGAGACTGCACACAAACAACGGGATCTAAACTGGTAAAAGGAAACTTAAGACAAACATATATTACAAACTATTCCAGAAAGGAGGCTTAAATGGAATTTCCTCCAGAGAACGCGTGCGGCGTTTCCTTCTCCAGGCAGCATTGGCAACCTGGGGCACTTCTGTTGATTTCTCTGAGACCTTGGGAACATAGGGCCTTACCCATTTGGAAGGAACCCACTTTAAACCAGAGGGAGTGGACACACAGGCGTATCCACGTTCCCAACCAATTTGTAAGGTCCCACCATCTTCCAAGTCTCAGGGTTCTTTACTAAAACTGGAGGCTTTTCTTTTAACATATGACTGCTCCCCCCAAAATGGCGCAGGATGGGCGGGTTCAGGCTGTCAAAGGAGCAGTTCAGAAAATTTATTGTGAACAGCGCCCTGGACAATCGGATGTGGGGGGGTTCCACCTTCAGAACCTGTTGTTGCTGGTCCAGGACTCTTTTAATATTGCAGTGAGTCCTTTCTACAATGGCTTGACCTGTAGGGGAGTAGGGGATGCCAGTTTTATGCTTTACTCCCCATTGCTGCAGGAAGCTTCCGAACTCCTTGGATTTATAGGCAGGCCCATTATCAGTTTTCAACTCCTTGGGGATGCCCATGAAAGAAAAAGCCTGTAAGAGGTGCTTAATGGCATCATTAGATGACTCTCCTGTGTGGGCAGAAGCATAGACGGCTCCAGAAAAGGTATCTACACCTACAGGAACGTATTTCTGCCGTCCAAATGACTGTATGTGTGTAACATCTGTTTGCCACAGTTCACAACTGTTCAAACCCCTTGGATTTGCTCCCGTACTCACTGTAGGGAGTGCACGTTGTTGGCAATTTGGGCATGTGTCCACAATCGCTTTGGCCTGTTCTCGAGTGATGTGAAACTGACGAACTAGGCCAGGTGCATTTTGGTGGAAAAGCTGGTGGCTGATTTTTGCCTGTTCAAAAACATTTGGAAGAGTGGCCATCACTGCAGGTGCAGCAAGAGCATCTGCCCTTCTGTTGCCTTCAGCGATAAACCCTGGCAAGTCAGTGTGTGACCTGACGTGCATCACATAAAATGGTTGCTCCCGGCAAGTGACTAACTTTACAAGTTTTGAGAGCAATTCGAAAAGTGCGATGTTTGACACTTCTTGCAGTATTGCTTGATCTGCCCTGGATACTACTCCTGCCACATATGCAGAATCTGTAATCAGATTGAATGGTTCTGAGAACCTTTCAAAAGCCCTAACAACAGCAGCCAATTCAGCAACCTGAGGTGAACCTTCCACCTCAGCAATGTCTGTCTCCCACTGCTGGGTTTGAGGATCCTTCCAAGTCATAACGGACTTGTGGGACCTCCCGGACGCATCTGTGAACACAGTCAGAGCCTTTTTTAAAGGTCTCCTACTCAGAGCACTTCTCAATTTCAGAATAAATTGAACATCTTGTTCGAACATTTTGTGGGCAGGCCGGTGGACAGAAATTTGTCCTGAGTAGGAATCCAGAGCAAACTGCAACACTTCATTTTCTCGAAACAATTGTCCTAATATTTGCATAGAATTTTGACCCGATTTTAACTCAATTGGAATGTGAATGCACTCAAAGTCACATCCTGCTAACTCCCTGATCTGGGTCCTTGCTTTCCAGATCAGTTCTGCTACCAGCTCCTGAGGCTTTGTCATTCTCTTGGACCTTTTGTGACTAAGGAAAACCCATTCTATGATCAAGAGAGGGTCCCTCTGGTCCTGGCCCTTTTTAGGTGTGTCCTTTGCCTTAGGTGTTTGTTTTTCATCCCACTGGAAAATGATTCCATGGAGGTGTGGCAACTTACCTAAGATGATAAATTTGAATGGCAGGTCAGGCCGGCATCGGTGGGCCTGTCTTGTGGACATTGCAATCTGAACCTTTTCTAGAGCTTTCCGTGCCTCTGGGGTAATAGACCTAGGAGCACCTGGGTCCTCTCCCCCTTTCAATAAATTGAAAAGAGGGGCAAGGTCTTCGTTAGTCAGACCGAGCCATGGTCTTACCCAATTCAAAGACCCACACAACTTGTGGACATCCGCAAGGGTCTTGATCCTTGGATTGATTTCTAGTTTTTGAGGAACAATGGTCCTATTTCCAATTTCTAGGCCCAAATATTTCCAAGGTTGCATCTTTTGAATTTTCTTTTCCTGGAGCTCGAACCCTGCAACAATCAATGCATGGATCGTTAGGTCAAGCACATGTGTGAGTAGATCATCATTGGGGGCACACACAAGGATATCATCCATATAATGATAGATGATGGCCTTTTCTGTGGCTGCACACACGGGGGAAAGCAGGGAAGAGACATACCACTGGCAGATAGCTGGGGAAACCTTCAGGCCCTGAGGAAGAACTGTCCAATGGTACCTTTTCATAGGGGCTTCCATGTTGATGGTGGGGACCGAGAACAAGAAACACGGTGCATGGTCAGGGTCTAGGGGAATATGGAAAAAACAATCTTTTATATCAATAACAGCTAATTTCCAATCCTGGGGAAACATTGTTGGGGATGGCATACCAGGTTGGGGAGAGCCCATATCTTCAATGACATTATTAATTTGTCGGAGGTCGTGGAGGAGCCGCCATCTCTTTTTGTCAGCTTTCTGAATGACAAACACTGGAGAGTTCCACGGGGACGTGGTCTTCACAATGTGACCCTTTTTCAGCTGCTCTTCCACTAGCTTCTCAAGCACCTTTATTTTTTGTTTACTGAGTGGCCACTGTTTCACCTCAACTGGTTTGTCCGTTTTCCACTTCAATTTTTGGGTGGGGCACTGTTGTTCAATGACCGCTGTACAAAAATCCTGTGGGGAGTCTGGAATATCAATTGTGATACCCCACTGGGCCATTGAATCTCTCCCTAACAAAGGTTCCGAATAATCTAACACAAATGGACAGATATTTGCTAATTGTCCATTTGGTCCGTCAACTTGGATGATGCTTTTGGATTGTCTTGCCAATTGCAGGCCTCCTACACCTTGAACGTGACCAGCAACGTTTTGCAAAGGCCAATGTGCTGGCCAGTCTTGTACTGGGATCACTGTGCAGTCTGCACCCGTGTCTACAAGCATCTCAATGCGTTTTGACTCCCCACCCCCACTGACATTACACCATAATTTGGGTTTGTCTCTTCCAATAACTTGGACCTGGGCGACTGTGGGCCCTTGTTTTTCGGTGCCTTCAGGTAAAAATGGCACAGGGATAGCTTGTGCAACAATTTGTCCTTTGGGAAGAAACAGGGGTGGGTGGAAACAGTGCAGCCCGAGAATGAATTGCTCAGGATCTGATGTTGTCATTCCTGGAGCAATTTCAATCTCATGTGGTGTGTGTTTGGTGTCCCCAATGACGATATATTTACAGCGAATACGGTGCCAAGTACCCTTCTGTTCTGGACTGACAGAGACAAAATGCCAGTCAGTGTCCTTCAGGTGGAGTGATTCTGTCAGTTGCAACCTGTAAGGCTCATTGACAGAAGACGTGGTTAACATAGGTTCACTTAAATCATAACAATGGTTATTTTGTTGCATTTTTAACAGTGGACCAGCAGACATGGTCTTTGAAGCATCTGCTTCACTTACAGAAACAGTAATATTACCGTGCGCTTGGTTTCTTTTGGTTCCCTTATTCCCTTGGCCTGCTCTTTTTATGTCTGCACGCCTGGCAGGCCAGCGCTCCCCTTCTAGTTTTTTTGTTGTTGACCCCCTGGGAGTGTTTGTAATTTCCCTCCTGTGCCATTTCTAAATTCATCAAATTGCTTTTTCAGGGGGCACTGGCTACTCCAATGCCCAAGGTTATTGCAAAGCAGGCATGGCTTTGTGGGGTCAACCATTGCTGGTCTTCACTGCTGCCCAGGGTACTGCTGTGCTGAGGGAATGGGCGCAGGGCTGGCAACGGCGACACACTGTGGTGGTCTTGGCAGCAGCCTTGGTCTGGTGTCTTCAGCAACACTCATCAGAGGCACTTTGCTGTTACAGACTAGAAGCATATCTTTTAGTGTAGGGGGCGGTTCAAGAGGAAGGCTCAAAATTGCCGCTCGACACTGTTCATTTGCATTTGTAAATGCCATTTCCTCTAAAACCTCTTCCCTTGCATTCTCTTTTTTAACTTGGATTTCAATGGCTCTAGTTAACCTTTCTACAAATTTCAGAAAAGGCTCTGATGGCAGCTGCTTAATCTTACTGTAGGGCTCAAAAGGCCCCTCAGGTTGGAGGGAAAAGAATGCTTTTTCAGCTGCTTCCTTTACCTTCTCAAGTGTTTGTACAGGAATTACAGTTGCTTGGATTGAGGGTGCAGACCACTGACCATCACCGAAGAGATGCTCAATGGTAATTGGCATGCCATTAGCATCTTTCGCTGTGTTTGGATCAGACTGCAAGCCTGGGAGAGCCTCTTTTAACAGTTGTTTCCATGATAATTCCCATAATTTCAATTCTGTAGAGGTCATGAGGCATGAGAAAAGCTGTTTTAAATCATGCGGGACTACTACAGTCCTACTCAATTCAGAATTTAAAAGGCCACGGAAATATGGACTGTGTGGACCATACTCCTTGTGAGATTTACAGACCTCTTTAATCAATTGTTATCCAAAAGAGCTCCAATTAGCAGTTTGGGCTGCTCCCCCTCGTGCTGCAGGCTGATACGAAACAGGGGCGAATGACAAAGTGGGACCCTGTATTGGGTCTGCGGCTTCCTGCCCTGTATCCCTTGAATTGGAATTAATAGGAACACAGAAGCAGGTTTGGGGACATGCAGTGGGCGTGGCCCCACCGTGAGAACCCCGGGAGGGGGTGGGGACACAATGGGAACAGGGGGCGGGGACAGGGGTCTGGCAAGGGGCGGGGATACCATGGGAACGGGGGGGGGGGGGGGGGGGGACGACACCTGGTGACGTCACATCGGCAGACGCCCCCTGGGAGGAGTAGAGGGGCGGAGCTGAGGGTACAGCAGGTAGGGGAGGGGGAGGGAAGGTGTCATGAGGAACAGGAGGAGAGGGGGATGGGGAAGGAATTTTGGAATGCTTAAGGGAATCTTGGGAAGAAGATGACCAGGTCTGGGAGGGTGCCACGTGGCATCCTCCATCTTGGGTACCCCCTAGGCACTGGGGGCCATTTTGGGGATCATTGCTCTCTGAAAAGCTAACACGTGCTCTGGGATTTAGAGCGGGGGAAACAGGGTTTTGGGAAGTTTTCCATGAGGCCTGGCCAGGTCCTTGTGGACAAGGGGACTCAGGCATTTTAATTTGCTCTGGGAGTCAACTTCCCAGCGCATGAGCAGGATTTGCTCTCTTTAAAATACCAAGTTTTGGGGTAAGAAGATTAGGGCTGGAAGGGGGGGGACACAGGGAGAGCAGAGGTACATGGCTTAATATTTGGCTTTTTCTCCAATTCCCTTTGTTTGAGCAAAGCAGTCCAAATTTGTAAGCTCCAGAACACAAATTTAGCTGAAGATGTATTCCCAGACTGTCCCAAGGTTATCAATTCATGCCCTACTTTATCCCAAAATTGAAGATTGTGGACTTCATCAGGAGAAGTTTGTGGGAAGTGTAGAAAAAGCCACCTTATAAACTGTTCAATTTTCCTTTAGAGATCTTTACATTTGCATTAACTAAAATTCCAATAATATGATAATACACTCCTTTTTGTGCTGTGCTTAATTTCGAGCCCATCTTAGATGTAAATGGCACAGAACAAAGACCCGCCCAACCGAATACAAAACCAAAATCAGCTACCGTTTTCTAAAAAAAAAACCCACGGTTAAAAGGCGATAACAGACGAAAGCTTTCACAATGCAGCTGTACACACTGCTTTTAAAACTGCCGCAGCAGCAGGGAGTCGGGACCCGCCCTGGCCGCGTGGAGACTGACAAAGCCTCCCCCGCGCGGGAATGCAGCCCCCCTGCACCGAGAGCCGGGCACACCGCGCTGCCGAGCCGGGGGGAGGGGCAGGCAGAGCCGTCCCGCTCCTCCGAGCTGGCGCGAATTCTAAAAGCGGCTAAAACACACCGCAGAGTTAAAGCTTTACAGGGAACCACCTTATCTCCGCAGGGCTGCGCAGCCTAAAATGCAAAGAGCAAAAAAGAACACGTCTCACGGCAAAGACGGATTTTTGAGCTTCTACCCCCACAAGGAGCAGAAATACTCACTGAAATCAAAGCTGTTGCTGTCAAAGTCAGGCAGGCTGGTCTCTTCACTGAATAGGACCCCTTGGGCAGGAGGGGCTCCCCTATTCTCCCCTGGAAAATTCGCTCACCAGAAAGGAGCTGTTTTTCCAAAGGCGCAATGTGTTCCTCAAGGCTTTTTGTGGGTTCAGTCCCAAGTCTCTCTGGAGAGCTGTGCAACCACAGCTCTTTCCAGTGGAAGCAAAGCTGCTGTAATGCTTTTCAAGGTTCTGAGATTCCTTCTGAGGCTGCAGATCCGTGCAGCCCGACGTTGGGCGCCAATATATTAAATATTAGTCCCCGATGTTTCCGGGTGTGTCCTGCCTGGCTTCTTCTGGGCCTTGCTGTTGGACCAAAGGCTGCAGCTGTGGTGTTTTCACCACAAAGATACCTTTGGCTGGCTAGGTGCTGCAGCTGGGCACTCAGAACAAATCCAGGCAAAGTAGGAACTCAGTTTACCTTTGGTGGAAAAGGTTCAAGCGGCAGTGAAGAGAAAAGGAGTGGCTTCTGTCCTAGAGTCTTATTCCAGAGTTTTATTGCAGCATGGTAGACCTCTGAATGTGGTGACAGCTCCCAGACAGACCCCGGCCACATGGTCTTGTGTCCTTTTAAGCCCCAGGGACAGGGGGAGGGGAGGGACAGGTGAGGGCCAACCAGGTGTGAGGAGGGGAAGGGTCAAGGGATATACAGGCCAATGAGCCTGGACCTGGGGGCATCTTTTGAAATTCTGCCAACCACACGATGCCTTGTTGGAATGTTAAGATTGATGGACAGCTCTTAGGCAGAAGGGCAAAAGGGGGAGGGGGAAAGGTTGGCACACCTGAGGGGGATGGGATAGGTGAAAGAGGGAACCGCACTGCAACATTTAAGGATAGGGTTTTATATTTTAATAGTGCTCTTAGTCCTCATGTTAATTGTCTCATGCATCTTTTTATGTGTACGGCGTGTCATGAGTCAAGTTGCCACACAGGTGTTCTTGGTGCAAACAGAAGGGGGAGATGTGGGAACTCAGCACATCACTCCGGATGTCCAGAGTTACTGAGAGAACCCTTGGGGGGGGGGGGGGGGGGGGGGGGGTTGGAAATCCTGGAATGTTGCCAGGACTGTCTGGTGGCTTGACTTTGATCCCTCTAGGGATGTGCCACCTGTTTGAGGACATGAGAGTCACTTGGGAGTGAATGGTGCAAGAATGATGTATTTACAGGGTGAGATATAGATTTTAGGGTTTTGGTACAGGGGGGTTATGGAGACAAGATGGAGGGATCAGGGCGTGTCTTGTCCTTCTTCTTTCTTCTTCTTGTCATCCATTTTCTGTGGTGATGTTGGCACTTGGGGATTGGTCCATGGTGAAGGTGCACTTGCTAATATGGGTGAAAGCTATTGGGAAATAAAGGTAAATATGATGTACATAGTTTTTAGTATAAAAAGATATGACCGCCCCGTGGGTGGTCAGAGTGCCCTTGGCTGCCTTGCAGGTCAGACCTTGGCTGGGCAGAAAGAAAATTCTGTAGATAAGAAATAATAAACAATCTGAAGACCGAAAAACTGAAGAGTCCAGACTCGTTCTTTGAACCGTGAGTGGCCCCAGGACCACCCTACGCGTGTCTGGGCAGAGACAGATAGTATATAGATTGGCCACTATGGGATATAAATCTTCTGTTATCTTATTAACAGCCCTCAAATCCGGTACTACTTGATATGACCCATCAGGTTTTTGAACAGGTAAAACAGGAGTATTGAAATCAGATTGTATTCCTTCAATAGTCCTAACTGCAAAAAATTCTTGATTATTGGGCTGATTCCTTCCTTGTCTTCCTTTCTCAGGGGATACTGTTTGATTTGAACTGGCTGTTTCCCTTCCTTAAGTTTGATTACGATGGGAGAGGCATTTTTCACCCCCCTGGTACATTGGAGGCCCATACTCTGGGAAATACCTGGTTTAATATCTCTTCACTAATTTCCTCCTTAAGTTCAATGGCCGTTAATATTAAACTTAATACCTCTATGTACTTTTGATCATTTACCTCCAGAGTAACCTCCCCATTTTTGAATGTAATGCTTGTTTGTAATTCTTCCAATAAGTCTCTCCCTAAAATTGCCTTTGGCAAATTGGGCACGTATAAAAACTTGTGAATACCCCATTGTTTTCCAAACTTCTACTTTAGAGGTTTGCAAAAATATGTCTTCTCAGATTGGCCAGTTGCTCCCCACACTATAACACAATCATTCCCCACAGGTACTAAAGCTTTATTTAAAACTGAATAAGTGGCCCCTGTATCAACTAAAAATTCCCCCCTTTTCCCCTTTCCCCAGCCTCATTGTTATAACCAGTGGATCCGCTGGGATGGAATCCCCCGGTCCTGCTCAGTCGTCTTTCACATGCACAGTCATCGCCCCCTTCTCCTGACAGTCACCTTGTCTCCACTCTGGGCATTGGTTTTTCCAGTAACTGGTTCTTCTCCAAATTGCACATTGGTTTCTACCCAACTGAGGTGGGGTTCTCCCTTCCAGCCCCCATATTTTTTGAAGTTTACACCTGATATCTCCAGTAGACTGTCCCAAAAATTATTTAACTAGCTGATTCATTCCTATCTCAGACCCTGGGTCTAATGATGTATGATGACGCATAGCATCTCTCAGATGCTCTAGAAACTCGGAAGGAATCTCAGAAGGCCCCTGCCTAATAGAATATAAGGCAGACCAATTTAGGGTCTTTGGAATAGCTCTTTCCACTTCTGTTGCTATCCAATCTCGATAATCTGCTATATTCTTTAATTTTGCTGATATATTTGGATCCCATTTTGGGTCTTGGAGAGGGAAATATTCTCTTATATCCAGTCACTGGCTTTAACAGTGATCCTCTGTCAAAGTCCCTGCTGTTTTCAAGATCAGCTGCTTTTCTGTTTCAGTGAAAGCATCCAGTAGTAACTGGATGTCTCTCCAAACTGGATTGTGTTGTTTGATAACATTTCATAAACATTTGGCAGTAAGTATCGGATCAATGCGATAATTTTTAGCAATCGTTTCCCATGCGTCTAGATCAAGGGTGGAGAATGGTACGTTAATCAT
This sequence comes from Agelaius tricolor, assembly GCF_023055355.1. Taxonomy (NCBI): domain Eukaryota; kingdom Metazoa; phylum Chordata; class Aves; order Passeriformes; family Icteridae; genus Agelaius; species Agelaius tricolor. The sequence continues at coordinate 8,166,622 of NW_027269281.1, forward strand.
TAATCTCCCTCCTTCTGGTCTCACTGCCTCTCGCAGAGGGGCCTGCAACACTGCTTGCCTCCTGGTTCTGGAGGGGAATGGGTTCAAGTGGATGTGCCTTCCAAGCCTGCATCCTCGTCTCTTTTAGGAAAGTCCACCTCATCGTCATCCTCATCCTCATCCTCACCCTCATACTCCCGTCTCCTAGGAGGAGCTTTCAACAAGTCTACTGTATCTTGTTCTTGAGCTGCAGCATGATAGACCTCATCTGATTTTGTACATCGCTGTCCTATACTGCATGCTGAGCAACATAGCTTAATTTGCCCTCTCTTTGCTTTGTTTTCCCTTTCAAGGGCTAACACCAGTGGGTCAGAGGGAGGTCTGAGCCCACAGTCCCTCTGCCACTCCGGATGATTTCCTAAGGAGAAAAACATATCTGCATAAGAAACCTCATCCCACTTTCCTTCTCATCTTAAAAACATTTACTGCAATAAGGTGTTATAATCTAAAGTTCCAGCAGGTGGCCACTTTGCTCCATCTTCTAACCTGTATAATGGCCACCACTGCATGCAACATTGGATTACGTCTTTTTTATTTTCCGAGGCCCCCTGTCATGACCCATCCTTATGAACGTGTTTCGTGATGGTTCGTGGATTTGATCTCAGGGTGCAAAAAACTGACACGGCACAGGGGGGTTTGCAGTGATAATCAAAACAAATGCACCTTTATTGAATAACCACAGCAAAATGCATTGGGGAGGAATTGGGGAAAAAGGGAAAAATAAGGAAAAGAGGGAGGAAGAAAAAGGAAGGTATATAGCTACCAAACGTAGAACGGCAAAGTCCTTCGATGTCCAGCCAATGAAGTTCACCAGGTCACGTCTGGGGAGATCTTGAGGGTTGCAGTTCATCCGAACTCTTATTATGCTCTTTTTTGATAGGGGAAGGGTTAAATCTTGAAACCGAATCAAAGGTAGTCTATTGTATTTCCAGGGGAAAAAATGGTATTAGGAAAAGGGTACACACAGTCCATGTTCTCAGCAGTGGGCGAGAACCATTGTCTTCTTGGTCCACTGCTCGCACCTGCGACATCCATCTTGCTTTGGTTAGCTTGCCTCCCCCACATACCTCCCCTGGGTTAGGGGTTTCAATCCCAGTCCTTGGAAAGAGTGGGGGGCGGGGGCCTTTTCACAATGGGATTTCATGTCTCAGTCTTTGATGGAGAGGCTTCTTACATCTCAGTCTGTCTGTCACGGTGGTTGCAAACGAGTGAGGGGTCTTCTGTGGGGGGCCACCCAAAACTCAGGAGAAGTTCAGCCAGGCTGAGAGGTGGGACAACTTCCAAGGCTATTGTTGCAAAAAGGCAAGGTGCCCCCTTCTTCTTTCATCGGGTTCAGTGTAGCATACAGCAAACACACCTGTGAACAATAGCTTAGCACTGTGCTCAGGTCTTGGGGCCCTTGGCATGGAACTTTCTCCAACAGGGCCAGAAACTTAAGACAAGGGTCTTTTCTTCAGTGGTCCCCAATGACGATTGTGAGGCAGATGAGAGAAACTTCGGACAGTCTCACACCCCCTACTGGCGACTTTTTCCAATGGGTCAAAATTCACCCCAAAGGGTTTGCTTGGGGAACTTCCTTGCTCTGGTTAGTACCCATTATTGCCTTCTCCTTGTCCTATCTTGCTTCCACCCAAACCTCTCTTCACAAAGCTTCATGATCCTTTCCCCGTTTTCCTCCCACACGCAACCCCAGGTTATGGGTACCAGATGTGATTTTCCACACACAAACTTTAGGATCTTAGGTTCAAAATTGGCTCGATTAGGAAACCTCAATGCACACTTGGGGCATATGCCTTGCTGCCTACTAGAACAGCAATACCAATGTCTCTCACAAACTCCACACTGTAATAGTACCCACACAGGGTGCCAGCCTCTTGATGTGCCAAAGGCTCCCAGGAATTGCCCACAAAGGCAGGCTATTCCATTTATTCCTTTGTGAATTTCTAAATCCTCTATGGAGGGTTGCTGCCAGTCTAGAGAAACTAAATAACCAGCTGAAGTCTGATAAAGTCCCTCTAAATCAACTCGTTCATTTCCTCTATCCATCCAGTGATTTACTGGATTCACAAACTCCCAGGGGTCAAGCCCAAACCACTGGGGCAGAGGAATCCCCTCAGTTTGTCTAGCCACAGTTAAAACATGCACAATCTGCACAAATCACATTCAAACACAGTACTTGTTCTCACCCACCCTTCTCCACTTGCTCTGCTTCTCCCCAGCCGCCTCCCCATGGGACTCTATCTGCCCCCACAGCTGCCCTGATGGTGCAACCCAGCCGTGATCCTGGGCCCACTCAGCCACCTCAGCCGTGGTTAGAGCTTCCCCCTCCCCCCCCCCCCGCCCCGCACCATGGGTAAGCTCACTCGCTCCTTCTTTCGAATAACCGAGCCCACAAAGCCACTCACTCACACTATTACAAAACCCACTAACATAACCACAATGTCTGGACACCACAAGCACACAAGCAGTTAATAGCAGTACTGAGAAAAATAGCAGCGATAAGGTACAGACTCACTCGACTCACCCCCTGAGCTGCTAGCGATCACACAACTGATCAGTGAATCTCTTCACCAGCCTCTCTATTGGCCAGCAGACCCTTCCCCCCCCATCACCGGCCGTGCTTGGCCGGCAGCTGCTTGCAAGCAAACTTCTACTCACACAGCAACTAAGCGATGCGCTCAGACGTCTGAGTGGCTTACCAGCCTCTTGGCCAAGGCCCCTTCTAAAATACATACTGTTTGTCCACAACACCAGCAGGATGTTGTCTCCCCCACAGGGGGCAAGCTGGGAGGCAAAGCTCCTCCAGGGAAGATCCTGGGGCACGCACTAGGAGGTCCACCTCCCAGCTCCCCCTGTGGAGTGACAAAGACTTTCCTGGCTGGCTCGCTAGAAAAATGATTCGCAGAAATAATTCCACAATTCATAAAAGTTGTAAAGTAGGTAGGTATTTAATTTAGCGCTGGGCACACATGCGGGATAGCTGCACAAAGGCATGCACACCCCCCCAGAATTCAGACACTCTTTTGTCCCTTAATTTGTTGCATATGCATCAAGTTTCATAATAGGTCCATGCATATTTATTTCCTAGCCTGCTTTGCATTAAAGTTAGCTTATCACTCCCTCTGAACCTGCACAAAGCTCTCTGGCAGTCATTCTGTACATCTTCCCTGGTGCCGGCAAGTCCAACCTCAGTTTTGGTCTGGTCTTAGTTTCAGGGTTGGTGGGGCACCTCTTATCTCCCTTGAGCTTGGAAGCTCACCTTCCTTTCACCTTGTTTGGGGTAGAATTCTTTATCAGAGGGTTGCATTCTTTTGTCTGTCTCTGCAAGCCTTTGTGAGCACAGCAAGTTACAGATGAAACAAGTTAAAACAGTACATTCAATTCTGAAATTAATTTCTACTCTAAGTTAATTTCTAACCCCCCATGTCTCAAAACCCAGTGCCGCAAATACGTTCTTGGCCTACATGGCCACTGTATCAGCTAACTCGAAAGTACGACCTTTGCTTTATGTTTTATTATTTAGCTCTTGTGTTATGGGTGTCAATGCGCAAATCTATTTGGTCATGTTTATGACCCTCCAGTGTTTTTGTCCAGTAACCCGGTGGGGCTCGGAAATCCCCATTTCTAATAACAACTCTAAAATAGAAGGAGGGGAATGGCTCCCTCCATCTGGGTCATTAATTAATGGGACAGGTTGGCTATCAGTTGAAGGAAATCAAACTTTTCTAGCGGATTCCTATCCCTGATGTTTAACTACCCACAATGATAGCACTTGCACTTCTTCCACATTGAACATGCATTTGATAAATAATACTGGCAAGTCAACAACCTTACAAGCAACTGAAATTCCAGGAGTTAACACCTCACATAACCCTATAAACACCACCACAACTTCGAATAATATTCCCATATGTGAACTTAAAGCCCTGTCACCTTCAGTGTATATTCCATGGTCACCATGTAGGATGGAAAACCCTGAGTAACATCAGATACACTCCCTTAATGTATCAGTCTCAGAATAGAGCCCACTGTGATACATGAAGAGACAAGATCCACCAGCAGAGTGAATCTGAGTGTATCTAAGGTTTATTTGGAAGCATCAGTATATATATATATATCTTTACTCCTAAGAGCTTTTTTTGGTTACAGCTTACAGACGTGATCAGTCTTACAATAAATCTGTCCTCTTGACATTTTCCATTGTTCTCTCCAAAACCATAGTAAAGGAGCCTGAAGAGTGTACATCTATGTTGACATAGAAGTAGAAACACATTTGTTCAGTTCTGTCTCAGGTACACGCTGTATCAGAGAAACCGGCTGCTGGTGCTGCTGCTGCCATTCTCTGTTTAACTCTTTCCTTACACTAACACCTGTTAACCCAACAATTCCCCCTTTCCTATTCTTAATAGGGTCATGGACAAAGTAAGTGCAACCATAGCTGCTTTTTGTGGGCCTTTAACAGCTTTGATTATGTTGAAAAGGACAAGACAGAAAATTTTAAAAGATATCACTGCTAGACAACCTAATCCAATAAAATCCCAAACTCGTAAATTTATTCCTGAAAACCAATTTTTTTTACTTAGCCAAGATCATTTTTTAAGTCTGTTAGTACCTTTTGCTTGTCCAGAGTTTGCAAATCTCTGAGTTGATCTTTTGAGTGTGAAGTGAGTGGATATCTTGTCTCAGGGCTTTATCAAAGGCTCCTTGGAGGTGGTTTTTGATTGTTTCCCAATTTTGTTCCATTTCATTCCATGGAAGAGGAGTGACACATAAAGAGTTATGTATATGTTCCTAATCGCAATGTAAAGATAGGCAGGTTTTTTGAGCCTCAACTCTTTCATCAATCCACAAAAGAGCACTTTCTAAGTGTGTTGATTTTGTATTAATTGACATTTAGTGAGGAGGGAAGAAGTTACTTATGGAAATGATTTTTCTGAGAGGAGCTGCTGACAGTTTCTTCTATGCCTGAAAAAACTAATTAGTGACTTGTTTTGAATATTGACACTTTGTTAAACTACTACAAAGTTGAATACACGTCTGTGAACACACATGTAAAAATGAACAAACTTTGGGAACTTTTTTTTTTTTATTTTTGGTATTGAATAGGTAACAAGACGTGGCCTGGGCTGGGCCCGCTCTGTTGTGGCCTACGCAGCTAGGCAGGGTCTGGGCTAGGCCCTAGCGGCTGCTGGGCAGGGGAAGGGGATGTTATCAGCTGCCGAGTTTTAGTCTGGTTTTTGAGATCTTAGCTTTCTCCCTAGCGCAGTTGCTGAAAAAATTTGGAGGCAGTTCTGCAGCCCGCGCAGAAAATAGCTTTGTAGTTGGAATTGAACTCAACAAAGGCTAAAAACTAGTTATGTGGCCGGAGCGGCCTCTGCTGTTTTGGCTGGGCTTCTTAAGGTTTTTGACCTAGTCCCTTCCTAGTGCAGCTTGAAAATTTATTACTGTGACTACTTTGGCCGCTGCCCGGCAGGGATTACATGACTATTTACAGACCCAGAGTGAGATATTAACTCTTTCAGTACACAGATAAGACTTACAGACCTTCAATCCTCCCTCAGATGAGAGAAAAAAACAGAGTAAAGACATGTAGTAGAACAACATTGTGGTGCTGTGAGGTCCCCAGGACGAGGTGAGAGATGAGAATTTGACTCCATGTTCTCAGAAGGCTGATTTATTATTTTATGATATTATATTTTATTAAAAGAAACAATATACTAAAACTATACTAAAGTAAGAGAAAGGATACATAAGAAGGCTAGAAAGGAATGATAATGAAAGCTCGTGACTGACTCCTCAGAGTCCAACACAGCTGGCTGTGATTGGCCATTAATTAAAAACAATTCACATGTTTGGATAAACAATCTCCAGACCACATTCCAGAGGAGCAAAACATGAAGAAGCTGAGGCTTCTCATCTTCCCAGAAGAAGAAATCCTGGCGAAGGGATTTTTCAGAAAATATCACGGTGACACAACATGAAGACACCAAGGTCAGTAAAGAAAGAATCAAGCCCCAGATGACAAGAGAATTAAGAGAATGCCTTAGGTTTAGGCTGAAATCTTCTTGTAAAGATATGAAGAAGATATAATTAATGCATCAGACTCTTTTTTCCTTGTAATTCATTGAAAAGTATGGGGGATGAAGTGTTCACATTGTAGATATGAGCAAAGGCATCTATGTTAAAGCAAGCAGATGTTGAAGTAGCTATTATCCCAAGAGAAGTTTGAATAGAGAGAGAGAGAGGAGTGATGAAGACTCTTTGCTCTCAGGGAAAGAAGAAGACCTCTGTTCCCAGAAATGAAGATGATCTCAGAGATAAATAAAGAGAACTTTTGCTCTTGAACAACTCATCTTTAAAATAATACTCCATAAGTTAACATAGCCCATATATGCAACTATAGAAAAGCTGTGAATGATGAGAGACACTTCACGATTGCAGATTCTCAAGCAGCTACTATTTGTAGACATTAAAAGCCATGAGAGAACTGTTTCTTGGGAAAAACCCCCATAGCATAGCAAGGAAAACTCTTTTCCCAAAGTGAACTGAAAAAAACCTATTCTAGAAGTGATAAACTGACTAAATTGTTTCTATACATTGTTAGGGAGAAAGAAAAAGTTGTAGGGGGGAGGAGAAATTTTCTAAAAGTTTTATTCTGATTCTTATTGTTCTTTCTTTTAGTTACTGTTAATAAAGTTTTCTTTATACACTTTTGAAGTTTTGAGCCTACTTTGCCTTCCTCCTAATCCTATCTCACAGCAAGAAATGACTAAGTATATTCTAGTGAGTGAACTGGCATTTAGCCAGCACTGAATCCACCACATTAATTGGTGCATTGGCTGAGAAATTTCAAATTTATGAACCAAAACCACTAGACCAAGGCATCTAATCTGGTCATTTTTTCCTTGTCAATTTGCTCTTGTGTTTGTAATTCTTTCATGATATTGGTTAGAGCTTGTACCATGGTGTGGGCAGTTTGAAAGGAATTAAAGCTGCAACAGCTGCAGAGGCTGCGGTTAAAACTATTACAGCAGAAATGATGGCAAAGATCAACCAACCGAGAAATTTGGAAACTTGTTTCTTAGTCTTTTGGATTTCCTCCTGGAATAATTGAGCCAATTGTGAGAGTCCGTCTTGTCCTTCCCAAGTCCTAGTCAGATTTACAGGTACCCAAATTTCTGGTCTTCTCTTAAATGGAAGAAGAACAGAAAAGTTATTCATATCTTCATTGGTTACACATGATTTAAAACCAAAATAATTAGCCGACAGAAAATACAAGCCTTTCCTATAATCAATCAAAAAATCATTAGCTAAAGCAAAAACTGATGGGTGCAAAGTACAAGTCATTAGTGATTGTTTCTTTAGCAATATTAAATTTGCAATGGTAGCATTCTTGTTCAAGTTCACCTGGTATATGGTATTACCAAAACAGCATTTTCCACAGATACTTATGAACATGTGATTGATTACTACCTAGATAATATGGAATCAATGGTCTGGCCATTCCACAATCATGTGAAACAATGGTGTGGTTTGCCTTTTGGAAGGGAAGGATGATTTTATTTTTCCCCTTTTCTCTAAGGATACTATGTGGTCTCCAATAAATAATTCTCCCATACTGTAAGAATTGTTGTTGTGGTTGTTGTCCTAAACATGATGTCCATTCCAAACATTGTAAATTGGAAATGGTTGTAAAATTACATTAGGGATAATGATGTGAGGTGGCATCCACAGGACTGTTAGAGATAGACAGAATGGTTGGCAATGTAATAGCAGTCAATTTTTCTCCTGAGGATTCATATATCAAGTGCAATTTGTCATGGTTTAGGGCAAATTTGGGAAAGAAGCATCATATAGCCAACCCAGGACATAACTGCATAGAGAAATTGGCACTAGGTAAAGGTGAAAAGGTACTTGTTTGATTCCACATTAAGCAAATAGGTGGCAAATCAGTAACATAAGAAGCATTGATAGCATATGTATTTACAACATCCTGATCCTGATCCTGATCTAGAGGAGGAAGCCAAGTTTCTCCTACCCATTCTGTTCCATTGTTGTTGAGGGGATGTTCTGGATCCCACCAGGTCAGAGACCAAAACAGTGGTGGGTCAAAAACATGTGCCCAGTAGATTCTTCCTTCCACCATTTGATGGCAGTATAGCAGAAGAAAGATGACAAGACTCAACGTTGTTGTCCTTGGCTGGGTTTGATGTATGTTGCCCAGAGCCAATATGGTCCTGAGGGCAAAGAAACACATCCATAGCCTCTTCCCCAAGCTAGCAGTGGAACTGGACCTTTCTACTGACCACTGTGTACATCCTTGTATGTGACTTCTGGGTGAACTCCTTCTCCATCAGTTGTCTGACCCAGGAGCCTTTGATGTACCATGAGGTCATCCCTAGTGGAAAGATTAAAAAAATTTAAAACATAGGTTGCTTTATCAAGCTGCTCCTGAGGGAAAATGCCTATGGGATTCCCCTTTTTTTGTTTCAGTGGCATGTTTTTCAATGTGAAATGTGCCCTCTCCACTACGGCTTGGTCTGTTAGAGAATGGGCAATACCTGTAATATGTTTGATCTGCCAAGTATAGAAAAAAATCTTGTGTTTTTTAAGATGTATGTGCAGGTCCTTTATCTTTTGCCATCTGTTGAGGCACACCCATAGTAGTAAAGGCATGGAGCTGGTGTTGGGTGGCATCTTTTGATTTCTCACCTTTGTGAGCTGTTGATACTATGAAACCTGAAAAAGTATCAATGGAAACATGCACATATTTAAAAATCCCAAAACTCAATATGTGGGTAACATCTGCTTGCCAAATGTCATTAGGTTTTTACCCTCGTGGGTTTGTACCTAATGTTTGTGGTAAGGAAAAAGTTTGCTGGCATTGTGAACAAGCACTCACTATATCTCAAGCTTGTGGCAAGGTTAAGCCAAATTGTTTTGCCAGTGCTCAGGCATTTTGATGATAGAAATCATGAGAAAGTTTTGCCTGCCCTAATTTTTGTGATATAGTGACTGTCATGGTGAGAGCATCTGCTCTCACATTACCTTCCACTATAGGTCCAGGCAGAGTGGTGTGTCATCTAAGGTGAAAAATGTAATATTCATGAGACCTGTGAAGTAGAAGGTTATACAAAGTGGTTAATAACACAAAAAGATCTTTGTTAGAGACTTCCTTCAGGAATCAATGTTCCATTCTCTTGATGATTCCTGTAACATAAAGAGAATCACAAACCATGTTAATAGGTTCCTGTGAAAAAAGACTAAATGCTTCTACCACTGGTGGAATTCAAGCCCCTCAGGGCACAGGCCCAGAGGGAAATCCAGGTACAGGGATTGAACGGAAACTCCTGGAGAAACTGAGATATATGAAGCCACAAAGTGAAATAGAAATATAGATTTAGAATATAGATTTTAGCTTTTAGTAGAAACTTATACTAGGTGCCTTGAGTATCTAAAAAGCTGCAGCAGAGAAGAGAGCAGACGCCTTTTTGCCCTTAGGCACAATTCTACCATAGTAGTGGTATTTCCATAAGGTTACCCTGCCCCAGACAAAATGTAAACTTAGCCTGTTGTTCACAATTTTTAGATATAGTGTTCCCATAAATGAGGAGAACTGATAGAAATACATACGTAGTTCGGAGTAATACTCTGGTGATGCTGTGTAAAATCTTACAACCACTAGAATTAGGCCATGATTGGATAGAAAAGAAAAACTAGAACTGTGTATTAAACTCATTGGCTTATTGTTAACCTATACTTCTGTATGCTGGGTGTTCCTTCCTTCTTGCTTGCCTGCTGCCTGTTTTCCCCCTTAAGATCCTGCTTGGTTGTTGCTGTTTTGCTGCTGCTGCCATGCCAGAGATAACAATGTATCCCCTTGAAACTCTCGCCTTCAGAAGATGTTAGAAGAATATAGAATAAAGACTTTAGCGTGGCACAGCAGCAGCCTGTTCCTTTTTACTCTTGCATGGGTTGAGGCACCCATCACAAGCCCACATACCACAGCTGCCAGTTTGACTAGCTGGGTAGATCCAGGTTGGAAAGGTTTTGCGTGTTCCCATTTGTAAGACTGATCCTGGGGCCTTTCGAGAGTCTGATCTGGCTAGCTCTGGACCCCTGGGCCCTTCACAATCTCACAAGGACAAAAGTAAAAGACTGGAGGTGCTCTTTTTCCTCAGGATGAACATCCCACATTTATTGTGGAACCACTCCAGGAGGTCCGGGAGAGAGAAAAAGAGAGTTGAGGGTCTCGTCACGGGGGATTTTAAACCCAGGGGAAGGGGGGCGGAGGAGAGGGGCCACAGCCAATGGGATACAAGTGATGGGAGGGGTGAGGGGAAGAGTAACCTGGAGAGAGACCACCACCACAGGGGCTTTGGGGGAGATGGGAAAAACAGAACAAACCATGTGATACAAACATACTATTCAGTGCAAAATACCAAACACCCAGTGCAAAACAATAACTGAAGAAACCACTTAGTGCAATACAACACCCATTGTCCTGTATAATTTTTCCACAGGGTCACAGCTTTGTGTGTTTTCCCTGATCCATCAGTGAAAACAGTTTTTTCATCAGGGATAGGTGTTTTTGACTGTAGACGTCTTGGTAGGAAGTTCTTTGAAGGACTGCAACAATGCATGTCAAAACATTGTGTGAATAAACTGTCCATTATATTCCGCAAGAGCAATTTGAAATGACAGTGAATCCCTGAAGAGATTCTCTAATTCTGCTGCAATAACAGGGAGGTGTATCATTGCCAGATCATATCCTGTCAGGCTCTGACATTGGAGTCATCCCATCAACAGCAGTTGAAAAATAATTTTGAATTCAGTGGTTATAGTTTTTGGAAAAGGTGTGTGGCAAGAAAATCCATTCTAATAACCAGAAAGTACGTTCTTACACATCACATTGGCCAATAAGAGCATAGGGTTAGAAAGATTGTAAAATCAGGAACAGGCGCAAAGGCAAATCTGGGTTTTGACATCTGCAAAGGACTTGTTGATTTTATCACTTACAGTCTATAAAGCCTTTTGTGCAGTTTTTGTCAATTTCCATGGGGAAGAGAGGTCTGGGTCCCCTTTTAGCAATTGAAATAAAGGAGATAATTCTTCTGTTGCAATTCCCAACAGAGGGCGAAACCGTAAGCAAGGGATTTTAAAACAGCATCAGCTGCTGCTTGCATTTCAATTTGCCGTTTGATCACTGATTGCAGTTGGTTGATGAAGGTGATGTATGGTTCCTGGGCATCCTGACAAATAGCAGCAAAATCTGGCTCTAGGTTTTTTGTATCAGGTACTTTCCTTAGAGCACTGTCCTGGGTTGTAAGATATGGTTTGGGGGTATTCTATTTCCCATCTGTTATAGGTGGGGCAGTTTCTTCTGTTAATTGGGCAGTTTATCTCTTCCACAAACCAATCCTCTGGGGAGATATTTTCTGTTAATGGACCATTGAATCTCACTGCATGACTGATAAAATTACATCATCCCATTGTGAGAAGCTCTGCCCAGAGGGAGGAGCCAAGCATTCCTACCTGTATATAATCAGAGATTTGGAAGACCACAACCAGCCTTTTCCACTGGATTCCCAGAAGAGCAGCCTTTTCCCACTGGATTCCCAGAGGAAGATCAGGCCCATCTACACCACCACTGGATCTTCAGAAGAGAACTCCACCCTTCTACAGGATCAGTGCTTCAACAGAACCACATCTGTCACTCCAGGAGGACTGCAGCCACCATTTAATTGGACTGCTACCACCACCCTGACCAACAGGGTGTCAGGTCATATTCTGACTCTCAGTGGGGGTTTTTTTGTTTATGCTATTGCATTTCTATTTTTAATTTTCCTAGTAAAGAACTGTTATTCCTATTCCCATATCTTTGCCTGAAAGCCTCTTAATTTCAAAATCATTATAATAATTCGGAGGGAGAGGCTTTACATTTTCCATTTCAAGGGAGGCTCCTGCCTTCCTTAGCAGACACCTGTCTTTTCAAACCAAGACAAGCACACACCACAATAGTTGTGCTTTGGTCCCAGGCCTGGGGTTGTAATTGCAGCTGGGTACAGCCAGTGGCATACATGCCAGTTCCTGAGAGCTGGGGTGCCATGATATTAAGTGGCAGATTTTGATTACCATTATTCAATGCCTGGGTTTCAGCCAAATCTACAAATTCCATCCACCACACAAGGTACTGCCCCCCCAGTAAAACTGTTTTAAAAAGAGATTTCCAGTCCACCGGTAGCATGATATGTGATTCAGCTATAGCATCTATTAAATTCACAGTAAAAGAGGAATGCAAGCCATTTTCCTTCACTGATTTCTTTAGTTCTTTAACAATTTCATAGGACAACTGTTCACGATGTGGATTTTGATTACACTATATTACAGGCATAGCTTGTAAAAATTCAACATCTCCCTCTGGTAAAGCTCTCCTGTGGCAGTTATGTATGAACCTTTCTTGCTCAGGTTCAGTGGGTAACATGTCCTCATCATCATTAGCAAGGTGACATGGCATAGGCAGGAGGACGAGTGGGTGAAAGGGTTGCAGCTGCCTTTCGGCATACTGTCTGTAATATTTCTTCAGTGCTTGGAGCAGTGGCTGCCATAATGTGTATTGGGGTCAGAGGAGGGTATAAATCTGGTTCTTGGTCAGGATTGACTGGCCCTGGATCAAATGGATATTGGCATTTCAGATCATCCTCCTCAGGAAGAAAGGATAGTGGTTCATCCAAGGGGACATGGTCCACTTCCTTAAATTGTTGCAAGGCAGAATACATGACATGCCAAGTCACAATATCATCAGGGTGAATGTCATGGTGAGTAACCTGACTAGTTTGTAAGCATTCCCCGACTTTTTGCCAATGACTAAGTTCATAAGAACCATCAGAGGGGTACCAGGAGTTTTATTGAATCCAAATGAGTAAGGATATAAGTTTCTGAGGTATTACTTTAAATCCTTGCTCCCTGCTAATGTGCAACAGAGAGTCTTTATGGAGTCTTTGAGATTTGGTTGCACTTTGCCAAATAATTAAAGTGCTGCCCAGCTGCTCACTATGCTAACCTGATTCTATAGCTGTGAGGAGAGGAGCTCCTCGGTGATCTTGCTGACCCAACATGGTGGGTCAACTGGTGTGCATCACAGGACTGGATCACTGTAGCAGTTGTTAGCCCACGTTGTAGGGCACTATTTGTGATACATGAAGAGACAAGATCCACCAGCAGAAAGTGTGAATCTGAGTGATTCTAAGGTTTATTCGGAAGCATCAGTATATATATATATCTTTACTCCTAAGAGCTTTTTTTGGTTACAGCTTACAGATGTGTTCACAGTCTTACAATAAGTCTGTCCTCTTGACATTTTCCATTGGTCTCTCCAAAGCCATGGTAAAGGAGCATGAAGAGTGTACATCTATGTTGACGTAGAAGTAGAAACACATTTGTTCAGTTCTGTCTCAGGTACACGCTGTGTCAGAGAAACCGGCTGCTGGTGCTGCTGCTGCCATTCTCTGTTTAACTCTTTCCTTACACCAACACCTGTTAGCCCAAAAGCCCACAAGGCCATTTTATCTGTAACAATGCCAGACTTAATGTAAATGGCTCCTACTCAGGAAGCATTAGCTGGAGGAATGGAGGAGTCGGGGTCTGTCACACAGATCAGTGATGCCAATGGTGAATCGCCCCCCATACAGTTCACTGGTGATTAATGCTGTCCTTCCTGCCTCCACAAATGTGGGCTTTGAGTTATTCTGATGTATCATCTACATATTGGATGAATGCCACATTTCACGACTCTTGATACCATGATAGGCACAACACATCCTTATGCATTTTTATTAAAAACAAATATGACAATTGAATCTTGTGATCAATCATATTGCATCACAGCCATCAACCCTGTGTATATCTCCTGCATCACCCCTGAAAATATAACTGAAAGGAATTTTACTTATCTCTTACCTCTTTGTCAGCATACAAAAATATGGATTTCTGTGAATCTTACATGGGAATGGAAAAGGGAATCAGGAGTCGTGTATCTAAAACACCTGTTTTTAAAGGACTCTAAATGAACTAACAGATTTATTGCTTGGCTTATTGCTTTTATTGTATCTGCTATTATTTTTGCTTTGTCTCCTATTGCCACTGATGCTTTAACAGAACCAGTAAAAACAGCTCATGAACTCAGTTCTGTAATGAATAATTTCACAGAGGAATTACAAATGCAAACAGTACTTGATCAAGAAATATTAGCATGCTTAGACAACCTTGAGGCTGCTTTGCTATGGGTAGGAGAAAAACAAGATGCCCTAAATACCCAATTGCGCCTTCACTGCAATTGGCAGCACACTGATACTAACGTATGTGTCATGGGTTAACACTGGTGCAGTGCCAGTGCACCTATGAAAACATATTTTTCTCAAATGGCTGCTGTGAGATGTGACCAGAAACAGAGCAGAGAAGGCTCAAGCTTAAAATTAAAGAAAAAACCTTATTAAGCTACACTATAATAAAAGGAACACACAAAATTCAGAATGAAAACCTTCCAAAACATTCCTCTTCCCCCCCCACCCAATTTCCACCAAAGCATAGTGAGACAAAACCTTGGATTCTCAGTCAAGTTACCACCTCTCAGATAATCAATTATTGGTTCATCAAGGGAGAGAGGAGTCTCTCTTGTACCATAGTCTTCCACAGGAAACACAGTTGAAACCTCTTATGTTTCCATGTCACACGTGGCACCGCCTGGAGAAAATCTGCCATTGTGACATCCTGCTTCCATGTACAGTGCATGGACCAAAACTGCTTATAGGGTTCTTTTTAAGGATACATTGCCAAGTACCAAAAAACAACAGTTTCTCATTTGGGGACAAGAGTTCCCCCCATTTTCACCTCCCCTGGGGCCGAGGGTCTTGAGAACAGAGATCTTCTTCCTCCCTGAAGACAGAGGGCACCACACCCTCCTCATCTTTCTCTGTTCACTTCACTCCTACACATGGCATCACTGCAGCAGGTCACTCTCTCTCCTGCACTGGCAATCACTACAGCAGGTCACTCTCTTGGCTCAAACCACTGCATCCCCCTAACTGCAGTCTCTGTGTTACAGGAAAATTGGTTCAGTCTATGGCTATACAAGAAAAAGTCCAGCCAAAGGCCACTCCATCATCTCTTCCCACCTAGGATTCTTTCCCATCTTCTTCTGACATCTCAGGTCCTGGGCTGTCTCTCTTCTCTTTCAGATCAAGGAGGATTAGTGTTTCGCAAAGATTTCTTTGTCTAAGGAGGGGTTAAAATCTCGGGCTGTGCTGCCCTCAGGACGGCTGAAATCTCACAGCGGCCTGCCCAAGACTCCCACGGCTAAGCACCTTCCCTCCCCTTTCTATTTCTCCTCTGCCTGCTGCCAGCACATGATATCAAATTTCAAGGTGGCACAGGCGGTCTTGCTCTCTGGGGGGAGGGGCTGCCCGGAACATCCCAGTGTTTCTCCACCCCTCCATCCTGCAGAGGCCAGCCCAGTTCCATTCCCTTCACCCCGCTTCTCTGTCCGGGGCTCCTTGCCTACCTCAGCCTAGGTGCATGGCTTCCCCTCCCCCACCCAGCCTGTGGCTGGGTGGGGGAGGTCTGAACTCTTCACTGACGGAAACAAAAGAGAGTTCCTCTGGGAGTTCTCTGCTTTTAACCTCCTGTGTTCTCAGAGGCGTGTCCATATCTTCAGTGGTTACACCAGGTGTCAATATTCAAATCTGACCACTGATTGATTTGAGTATAACTTCCCAAGAAAACTCACTTCCTTGTGAACCTATGACAGTATATTACCCTTGTAGAATGGAACTCTTCTGAAACTTCTTGGGATAAGGTGAAGGCTCATTTAAAGGGGGCATTTTCTACAAATATGAATGAAAATATAAATGCATTAAGAGATAGCCTTAGGAAATACTCTTTACAAACCATTTCTGAACAGAATTTCTATGATATGCTTGCTAATGACCTTACTTGGATTAATCCAAAACTTGGTCTAAGGGACTAAATTTACGCATATGACTGTTTGGTGCTTTGGTGGTGGGTGTCTTTTATTCTCATTACAGGACTTCTTTGCCTCTGGGGACTGTTCCGAGCCAACAAATAGGCAGAAGCAAATGTAATGGCTGCCACCATGATCAATTCCTCCTCAAACAAAGAAGTGGGAGATTTAGATGTAACTGCTGTTCGACCTTAGCATCTCCCTGAGAAATCACATACTGTAGTATATGGTAGAGATAATTCATGCTATTAATGTATAAAATATTGTAAAATCCAAGCTATGTCTTTTGACCACCCCAGCCAGGAGCAGAGTCTTATTTTTATCCAATTAGTTCCCGGACAACGTTAAGATAATATTGAGTCTCTTAACGTATGAATGGAACCTTCCTGAAGTGATGATCACCGACTTCCCTGGAATGCAGGAGTGATCTCGCACCTTGAAGATTGCATCTACTACACTGATTACCGGCGCCACCCTTTACATGTGAATGCCGACTTCTCCGGAGTGCTCTGACAACATCTAGACACCTGGAACTGGACTTTTATCTAACCCTCCACATGTATGGCCCCAGTTCTGCGTGTGAAGGGACACAAAGGAACATTCAGTCATCTCTGCCTCAGGCAGAATAAACTGTATAAAAGCTCGCTGCAAAGCAGCCGGTGTGAACTGAGGGGGAGACTCTGACATTTTGGTGGTCAGATCCAGGTTCACCCAGCGCCAATCCCGGGATTGACGCTGCCCTTGGCTGTGGTGGTTTTTTTTTCTGATTGGAATTCTATTTCGCTGACAATCTAAAAAATCATGGCTAAATTTTCTTATAAATTTAGCTCCTGATTTGATCATTTATAACAATTTGGTGACAGCCCGATGTGATTTGATATTGGGGTTTGGGACCCCCTTCCCATCCGAGGGGCGCCCCGCTGATTTCAGTGGCCTGAGCAGGATTGGATTCCGAAAAAACCAATCAAATTCACAAAGAGCCGTGACCGGAGTCGCGAGCCACAACCAGAGCCATCAGCCAAGGGGGATAAAAGGGCTCAGTTCTCGGCAAGCTCGGAACAGATCTAGAGAGATCTCAGAGACCCAAGGTTATTTTCCCTCGGAAAAATCAACGTGCATGAAGAAATCCACACAGGAAAAGGAACTGTAAGTATTGTGTGGTTGAGTGGAGCGTGATCGGACGCGTGTGTGAGAGGTGGCTTTGTCACGAGGTGAGTGCAGACCCCACGGTCGCAGTTCCACTATCCCGCGAGGGACGTGGTTGACCAAGGGGGAAGTGAAAGGCTTTTGTCGAACACACGAGACCCTAGGCTCGGAGGGAGACTAGGGGGAAAACCGGTCACGGTTGGGATCAGGAGGGGGAAGAGACGAGCCTGGAAAATTCAAGGAACTCATCTGCCTTCTGAAACTGGAGGAAACAGGTAAAAATCAGCCCAAAAAGTCGGCAGAGCGGTTCGCTGCTCGACTGAGTCAGGATGGCGGCTTTTTGCAAGCCGGAAGACCCGACATCGGAGAGAAAGACAGGACCCGCAATGGACGTCCCGGCGAAACGAGAAAAGGTAAGAAAAATCGTAACACTTCTTGAGAAAATGGGGTTGGGAAAGAGCAGACTCCAGAGAAAAGCCCAGGAAAAACCCTCCCAGGGTCCCGAGAGAATTCTGCCAGAAATCCCAAGAGATAGTTCCCTGGGGTGGATGCTGGAACACTGGGACGAAAGCCTGCGGAGGGTGGGAAAGGCCAAGGAGAGAATGATCCATTTTTGTATGGAAAAATGGGGAGGGAGGGAGATTGGAAAATACGTGGTCTGGCCGATATTCGTCACGTTTGAAACTTGGACTTGTGAGTCTTTCTATGACCACGTGGCCAGTCGCTGTCTGCGGGATCCTGAGGAGATCGAGTACACCGACTTGTGGAGGCAAGCTTGTCTGGGTCTATACCCAATACGAGCGGGAAAGGAATGGGAACCATTGGAAAATCTTCCACCCCCTTCCCTTGTGGCCTGGCAGCAGCCCGATCCCACCCAGGCACAAGCGGCGCCAGGGATGCCCCCCGAGGCGGGGGCTCCGCAAGCCCAGGCGACAGCATCACCGCCACCACCAGAGCAGGCGGCGGCATCCGCTTTCCCACATGGCCATGCGGCGACAAAGCCGCTACCACAGACACCTCCAAAAATTGAGGAGAGAAAGGTATACGTCTCTAGGGATATCTCTCCCCCGGCACGTCGGATGAGGCGGTGAACAAGAAGGGCCACCATGGGGGAAAGTGGGGACGAGGAGGAAAAACCCGGCATCTACCCTTTACGGGAAGTGCCGACAGCTCCAGGGGTGATTGGATACGTACACACCCTGATCAACACAAGCGACGTGAGGGTGTTCAAAAAGGAAATGGGAAAATTAATGGATGATCCTTTTGGGGTGGCGGAGAGGTTGGATGAGTTTTTGGGAACCAGCATATACACCTATGAGGATCTCCAAGCGATCTTAAGATCTCTGTTTAACAACCAGGACAGAGACATGATCCGGCAAACCGCAATTGAGGATTGGGAAAAACGAAACCCGAATGGGGGAGCCAGGTAAGAACGGTGGCCAAACCAGAAGCCGTCTTGGGAAGCCCAGACAGACAAGGGGAGACAGAAAATGATAAATTTAGGAACTATGGTCATTCAAGGTATCCGGGAGGTGGTACCAAAGGGGCAGAACATGAGCAAGGTACTCAGGGAATGTCAGGGGAAAGATGAAACCCCCACGGAGTGGTTGGAAAGGCTCCGGAAGGGTCTGAGAATGTATTCAGGAACAGACCCTGACTCCCCAGTGGGAATGGTGTTGTTGAAAACGCAGTTTGTGGCGAAGTCATGGCAGGATATTCAGAAAAAGCTAGGATATTCATCACGGGGGAAGGGCTCGGGCAAACAAAGGCAGGATTTTGAGTGCTTTTACTGCAAACAGAAGGGGCATATCGAACAGAATTGTCCCAACAAAGCCAAGGACCAGGCGATGTTTCAGGAAGATTAGGGGTGTCGGAGGCTTTTCAGTTTGGGGTCCGGAACACTGAGGGAGCCCTTGATAAAATTAAGAGTGGGACCCCACAAGGAAGAAATGTGGTTTATGGTAGACTCAGGGGCGGAACGGAAAACTGTGCTACAGGTAGCAAAGGGGTGCTCACTGAGCAATGATTCCATGATGGTAACTGGGGCAAAAGGGGAACCTTTCGAGATTCCAATCATAAAATATATAGAAATAGACACAGGAAATAAAAAGTAAAAAGGAAATATATTGTTGGCCAGGGATGCAGACTTCAATTTGCTGGGGTGGGATATGATGGTTGCTCTGGAAATTGGGTTGGCGGTGGAAAAATCCCAGCTCAAGGTGAGACTTTACAGCCTCACTGCTGAAGACGAAGAAAAGATAGACCTGAGGGTGTGGTATGTTCGGGGGGAAGCTGGGAGACTGGACATTGAACCAATTTGGGTTGAAATTGAGAGGCCAGAAGACCCGATACAGGTCAAACAATATCCCCTCTCCATGGAAGGGAGGAGGAGCTTGAAACCAGTGATTGATGAATTAATAAAGAAAGGTACACTAGAGCCGTGCATGTCAAGACACAACACCCCAATTCTGGCAGTGAGAAAAGCAGATGGCAGCTTTAGGCTGGTGCAGGACTTAAGGGCTGTGAATCAGAGAACTAAGACTTTGTTCCCCACAGTTTCAAATCCTTACACTTTGTTGAACAATATCTCTCCTGAGGACACTTGGTACAGTGTGATTGACTTAAAGGACGCTTTCTGGACCTGTCCTCTAGCTGAGGACAGCCGCGATTATTTCGCGTTTCAGTGGGAAGACCCGGAGACGAACAGAAAGCAGCAGCTCAGGTGGACTTCGTTGCCT
Organism: Agelaius tricolor; assembly: GCF_023055355.1. Lineage (NCBI taxonomy): Eukaryota > Metazoa > Chordata > Aves > Passeriformes > Icteridae > Agelaius > Agelaius tricolor. Next base: position 8,186,563 of record NW_027269281.1, read on the forward strand.
CAGGGCTTTGTGGACTCTCCAAATTTAGTTGGACAGGCACTTGAACAGGTTTTAAGTAATTTTGTACCAACCAAAGGGACAAAACTTCAGCAGTATGTAGATGATTTGTTGATTGCAGGTCAAAGGGAGGAGGCTGTAAGGACAAGCACAATCGAGCTTTTGAAGTTTTTGGGGGAAAGGGGGTTGAAGGTTTCAAAGCCAAAGTTGCAATTCGCAGAGCCCGAGGTCAGGTACTTGGGACATTGGTTAACCAAGGGCAAAAAGAAACTGGACCTAGAGAGGGTGGCAGGGATTATTGCCTTGCCACCCCCGCAGACAAAAAGGGAGGTCAGACAGCTTTTGGGGTTGTTGGGATATTGCTGGCAGTGGATTGAAGGTTACAGTGAAAAGGTGAAGTTTCTATATGAGAAACTCACCACGGACCAGATCAAATGGACAAAGACAGATGAAGAAGAATTTAAGGGAGTCAAGGAGGCACTCACAGCAGCACCAGTGCTGAGTTTCCATGATGTGAGAAAACCCTTTCAGTTGTTTTTGGATGCTAGCAATCACACGGCACACGGGGTGTTGACGCAGGACTGGGCGGGGGTCAGGAAACCTGTGGGTTACTTGTCCCGGCTTTTGGACCTGGTCAGAAGGGGCTGGCCCACGTGCTTGCAGGCAATTGTGGCAGTGGCTTTGCTGGTGGAGGAGGCCAAGAAGGTAACCTTCGGTGCACCTCTGGTAGTATTCGCACCGCACAATGTGCGGGGCATACTACAGCAGAAAGCAGACAAATGGCTCACTGATGCAAGGTTGCTGAAGTATTAAGCCATTTTGATTCACTTGCAGGACTTGGAATTGAGAACTACGACTGTGCCGAATCCTGCGCAGTTTCTGTTTGGGGAAGCTGCAGAGGAGTTGGTTCATGACTGCGTGGAGGTGGTTGAGTTACAGACCAAAGTCAGGGAGGATTTTGAAGAGGAAGAATTGGACGAGGGAGAAAAGTGGTTTGTGGATGGGTCAAACAGAGTGATTGAGGGGAAAAGGAAATCAGGGTACGCAGTCGTGGATGGGAGAATGGGAGAGGTGATTGAAGCAGGTCCCCTGAATGCAAGCTGGTCAGCGCAGGCATGAGAACTGTACGCAGTTCTGAGAGCGTTGAAGGGACTGAAAGGGAAAAAGGGAACGATTTTTACAGATTCAAGGCATGCCTTTGGGGTGGTTCACACGTTTGGGAAAATTTGGGAGGAAAGGGGACTGATCAACACGAGAGGAAAGGGACTGATGCACAGGGAGTTAATCTGGCAAATTTTAGAAGCTCTAAGGGGGCCGGAGGAAATTGCGGTGGTCCATGTGAAGGGACACCAGGCAGGAATTCAGTTCTGGGCCAGGGGGAACAACTTGGCAGACCAGGAGACCAAAACTGCAGCATTGATGATGGTGAGTACCCCAGAGATCAAAAGGGAAGAAGCCCCTGATGATCCCCCTCAGCTCTCCCAAAAAGAGATCGAATGTTATAAGAAAATCAGAGGAAAATTGAAGGAAGGTAAGTGGAGACTACGTGACGGGAGAGAACTGGTTTCCAGAGGTTTTACCAGAAGGATTTTGCAGAAATTGCACCAGAAAACACATGGGGGGCACAAGCCCTGGCGGAACAATTTTTGAAATTTTTCGGATGCAAGGGAATTTATGAATTGGCAAAACAAGAGGTACAAGGATGCCTGATTTGTCAAAGGGTAAACAAATCAAGGGCCAAGCAGGCTGCCCTGGGGAGTCACCCCATTGCGTACTGACCATTTGAAAGAATCCAAGTTGATTTCACGGAATTGCCAAAAGTGGGAAGGTTCAAATTTGTACTGGTAATTGTGGACAAATTGACTCATTGGGTGGAGGCCTTTCCCAACTCACGGGCAACGGCTCAGACAGTGACCAGAAAATTGCTGGAGGAAATTGTACCCCGTTATGGGGTAGTGAATTGCATTGATTCAGATCAAGGAACACATTTTACATCAAAGGTTGTTAAGCAGATGGCTGATGCACTGGGCATCCGATGGGAGTACCACACTCCGTGGCACCCCCAGAGTTCAGGACAAGTGGAGAGAATGAATCAGACCTTGAAGGCACAGTTATCTAAATTAATGTTAGAAACTAAGATGTCCTGGCTGAAGTGCCTGCCTTTGGCACTGCTTAATATCCGAACCATGCCTCACTCGGAGACAGGGCTCTCACCGTTTGAAATGGTATATGGAATGCCATATAGACATGGAATGCCGGTGGGACACCCCAGGTTTGAGGATGGTCAGATTCAACCATATCTGGTTGCAATCAACAGGAATTTACTGGAACTCAGAAAACAGGGAATAGTGGCCCAGAGTGCTCCTTTGAGATTTGCTATTCACAAAATCCAACCGGCTGACAAAGTGCTTGTGAAAGTGTGGAAAGAAATGCCGCTCTCTCCTCACTGGGAAGGTCCTTTTCTTGTGCTCCTGACAACAGACACGGCCATTCAGACAGCGGAGAAGGGCTGGACGCACACATCTAGGGTGAAGAAAGTTGAACAGCAGGAGGAAGCACCCAAGTGGAGGGTCACTTCTTCCCCAGGCGACTTGAAGATCAGACTCCAACGTCCTTGTAAATGACCGACGGTGAGCAGATAAGTTGTATACTGTCAGATTTTGTATGCTATCCGTTTGTACACTTTAAGTGTGAATATTGTCAAGGGGTTTTTGTTATTCATTGTAGAAGGGGACAGAGGCTGAAGGGGCTGTGTACTCAGTGTTTGGAGGAGGAGCTTGAATTGACTGACCGTATCCTGACCTTAGCCACCAATTTGGGAATCATTGAATTGGACTCACAGGAGTGGTTTCGCATTTTTCAAAACAGAGTGCGTGGGAAGCTCAGATCTCAAGCAGAAATTTTGGATGTGGAGTGCCGGAAATCCATCAGGGTCCCGTGCAGTTCCGATGCAATCAGAGTGTCACGGTGGGGCGCCTTTAAGAGGAGGTATGCGGCTAGGTCCGAGGGCGTCTTCCCCGAAGAATACTCCTGCTGCCGCGAAGATGGTCTTCCGCGCCACTGGTGGCACCCCAGGGGGCGGAGGCAAAGGCAGAGGAGTACGCCTGGTGGGGGTGCTGATTGGCCTGAGCCTAGCCATGTGCGGGACGCAGAGTCTGCACACTGAGGTCCCAAGGAAGGGCAGAAGCAAAAGCGCCGCAGATGAGTGTGACCATAGTCACAAGGGTTTTCAGGATGAAGAAGAGACGAGAATGTTGACTCCATGATCAGAAGGCTTGATTTATTATTTTATGATATATGTTACATTAAGACTATACTAAAAAGAAATAGAAAGGAAAAGGTTTCTTCAGAAGCTAGCTAAGCTAAGAATAGACAAGAATGAATAACAAAGATCTGTGTCTCAGACAGAGAGCAAGAGCCAGCTCTGCCATGAGTGGTCAGGAAATCCAAACACCCACAGGAGACCAATCACGGGTCTACCTGTTGCATTCCACAGCAGCAGATAACCATTGTTTACTTTTGGTTGCTGAAACTGCAGCTTCTCACAAGGAAAAATCCTAAGAAAGGATTTTTCATGAAAGATGTCTGCGACAGATGAGTGTGGAAAATGCACTCAGGTGGTCTCAGTCGTAGGGGACGGGGGACACTCAGCATACCAAGCCCTAAGGGAATGTCTCAGGGAAACTGGCAGGTACTGTTGGAAGAATGGCACTCAGGTAAAATTGTGTGAATTGGAGATGGGGACTTGGTGTATCAATCCCGAGGCAGGGCTAAGGAACAGGCAGTCAAGTGAACACAAGCATCAAATGAGAAAACGAAGTGTGGAACCAATGTCAATCCCCATTTGTAATGAATGTAACCGAACCATGTGGGTTGGGGGGAAGATGGAATCTATCTTTATCCCATATCACCAGGTGAATCCATTGTGCTATGACAATGCAGGGCTGGGAATATGCATGATGAATGGGAAAATGTACTGGATGGCGAGAAATACAAAATTTGACAACAAATTTACCTTGAACAAGGACCCACTCATATTGGACCTGGCACCGGCAAATGATGACAGGGTGTGCCTGCAATATGATCGGGTTGTTTGTTTCACAAAAAATAAAAATGATGAGGATCCTGAGGGGAGAATGAGGGAGATAACTCAGGAACTGAGAAGGAAGGAGTCAGAAATGAGGAAGAAAAGAGTTGAACAGGAGTGATTGAAAGCATTGGGTGAACAGTATGAGATGCTGGAAAAACAATATGCTGATGGGGAATTACCTTCCCCAGATAGGAACCTGTTCATTGATTTGATGCAAGAAATTGCAACTGAATTGGGATTGTCGAATTGGATTTGTGGGGGGCTGAAGTCTGCAGAGAAATGGCCTTGGAAAAGGGAAGGTCTGGCTCCAGAACAACTCTTGAAATGGGACAATCCGAGGGTCTCAAAATTGGCACAGAGACCTGAGGGGTGGATTTTGGATCAAAGGGTAATTGGTACAATCTGCATCAGTCAGGAAGGAAGGGAGTACACTGAGATGGTGGGATACACTCCTTGTGTATCCACCCTGACAGTGAACTCAGACACAAAGGGCAAAGTCTGGCAACCAGCACCTCCTTTGGGGTACTGGAGCCGGAGGAACAAGACAAATTGTGAATGGGACAAAAGAATGGGATTGTGCTGGATCAAAAATCCAGGAGCCAACCCTTTCCAAGCCTTGGAAGGCATGAGGGAATACTGGGGAGACCCAGGGAGAATAAATATTAAATGGAAAGCCCCGGATGGAATTTACTGCATCTGTGGGAAGAAGGCACACAGTGAGTTCCCCCCAAGGTGGAAGGGATCATGCACCTTAGGCATGATCTGACCAGTTTTCTTTACTCTCCCAAGGACAAAGAGTAATCTGCTAGGGGCTCTGTTATATGAGACCCTGAGAAGGGAGAGAAGAAGCCTGAAAAAGATAATACCAGTGATAAGTGGTAAACAAACTTGGGGGGAGGAGGAGTGGCCAGCGGCAAGAATAATTGATTATTACGGGCCGGCCACGTGGGCCCAGGATGGAAGCTATGGGTATAGGACTCCGATTTATCAGCTGAACAGACTGATTAGGTTGCAGGCAGTTGTGGAAATTGTTTCTAATCACACCTCTGAAGCCCTGGATTTACTTAGTCGGCAGCACACCCAGGTACGGGCATTTGTGTACCAGAATCGAATAGCTTTAGACTATTTGCTGGCCGAGGAAGGGGGAGTGTGTGGAAAGTTCAATGAATCGGAATGTTGTATTGAGATCGATGATTATGGGGAAACCATAAGAGGTTTGGCGGCCGAAATTAAAAAGGTGGCCCATGTCCCTGTTCAAAAATGGAATTCAATTTTACAGTCTTCATGGTGGGACAAACTATTTGATGGGGCATGGTGGAACAAAGTGATGTTTTTTGTGCTCTGTTCAGTAGCCGTAACCCTATTCCTCCCTTGTGTGATTCCATGATTTATCAGACTGATCCACTCTGTGGTCCAGGGAATGCAGATTGCAATAATTCCCGTGGATTTGGAAGGAGCTTCCGGAGGCAACACATCTAAGATCATGAGATTGGGAGAAAGGAAGTATGCCAGCAATGCTGCAGAGGCACTGGAAAAATTTGAGAAACAGGCAAATGTGAAAATGAATAATATGGGATATCGGTGTTCCACAAGGGGAGTACCGAATAGTGTAAAGGAGTACTCTGTGAGACACCCTTAATGGTGGTGGGTAGATGTAGGAAATGAGAAATTTAGCAATTTTTAAGCATGAATTAAATTGGTGAAATAAATGGGGAGGGATTGTAAGTATATGGTAGAGATAATTCATGCTATTAATGTATAAAATATTGTAAAATCTAAGCTATGTCTTTTGACCACCCCAGCCAGGAGCAGAGTCTTATTTTTATCCAATTAGTTCCCGGACAACGTTAAGATAATATTGAGTCTCTTAACGTATGAATGGAACCTTCCTGAAGTGATGATCACCGACTTCCCTGGAATGCAGGAGTGATCTCGCACCTTGAAGATTGCATCTACTACACTGATTACCGGCGCCACCCTTTACATGTGAATGCCGACTTCTCCGGAGTGCTCTGACAACATCTAGACACCTGGAACTGGACTTTTGTCTAACCCTCCACATGTATGGCCCCAGTTCTGCGTGTGAAGGGACACAAAGGAACATTCAGTCATCTCTGCCTCAGGCAGAATAAACTGTATAAAAGCTCGCTGCAAAGCAGCCGGTGTGAACTGAGGGGGAGACTCTGACATTTTGGTGGTCAGATCCAGGTTCACCCAGCGCCAATCCCGGGATTGACGCTGCCCTTGGCTGTGGTGGTTTTTTTTTCTGATTGGAATTCTATTTCGCTGACAATCTAAAAAATCATGGCTAAATTTTCTTATAAATTTAGCTCCTGATTTGATCATTTATAACACATACTAAGGGTCATGACCAGCCATAAATACTTATGCAAGAATGCCTTAATTGTTGTATTGCACGAAATATTATATTTAGTTGTTTTGCACTGGGTTTGCTATTTTGCACTGAATAGTATGTTTGAATCACATGGTTTGTTCCCTTTTTCCCCTCTCCCCCTAAGCCCTGGTGGTGGTCTTGTCCTGGGTCACTCCCTCCCCTCGCCCCTCCCATCACTTGTATCCCATTAGCTGTGGCCCCTCTCCTCCGCCCCCCTTCCCCTGGGTTTAAAATCCCCCATGACGAGACCCTCTACACTCTTTTTCTCTCTCCCAGACCTGGAGTAGTTCCACAATAAACATGGGACGTTTGTCCTGAGGAGAAAGAGTGCCTCCAGTCTTTTACTTTTGTTCTTGTGAGATTGTGAAGGGCCCAGGGGTCCAGAGTTAGCTGGATCAGACTCTTGAAAGGCCCCAGGTCAATCTTACACTTAATTAAGCAGCTTGAAAGCTAGCTGAAGTGGAATGCTTGAGAATGTTTGCGATAAGAGCAAGAAACATCCTCCTCTACTATTTGTTTGCATGTTGATTAGTGATTTTAGTATCTTGTTTGGCTGCATAGCCTAATAACATAGCCTGTAAACAGTAAAATATATAAAAGGCTCCCACATGCTTAATAAAGCAATTCTGTCACACTGTTATGGATTCCATGCCTCAGTTGCTACAATAAGTATGTGTAATTGAACTTTGGGTATTCAAGAAAAAGCAAAATAAGAATTATGTCATGCTTGATTTTCATATTCATTCAGTCTCTGCTTGGATTTACAGTAAAATGAGTAACATGTTGACTTGTTATAAAACAATCTTTATTGTATACATTGTTCTGTGATTAAAAAGCTTTCCCTTTCATCTTTATATAATACATGCAAATTTATATTCTGTATATTTTGCAAGTCATTTAATTGCTTCTATATTGTGTCCACATGTATTGATAATAAAATAGGAAGAATGTAATTTGAACTGATTTTGATTTCTAAGTTTATTTGAGAGGCAGTCTAACATATGTCCTATAGGAGAAAAACCCATGTAAGTACAAGGTGCATTTTCTGCCCCCTACAGAAGAGATTTATGCATTTAATTCTTTCTGGTAATTTTTTTTCCTCTGCTGTAAGAGCAAAGATGAACCTTATATTTTGCTCTTTTATGCTGAAGTATCTTTGAATAACTCTTGAGAAAAAGTACTGATCAGTTTATTCTATTATTAAATTTCTTACAGTGTCTCCTAAGCCTTGCTAATTTTTTTTAGTGCAGTCTTCAAGAGGACATGTTAAAAATGCCTTGTAAGTAATTCTGTTTGGACAATTTTAAACTAATGTATTGGAGAACACTCCTGGATATAATACTTTTTTTATTTTTCCTTTTCTCACAACTGCAAACTAACTTTTAATTTTTTTCATTATTTTAAATATGAATCATGATTCAGTGCTAAATAAAAACAGTTGAGATTAAGTACTTTCAGTATCCCATTGTGTTAGATAACTAAAAAGTTATTTTATGTAACTATATAAATTCCTTCTGGAAATTTAGCAGAGTCAGACTTTACCAGGAAAAGGTTTTCAGGTTTTTCAGAATCACTGATGAATACACTTTTTGAAGAAGAAAATACATACATTTATTACTAACATAATAGTCATATACAAATCAGTAGTTGAGATAAAGAATATTATATCTCTGCAGTTATTTGGCTTTGCTAGTCATGTCACTTCAGTTAAAAATCATGACTAAAATATGATAATAATGTTATAATTATGTAATGCTTAGTGACCTAGAAGAGCTGTAATATATGTTGTGGTAGTTGGAAAAGTAAAAAACTGTCGGAACCCAGGAAATTCCTCTGGCTGCCCTGGAGGGCTCAAGCCCCTGCCCGGGGGGCTCAGAGACCTTGTCACAGAGCCCAAGACCCCTGTGCCTTTGATCTTGACCCATGGAAAAACAATTACCAACCTTTATATGAAGAATTACAAGTCAAAAGAGTTTAAGTAGAATAATAGTTAGTTTGTCATGGGGTGGAAAATAGATTTTTGAGGTTTTTAGAATGGGGGCTCGGGGTCCCAAGATGGAGGAATTTGGGTGTGCCTTGTCCTTTTTCCTTCTTCTTCCTAGCCTCCATCTTCTGGGTGATGTTGGCATTTTTAGATTGGTTTAGAGTAGAAACTCATTGTCTAACATAGATGACAGGTATTGGGAAGTTATGGTAAATAATGTACATGTAGTTTTTTGTATAAAAGATGACACCACCTCTGAGGTGGTCAGAGTGCCTCTGTCTGACCTGCTGAACGGACCTCAGCAGGCCAGGAGAAAGAATTTTATAGATAAGAAACAATAAACAATCTTGAGAACGAGAACTGAAGAGTTCTGACTCCTTCTTCGACCGCTGGGCTGGGAAAAGAGACCTGTTTTGGGCAGCGGTTGCCCGCAGAGAGCACCATCTTGGGGGGAGTGTTTCTGTGCCATTCTTCCTTTTCCTTCCTACACGTGGTCACCTGCAGCGGGTGCCATCTTGGAAAAGGGGGGTTACTCTGCTATTTTGTTTCTCTTTGTTCCCAGGGAGTTTGTGAGATTTAGCAATTTTGTATCTAGTGATTATTTACTGTTATTTTTTGCCTGTTGCTGTTTCGCTTATTAGTGAACTGTTATTCTTTCACTTATATCTACTCGTATTCATTTCCCCTCATTAGTGGAAAGAGATTGGTTAAAACTATAAGGGGAGGTAACTCATTTCAGTGTCCACCTCTTAAATTGTCTTAAACCAAGACAGAAATATTTTCCTTTAGCTGGATAATTTGATCATATGTATTTTTTTTATAGCACAGAGGGATATTCTCAGCTTTGAAGCATTGGCTGCATGAAGGAGTACTTAACCTTTGCCTCATAGGCATTATGGTAGTTGTAAGAAGGATAATATGACTCCATGAAGGAGCCCTAAATCTTTTCCTCATAGGCAGGACAGTAGTAGAAGTGAGACAAGTATGACTCTGCTGTCTTACAGTGGTGATAAGGCCTTGCAGAAAGAAGAAAAATCCCACAACTAAAAGCCTACAACAAAAAAAAAAAACCCTAGAGAGTGTTTCTTCTGATATCTTTGAGGTTCAAAAATGCAGTATTCAAGACTTATTAGCTTTTAGTTATGTATTCAAATTTTAAATTTACAAAACTTACTTTAGTAACAGAGATTGAAGGAATATGACTGTTCTTTGTACTTTCATTTCTCCATCTGTAAATTAGAGCTAAATTATATTCAGTTTGAGAAGAACTTAAAATAAAATGATAAATTGTATTATCAGAGAAGATTAATTATTCAGTATAGACTGTGTTGTTACAGTGTTTGGGGAAATACTGTAGATATTTGATAGAAATTAAAATTATGATGCAATGCCTGCTTACATTAAATATAGTTTGCATCAGTGTCACAGTAGCTTACATAAATGTGTATTAGAAAACAGGATAAGATGTATTTACCTTGGTCTATTACTGTAAGGTTTTCTTAATTATGCTTAATTTCTTATAAGAGGTGCTGAAACAGCTACAAGGAAGTATTGAAGATGAGAAAATGACATCTTCTGGAAAAATTGACTTAATAGAATGACTTTAAGGTAAATTTAGAATTATGCTTTAAGTAGGTTCATTTGTTTCTTGCTGTTGCTTTTGGATAAAATTTTCCAACACACCCGTAATTTCTTTCTAATGCTAGCTTTTGAAGTTAGGCAGAATCTCAGTGTCTGTTATTTTTTTGCCAATTAAAACACATTTTAAAAAAAGACTGTGTTCTTATGTTGCTTTTGTCTTTTTGCTGATGCTACCCCATGGCTTCATATGAATTGCTTTTGATATATCTTACACTTAATTCACTTTATCATTAAAAAACTGGTTTTAATGTTTTTAATAAGTGGTGGATAAGTTCCATCAATTTTATGAAGTCATTTACGTGCTCTGACCTTTCCCTGTCTCATTACTAAAACCTGAAATATAGTAGCTGATGTCTATATTTAGACTGCTATGGTGGAAACACTTATTCACATCTGGGGAATCCATGGGAAAGAGGCTATTAGAAAGTCAGACACAGGAGTAAATCCTATGATATTTATTCAACACTGCTTGTTTTTTAAGAAAGGCAGGCATACTAGTATTGTGATACTGTTCTGGTTGACAGGATTGCAGTTTAGAAATCTAGTTCAGAGGATTAGTATTCTCTAACTACCATTAAGATTGGTTTTATTCACATTATGTTCTGTGTATCCTAAAGCAAAATGTTTTAACTGTTTCCATCAAAAAAGTCATAGATTTGTTCATGAAGTGAGAAATTAAGATAAAAATTATCTTCTAGGTTTCTTCTGCGCAATTTCAGCTCTCAAAATGTTTGTTCTTTATTATACAGAATTGAACTCAGAAAGTAGAAACCCCCCTGGAATCTAGTTGAGGCCAAAGGTGTCTATGCATTCATATGGGAACTAGGAAGGGTCTGTGTCAAGCCTTTCAAGAGACTGCAGTTCTGTTTCCATAGGATCATTTCCAAGTAGAGGATTTATGACTGGAAGAAGAGAAAGCACTGCTTATTTTGAAGAGCTAGAAAGAGAGAAGTAAACTTTTTCATTTATTCATTCAGTATGCATTGACTTCTAATTTTAACATGAAAATTTACTAACTTATCTAATATTTAGCCATCATGCATGTAATTTTTATCAGTGGTATACTTATCTTACCAGGGAAGTAAACCAGGAATATACATTAAATTTAAATACACAAACCCATCAGAAATCATAAAATGCATAATATAGCTTGTGCATATATATTTCATGATTACCCTTTGTTTGAAAGCGGGAGGTGAAACATTCTAAGCACCTCTATATCTCCTCACCACTGTAGCAATGTGATGGTGCAGTTTTGCTCTTACTTGAAATGGTTATAGCTACTATAGGCGGTTCGTTGGTGTCTTGGTTTAAGACAATTTGCAAAGCCAACACTCCAAAATGAGTTACCTCCCCTTTCACCAATAAAAAGAGATGAATGAGAGAAGATGCAAGTAAAAAAAAACCCAAATAGTTTACTAAAAAACAAAACAGCAACAACCAAGATAACAGCAATAAACACTAGATACAGAGGTGCTGAATCATGTGGACTCCCTGTAAACAAAGAAAACAAGATGGTGGAGAAGCCCCTTCCCCAAAATGGCAGCCTGTAGTGGTTTTGGTTCGCTAATTTAAGATTTCTTTAATTTTGAGGTTTTCTCAGCTAATGTACTAAAGAATGTGGTGAGTTTGGTGTTGGTTAATTACTAATGCATTCATTTTTTTTTTTTGTTGTGAGATAGGATTAGGAGAAAGGTAAAGTAGGCTTAAAATTTTAAGACGGTATAAACAAAATTTTATTAAAAGTCACTAGAAGGAAAAAAATTAGTAAGAATCAAAAAAAACCTTTCAGAACACTTCTCCTCCCCCTGCAACTTTTTCTTTCTCACTGAAAATGTAAAGAAACTAAACTTAAGATTTCTAGTCAGTTTACTACCTATAAAATAGTTTTTCTTTAGTTTACTGAGGGAGAAAATCTTTCTTGTTAAGGTGATGGAGACTTCTCTACAAGAGGAAAAAAACCAGTTTTCCCATGGTTCTTAATTTTGTTACAAATAACAGTTGCTCAGGAAACTTTGTTTTCATGAAATCTGTTTTATTGCTACAAGCCTTTTTCACAGTTTGTTGATGGGGTATGTCAACTTATGGGGTATTGTTTTAAAGATGAGCTGTTCAAAGGCAAAGTTCCTATTATCTATTTCTAAAAATCATCTTCATTTCTGGGAACAGAGATTCTCCTCTTCTTTTCTTGGAAGCACAGAACTACTCTTCTCTCTTCCTCTTTTCAAACTTTTCATGGGATCACAGCTTTTTCAACATCTGCTTATCTTAGCATGTGGGCTTTTGCTTGATATCAATTTGAACACCTTCATCTCCCCATAGTTTCATGCGTTATAAGGAAAAAGAGTCCTTTCTCCATAGCTTACAAGAGGATTTCAGCTCTAAAACAAGGCATCTCCTCCTCCCTCCCATCTAGGACTTAACTTCTTTTTCACTGACTTTGATGTCTTCATGCTGCTCTTTTACGTGCTTGCATCTTGTTCCTTTATTTCACTCAAAGAAAGATTGAAGCACTAAAAAGGTTAACATCCCGCCTAGGGCCTGCCTGACCTACCAGTAACTTGTGGCAAAGAGCTGCGGCTGAGCTATATCAAGATCACCTTCATAGTCTTTAGTTTTCTGCACAGGCTACAAAAGTCTCTGGTCTCAACCGCGCTAGAAAGAGGGGGCCTAACGGCAAGATCTTCACAGCTACAGCCAACCCTGCTCCAATTAAGGCTCTGCAGCCTCCCCTGTCTTCCTGCCCAGCAGCTGCTGGGGCCCAGCCTAGCCAGAACAGAGCCAATAGAGGGGGCCGGTGAGGGGCCCAAAGAGAAAAGAAGGAGCCCGGCCTGCAGCAAAACCTCCCAGCCCAACCTAGCCGAAACAGGAGACCAGGGCCAGGGTCCACCACCTCCTCACCAACCAGAAAAAAAAGGGAGAGTTCCTGACATTTTTTTGTCTTTAACATGTGTGTTGCACAGAAGCTTATCCAGCTTCTCAGTAGTTCAATAGACTGTCAGTTACACAAAAAACTTTGCATTACTTCCCTGAATTTCCTCCCATTCCAAACCATGACACAGCCTCAGTAGCCAACTGTGTAGACCAGAAGACAAAAACAATATGGTGGCCTCCATAGACTGAGTGATCCCCTGGGATATCTGGGACTGGGTCCCAGGAAGGGGTTGGACCCCTAATATAGAGACAGAAGAGGGAAAAATTTCCTAGGCAGTCCACAAGGAAATATGGGATGGGAGTAAAGGGCCTCAATTTCAAAAGGTTGCCAGATTGAGGGTTGGGGTCCATGAAGGCTAAGAAAATTCCTCCAGATGGGATGTGTGGAATTGAAGGTTAGGAAAATATCCTAAAATCCTATGTCCAAGAGCATGTGGGGTTGGCCAATAATATTTGAAATATTGATCATATAACCTAAATTAGTGCATTTTTACTTAATAAGTAATACCCACTGGTGAAGGTTAACAAATTATTTTAAAATAAAGGTACCTTATTGCGGTGTTGTCATTCTGTTATTGTAGTGGAGTGAGTGGGAGAGAGTGAGACGTGTGGGGTGAGTGCAGGGCGAGTGCAAGGCCCTGTCTGTGTTTCCATGGTCTGGCAATGGGAGTGGCTGGAGAGGGGCAGAGCGAGTGACTGAGTGAATGAGTGTAGGTTATGTCAATTGTTGGTTTGGAGTTCGGCCTTGTTATCTGTAAGGAGGTGGATTGTGTTGCTGGAAAGGAAGGATTTTCTGTGCTTAGTGTGGAAAGCAACTGTGAGGAGTGGGTGGTGTCCAAGCTGCTGGAGGAGTGAATTAGAGCAAAGGAATAGGGATTAGGGACGAGCAGGTCAGGTCCCAGGAAGATGGGACAAGGAACAAGCAAGTCAGGTCCGAGAAAGAAGGGAAACAAAAGGGCGCCGGCAGACATACCTGAGGACAGTCCCCTTGGAATTAAATTAGCTAACTGGGGTAGTAATCCATGTACAAAAGGAAAATATAAAGTTGAAATGATTCAGTATTGCATGATAGAGTGGACGAAAAAGGAAATATGACCCAATCACGTCTATTGGCTTAGGTACAGGTCTTTTGTAGGTTAGATTTGTCAAGCTCTAAACATATTTATATGCCCAAAAGAACCTCTGGATCCTGAGGAAACTGCCTTCTGCTGGACAGGAGAAATTTGGCCTCAGGGAGTAAACATTTTTAAGGTATCAGAAGCCTCAGAGACAGAGCAAGCAGAAGAAAAGAAGGAAAAGAGGTGGGAACTGCTAGAGGCATTACATCCTTCCTACCCTCCTGCTGCTCGGGCAGCCCCCGCTGCTTTGCCGGCTCCCACTCTCACCAGTGGGGGACCATACCAAAACACTAGGGGAAGTTCAGTAAAAATTCAAGGGCCGCTCAATAAGTCTTACTCTGCCACCACCCCACAGCAAGGGAAAAAGGTCTTTCCTAAGGTCATGAAGACTGAGGAACAGAAAGGCTGGTCTGATTTGGAAAGAGATCAAGAAGTCAGCCTATTTCCTTTAAGGGAAGTGCCTGTGGGAGGGGCTCAAGGCAGGGGGGATAGGATTTGTAAATGATCCTTTGACCTCTTCAGAAGTCAGAAAGTTTTAAAAGGGAATTAAAGGGTTGTTAGAAGATCCCATAGGTTTAGCTGAACAATTAGACCAATTTTTAGGCCCCAACATTTTTACTTGGGAAGAAATGCAGTCAATAATGGGCATTACATTTTCCCAAGAGGAGAGGCAGATGATTAGGGCTGCTGGAATGAGAATTTGGGAAAGATAAAATCAATAGGGACCACCAGGGGACCAGAAAATGCCAATAGCCTCTCCTAATTGGAATCATAATGATGCAGCAAGACGAGGAAATATGAATGATTATCATAATCTGATAATCAAAGATATGGAAGAGGCAGCACCCCGAGGGCAAAATGTTAGCAAAGCTTCTGATGGGCAGTAAGGAAAGGAAAAAAACTCCAACTGAATGGCTAGAGAGGCTCTGGAGAAACATGTGGCAGTACTCCGGGATAGACCCTGATAGTATGGCAGGGCTAGCCCTATTAAAGGTTAACTTTGTCACCCATGCCTGGCCAGATATTAGGAAAAAGTTGGAAAAGATTGAGGAATGGCAAGATAAAGGGTTACATGAATTATTGAGGGAAGCCCAAAAAGTTTATGTGTGGAGGGATGAAGAAACAGCTAAGGCAAAAGCTAAAATTATGGTAGCCACCATGCAAGAAAGTAGCCCCTTGAGGAATTAGCAGCCCCCAGGTACTATTCCCAGATATTCGGATTCCAGAGATAAGGAAAGGGGAGGAAACAGGGCCCCTGTATGTGGTAGGCCAGGGACAGGCGTTCGGAAGATTTCGGGCTGTAACGGAAAATTACAGGAATCCTTCTACCCCCCTCGCCATAGATAAGGATCACCCTTGGAATGTAGCCAGACGTGTAGCCCCCCTAACCTATGCATGCCAGTAACTTTCCACTCCATACTAACCCTAGAAAGTATAGCCAAACCCCTGTCTGATGTAGAGAGACCCCTTAGTCCATAAATACCCTTAAGACCCCTCAATAAACGCCTTTAACCGTCCACCACATTGGTGTCAGCGTCCGTTATTGGCCACAAGGGATCCCACAAAGGAGATCGAAGTGCTGGACCCCTGAAACCAGGTCGCCGTGGCCTTCACAAGAAGGCAACATAGTGGTGCCGAAACCCGGGATCGGGACGAGTCCGGGCGACGGGAGTACTCCTGGCCAGGGGACAGCACTCAACGCCGGAACGGCCATAGCAAAGCAGGGGGACGCCCCAGAGACCCGCGATTCGTATGGAAGCGATAGCGAAGGTCGTAAGTTTGATACATATGCAATGGGGAATCAAATGTGAGCTCAGGAATTTTAATCTCGCATTGACGAGACTCTTAGAGCTTGGGGTCATTTCTCGACCCATAGATATATTACACTCTGAGGTGTGGCAGAAATGTACTGTCGCGCTAGCAGAGGACACAAAAGCCACAGGCAGCAGCAAAAGCCTGAAAGCGTGGGGGAAGGCAGAAGCCGCCCTACGCAAAGCATTAGAAGAACAGGAGACGTGGAATGCTGCGCGCTCCTGTTTGTTAATCGCGCCGCAGCTGGGGGAGGGGGCGATAACGCGAAACCCCCCTGGTGGCGACCCGATTGAGAGCGGGGAGACGGGGGGGCCGGGCGCATCCCATCCCTCCTTCAGCCCAAAGCCCCCGGAGCTCTCAGAGCCCCCGGGGGACCCCCTGACCCCTTCGGGGGACCCGCCGGGGCCCAGACCACCTCCGGAGCCCCCCGGGGTGCCCGCGGACCCCTCGCCCAACCCTTCCCTGCCGCTAGCCGACTTAGCGCAAGAAGCGGAGGGACTCGCACGGTCCTTTTGGGAGGGACTGGCGGCAGAGGCTCGAAATATCGAGAGGGCTGGCGCGCGGGCGAGCGGCGGAGGGGATCCGCCGCCCTACCCGTTTGAATATGGCGCGGGTGGCCGGGGAGAGGGGTGGAGCCCGCCGGCCCGCGGCGGGAAGAACCCAGAACCGCAGCCAGCCGCGAACACGCATGCGCGGGAAACCAGCGCTGAGTCCATGCACGGCCGAGAGCCGAGGGTCCCAGCAGACGCGCATGCGTGGGGGTGCGACAGAGGGCAGGCACTCGCTTGGGAGCCGCGCCCACTGATGCCACCATATATGGGAGAAATCCCTCCCTGCGGGAGGCAGGGCGAGCCCAGGGGGCGGCACTGCCAGCAACATCAGCACCGCCCCCGAGGGGAGGAGCGGGGCCGTAGCCGGACAAAACGGCAGCAGAGACCGGAAGTATATTGGCAGTCGACTTCCGACTCTGAAGGGAGCCACAGCTCCCCGGATCGCTCTACGGAGCCCACCGAGTCCAGCAGCGACTCGGAGGCAGAGAAAACAGAATCAATGCGGTTTCGGACGAAACCAATTAAAACTTTTAACACAACCGGGAACCAGCCCCAATACGAACTCACCGACTGGGGTAAAATCAAAATCGAATGCGCGGAATGGGCATCCGCAGCATCGGTGCATGCCTTCCCGGTGAGAATTACGGGACCCCAGGGGAACCAGCAAAGAACGTATACTCCCGTTAATTCCAAAGACGTTCAAACAACAGTAAAAGCCATCTCAGAAAAAGGAATTAACTCAGGGGTGGTTTCCACTCTCGTGGATGGTCTTTTTAGCAATGATGATTTACTCCCTTTTCATATAGTGCAAATAAGCCGTATGCTTTTTGAGAGGGAGGGGACGTGCGGGATTCAGCCCCCTCCCGCTATGGATGCGAGACGGCCCATCTATGCCAACCCATAGTGGGGCAGGGGATCTTCCTACCCTATGCTCCCACAGGCAAAAGCACACAGAAAGGGAGAAACATGACCTACCCCAAACCCCTACCCACAAGGGTCACCGACGTCCCGACTGGCGATGAGGAAGCCTTCCAGATAGGCCAATCAGCCAGCTCAGGCTCGAACCCAATCCTTCGCATGTTAGAAGCTACCTTTTTATCCCTGAATGAATCTAACCCTAACCTAACCGAGTCCTGCTGGCTTTGTTACGATGTTAAACCCCCCTTTTATGAAGGAGTCGCTTTAGATACCCCCTTCAGCTATTCCACAGCCGATGCCCCTCGCCAGTGCAGATGGGACACACCCCGCAAAGGAATTACCCTGAGTCAAGTCACAGGTCAGGGCAGATGCTTCGGCAATGCAACCCTAGCTAAGCGGAAAGGCGACATCTGCACCAAAGTAGTTGAGCCCGACAAGAAAAATAATAAGTGGGTAGTCCCATCCACATCTGGGATGTGGGTTTGCCAGAGATCTGGAGTAAGTCCCTGCGTGTCTCTTGCCAAATTCGATAACTCTAACGACTTTTGTGTTCAAGTTCTGATCATCCCTAGGATCCTGTACCACTCAGACGAAGAGGTGTACCACCTTTCCGAAAATAACAACCGGCTCCACAAGAGAGAAATATTAACAGGTATAACTATCGCAATGCTGCTCGGCCTAGGAGCAGCTGGAACGGCAACAGGTGTCTCAGCCCTAGCAACCCAACACCAAGGACTGTCCCAGCTGCAGATGACCATCGATGAGGACCTGCAGAGGATCGAGAAATCCATTTCCTTCCTAGAAAAATCAGTTTCTTCGCTCTCAGAAGTGGTCCTGCAGAACAGGCGAGGACTGGATCTCCTGTTCATGCAGCAAGGGGGCCTGTGTGCTGCCTTGAAAGAGGAATGTTGTTTCTATGCTGACCATACAGGAGTCGTTAGAGACTCCATGGCAGAACTCCGAAACAGACTGGCTCAGAGACAGAAAGACAGGGAAGCCCAACAGAACTGGTTCGAATCCTGGTTCAACCAATCACCATGGCTAACTACCCTAATTTCTACCCTAATAGGTCCATTGGCAATGCTGCTATTAGCCATTACCTTCGGGCCATGCCTGCTGAACAAGCTAGTCTCATTCGTTCAGGCCCGCCTAGAACGGGCTAACATCCTGTTCGTGGGACAGCCACAATTCCTGTGAATTCAACAGGGAACGCTGCCAGTCACGGGAGACTTGCCTGGCAGAAACTTACTCAGGTTTCCCAAGACCCTTTTCCCTAGTCAGATCCCAACTTCCTACCTCATTTCAGTGTCTATGTATAGGACTACCTCGTTCATTTGTGAAAGAGGGGGGGGAAGTGTGGTAGGCCAGGGACAGGCGTTCGGAAGATTTCGGGCTGTAACGGAAAATTACAGGAATCCTTCTACCCCCCTCGCCATAGATAAGGATCACCCTTGGAATGTAGCCAGACGTTTAGCCCCCCTAACCTATGCATGCCAGTAACTTTCCACTCCATACTAACCCTAGAAAGTATAGCCAAACCCCTGTTGTCGGGTCCGGCTGTCTGTCTCTGCCCCGACACGGGTAGAGTGGTTCTTTGGTGGGCGCGATGCAAAGGACGAGTCTGGACTCTTCAGCTTTCGGTCTTCAGGTTGTTTATTATTTCTTATCTACAAAAATTTTCTGTCTGCCCAACAGAGGTCTGATCTGCAGGCAGTCACAGACACTCTCTGACCACCCATGGGGCGGTCATGTCTTTTTATACTAAAACCTACGTATACAATATTTACCTTTATTTCCCAATGCTTTTCGCCCATGTTGGCAAGTGCACCTTCACTAGAAACCAATCCCCAAGTGCCAACATCATCACAGGAGATGGAGGACAAGAAGAAGAAAGAAGAAGGACAAGACACGCCCCGATCTCTCCATCTTGTCTCCATAACCCCCCTGTACCAAAAACCTTAAAGTCTATATCTCACCCTCTAAATGTGTCTCTTTTACACCTTTTACTCTAAAGTGATTCTCTTGTCCTCAGACTCTTGTTACTTCTGTGGATGGATCAAAATCAAGCCACCAAGCACTCTTGGCAACATTCCAGGGTTTTCGAGACCCCCAAGGGTTCTCCTGGCATCTCTGGACATCGGGAACGATGTGCTGAGATCCCACATCTCCCCCTTCTGTTTGCACCAAGAAGACTTCTTTGGCAACTTGACTCATGACACGTCTCACACACATAAAGATGCATGGGACAATGAGCATGAGGACTAAGAGCATCATTAAAATATAAAATCCCATTTTTAAAAACCCTCTCCATAAGGGAGAAAGATCAAAAAATCCCGCCACATCATCAATCCATGACCCAGTGATTTCGCCCAATTTCTTTATACTGTCTTTTATATTTTGAATGCTTTCATGAATTGATCTCGAATGATCTGAGAGATTCATGCAGCACATCCCCTCAAACTCTTCACATCCATGTCCATGAGCGAGCAATAGATAATCAATTGCTGCTCTGTTTTGAAGAGTTGCCTCTCTCACACTGCTTACATCTTTCAACATGTCACTCAAAGCGAGAGAAACTGATTGAGCATGCTTGCTCAACCAACAACCCATGTGGTCCAGTTGAGTCAAGGCCACCCCCGATGCTGTCTGAGGTGAGAAAATTGCTGCTGCAATTCTCCTTGCCTTGTCCCAGGTGTACACTTCATCATCACAGTCTGCACTGTAATGTTGCAAGGACCTTTTCTCTTTGTGTTTTTGTTCTCTCAACACTTTTAAATCTGGTGACAACATTGAAATCCTCCCAATGCTGCATGGACCTCCCTTGGCATTTGCAGGAATGCCGTGCCAAATTCTGTCCCCACAAATTAAAAACAACCCACGTGGCAATTGCACTGGGACCTGGATTGATCCTTTGGCTGTCGTCACAGTGTGATTACACCAAGCTGATGCATTTCTATAATATTCATGATTTGGTGTGACATCAATGCTATTGTTTGTCCTTGACACATTCGAATTTTCAAATTTCATGCATAGCTCCATTGTTGTGGACTCAAAAATCTCCAATTCCTGCGGTTCAGTAGAAGCCACAGGTAAAAGATGTGTCCACGCACACCATTCATTCACAGGATCTTTGATGACCTGTGAAATCTCCATTGGAGGATGCCCTGGAATTGGCCATTCGCCCACTGGCAACCCAACCATGCATGCCGTGAATGGTTTCCCTGGTTTCGAATGTGTCAGGCAGATACTTTCTAAATTTGCTGCCTGGGCTAACGTTTCCCAAACATTTTGTTTCGGCTGACTGACAGGTAAATTTGCTCCATTGCTTAAAGCAACAGATGCAAGCATGAGCATCATGAAACTTACGACTTCACCATTATAAAAAACCATTTTCATGCTCCCACTCAAAGCCACAAAGGAAAAAACCCGCCAAAGTTTTTATTCTTTTTGTTCTCCTTCTGAGTTGTTGTTCACAGCTTGAGTTTCTTCCTCCGTCTGTGTGCTCGTTTCTCTGCTTCCGGAATCTGCGTTCTCCTGCTCTCTCGTTCGAAATGGCTTCACGTGCCGCGCTGACACCCACTTCAGCCCTCGCCCTGTGGAAACACAAGCGAAACCCTTGCCCCAAGTGATTAGTTTGAAAGGACCCTCTATTTGTCCTGTCTCTGGGTTTCTGATCAAAACCAAAGGATTCTCCTTTAGTTTTGCCTGAGAGCTGTTTGAAAAATGCCTCACGATTGGTGGATTGGGTTCAGAAGACGAACTGTTAAGAAAATTCAACACATACAATGCTTTGTTTAACTTCATATGTGGTGTCGCCTCTGGCTCCCCCCTTTTCTGCCTATCCAAAAGGGATTTCAGGGTATGATGTGTTCTTTCAATGATTGCCTGACCTGTGGGTGAATGTGGAATGCCAAATGTGTGTCTGACACCCCATCTTTTTAGGAATCTGTCAAGCACCCTGCCTGTATATGTTGGACCATTATCAGTTTTTATTTCTTGAGGCACACCTAATGATGCAAATGCTTGTAAGAAATGTCGACAAGCATGTTCTGCTGTTTCCCCTGCATGTGCTGAAGCAAAGACTGCCCCTGAAAATGTATCTACAGATACATGAACATTTTTGAGTCTCCCAAATGATGGATATTTTGTGACATCTGTTTGCCACAGCTGAAGACTTTGCAGTCCTCGTGGATTGACTGCTCCTGTCGAAGCAGGTGGTTGCACGAGCTGACAATCTGGACAAGCACTAATGATTTCCCTCGCCTGAGTTTTTGTGAGACGAAAGGATTCCATCAGCGCTTGCGCATTCTGATGAAAAAATGCATGACTCAGTCGTGCTTGCTCAAAAATGTCCGGAAGTGTTTGTGAAATGGGCATTGTCAATCTGTCTGCCTGAGCATTTCCTTCCGCTAGAAATCCTGGAAGTGTTGTGTGCGCTCTGATGTGAGTGATGAAGTATTCTTCTTCCCTGCTTTCTAGCACTGCTTTCATGCTCACTAGATAGGAATATAAAACTTCGTTGCTGACTTCTTTCAAGAGCGAACCTTCCAATCGTTTGACCACCCCTGCAACATATGCAGAGTCCGTGACCAAATTGAGCGGTTGTTGGAACAACTGAAATGCTCGGACAACAGCTGCCAACTCCACAATTTGTGGAGAGCCTTGAACCGTCTTCACGTTTGACTCCCATTCCCCTGTCGTTGAGTTCATCCACGTGATCACTGACTTGTGTGTCTTTCCTGATCCATCAGTGAACACTGTGATCCCGTCCAGAGGTTCTTCACTTATTCTTGGCTTTGCTCTGTAGCATATTTGTGACTGCAACATTCTATGTTGTGGGAAATTGATTGTGCAAGCTCCTGGAAAAGCTAACAATGCAATTAACAAATCTTTTGACTTCTGCATCGCCCAATCAAAATAATCTTTTTTCAAAGGCAGATATATCTTTGAAAATTCTCGTCCCGCCATTGTCAGCAATCTTGTTCTCCCTTTTATGATGATTTGTGCTGCCATCTCCAAATCTGTCAGAATTGTCTTTGAAGGCCTGTATGGTAGGAAAATCCACTCTATGATTATTAAAGGATCTCTCTGAGATGCGTCCCATTGGAAGATTAAACCATGGAATTGCGCTTTCTTTCCCAACACTGCTAACTGGAAAGGCAACGATTCAACGAATCGATGTGCCTGCCTCTTCTGAATGGCATCTGTAACTTTTTCCAACTCCTTCTTTGCTTCTCTTGTGAGCGTCCTGGGAGATCGAATGTCTGCATCTCCTCTCAAGAGATCAAGCAACGCTGGAATGTCACTGTTTGTGATTCCCAAAATCGACCTCATCCAGTTGATTTCCCCTAGAAGTTGTTGTAAATCATGTAGATTGTTGACTCTTGTACTGATTTCCATCTTTTGAGGCCTTATTGTTCTCTCTGAGATTTTCCACCCTAGATATTTCCAAGGTGCGACCTCCTGAATCTTTGAAACACTGATTTCCAGACCTGCCTTTTGCACTTCTGCAATCACACAGTCACAAGCTTTTTGCAGCTCTTGTTGTGTTGAGGCCGCAATGAGCAAATCATCCATATAATGAATGATTCTCACCTTCGGGAATTTCTTCCGCACTGGTGACAAAGCTCGTGCCACGTACCATTGGCAGATTGTCGGCGAGTTTTTTAGGCCCTGAGGAAGAACGACCCAATGGTACCGCTGCAGAGGCGTTTCCTTGTTGATACTTGGAACTGAAAAGGCAAGCCTCGGAGCATCATCCGGATGAAGTGGAATACTGAAAAAACAGTCCTTGAGGTCAATGACCACAAGCGGCCAATCTCTGGGAATCATCGAAACAGATGGAAGACCCAGCTGAAGCGGTCCCATGTCTTCGAGGACTTCATTGATCTTCCTAAGATCGTGCAACAACCTCCATTTGCCTGACAGCTTCTTCTTGATGACAAACACTGGAGAATTCCAAGGGCTGTTTGTTGGCTTGATGTGTCCCTTCTGCAACTGTTCTTGGACCAGGGTTTTCAATGCACTCAACTTTTTTCGCTCCAGGGGCCACTGATCCACCCAGACTGGATCATCTGTTTTCCAAGTCAGCTTCAATGTGGAGAGTGCCGCAGTGACCCCTACTAAAAATCCACCTCGATCTTCGTGCCCCATTGTGCTAAGAGATCTCGTCCCCAAACTGTAATTGGCTTCTGCACAACGAAAGGACGAATGATCGCCGTCTTGTTTCCTGGTCCCGTGACAACGATGGCATTCTCACTCTGCAGACACAGAGAAACTCCCCCTATGCCTGAGAGAGACCCCAAGGGTGCAATCAAGCTCCAGTTGCGAGGCCAAAAGATGTAGGAAATTACCGTGACATCTGCCCCTGTGTCGAGCATGCCTCTGACTTCTATTGTTCTGTCTCCACAAGTCAATTGGCATGTGAGCGTGGGTCGATCTCGACCTATGTGCTTTACCCATGTGGTATGTATCTCGACATGTTCCCTCAAAGGAAGCCCTTCTTCATCGAAGATTGACATGACTTCAATGGCGTGTGGTGGCAAAGCGAAAGCTCTCGCGATCTGAGTGTTTTCCGCCACGGTCAATGGTGGACGAAGTGCCTTTGCCAGAACTGTCAGTTCCGTATTTTTATCTGCGGAAACAACTGATGGATAAACAATAAGTCCTAGGATTCTGCTCCTATCCTGTCCTATTATTAAGAAATCTTGTTTTTTGTGTGAGTCTCCGCGGATCCCTGTTGGAACCTCCGCATGACTTTCATCCAGAAAGCAAATTAATTTGGAAGTTGCCAGTGTGCACTGTGCCCCTGGTGGAAGGAGTTCTGGGTCGCTTGAGAATCGGCTGAGGAGTTTGCTGAGGGCGTCTGCTTGACGATCCCCGATGATTGTCCTGTTGGTTGTTGAGTCACCGCCATCACTTGTGTCGACGCGCGCTGACGGTTTGTGGGCGCGCTCCTTCTCCCGTTTCCCGGAAGTGGTAAAGGATTCCCTTCCACGTCTGTCTGGGAAAAACATTCTTTCACAGAGTGTCTTCCTCTTCCACACCGCGCACAAAGCGGCTTTGCAGGCTTTTGTGTCTGCACTTGTGCGTGTGCATGTGGACAATTCCTTTTCAAGTGTCCAAACACCCCACATTTGTAGCATTGTCCTCCTGATGGATTACTTTTCTTCTGGATGGTTGCAAGAACTTTATTGATGTTTTCATTTTGTTGTTGGAGCACCTTTTCCAGCATCTTTTCAACCTTGTCCTGATCTTCTGACTGCCTCTCCGGGTTTCTTCTTATCTGCTCTCCCCATTCTCCTCTCAGCTCATCCCTCACGATTGACGCGACGTGCTGAGGTGTTCCCACTCTGCTGCATGCCTCCACCATCTCTGCCAAGGATGGCCGTCCTGGCATTGCGCTGATGACCCGTTGACAATCCGGGTTGGCATTGCCAAAGGCTAAACTCTCCATGAGAGGTCGCTTCGCCTCGTCAATCGTCACCTGTCGATCCACAGCTTGCGAGAGTCGATCTATGAAAGATGAGAATGGTTCTGTGGGACCTTGCCTGACGCATGAGAATGGGACGTCCGGAACTCCCGCCGGAGCAATCTGCAAGATCGCTTTGCGTGCTGCTTCTTTGATGTCATTCAACACCCGTCGTGGAAGCCGTGCTGCTTGCTCCACTGGATTGTCATCTGGAGGGTCTCCTGCTAACTGTGCTTCCGTGAGGTTTGCGTTTGGCCCACCTTGATAGCTGGCTCTCAACTCTGCGAGATATCTTCTCCATCTTCTGTCCCAGATAAGACTCTGTGTGTCAGTGAGAATCATTGACACAAGACATCGAATGTCGAATGGCGTGAAATCATATGTATTGAATGTCCCCTTCAGGAGCTGTTTGAAGTACTGCGAATTCAGACCATTGTTTTGAATGGCCTTTGATAAGTCCTTGATCACCTCGTGACCCAGCCTTTCCCACCTTGGATTTTGGCCTTGTGCATCATAAGTCACTGGCATTATTATGTCTCCTGATCCTCTGATCAGACCCTTTTCCTTTGACAATTCATTTCTAATTTCCTTCCAATCTATCGGTTCTATTGGTTGTTCTTCTTCATCCTCTTCTGGAGACTCCATTGGCCATTGCCTGCACAATGGAATCGTGGAAGCTCTTGGTGATCCTTCACTCCATGTTCTTTGACTTGAGGTCCTCAGTCTTGCTCCTTAATCCGGAAAAGAAACTTGAGGCTCTCTTGAACGTGTTCTTTTTGCTGCATCAAAAGAATGCAGAAGATTCTTTGCCACTTCCGCTGCTGAAAGCATCCATGCTGGAATTCCCTCTCTAGCTGTAATGTGTATCATTTCTTCTTCTTGAGACTGTGCTTCATCTGAACTGTCTTCAACTTCATATGATCCTGAAGTTGACGGAATATTATCCTTTTGTTGCGTTGCTGTTGTTGTTTTTATCTTCTTTAATGTGGCTTTCTTTTTATAAATTGTTGGAAAAAATTGCTGCATTGTTGCAGTTTGGCCAGCAGGTGATGTGGTGGCGCTGTCGAGCAGGTCCGCCGTGTCCTGCAATGTGGTCGTCCCTCCATGTGGTGGCGCTGTCGCCTGCCTGGACAACCTTGATGACGACACGAACTCCATCGGTCCCTGCTCAGCAGACTGCAACGTTCGCAACCTTGTTTGAGACCGAGTTTGCATGGCTGTTAACGGAGCTGGCATTGAGGGCTGAATACTTGAGCGTTTCTTTTGAGTGGAAGGGGTTTGAACCATAGGGATTGAGGCTAGCATTGGAACCGGAGAGGGGGTGGGGCCACGGGATGCCGAACCCCGAGCGTGGCCCCTCCTTTTCGCCCCGGACGTCACAGAGGATCGGACCCGCCCCCGACCTCGCTCCGCCGGCACTTCCCGCGCATGCGAGCCTTCGGGGACGCCCCCTGCCTCCCCTGTACTGACGTCACTGTCTCCGTCCCGCTCCACCTCCGAAGTCTCCTCCCTATCGTCTGTTCCTGCCCCTCTCTCCTCCTCCTCTGACGCTGTATCCACACCCCCCGCTGAAATGCGCAGCCCCCTCCCCGCGGGTGCCCCCTTTCTCGCTGCGATTCGAGCCGATCTCCGGGTCCAGACTTCCGGGTCTGACGTCACCACCGCGCGTCTCCTGCGTCCCTTCACAGCAGCTCTCCGGAGCTCTGCAGCTGCTCCGTCCTTGCTGCCCGTGTCTGACGGTCCCGCGCTGGTTTGAGAGCTCTCCCCGGCTGTCTCCTGAGCCTTGCTCGACCCGCGCGTCTTTGGCACCGCTCCAAAGGCGACTGTCGCTTTCGGCGTTGCGCTCGCAAGAGTCGCATGGAAACCCGTGTCTCCCATTGCCTCCCCGCCCCCCCCGCCGGCCGCCGCCGCTTCCGCGCCGCCGCGCCTGCCGCGAGAGAGCGCATCCCCCCTCCCCGCTTGTTCCCTTTGAACCCCCCTCCCCGACTCCGCCACGTTTTCCACCTCCTCCCCCCCTGATTCCTGCGAATCGGGACAGTACACTCCGGAAGGGTGGCCTGTCTCCTCGATGTCGCTGGGAGAAAACTTTATTTCATCAGGAAGAGGAATGGTATCATCAGTGTCTGAGTCGGAGTCTGAAATCCCTGTATTCTCTGTAGTTTCAGGGTGCTTTAGGGTTCCCTTGGGTTTTCAGGATGGTGGGACTGAGGGCAATGACATTTCCCCTTGTACCCTTTTCTCGGGCACCTTTTCCCCCGGGCTAATTGAGATCAGAGCCAATTTCTGCTTGGAACCTTGCTCTGCTCCCTCCGCCCCTCTGGGACCTGCAACAACTTGTTGCCTGGCTGACCCCCTAAATTGAGTTGAGGTCGCCTCTAACATAATTCTTGCTGAGGACAGCAACTTTAAGGCTGTTTTATCCTCATTGATGGCTAGAAAATATAGGTGTCTGTTAACTTCTTGCCAAAAGCCTACTTCAAATAACAGCCTTGTTTCGGAGTACGGGTAATTACACCGCACCCACAGCAATAATTCTCTAAGCTTTTTCTTTGGGATCCCCTTAGTGTGTGTGTCTGCCACGCCCTGTAGGTCGGACAGAATTTCTATTTGTTCCTGGGAAAGTGTACCCCCCATGTTCTTAATTCTTGACCTTCTCACCGAATTCCTGTCGTCAGAGCAGTCCGGAGGCTCCTGGTCTCTGGCCTGCAGGTCACAGGAGATGGATCCGGAGGCGCCTTTCCGATTCCGATCCGGGCTGTTCTGCTACGAACTTTCTTCGGCTGAGGTGGAGTGCGATGTTTTCTGCGGCTGCTGCGTTTTCAGATTCTCCTGGCTGCTTTCTGGCTGTTTTCCCAAGGAGTTATCAGGCTCTCCTGGGAATGAGTCCAACTCGGGAGCTGCCCACTCGGTGCTTCAAGGCTGTCCCTGTGCAAGAGGTGCACAGCAGAGCTCACCGTGGTTCAGCGAAGGCTGCTGGATGCTGCTGGATCGCCGGTCGCTGCCGAGCTGCTCCCGGGTTGCTGCCGGGTGCCCACCGGTGCCGGTGCCCACGGGGTGCCCACCCAGGGACGCCAAATGTCGGGTCCGGCTGTCTGTCTCTGCCCCGACACGGGTAGAGTGGTTCTTTGGTGGGCGCGATGCAAAGGACGAGTCTGGACTCTTCAGCTTTCGGTCTTCAGGTTGTTTATTATTTCTTATCTACAAAAATTTTCTGTCTGCCCAACAGAGGTCTGATCTGCAGGCAGTCACAGGCACTCTCTGACCACCCACGGGGCGGTCATGTCTTTTTATACTAAAACCTACGTATACAATATTTACCTTTATTTCCCAATGCTTTTCGCCCATGTTGGCAAGTGCACCTTCACTAGAAACCAATCCCCAAGTGCCAACATCATCACAGGAGATGGAGGACAAGAAGAAGAAAGAAGAAGGACAAGACACGCCCCGATCTCTCCATCTTGTCTCCATAACCCCCCTGTACCAAAAACCTTAAAGTCTATATCTCACCCTCTAAATGTGTCTCTTTTACACCTTTTACTCTAAAGTGATTCTCTTGTCCTCAGACTCTTGTTACTTCTGTGGATGGATCAAAATCAAGCCACCAAGCACTCTTGGCAACATTCCAGGGTTTTCGAGACCCCCCAAGGGTTCTCCTGGCATCTCTGGACATCGGGAACGATGTGCTGAGATCCCACACCCTGTCTGACGTAGAGAGACCCCTTAGTCCATAAATACCCTTAAGACCCCTCAATAAACGCCTTTAACCGTCCACCACATTGGTGTCAGCGTCCGTTATTGGCCACAAGGGATCCCACAAAGGAGATCGAAGTGCTGGACCCCTGAAACCAGGTCGCCGTGGCCTTCACAAGAAGGCAACACCTGTACAATCAAGGTCTCAGGAGCAAACTAGAAATATCTCTTTTTAGTGTGGAAAAGAGGGACACTATAAGAGAGATTGCCCTGGCCAGAACAAGGACCTGAAAGTATTCAGAGGTACATTCAGAAGAATTAACAGATTAGGGATGTCAGGCGGTCTATTTCCTGGGGCATAAATACCATCTAGAGCCCTTGATACCTTTAAAAGTGGGCCCCCAGGGAGAGGCATTAGAATTTATAGTTCATACTGGGGCAGAGAGAACTTGTGTAGTTACTATTCTGAAGGGGTGTAATGTAAGCAGTGACACTATAAAAGTAACGGGAGCTAAAGGAGAGGCGCTTAAGGTTCCTGTGACCAAAAACGTAGCAAATCAGGGGGAAACTAGAATAGGGATGGGAGATTTCTTACTAGTTCCTGGAGCAGGTTGAAATTTGCAGGTACAATTAGGAATAGGGATTATACCTGAAGAAAGGAAATTGTAGCCAAAGTGCTAAAACTCCACCAGGAAGATGTGGAAAGGATTAACAAGGAAGTTTGGGCTGAGGAAGGAAATAAGGGAGGATTGGATATTCACCCCATAAGGATAACAATTGAGAAAGAGGAGTGTCCCATACATGTGCGTCAGTGTGGTTTATCATTAGAAGGAAGAGAAGGCTTAAAGCCAGTAATAGAAGAATTGATAAAGGATGGGACACTGGAACCTTGTATGTCTCTTCATAATACCCCTATTCTCCCAGTAATGAAGCTGGATGGAACTTATAGATTAGTTCAAGATTTAAGGGAACTTAACAAAAGGTTGCAGATCTTCTGGGCACAATCACTTTCCAGTCATAGACTGTCGCAGACATCTTTTAATTAAAATCCTTTTCTTAGGATTTTTCTTCCTGAGAAGCTGAGAGGCCTCAGGAACAAAATGTAAACAATGGTTATCTGCTGCTGTGGAATGCAACAGGTGCATCTGTGATTGGCCCATCTTGGATGTTTATAATTAATGGCCAATCCCAGCCCAGTTAGCTTGGACTCTCTGTCCAAGACACAAACCTTTATCATTCATTCCTTTCTATTCTTAGCTTAGCTAGCCTTCTGAGATGAACCTTTCCCTTCTATTCTTTTTAGTATAGTTTTAATGTAATATATATCTTAAAATAATAAATCAAGCCTTCTGAACATGGAGTCAACATTCTCGTCTCTTCCCTCACCTGAAAACCCCTGTGAACACCGTCACAATAGACTCACTCTCAAATGTGCTCTTTGGCATCAGAACAAGAAGCTACAGATTGCTGGTATACTTGATAGTGGTGCTGATTGTACTGTTACAGCTTTCTCAGCATGGCCCAGTCATTGGCCCTTGACTCAAGTTTCTTAAGGTCTACTTGGGGTTGAAGGCTTCTATTCCAAAGCAGAGTGTCAATTTTGTTACAATAGAGGGCCCTGAAGGTCACAATGCCACTGTGAAACCTTATGTACTATCACTCCTTGTTACTTTGTGGGGACAAGACTGCCTTAGCCAAGGAGGTCTCATGTTGGGAATAAATTTATCATAGGGGCCACTGCTGAACATGTCCTGGCCCTCACCTGGACAACAGATCATCCTGTGTGGGTGGACCAGTGGCCCTTATCTCAGGAAAAGCTGCAACATTTTCACCAGTTTGTACAAGAGCAGCTGCAAGCTGCCCATATTTTTCCCACAACTTGCCTGTGGAACTCTCCTGTTTTTGTTATTCAGAAAAAGAGTGGAACATGGCATTTGCTGCATGATCCTTGAAAAATCAATCATGTTATTGTGCCTATGGGAACCCTACAGCCAGGGCTACTATCTCCTGCAATGCTGCTGCAATCCTGGACCCTTATAGTAATTGATTTAAAAGATTAGTTTTTTACCATACCACTTTATGAACATGACACACCTCAGTTTGCATTTTCTGTGTCTTCCATTAATGCTGCTGAGCCCTACCAAAGATATAATTGGAAAGTTTTATCTTCAGGCATGAAAAATTGTCCCACCATTTGCCAACTTTTTGTTGCTCAAGCACTAGCTCCAGTATGTTTGAAGGCCCCTAATGTTTTACTCTGTCATTACATAGATTATATTTTGATTGCTGCTAGCACTCCTGCTGAAGCAGCAAGGGTAAAACAATGGGTTATTGAAGCAGTAGAACGAAAGGGTTTGAAAGCAGCAAATGAAAAAGTACAAGAAGAAGCCCCTTGGAAATATTTAGGGTGGAAATTTTTAAATCAAACTGTTCAGCCTTTGCAGCTGCAATTGGTATCTCGAGTGTCCACCCTCAATGATTTGCAAAAACTATTGAGAACAATTATTGGATGCACCCTTTATCAGGTACTACAACTGAACAACTTGACCCCCTTTTCCAGTTATTGAAAAGGGACCCTGAACTTACTTCCCCTCACACCCTGACATCCAGAGCAACAGGACTTCATGGTTCTTTGCAACTGGTAGAATTAGCAGCTATAGTTAAGGCTTTTGAAAAATTTCAAAAGGAACTTAATATTGTTACTGACTGCTTATGTTGCAGGTATAGTGAAAAGGATAAAAGAAGTTTATATCAAAAAAAAGTAAATAATCCATTTCTCCTTTCTTTATTGCTATGTTTACATTTTGCAGTGCAGTTGTATATGAAAAGATATTATATCCTACATGTATGTTCCCATACTAGTCTTCCTGGCCCCATCTCTGAAGGTAATGCCCATACAAACCAGTTAGCTGGGGCCATTGTTGTGCCAGATGTTTTTTCTCAGGCATGTCTGTCACATGGGTTTTTTCACCAGAGTGCAGCAGCTCTTCAAAAACAAATTCAGCTTCCACACAAGCAAGCATGGCAAATTGTGCAAGGCTGTGCCAACTGTCAACAAGTAGCACCTTTACCTGCTCTCGGAGTTAATCCCCAGGGACTTCAAGATCTAGAAATCTGACAGACTGATGTTAAACATATCCCTGAATTTGGTAGGTTAAAATACATTCATGTTACAATTAATACCTTTTTGACATGTATTTTTTCCTCCGCACATACAAGTGAACACACAAAAGATGTCCAGCATCATTCTTAGTCCACTTTTGCAGCCCTTGGAGTACCTATATCCATTAAGACTGACAATGGGCTGGTCTATACACACAAACAGATGGCCGACTCTGGTAGTCTGTTATTTTACAGTTTGTTCTTTTGTAATGGGTTTTAAATATTCCTTCTTATAAGTTTGTAATGGTTTGTTCCATGTACACCATTTGGCTTCCCTGATGGTTCAGTCCTGAGTTGTTTACCCCAAGATTTTCCCGCCAAGTGTATGTCAATCCCCCTGTCAGTCTCCTTGTACCTCCCTTGCTCCCTTGTCTTACCCTGGTCTGTCAAAGATAGCACACCCTTTTTGCTCTGGAATGTTCCCTGTCCTTCATCCCTTCCTCGAAGCAAGATTGGATTGTAAGGTTTGCTCCTTCCCCTTGTTGGCTTCTATTGGATAGCCCTTACCCTGCACCCCTGCCTTAATGCCTACCTATTGGTGAAAAGTTGTGTCCTCCCCTTATTCCCTCCCTTCCTTAAAAGCAGTTCTTTTGCCTTCCATTATTGTCACTTGTCCCTGACTCCCCTGGGGAAATAAACTTCCTTGGAATGCAAACAAGTGATCACTCCCTAGCTCTTTGTAATGTGCTGCTGCTGTACCACCCACACCACAGCCGACAGCTGCAAGGAGCCACGAGCCCCTTGTACGCACCACCACCTGAGAGAGTCCCTGCACAGATCCGAGGGCAGCCCCTCTCGAGACTGCGTCGGTCTCGGGGAGTGAGCAGCCAGAGAACATCTCCCTGTGACCGCAGCAACGCAGTGTCAGCCAACTTTTTTCATTTGTAGGAAGTGCGCCATGTCCCAAGTATTCCACATTCCCCTACAGGTCAAGCAATTGTTGAAAGAACCCATAGCACTCTCAAGTCCATGTTGTTAAAACAAAAAAGAGGGAGTGTGGGAATGGGATATACCCCCCCCCCCATGAAAGACTGCAGAAAGCCCTGTATGTTCTCAGTTTCTTGAATCACATTCAGAATGACCAAACTACCATCCAATGACATTTTGGTGAACCACAGGCTCACTTAAAAAAAACTAAGGTACTTGTTAGGAATCCTGAAAGTGGAAAATGGGAAGGTGCCTTTCTGTTGATAACCTGGGGGTAAGGATATGCTTGTGTTTCCACAGATTCTGGACCAAGATGGGTACCTGCAAGAGTGATCTGACCAGCCTTGGATACTCCAACTTCATAATCAGCTTGTGAGGAAGATAAACTATTTTGAAGTCATGTTCCTATCTGATATTAATAAAATTTTAAGGCAATTTTGTAGGTATTTTAGGGAAACCCTCTTAGTCAAGGCCTGAGGCTCTGGCCAAGCCCTAGCCCTATCTGACTGGGGATTATACCATCAGACCCAGGTGTTTCTGCCACTAAAAGTGTAATCAGGTCACTTTGACTTGCTGATCTGATCTGAAAGCTGGAGCCTTTTTTGAGGAAAACTTGGATGTCTTTCCCGGGAAAGACTCTCCAAGTCTTCACTGTGAAATGGGAATCCCCAGGAATTGCAAACTCTGGGTGATGGTAAAGGTTTTAGACAATTTTAAGTTGTTTCTCAAGGTTCTATCTGTTTAGTTACTATCTCCATTCATGGGAAGATGTGTGCGGTTTCCAGTTATTGAGTGTTTTCATCTATCCCCCTGTTCATAGGAACAATGGAGCTTGTTTGGTTTAGGCAGTGGGCTAAACATGTTCTAATGTTAGAAATGTTTTGTTTCATAGTTCTTGTTTGTATAAAACAAAAGAGGGAGTTGTAGAAAGAGATGGGATGGAGTTGAGCTGCAGGCTGTGGGATGTGCCTGCAGAAGCACATGGCAGCACAAAAGAGCACATGGCAGCACAGAGAGGCTTGTCCCCTCCAGACCCTGGTGGTAGGAGTGTCGCTATAGGACATAAAATAAAACAACGCAGACACCCAGCTCTCCCAAGGTAAAAAAAGAGAGCTTTTAATTTCTGACTCCAACATTTATAGTTTTCCAAAAGTGACAGTCGATTGGAGGGTGACAGTGCCACCTCTCCAATGACACCGAACAGCCTAACAGTCCATCAAATTTCTCCTCCTCCATAAAAAAATGCAAAACAATAAGTTACTTACATAAAGTGTGTGAGAAAGTTTGCTACAAGAATGTAAACATCAGAAGGCTTAAAAAAACTTGAAAAAACAGGGCGACATCTCATCCTTTTCTGTTTTAAAAAAAAAGAAAGAAAAAATGAACAATGTGAAAAGAGAAAAAATTAACAAGTTTCAGTGTCCATTCGTGGAGGAATCATCAGTGTTCACTCGCATCGTCTGCATCCGAGTCATCACTCAATGATTCACCCGCTTGATACCTTTCAGTTTGGTCACAGTTTCCATTTTGCCCATCGGCCAGATTCTGTCTCTATGGTCGCAGGTCAGGGCGAACACATTTCGAAGGTACCCAGCGTACCCCAGTATCTGTGGATACACAAGCATACCCACGCCCCAAAGCGATAAGGTCATAGGAACCTTCCCACTGTTTGGTGACTAGATTCTGCACCCGAACCTTCGCTCAAGACTGATGTGTCTCACCCACAGCTTGCAATGAGAGATGGTGATTCAAAATGACAGGATTATTTGAGTTCGGCTGCACCGTAAGATGATTGATGGTGTACAAAGCTTTTGCCAATCGACTGTGCGGGGTTTCACCCTGCATTCCCCATTTTTGTTTTTGGAGAACCCGCTTCAGATTACCATGAGCGTGTTCTACAATAGCTTGACCAGTCGGAGATGAGGGATACCAAACCTGTGTGACACACCCCACAACTGCAGGAACTGCCGCACCTTTTGCAATGCGTAAGCAGGACCATTGTCGGTTTTCACAGCAGAAGGTATGCCCAAAACAGCAAAGGCCTGCCTCCAGTGGGCAAGGACATCACGAGACTTTTCTCCAGTGTGAGCAGAAGCCCACATCGCAGAGGAGAACGTGTCCACAGTGACATGCACATACTTGAGTCAGCCAAACTCAGCAATCTGGGTGACATCAGTCTGCCAAAGCTCCAAGGCCTTAAGGCCTCTGGGGTTTACCCCTACCAGCAAAGCTGGAGCAAGCACATGGCAGTTGTCACACGACTCAACAATGTCATGAGCCTCAGTTGGCGTCAGCTGAAACTGCTTCTGCAGGTTATGTGCATTCTGATGGAAAAACCCATGCGATGCCTTGGCCTGCGCGAGTGTATCAGGC
The DNA here is from genome assembly GCF_023055355.1 of Agelaius tricolor. Taxonomy (NCBI): domain Eukaryota; kingdom Metazoa; phylum Chordata; class Aves; order Passeriformes; family Icteridae; genus Agelaius; species Agelaius tricolor. The sequence goes on from NW_027269281.1 coordinate 8,221,626, forward strand.
TGAGGTGCTACCCACGCTGGGTTAGCCAACTTGTCAGCCCTCGCGTTACCTTCCACTACAAATCCTGGCAAATTGGTGTGACTCCTCACATGCAGAATGTAGAACGGATGAACCCGGGCCTGAATGGCACACCACAAGGTCTTTAGTAAATGAAACAAGGCAGGATTACAGACCTCCTTCAAAACCGAATGACCCAACTGCTGTCCGATATTGGCTACATAGGCAGAATCCATGACCAAGTTGAAAGGTTCCTGGGAAAATTTCTCAAATGCCATGACAGCAGCCTTCAATTCAACCAATTGGGCTGACCCATCCTCATGACCTTCCAGGACCTGCCACTCAGATCCATCCCTCCAAGTAACAATGGCCTTTCCTGTTTTCCCCGAACCATCAGTGAAGATGGTGGGTCCTTGCACTGGTTCCTGACTATTTGTGGGCCGCAAAGAGATTTGTGTGAATTTTGCCATATGCAGTAGCCTATGGCTGGGCAGATGATAAGTTATCTGTCCTGAAAAGTTTGCCAGAGCACTTTGCAGGGACACACTGTTTGCAAAGCTCCAGTCAAAATCCTCCCGTTGCACCGGGAGTATGATCTTTGTGGGATCCGCACGCATCAATTGCAAACACCGTTGCCGGCATTTGATTATCAAGAGAGTGATCAGCTCAGACAATGGGGTTGCCATCTTCTGTGGCTGATGGGGCAGGAAAACCCATTCCAGGATGTGCAAGGAATCAGACCAATTGTCACTCCATTGGCCAATGATGCCTGTGGGATGCGAATCTGGAGTGGTAATGAACACAGTGACATCAACGGAGGCATCAATGCGATAAACTTGGCAAGCAGAAACAGCTCGCTGAACCTCCTCCAGCACCTGACGTGCCTCAAGGGTCAATGTGTGAGGCGACTTTAGATCAGAGTCTCCTTTCAACAAATCATACAGAGGAGACAGCTGTGTGTTGGTTAGTCCCAAGTATGGACGTAACCAAGTGATGACACCTACCAATTTCTGGGCATCATTCAGTGTCTTCACAGAATGCACAAATTGCACCTTCTGGTGTTGGATTGTCCGTTCCAGAATTTTGACCCCCCAAATACTTCCAAGACGGTTGTTGTTGAACCTTTTCTGGAGCCACCTGCAGCCCATGAGAATGCAAAGCATCGAGCAGCTGAGGCTGAATCCTCAGCAGTTCATCCTGGGTGGACGCAGCCACCAAAATGTCATCCATATAATGATACAGATGTGCATCAGGAAACTGCTTGTGAACTCCAGACAAGGCACGGGCCACATGCCATTGGCATATGGCAGGAGAATTGCACATCCTCCACTGATATCTCTGTGCAGGCTCAGCATTGTTAATTGCTGGTACCGAGAAGGCAAATTTTGGTCTGTCATTGGGATGCAAAGGAATCATAAAAAAAACAATCCTTCAAATCCACGATGAGGACTGGCCAGTCTGCGGGAAGCATGGTAGGTGATGGCATGCCCACCTGCAATGTTCCCATGCTTTTCATCACGACATTGACCTTTCAGAGGTCTTGTAACAACCTCCATTTCCCAGATTTTTTCTTGATGCAGAAGACAGGAGTGTTCCAGGGACTGGTAGAAGTCTCCAGATGACCCTGGTCCAACTGCTCCTGCACCAGATTTCGAAAGGCGACCAATTTATCTTGAGGGAGGGGCCACTGGTTCTCCCAGACGGGTTTGTCCACCAGCCACTGTATAGGAGGCGTAGGACACTCTGCACCCTTCATTACAGTGGCCCCCATCAAAAATCCATCCTGATGCGCACCCCCCATGCAGACAGAACATCCCTCCCCCAGAGGTTAGCAAGAGCTGAAGTAACATTAGTCCAAATCAAGGCCGTCTGTCCCTCCGGGTTTGGGACCAGCACGGGCCGCTGGCTGACGTAACATTGCGCCGTTCCTCCCAATCCCGTGACAGGCGTCTCCACTGGATTCAGGGTCCACTCCGGGGGCCAGGCAGCAAGGGAGAGAACTGTGATGTCTGCACCACTGTCAAGAAGCCCGTGGAGGCAGATCTCCGATGGCGTCGCACCAGGGATGGACAGGGTACACAGCATCTCGGGGCTTCGCTTCTCGTTTCCTGAGCCCAACAAAGCTTGGCAATTAATATGAACAGTTGCCTTGCAGACATTTGCCATATGGTTTGGCCTTTCACACCGACCACACAAAAACATGGGAGTTTTGATCTTCTGTGCTTTTGCTTTCTTTCCCCATTGTTTGCTGGCCTGAGTATTCCCCTGCTGTCGCTGCCTGCCCTGAGGCACTGCCCTGACCGGCTGCACAGCAGTAGCCAAGGCAGCCATTTGTGACCTGAGGGGCCTATGTTTGCACAGGCCTCTGCCATCTGGGAGACAGTAGGATCCCCAGGAAGAGCCTCTATGATCCTCTTACAATCTTCATTGCAGTTACTTCTTGCAAGGCTTGCAGTCACAAGTCTCCTTGCCTCAGGAGGCAGTCAGCCTCTCTGCAAATTTCATGAAAGGCTAATCAGCAGCCTGCACAATGGTCGCAAACGGCTGCTTCAGAGCAGTCATTTCTAGGGTACGAACCAACGCTGCAATGCCTATTGTCTGGCACTGGTCAAGCAGGAGGGGATCGAAGCCAGCTTGCCCCTGAGGATCAACATAATTGCCTGTGCCCAACAGCACATCAGTGCCAATCACACACCTGGGATCCTGCAGACCCAGCGCAGCATTCTGCTCCGCTGCCCTGGCTGCTAACCGAGTCCATTTAGACTCAAAAACGTTGAATTCCACAGGCGGAAAAATAACGTGTGCAGTAGCATGGATGTCGTGAGGCATCAGCGTATCAGCAGCAATCACTCAAAGCAGCTGCATGACTTCCGCGGACCCCAGACCATGTTGCACAACCGTATCATGGAGTTCCTTCGCAGTCCTAAATGATATAGGTTGATGGGTATTATGAGTAACACCCCTGAGCACAGGGAAAGCCTGGGGACCCCCTGGTTAGGTTGCAGCACCTGCCAAGTCCCGTCCCATGGGCCCCACAGCGACAGAGGCAGATGCCTGACTGGGAGGCAGCTCAACACCACTCGACACCGCGCCCCCTGCAGCATTAGCAGGGCCAGAAGAGCCTCCTCCGCAATCCTGCAGACGGCTGCATGAAGGCACTCAACCATCTCCTCGACCTTAGCTTGGACTTCTCTCCCGAATCGCCCGTGTTCCTTTGGACGCACGGTCACCTGGCATGGGGGGAGTGACCACAAAGGTGACGAGGAGGGTCCACGGCCCCGGGAACCCACCGGTCTCCCGTTGGCCGCGTCAGCATTCGCGCTAAAGGTGAACACCTCAGCACCCTGTCACGCTGCAGCCCCGGCATCCGCGGGAGGCATGGGCAGCGGGGCCGAACCAGCCGGCAGCCCGGCAGTGCTGTCCGCCGCAGCACGGGCAGAGGAAACCGCAGCGGACGCAGGCGCCGACACGGCCCGCAACGAGATTTGCGCGGGGCCACCCTCCCTCCGCGTGGGGGAGAAGTGGGGCGCAGAGAGAGACGCGGCTTGTGGAGCCACGTCACTGCGGGGAGACACAAGCGAGTCCAGGACAGCCCCAATGAGCGTCCTGCCCCTGACACGAGACCCCACAGCGGGCACCACCCCAGCGGAGCGGGGCGGGCTGCCCACCCGCCTTGACGGGATCCCACGGAACACCGACCAACGCCCCGCCTCCGGCAGCTTCCACCGCCTGCGCATGCCCGGCAGGCTGTGCAGACTCAGAAATGGGGGAAGTGTCGTCCCCCCCCGAAGACGAGACCAACTCAGAAACGGACGAACCCGCTCCTGCCGCACCCAGGGGGAATTTCATGGAAACGCCGCAATTTGGACAAAGTGTTGTCACCGAATCAGACTCAGACAAAGGCGGAGGCTGATCCAGGGGCTCCCTGTCACCCCTGAGCGCCAGGAAGGCACAAAGGGAGGGCGGTTCCCCCCCGCCCCGCCTCCAATGCGCGGGGCGGGGTCGGCCGAGCTGACTCCACGGAACCCCCAGGAGCCCACAGGGCTTCGCCCACTGGCTGTTCTCTCGGAACCAGCTGGCTGGGAGCCCAATCCACCCTGGGGGAATAAACGTCACCATCCAAGACTGAGTCGCCTCCCAGCTCACCGTCCCGGGGGGGAGGGGAGGGTTCTGCTTTGCCCAAGAATTTGAATTCCCCCTCATCCACGTCCGAGATGGAAGGGTCCCCCTGGGAACTCCGAAAGCTACAAAATCCAGACCCCTGCCAGATCGCGTCAAACTTTTTCCACTGCACCAGCAGCAATCCCACATCCATACTACAATCATCAAACAGGGCTTCCATGAGACGGCCTCCCACGAGAGACCACGCCTCCCTGGAGAACGCCTCCGCAGGGTTTGAAAAAACCCCTTGCTCTTTGGCCCACAGAAATAATCTTTCAAAATCACTCCAGGAAACGGAAACCCGTTTACGCTCCAGGAGACCCTTCCAGAGGTCCAAAACCAGAAAATCCTCCATGAAACCCACAGGGGTTGCCTTAACCACAAAAGCTGCAGGCAAAGTGCCAAACGGGTCACAACCACCGCGCCAAAGTAAGAAGGGGGTGGGGGGGGTAAAACTATATGACCTCACCTACTGCTGTTCCACACACTGCAGCCACCAGATGTCACTATAGGACACAAAATAACACGCCGCGGACACCCAGCTCTCCCAAGGTAAAAAGGGAGCTTTTAATTTCTGACTCCAACATTTATAGTTTTCCAAAAGTGACAGTGGATTGGAGGGTGAAAGTGCCACCTCTCCAATGACACCGAACAGCCTAACAGTCCATTAAATTTCTCCTCCTCCATAAAAGAATGCAAAGCAATAAGACAGACCCCTATGGGAGAGGAACCTGCCAGAAGCTGACAGACTGGCGCACAGAGCGTGATCACCCCATAGAAGGACATTTAAAACGCATGTTGCTAACGTGGCAGCATGGGATAGGTCACGTAGTGAGAATCACCATATAAGGAAATACTGTGCCTTGGAAAAGTATATAAAACCAGCTCCTTTCTTTTGAATAAGCGATTCAGATTTCCTGCCAGTCTGGGTCCGTGTCACGGTCACTCACAAAAGGGAGCACCCAAAAGTGGGGAAAAGATGAACGGCCGCCTGAGCGAATCATAGACACTATGGACTAGCCACTTGGAATCTTAATAAATGAATATCAGGTGCCAGAGAACCTATTTATAAATTAGGTTACAAGCTGTCTTTGAAATAATAACCAATCAGATAGTTACAGCTCTTGACCGTCTTGCTGATCAATCCACTCAGATGAGAAATGCAATATTTCAACTTCGGATGGTATTCGATTATCTCTTAGCAGAAGAAGGAGGAGTGTGTAGAAAATTAAATGACTCAAAATGCTGTTTGCCAATAGATGGCAATGGAAAAGTGGTGAAAAAAACAACAAAGGGAATAAGAAGGTTAGCTCATGTACCGGTCCAAACGTGGAAAGGATGGGAATGGGACATGTTTTCATGGTTACCTGGTGGACTATGGGTTAAACAAATGCTTTTTTTCCTCTTATGTGCTGTAACAACTCTAATCTTTTTACCATGTATGATCCCTTGCTTAATGCAACTTATTCAACATGTGATCAAAGGGATGCAGGTAATAGCCGTGCCTACAGATCTAGAAATGGCTACAAAAGAACAAAAAATGTCACTGCAAATAATTACAAAACCAAAAAGGACCCAGGAATAGAAAGTTAAGTCAATAATGACTAAGGTTTGTAAAGACAATTATTAAGAAAATAAAACAGGAGGGATGGAAAGGAATGAGGCAGTGTCTTTACAAACAAACTGTGGGCCTGATGGTAGATAAGGCCAGATATGGAGAGGTGAAAGAAGCAATGGGGGGAACCATTAATTCCATAGGAATTCCACTAATTGACACACACTGTTACTCACTCAAGGCTGTGCTAAATCTCTGGATTTAGAGAAAAAGAACAGAGACACAAGGAAAAGAAAAAAGGGGGGGGAGTATACATTAGAAGGTGGTCTTAGGTATTAGGCATTTCAGAAAGTCTGTACCTCTCAAGTACCTCAACCAATGGGGAAAGAGGGAGGGAAATGCAGCCGGGAAATTAAGATAAAAAGGAGGCTTCATCCTCCAAAAATTTGAGAGACCCCAGGGGAAATGCCCCATTGCCTCTCCCTTTATTTGAATAAAGTTACAGGACTCCTCTGTCTCCTTTTTGGACCTAAATCTGTGGTGTTTGTGGATTAATTTTCCTGACACACTGATTTTGTAAGGTTTGTTAGGTCATTTACTCTGGCCTGGCGTGGTGTGGAGGGGGACTTGCTTTTGGAGTGGTTTCTCAAGAGTTTTTGACTTTGCTTTTCGAAGTCTGCCTCAGCTGGGCGGGGGGGGGGGGGGTGGGGGGGTGGGAGGCGGGGCATGTGTGTATATGTGCGTGTGCCATAGGCTGAGGTTGTTTATTAGTGGAGAGGAGCAAATGACCTTCCAAAAGTTTTAGTTTCTAGCACACGCGGGTTTTGACTGTTCTATTTGCTTAGGGACGCCTAGGTGTGAATGGGACAGGTTCTTTGGAGCAGCCAGGGTTGGCACGGTGCACATCAGTGTGGAAAAAGGGGGAGGGGGGCCGACCTTCTATATTGTAGTGAGCATGGGTGGTATTCCGTCTATGGAAAGAGAGGTCCTGGACCTCAGCAAGTTGAAGTGGGCCAGTTCGGAGTAGGGCCCAGCTTCTGCTGTGAGCGAGGAAGGAATTTTTTTGAGATTTTTCCAGGATTTCGTGTGGGCAAGCAACTCCTGGAGCCATGGCTAAAGTCACGGGACAGCGCTGTGAACTAGGAAGCCACGCTCTCCCTGACGAAAGCAAGGGAACAGTTGCTCTGAGAGCGGCGGCTGAGGTGGCCCCTACCGTCGCCCTGGCAACGGCCGGCCGTGAGATAGGGTGGGAAAGAACAACACCAGCACTGGGACCTTGTCCAGGGCCGCCAGATGGGCCACCACCGCGCGGCCATGGCCTGGCCCACCCACACGGTCAGTGATGGGGCTAGGAGTGCAAGACCTGCAGGGGATGACATAATGCCCATGGGCGGCGCCGCTTCTGGTGCCGTAGCTGGGGACAGAAGCAGGGGCGGGGCTGTGCCCCTCGGAACCCTTGTGGGCGGGAAACCAGCTGCTGCAATGGACGGAATGTCACGGTTTCCATAGTAACAAGTTTTGTTTTGGACAGAAACGGAAGCGGCTGCAGGCAGCAGGAAGGGGCCAGGATGGGCGGAGTGAGGTGCGCAGCTATAAGCAGAGTCCTGTTTTAATGAACACCTTAGAAGGGAAACTGAGTCAAGATACTGTAAGAATTATTAGTGCCACCGGGGTGAGTGAGATGAGACCTTTCTTCCAACCTTTGAAATATGAATTAGGAAAACACTGGGTGATTCATCACTTTGTCTATTTGCCAAATTCTCCTAAGAAGAATCTACTGAAATTTCATAAAGGGGAGAGAATAGCAGATCATTTAAGAGGGTGTACTGTATTAAATTTTAAAAACACTTTCTCCTGCATTCCTGTGAATAAGAACTGCCAAGAACTCTTTGCTGTTAAGTGGAAGAATCCTGAAAGGAGCCAGCTCACTGAGACAGTCATACCTGCGGGTTTAAAGAACATCCCAACTATATCCAGAAATCCGCTGGCAAAGGAACTGGAAAACTGGAGAAGGCAGCAGCTAAGAATTGCTGCATTCAACCAGCAGCCAAGAATTGATGCATCCAACAATTGCAACCAACTCACTGTAAGTTTGTTCTGTGAACATCGATGATAGGTATCCCATGCCATGTTACTGGAACGGGGTAATGTTATTTTGAGAACATTTGCTGTCAATCCTGGTATGTCTGTTTCTGACACTGACTGATAATACATCTGACTGCTTACAGACCATTGAAGAGGCCTATTCCAGCAGACCAGATCTGAAGGACATGGCACCAGAAGGTCTAGACTGGGAATTGTATACAGACAAAAGCAGCTTTGTGTGAGATGGCAGAGGACAGGTTATGCAGTGACAACCACAAACCAGGTAATCAAGGCAAAGGCCTTGCCATCTGATGTAGAAGGTAAAAATATGGACTAATTCTGAATATGCATTTAATGTGTGTGTCCATGGAGTCATCTGAGAGGAAAGAAGACTGCCAACTGTTCAAGGTAATGGGATGAAACATACTGAACAAATCCGTGCACTGCTACAGAGTGTTTGGGAGTTTAGAGAAGCAGCTTTTATGCATTGTAAAGCTCATCAAAACAGGGAAACAACTCCCCAATTAGAGAATCATTTTGCTGATGAAATAGTAAAAGGGGCTGTAGAAAAAGGCATCTTAACAGAAGTGCTACAGAGGGAAATTGATTTGTCAGGCTTTGCACAACATATGATCACAAACACTGAATCAAGGGGTTAAATTAGAAATGTAGCTAATAAGATGAAGGCCATAGATTTTGATTAAGAGCTTAACAAGGAGATTAATTGTTACCAGGTGGGGATAATTGAAGCAAAGACATTATATAATGTATTTGACTTAGGTATGTTCTTAGAAATAACAGGAAATATATGAAGTATTTTAAAAGGGTAGGAACCATAAATATACCTGGCTTCTAAGAATAATTGGGCCCAGGAGAAGGGGTTTGAACCATAACCAACAGGTCAAGAAGCCCTGCCAACCAGGTAAAGGTGAAGAGTTTACCACGAGGAAGACCTCTTACTTCATCTTTGGAAGCCCACTGACCCATTTCAGAGCCCACTGACCCAATTAAAGAAGAGGACTGCGCAGCTGTAATGAACATGCAGCTAGTTATAATACAAAGCGGGAGCAGGTGATGCATATGTATAGGTGTCTTGGATGTCTTTATGAATATGTAGAACTTTTGTGGATATATGGAGAAGCTACAGTTTTGGAAATTCGCACATGCTTTTGGAGGACTACCTCCCTTGTGCCCAGCGCGCTGAATAAACATGCCCCTTTTCAACTTTAATTAGTTGAAGAGTTGTCTGTCCTTGCATCATTTTGGCGACCGTGGCAGGACTTCTCTGTTCACTGCAAGACCAGGTCAGGCTGTGGATGCCTCTAGGTGCCACCAGGATACTTATTCCTGGAGACACCTCCGCTCCTTGTCTGCTCATCACAGGGACAGACAAGACTGCTGGCATTATGGACAAAGGGTATGTTTATGATTATAGAAATTAGTCTGTAAGTCGTACATACATGTGGTTGAAGGGGCAGTTGGTTAGTCAAAAGGGACACCCTGTGTGCAACAAGAACCTATAGGTTTGCTTGCAAGCACTGAAGGGTTTTGGTTGCCAGCTAGAAGGTAATTTGCCATGTCGAGGGGGCCCGCTAGCAGTTCTGGGGGTGAACTGGGCAAATCCCTGTGTACTGCTGCTATTTTTTTGTTTGTTGCTATTGTTGACTGTGTCCAGACTGTGTGGGTGTGTGTGTGTTTGATGAAATATGTGAGTTTTGATTCTCATTACTGGAAATCGTAGTTGTTACTGTTTTCGAGGGATATTGTGTATTTTTGAGACAACACTGTGATCTTGTGTCAAAAGTTATACTTGCAACTAGCTGGGTTTTTTTGGTTTTGTATTCACCATAAGGTTGGTTTAAATTGGATGGATACAAGCTCCTCAGAAGAGACAGGAAAGGAAAAAGAGGAGGAGGGGTGGCCCTTTATATTAAGCAGACTTTCGATGCCGTAGAAATTGAAACTAAGGAAGATGGAGTTGAATGTCTATGGGTAAGAATTAAGGGGAAGGCCAACAAGGCTGACACCCTACTGGGAGTCTGTTATCGTCCACCCAACCAGGAAGAAGAGGTAGATGACTTATTCTATAAGCAGCTAGGTAATGTCTCAAGATCATCAGCCCTTGCTCTTGTGGGTGATTTCAACCTACCAGACATCTGCTGGGAACTTAATACAGCAGTAAAGAGGCAGTCCAGGAAATTCTTAGAATGTATGGAGGACAACTTTCTGTTGCAGCTGGTGGGTGAACCCACCAGGGGAGGGGCTATGTTAGATCTCCTGTTTGCAAATAGAGATGGGCTGGTGGGAGATGTGGTGGTTGGAGGTCGCTTGGGGCAGAGTGATCATGAAATAATAGAGTTCTCAATATTTGGTGAAGTCAGGAGGAGCACCAGTAAGACTCTTACATTGAACTTCCGGAGGGCAGACTTTGGCCTGTTTAGGAGACTTATTCAGAGCGTCCCTTGGGAAACAGCCCTTAAAAACTAAGGAGTTCAGGAAAGGTGGGCATGCCTCAAAACAGAGATCTTGAGGGCACAGGAACAGACTGTCCCTGTGTGCCGAAAATCAGTCAACGGGGTAAACGTCCAGCCTGGCTGGGCAAGGAGGTTTTGGAGGTACTTAGGAATAAAAAGAGGATGTACCAGCGTTGGAAGGAGGGTCAAGTCTCTAAGGAAGTATTCAAAAAGGCTGCTGGAGCATGCAGAAAAAAAAAATTAGGGAGGCCAAAGCTCATTTTGAACTTAGAATGGCGACTTCTGTAAAGGATAATAAAAAATGTTTTTACAAATACCTTAATGCTAGAAGGAAGGGTAAGACCAGCCTTTGTTCTTTATTGGACAAGGGAGGGAAGTTAGCATCTGCAGATGAGGAGAAGGCAGAAGTACTTAATGCCTACTTTACCTCAGTTTTTAGTGAGAAGATGACTTGCCCTCAAGACACCTGCCCGCCTGGAATGGTTGATGGTGTCAGGGAGCAGAATGGTCCCCCCATTATCCAAGAAGAGGCAGTCAAAGAACTACTGAAATGCTTGGATGTTCATAAATCTATGGGACCAGACGGGATCCACCCCAGGGTAATGAGAGAGCTGGCAAATGAGCTTGCAAAGCCAGTCTCCATCATTTACCAACAGTCCTGGCTCACTGGTGAGGTTCCGGATGACTGGAAGCTGGCCAGTGTGATACCCATTCACAAAAAGGGTGCAAAGGAGGATCCTGGTAATTATAGACCAGTCAGCCTGACCTCAGTACCTGGCAAGATAATGGAACAGTTTATATTGAGTGCCATCACACAGAATTTACAGGATGGCCAGGGTATCAGACCCAGTCAGCATGGGTTTAGGAGGGGTAGGTCATGTTTGACCAACCTGGTCACCTTTTATGACCAGGTAACCCACCTAGTGGATGCAGGGAAGGCTGTAGATGTTGTCTATTTGGACTTCAGCAAGGCCTTTGACACTGTCTCCCACAGCATACTCCTAGACAAGCTGGCAGCCCATGGCTTGGACAGAACTCTCTTTGCTGGGTTAGGAACTGGCTGGATGGCCAGGCCCAGAGAGTGGTGGTGAATGGTGTTACATCCAGCTGGTGGCCAGTCACCAGTGGTGTCCATCAGGGGTCTGTGCTGGGGCCAGTTCTGTTTAATATTTTTATTGATGACATGGATGAGGGTTTAGTCTTTCATTAGCAAATTTGCAGATGACACTAAGCTGGGAGCGTGTGTCGATCTGTTAGAGGGTCAGAGGGCTTTGCAGAGGGACTTGGAATGGTTGGATGGATGGGCAGAATCTAATGGGATGAAGTTCAATAAGTCCAAGTGCCGAGTCCTGCACTTTGGCCACAATAACCCCCTGCAGCATTATAGGCTGGGGACGGTGTGGCTGGACAATGCTCAGGAGGAAAGGGACCTGGGCGTGCTGGTTGACAGTCGGTTGAGCATGAGCCAGCAGTGTGCCCAGGTGGCCAAGAAGGCCAATGGCATCCTGGCTAGTATCAAGAATAGTGTGGCCAGCAGGAGCAGGGAGGTCATTCTTCCCCTGTACTCAGCACTGGTGAGGCCACACCTTGAGTATTGCGTCCAGTTCTGGGCCCCTCAGTTTAGGAGGGACGTTGAGATGCTTGAGTGTGTCCAAAGGAGAGCAACGAGGCTGGTGAGGGGCTTGGAACACAAGCCATATGAAGAATGACTAAGGGAGCTGGGGTTGTTCAGCCTGGAGAAAAGGAGACTCAGAGGTGACCTTATCACTCTCTTCAACTTCCTGAAGGGTGACTGTGGTGAGCTGGGGGTCAGTCTCTTTCTCCGGGCAACAACAGACAGAACAAGAGGACACAGTCTCAAGCTGCGCCAAGGGAGATACAGGCTAGAATTAAGGAGGAAGTTTTTCACAGAAAGAGTGGTCAAATACTGGAATCATCTACCCAGGGAGGTGGTGGAGTCACCATCCCTTGATGTGTTTAAAAAAAGACTGGATGTGGCACTTGGTGCCATGATCTAGTTGAGGTGTTAGAACATGGGTTGGACTCGATCTTGAAGGTCTCTTCCAACCTAGACATTCTGTGATTCTGTGATTCTGTGAATTATTAGAGGTGGCCAGAGAGGCTTGGGCTTGAGCTGCAAGGGTTCGACTGTCCAGAGAGGCACTCCCTAGGTGGTTTGAGCTTAAACCAGACGAGTTCTTGGCTATAGGAGGAGACTGAGCTGTTATAAATCAGCAGGATGGAAAAACAGAAAGGGTGTTTTTGGGGGGAATATACTCAAGCCGAACAAACTGTTACTTAGCTTTTGATTGAGAGTTACCCGCAGTTGAGGATAATCTCAGAAATCCATGGAGGTGGGGAAGACCAGGGGTAATTCCTTGCTTTTTGTGTAATTTGATCATTTTCCACTGGGTACCTGGGTGGCACTCAGCTTGGGTTATTCTTCATTGCAAGAGGTGCAATAGAAAGTGGTATTGTATATCTTATAGGCAGAGACCCATGTGCCCCAGATGTTTCCCAGAATCAGAATTCCCATGGTATTATAATTGGGAGTGAGCACACACTGAATGTGAGATAGTGAATTTGGTCTGTGGAAAAGGTTGTCCCTAGAATTTATATATTTTTGAAAAAGATTAGGAAAAGTCCAAAACGAGTTGGACAACAACCCTCATGGTTTAGTTCTGATATCTGATACAGGATTCTTTATGGACTTCCTGCCTGCAGTGAGAGCAGTATTTTGTGTAAGATTAATTACTAAAAGTGCGGGTGTTGAATAGTAGGTGCTGCTGCCTATTATCTGTTCCCAACAAGCCTCTCCTGTATAAAAGCTGGTTGAGTTAACATTCAGGCAGTGCAGTCAGATCCCCACACAACACTCACCACAGATGGCTCAGCGAGACAGGCAAGAAAGGTTCTTTTTTACAAGGTTTTGTTCCAGTGGAGTATATCACATGTGGCTGAAAGGAACCTGTCAAGAAAGAGGACAACCACATGGTGCAGGCAGCTTAAGAAGGGGAAGGGGTGGGGGCAGAGCTGAGGACAGGGCAAAGAGGATTGGTCTCTGGTGGAGGGGGGCAGCCACCAGTGTTACCAAGCCAGTGAGGGAACAGGGAAAGGGGAAACCAGGGGAAGTCCATGTGGGAGTCTGTCTTTTCCCCCAGGAGGACTACTCTATGGTAGGTAGACACTGCCGTTGCCAGGGCAGAGGACTTGGGAATTGACTGAGAGGAGAGAGTTCATGGGATGCTACAAATTACAGTGTGGAATTTGTGTAGAAGGTTGCTATTACTTCTGCCGAGGGGCAGACAGGGACAATTTATGGGCAAAAGGTCAATTGGGACCTAGGGCTAGAATAGCCTGTGTAGAGTGCTGGTGCACTGGTGTAGTTTTGAGATTTGTGTGCAGTTTTTGGTGCATTTTCCCACTGAGAAGGGAAAAGGGGAGGTGTGGTGAGTGTGCACAGTGAAGTGTATATACACATGGACTGCCTGCTTTAATCGTGGCTAGGCGAATTAAGGAAATCCCTCTCACACAGTGATTTGGACTTGATCCATGGGAATTTACTATTGATTGGGAATTTCCTGTGGTAGAGTGTTTAGAACTTCATTAAGGGATACATGGAGTAGCTTGCCTCAGCAGACATTTTTCTACAGCTTCTGGTTAGTTTAGAGGTTGACTTTGCGCGTGGTTGTTATTGCAATATAATATTCGTGCAGGGCAATATTATTGTTCTTCTGCAAGGCAGCAAAGTGAGTGTAGCCTGTGCCAGTGGAGACAACGCTTTAATCAAGCTGATTTTGAACCAGAGATTTTAAAGTTGATGTGTCTGGAGTCACACTTGGTACCCGAAAGTTGTATTGTGTGAGAAGAAAACTGGGAAAGGACTGAGAGATTTTGTGAAGCAGCTGAGGTCTCTTATGAATAGAAATAGAAATCAGAGGAGACCAAGTGGTAGAGGTTGCTTGTCCAAAGGGCTGCCCTTGTGAACCCTGGGCTTGTTTTTGTTGTATTCAGTGTGAAGAGCTGTGGTACAGACAGACATTTAGGTGGAGGAAGCGGAGAGAATCAACTTTGTCATTTGTGTTATTCTAAGGAGACAAAGGCCACTCAGAGGGCTATAAAGATTTTATTGGCAACTGGTCGTGAGGGCCACAGAAGTTACAGGTTGTTTGAATTATTGGAGAAAGGGGTCTCAGGTAATTTAGGAAAGCCAGCAGAACTAATTAGAGCTGAGTGTGCTCAGCCTTTTTTTTATACCCCAAGACTTCCAAATTAAGGCAAAGAGTTGGAATAAAGTAAAGAAGTGCTGGGAAAGAAAAATGGGAACTAGCCAGAGTAAAGAAATTTCTAAGGCTAGTCCCTTGGGTGTTATTTTGGCACACTGGAAAGAACTGTTGGGCTATGGGACGAGGACGGGGACGGGGGGTGACAACAAAAGGAATTTAATTTGATTTTGTACCCAATGGTGGCCACTTTATAGACTAGAAGGAGGTGTTAAATGGCCACCAGCTGGAACCTTGGACTATGAGCCTTTATTGCAGCTGATGTTATTTTTAAGAAGGGAACAGAAATGGGGGGAAGTAACATGCTGATATGTTCTTTACTCTCCAGAATCATCCTGAGTAGCAGAGAGACTGTGGAATTAAACCTCCCTCTGATCCCTGGTATTGGCCCTTGAGAAGGATAATTAAGCTAATAAAGAGAAACCCAAACGATGCTGTAGTACTTGCTCAATAAATCAGCATTCCCCCCATCCTGACAAAGTTTATCACAAGAAGGCGCAGGAAGAGGAATTGGCTGACCTGTTCAGGCCTCCCCCTAAAACCCCCCTCAAAGGCAAGAGAGATCAGGGGAGGACGCGGACTCGGAGAGATCAACAACTTCAACTCCAGTTCCTTCTTCCCCACATAGTCTCATAACTCCAGGTTCTTCTCCTGCACATAGTCCCATAGCACCCCAAACTAGGAGGCAAGCAAAGGGAGTGTTAAAGAAACAAGCTGAGCTGTCTGCTCCTCCACTTACCATTGAATCACATAAACCATTATTAACGTCATATCCTCCATTACCTGATAGTGATAGTGAAGATGAAGAGCCCTCCATACATGGTCACATAGCATCCCAGACCAGGAAACAAACAAAAGAAATAATACAAGCACCTTTACGGGAGGCAGTAGGACCCACGGGAAAGATAATGTTAGTTAAAATTCCTTTTTCTACAATTGATTTAGCGGCATGAGAAAGGATTGCCAAGAACTATTAGAGCGATCTGATAGGCACTGCTAAATGATTACAATATATGATGGAACAACACAACCCAGATTGGGCTGACATTCAATTATTGTTAGATGCTTTGACTGAGACAGAGAAGCAGTTAATTTTGAAAACAGCAGAAAACTTAGTAGAAGATGCTTGTAGACCAGCTGAACTAGATCCTCAGGAATTTTTCCTCCTTCAGGATCCACGATGGGCGTGTTGATTGAGGACCAGTCAGGTCCACCTGTATCCTAACTGTCTATAAAAAGTGTGTGGTTTTTAATAAAATTGCATTTCGCCTTCTGAGACCTAGGAGTCTTTGTCGCTTTATTCACCCCTCCTCAATACAATAGCGACATCTGGTGGACTCGGGAGGTGTTTGCAGCCAAGACTGAAGAACCGGGGGTACGGTGGATCCCACCGTTCTCTGCAGCCGAGACTGATGACCAGGAGTCCAGAAATCTCCGACGTTCCCTGCAGTCAAGACTGGACACTCAGAGTTGCTCCCATCCTCTGAGAGGAGAGATACGGTGCCTTTTCCCCATGCCCTCCTAAGAGCAGGCTGGTCCTTTTTTGACCACAGGTAGTGAAGACAGTTTAGACTATTAGGAAGGGTCCCCAGCAAGTGAGAGTTTATGTTCCAGACCAAACCACTGCTTAGACAGACTGCTGGGAAGAGATTCCCTTCCAGACGGGGAATCAAACCTCTGCAGAGGAACAAATTGTGCTTTCTGTGTGGAAGGATGCATTGCTGTGCATGGGAATTTCTTTATCGGACCACTCCATACACTCCCTGCTTTGCTGGGCAAAAGCACATGGATTTTCGGTGAACACTGGGACTGCATTTAGTTTAGACATCTGGCAGTTGCTTAGGAGACTGGTTGTGGCAAGAAATCTCCAGTGGAGATAAGGACGCATTTGATTTAGCTGTTACATGGGGCACTCTTTTTTTAAGCATTAAAGAACGGGACACCCAGGGAAAGCGAAACGAATGTGGCGGACTCAGAGGGGGTGGACGATTCCTCTCTGGACACTGACGTGCTGGAAGGCGAGGAGGCTGAGGGGTCTGCTGGCGACTTTCCCTCGGCTCCACCCGGACCCCAAGGGACACGGACGTAGCTATCAAAATCTACCCCTCACTGCAAGATTACATCCCCCCCGATATATCCCTTTCCCTGTGACTACGTAATACCAACGTATCCGTCACCGGTCACGCAGCTTGCGAGGGCTTCATTACCGAAGCCCCAGCCAGAAATTACAGGGCGTCCTCTGCCATTTGCCCCCCCTCTCTCCCCCTGCTGCCTCCTCTTTCTTCATCGTAAGCAGCGGCAGTGGAGCCTTTGCAGCAGATAGCTTTGTTTCCCCTCCTGGCACTTCCTTCCACTGCACTGCAAGCGACAGTGGGGGTGCCTCCACTGCAGCCAGCGCCCTTCCCCCCACTTCCCCCTCCTTCCTTTCCACTGCCAGCAGCGGCAGGGGTGGTTCCACTGCAGATGGATGGCACGGCAGGAGCCGTTGTCTCCTCAGCCTCCCCGTTCCCATCAGCAGAGTCGGCGCAGGCGTCTGCATCACCTCCTCCCCCTGCCACGAGCGGAACTGCAGGCACTGTGCCTTCTGTTTCAGCTGTATCAGCGCCACCACCCGCAGCGCTTGCCATGGTCCCACCTCAGTGCCTCAAGCCGGCCCATCCTCCTCTGCTTCCTCTATGCTGTCCCGCGTGCCTCTGCCCTGGGACACGGACAGTGACACGGATGAAAGCCAACAGCCTGTCCCACAGCGGGGGAGTGGCTTGGCAGCTGAGAGCTGGCACTGACGCGCTGCAAGAATGCCT
Source organism: Agelaius tricolor (assembly GCF_023055355.1). Classification (NCBI taxonomy): domain Eukaryota; kingdom Metazoa; phylum Chordata; class Aves; order Passeriformes; family Icteridae; genus Agelaius; species Agelaius tricolor. The sequence goes on from NW_027269281.1 coordinate 8,238,982, forward strand.
CAGAACCACCTGAGGGCATTACCACCCTGTCAGGTCACTGTGTGACCAAAGCACCCTGGGCGTTTTTGGGAATCGGTCAAATTGCAAGCTCTGGAAGTGGGGAATTGGGACTTGCTAGAGAAGATGGGAATGCCTGGCGGCAGCATTATCAAGACCATAGATGCAGGGGGTGGAGACACAGGGGAAAGTCAAGCTGTTGTTCCAGCATCTGCAGGAAGCATGCAGGTGAATCGGGGAGGCAGTGTAGCTCCACAAGGGGGTGTCCAAGCCTTTCCTGTGTTTAAGGCTGTTCCCAATATGGGACAAGTTGACAGGCATGATGTCATCGCATAGAAAGTCATGCAAGATTTAAAAGATAACGTAGCAAAATATGGGCTTGGTTCTTGAGAAGTTATGCAAGTTATCAGGGTGTTAAACACAGATCTGCTTGCCCCATTTGATATTAAACATCTGGGTCAAGTGTTTTTCCAACCTGTGCAATTCAGAGTTTTTGAAGACAACTGGAGGCAGATAACTGATATGGCTGCAGCAGATAACATGTAATTGCCTCAAACTGATCCCAGATATGCTGTTGGAGTAGATGCTCTTATGGGGAAGGGTGTATTTTCTAATCCTGATGTTCAGGCTACCTGGAACCCTCGGATTCCTGAGCAGGGTCAAAAGATAGGCAATGGGGGCACTGTTAAAAACTGTAGAAACAGCTGCTCCCAAGCAACGATATGGGACAATAATCCAAGGAATAAAGAACCCATTTCTGCCATTTGTTAAGAAATTGCAGCAGCCTTAGAAAAGCAGGTTGAGGATGATAACTTGAGACTGATTTTATGTAAGCAGTTAGCAAAGGATAACGCCAACGAAGATTGTAGGAAGATCATAGAGGCTCTTCCAGGTGACCCCACATTAACAGATATGGTCCAAGCATGCTCTAAAATGGGTTGTGTAGACTACAAAATGTACGTTTTGGCTGCTGCTATACAGCCAGCCCAGGCATCTGGCAGGGGTAGACAGCAGAAACAGGTGGATAATAAAAACAAGAAAAAAACATGGAACACTGAAGCTGAAAGGAAATACGAGTCAGTTCTTGTGTGCTAGATGTGCAAAACCAGGTCATTAGGCAAACCAATGTAATTCTAAATACCATGCCAATGGTCAGCTTTTAGCAGGCTCAGGAAACAGAAGAAAGAGTGCAAAAGAGAACTGCACTCTGACACAAGTGATTCCCCAGGGCATGATACCAGCGCAGGCTTACTCAGCCAGCTTAGGGGCAGTATCCAAGGAGCAGCTGGGGTGGATGTACACACCTCAGCAACAGTAATTTTAGAATCTTGTCATGTATATAAGATTCCTCTGGATGCATTTGGACCTTGGGGTCAAGGATTGAGTGCACTGCTTCTGGGGAGATTTAGTGCGACCCTTCAAGGAATCTTTGTGCATCCAGGAGTCATTGATGCTGACTTTACAGGCCAAATTTGTGTCATGCTTTCCACACCCACCCCCCGTCACTATCCCTGCATCGTAACTGTCTATAAAAAGTGTGTGTTTTTAATTTTGCCTTCTGAGACCTAGGAGTCTTTGTGTCACTTTATTCATCCATCCTCAATACAATAGCGACAACCCATGACTACAGTTACTTTTAAAATTTATAATTGTATAATTTCCAACACATTGATTGAAGTGATGGTCGCTGTCTTGGAGGAAAAAGCCTTTGTAACACTAAGTCCAATGGGTTAATATACCCCTGGCTCAGTGGGAACACCCAGGTGCCTTCCCTGTTGGGGAGCTTTCAGGTCTCTGCTGGAAGACCTCAGAAATCAGTCTGGGGAAAATTCGAGGGTCTTTGATGGCTTATGACACCTTCTGACATGACAGCTGCCTCTCATGTCAGTGTAGTTGAGCCAATTATGCCCCATCAGAAGGGATGAATACTCTCAGGACCTTCCCCAAGGGGACAAGACAGAACAAGCTGGAGGGGGTGGGGCTGAGGGGGGAGTAGCTTTCGGTGGTGAGTGGTGATTTTTCACCCCCTCTGTCTTATGCAGATTAGAGGCCATTACACACCCAAAAACTCACCTTCTCTCCTGGGGGTAGTGGGGTGCAGTGCAAATCTGGCCTCAGAAAAGCACCCTGCCACCTCCACAAAGGGGGAATTATTTTGAGTGATTATTAACATTTCAATCTCTCACAGGCACTCCACATTCACTAGTCTACTTGGATAACAGCATGGACCCTCTGCCCACATGATAATCCTGCCCATACCCAGGGCCTCCTACACTACAAACCTGCTAGTCCAGCTTGACGTTTGCTAGCAACTTATGCACACACATGCACGCATACAACCTGGGTTTCTGGAGGATACACACACTTTCATGCCCTGCTGGCAGCTGGCACCAGGCACATTTACCGTGACCCACACTTCTGCTCCAGCTGCCAGTGCTGAACCCCTCACTCACATCAGTATGTCCTAGTAGCTGTTTTTTGGAACACACAACCATTCCCATCCTGGTGGAGGTTAAAGACCCCCACTTGCCCCAGTAGCTGTTACTGAGATCACACTTGCTCCGTTAACTGACACCAAAGGACAGGGGTACACACACTCCTGATCAGACTCCATGTTATAAATGGGTAATGTGATGACTGGCTCTCACAAATAAGAGATAAATATTGTGGGTATGTTAAGAGAGGTTTTGTTGATATATGGTTATGTTGTTGTAGTTTGTTGTTTGGACACCCTCTGTTCTCCCCATAGTCCCCTTTCCCCCCCTCTGTATTGTTGCCACCGGACAGCCTTGGTTGTCAGGGTTGTCAGAGACGTGGAAGGAGGGCATGTACATCTGCCCCTTGCATGGGGAAGTTGGGAATGGGGAAAGCCTGTTGCTGGGGAGGCATGGCATGACAACACCTCACTTCCAATCAAGTTGCAAGAAAGTCTCCACCAATGGACGGCGAAGAAAAGTTGACTGGCACACTTTAGGAGGGGCCAGGGTTGGCTGATGCAACCCCAGGGGTATAAAAGGTGGAGCAACCACTTTGTAGATGAGCCTCTGGCAGTCGGCCATGCTCCCAGCACTGCTCTTTTTCCTTATTCATTCCTTTGTTGTATTTTTTAAGGTTTAATAACCCTTTATAATTTTAAAGTGAGCAGTCATTTCTCACAATTGGGGTCTCGCCCAGGATCAAAATCTCGTCGCCGTGGCCCTAGGAGATTTCAGACGAGATGCTTGCCCCGCCAATTTCGGCAGCTTGATCAGCTTTTCTTGGCGTCATAGGTGATTTGGAGGTCGACACCCTGGGAACAACAAATGATTAAGTAAGGAAAAAGAAAAGGGGGAAGAAGGGAAAAAGCCCCCTGAAACACTGCAGATGGAAAGATCTGGAGGATTTTGAGTATTGTGCTTGGGGGATGTGAAAAATAGAGTTCACTCTTTAGAATTTTTAAAAGTTTAATAAAGGATAAAAAAAGGACAAATAAGTAATCTAGCGCTGCGGTGCTTGTGGTGAATGGCCAAAGAGCATGGAGGTAGCTTGAAATCATGTTCTCTATATAGGGTTACATTGCTGGGGTTACATGCATATTCATTAGCTTATACATTATTCAAACATTTCTTTGAGTTTCTGATGTTCCAGGAGCTCTTTTGTTTGTTTTCAACCTCTGATTCATCTGCATAATATTCTGCAGGTTAGGTCCATATATTTTATGGCTTCCTGAAGTTCTGTCCTGTTGTTTCACATTCCCTGATAACAAGTAGTTAATAAATACTCTCTAGGATTCTGGTTTCTCTCACTCTTATCTCTCGGACAGGCCAGTCTGCGGATGTGAGAAACAGCATAATTGTTTTACACCATTTTCTGAGTTAGTTACATAAAAGCATTTTTAACATTACATGGTCTCTATTTTAATCATTTTTCTAAAGTCTATAATAATATAGTATTTTTATTGCACTACTATTATATAAACTATATGGTACATACATAAACAGATTATACTATACTCAAAAGCAGTTAAAAAGTAAGCATAAATTGTACCATATAAAAAATACTTGTGATTAATTAAACCTGCTATTCCATATAGCATTATAAACCCCACATTTTTCCACCAGGATAGTCCAAAAAAGTCTTCCCACCATCCTTTATTCATTATAGATTCCCACTTTTGGACTGGTACATGGGCTATTTTCCAGATGTTTTTGGCTATATCCAAAACTGCCTCCCCATTATAATCAATTTGTAGGCAACAATCAGAGGTGTTAAACTTTCCACAAACCCCTCCTTCTTCTGCTAATAAGTAGTCTAGTGCTCACCAATTTCGATACACTGCAGCTCTGGTTTTCCTTTGTTGGCTGACTATTAATTCCATGGCCCCAGCTGTTTCCTTAGTTATGATTTCTACAACTGCTTGGACTCTTATATAGCTTATATACAGCAGTATGTTTAGCTTATATATAGCAGTACGATATCCCCAACTCCCATCCTGTGCCCAGGTGCCTGGACTGTATGTTTGTATTATTTGTTCAGGAGGCCACTCCTCCTCACCCCACTTTTGATATCCCCCAATTTCTCTGATTAATTCTCTTTTGTCTCTTTTTAAGGCATCATAGACTGGCATTCCCAAATTGTTCCCATCTTGGTTTGGCAGCAGGAAAAATCTTGGTTGCATGATTCCTAGAGTACAACTTCCTTTCCATAGGGAAGGAAGTTTTGGATAAGCCCTCTTCCCACAAATCCAGAATAAGCAATCTGGTGCTCTCCAGTACTCTTTTCCTTGGTTATTCACATTTTCCCAGAATTTAGATATTTCGGGGATCCCATAATAGGGGTTTCTTCCAGGGTTATTACACAGGAAAAGTTTAATCTCTTTTTCATATTTACGGTTCTTTTTCTTCTCCTGGGTCCAGTATTGTGTTGGTTTTTCAGGGATCCACCCTGTGGAAGCTCCATTATAGACTTTATATCTTTTACAGGAAGTTTGTCCTACGTAATCCAAGAATTCTTTTCTCAAATGCCAGAGGCACTCCTCTCCTATTATTTCTGAACTTAATATCCACCCCTCTGGTCGGTTTTCTCCTTTCTCCTTTCATGTTGGTTCTATTTCATTTAAGGAGTTCAACCAGGCCTAGGCTACTACCTTACCATGTCCACTCTTCAGACATTAAAGTCCCCCCCATATACCCAGCAGGTGGTAACATTCAGTTCTTTGCTGGTCCTTTCTCCCAGATCTACAAACAAATTCTTCCCTAACCTTGAGATTTCTATCTCAATTTCTATTTGTTGTTTGAGCTTTGTATAGAAATCCCTGCGTGGAGTTGGGTCTGGGTTGGACTGTTGTATCTGCTTTCTTTGCCTGCCTTTTATTCGTTCTTGTACCAAATCTCGTATCAAAACTTGTTCCTTTTTCCATTCTTGAGTCTGACCCATGGAGAAAAACCCATTTGTCTCCTTGTGGTCATCCCTAGTTTGATCCCAGAATTTTCGTAACGCCACACTTTCAGCCATTTTGTACACAGGTGTAAACTTTGGATGAATTATAACAGTGGTGGCTGAGAGAGGTATGAAAACTAAAATAAGAACCTTGAGGTTTTCCATGGTACAGGGGTCTGTAGCATCAGTGACATGGATCATCTAGATTCCCAAGGGGGAGAAGACTAACAAGGAGTATTAGGAGCCCAGTATAACGTGTACTCCCACTTTCTATGCCTGATAGGATTGCTGCCCACAGCATGTAAATATGATCTTCTTGGTGGTGAGTAGAGAGGTTAATCTGGTCTTGCCTCCTTATCTCCTTATCACAAAATTATCTATGTGCCTGCTTTTATTATATTGGGGTTCTTTGCTGTTTGTTAGATAGCTAGCACTTATTAATTTCACTTGCAGAATAGGGTCTTATTACCTCCCCATCATATGGAGTTGTTGTCTGCTTTCAAAATATGGTCCCTGTTTTTGATTTACTACTGAAACAGGGAGTTGGAAATTTAACTCGGACTAGAAACCGATTTTGGATTTTTTTGTTTAGTCTTTTAAATTGTGTGCTCACAAAAAGGCCTGCAGAGAGAACAAAGGAGACTCAAGGCTACTTAGAAAGGAATGCAACCATCCAAGCTGAAGAGAGATAAGAAGAGGCCCCCCACTGACCTTGAGACTGAAGCAGACAGAAAAACTGAATCTGGGTTATAAACACCACATTACAACTAAAAGACTGAAAAACTTTGCGGGCTCATAAAATTGATAAGACAGTTTAATGCATATGTCTTTTACGCATATGCAACAGGTTAGGGAATAATGTAGACTCGGGAATTTTCGGGGGTGTGTATGTCCTTGGGGAGCATGCATCCAGTGCTGAAATAAATCATACCAGCTTTACAACTTTTACAAGTTGTGGAGTTCTTTTTTTCCTCAAATCAACTACAGTGTCCCACTCAGCTTCTAATAGCTTGTGAATATTGGGGAGCATCCATTCAACTCCACAACAGAGGGTTAAAATTAGTACTTGCCCTTGATTAGTGTTGAAACTTCTCCTTTTATCTAGACAAATTTTGCAACACGCTTGCAGCCTGGGGTAGCTACAACACCAGAGCTGGCCATAATTTTCACATTGATGTTGTACCCAACTTGAGTGTCTCGTTCCAGGGTGCTTCAAGCAGGGTATGTAACCAGGAATAAATCTGGGAGATGTCTCATCAGGGAGAGCTGATGGTTTGTCTTTTTTCAAGTTACAGGCAAAAGCAAAAACTCTAGGATCATTTATCGATGCCGTGTTTGTTAATCTAAATATCCCTGATCCCCCCGATTGGGGAAGTAGTAAATTTCTGCCCCAGAGTTTAGAAAGCCTCTGGCCTTTGGGAATACAAAAGAATGGATAAAGACCACGTGGAACTCCTTTCCAGTCTGGATTGATGTGTGGTTGCTCATGGTTTATTTGCCACACTGAGCCTGTGCATTTCGTTTTAGAGTCACTTTCAGTCCTTCTGTGGAAGTGACGATCCTCCAGTCACGGGGTTCTTCTACTGGTCTTTTTATTCTGCTAGTGTGAGTCCATCCTCATTCCTCAGTTCGTACAGCCAATTCGGTGGTCAGCAACACCTGAAAGAGACCCTCCTCTTGTGAAGTTAAAGTGAATCATGATTTTAAAGGGTTGAGATTTTAGTGGAGGGTTAGAACCGATTCATATTGAAGTTGGATACACCAACGATAGGTTAATGATTATTAGATGCTTAAGCTAAAGCTAATTGTTATATTATGAGCTCATTTGCAGAAGGAAGTGGAGCAAGTGAACTATTATAGGAACATATTGAAACCAGTAGAACAGTGCCCAGCACCTGCACTCTATGTCAATCCATCGTGAAGCAAGGGGCCTTGGATCATACTAGAAGGTCACAGAGACCTGACAAAGACCTTCCTGACTTCATCCCTGGGACCACTGACCCAATTCAAGACCACCGACCCAATTCAAGAGAAGAGTTGCACACGTGTGAAAGACTAATAACCTCATTTTAATACAAAGCAGGGATGGAAGGTGCTGGGGTTATGCATATGTAGTATTTTGGGAAATGAATAGAAGGCAATAATCCTTGTGCAGTGTGGTCATGCATTTTGGGGATGACCCCCACGGTGCCGCTCCCTGGCATAATAAACATACCACTTTCTAACTTTGACTAGTTAGAGAGTCTTTGGCCGTGATTTTCGGTTTTAACAATTCAAAAGGTTGGTCTTTCCATGATTTTACCATTACCCAATTCCCAAGAGTGACATTATGAATTTTGAATTCTAGATTACCAGTCTGTGGGATTCTTCCCTTTTCCCATAGTTGTTCCTCTAGAGTTTGTGCTATAGACAGGACATATTTCTTGACACTGTCCTCCCCTTCTTCATAATTGGCCATACTACTGGGCAAAATCAGAAAAGGTAAACCAAACATCATTTCATAAGGTGAAACTTTTAAGTCTGATCTGAGCTGTGTTCTGATTCTCAACAAAGATAGGGGTAGGCACTTGACCCCCACATTTGGGTTTCAGTCATCAGTTTAGTTAGAGTTCTCTTGAGAGTTTGAGTCATCCTTTCAACCCACCCTGAACTCTGTGGATGCCATGGAGCGTGTAATTTCCATTCTATCCCCAGAGCTTGGGCTACTTGCTGCAGTACTTTTGAGGTGAAATGGATTCCTCAGTCTGGGTTGATGTGATTTACTATTCCATACCAGGGAATGATTAGTTCTAGGAGAGTTTTGCATACAACATTGGTAGTAGCTTTAACCACTGGTACCACCCCTACCCAATGGGTCGAATGATCCACTATTACTAACAAAACTTTCCACCGTGGCTCTTGTGGGAGTTCAGTGAAATCTTCTTGGATAATCTGAAAGGGTCATAAGGCTAATTCTCGCCCTCCTCGGTGGACTTCCCTCATGACCTTTTTGTTTACTTTTTGGCATATGGCACACTTGTCAGTTATTTGCTTAGCTATTCCAAAAATTCCTGTACAACCCAAATTTCTCAGGAACTGATCACTCAGCTATTGGGTAGCCCAGTGTGTTTTACTATGTATGCATTCTAATATTTTCCTGGCCAATAGTTTATTTAATAACTGTCTCCCATCAGCACCCACTTTCTTTCATTGTCCTTTTTTGCTCCTTGTCCTGGTTTGAGAGGAAGTGAGTTTTTTGGTATGCTGTGGTCAAACCAATAGGTGCTCAGATTTGAATATTGGCACCTGGTGTGGCCACTGAGGACATGGATACGCCTCTGGGAACACAGGGGGTTAAAAGCAAAGAACTCTCAGGAAAACTTTCTCTTGGTTCCAGTCCGTGAAAGAGGTCAGATCTCCCCTGCCCAGCCGTGGGCTGGGCGGGGGAGGGGAAGCCATGCGGCCGGGTGAGGTGAGCTGGGGCCCTGGACAGAGAAAGGAGGTGAAAGCCCCTGCAGGATGGAAGGGTGGACGAGCCCTGAGAGACATCGGGCAGCCACCCCCCCCCCCCCTCCCGCCCAGGAGAGGGAGAGAGAGAGAGCTGGTGTCTGTGCCTGTGCCACCTTTCAATTTGATAGCACAGCCGGCCAAGAAGGAGAAGGGGCGGGGGGGGGGGGGGGGGGGGGGGTTTGGCGAGAAGGTGCCCAGCAGGGCAGCCATGGGAGTTCTGGACAGGCAGAGCCTGAGATTTTTGAACCCTTTTCTTGGATGATGGAAACCTTACAAATGCTGATCCTCCTGGAGTTGAATGAGAAGAGAGATGGAGATAAGAGGAAATGAGCCATGAGAGAAGATGAGAAGAATCTTGGGTGGGCGGAGGTGATGGAGTGGCCTTTGGCTGGAATTTTCTTGTATAGCCATGGACGGAACCATTTTTCCTGTGACACAGAGACTGCATTTGGGGGGAGGCAATGGCTTGGAGCCAAGAGAGTGCAGTGATGTTATGTGAAGGAGTGCATGAACAGAGGAGACGGCTGAGGAGGGTGGTGGTGGTGCCCTCTGTCTTCGGGAAAGAAGAAGAAGATCTCTGTTCTCGAGACCCCTCGGCCCCAGGGGGTGAAATTTGGGGGGGACAGGTGTCCCGAAAGTGAGAGACTGCTTTTTCTGGAATTGGGCAAAGCATCCTTGAAAGGGGAACCCTAGAAGCAGCTCTGGTCCATGTGCAGTGGTGAGAGCACTGGGCATGGAAGGAAGATGTCACGATGGCAAATGATCTCTGGGTGGTGCCACGTGTGACATGGAAACGCACGAGGTTTCAACTGTGTTTCCAGGGGAAGCCTATGGTAAAAGAGGGACTCCTCTCTCCTTGATGAACTGAGAATTGATTATCTAAAGGATGGTGATGGACTGATAGTTGGTGATCTGAGGGATGGATGTATTGGAAATTTGGTGGGGGGAGGTGGAATGTTTTTGGAAGGTTTTCCTTCTGAGTTCTGTGTGTGTTCCTCTTTATATATAGTTGTAGGTTAATAAAGTTTTTGTCTTCTTTATTCCTTAGCTGGAGCTTGCTTTGCTCTATTCCTGGTCACATCTCACAGCAGACACCAGGGAGAGTATATTTTCATGGGGGCGCTGGCATCGCGCCAGCATCAAACCATGACATTTATGGTTCCCTGACTGAGAATCAAACCCAGGCCTTGGCGGTGAGAGCGCCAAATCCTAACCACTAGACCACCAGGGAGAGTATATCTTCATGGGGGCGCTGGCATTGTGCCAGCGTCAAACCGTGACACTCCTATTTCAAGGAATTTCTTTTCCTCTGTTTTACTTATTGAGGGAAATCCAGGACTCCTGTACAACTGACCAATGTGATCAAGCAGAAGCCATTTATTGTTTACATTACACACATATTTATAGATTCTACAAACTACTAAGTACACACTTCTTGATTGGTGCCTTTGTCTTGTTCACTCATTTTCTGCCTGCATTTCTTGGAGTATATGACTGATTGCAGTCCAGGTGTTTCACAGTCCTCTGTTATCTAGTTCTTGCGGTCTTGGTATTCGGTATCTCAGCCTCTTCTTTCTTAATTTAGCACAATTTATGTTCCAACAGCCTTGATGAATTCCTGAGGCTTTGATAATAAACTTAGAAGCAGGTTGGCTGGTGCACACTATGGCCTAACCCTTGCTAATACATTGCAGCGATTCCCCTTTTTTCTTCTTCTTGCACCAGCCAGACCCTCTTTACTGTATTTTCTACTAAGCGGGTCGCCAATTTAAATCTGCATGGAATAACACAAAGCAGTATAATAATGACTACTAATGCTAATTTGCAGAAGCAAACAAACTCCACAACTTTTGGGAAAGTTGTAAAGCTGGTATGTTTATTACAGCGCTGGACGCATGTGGGAATCATTCCCCTAAAATGACATGCGTACCTCTGGGAACTCCAGATCCCCTTTTATCTCCCTCTCAAATACATATGCATGCAATTTCACAATAGGTTCATACATATTCATTCCACTGATTTCGTATGACACTTGCCGCTAATTATTCTTTATCAGAAAGAACTCCTGGGTCAGGTTGCCCTGCTCTGTCTGCCCCCCCCCCCCCCCCCTCCACCCCCCCCTTATCTCTTGTCCTTTGGCTGAACCAGTCATCTAAGCACAGGCCCTTCACGAGAACAGGCAGTCAGACCAAACAGCAAGCTACAGACTTAACTCAAAGATGTACATTTCACCTAAATCAAAATGGATTTCTAATCTGAAAAATTTCCACTCTGCCTCAATACTAACAAAGCTCCCTTTACAGTATCTTTCAACCATCCAGTTATTCCCCATTCCTCAAACCATTCATCCAAACCCCAGTCATTCATAGTCAATTTCTTCATGTTATCTTGCAGTTGTTTGAGTTTCCTGTGAATGGATGCAGAACGGTCAGAGAGGTTCATACAACACATTTCTTCAAACTCCTCACATCCGTGTCCATGTGCTAACAAAAAAAATTCTATAGCAGCTCTGTTTTTGCAATGTGCTGTGCCTAATGCTATCTACATCAGTGAGCATCTGATTTAAAATAGCTCAAATTATGTTTAGCTGTTTAGCTGTCCAGCATCCCAACCTATTCAGTGTAGTCAAAGCTTAAGCAGCTGCAACACCAGGAGTAAGGAATGATGCTATGATTCTTGCTGGAGTGCCCCAAAACTCTTCACGATCATTACAATTAGATCCTATGCTTGTGATTGCTCTTTTAGTTCTTTTGCTATGTCCTGCTCTCCAAATAGTCTGATTCAACATTTCTTGCATGCTAGGGGCAAACATGGTTAGTTTTCCTAGGTAACAAGGTCCACCAAATGGATTACTCAGAATTGCGGGCCAGGGTCAATCTCCACAAATTAAAAAGACACCTGGTGGAAACTTTCTTACAGTCACATTTGTACCTGCACTTCCAGGATAAATCCAATTGTGGCAATATTTGGTCACATTCTTATACCATGGAGAATTGGGATTAAGGATGACACTATTATTTTTGGGGTTTGGGACTAGGACATTGCTCGTATTAGTTGATTTTGGGTTTAAAAAGTTGTTAAAAACCAAGTAATAATTTCCAGGTACCGATCCTAGCAAGTCTAGGTCTTGGGGTTCTAGTCTGCTTTCATTCAGTGATTTTGTTATCATACCTGCTTGGAAGCCCTTGCCGTTTGGCTTAATCCCCAACCATTTGCATCTGTCCAATTTTGTACCACCACTGGTTATGTTACACCAGCAATCCTCTGTGTTCGGCTTACTGGCTTCCACGTATGGTTTTCCTCCAGCTCCTACCTGTTTTACAAACCCAGCAAAGTCATTCATTGGGATACCAATTAAAAATGTACGAAAAGGATCTCCTGGAATGGCTAAGAATAAACAAAAGGAATCTGCCCTGGTAGCATTGGCCCAAGTAAGCCACATATCCTGTCGATGCCATCAAGCCTTCCGGATGATGTTCTCCCCTGGAGTGTTGGCATAGTAAGCAGGCAAACACTACCTCCATTGCACTCAGTGACCCGCTTAGTGACACTGAGGCTACCAGGCATGCAACACTGCAAAACAGAACCACCATAGATTTTCTACTGCTTGCCCAAGGACATGGCTGACAAGACTTTGAAGGGATGTGCTGCCTCAACATCTCTTCACATTTAGAATCCATCCACACAAATATCCAGAAGCTGAGGGAGCAAATAAAGGACTTAAAGGTGGAAAAACACCCAGATTGGATCAATGAACTTTTCGGACAGTGGGGTTTCACAGGACGGGTTTCATCTTTTGTCAAAGGAATTTTTTGGATTGTAATAATTGTTTTTATCGTCTTAGTCATGTTTCCCTGTCTAGTCAAGTGTATGCAAAAGTCCATTGGGGAGGTCTTCTTAGTAAGAAATAAAAGGGGAGTTGTAGCATCCCATGAACTCTCTCCTCTTGGTCAATTCCCAAGCTCTCTGCCCTGGCAACAGCAGTAACTACTTACCATAGAGTTGGTCCTCCTGGGGAGAAAAGACAGACTCTCCCATGGACTTCTGGTTCACTGATCCCTGGTTTCTCCTTTCCCTGTTCCCTCATTGGTTGGATACCAGTGGTGGCCAACCCCCTCCCCCAGAGACCAATCCCCTCTGCCCTGTCCTCAGCTCTGCCCCCCACCCCTTCCCCTTCTTAAGCTGCCTGCACCACATGATGGTCCTCTTTTTCCTTGCTGTGTCCCCTTCAGCCTCATGTGATATACTCTGCTGGAATAAAACCTTGCAAAAAAGAGCCTTTCTTGCCTCTCTTGCTGAGCCAGCTGCGGTGAGTGTTGTGTGAGGGTTTGACTGTGTTGCCTGAATGTTAACTCAACCTGCTTTTCTACAGGAGAGGTTTGTTTGGAACAGTTAATAGGCAGCAGCACCCACCATTCCAACACCTGCATTTTTACTGGCAGGTTAATTTAGAGAAGCACCCAGCACTCTGACCCCCACAGCTGACCAGCGAGAAAAGACCAGCCCCAGCAAGGGGGCAAAACCATGAGCTCCTCCACCAAATAAGCTGAAGCCTGAAAAACAACATGGAAACAAAAAGAGACAGCACCAATAAACCCAATCCAAAGCTGAGAAGAAGCACAGCATCCCAGAACAAGGATAGACAACACTCCACAAAGAAAAAAGGCCAGAGTTCATCCACCGTCCAGAACAAGGACATCTAGAAAACAGTGAAAAGCTCAAACACAGCCTGCATGGCCACACTCCATGGGAACCAGGATGCACAAAAAGGAAACGAGCCCAGCACTTCTCGAGGTTTCAGGGGAATTAACTCTTATTCCTGTTACTCGGGGTAACACCACCCAGGTATTGAACTTTTGGGTGTGCCGATGTCTGCACTCTCCACACCTAGGGAAACTTCCTCCTCTAAACTCACGGCTATCAGATCCATGCTCCACACATTCTAATCTCACCCAAGGATAGCAAAAGCATTCACAGTTCTGAGGGCAATGGATGTTTTCAGGTGGTGCTGATTGATTAGTTCACTATGATTACCTACTAACCGTAGATGATTCATAACATAAACTGCTTTCAGCACTCACAGAATGGAGCTCAGCCCATCCTCCCCCATTTCTTGTTTATCAAGCAGTCCTTTCAGTACCTGATGTGTCCCTTCAACCCTAGCTTGTCCTGTGGAGCTACCTGGAATACCTGTTTTATGCTTCACTCCCCAACAAGCTAAGATTTGGCCATTTTCCAAACACTCTGATAATAGCACATAACTCAAGAACTTGTAAAGAACCTCCTGGCCCCTCAAGGATTTCACTGAGCCATTTGTCTTTGTCCTGCGAAGTAAGGCCTGCTTATAAGTTTTTTGACCGGCATCAGTAAAACTGTGAGGCCTTTTACAGGTTGCTTTGATAGCCAAGGCAGTTCTTCCACCTGTTGATGCAAAGAAAAAGGCTTACAAGGGGGAAAATGAGTGCTAATAAGACATGGAAAGTTCAACAATGCCCATTGCAAGGTGTCTTACATAGCTTTGTTGATCTTTTCTGGTATAGGCCAAATTTCTACTGGTACACTGACTAAGCAAGTAGGGAATGGATTTTCTGGAGTAGCAATAGATAAACACAAAGTATCTAAACCTGAAACATTAGCTAAAATCACCCAAACATTTGTTCTAGGCTGGCTAACTGGTAAAGTTGCACTACTAAAAACAAATAAACCAAAAAAGCAGAAGTATAACATTCGATTGAACCCCATATTTCCCTTAAGCTATCAGCTAACAAAAATTGTACAACACTACTGATTCTCACACTTATAAAGAAACCCAATGTCCACAATCTTCTGTGGGCGAAGCACAAGATGTCAGGTGCAAATTGAAATCTCTGCACAGTTCACGTCTGTGTGTCTTCTTCTCTGCTTGTGGGGTGGTGTGAGAGTCTGTCCGAATTTTCCCTCATCTGCCTCATGATCGTCATTGAGGACCACTGAAGAGAAGACCACCCCATCTTCTCTGTAGGAGAAAGTCACATGCCACAAGGCCCTGAGACCTGAGAGCATTGCTAAGCTACTGTTTTCACAGGTGTTGTTTGCTGTATGCTACACTGAGCCCAATAAGAAGAAGAAGGGGGCACCATGCCCTTTTTGCAACAATAGCCTTGGAAGCTGTCCTACCTCTTGGCCTGGCTGGACTTCTCATGAGTTCTGGGTGGTCCCCTGCAGAAGACCCCTCTCACTTGTTTGCAACCACCGTGACAGACAGACTGAGATGTAAGAAGCCTCTCCATCAAGGACTGAGACATGAAATCCCATTGTGAAAAGGCCCCTCTCCTCCTTCCAAGGACTGGGACTGAAACCCCTAACCCGGGGGAGGTATGTGGGGGAGGCAAGCTGACCAAACCGAGATGTTTGCCTGCAGGTTGTGACAACTGGACCAAGAAGACAATGGCTCTAGTTTACTGTTGAGAACATGGACTACCTGTTACATCTATTCCTTATTGTATCTGTTTCCCCCCTCACAATTTTCAATAGAATTATCATAATAAAAACCTCTGAGTTAGCTAGAGATTTTGAGATCTGTCGCTGTCGAGGCGGTCACGACATAAAGCAGAGACCACAAGCAGTCTCAGTTGGCAACACTTTATTATTGAATATGGCTGATTTTTATACACTTTCCAATTGTTTATCCTTCTTCTATCTTTACTATTGGCCACAATAAATCAACATAATACTATTGGTGAGAAGTTATGGTGACTTAATTAACTTTCTAAAAATGTTTCATCCAGCTGCAAAGTTCTTCTATCCCTCCTCTCTCGGTCTCCTTGGTTACAGCCTTGGAGAGAGCTCCTTATCAGTTTCTTCTTACTTCTCAGCTTCTTCTCGCTCCTTTAGCTAACAGGCCCACTGTTAGCCCCTTCCACAATTCCCCCTTTTTGTTTTTGGACTGTAAATACAGCTGCTATGGATTTTTGCAGGGCCCTTTGCAAAAATCCCAGCAGAGAGGGGACACACAAAACCCACAATCAAAACCATCAACAAAATTCCCACTCTTAATACAATCATTCCTGTCCTTCATCCATCTTTGAGTACTGATATATGGTCTTAGCCAGTGTCATCCGCACGTTCTGCTTCAACTGCGGAACCATCCATCCTGTCCTTTCCTGCACGTTCTAGGTAAGGTTTAACACAGCGAGCAGGAACCCATCGAGGACCATTATCTGTCAAAACACAAGCATAACCCCTCCCCCAGGTTATCAGTTCCACTGGGCCAGACCATATACCAGTAATCAAATCCTTAACCCATACCTTAACATTTCTACGGAAATCTGGTTGCTTAGAATTCAGAGGAAAAATGGTAAAAGATTGGAGATAACTGTGAATCAGGTAGGGGACGCAAAAAGTTTAACACATAAACAGCTTTATCTAATCTCACTTGAGGTGACTCCTGTTGCATTCCCCCTTTTTGTTTTTGAACCTGACGTTTAAGAAGTCCGTGAGCTCTTTCAATAATTGCTTGGCCCGTGGGGACATGTGGAATGCCTGTAGAATGCTCAATGTCCCAAGCACGAAAGAATGCTTGCATTTTCTGTGAAGCATATGCTGGGCCATTATCTGTTTTTACGTGACACGGAACACCTAGAATAGAAAAGGCATGATAAAAATGACGAATAGCATCATGAGTTTTTTCTCCTGTGAATGCTGAAGCAACCATTACATGAGAAAAAGTATCAACTGTAACATGAACATACTTAAAGCGACCAAATTCTGGTATTTTAGTAACATCAGTTTGCCATTCTTCTAACGCAGAAAGGCCCCTAGGGTTGGTACCATAATACTGAGTGACATGAGTCATGTGACAGTCAGGACAAGAAGAAAGGATTGATTTTGCTTCACCAGAAGACAATATGAATTGCTGCTGTAAAGCTTGAGCACTCTGATGAAAAAATTGATGAGATAAAATTGCCTGCTGCAACACATTGGGTACAGTTTTGATTGCAGCAGCAGCTACTAGAGAATCTACATAGGCATTGCCTTCAACAAAAAATCCTGGTAATGATGTATGGCTGCGAATGTGCATGATGAAGTAAGGATGTTTTCAAGCGCCAATAACTGTCCATAACTTTACTAACATATTAAACAATGGCTTCTCTTGAACATTATACAACACTGCTTGATCTAAATGCTTAACCAAATTGGCAACATAAATGGAATCGGTAACTATATTTACAAGACCAGGAAACAAAGTAAAAGCCAAAAGAACAGCAGAAAGTTCAACCAGTTGAGGAGATCCCTGCTGAATCATTGTCTCATATTCCCAGTGATCATCCTTTCTCCAAGCCACAGCTGCTTTTCCGGTTTTCCCGGATCCATCTGTAAAAACTGTTATACCTTCGACTGGAACAGGAGAACAAATTTGTTTCCCCTCAAAAGGAATCTCTTTAGTCAGTGTTAGAACAGGATGAGAAGGCAAATGGTATGCGATCTGGCCTGTAAAACAAGATAAGGCAGATTGCAATTCGTGATTATTTTGAAAGCACCATTCAAAATACCACTGTTGTACAGGTATCACAATGGTCACAGGGTCATGTCCCAAAATCTCATGACAACGCCTGCGGCCCTTGATGATAATGTCTGCAAAAAGCTCATAAAGTCCTGGAGCTGTTTTCCGAGATCTGAAAGATAAAAATATCCATTCCAAAATATGCAGTTGATCTTCCCAATTATCATTCCATTGACACAGTATCCCACATGGTATTTCATGGTCTTTCAAAATAAACAATTGAACACCAACAGAGATATCTATCCTGTTAACAAATTTGTGTGCTAGGGCTAATTCTATTTCTTCTAGGGTCTTTTTTGCTGCTGAGGTCAATTGCCTCCTATCAGTAGAGGAGGTGATGCCTGACAGCAAATCAAACAATGGCTGCATCTGATGATTAGTTATACCTAAATATGATCGAATCCAACCTATCAAACCAACCAATTTCTGTACATCGGTAGCAGTTTTAACATCAATGTCTAACTTTACAGGTTGAGGCATAACTTGAGTGTTGGTCACCAACATACCTAGATATTTCCAAGGCATGTGTTCCTGCACTTTCTCTGGAGCAATGATCAGGCCAAAAGCCTTCAAATTTGTCACAGCACATTGTTTAAGAGCTGATAACTGTTGTTTGTTGTCAGATGCCAACAAGATATCATCCATGTAGTGATAACAGTAGCAATTTTTAAATTGCTCCCGCACTTTTGACAAGGCCTGTGCCACAAACCATTGACAAATAGTTGGTGAATTTTTCATGCCTCAGGGAAGTACCT
Organism: Agelaius tricolor; assembly: GCF_023055355.1. Lineage (NCBI taxonomy): Eukaryota > Metazoa > Chordata > Aves > Passeriformes > Icteridae > Agelaius > Agelaius tricolor. The sequence goes on from NW_027269281.1 coordinate 8,257,183, forward strand.
TCCATTGATATCTTTTATCGGGTTCCGCATGATTTATAGAAGGCACAGTGAAAGCGAATTTTTCTTTGTCCTGCTCAGCCAATGGAATAGTGAAGAAACAATCTTTCAGATCAATGACAACTATTTGCCATTCCTGTGGAATCATTGTGGGTGTAGGAAGGCCTGGTTGTAAAGCTCCCATTGTTGCCATTACAGCATTTATCTGCCGTAAATCATGTAAAAGTCTCCATTTTCCCGATTTCTTTTTTATTACAAAAACAGGGGTATTCCAGGGACTGAATGATTCCTCAATATGTCCTGCTTGCAATTGTTCTGTGACTAATTCTTGCAGGGCAGTAAGCTTTTCAGTAGTAAGGGGCCACTGGCGAACTCAGACAGGCTTATCTGTCAACCATGTCAAGGCCACAACTGGACGTTCATTGCCCTGCATCACAGTGGCCCCCATTAAAAATCCGTAGTAATTTTGACACCCCATTGAGATAAGCAATCTCGTCCCCACAAACTCTGAGGAGCATCGGCAACATAGGGTCTGATGTTAGCTTGTTGGCCATCAGGATGTTTCACATTAATTACAATGGCTGACAGGCCACCTGTTGTAGCACCCCCAACCCCAGGAGTCCAAAACTTGCATGAGTGAGAGGCCACGACTGAGGCCAGCAAAGTCGCGAGAGTATTGTGACATCTGCTCCAGTGTCAATCAAACCTGTTACTGATATAGTTCCTGGATGACATCCACTGGCAGTGAGAGTGCATGTCTTTTCTGGACGGCTCTCCGTTACTTTCTCAGTCCAGAACACTCGAGGTACTCCTGTTGATCCAAAACTTCCTGCGCTGCGACTTCGGTCCACTGTATTTGGAACAAAACTCACAAAAGGTACAATTTGAGCAATGCAGGTTCCTTTCTGAATAGTGACAGGAGGGTCATTGATGGATACCATGGCATGAATCTGTCCTAAATAATCGGCATCAATAAGCCCTAGATGCACATGAATACCTCTAAGTGTAGTACTTGACCTCCCTATTAAAAACGCACTCAATCCCCGTCCTATCGGACCATAGGCATTGAGGGGCACTTTACATATTTCTTTTGTCAAAATGGTTACTGTGTCAGCGGTGGGTATATCAATCCCTGCAGACCCGCTTGTTGCCCCTGAGTATTGTTCGCAAATGGGTAGCTTTGCAGTGCTGGGAAGGCCCACATTTGCTGTTGTGGTAGTTGTTGTTGTTGGGGTATTTGTTTCCCCACGCGCCCCTTCGCGCTCCTCTTTGGGTTTCCCTGCAGTAGCTGACCATTTGCATGATATTTACTCCTGCACTGTTTAGCATAGTGCCCAAGTTTAGCACAGCGATTGCACACAACATCGCTGCTTGCACTTGGCTTAAATGTTGTTTTCCGGACAACATTTGACACTGTGGTACACTGTGATCTTACATGCCCTTGTTGTCCACAATTATAACATTTTGCTGAAGGTCTTAGCACTGCAGCAAGAGCTGCCATTTTATGCTCGACTGAACCAACTTTCAAGCAAGCAGTAACCATTTCAGACAAGGTGGGTTCCCCAGGTAAAGTATCAATAATCTTTCTGCAATCTGGGTTTGCATTTTCTTTAGCCAATTGTATGCACAATTTGTCTCGCAAAGTTTCATCTTCTACCTGTTTCTCAATAGCTGCAGCAAGTTTTTCTGCAAATTGCAAAAATGGTTCTCTCGTCCCTTGCTGTATAGTGACATATTTCTGTTTTGGAGCTGCCATTTCCATTGTTTTAGTTAAGGCACTCATGCCGATTTGTTGAGCTTGCACCAAAATCGAAGGATCCCACCTTGCCTGTAAATCTGGATTGGCAAAAGGCCCAGTGCCCAGTAGGGCATCAACACCCACAGCATGACGAGGGTCGTGTTGAGGCAACTGCATGTTTGTTAAAGCGGTGCGTTCAGCCGCTCGCCTCCAAGTTTCTTGAAATACACCATATTGCACTGGCTGGAATAGAATTGTAGCAAGATGTGTGATGTCATAAGGTGCAAGCAAATCTGCATTAATGACACATATTAATTGCATTACCTGTGAGGAATTAATACCGTACTGAGCCACTTTCGATTGGAGGTCTTGCACAACCCTCCAGGCAAAGACGTGATGACTGTCATCCTGCCCTGCTCCAGGAGCTGCTTTAAAAACTGGAAAAGCCATAGGGTTATCACAAGCAACATTTGCATTGGCACTGTTCTCCTGAGGTACTACTCTTGGAGCACCTAACCTTTCTATGGTGTCCCAATTCTTTTCTTCAACTGCTTTCCTCCTAACAAATTCCCAAAACTCCTGAGGGTGTCGAGGAAGCACACTTACTTGACATGGAGGCAAAGTCCATGGGGCAGCAAGGCTAGAGCTCTTAGGAGGTAAAGAGACCAGAGCTCCTTGCCCCAACTCAGATGTTACTGCAGGCGACTCATCACTTGCTTCGCTGCTGCTGTCACTGTCAGGTAACGGAGGATACGGCCTTGCAGGTTGTTCAAACTGCTCAGACAGGAGCGGGGGGGCGGACGGCTGGACTAGAGCGGAGGGAAGCGGGGGGGCAGATGGCTGGGTTTGTCTCTCTGCTAAAGACATTTCAGCTAACTGGCATAGTGGTGTAGTATATACAGGCACCATTGCGAGCTGCTGTGCAGGTGTGAGATAAGGAGGTTTAGGGGTCTGATAAGAGGTTGCTACGGCAGCTTTCCCAGAAGCTCTGGCACCTTTCCCGGAAGCTTTGGCAGCCTTCCTGGAAGCTTTGGCAGCTTGCCAGGTAACTTGCATGGCACCCGGACTTTCTTCAAGTTCCCCATCAGAGGCCCCCTCTGCCTCATCCCCCCCATCAGGTTCTGTTATCAGCCCCAACTCTTCGTCCGCATCCCGCTCTGCTTGTTCTCGCTCTGTTTTCCATTCCTTTAATGCCTCAAAGAGCGATTCCCAAGTAACTGCTAGATTGACAACCGTTTTGTCTCCCTTTCGGATGACTTCCCACAGTCTGTCCCCGACTTTTTTCCATGCCTTAACACTAAAAGCTGTGTGGGGATCAGTGCCAAAATTCTGTGATTTAGCCCACAGCAGTATATTTCGAAGGGCATAGTCGGACGTATTAATTCCCTTATTTCTTAACAAAACTTTCCATGCAGCCAGAACATTTTCTTCCTCTTTAGTTAAATTATGTCCCATTATTACTAGTTGGTGGCTCACCTTCTTCCAGGTGTCTGGATAGGAGAAAATCAGGTCCGGACCTCCCTGTGGCTTCCACCTGCCACTCTCAGCTACACCAACGCCGCCTCCCCCACTACGTCCCAGTGGGTCACGGTTGCCAGTTGCTAGGACCTCGTATGGGCCCCCACCGACTTCTTATCACGTCGGGGTCACCAAACGTCGCTGTCGAGGCGGTCACGACATAAAGCAGAGACCACAAGCAGTCTCAGTTGGCAACACTTTATTATTGAATATGGCTGATTTTTATACACTTTCCAATTGTTTATCCTTCTTTTATCTTTACTATTGGCCACAATAAATCAACATAATACTATTGGTGAGAAGTTATGATGACTTAATTAACTTTCTAAAAATGTTTCATCCAGCTGCAAAGTTCTTCTATCCCTCCTCTCTCGGTCTCCTTGGTTACAGCCTTGGAGAGAGCTCCTTATCAGTTTCTTCTTACTTCTCAGCTTCTTCTCGCTCCTTTAGCTAACAGGCCCACTGTTAGCCCCTTCCACAGAGATCTCCCCGACATAACAGGCCAATCCTCGACTGGACTGGACCAAAGGACTTTGTCTCTACGTTTGGTAGCTATATCCCCCTCTTTCTCTCTCTCTCTCTTTTCTCTCTCTTTCTCTATCTTTTTCTCTCCCTGTCATGGTTTGACACTGGCACAATGCTAGTGCCCCCATGAGGATACCTTCTCCCTGGTTTCTGCTGTGAGATGTGACCAGGAATAAGCAAAGCAGGCTCTTACTTAGGGAAGAAAGAAAACAAAACTTTATTAACTACACTACAACTATAGATAAAAAGGAACACACACAGGGAAAATGAAAACTTTACAAATACATTTTTTCTTCTTCCCACTAAATTTCTAATATAATACATCTATTCTTTAAAATCACTGACTCTTGGTCTAGCACCACCCTTCAGACAATCAATCCTCAGTTCATCAAGAGGAGAGGAGTCCTTGTACAATGGGCTTCCCCTGGAAACACAGCTGAAGCCTCGTGTGTTTCCGTGTCACTCGTGGCACTGCCCGGAGTACATCTGCCGTCGTGACCTCTTCCTTTCACGTCTAGTGCTCTCACTACTGAACACGGACCAGAGCTGCTTCTAGGGTTGTCTTTTTAAGGATGCTTTGTCCCAATCTAAAAAAGGCACAGTCTCTCCTTTGGGACACCTGTCCCCACAATCTCTCCTTTGGGACACCTGTCCCCCCCATATTTTTTCACCCCCTGGGGCCGAGTGGCACCAACACTGAACCCTCTTGGTTCTGAGGCATTGCCTCCCCCTAGATGCAGTCTCTGTATCACAAGGAACATGGTTCTGTCCATGGCTATACAAAAAGAGTCCAGCAAAAGCCACTCCATCCTCTCTTCCCACTAGGATTCTTCTCTATTCTTCCACTATCTCTCACTCACCCAGACCTCTCTCACACTTGCACATTTCCTTCCTCATCTTCCACTCTATCTTCTAGGAAAGGTCAATGTTCTGTAAAGTTCTCATTCTCCGAGAAGGGGTTAAAAGCTCTTACAAGCGGCCAGCTGCACCCCCTTCTTCTTCTCCTTCCCAGCCGTGGTGCCGGCACAGGCCTATGTTTATTAAGTTTCAAGGTTAGAGTCTCAGGCACCGGCGCTCTCTCTCTCTCTCACTCTCTCTCTCTCTCTGTGTCTCTCAGAGGGGGGCTGCCCGATGGCTCCCGGTGTCTCTCTCTCTCTCTCTTCCACCCTTCCATCCCCGGGGTCAAGCCTACCTCTCCCGGCCACATGGCTTTTCCCCTCCCCCTGCCCAGCCAGCAGCTGGGCCGGGGGAGAGACCTGAACTCTTTCCCGCCGGAAACCCAAGAGACCCTCCCAGGGGAGAGCTCTGCTTTTAACCCTGTGTTCTCAGAGGTGTGTCTAATGTCCTAATGGCCAGGTTAGATGCCAGTATTAAAATCTGAATATCTATTGGCCCAAACACAGCATCCTAAAAAACACATTTCCTGTCAAACCACCACACTCCCTTAATCTCTCTATCGCATTTTTCTGTGGTCATTCAATAAAGGTGCATTTGTTTTGATTATTACTGCAAATCCCCTGTGCCGTGTCAGTTTTTTGCACCCTGAGATCAATCCATGAACCATCATGAACCCCGTTCGTAAGGACGGATCGTGACAGGTGGTCAATGTTTTCTTGGACTTGATAGTGTGTTCACATTTTTCACTGCATTCCACCTAGACTCTGTACCTGTTAGAATACAAGCAAACCTGTGCCCCTGCAGGGACTGGAGGATTTTCTCAAAATCCTGGAAGTGGAAAATGGGCCTTGATATGAGAAACAAAATATTTATTAATTCTGTTTTGCAAAATTGTATAGATATATGTAAGATAACAACATAAGTTGTCACTACTAACACCCTTTAATTATTAGCATGAGGAAACACTAGAGCAGAAAAATGTATGTAGAGAAGAAGAAACTGACAGCAATTAGGGATTAATCAGACAATACACCTAATCAATAACACATGTGAAATTATATAATTACTAAGCATTATAACACTGAACCATCATCCCAGAGTCTGCAACAGTTCATAAACCTCAAATCAATGGAAGATTGGATAATCATGTCCGGATAACAATTTTCCAAGCTCACTTTAAAAATAGGTTCAGTTTTCATTTAATAAGGTCAAATGGCCAAGCCAAAACTACTTAAATATAGTTTTGATGCAGAAAACATCTGGGTTTGTTGGCAAACATCCCTTCCAGGTAGAGTTAGGGGCCTGGCCACAGCCCAAACTCTAATTGGTGGATGTCACTTAAGACATTTTAAAACAAGGCTCTTAAGAATAACAGTTATGATTAAAGACCTTAATTGAATCCCTCCACAGTTTCCTTCAGGATAAAGATGCTTCAAACACAGCAAACCTCTTCTTCAAAGATCTGAAAGTGGTCACAGACAGGACTGTGAATCTGGATCTGGACACCGAGAGTGCGAAGGTGGAGGAAATGCAGCTGCATGAGACTGATTACCCAGTACGAAACCCAGAAAATAAATTAATGTTGCAGTTGGACTCTATGTGAAGTGCTTCTGTAATAATAACTGAGGAAAGCTACAAGACTAGCAGTCTGGAGAAGCCTTTCAATGAAGCTCAAATATCTTTTCTTAGAACTCTGAAAAATACTTATAATTATGAGACAGCATTAGATCAAACAATAGAGTTAGTGCAGGGACTAGCCAGAGAGTTAACCTGGTCTAAGAGATGCATAAGCAGCTAGAAAACAAAAAAAAAGGTAGGATCCTGAAATGACACGTGTCTTATAGGTGATCACACAAAGATATAGTAAAACATATGAATGACATCTGTAAATACTATAAGAATACCATATAAATAATTCTTATCACAAAAATCAGTGAATTCACATTATACAATCAATATATCAGCAGCAGGTGTTTGAGGAAGTTAGAACAACATTTTTTAAACATTCATGTAACATTAATAGCAGTTACTATTTATCAAAATCACCTATAAAAGACACAAACAGCAGAGAGTGTAATGAAGAATAGAACTTTAGATGAAATTGATGATATAACAAACTGTATCTTCCTCCACTCATGAACAGGTGTTTGTCAGCATCTCATCTCAGCTGTATTAATCAAAGCTGTCTAATCCCTCTAAGAAAATTAACTACATATCTTAGAGTTTAGACAAATAACTTTTAACAAAACTTAGGACAAGTTATATTAAACAACACTTAAACTTGGAATGAATGAATACTGATAGCAAGGAACAATAAACTTAATTTTAACAGAATATCAAAGTGAGAAGATGTAACTTAAGAGTAATTAGACTTAATGTAGTGAAACTTAACTTTGCTTGATCTTATCAACACTCAGCTTATTGAAGGTTATTATCTATAAACATTAAAGTTCCCTAAGTATTCTGTCTTCGGAGAAATTTCAGATGGTTGAGTCACTGGAAAATACTTCTCCCGGGAGATGATTTCCATCTATGCCATATTTAGAATGGCACTGATTTGCATGGTGTTTTCCCTTTTTGCATCTAGGACATCGATTAGGTTACTTTATATTTTTTGTGGGCTCAGAGCAATATTTGCCTATATGTCCAGGCTTCTTCATCTCTGAAGCATGTTTTGATGGCTTCTGCTCGCATTGCGGCAATGGCTTGGGTGAGGTGGTCTATGGATTAAATGAACGGCTCAGATATCCCTTGTCTTATTTCTGTATCTGTGCCCTCTGGGCTTCCTGCTGGTTGGGTTGGCAGGATTGCTTCTTCTGAATGAGCACTTGATTGAAAATTCGAAAAGTCTCTGGTATCTGGAAGAAATAAATTGAGTTCTTTCTTTAGAGATGGTTGATCTGCATTCTATAGATTTGTTTCTTCTGCCTGGGCTCCTGTATAGAACTTTTTGTCTTCCCTTTTCCTTGCAATACATGAAGTGGCCAGAGGTGCTGCTGTAGTTGAAGGTCGGTAGTCTCAATGGTTACAAAATAGCATCTGCTGCACTGAGCATGCTTGGCACCAGGGGTCACCATCTTGTTGTACAGCAAATTCCGGTAGGGAGCGCCATTTTGTTGTACAGCAACTCCCTGTAAGGCACCACCATTTTATCCCAACGGAGCATACCCAATAGTGATGTAGGAGATATTGGAACAGCCTTCCGGGTTTTGGGACCAGCACACCCAGTTTTTCGCATGAATTTTCAGTTAAAAGTTATGGGGGGCTGCTACCTTCTTCAGGACTGCCACTCCCGATGCTGTAAAGTTTGCACACAAGGTCGAGGGAATCACCCGTGGGCTCGATATCACCCACAAGCTAACCTCCCCCCCCCTTTCTGGGCAGAGCTGCCCTCTCTATCTCGGTGTAATATTACAAGTGGCCGCAGGTGGCATGAACTCGACAGTGGGGGTCAAAGATGGCACCTGCTGCTATGCAGGAAAAATTCCAGAGATAAGTTTGCTGGCCATGCAGTTTGACAGAATCTCATTAATTACACAGCATGTTCGAAGGAAAACAGCTGCAACCTTATGTCTCTTAGTAGGAAGATAAAAAACCCAACACCAACAGAGTCCTAGAGTTCAGAGAAGTTCTTAATTGCCCAGAGTAGTAAATCTTCAAATCGAGAATTTAACCTTATCAGAGTCCTTATGATATAAAATTTCGATAGCCAAACCAAATTTTATTTCTGTATCTTTTATTCTAAAGAAAGCAAGCAAGCAGCCCTGGGTGGACAGGGAGTCACCGCTCCACTCACAGCACACACCACTTACAAGTTCGGCAAAGTATATATACTGTTTTTAAGCCTACAAAGCATTTTCTAATGTGCTTGCTTAGTCCGAATCAGCAAATATCAATAAGCTGGGATCAGAAATTTCATAATCTTTCCAGGTGGTCATTGGCTTCCTGTCCTTCTTGTGGTCATCTGGAGGGAGGCCTTACACCGGTGTCTGCTACATGATTTTTGTCAAGTGCATCAAGCTTTTTATTATACATAAGCATTTAGTCGCTTTGTTGCAATATCCCTTAGCTTTACCACAACTTCTTCTATTTTATTCTAAGCATCAGTCATTTTGCTACCTCATCTCTTTACTTCTTCTATTTCGATGCTATATTTGGCTATTTGGTCAGAAAGTTTCAAAACCGTTCTTTGTAGTTATCCCAGGGAATGCATCCATTTTCGACACAGCAGATACAAGCATTTGCTGATTCCATTGCCAATTGACATGAATCACAAAAACAGGTTTCACAATCCTTCCCCTTTTTCTTTATGTTATTGATTTGTGTATTTGCTTCAAATCGAGCTAATACTTTTTGGGTCGCAGTTCTATTTGGTTCTGCTTTGGCCTTGACTATCATAAGGGAGTGAGTTTTTTCTCCCGTGGTTGTTATTTTAGGGTTTATATGCATTGCTGAAATCTGCATTCCCTGGATCACTGAATGTGTTAGCCTAATAAAGCATGGAATCGTGCATGGTATAAACAATAGACCTAATGCAGAACAAAGCAACATGAACCCCAACTTCTTTCACCAGGCTCCTTTAAACAAATTATTCTACCAATTGTCAGTTAATATGGAATTCCATTTCTGCACTGGAACATGTGCAACTTGTTTAATTTCGTCTGCCAAATTTGTAATAGCCTCTCCATTATCATCAATCTCTAAACAGCACTCAGAAGTATTACATTCTTAACAAAACCCCCCTTCTTCATCTAATAAATAATCTAGGGCTAGCCTATTCTGATATACTGCTGCTCTGGTCTGGGTTAGTTGTCTAGCTACAAGCTTCAATGCATCTGATGTTTGATTAGAAGTAATTTCTACAATGACCTGTAATCTAATAATTCGGTTAAGCATATAAATAGGGGTTCTATAACCCCAGCTGCCATCCTGAGCCCAGGAGGCAGGATCATAGTAATCTATGATCCGTTGGGAAGTCCATTCTTCATTATTCCGGGTCTGTTTTCCTCCTATTTCAGTTTGTTTTCTTCTGCGCAAAGTTTCATAAAGAGGTTGTCCTAAATATTCACCTTTGCTCTTCAGTAGCAAAAAGAATGCATGTTGTAAAATTCCAATTGTACAGGTACCTCTCCATCTCTTTGATAGTTCATTATAGGCCCTTTTACCACATATCCAAAATAATCCATCTGGAGCTTTCCAATTTTCAGCCGTCTGACCCGGATTTTCCCAATATCCCTTAAGATCTTTTACCTCCTTAAAAGGATTAGCATATGCTACACTTTTCTAGCAAACAGTTCCTTTGGTACAATTGATAGACTAATAACCTGTTGGTGGTTTCGGTCACCAGGTCGTAAAAGTGGAGTTGGTGGTATACATCATCTTGCAGAGCGTATGTCCTATGTATGTAGTAAAATTGTTTCCTTCCCTAGAAATACAAATTTGGCCTACTACTTCATGACTCAATATCCACCCCTCAGGTCGAATTTCATTAGATCTATGTGCCCTGTTCCATAATATCAACTGATCAGGTCCTATCCCTTCTCCTCTCCATGGCCATTGCTCAGTCATTTGGGATCCCCCACAAATCCAACAGTTAGTCACATTCAATTCCTTAACTACTTTTTGCATCAAATCAATAAACAAATTTTTCCCTAACGTGGGGAGGTCCCAATCACTGAGTCTTTTCTTAATTTTTTCATACAGGTCACTTCCTGCTCATTCTCTTTTTTGGTTTGAATTTTCCCTAAATTCTTTGTGACGTTTTTCACTAATTCTTCCTTGAATTTATCTTGTACTCCCCCTTTATCCGAGTATCTCCACATTCCGCCTTTGGTAAAACAGAGGAATGGTTCTCCCCAGGGACAAAATTGATAGTTTTGAGGTGCCCATCCTCCCATTCCTAAATTTGTTGCCACCCAGTAACTCTTCTCTCCTATTGTACAGGTTTCAAGTTTTCCTGGGTCATAACATTCTGCATTAATACGAGTGTGTGCTGCAAAAGTTCAGGTCATGGTCCGATCATACTTCACATTTTGGTAGCACTTTAAGCCGAGATCGGTTATCCCATTCTGTGGAAGACTCAACAGTATCATAAGGCCCCACAGTTTTATTATCCCTCTGCCTCCCGGAATGCCCCCGGCAGCGAGGGGTACCATCTTCTCAGCAGCAAGGATATTCTTCAGGAGTTCCATGTGAGCTTTCCCAGATTTAGTGCCATTTTTTAAATACTTCCCAATTCTTTGCTTTGACTGGTTTGAATATGCAAGGGACTTGATTATATTTGTGACAGTCAATCTTTTTAATATTTGCCTCACTTGATAGTCCCCTTCTTAATCTGTATTTCCACAACATCCACCACTGATGAGAATCTAGTTCTAATGTTCCTTCCTCTATTGTCCTTTTTAAAATATATTCGGTTAAAATCTGTTCAATGTGTTTACACTCTGGACACAACCCACTTGGAGGATAACCCCTGCGACAATAATAATACCACCTTACAATAGTTGCATTCAGTGCTTACAAAGGGATAGCAATTACAATCCTTTTCAATACAGGTTATTTTATCTCCCGGCATCTGATTTTTGTGTTATCTTCACCTTCAGTTCTCCTGGATGAGAGGTAATTTTCCAGTCTGCTTCCTTTGTTGTTATAGGTCCTTTTACTCAGCAGATGTGTGTCCACCCTTTCTCTGCTGTTGGGATTGCCATATCTGTGGTCAAGAGCACAAGGAAAGGTCCATCCCAATGGGGAGTCAAGCTACTTTCTTTCCAACTATGGATTAATACTTGATCACCTGGTTTTATTTTATGAATTGCAAATCCTAGGGGAGGAGTTTGGTTTATTATTTCTTTCTTACAAAGTTCTTGAACATTTTTTTTCCCAAAGTCATGACATACCCTTGGATTGACATATCATCTACTATAGGATTTCCCACCGGCATCTCTTGAGAATATGGCATCCCATATAACATCTCATATGGGGAGATCCCATGCTCTGAGTTCATTGTTCAAATATTTAACAATGCCAATGGTAAGCACTTAATCCAAGATAGTTTTGTTTCAATCATTAGTTTTGCTAGCTCATGCTTTAGGGTCTGGTTCATTCTTTCTACTCTCCCCAAACTCTGAGGGTGCCAAGGGGTATCATATTCCCAAGAGATCCCTAGAGCTTTCATTACTTCTTTTAACACTTTCAAGGTAAAGTGGGAGCCCTGATCTGAATCAATCACTCTAATCATCCCAAATCGTGGAATTATTTCTTCTAAAATAATCTTTGTAACAAAATGTGCTGTTGCTCGTGCCGCAGGGTAGGCCTCTACCCAATGAGTTAATTGGTCTATTATTACTAACAAATACTTACATCTTCCCACTTTTGGTAGTTCAGTAAAATCCACTTGTATCTTTTCAAAAGGCCTATACACAGTTTTTCTCCCTCCCTGCAGGGTCTGTCTAGATGTCTTCTTGTTAATTTTCTGGCAAATAATGCATCCTTGCGTCTCCTGTTTTGCTATATCAAAGATTCCTATACACCCAAAAATACTTTAAAAAGTGGTCTCTTAGTGCTTGTGTTCCGAATGAGTTCGTTGATGTAACAGATGAATTATTCTTCTAGCATAACTTTCAGATAGCATTTCTCTACCATCTGGTAAAAGCCACTTATCCCCTTCTAGCTTAGCCCCTAGTTTCTACATCTCTTGTATTTCCTTTGAGGTATAGCATTTTTGATACGTTATCTCATCCTCACTTTTACTCAAATTATTTAAAGACACGGGTAAGCATACTGCTGCCTTTTGTGCTTCTGCATCAGCCAAATTATTCCCACGAGTCTGATAGTCCGTTCCCCTCTGATGTTCTCTTACATGGACAATAGCTGATGGACCTCTCAAAGCTTCTAATACGCTTACAGTCAATTCATGATGAACAAGTCCTCTCCCTCGGGTATTTACAAGTCCCCTTTCTTCCCAAAGGTATGTACTACTCCATAGGCGTACTTTGAATCAGTATACATAGTTCCTTTTTCTCTTTTTAGTATTTCCAATCCTCTGTAGAGGGCATACAGTTCGCATGCTTGGGCCAACCTTGCTGTACTAAGTGGCCCGGATTCAACTATTTCCATCCTTTTCCCATCTACAATCACATATCCAGACTTTCTTTTTCCCTCTACCACTCTTGAGGATCCATCTATAAACAGTATTATGCCATCTTTTAATTCTTCTAAGTCAGGTCTGATCCTAGTCTGTAGCTCAATAACTTCTACACAATTATGCTCTATTTTCCTCATCAGGTCCCCAAACAAAAACTGGGCCGTATTTTGGGCTCTGGTCATTCTAATCTCTAAATCTTGTGAATTTATCAAAATTGTCTCATATTTCAATATTCTGCTATTGGTGAGCCATTTTTCTGCCTTTTGCTGCAATACTCCTTGCACATCGTGAGGAGTGTACACAGTTAGTGACCCGCCTTAGGTGACTTTTCTAGCCTCCTCTACTAATAAAGCTACTACGACTAAAGCTTGTAAACATGCCGGCCATCCCCTACTTACCGGGTCCAATAATTTAGAAAAGTATCCTATTGGTTTTTTGCTTCCTGCCCAATCCTGGGTCAATACCCCATAAGCAGTTTGGTTCGACACATCCACAAATAATTGAAATGGCCTACTGACATCAGGCAAACTCAAAACTGGTGCTGTCATTAAGGCATCTTTCAGTTGTTCAAGCCATCTTTCATTGTCTAGGATCCATTTTAAAGAATTTAGTGTCAATTTTTTGTATAAAAACTTAGCTTTTTCACTGTATCCTTCTATCCACTGCCTACAACACCCCAATAGTCCCAATAGCTGCCTAATTTGTTTCTTTGTAGTTGGTGCAGGTAATGAAATAATACCTGATACTTGATCTGGGTCGAGTTTCTTTTTGCCTTTGCTAATCCAATGCCCCAATTACTTAACCTCTGGTTCTACAAATTGCAGTTTTGATCTTGATACTTTCAACACTTTTTCTCCAAGAAAGTTTAATCACTTAATGGTTCCTTCCCAGACAGTCTGCTCTGATTGTCCTGCTATTGATAAGTTGTCTACATACTGTAATAATTTAATTCCATCTGGAAGTTCAAAAGCTTGTAAAAGTTTCTCCAAGGCCTGTCCAAACAAATTTGGGGATTCTGTAAATCCTTGAGGGAGCACAGTCCACCTAAGTTGCTGTCTCCGTTTGGTTTCTGGATCCTCCTATTCAAATGCAAAGTAATCCCTACTTCCTACTTCCAAAGGACAGGCCGAAAAAGCATCTTTCAAATCAATTACACTATACCAGGTGTTCTTTGGGGATACTTGGTTTAATAATGTATAGGGGTTGCCTGCTTCAGGAAACCTTGTCATGGTTCGCTGATTTACAGCCCTTAGGTCCTGCACTAGCCGGTATGGGCCATCAGGTTTTCTTACTGGCAATATAGGAGTATTATGAGGCAATATGCAGGGTTCTAAGCTCCCTTGTTTTACCAGACCATCAATTATTGGCTTCAATCCCTTTCTTCCTTCCAAAGATACAGGGTATTGTCGTACTCTTATGGGAACAATTGGATTACTTATTTCTGTCCTAATGGGTTCAATTTCCAGCTTTCCTATTTCCCCTTTATGGTGCCACACCTTCAGATTAATTTTGTCTTCATCTTCTGATGTTAAAGCTGTACCTGTAGTTCTCCTTTTTTCACTTCTAAATTTACTCCTAAAGCTATAATTAAATCTCTTCCTAGCAAATTATTGTCTGCTTCTGGTACCAATAACAAATCATTCAAACAAATCTTATTTTCTGATTCAATTTCAACATTTTCAATTATGGGTACTTTAAATGGTTCCCCTTTTGCTCCCACAACTAGAGCAGTTTATTTACTAATTTTACATCCTTTGGGGAGGTGCTGTATAGTTATCTTTCTGCTCTAGTGGCTACTAAAAAGGTAACTTCTTCCCCTTGGGGATCTATTTTTAGTTTTATCAAGGGCTCTTTCAATGTTCTGGTCCCCAAGATGTACAGCCCCTGACACCCCTATTTGTCCTCTTCAAACATTTTTTCATCTTTTTGTCCTTGCTTACAGCTTTGCTTTGTGTGTCCTCTTCTCCCTCAGTAATAGCAATGATAATCTACAGGACCATCTCTGGGGTTTCTAATTTGGGGGGGTGCTTTGGTTCAGGGTAAATTTTGGAGAGAACTCTTAAAGGGGCTTTTTTAGGAAAGTAGATTAAATTGTTTATTTTTTTTATTGATCTGGGAGAAAGTATTTTTTGGAGAAAAGTGGAAAAGAACTTGTTTATTAAATAATAAAATTTAAATAATATTAAACAATAAAATTCTTTGTTGTTTTAAAAGAGATTACAAGATTACAAACTTAGAAAAGTTTTTTTTTTTTTTTTTTTCGGGTTGTAGCTTAGTTTATTTAGTTTATTATTTGTATTTTGGTGTTGGAAGTGTTGTGGCCCAGGCCTGGCCCGGGGGGCTACAGGTGCAAGTTGTTGGTGTTTTTTTGGTGTTTAGTTTAGAGCAGGTTTAAATAGGTTTAAAGAAAAGGGAAAAAGAAAAAATTATAGTCCAGGGAATTTTTTTGCTTCAGCTAGTTAAAATTAATTAAAAGCAAAGGAGAGCTTTGTCTTGTTGTCTGTTTATTTGTAGACCACATAGTTCAGGAGTAGAAATGTGGAGGAGTGAGTGCAGTGTTTGAAAATAGAGTTATATAATACATACATTATATATTCAATATACAGTTATATACAGACAATGGTAGGAATATTTGGTAAACAGTGATATTTACACAGAGTTTTCATTTAATAATCAAATTTTTTTGAGGTATACATTGTGTTCATCTATTTTTTTGTATTATTTATTATGTGTAATTTAGTTTTTGAGTAAAAATAATTTTATGAATAGGTTTGTTTGTATTTGAGGCAGAATTAATGTAAATTGCTTTTTTAAATAAATTTTTGATATGTATTATTTGTGTTATGTTTTTATTTATTTTATGTAAAGGTTTAGGTTAGGCAGGACTTATTCAGTTAGTAGAGTTTCAGGTGTTAACTAATTAGGTGGTTTTTGTTAGATGTTGTTTTTAATTTTTAAAAGATTTTTTATTTAATGTTTTTAAGGTGGTTTTTAATAGTCTGTTGTGTTTTATTTTTGTTTGTAGTTGGTGTATGGTAGGGGATATGGTATATTTATTTAATGTCATATTTTCTAGCTTAGGTGTTGATAAGGTTGTTTTTGAAATGAGTTTTGTTGTTTGACAATTTTTTTAGGGGTATTATGTTTTTATAGGACTTGTTTTTTAAGGTTCAGGATGGTGTTATGGGTCGTAGTATGAGGCACAGGGTAGATTTTTAATTATTTTGTGGTGGCTTCTATTATGGTTAGTATATAGTGTCTGTCTTGGTGTGTCTGGGGCAGTGTGATGTAGTCAATTTGTTAGGCTTCTTTATATTTGTATTTGGACTATCATTTATTATATTATAGGGGTTTTATTTGTTTGGTTTGTTTGATGGCAGTATACATTTTACAGGTGTGGATAATTTGAGAAATATTTTCTATGGTTAAATTTATTTTTTGGCTTTGTGTTTATTTATAGGTCATATTTTTATCTTGATGGTTTGAGGTATTATGGGCTTATTGAGTCAGGAATGATTTTTTTTATGTTGTTAAGTTTTTTTTGACATTTTTATTTTTGTAGTTTGATTTATTTGTTCATAGTTTTGGTGGTTTTTATTGGTTTTATTTTTGGGAAAATGGGTATTTATATGGTGGATTTTTATAGGTAGCTTTCTATTTGTTTGGATTTTTTACAGGCTGCTAATTTTATTTTTTTTTGTTGGAGTATAGTTGGCTTCAGACTTGACATTTTTATTTTTATAGTTTAGTTTATTTGTTCATTGTTTTGGTGTTCTTTATTGGTTTTATTTTTTGGAAAATGGGTATTTATATGGTGGATTTTTATAGGTAGTTTTCTTATTTTGGTAGCAATGGTTTTTTTTATTTATCAGCAGTTTAAATTGGGGTTTTTTATGCTGTTAATTAGTGGGGTTTTTTTTAGTTATTTTTATAGAGCATTGGTTATTATTTATGAATTAGTGTAGAGGTAGAGTTCTGGTGGGGTTTTTTTGTAATGTCTGCGGTCAGTTGAATAGCTTTGAGTTCAGCAAGTTGGTTTGATTTATTTTTTTTAGTGGCTTTTGTGACTTGTGGTGTGGGATTTTATATAGCTGTTTTTTATTTTTATTTCTATAATGTGGCAAGAATCATTTGTAAAAAGAGTGCAGCGTGGTTTTTTTGCTGGTACTTGGTTATATGGTGGCATTTTTTTACCACGTGTTATTTTTTGTTTTCTTTATTAGTGAGATTAAAGTTTTTATTTTTTTGTTAGTTTCTAATTATTTTTAGAATTTTAGGACTTTAGTTTTTTAATATGGGCACGTTGTGTGATAAGAGCAATTCATTTGTTTCATGTAGTATTGGTGGCATGGTGGGTAGAGGTGATTTTTGTTTTGAACATTTACTTCAGTATTGGTAGTCAGGGTGTCAGGACGACTTGTGTTTCAGTGCCTATTATTTTTGAGGTGGTTTGGATTTTTTTAATAGTCTGCTAAATTTTTTTTTTTGTTGGAGTATAGTTGGCTTCAGACTTTCTGTAGCTTTGACTTCAAAATTTTAGTGGTCGGTTTTGAGGTTTTTTAGGTATTTTTTGTTAAAGGTTTTAGGATAAATTATGGGTTTTGGTTGCAGAGTAGAGTACGTTTTTTATATTTGGCTTTGTTTTGATTGGGTTAAAGGCTATTTTATGAGCAATTTTTTGTTGGATTTGGGTGAAGGTTTGTTGTTGTTCAGGGCCCCAGTGGAAAGTGGTTTTTTTACGGGTGACTAGGTAGAGAGGGTTTATAATTTGACTGTATTTAGGAATATGTATTTTTTAAAAACTTACGGCACTTAGGAAAGTTTGTGGGTTTTTTTTGTTGGATGGTGGAGATATTGTTGTGATCTTGTTGATGACATCGGTGGGAATCTGATGTCATCTATTTTGTTATTTTATTTTCAGAAATTGGATTTTTTTTGAGCAGGTTTTTTGACTTTGCTTTTTTTGATGGCGAAGTCAGCTTTCAGGAGAATTTGGATGATTTTTTTTTTCCTCAAACAATTTTTCTGCCGTCTTCCCCCACACAATGATATCATCAATATATTGTAGATGTTCTGGAGCTTTATTCTTTTTTAGTGTATTTTGGATCAGTCCATGGCAGATGGTAGGATTGTGTTTTTATTCCTGGGGTAGTCGGTTTTAGGTATACTAAACACTTCTTTAGGTGAAGATAAACTGAGGCTTGCATTCTGCTGCCAGAGGAATGGAGAAAAATGCGTTAGCAATGTCAATAGCGGCGTATTACTTCGCTGCTTTGGACTCTAGTTCATACTGGAGTTTTAGCATGTCTGGCACAGCAGCGTTCAGCAGTGGAGTTACTTTATTTAATGCATGGTAGTTCACAGTTAATCTTCATTTTTCTTCAGATTTATGTACAAGTCAAATGGGGCTGTTGAAGGGTGAGTGAGTCTTGTTGACCACTTCTTGGCTTTTCAGTTTACGGATCATTTTGTGGATGGGGATTATGGCATCTCGATTTTTTCGGTATTTTCGGCGGTGCACTGTCAAGGTGGCAATCAGCACTCGTTTGTTTAACTTTGTTTAACTTTGTTTAACTTTGGCTTTTGTATCAGTAATTGGTGTTGAGGGTCCTTCTCCCAGATCATCATCATCGGTCACTGGCCGATTGGTTTTGCTTGTGTGTTTCTTTTTTGCAGCAACTGCCAGTGGTTTAGGTTTACTGTTTGGTTTAGCTACAGCCTGAGTAGCTGGGGTGTTGGCTGCAGCCTGAGTGATTGGGGTAGCTGCTGATTTATGTCTCTGTCCCCCTGCCTCTATCTGTTGTCTTAGAGTATTTAGCAGTGTACAATAAGCATAGGCCAGGGCCCAGCTTATTGCAATGAGCTTTTTCTCTTTAGATTCATCATGGCACTTCTCTTTCAGGTATTTCCCTACTTCAGCTGGGTTCTGAATTTGTTTACGTGGAAAATCCCAGTCTACAGGATCTGAAAACTCTTTTAGGGTTTGGCCTATATTTTCCCATTCTCCACACTACTCAGGATTTTCCATGCCTGGGTCTACTTCTGGGTCAGGGGTCTTATCAGCTTCTCTGGATATCTTAGCTCTCATTCTAGAGAAGCTGCAGACCATATAGAGGAAGCTTACCAGATTAAATACCAGAAAGATGGTCTCTTTAACATTCAGGGGAAACTGAACATTCTCAAAAAGTGATCTAATAGATTCAAAGGAGAAGAAGGAAAGGAAAGGCTGGGAAGCCTCATTCTCTGCTCTTTTTCTTACAAACTGGGTGCAATTACTAATAAATTCCCAAATCATATTGCTGGAACTGGAACACAGGGTAGGATGAAGAAACCATAAACCATATATATCATAAACAGAATCCAGTATCTTTGTAAACGCCCTATAAATCATTATCACCAAGGCCAGCACAATAGTTATTCCAATCCGTGCCCCTCTACTGTAAAAATTACGTGTTATGGACAACAATCCTAGTGACCAGAAAGGTATTGAAACCTAAAAAAGGTCTAGAGACCAGAACCACATGAAGGCCTCTACCCCAAGAGACATTACGAATTCAAGCAACATGGCTACTGACTGTTTTAACCCACTGCAGAGCAAGCACAACTAACATGCAATCAATAAAGCCTTTTACCACTTTCTCGAGCCCTATGTTGGGCACCACTAGATGTATTTGTCCTGGTTAAGAGTAAATTTAGGAGAGAACCCCCAAAGGGGCTCCTCTAGGAAAGCAGATTCATTTGGCCCCTCTCTTTAACCAGTCTGGGAGAAAATACCTCCTTGGAGAAAAGTCGAAAAAAACCTGTTTATTAAACAATAAAACCTAAACAGTATTAAACAATAAAACCGCTTGCTGCTCCAAAAGAGATGACAAACTCAGAAAAGTCCCCTCCCCGGGTTGCAGCTCAGCTCACTCAGTCTCATATCAGTCTCTCCGGTGCTGGAAGTGCCGCGACCCAGTCCTGGCCCAGTGGGCCACAGGTGCAAGCTGCCAGTGCTCTTCTGGATGTTCAGTCCAGACCAGGTTTAAACAGGTCCAAAGAAAAGGGAAAAAAGGAAAAAAAACACAGTCCAGGGAGCTTCTTTGCCTCAGCTAGCTAAAACTGACTAAAAGCAAAGGAGAGCTCTGTCCCGCTGACTGTTCATCCTCGGACAACACAGTCCAGGAGCAGGAATGTGGAGGAGTGAGTGCAGTGTCTCAAAACAAACTGTGTGCTGCTTCTCTCCCCCCTTTACTCTCTGGAATAAGTCTTGAAGGTGCAAAACTTATTATTCAGCATAAACAGAACAAGATGATTGGGGATAAAAGCATCATATAGTCAACCTAGGACAGGAGGTTTATTATAATTTCCCCTAGGTTTTTGTCCTTCTGTTCTAAATGCTTTCTTTTTCCCCTTCTGACTCTCCCTCACAGCTGCTACAAATATCTTGGCTTTTGCCTTTTGTTTTTCTTCATCTCTCCTCACATACACCTTTTGGGATTCCCGCTATAGCTCTTGGAGACCCTGGTCCTGCCAATCCTTTAATTTCTCTAGCTTTTTTTGTATGTCTCCCCATGATTTTGCCACAAATTGAGTTTTAAGCAATGCTGTTCCTACTGGGGAATCTGGGTCCACTCCCAAATACATTTGCAGGCTCTTTCTGAGCCTCTCAAGCCAATATGTAGGTGTTTCATCTTTTTCTTGGTGCACACTGAAGACCTTGTTAATATTTTGCCCTTGAGGTACAGCATTCCGTATCCCTTGTATAATGATATCTCTAAGGTCCCTCATATTTTGTCTGTCTTGCTCGTTCTGGTGATTCCAATTGAGTCTCTGATATAGGCCATTTTTGATCACCACGTGGACCCTGCTGGTGTCTCCTTTCCCAGTCTCTCATTCCTGCTTGCCTAATCATTTCCCTTTCCTCAGTAGTAAATAATATTCCTAATATAACTTGAAGCTCATCCCAAGTGTAGGTACTTGGGCCTAAAAATTAGTCTAACTTCTCAGAAACCCCTGAAGGGTCCTCAAGCAGCTGCCCCATTTCCTTTTTAAATTCTCTTACATCCCCAGTATTAAGTGGGACTGTTACAAACCTTATTCCCATTTTATTTCCTCCCAAAGGTACTTCTCTAAGGGAGAATAGTTTCTTCTTTTGATCTTCCTCGTCCCTACTAGAATTATTTTCCTCGCGTTGTTCTCTCCTCTTGCTATGAGTCCTACTAGATGGTGGTGATAGTGGTGGAGCTGTCGGACTCCGGGGCCTCTCGGGGGAGGAGGGAGTTTTCTGTCCTTGATAGGGAGGGGGAAAATTGTCTAATGGTTCCCAAGGTTTTTCTTTTTCCTCCACCTTTCTCCCTTTTTTAGTTTTCAGGGAGTATAATGCTATCGCTGCAGAGGACCCCCTCCAAAGTGCCACATAATCACTTTTCTCCTGATGAAAGGGTTCCTTATTATTTACATAAATATTTAAAGCTTGACACATCCAATCATCAAAGGACCCACACACTGACCAATATAAATGATCAGGCCTAATTTCTTCCTTAGTCCATTCTACCATACAATAATGTACCATCTTTACTTTTTCCCTTCTGAGAGGGCATTGCATCTCAATGTGCAATCATTAACCCCAGGGGGCTGTCTAGGGGTATCTCTGGTAATTCACTCCCTTTCTTGTTTTTAGAGCCTCTCTGGGGGTCCCATAACCTTGAGCCTCTCTTGGGGCCCTTTGAGCCTCTCTGGGGGTTCATGGAACCTTTCTGGGGCTTCCTTGAGCCAGAGGTCTTATTATTCCCCTGACCCATTGTGACCAGTGTCTCACACCACTTGCTTCATGCCTTCACTGGCCAAGCCCCTCATGGGGTGATGGAACTGCAGATATAAGGACTCCTCAATAGTTTTGCAATAATATTGTGTCTCACTCACTTTCATTCAAACACTATCACGTCCACCCAACTGAACAATACTCACAGCCCGCTGTTCTCGTCCGGATCTTCGTGCACTAGAATTACAGGTGATTTAAACTGCAGTTCTCAGGGAGATCAATTCCTTGCTTGCTTTCTTTACCAGGTTCATGGTGCCGTTAGCTCTCCGGCTATTGGCTTCTATTGGCCACAAAAGTGGGGTGCCCCCCACAGTAACCTCAGTCCGAGAGATCCAAGGGCATCATCAGGTTGGTGTCACCAAATTGATATAAAATTTCAATAGCCAAACTGAATTTTATTTCTATATCTTTTATTTTAAAGAAAGCAAGCAAGCAGCGCTAGGTGGACAGGGAGTCACCGCTCCACTCACAGCACACACCACTTACAATTTTGGCAAAGTATATATACTGTTTTTAATCCTACAAAGCATTTTCCAATGTGCTTGCTTAGTCCGAATCAGCAAATATCAATAAGCTGGGATCAGAAATTTCATAATCTTTCCAGGTGGTCATTGGCTTCCTGTTCTTCTTGTGGTCATCTGGAGGGAGGCCTTACACTGGTGTCTGCTACATGATTTTTGTCAAGTCCATCTGAAATGGAGGTTTTGGGGGTTTGCTTAAGTTAGCAATATGAATTAAGCATTTAAATTTTAGCTTATATAATTAAGCGTTGAATTTTAACCTTTTACTTCAGAAACCTCTGCCATGCTACAAAGGGCATAAGAAAATGCAAATTTCTGAAGCTTCTTGCAATAAAGGACAATAACAGGAGAAGACCAGGGAATGCAAGAAACATAGATAAAGGAGCTCCTCTGTCTCCAAGCTGATCAAAACTGACAGATGTACTCAGATAAGCACCAAAGGACCACAGTGCATGTGCAAAGGAGAAAAGTTCAAAAGTTCAGTCATGAAGAAGACCACAGCCTTTGGCCTCAGAGACCATCAGAGACCCCCGTGTGACCACCACAGCAAATAATGCATGCCTAGAAGGGCGTGGATCTAATTACCATGTGAGACGAGGACAGGTGGGGCCAGGGGTGGAATATGCATGGAAAAGTTGTGTAATGTAATGCATATGGAACATCTTCGTGAATAAAGATGTGGGTCAGACCGATGCTCTTGGGGCACAAGCTTTCACAAGAGTTATCTCGTCTGTGCTGGGCGCTGACATACATACCCACTTCATAACTACATGAGGTTGTGGAGTCTATTTATTCCACATATCGCTTCACATCAAGCTGTTTATCATACTTAAGTATGGCCACATTTCTCTTCACAGAGAAAAGCAAGGCACAATTCTTCCCCAGAATATTTCTGGGTTTCACATTCTCTGAACCTCAGAGAAAGGATAAACAATTCTTTTCTTACTTCCTGTGCCTGTGTTTGTGCAAAAGTAGAATGCAATATGGAGATTGTTTACCCAAAGTGATGGTATTTTGTTTCCTTGGCCTATCAGGGCCAAGTGTGTGTGTGTGTCGGGACTGTCAGCAGACAGTCACGAGATGCTGTGCAGTTGTCTGCAGTTGAGTGCTTGGCAGATTCAGTTTAGATGTAATGTAACATAGTGTAATATAGTATAAAATAACATAGTATAATAAAGTAATTATTAGCCTTCTGATAAGATGGAGTCAGATGCATCATTCCTCTCTTTCTTCGGGGCATTTCCCTGCAAATTCGATACATAAGTATTTAGTTGCTTTGTTGCAAAGCAATCTTTTCAAAACTTCAGGGTCATATTTTACCTCTCTCCTAGAGAGAATATACTGGAGGACTTTTAGACCAGCCTGCTTTTCTTTTGAGAGCGCCTTCCCCATCCTCCAGCCCCCGGTTGCTCATCTGTTCCAGTGCTACAGCTGCACCTCCAGTGAATTTTTTCTGGAGTTGTTTTCCTGGCTCTGTGGAGTCATCCTCTGACTGCTCCCCCCCCGCGATCACTCAGCAGAATCACCTTCAGAGTCCAAAGTGTTAGGAAAATTAATCCACAAATATCAGAGGTTTATGTCCAAAAAGGAGACAGAGGGGTCCTTTTACTTTGTTAGAATAAAGGGAGAGGCCATGGCGCATTCCCCTGGGGTCTCTCAAATTTTTGGAGGACACAGCCTCCCTTTTTATCCTAATTTCCCGTCCGCATTTCCCTTCTCTCTTTCCCCATTGGCTGAGGTACTTGAGAGGTACAGACTTCCTGATACGCCTGATACCGAAGATTTGTCTCTAATGTATAACCCTCCCTTTTAATTTTTAATTTTTATGGAATTTAGGGGTTTTTCTTCCCCGTTGTGGAGGATCAGTAACGGGACATCATGCCATGATCAATATGATTGAGTAAAGCCAATTTATTGCAAAAGCAAGCTATATTTATACTGTTTTCTATTGTTCACGCCTCAAGCTTATACATGATTGGTTAAATCCTTCTATGCACGCATTTTAATATTTCAGTTAATTTTAGTTAGTCTTTCTTCTTCATGCATCTCACTGTGGTTTTCTTGTCTGCCTTTGCATCCTGAACCGTCTGCTTCTGAGCGTGTTCTTCTTCTTTTGTGTCCTTCAAGGGCATTGCGACCTTACTCAGTTTCTACGAAGGCTGGATTGTGCATATGTTGCATATGTCCATTGTTCTGTAAAAAGCTCTCAACAATTCCCATCTTGTTCTTGCACAAGCCAGACTGAATTAATAGCACATTCAGTTATTCTTTGCACACACTGTAATAAGCAGGGTACCATAAGCAAAATCACTAAAATAATGCAAAAAACCATAATGCCAAAGCGAACTAAGTCTTTAAGCCAACCAGTAATGCCCCAAGATTTTAACCATTCATCAAAACAGTTATTAACAACTGTTTCTTCATGTTTTCTTTAAGTTGCGAAAATTTCTTGCGAATTGATTCAGAGTGATCAAAAAGGTTCATGCAGCACATCCCTTCAAAATCTTCACACCCGTGCCCTTGTGCTAGCAATAAAACATCTATGGCAGCCCTATTTTGTAACACAGCATGGCATATGCTATCAACATCAGTGGTGAGTTCATCTAGCACTGTGGACATGATGTTAATTTGTTTCCCTACCCAACATGCTAGTCGCCTTAATTGGGTGAGGGCCTGTGCTGAGGCTACTCCTGGCGTGAAAAACGATGCCAATATAACTGATGGTGAGTCTCATAATTGTAACTCATCTCTACATTCAGGGCCCAACTGATGCACACTATGTCTCAAGCATTGGGACTTGTGACTGATGTTAAGCATCGGTGGATGTTAGGGGTGAATAACAAACATAGCTTGCCAAAATAACATGGTCCTCCCAATGCTTTCTGGGGCACCACAGGCCAGGGTCTATCCCCGCAAATGAGGAAAACCCCAGGAGGTAGCATTTTAGCTGCACCTTACTCTGTTGGTAAAGGCCTTATCCAATTGTTACAATAATCTGTGGTATTGTAGTACCATGAGGAGCCAGGGGATATCCAAGTGCTATCATTTTTTGGTCATCCCTCTTTTATGCCAAACAAATCTGAGCTTGTAAAATAATACCCAAAAAAATAGACAGTAATTGCCTGGCATAGAACTCAGGATGTCTAGCTCCTGTGGCTCCATGATGGTGATATTCAATCCCTGGGCAATTGTAAAAGCTTGTGCTCCCAGGGGGTTCATTGGAATCCCAAAAGTGTCGCACCAATTTGCAGAGGTTGGTCCGCTCTGGATATTTCACCATTGGACCATGCACCAACTTTACCAAGCCTCATTCAAATTTTTGTGCACCATAGCTTTAGTCCAAGGTCCAAATTCTTCCATAGAATCTAATGGAACTTCAATTAAACAAGTACGAAAAGGATCAGAAGGCGTAGCCAATGATAAGCAAATTGATTCCTGCCCTGTTTGATTAGCCCATGTAACCCACATGTTTGTTCGCTGATCAATGTTATGCATTCCCTGCATTTTTCCTATTATCGTAATGATTATCATCAATATTATTTGCGGGACAATTGCCATTGTCGCCACCTTTGTTGATCATGTCTACGCTTTAGCCAATATTCTTTGGCCTCGTCCCACTGACTGTCAGAAACGTGATGCTGTTGTGGCACTGTTATTCCTCTCCCACACTCTGCAGCTGTAATCTGACTTTGCAATACAATGTGATTTGCTATTGCCTGTTTTGCCAATTGAAATTGAATCCAAAGCAAACTTCGCTGATCCTGTGTTTCAATAAGGGCTAAATACTGGTTAAAATTCCAACGTTGTAAAAATATCCCTCTAAGAGGTTCGGGGGGAGGTTAACTTCTATGGCTAGGCCCTAAAAATATTTCTAGTGGGCGCTCAACATCAAGCGTATTAAGTATACTAAAACATCTATTGCAAGCTAAATTAGTAGATCTAAGTTTTTGCTTTTTCTTGCGAGTTATAAAGAGATTATTTTCCTGACGGACTTGTCGCCACCACTTCAACTTGCATTTAACACACAGGACCCTGATCCATGGTTTGCAAAAATAGCCATGAACAGAACAAGGTTGTTCAATTTGGTTTAAGACCCATATTGGAAGTGGTGGTAAGCTGTCGTTACTGGTTACTGTAACCCCAGGTCCAGCTAGTTGGCCTGCATCTGTTAATAGCTGTGGAAAAAAGTTCAATCGTTGTTCAACCGTCAGGTGCTGGAGTATCGGATTCAGCTGCGTCTGGAGTCAGTGTTGTTGCCGACGTTCTGCTTATGGACAAAGCATTAGCTGGCAGGTGTGACTTTAGGCAAGATTTTACCCACTTATCTGGAATCCAGGGAATTCCCTTATCTGTAAGTAAGCATATGTAACCTCTTCCTATTAATTTCACTGTGGCTGGCCCATCCCACATCCCCATTTCTGGGCTTTTAAACATGACTTGAATACCGTCAGGCAATTCCTCACTTGGCATGATGCACAAGAATAGGTGGTTTGTCCCTATCTCCTGTTGTTCTGAGATAATTAAGTACAAAGATAGCCTTAGCTGTCCTTTTTTCTGGGGATAACCCTATCATTCCTCCTTTTTGTTTTTGCAGCATGCTCTTGAACGTCTGATGGGCTTGCTCAATAATTGCCTGACCTGTAGGGTTGTGTGGAATACTGGTATCATGTTGAATACCCCATAAGTTGCAGAAACGTTGAAACTTTAAAGAACAATAAACAGGGCCATTATCCGTCTTGATGGCTAAAGGGACTCCCAACACTGCAAAGCAATTGTACAAATGTTTCTCAACATGACGTGCTGTCTCACCTGTTAAAGGGGTAGCCCATATAACACAAGAGTAAGTATCAAAGCAAACATGCACAAACTTCTTCTGGCCAAATTCTGCTACATGTGTTACATCCATTTGCCATAATTGCAAAGGTTGGGTACCTCTTGGGTAACACCAGTGCCTAAGCCAATGCCATCCCTTTGACAATCTGGGCAGGATCATACAATGCCAATGGCATCACTAAGAGGGATACCAAATTGCTTAACCAACATCTTTGCGTATTGATGTAAAAAGGCAGGAGAATTTTTTGCTTGTTGAAATTTATCAGAGGTTGGCATTGGCCAGACAGCGGCTACCAACCGATCAGCTCGAGTGTTACCTTCAGACAGACCAGGGAGATTCTGATGACTGCAAACATGAGTAATAAAATACTCCTGTCAGCGTTGGTTCAAGTTTCTCAGTAGTCAGCTTAAAAGTGAATACAAATGTTTGTTATTAACTTCCTTAACTACCACCCTTTCAAGGCGTTGTACACAGCCAACCACGTAAAGTGAATCAGAAACAATGTTAATAGCCTGATTGTTCCAATTCTCAAAGGCCCAAATAACTGCCTTCAACTCCAAGGTTTGCAATGTATCTTCTACTTCCCCAGGAATTATATGCTGATTCCATGAACCCTTTTTCTGCCACGTACAAGCAGCCCTTTTAGACCGTTTGCCTGCATCTGTAAAGATTGTTAGTCCTAGTACTGGATACTCAGATTGCCACAATCTGTCCTCCAGCCACTGCTAAAAAGGCTGTGTAACAATTGTGACTTTCAGTTGACTTAACAAATCCCTGCCAATTAAACCTAACAAACTACCGGGAGTCTGCATGACATAGGGTCTTGTTGTTGAGCTCACTCCATCTGGTAAAGTAAGGGTAATTACGTCCCTGTTTAATCGAGTTGCTTGGGTTCCACCAATCCCTGCAATTCCCAAAACAGGATCAACTACTGGCCAATTTTTGGGCCATATAGTGCTTGAAATGATCATTATATCTGCTCTGGTATTGATTGTGAGTCTCTTGGTAATAGAATTACCATTGGGATGAGTCAAGGTTACCTGCTTATCTGATTTACCTCTTGTAATGTCCATTGCCCAATACACTTCTGGGTTACCTGTGGAACCAAAACTGCCAGTTCCCTTCTCCTTCAATCCTGTGCAGGGAACACAAGACTTAAAAGGAACAAGTTGAGCAATTTGTGATCCTTTAGGGATAGATACAGGAGGGAAAAATGTCCTAACCATAATTTTGATAACCCCTTGATACTCTGCATCAATAACCCCGGGAATTACATCCAATCCTCTTCTGCTAGCAGATGACCTTCCTAACAGGAAGGCACTAAGCCCAGCCCCCAGAGGTCCCTTTACATTAGTCTCTACCAGATGTACTTCAGAGTCAGTGATGGTAAGGTCTACTGTGGTTTCCACGTCCATTCTGGCGCTTCCAGGAGTTGCGGATTGGAGTGAGTAAAGTCCTCCAGAGGGGGTCAAGCCACCCATGCAACTCTTTTTGCAACGTGCCTAAAATCTGCCAAGTCTTGTCATTAGCATTGTCAAAGGCAAGCATCTTAAACAGCTTCTGCTTTGTTTCCAGATGCAGATTGGGGTGATCATAAATAGCTCTATGCAAGCGGTCTATGAATTTATCAAAGTCCTAATTTCTGCCTTGACATATCTGTGTAAAAGCCTGAGTATGCAGCCCATCAGGCAATGCAAGGATCGAGTTGAATGCAAGTTGTTGGCTTAGATGCAAAACTTCATCGATACTTTGGGCTTGGGCAGTTGCTGTGGACCAGGGACCTTCTCCTAATAATTGTGCTGTAATTCCAAACAATGGGTCTCCCTGAGCCCGAGGTCTTGCTTCCTCTTCTTTACATGCCCCTTCCCAATTTCTATAAAACTGAATCTGCTGGTGAGGGAGCATGATTAATCTAACCAAAGTTTGAAGATCAGCTGGAATAAAGGTATCTGCTGTAAAAATGAATTGTAATAACAATTGTGCTAATTGAGATTTCAAGTCATATTGTGTAACAGCGCTTTTCAATTGTTCTAATATCTTCCAATCATATGGCTCCCATCCTCACCCTGTGGCTTGGGTTGCCACAGGGAAGGCTTCTATAGTACTAGGGGAAAATGTCCCTTCAATTATTGCCTCAGTAATAACTCCTTTCCACTTTCTTTTCTGTGCTGTTTCTATTTCGGGATCTAGCTCTAACTCCCAAACTTCCATGGTCAAGGGGGGTATCCACCTCCCTCTTCGCTCGTTGAGAGCCCTTTCAGAGCTCAAAATAGCTGGCAGCGCCCTCCTTTCAAAAGAATAGTCCTTTTGGGGAGCAACTCAATCGCTTTGTTGAATTACTAACTTCTGCAAATTGTCTACCAAAGCTTTTAACTCCTCCTCTACTGAGGCAGATCCAAAATTGGTTTCTTCTTCAGCCTTATCTTCAGATGATGAGTGCGTTATTTCTAACACTTCACCACCAGCTGCTCCCTTTTCCTGAATACTTTTATTCTTGGGTCAGCAGCTGAAACCTCTGAGGGAGGCTGCTTCCTGACTCTGTTTCTCATCTGAGGGTCCTGAGGTTTTGAGTTCCTCTTTGGTTAGTAGAACCGGGCTACAGAGTCCTGGGCAGCACCAAGGAACATGTAACATAGTTGAAAATAACTTGCTAGCAGGAAATGCCTGTGGCTCAGGATCGGGGCTCAGGGAAAAAGCAACACAAGCTGCTGCTTTCTTTTCTGCCTTCATCGCCCGTAATACCTCTACAATGCTTTTCCACAGGGTAGCATATTTAGACGCCTCTTTAGCCTCACATACTCCCGAGGCAATACAGTCCCACAACATGCCGCCCACAGCTTCCCATGTCGATACCTCAAAAGCAACCTGCGCTCCTGGTATGAGGTTTTGTTCCCATGCCCAGTAAATAAGTCCCTTCAGAGTGGAAGCATCATATTTCTGCCCTCTCTTAGAGAGGATATGTTGGGGGAGTTTCTGAACCCCATCTCTCTCATGGTCCGACCCCATTCCTCCCCAGCCACTCACCTGATCAGGGCGAGATCAATTCTTCTTCAATTGGAACTCCTTTATCCACTTCTGCTTCTCGTCGGGGCAGCGAGGATACTTTCGACTGGCTTCTCTGCCTCCCAAAGGCTGTCACTGAACCTCGTCACAGCAGTGAAATAGCCGTCTTCAGGTCCCTCATTCGGGCACCAAAAAATGCAGAGGATCAGTAACGGGACATCATGCCATGATCAATATGATCAAGTAAAGCCAATTTATTGCAAAAGCAAGCCATATTTATACTGTTTTCTATTGTTCACGCCTCAAGCTTATACATGATTGGTTAAATCCTTCTATGCACGCATTTTAATATTTCAGTTAATTTTAGTTAGTCTTTCTTCTTCATGCATCTCACTGCGGTTTTCTTGTCTGCCTTTGCATCCTGAACTGTCTGCTTCTGAGCGTGTTCTTCTTCTTTTGTGTCCTTCAAGGGCATTGCGACCTTACTCAGTTTCTATGAAGGCTGGATTGTGCATATGTTGCATATGTCCATTGTTCTGCAAAAAACTCTCAACACCCCATTGCTTCTTTCATCTTTCAATGTCTAATTTCATTTATCAGCAAACCTAAAGTTTATTTGTAAAAGCAAATATCTTTTTCCATTCATCAGTCAGTGGAATCCTTCCCATTGTTTCTTTATCTCTCAGTGCTAGTTTTATCTACCAGCAGACCCACAGCTTGTTTGTACAAGACAAATCCACTATTCCTCTCAAAAGGATTTAAGAACTCCCCTTTTAGAGTCCAAAAGTTTTAATCTACTTCATTAACACGTTCACTATTATATTGTGCATCACCAATATATTGTGGGAAATCCAGGACTGCTGTACAGCTGACCAGTATGATCAAGCAGAAGCTGTTTATTGTTTACATTACATACATATTTATAGATTCTACAAACTACTAAGTACACACTTCTTGATCAGTGCATTTGTCTTGTTCACTCGTTTTCTGCCTGCATTTCTCGAAGTATATGATTGGTTGCAGTCCAGGTGTTTCACAGTCCTCTGTTATCTAGTTCTTGCGGTCTTGGTACCTGGTTTCTCAGCCTCTTCTTTCTTAACACAATTTATGTTCCAAAAGCTTTGACGAATTCCTGAGGTTTTGATAACAAACTTAGAAGCAGGTTGGCTAGTGCACACTATGGCCTAACCTTTGCAAATACATTGCAACATTTACTGAATACTGGTATATACTGAATTTCTCATGTAGGGGTCAGGATCATTATCGCTTTCTCTTCCCTGGACTCAGCTGCCTTTTTAGCTTCTAAGTCTGCTAAGTTGTTCCCTCTCATTTCTAAGGCAATCCCTTTCTGATGCCCCCAAATATGCACAACAGCAATTTCCTCTGGCAACTGTATGGCTTCTAAAACTTGTGAGATAAGCCTTTCATGAATTAATCCTGTCCGTTTTGATTTTAGCAGTCCTCTTTCCTCCCAGATTTTCCCAAACATATGCACCATCCCAAAGGCATACTTAGAGTCAATACACACAGTCCCCCTCTCTTGTGTTAATATTTCAAGGGCTCATTTCTAAGCATACAATTCACATGCTTGAGCTGACCAACGGGGGGTAACCATCTCTTTTCTATGGTTACTAACCTTTAATCTACTATAGCATATTCTGACATTCGCTGCCCTCGAATCACCCTTGAGGATCCGTCAATGTATAATTGTTTCCCCCCCCCCCCCCCCCCGCAGGTGTTGGTCTGTCAGATCCTCTCTCACTTTGGTTTGATAGTTTATGATTTCTAAGCAAGCATGCACTAGTTGTTCTACTGGTTCTCCATAAAAAAACTGGGCAGGATTGAGGTGCTTATCTGAAATTAGTTCTAGATCACCTTTGTCTATTAGAATTGCTTTATATTCTAGTACTCAAGATTCAGTGAGCCACCTCTCAGCTTTCTGGTTCAGAATATTTCTAACTGTATGTGGGGTGTGCACTATTAATTTCCTCCCAAAAGTTAATTTTCTGCTTTCTTCTACTAGTAAGGCAGTGGCAGCTACTGCCTGGATACAGGTTGGCCACCCCCTACTAACAGGGTCTAACAATTTTGACAGATAAGCCACTGGTTTCTTGGATCCCCTCCATTCTTGGGCTAGGACTCCATGGGTGTTTTGGTTTGAAAAGATAGGTGTTTGCTAAGGAAGGCAGGAACTTCTCCTGAATTGGAAAATGTAAACCCCCTCCCTCTGAACTGTTATAATTTTGAAATTAGGGGGGTTCTCAGATAATGATATGGGAGCAGGAATAACAGTTTTTCATTAGGGAAGAAAATAAAAATAAAATAAACAATGCAGTAATACAAAACAACACTGACAGAGTCAGAATACAACCTGACACCCTGTTGGTCAGGATGTTGGTAGCAGTCTAATTGAAATGGTGGCTGCAGTCCTGTTGGAGTGGTATATGTGGTTTTGTTGAAGCAGTGATCTTGTAGAAGGGCGTAGTCTTTCTCTGAAGATCTAGTGGTGGTGTAGATGGGCCTGGTCTTCTGGGAATCCAGTCGAAAAGGCTGTTCTGGTGTTTTAAAATCTCAGATTACATCTAGTTAAGAATGCTTGGCTCTTCCTTTTGGATGGAGCATCTCACAATGGGATGATGTAATTTTTATCAGTCATGCAGTGACACTCAATAGGTCATTAACAGCAGATGTCTCCCCAGCGGGAGGATTGGTTTGTGGAAGAGATAAAGAAAACTCCGCAATTAACAGAAGATAACTGCCACACCTATGACAGATGGCAAATAGAATACACACATTGCCTTGCAATCTAGGACATAATCTACTCTTTATTCTATTTCTATCTGCATTACAATGAAACCTTACATACAGTTCTCACTTAAGACTAGGCTTCTCTGTGGTACACAAAGGCTTTCTTTATCTTTCTGTATTACTTACTAAGCATAACTAGGTCCTTGAGCAAAAACAATCTCATGGATGGGTTTGTCTTTGCTTGAGGTGAGATTAATCTAAACAGTCTTTCTTAAAATTCTTTTCATATGTATTACAGGGACTTCATCTACTGTGTGGTGTGTAAGGGTTCAGATTGGGTGGGACCAGTTCAATTGATGGACCTTCGGGTGTTGACTATCTAGGTGGCTTTTGCTAAGTTCATTTCTCAATTTCTAGAAGTTCCCCCACTAAGTGCCTTCAGGGTAGTTTTAAGTAGTCTGTTGTACTGTTCAACTTTCCTGGTAGCTGGTGCATGATAAGGGATATGATATATCCATTCAATACCATGTTCTCTGGCCCAGGTGTTAATAAGGCTGTTTTTGAAATGGGTCCTGTTGTCTGACTTAATACTCTCAGGGGTGCCATGTCTCCACAGGACTTGTTTTTTTAGGCCCAAGATAATGTTCCGGGCAGTAGTGTGAGGTACAGGGTAGGTCTCTAACTATCCAGTGGTGGCTTCCACTATGGTCAGCACATAGTGCTTGCCTTGGCATGTCTGGGGCAGTGTGATGTAGTCAGTGAAAAATGCGTATTTTATGATTGGCTTTTCGCAAATATTAAAATGAATATTATATGTGTTATGTTAGAAAGTTATGCTGTATTAATTTTTTTAAGTAGTGTGTTAAATATAGTTTTAGGTTATAACATAATGTTAAAATAGAAAATATGCTATGTAAGATACTTTTTTTTTAGAGAGGACTTGCACCAAGATAGCAGCCACAGGACACATAAATCTTTCAGAGAAAAAGAATTTATTGCTCTCTTATCAGAAGAAACTAACTTGTTCCTGCCTCGCTCATCTCTGAAGATGCCATTAGGATTAAGAGGAAGAAGTTGACACTGACCAGACAGAATTCTGTGTTTGAATGGAATCTATGCATCATGTATGAGTTGTATGAATATGCAACAGGCTATTGTTTTTAAGGGCTAATCCTCTGTTAACGTGTGTCCTTTTTTGGGCATATTTTGCCTGGAAAGAGGTACCCAGACTGTCCGTAACCCTTTGTCTTTTATTGTCTCATATTGTCCTAATCCAAATTGTCCAAATTGTTATTACTCTAATTATATGACTATTTTTATAACCATTTTATTACTATTAAACTTTTAAAATTTAAAAACAAGTGATTGGTTTTTCACATAGTCAATCGGCCAGGCCTCCCCATATTTATATTTGGACTACCACCCACCATACTATAGGGGCTTCACTCGCTTGGCCTGCTTGATCATAGCACACGTCTCACAGTTATCCATAACTTGTGAAATACAGTCTATGGTTAAATCTACCCCTCAGTTTCGTATCCACGTAGAGGTGGCATTTTTGACCTTATGACCTGAGGCATCATGGGCCTATCGAGCTAGGAACAACTCTCCTTTCTGTTGCCAATTTAAGCATATCTTTGACATCTCTATCTTTGCTGCTTGATTTCCCTGCTCATTGTTTCGGTGTTCCTCATTAGTTCAATTTGTAGGGACATGGGCATCTACATGGCGGACTTTCACAGGTAGCTTCTCTACCCGAGTGGCAATGTCTTTCTATTTATCAGCAGCCCAGATTGGCTTTCCTCTATGCTGTCAGTTGGCTTTTTTTCACCTTTCCAGCCAGCCCCACAGAGCATTGGCTACCATCTACGAATCAGTATAAAGGTAGAGCTTTGGCCACTTCTCTCTTTTAGCAATGTCCCGGGCAGGCTGAATAGCTTTGAGTTCAGCGACTTGATTTGATCTACATTTTCCTTCGGTAGCTTGTGCAACCTGTCGTGTGGAGCTCCATGCAGCTGCTTGCTACTTCCGGTTCATCCCTATGATGCGACAGGAACCATCAGTGAAAAGACCGTAGCGTGTTTCCTCTGCTGGTAGTTGGTTATATGGTGAAACTTCTTCAGCACATGTCACTTGCTCTTGTTTTTTTTCATCAATGAGACTAAAGTTTTCACTTTCTGGCTGATTTGTAATCATCTCTAAAATCCCAGGGTGATTCAGGTTTTTAATACAGGCCTGCTGCGTGATGAGAGAAATCTATTTGCTCCATGTGTCATCAGTGGCGTGGTGGGCAGTGGGAACCTTTCTTTTAAATATCTACCCCAGCACTGGTAGCCAGGGTGCCAAAAGGAGTTGTGCTTCCATGCCAATCACCTCTGAGGTAGCTTGAACTCCTTCATAGGTGGCTAAGATTTCTTTCTCAGTGGGAGTGTAGTTGGCTTCGGACTCTCTGTAACTTCGGCTCCAGAATCCCAGTGGTTGGCCTCAAGTCTCCCTAGGCACTTTCTTCTAAAGGCTCCAGGACAAGCCATTGTTCTTGGCTGCAGAGTAGAGCACGTTCTTCACTTCTGGTCCTGTCCTGACAGGGCCAAGGGCAACCGCATGAGAGATCTCCTGCTTGATCTGGGCAAATGCTTGCTGCTGTTCAGGACTCCAGTGGAAATAATTCTTTTTGCTGCCTTGGACTCCAGCTCATACTGGAGTTCCAGCATGTCCGGCACAGCAGCACTCAGCAGGGGAGTCATTTTATTCAAGCCACAATAGTCTACAGTCAATCTCTATTCTCCGTTAGACTTGTGCACAGGCTAGATGGGGCTGCTGAAGGGTGAGTGGATTTTGCTGACCACCCCTTGGCTCTCCAGTTCATGGATCATTTTGTGAATCGGGATCACGGTGAGATGAAGGACTACATTTTGTTCATCACGAAAAAGAGACCAGTGTGTTACAAGAGTTGTCTGCTGACTATTTCTGTACTACTTCATGAGATATGAGCTACAAGGATACCAGGGAAGGGGTTGCAGGAGCCCACACATAGTCCCACCCAGCAAATGGTACAAACAGATAACTAACAGAAATAACGACCAGGGAAAGGCTGGGGAAAGGGCAGGGGCAGATTAACACCCAGCAGGGAAACCTTTCCCGCTGACAAATGGTACAAGCAGATAACTCACAGAGATAACGACCAGGGAAAAGCTGGGGAAGGGGCAGGGGCAGATAAACAGTCTGCAAGGCAGGATATTTGCTTGCTGAAACTTGATAGGGCACATATTGCATTAATCATAAGATTTTGGTAATTTTCCACGGAGAAGTCACCAAATAAAGACATAGGGTGAAGAAGACGCAGCTGAGGAAGACTCCGCAGCCTTTTATCACCGACCACCAGGAGACAGAAGGATGACCCTCTAGCAACAACCAGCGCAGGCACAGAGAACTCCGAGATAACATGGACTCCTGAAGGATGGAGAGGATAAAAGGACTGAATCAGAAACTAGTTGGGGCGGCAGTAGGTGGAGCTGAGACTCCCCTGTCGCCCAGCGCTGAGCCTTTGCTTACGTAGTATAACTGCTTCAATAATTAATAAATTATTTGATTGGAAATTGCTCGTTTTGAGTCAATTTTATAACAACGGCATCTCAAATCATTCGATACTGCTGGCAGTGCACCGTCGAGGTGGCAATCAGCACTCGTAGCTTTTCTACCTTCAGGAGTCCTACTGCAGATGGGTTTTGGATCTCTGGAAGGGTCTCATGGAGTGGAAAGGGGCATCCGTTTCCTGGAGCGATTTTGAAAGATTATTTCTGTGGGCCAGAGAGCAAGGGTTTTTTTTCAGACCCTGCAGAGGCGTTCTCCAGGGAGGCATGGTCTCTCGTGGGAGACCGTCTCATGGAAGCCCTGTTTGATGATTGTAGTATAGATGTGGGATCGTTGCTGGTGCAATGGAAAAAGTTTGACGTGGTTTGGCGGGGGTTTGGATTTTGTAGCTCTCGGAGTTCCCAGGGGGACCCTTCCATCTCGGACGTGGATGAGGGGGAATTCAAATTCTTGGGCAAAGCAGAACCTTCCCCTCCCCCCTGGGACGATGAGCTGGGAGGCCGTTCCGTCTCGGATGGTGACGTTTGTTCCCCCGGGGTGGATTGGGCTCCCGGCCAACTGGTTCTGAGTGGCCAGCAAGTGGACAGAGCCCTGCGGGCTTCTGGGGGCCCTGTGGAGTTGGCTAAGCTGACCCCGCCCCTCCCAGTGCCGCGGGGGCGGGGATGGGGAGAATCACTCTCCCTTTGTGCCTTCTCGGCGCTCGGGGACTGCAGGGAGCCCCTGGCTCAGCCTCCGCCTCTGCTTGAGTCTGATTCGGTGACAACACTTTGTCGGCATTGTGGCGTTTCCACGAGATACCCTCTGAGCACAGTGGGAGCGGGTTTGTCCGGTTCAGCGTCGGTCTCGTCCTCGGGGGGGTGGGGAGGGGGGGAGGGGGGCGGTATCGACCGCCACGGAGTCTGCGCAGTCTGCCGGGCATGCGCAGGCGGTGGAAGCCACTGGAGGCAGGGCGTTGGTCGGTGTTCCGTCAGGCCCTGCCACGGTGGGCGGGAAGCCCGCCCTGCTCCGCTCCGGGGGGGGCAGTGTCCACTGTGGGGTTTCGGGTCACGGGCGGGACCTTGATAGGGGCGGTCCCGGACACCCTCGTGCCGCCCCGCGTGGCCGGGGAGCGGGGCAGTGACGAGGCTCCGTAAGTCCCGTATCTCTCTGCGCCCCACCCCTCCCCCGCGCTAGGGGAGGGGGGCACCGCGCAGGTCTCGCTCCAGTCCTCACCGGCTTTGTGAGCCCTGCTGGGACCTGCGTCCGCCGCGGCGTCCTCTGCCCATGCTGCAGCAGGCACCACTGCTGGGCTGCCGACGGGCACAGGTTCTGCTGGGGCTGGTTCGGCCCTGCCGCTCCTGCCTCCCGCGGATGCCGGGGCTGCGGCGGGAGCGGACGCTGAGGTGTTCACCTTTAGTGCGAATGCTGACGCAGCCGGCGGGAGACCAGTGGGTTCCCAGGGCCTTGGACCCTCCTCGTCAGCTTTGTGGACACTCCCCCCGTGTCAGGTGACCGTGCATCCAAAGGAACACGGGCGATTCGGGAGAGAAGTCCAAACTAAAGTTGAGGAGGTGGTTGAGTCTGCCTTCATGCAGCGTCTGCTGGATTGCGGAGAAGGCTCCTCTGGCCCTGCTAATGCTGCAGGGGGCACGGTGTCGGGTGGTGTTGAGCTGCCTCCCAGTCAGGCATCTTCCTCTGTTGCTGTGGGGCCCATGGGACGGGACTTGTCAGGTGCTGCAACCTTACCAGGGGGTCCCCAGGCCTTCCCTGTGCTCAGGGGTGTTACTCATAACACCTATCGACCTTTATCGTGGAAAGCTATGATGGAACTCTGTGATAAGGTTGGACAATATGGTCTGGGGTCTGTTGAAGTCATGCAGCTACTTTGAGTGCTTGCTGCTGCTTTGCTGACACCTTACGACATCCGCACTATGGTACATATTCTTTTTCTGCCTGTGGAATTCGACATTTTTGAGTCTAAATGGACTGAGTTGGCAGCCAGGGCAGTGGAGCGTGTGGAGAGCTAGGGACCTGCGTGCGGAAGATCTCAGGCTGTACGGGTAGATAAGAAGCCCCCCCTCACCCTGCAGTCTGACTGTTGCTCCGTACCCAGCCACACCGAGCCGGACGTGAGCAGAGGGAAGTGACACAGACTGCCCAAGCCATAAATACCCCTGAGACCCCTCAATAAACGCCATTTGCTGTCCACCATATTGGTGTATGTAGCATTGGACCGAGTGACCCTGGGCTTTGGGTCACCGTGCCGGACCTCCCGAACCAGGTCGCCACGCCGTAACGGCAACAGGAGCGGAATGCTACGCTGGGTCTGCAAGATCCCAGGTGTGTGATTGGCACTGATGTGCTGTTGGGCACAGGCAATTCTGCTGGTCCTAATGGGCAAGTTGGCTTCTATCCCCTCATGCTTGACCAGTTCCAGACAATAGGCATGGCAGCATTGGTTCAGACTATAGAACTGGCTGCTCCAAAGCAGTCATTTGCGACTGTTGCCCAGGGGGCTGATGAGTCTTTCCTACGATTTGCAGGGAGGCTGACTGCCTCTGTGGAGAAGCAGGTGGCAGATCCTGAGACAAGGAAGGACGTTCCAGTGTCCGCGTTGTTTTATTTCCTGTCCTATAGCGACACCAATACTGCTACTTCTCTTACCTGTTGGATCTCTTCCTCAAGGGGCTTCTAGCGTATTCTATGGTGGTGCTCCTGCATTCTCTCCCTGTGGACAAACATCTCTCTGACACTCATTAAAAGCTGCTCCCAGAGGGAAAGGCACTCTGGGTCCTTGACAAAAATCTGATTCATAACTTAGTCC
The DNA here is from genome assembly GCF_023055355.1 of Agelaius tricolor. Lineage (NCBI taxonomy): Eukaryota > Metazoa > Chordata > Aves > Passeriformes > Icteridae > Agelaius > Agelaius tricolor. Next base: position 8,296,304 of record NW_027269281.1, read on the forward strand.
TGGGTCAAGGGTCCCAAATTCCTTGCCTCACCACTATCCAGTTGGAAGCCTGTACTCATAAGGACCCAGACTGGAAGTAACCAGGTTGTATAAGCTTCCATGTCCCTGCCATACAATGTCTTTGTGCTGATTACAGAGACTTTCGTACGTCAGGGACTCAGTGATGGTTGCAATCTCTGGCTCCCCTGTGGGTTGTGAGGGCCCTCTATTCTTATCTTTGTCCGGGTCCTTTGATTTCATTTCAGATGTCTTTGTTTTTACAGGGTGTTGGAATCCTGGATGCTGCTGGCTGTGGCTGCCTTTGCAGTTCAGCTGGATCCTGGACAGTTGTAACATCTGTGGGTTCTACTGCTGCACTATTAGACTCTCCCTCTGAGGCAGGGGGAGGGCTTCTCACCAGCTCAGGAAATATGCTCCTTCAGCATCTGGCTTATCTCCTTTACTAGAACCCCCACCTAATCTGGGTAGTTCATATCTGAGGTGGGCTGTGGGGCAGGGTCAGGCGCTGGGGTGATATATGGTCTTCTTCAGCCAGGTCTCATAAGCTCTTGGAGATCTATATCACACCCAAGATAGCTCAGCTACCTTAGAAGGCATAAAATCAGCAGGATGGCTTCTGTGGTAGTGTTGGAAACAGAAAAGTTTTAATAAAAGGCAAAATAACAAAACTCTTTACCGAGAAAAACCGAGCCAGGTGCAAGAAGTTCTTGCTTCTGGTAAAACACCTCCCAAAAGCAATCAGTTCCTTTGTTCTCTTCTTTTTCTAGTAAATTGCTTAGGTGGGACTTTTTGGCTCCTGTCCAATTGGCTATTCTTAAGTTTGAGATGAAGTCCCCAAGGTTCTATGAGGTGTCTTTATACCTAATTGAGGAAAGAAACTTCTGGGCTTTTTACCTTTTTAAGGAGACAAAGGATAGTTTTGTCACTCCGTCAACAGGGGGCACATTCCTATACTGGGGCAGCAGCATCCCTAGTCTCTGGTACCGTGTCAGGTTTTGTGGCAGCATCTCTAGCATTTAATCGTCAGCTCCCTTGGCTTATTATATGCCCTAAGTATTTTACTTCCTTCTCTACAAATCGGAGCTTTTCTTTCGATACCCAAAGCCCCTGGTTTCCCAAAGAATTTAGTAATGATATGGTGGATTCTTGGACTTTTTCCTCATCCTCTGTCACACGTCCCAGCTAGATGGTGACGGGGCGGGGCAACAGTCCCCCTCTTTCGGGCTCCGCAGAATCCCAGCTACCAGTGGAGGCGCAGCGCGGAACAAAAGAACAACAGCACGGACCTGGGGTGGCACTGGGGTTACTTTATTTGATGGTAAAATTCCCCAAGTCCAGGGTCCCAGGCCCCGAACTGGGGGCAAACAACAGCTTATAAACTGGGGGGAGGTCTCAGGGGAGGATACAATCTCTAGCTAATCAGAAAAGCTAGGGGTGAAATACAAGGCAGGGCATACAACGTGTAAACCAATGAAGGATTTCAAGGGAGGGGAACAGCTTGGGATAGGAGGGGTTAACAACTGGATGGGGGGGAAGGGGGTTTGAAACTTGACAAGGAAGTAGCTAAGTAACAAACAGATAAACCAACACCTGGCTCAATTAAATAACAAAGGCAGGTCTGTGTCACTCTAAAAACAGGGGGAGAAAAAACCCAAAAGGACTACCAAACCACAAATCAAACAATAAACATGCCAAATAAAAACACCCTACAACAATCCTCTCCTGAGAGAAGTAAGTCATCAACATGTTGAATAAGTTTTACCTCTGGTATTATGGGGAAACATTGTAGTACCTCTTCTAAGTCTTGTCCAAATAAATTAGGGGATTCGGTAAATCCTTGGGGTAATTTGGTCCATCTAAATTGTTGCTTTCTCCCTGTATCGGGATCTTCCCATTCAAAACCAAATATATCTCTGCTTTCTTCTGCAGAGAAGGGGCAGGGACAGGCCCCAAAGGCATCTTTCACACTAAACCACCAATGCCATGGGGGGATTTTACTTAATAGAATGTAGGGATTGGGTACAACTTAATATCGATCTATAGTTCATTTATTTATTTCTCTCAGGTCTTGGACAAGCTTGTATGCCCCATTTGATTTTCTCACTGGTAATATGGAGGTATTGTGGGGAGTCATGCATAGTTATAAAGTTTGTAACCCTCTTCTCCCTTCTAAAGAGAGCAGGCATTGCCATACTCAAATCAGCCAATCAGTATTAGTTATTTTGATTACTATAGAGGTTATGTTTAACTTGTCCCTATTTCCAGGCTTGGCCCAGACTACTCCTTCAATTTGCTTTTCATCCTCCTCTTTTAACTGGAAGAGTTTGACCACCATTTTATCCCCTTCTGGAAGCACCCCGATACCTAACTGTACTTCTAAGTCCCTCCCCAGAAAATTACATCTCGCCCCTGGTACAAACAAAATGTCCCCCATTCCTATCTTGTTTGTTCATTCAAATACCACGTTTTCTTACTGGTGCTCTAAATCCTTCCCCTTTTCCCCCCCAGTATTTGAATTGTATTTTGGCTTTTCTTGCATCCTGTTGGAATTTTACAAACACATGTCCTCTCTGCCCCTGTATCTACTAAAAATTTAAATTCCTCCTGATAGTATAGGGATAAAATGTTTCTAAAATCATGAGACATTCAGGGGAGTTAGAAAGGAAGTATAGGCATGGTAGGCCCTAGGAAAATGTTAGGCTTTACTGGATCATGCAAAACTGCACCTGTATAATCATTTAATGACTATGATAAATGATATGATTGTTAAATGCGATGATTGCATGGTAATTGGATATAGTTATTGTTTAATCATAACAAGAATCATGAGAAACAATGTTTGGGGGGTTTGATGGAATTTACAAAATCCATGCTTGGATGAAATCAATGTATACAATAGAACAATGTGAGTTTAATAATTAATATGTAGTTATATAACGATAAGGGTACAAAAACATGTTTATCCCGAACCCATGTCGGAGTCAGATTTGGATCTGTACCCCTGACACCCAGAGCTCTACAATAAAAGCACCTGCATATAATCATTCCATGATTATGTATTTCTGAATGCTAACATGTTGACAGCAGTGACAGCAAGTCAGAGTCTGATACAGAGGACATTGATCCATAGACTCTAATCAAAATGGAAGCAACTCAGGCAGGGGATTGGGAACTAGCTCAGAAAATATCTGCCTTCCCAGTAAATTATATAAAGGGAAGAAGAGGTGGTTCCACCACTAGAACAATGTGGGAACCTAACACAAATAAAGAACTTGTACAACTTCAAAATATAGCCAAAGAACACAGTTCACATATTTTTAGAAATTTCCTATAAGCTATTTTCTCAGCACATGTTTTAGTACCCCACGATGTTAAAAATATTGCCCACTGCCTTCTTTCCCTGGCAGAATATATGCTATGGGAAAGGCATTGGAAAAGACAATTAAAAACATTATCAGGCACCTATGCTACAGATGCTGATAGGCCAGATTTTACAGTCGAACAGCTGGCTGGAGAAGGGGATTTACAGAAACCCTCTGACCAAGCAAACACCTTACCTAAGGCAGCACTACAAGACTTGGCTATTGCAGCAAAAACCTCCTTACTTCTTACCCCAGATGACTCTATTCCTACCCAACAGTTTTTTAATATTAAACAAGGAATAGATGAAAGCTTTATCAAATTTGTGCACAGAATTAAGGATGCGCTGGAAAAACAGATAGAGAGCACAGAGGCAAGAAAAGAACTCTTGTGCAAGCTTGACATGACTAACGCTAACGAATGGTGTAAAACAATTCTGAGGGCCCTACCCTTAGATACAGAAACTACCATAGAGCAAATGGTGGAAAGCTGTACATGTCATTTGTCCACTGAAAACACAGTGGCCCAAGCAGTTGCTAAGGGTATTGCAGAAGGAGTTTCTGGTGCATTTGCAGTAGTGGCTTCCAGAGACCAGGCCCACTGTTTTCACTGTGGAGAAGGTGAACATTTTATAAAGGACTGTCCAGACAGGTCACCTACCCGAAATTCTTGTAACACCTGCCAAAGACCCCAGAATCAGCGGCACTATGAACAGCGTTCAGGAAACTTCCAGCTGAGCGGGGTAGAGCCCTGTGCAAAGACAACAAATCAAAAGCCGTCCAGACCCAACCACCATCATCCCAGGAGATTCCAGATCACGTGAAGAGGATCCAACACACAGAACAATACAGATGGGAACCCGGCGCCAGCTGGTAACTGCTCTATCCATTGACTTTAATAATGAAAATGTTTATCGTATCCCACAGGCAAACATGGGCCAAAAGGTGGTCCTTTTGACATCTTAATTATAGGTGACACTCTCCATGGCCCAGAGGAAATCTTTGTTGTTCCAGAAGTACAAACAGTGCACTCGGGACAAGAAATCTCTGTCCAGCTGTACTGCATGGACTTACCATTTTTCTTTTCACGGGGAACTCTGATCCCACAAGTCTTTCTCCTCCCAAAGAATCACAAGGAACAGCTTCCTCTCAACCCTAGAGCAATGTGGGAAGAAGTTGCAGGTCCAAGTAAGCCTACCATCAAGTGTGGTCTATCCTGCAGAGGAGAGAAGATCTACTGACCGAGGATGCTGGACACCAGTGCCAATGTGACCATCATCGCCCGCTCAGGATGGCCGGCACACTGGGAACTACAACTGGTAGCAGGGATGATTTCAGGGATTGGTGGAGCTACAGTTTCTATGTGAAGCAAGCACAACATCCTCATTGAAGGGCCTGAAGGCAAGTTGTCAACCATCCGCCCATTTGCGGTAAGGGCCCCCATCACCCTTTGGGGCAGGGATGTTCTATCCCAATGGGGAGCTTCCCTACATATTCCCAGTTGGGATTTCTAACTGGGGCCACTGAGGAGCGCCCACTACCAGATACCCCTCGACTCACCTGGAAATGCCAAGACCCAATCTGGATTGAACAGTGGCCCCTTCTACAAGCCTTTGTGGAAGAACAGCTTGCCAAAGGCCACATCATCGAGACCACTAGCCCTTGGAACTCCCCAGTCTTCGTACTGCAAAAACCTGGAACGGACAGGTGGAGGTTCCTCCACAACCTTCACAAAAGCAGTAAGGTCATTGAGTATATGGGCCGCCTCCAGCCTGGCCTGCCTTCACCATCGATTCTATCTAGAGACTGGACACTTGCCATCGTAGATATTAAAGACTGTTTCTTCAGCATTCCGCTGCACCCCCAGGACGCTCCATGGTTTGCTTTCTCCATTCCCTCTCTTAACAGAGAGGCTCCACTCAAAAGATATCATTGGTGTTTTCTTCCTCAAGGAATGAAAACCTCGCCTATTATATGCCAGTGGTACATTGCTCACATTCTGTCCCCCATCTGAAACCAATTTCCAGATGCAATCATCTACCACTATATGGATGATATCCTGGTCTGTGCATCAGAAAAAGCTTACTTAGACAAAGCAGTTAAAAAGACCATTGAAACCATAGAAAAAGAAAGATTCGAGATCTGTGGGGACAAAATACAGTACACCAACCCATGGACTTATCTTGGATTCCAGACCCATGAAAGGACCATCGTACCCCAGCAGCTCGCCATCTGAGATGACCCAAAAACCCTGAGAAACTTACACAGTCTGTGCCAATCCATCAACTGGGTATGTCCCCTGCTAGGAATTACAACAGAGGACCTCGCTCCCCTGTTCAACCTTCTCTGTGGCAACGAAGACCTGGACTCTCCATGCACTCTCACAACAGAAGCCCAATGTGCCATCACCAAGGTCCAAGAAGCCCTGTCTTCACGCCAAGCCTATCGCTTTGAGGCCAACCTGCCTTTCCAGTTCATTATTCTGGGAAAAGCACCCCAGTTCTACAGACTGATTTTCCAATGGGATACTCAGCTTTGAGACCCTTTATTGATACTGGAATGGATCTTTACAAACAACCAACCTTCAAAGATGATTCCCCCCTTACAAGAATTCATGGCGCATCTATTATAAAAGGCCAGAACTCGCCTCCGCTCTCTTGCAAGGTGTGAGTTTACATGCATATACTTGCCACTGACCACTGGGGACCTAGAGCATTTGCTCCAGAACAATGAAAATCTCCAGTTCGCCCTAGATAGCTATACAGGCCAAATTTCAGTTCATATCCCAAAACATAAATTTTTTAATCCTGATGAAACCTTTCATCTGACCCTAAAATTAGTCCAAAATAAAACACCTCTCAAAGCTCTAACCATTTTTACAGACGGCTCAGGGTCATCCCACAAGTCTGTAATGACATGGAAAGACTCTAAGACCCAAAAATGGGAATCGGACACCCAAATAGTGGAGGGATCTCCAGAGATTGCAGAGTTAGCAGCTGTTGTCAGAGCCTTTGAGAAATTCAAAGACAAACCCTTTAATCTGGTCACAGATTCAGCTTATGTTGCTGGTATGGCTATGAGAGCAGAACATGCTCTTCTCAAAGAGGTTTCCAATCCAAAGTTGTACCAATTGATTTCTGCATTGATATGCTTAATCTCCAACAGAAAGCAACCTTACCATATAATGCATGTGAGGTCACACACCGACCTCCCAGGTATCATCACAGAAGGGAACAGGAAAGCAGATGCATTGGCCATGGCAACAGAGACTGCTAATGTCCCTAACATCTTTGCCCAGGCAAAGTTGTCACACGCATTTTTCCATCAAAATATACCTGCCCTTATTAGAATGTTCAAGATCTTGAAAGATCAAGCAAAATCTATTGTCGCCACATGCCCAAACTGTCAAAACTACCAGATACCATCTATGGGGACGGGAGTAAATCCCCGAGGCCTAAACAGCTGCCAGCTGTGGCAGACAGATGTAACTCACTTCCCACCTTTTGGAAGGTCAAAATATGTGCACATATTGGTCAACACGTTTTCTGGAGCAGTATTTGCTTCAGCTCATCCAGGAGAAACTACACAGCACACCATTAAGCCTTTCCTCCTTGCCTTTGTGACCCTGGGAGTACAAAAACAGATCAAAACAGATTGTGAACCTGCCTATACCTGTTGTAGGTTAAGAGTTCTTCAGTGAGTGGGGAATAGAACACAAGAAAGGCATACCTGCAAATCCCACAGGACAATCCATTGTAGAAAGGACACATCAAACCCTCAAAAGTGTCCTCAATCATCAGCAAAGAGAAACAAAAATAATATCTCCAGTAGAAAGACTTTGCAAGGCTCTCTACGTCAACTTCCTAAATTGTACAACATCAGAGCCTGACCTCCCAATACTTTGCCGTTTTGCAAATACCACCCAAGAAAAGCTCACCGAGAAACCACCTGTGCTAGTGAAGGACCCAGAAACACACCAAATTTCTGGGCCTTTCCAGTTGATTACTTGGGGAAGAGGGTATGCATGTGTTCTACTACCATCTGGCCCAAGATGGTACCCAGGAAAAAACATAAAACCATACCAAGGCAATGCAAACACTACTCCCACAAACACTGACAAGAATTCTCCTGAGTCAAACACAAGACCTCCTCAAAACCAGACCAGTTCTGCCTGGAGACGAAGGAGTCACCGAATGTCCGCATACAGAAGAAAAGACCATCCCATCACGCGACAGCAGACAAAATAAAAAGCTGAAAAACATTCTGCTGCATCAGTCAGGCCATAAGCCAGACACAGCCTGAACACAAACTATTCTCTAAATTACATGTCGTTACCCCTTTTTTTCCTAAAAGCCCTATTATTCCCCTTTCCCAACTCTTAGCAAAAACCCCTAACCTTATACCCACTCCCCCATCCTTAGCTTAAAGAAAAAGAAAAAAAAAGGGGGGGAAGGAATGGAGGAAAGAACAAGGGAGAAAACCCTAACCCTCCCCTCCCACCATAAGGCCCCATTCCTGCCCAAAGATGAAAATTATCTCCATTGGTTCTGTCCTCACTACTGCCTGGATGTTCTTCACTGTCCTGTATGCCTTCGGCTGGATTAGCCCACAGCCTAGCCATTATGTTTGGGTAACCTTAGCAAAGACATTAAAACAGGATAACATGTGCCTATCCATGAGAAGCCTTGATTACCCCCTTTCCACATGTCTGGTAGGGATTCCCTTCGTAGCAGATGACTGGCCTGTCTATAATTCAGAGCTCCTCCACACCACAGGTAAGAGACCAAACCTGGTAGATACTTGGGACGAGTGGACAAAAATGTTGCCCAATGCTCTAGAGGAACCCCAAGAATTGGACCTGTTGGGGTCCTCCAAAGCAACATACTGTGTCAAATTTTACTTTAAACGTCCAAAGAATAATTGTCCAGAAATTGACCAGACAAAAAACACATATCGAAAAGAGATATCACCAATTAACAAAGCCTATAACTATCTCGATTGGAGTAATTACACCGTTCACGTGATCTCTGCATCCTCTCTTCACCCTAAAGTATTACCCAAGGGAACATTTCTCATCTGTGGTGACTGAGTATGGGCTGGGATCCCCTCGCAGCTCCAGGGAGGTCCCTGTACCCTTGGAAAACTTTCTACCCTCACTCCAAATATCACTTTGTTACATAATCAGAAAAAAGAAAGTGAATTAAAATGCCACAAAAGATCCTACATGGAATTTGATGAAAATTGCCATCCCAAATTATACGATTGGAACAAACCAAAAAAGATTGCTGTCTCCCTATTCCTACCATGGGTAGCTGCAGCTAAAGCCCTTGGTGAAATAAATCACCTCGGGTGCTGGTTCAGTAAGCAAGCCTATGCTACATCTGCTGCCCTGAGTGATCTTTTAAAGGAAGAAGAAACCACAAGACATGCATCACTTCAAAATCGAGCAGCGATTGACTTCCTACTGCTTGCCCATGGACATGGCGGCCAAGACTTTGAAGGGATGTGCTGCTTCAGTCTCTCTTCACACTTGGAATCTATTCACGCAAACATCCAGAAACTGAAGGAAGTTGTGAAGGATTTAAAAGTAGAAAACAACCCAGACTGGGTCAATGATCTTTTTGGTCAATGGGGATTAACAGGATGGGTTGCATTTTTGGTTAAGGGAATGTTGTGGATTTTCCTTGTAATTGTCATTGTATTAGCTATGATCTCATGCCTTTTCCATTGTTTTAAAAGAACTATTGGGAACGCCTTTTTACTAAATACAGAAAGTGGGGTTGTAGCAGGCACAGGGCCTGCAAGGCCTCCCTGGCAGTCAGCAACCTAAGATAAGAAATGCTTAGTCATGATGACTGGACCTAAGAAGCCCCTCTTCTGCCTTCTGACCCTTGTTATCTCTCTGTAAAACGATAGGTCATTTTCACCTTGACCCTTACTTTTGGACTGTTTCCCAAAACTCCTATACCCTATATAAACCCCTATTTCTGCCCAGTTCAGGAGAAGAGCTGTCACTGGGACCCTTCGCAGAAGATACAATAAAGACATCTCTGTGGAACCTCATATAGCACTTCTCCTTTCTCTCCCTGCATCTGCTGCTGAAGCAATTAGCAAGCAAAGAGCTGAAATCACTAATGAGCTGAAAATCACCAAAGAGCTGATCTCACTTCAAAGGTGAGCAGCTTGCTAAGATTGCCTGCGGCTTTGGAGCCTGCCTGAGGGGCCCAGACAGGTTGTGCTTAACTGGACTTTGCTCTCTGGGACACCTATGGCAGCTGGGGTCGGGGAGACCCCGAAAACCCCTGAGCTGCATTACAAGACAATCACGCAACAATGTTGTGCTGTCAGAGGCAATTAAAATATTGTTCACATACAATTACTCTCCTTAAAAGACATGCGTACTTCTGGGAACTTCAGGTCCCTTTTTATCCCCCTCTCAAATACATATGCATAGAATTTCACTATAGATTCATACATATTCATTTTTACGAATTTTGCATGACATTTGCTGCTAGTTCTTCTTTATCAGAAAGAATTCCTAGGTCAGGTTGACCTGCTTTCACAGCAGTCTCTCTGTCTCTCTTTATCACCCTCTGTCTCCCCCCCCCCCCCATTCCCCCCCCCCCCCCCCCCCTTATCTCTGTCTTTCACTGAATCAGTTTCCCTGAGCCTAGGCTTTGCAGTCAGGCTACATAGCTATGTTTTCTAACCACAGATTCAAAGATGTACATTTCACATAAATCAAAATGGATTTCTACTCTGGAGAATTTCTACTCTGTCTCAGTGATACAGCAAAACAGATGGATATTTTTGCTGTATTGGCTGTATTGCTGAATGACTGACAAATTGACAAATAGTTGAACTGTTTTTCATACCCTGGGGTAGGACAACCCAGTGGTATCATTCTGTGGGGGTTTGACGATTGACAGATGGTAAAGAAGAGGCTAATTTCAGTGCATTGTCAGGATGTAAAGGAATTTTTAAAAATGGTCTTTTAAATCAATTATTGCAAATTCCCAGTGTTCAGTAATCATAGTGTGGTTGGGTATTCCTGGTTGTAATGACCCCATAGGTGACATGACTGCATTGACTGCCCTGAGATCCTGTATAAGTCACCACTTTCCTGATTTCTTAAGAATAATGAAAATAGGTGTGTTCCATGGGCTGGTGGAGGGGACTATGTGACCCAGTTGTAGTTGTTCCTGTACAAGGATTCAGGCTTGGTGAAGCTGCTCGCTTCTTAAGGGCCACTGGTCTTTCCACACAGGCTTACCAGTAGGGTAAGTTTCAGGAGCAGCATTTTGTCAGTGGCCCGCAAATGTGTTGAAATTATCAAGCCCAATTGAGTCAGTAGATCTGGCCCCCACAAAGTGTCTGCACGCGGGAGTACATATGGTTGCAAGGTGGCAGTCTTGCCTTCTGGTTCAACAATGTGTAGTTCTTTGGATGATTGCCATGGTATCTGATGTCCACTGACTCCAGCAACAATCACTGTAGAGGGTGCCATGGGCCAATCAGGAGGCTACTCCTTCTGTGCTATGATGGATACTATGATAGTATCAACCAGTCCTGTAAAAGACTTAGACTCTATTTGGCAGGTGAGTAATGGCTGTTGTGTTCCAATTACTTTGGACCAAAAGATCTGAGGAACACCTGTGCTCCCAAAGCTCCCATTGTTTCGTTGATGCTTCAATATTGGCACTGGATAAGGAATTGCTGGCAGTGGTATGAGTTGTACCAAGCGTGTCCCTTCAGGCATGGTGCAAGGGAGGTTAGAAGTCCAAGCCATAATTTTGATTTCCCTTTATAATTGTCCTGGTTTAAGGCAAATTTGGGAGAAAACCTCCAAAAGGGGGCCCCTCCAGAAAGCAAACCCACACAGCCCCTCCCCCAACCGGTTGGGGAAAGATTCCTTGGAGACAAGTGGAAAGAACCTGTTTATTTAACTGGCAAAACACTCCCCAGCACACAAAATTAACAATACCACATGACAACACTCTTTCACCGCTCTGAAAAAAGAGGACAAATTCAGAAAGTCTCTCCTGGGGGTGGTTGCTAGGTAATCAGTCCCTCCGTCCCCGGGAATGGCTGCTGCAGGCCACAAGGTGCAAACTCTTGGTGTTTCCCAGCTCCCAGTACGGAGCAGGTACGAGTAGTTCCAAAAAAGGAAAGGAAAAACAGTCCAGGGAAAAATTCGGACTGCTTAGCTAAACTAACTAATGGGCAGAAGCAAAAAGCAAGAGCAAAGCAGGAGCAAAGCAGAATCAAGAGCAAGAGCAAAGCAAAAAGCAAAGCAAAAAGCAAAAGCTGCACTATGTACTGCCCCGTCTCTGCATCCCGCCAACCGTGGGGGAGCAGCTGATAACAAAACCAAAACAAAACATTCACTCTTCAGAGCCATACTTGAAGGCACAGAACATAATATCCAGCATAAACAGAACAGACGACTGGGGATACAAGCATCATAACGTCACCCTAGGACAATAATCTGCATCAATAGTCCCCGGTAAAATAAACAATCCAGTTTGAGGGGTAGAAGAGAGACCCTCTAATAAAGCATGAGTTTGAAGTGGTAGCGGACCAAAATCAGCAGTGGGTAATAGATGAACAGAAGCATCTTTTAAGACTGTTGCAGAGATAATGGCCACGTCCAGGCTGGCAGAGCCTGGGGTGCCCCTTGCCAAACATGAGTTTGCATTGGGAGTTGGCTGAATTGGGCACTGTTGGGTTGAGGGGCCCCAGCCCATGTGCCCCTGTTCAAGTTTCCCTGCTTTTGAAGTGGCTTGCCATCCTTGTCAAATTTAAACGGGCATTGGCTACTCCAATGAAGGCCTTTTTTAGAGCGAGGACTGGCTTTATTTGGCTTTTTACTAGTTTTCTGCCCCTTTGGGCATTGTTTCTGAATATGTCCCTCATCTCTGCATGCAAGGCACTTAACAGTTGCTTTAGCTGCTTGCAATTGCTGGGAAATTGTAGTAGCGATTACTTCCACTTTATATTGTTCTGAGTCAATATTAGTACATACTTTGATATAATAAGCAAGTTCAACATCGGCATGGTTGTGTGTGGAATCTAGGGCTTTTTTACAGCCATTATTAGCAATTTTGTGAGTGAGGGATTTTAAAACAGCATCAGCTGCTGCTTGCATTTCAATTTGCCGTCTGATCACTGATTGCAGATGGTCAGTAAAGGTGATATATGGTTCCTGGGCACCCGACAAATGGCCACAAATCCTGGCTCTAGGTTTTTTGTATCGGGTACTTTCTTTGGAGCATGCAAGGCAATAGCTGTGCTTTGGTCCCAGGCCTAGGGTTGTAATTGCAGCTCGGCACAGCCAGTGGCATACATGCCAGTTCCTGAGAGCTGGGGTGCTGTGATATTAAGTGGCGGATTTTAATGACCATTGTTCAATGCTTGGGTTTGAGCCAAATCGACAAATTCCATCCACCACACAGAGTATTGCCCCCCCCAGTAAAACTGTTTTATAAAGAGATTTCCAGTCCACCTGTAGCATGGTATGTGTTTCAGCTATAGCATCTATTAAATTCACAGTAAAAGAGGAATGCAAGCTTTTTTCCTTCAGAAATTTCCTTAGTTCTTTAACCATTTCATAGGACAACTGTTCATGATGTGGATTTTGATTACACTATATTACAGGCATAGATTGTAAAAATTCAGTATCTCCTTTTTGTAGAGCTCTCCTGTGGCAGCTATGTATGAATCTTTCTGGCTCAGGTTCAGTGGGTAACATGTCTTCATCATCATTAGCAAGGTGACATGTGGCATAGGGAGGAGGACAAGTGGGTGAAAGGGTTGCAGCTGCCTTTCGGCATGCTGTCTGTAATATTTCTTTGGTGCTTGGAACGGTGGCTGCCGTAATGTGTATTGGGGTCAGAGAAGGGTATAAATCTGGTTCTTGATCAGGATCAACTGGCCTCGGATCAAACAGATCTTGTCCTGGTTCAGGGCAAATTTGGCAGAGAACCCCCAAAGGGGCTCCTCTAGGAAAGCAGATTCAATCCGCTCCTCCCCCCAACCGGTCCGGGAGAAAATACCTCCTTGGAGAAAAGTGGAAAAAACTGTTTATTAAACAATAAAACCTAAACAATATTAAACAATAAAACCCCTTGCTGCTCCAAAAGAGATGACAAACTCAGAAAGTCCCCTCCCCGAGCTGCAGTTCAGCTCACTCAGTCTCATATCAGTCCCTCCAGTGCTGGAAATGCTGCGGCCCAGGCCCGACCGGGTGGGCCACAGGTGCGAGCTGCCGGTGCTCTTCTGGGTGTTCAGTCCAGACCAGGTTTAAACAGGTCCAAAGAAAGGGGAAAAAAGAACCACAGTCCAGGGAACTTCTTTGCCTCAGCTGGCTAAACTAACTAAAAGCAAAGAAGAGCTCTGTCCTCTGTCTGTCCATCTGCAGACAACACAGTCCAGGAGCAGGAATGTGGAGGAGTGAGTGCAGTGTCTCAAAACAAACTGTACACTTCTTCTCTCCCCCCTTCACTCTCTGGAACAAGTCTTAAAGGTGCAAAACTTATTATTCAGCATAAACAGAACAAGATGATTGGGGATAAAAGCATCATATAGTCAACCTAGGACATGGATCATCCTCCTCAGGAGGAGAGGATAGTGGTTCGTCCAAGGGGACATGGTCCACTTCCTTAAATTGTTGCAAGGCAGAATAGATGACACGCCAAGTCACAATATCATCAGGGTGAATGTCATGGCAAGTAACCTGACGAGTCTGTAAACATTCCCCGACTTTTTGCCTATTGTGATTTATCAGTATTTAAACGCATTCACATTTTACTTTAAAATCACTATTTGTGTTTTTCCTTAAGTAGATGTTTAACTAGCCATTAGGAAGACGAATTCCTGCCAAAGTCCCTGCTACATCTGTCACAAAGCCCTTGGAAGCTGGACATGTATTAACAACAAATTCCAAAAGGGAACAGAAGATGAACTGGCAACATTTGAGAAAAAAAAAAAAAAAAAGCAAACCTTTTAAAGAATGACATTGTCCTATATTGTTTTCTTCTGTGTGAAACACTGAACCCCAGTGAAGGCAGTTGACATTGCAAAGATTTTTGCAAATTCTACTGAGAAAGGCAAGATAACCCAGGAGGAACACATTGTCCTCTACATCTGTAATTTTTGCCAGCAATGAAGCAATCTGCCCTGAGACTTTGTTCCTCACTATCACCTCCGGATTTTTCTCAGCTTGCTCTGGTGCAGGAGCTGAGTTAGCAGCACTCCCTTGAAACACTGAGGAAAAGGGGAGAGGGATCGCAACACTGCAGTACAGAAGGGTCTCCCTTGCACCTGTAAAATTTAGCAAGGGTATATTTTCTTGCAATGGGCCCTGACCAAATTCAGACTGAGGTGATGCTCAGAAAAATGAGGGCAGATAGGACTATCCTACAAAAATTGTTGGTCAGGTGTGGCGGGTTGAACTTAGCTGGCCACCAGATGACCACCAAACCATTCTATCATTCCCCTTCCTCAACAGGAAAGGGGGAGAGAATAAGATTAAAAACTCATGAGTCAAGATAAGGACAGGGAGACAACAATTATTGTAGGAGGCAAAACAGACTCATTTTGGGGAAATTAGTTTAATTTATCACCAAACAAATGAGAGTAGGATGATGAGAAATAAAACCAAATCTAAAAACACCTTCCCCCCCACCCCTCCCTTCTTCCCAGACATAACTTCACTCCCAACTCTTCCTCTTCTTCCCCCCAAGTGGCACAGGAAGATGGCAAATGAGTGTTATGGTCAGTTCATAATGCAGTCTCTGTTGCTCCTTCCTCCTCATCCTCTTTCCCTGCTCCAGCATGGGGTCCCACTCACAGGAGACAGCCCTTCATGAACTTCTCTAGCATCGATTCTTCCCATGGGATGCAGTTCTTCAAGACCTGCTCCAGAATGGGCCTTTTCCACAGGGTGTAGTCCTTCAAGAAATGGACTGCTTCAGCATGGGTCTTCCATATGGTCACAAGTCCTGCCAGAAAACATGCTCCTGCATAGACTCCTCTCCACAAGTCACAGTTCTTCCCAGGAGCCTGCTCTGGTGTGGGCTCTCCACAAGGTCACCGTTTCCTTCAGAGCACATCCACCTGCACATCTATTTCAGTTTAAGACAATTTAAGGGGTGACGCTATACAGGGGGACACTCTAAAATGAGTTACCTCCCCTTAGTTTTAACCAATCCCTTTCTACCAATAAGGAGAAATGAATACAAGTAGATATAAGTGAAAAAATAACAGTTTACTAAAAAAGCCAAAATAGCAACAAGCTAAAATTAACAGCAAATAATCACTAGATACAAAATTGCTAGATCTCACCCCCCCCAGAACAAAGAGAAACTTAAAATGGTGGAGTGACCCCTTCCACAAGATGGCGCTCTCCACAGATGAGCGCATGGCTGAAAAGACAAAGGGAAAATGGCAGAAGCCCCTTCAGCAGTCCCATCTGGCCTGTGCGCAAGTCTGACAAAGAATGGAGATTGACTGTGGACTATTGTGGCTTGAATGAAGTGACTCCACTGCTGAGCACTGCTGTGCCGGACATGTTGGAACTCCAGTACGAGCTGGAGTCCAAGGCGGCAAAGCGATACGCCACAATTGACATTGCTAATGTGTTTTTCTCCATTCCTCTGGCAGCAGAATGCAGGTCTCAGTTTGCTTTCACCTGGAGAGGCGTGCAGTACACCTGGAACCAACTCCCCCAAGGCTGGAAACACAGCCCCACTATTTGCCATGGACTGATCCAGACTGCACTGAAAAAGGGTGATGCTCCAGAACACTTGCAATACATTGATGACATCGTCATATGGGGGAACACGGAAGAGGTTTTTGAGAAAGAGGAGGAGATAATCCAAATCCTCCTGAAGGCCATTTTTGCTATAAAACTAAGTAAGGTCAAGGGATCTAACCAGGAAATTCAGTTTTTAGGCATAAAATGACAAGATAGACATTGTCAGATTCCAGTGGGTGTGGTCAACAAAATAGCAGCTATGTCCCCCACTAACCAGCAAGAATAAAACACAGGCTTTCCTAGGCACTGTGGCTACTTGAAGAAAGTATCTGCCAGAGTACAGTCAGATTGTAAATCCTCTCTATCATGTGACATGGAAGAAGAATGATTTTAAGTGGGGTCCTGAACAACAATAAGCTTTTGAACAAATTGAACAGGTGATTGTTCATGCAGTAGCCCTTGGGCCAGTCAGGACAGGACAAGATGTGTCAATGAGGATGGAATGCTCTAGTTATACCAGTCATGAACTCCTGATGTAGCTTGCAACCAGCCACCAATTACTCTCTCTTTTGTACACTTTTGTTATTAATATTTTTGCTGTTACTGTTTATCTCATTGCTGTTCCCAGTAATTTTTTCTTATCTCAATCCATAATCTTTACCTTTTGTGCCTCCATTTCTCCTCTCCTGAGACCCACATGAGGGAAGGTGGGGAGGGAGCAAGCAGCAATGTGATTTAAAAAGTATCAGTTGTTGCAGACATCTTTCATGAAAAATCCTTTCTTAGGATTTTTCCCTTGTGAGAAGCTGCAGTTTCAGCAACCAAAAGTAAACAATGGTTATCTGCTGCTGTGGAATGCAACAGGTAGACCCGTGATTGGTCTCCTGTGGGTGTTTGGATTTCCTGACCACTCATGGCAGAGCTGGCTCTTGCTCTGTCTGAGACACAGATCTTTGTTATTCATTCTTTTCTATTCTTAGCTTAGCTAGCTTCTGAAGAAACCTTTTCCTTTCTATTTCTTTTTAGTATAGTCTTAATGTAACATATATCATAAAATAATAAACCAAGCCTTCTGATCATGGAGTCAACATTCTCGTCTCTTCTTCATCCTGAAAACCCTTGTGACCACGGTCACATATCAGTGGGAGCACTAAATCAGGGAGTACCATTCCTAAACCATGACAGACACCTAGAAGACTAATAATTTTGGACTCATGTCTTGTCCTAGAAAAGTTTCCTAGATTTTAAAGAATTACTAATTCAAAGCCAAAAGTCAGTATAGAATATTGTTCTCAGAAAAATAGTTTAATCAAACATGTTTATAATATATTTCAGATTTTTTTTCAGTGTATAGTAACAAAAGAAACAACAGATTCAAAATAAGAAACCCTTCTGGATAAAAGCATTTTTAAAGAATCTCTTGATAATTTTAAAGCCCCAAATAAATATCTAAATATGACAATAACTGAATCTGATTCCTTGTCAACAGTTTTGATTTTAACAAATGGTGAATTTCAGAATTACATAAAATATTTCCAAATTTGCTTGACAATAAAACTTTTGATTCCTTTTTTCCTAGATCTTATCTTTTCTTTTTTTTTCTTTTCTTTTCTTTTCTTTTCTTTTCTTTTCTTTTCTTTTCTTTTCTTTTCTTTTCTTTTCTTTTCTTTCCTTTCCTTTTCCTTTTCCTTTTCACTTTTCTTTCCTTTCCTTCCTCTTCCTCTTCCTTTTCCTTTCTTTTTTTGCCTTTCTGGTCTGGCAGTTCTGCATAGAAACAAATTAAGAACTTCTGGTGGGGGGTGGGTTTAGACAACTAAAAAGACATATATTCTTTTGTAGGTAGTCAGATCACTCAGTGCAGATGTAAAATGCAATAACCATAAGTCTGTATTTGCTTTAGGTGTGTGGGAGGCAGGGAGACACAGCTGTGAATTTTGATAGCACTTTTACTCACTTTGATAGTTATAGAAAGCATGGAGAAACTACATAATTATTCTTTAATTTTGATGCACCTAAAGGGTTCTTTTATGTCTTTATTAGTCTCTTGTCAAAGACGATTTTTGGTCTTTATCCCTTTAACCCTATTCTTTAATTGCCTTTTTCTCATTTTCTGGAACACAGCACTGTGTTTTCAAAAGGTTTATGTTAGTGCCAAATTACTCATATAATCTTAGAAAAACCCATTCTTCTTTCCTGTACTATGTGTCCTTTTATTTTTAAGTAGTGAGGTAATTATTGAATTACATGTAATGTATTCATTTCTTCATTTATTTATTTACATTAATTTATTGTATTGCCTATTAAGATAGATTTGGACAGTGAGAAACAAAACCAAAATTAGAACAACAGCTGCCCCTCACCTCCCCCTTACTTCCCAGGCTCAACTTTGCTCCTTCAGTCCTGACTCCTTTAACTCCCCCCTCCCCCAAGTAGAATGAGGAAAAATGGCGAATGGTAGGTGGTCGCTGTGGTGCTCGATAAAGAAGGATGCAGGACACACTTTATGGCGTAAAAAAAAAGAAAAGGATCGACCCTGGTCCATTTTGCGTGTCTCTTTTTATAGAGTTTTTAAAGAACATCCCCTGTCCATCCCAATTTGGTCAGTAACAAGTTGCTGCCCTGTATTGATTGGTCACTCAAACCCCCAGTGTGTATGTCTTAGGTTGGAAATGGGGGTGTACATTCTATTCCTATCTGTTAGAGGGGGGGCAGTTATCTTCTGTTAATTGGGCAGTTTTCTTTATCTCTTCCAAAACCAATCCTCCCTCTGGGGAGATATTTTCTCTTAATGGGCCGTTGAGTCTCACTGCATGACTGATAAAATCACATCATCCCATTGTGAGAAGCTACATGCAGAGGGAGGAGCCAAACATTCCTATCTGGATATAATCTGAGATTTGGAACACCACAGCCAGCCTTTTCCCACTGGATTCCCCAGAGGAAGACTGTGGTATTCACATGTTCTTTGAACAGAGAGAGACATAATTCTCTCTCCTGGGCTTTTCCTGGGAAGCTGAAAGTCTGTGAGAAAGCTCAGACAAAGAAGGAAAACAATTCTTATCTCTACTTGCTGCTCCTGTTGTTTGGCGCATCTGGAATGTAATATTGAGATTGTTTACCAAAAGTAATTTGTTAATTGGACACAGGTGATGGTTGTTTTGACTGATTGACCAATTAGGTCAAAGCTGTGTCGGGACTGTCTGGAAAGGGTCACGGGTTTTTTCTTGAGTATAGTTTAGTATAGCATTAGTATAGTATAGTGTAATATAGTATATAGTATAGTGTGTATTGTAATACAGTATAGCTTCATAAAGCATTTGTTCAGGCTTCTGAATCCTTGGAGTCACTGCACGTTATTCCTTGGCTAGGGGTTGTCCTGTATTGATAGAAGACCAGGCCCATCTACACTACCACTAGATCTTCAGAGGAAAACTACAGCCTTCAACAAGATCACTGCTTCAACAGAACCACATCTACCACTCCAGGAGGACTGCAGCCACCATTTCAATTGGACTGCTACCACCACCCTGACCAACAGGGTGTCAGGTCGTGTTCTGACTGTCACTTTTGTTGGGTTGTTTTTTTGTTTGTACTATTGCATTTGTATTTTTAGTTTTCCTAGTAAAGAACTGTTATTCCTATTCCCATATCTTTGCCTGAGAGCCTTTTAATTTCAAAATTATTATAATTTGGAGGGAGGGGGTTTACGTTTTCCATTTCAGGGTGTCCTAAGGTGACTTTATGATGCTTGTATCCCCAATCATGTGTTCTGTTTATGCTGGATATTCTATTCTGTGCCTTCAAAACTGGCTCTCAGAGTGAAGGTGGGGACAAGAAGAAGCACAGAGTTTTTTGTTATCAGCCTCAGTAGCTCACTCCTCCACATTCTGCTGGATTGTGTTGTCTGGGCACGGATGGGGGGAAAACACAGCACTCCTTTGCTTTTTAGTTAGTTTAGCTAGCTGAGGCAGAGAAGTTTCCCTGGACTGGTTTTCTTTCCCTTTTTTTTGGAACTGTTCAAACCTGCTCTGGACTGGGACATGGGGAAACACCAAGAGCTTGCACTTTGTGGCCTACCGGGACCTTCTCTGCAGCCTTTCCCAGCACCGGAGGGACTGATAACAGAGCAACTACCCACTGGAGAGATTTTCTGAGTTTGTCATCTCTTCAGAGCTTTGTCATCTGGTGTTGTTCATTTTGTGTGCTGGGGAGTGCTTTGCCTGTTAAATAAACGGGTTTTTCCACCTCTCTCCGAGGAAATTTTTTCCCGAACCGGTTGGGAGGAGGGGCCCCATGGGTTGTCTTTCTGGGACAGCCCCTTTGGAGGTTTTCTCCCAAATTTGCCCTAAACCAGAACACAGGGGAGGCTCCTGCCTTCCTTAGCAAACACCTGTCTTTTCAAACCAAGACAGTGTACGTGCAGGAAAAGTTGTTTGTGAGAGATCATTTTCATTTTTCTATCTAATGGTGTAAAAACAGTTTATACAGGTGGCTAGTGTTTATCACAGTCCTAGAGCTCTTTCTCAGGGAAAGCAGGTTGGTTTTCACTGCTGCAGAACTGTGTTCTCACAAAGAGCTGTCAGCTTTCTCATGGCTTCTGTCCGCTCGAGTCAGGATTCAGTTTGTAGGCCTTTGGCTTGCTGTTTCACCACCACAGTTTCCCCTTTCTGTTTAGCGAGTTCAAAGTTGATCTCCATTGTTCTCTGCAGGGCTCTGAAAACAGGACAACAGACATGGCACAGTGACTGAAACAATTATGGTGGCACAGAATAGCAACTTAGATACAATGAGGTTCTTTACCTGACTTCATAAACTTAATTTCTCTAGCTAATAATCTACTTAAAATCTTCTAGGAGCAAGCAAAAGAGAAGCAACAACAGTATGACAACATAAAACAATGTATCACACACTACTTAGTTCTATAACTAAAACATTCAAAGTTAAGGAACCTTCATTCAGTCCTTTCATCACAAAACAACTTGGCTTATCCAAGTCACCTAACTTATCAGAATTAACACAACAATTTAACTTATTTAAACTGACAAAGAAACCTAACTTAACTAAATTGACAAAGGCCTTTGTTGTTACTAATAAAAGGTAGCAAAGATGTACTCTATAGGATTTCCAAAAAAGAAAGTGTGGCAGTGGGGGTTTGAAGATGTTTAGTCTCTCCCTGCCTGTGACAGTAGTTGTTTGAAGATGTTTAGTCTGTCTGAAGTTGTTTACCCCATGTCTCGCCGTGGCAGTTAGAATAATTCCAGATTCTTCCCTGTCTATCCTCAAAAATCCTGCCCCTTTGTCTAGAAGATTCTCTGTCAGTTATGATTTTTCCTTTTTGCCATTGGTCTGTGTCTTTCCCACTCCAGATTATGTTTACAGTTGTCACCCTAGACCCCTCCTAGCTAGCCAGACAGTCCCCTCCTGGATTTCTACCCCCCTCCTCAATAAAAGATGCTGTTTTCCTCTTTTTCCCACTCTCTGACACTGCCCCCTCTTCGGGCTGCATGGCACCCATGCCGTTCTGGCTCCCGCACCCCGCCGGCACTCGCACTGTGCAGCTCTTTTGCAGCCAGCCCTGCTCTCCACCGTGAGAAAGAAGAACGCCCTCACGGCATCAGCTGCCCTGCTCCTGCTGCTCCTGCCCGTGCCCTGCTGGCACCCGTGCCCCACGGCACCGATGCCACCGCCTGGGCAGCCACGACTCCTGCAGAGAGAGATCGCTCGTATGGCCGCTGCCACTTGAGCGGCCACTGCTGCTGCCATTGCTCGCGCGGCCCTCGCTGCATGGGGAAACACTGCCACTGCAGCCGCTGCAGCTGTCGCTGCCCATGGGTGTTGCATCATCTGCCTTGCTCTGGCACGGTTCCTGCCGTGGGAAAGAATAACTCCTGTGCCATGCTGCCGGTTCCAAGCAGTGCTGCTCTGGCACCACTTCTGTGTGGGAAAGAATTAAAGCAGCTCGAAGAAGCAAGCAGAGAGTCCTTCCTTTTTTCCTTCATCTCAATCCTTTGGTGTTTGGTCCATGTTTATCGACCACCTCGTCGGTTTAGGATCCCAGCCAGTGGCCGTACCACGACCCTGCCTGCTGGAGGCTAAGGCAGGGTGTGGCCCCTCTTGGCGAGCGTGCCAATCTCCTCCTGCAATCGGGGCACAACATCAAGAAAGGAACTTCTTTAATCCACACAGTTAAAACTTACAATTGTTATCTATGTAAATGGTATGAATTAGCATCATTCAATAACGAGAGCAATGTTATTTAAAAATTGTTACTTATCTATGGCATCAGCTGCTGGGTTGTCAGGCGGGCATTGCTGGTTGCGACCCCGATCAGGGCATAGTGCAGGGTGTGCGCATCAGGCAGGCACCCATTGCACACCAGCATCTGTAGAAACAGAAGCATATCCATACCCCCAAGTGACAAGGTCCCATGGGCCTTCCCACTTGTTGGTAATGAGATCCCATACCAATACCTTAGGCTTGGAAATCACTAGAGGACTGTAATGACAGAAAATTATTCAAGATAACAGGATTTTGAGAGTCTGGCAACACTGTGAGATGATTCAACATGTATAGGGCTTTAGCTACTCTGTTTTGAGGAGTTTCACCATGCATTCCCCCTTTTTGTTTATCAAAGATGTATTTCAAAGTGCCATGGGCACACTCAACAATAGCTTGGCCTCTTGAGGAATGAAGAATACTAGTGACATGTGACACGTCCCATAATTGCAAGAGCTGGTAAGCATGTTGAGAGATATACAGAGGGCCATTGTCAGTTTTAATAGTACAGGGAATGCCTAGGACGGCAAAGGCTAATTGCCACTGTGTGATAATATCATGACCCTTTTCTCCTGAATGAACTGAGGCCTATATAGTAGATGAAAAGGTGTCTATTGAAACATGAACATACTTTAGACAGCCAAATTCAGGAATATGAACTGACGTTTGTTTGCCAGATATG
The DNA here is from genome assembly GCF_023055355.1 of Agelaius tricolor. Taxonomy (NCBI): domain Eukaryota; kingdom Metazoa; phylum Chordata; class Aves; order Passeriformes; family Icteridae; genus Agelaius; species Agelaius tricolor. The sequence goes on from NW_027269281.1 coordinate 8,319,378, forward strand.
TAAAGCTTGCAGACCACAGGGATTTACACCCATCTGCAATGGTGCAGTGTGGCTTTGACAATCAGCACAGGTGTTAACAATATTGTGGGCCTCGGTATCTCTTAATGAAAACTGTCTTTGTAAGACTCAAACACCTTGGTGAAAAAAGGCATGTGATGCTCTCGCTTGTCCTAACATGTCTGGCTGTGGCACTGTCCAGGCAGGACTGGTTAGTAAATCAGCGCGGGCATTACCTTCTGCTATGAAACCAGGTAAATTGGTATGACTCCAAACATGTAACATATAATAAGGGTGATTTCTGGCTTGAATGACAAGCCACAAAGTTTTTAACAACTCAAACAGTGCTACATTATCAACTTCCTTCAGTAGTGCTTGGTCCAGTCACTGAGTGATGTCTACGACATAAGCAGAATCAGTTACAATATTCAAGGGATCATGAGGAAAGTGTTGGAATGTCATGATTACAGCACATAATTTGATCAACTGAGGTGACCTGCTATCGTGACCCTCTAGCGTGTGCCACCCATCATCACCTTTCCAGGTCACAATAGCTTTACCTGTTTTCTCAGACCCATCAGTAAAAACAGTAAGACCCTTTAAAGGTGTACAACTGCTTAGAGATTTTAAGGACAGCTCAGTGGTGTGACTTAATTGCAATAAGCGGTGACTGGGCAAATGGTAGTTGATTTGTCCTGTGTAATTTAGTAAAGTGCTCTGCAATGGTGTGCTGTTTATAAAGCTCCATTCAAAGTATTCCTGTCTCATAGGAATAATGATGTTAGAAGGATCTTTAGCATTCAACTGCAAGCGCCCGTGATGGTACTTAATTTGCAATTGTGCAACCAATTCAAAAATCGTAGGTGCCGTCTTTTTTGTCTGGTGGGGCAAAAAGACCCATTCCAGTATGTGAAGGGGGTCAGACCACTAAGCATGACACTGACCAATAATACCTGTAGGATGGAAATCTGTGTTGACAACAGATATTGTGATGGAAATTTCTGGACACATTTGATGAACTTTTCTGTTTTTGATAGCCCACTCTACCATCTCAAGTGTGGCCTTTGCTTCTGGGGTTAACCTTCTCTGGGAAGTTAACTCAGGGTCACCTTTAAGCATGTTAAACCAGGATGATAGTTATGATGTGGTCAACTCCAAATAGGATCTTACCCAAATGATGCTTCCCAAAAGTTTCTGTACATCATTCAGTGTCTGGATTTTAGTTGAAAATGGAATTGATTTGGGCCATATTGTTTGATCTAAAATTTTCACTCTGAGGTATTTCCATGGAGCTTCTTGCTGCACCTTTTCTGGGGCAATTTGCAGTCTGAATTCTTGCAATGCCTATATTAATTTTGACTGAATTTGCACAATGCCATCTTTGGTCAGGCTTGCTAATAAAATGTCATCCATGTAGTGATAGCAAAAGGCTCTGGGGAATTGTTCTCTGATTGAAGACAATGCCTGTGCAACATACCATTTGCAAATGGTTGGACTGTTTTTCATTCCTTATGGCAAAACTTTCCATTGGTATCATTTGGCTGGAACTGCATGATTGACAAGGCACTGTGAATGCAAACTTTGGGGTATCATCAGGGTGCAAAGGAATGGTAAAGAAACAATCTTTTAAATCAAAAACCAAAATGCCCCACGTGGGTGGTATCATGGTCGGGGATGGCATTCCAGGCTGTAAAGAGCCCATGCTCTTGATTACAGCACTGACCTTCTTTAAGTCATGGGGTAATCTCCACTTTCCGGATTTCTTTTTAATTACAAACACAGGAGTGTTCCAGGGACTGGTTGATGGCTCAATATGTCCTTGATCTAATTTTTCTTGAACTAGCATGTTAAGGGCGTCTAGTTTTTCCTTTTCTAGGGGCCACTGGTCCACCCACACAGGCCTCTCAGTGAGACACTTCAAAGCCAGGGTAGCATGCTTTACGCCCTTCATCACAGTGGCCCCCATTAAAAATCTGTACTCAGCCAAACTCCCCATGCTGACAAGACATCCCTCCCCCATAAGTTGAGTGATGCAACAGTGATGTAGGGATGGCCTGTGGTTACCTGGCCCTCTGGATTTTTAGTTAACACTGAGTTTCTGCTTAAATGGCTTTTTGTGGAACCTCTTACACCAGAAATGAAAGATTCTGCAGCTGTGAGGGGTCATGATCGAGGCCATGCGTCGGCAGATATGATAGTAATATCTGCTCCAGTGTCTATCATTCCCTTAACTTCAATTTGGGGTGGGTTTGCTTGAGGCATGGTAAGAGTACAGACCATATTTGGTCTTCTATCAGACATGACCCGAGTTCAGTATATTTGAGGTTCTCCTGTTGATCTGGAGTCCTGATTTCCTAGCAGTTCTGAGTCAGTTTCTAAAACACAAGACTTAAAAGGCACAAGTTGAGCAATATGAGTTTTAGCTGGAATATTCACAGCAGTACTTGTCCATACCATAGCATATATCTGTCCAGTATAGTCCACATCTATAACTTCAGGGCAAACAAAACCACCTAATACTGCTGTCGCAGACATCTTTCATGAAAAATCCTTTCTTAGGATTTTTCCTTGTGAGAAGCTGCAGTTTCAGCAACCAAAAGTAAACAATGGTTATCCGCTGCTGTGGAATGCAACAGGTAGACCTGTGATTGGTCTCCTGTGGGTGTTTGGATTTCCTGACCACTCATGGCAGAGCTGGCTCTTGCTCTGTCTGAGACATAGATCTTTGTTATTCATTCTTTTCTATTCTTAGCTTAGCTAGCTTCTGAAGAAATCTTTTCCTTTCTATTTCTTTTTAGTATAGTCTTAATGTAACATATATCATAAAATAATAAATCAAGCCTTCTGATCATGGAGTCAACATTCTTGTCTCTTCTTCATCCTGAAAACCCTTGTGACCACAGTCACAACTGCAGCATTGTATTGTCCTAATAGTAATGCACTTTGTCCATTCCCTATAGGCCCGTAGGCGTCAAGGGGAACTTCATGTACCCGCAGTCAGTCTATAATGACGGAGGTGGCGGTGGAAACATCAATTCCAGCAGCCCCCCTTGCTGTCCTTGTGTGGATGCCGAGAGAGAGAAACGGATAGTTTCCCAGGCATCGTTCTGGGAAAAGCTGTGAGAAGCTCAGAGAAAAGAATTAAAACAATTCTTATCTTAAGGCTCTACAGCTGGTGTTTTGACCAGTTGTTTTTCATTAGATGTTTACCAAAGGGTGGTTCCACATTAACCAATGAGTGACAGGTGTTACTAAGAGCCAATCAGGTTCTGGGTGAACCATGTTGTTTATAAATATTGGGAGATTATAATAAAGTAAGCTTTTATGCCTTCTGAAAATGCATGCAGTGTGTCACTCATTTATCCCTTCCTGACTCAACGGTGACATCCCTGTGAGTCGGTTGTACAGGCCTGTATCTGGGAATGGGAAGGTACTTGTGTCTTTGCTCTCCTTCCCTTCCTGCTCCTGTCACAGTTTCCCTGCTCACCAAGAAATTGACCATTAGCATGGAATTTAGACTTATATTGCTTGGCAAGATGACCAGGTTTTTCACATCAGCTGAAGTTTTCTACCATAGACGCAGGTTTGGGTCTCGGTCGTGTCTCCAATGAATCAGAGCTGTTGGGGCAGTATGCTTTCATATGGCTTCACTGTCCACAATTAAAGCATTGAAGCAGCGCCTTCATTGCAGCTGCAATAGAATTGGCTAACAAAGCTAGGTTATGAGGTGCAGTCCCCACTTTAGAGTATGCATCAATTGTGGGAAATCCAGGACTCCGGTATGACTAAGCAATATGATTAAGCAGAAGCCATTTATTCTTTACATTATGCACTTATTTATAGATTCTACAACTACTGCACAAGCTAGTCATGCATTTCTTATTGGTGCCTTTGTCTTGTCCATGCATTCTGCACGCACTTCTCAGAGTATGTGATTGATTACAGTCCAGGTGGTTCACAGTCCTCTGTTATCTAGTTCTTGTGGTCTTGGTATTCTGTTTCTCAGCCTCTTCTTTCTTATTTTACAACAGTTTATGTCTTAGTAACCTTGATGCATTCCAAAGGGCTCTGATAAGAAGAATTACAAGCGGTATGGCTGGTGCACAATGTGGTCTAAGTTGTTCAGATACATTGCTACAATCATTTTGTCTAAAGAATGGTTCTCTCCAGGCATTAGGTCAATAATTTTCCTGTATTCTTCATTAGTGTTATCTCTGGTTAATTGACGTATTATTTGTTCTTTGGCTTCTTTATTTACTATTTGTTTTTCTAATGCACCTTGCAATCGCTCTATGAACTGTAAATATGGCTCTGTAGCACCCTGTTTTATGGCTGTGTAGCTTTGAGATGATGTGAACATGTTATCAACTTTTAATATTGCTTGCAATCCCAGATCTTTGGCTTGCTCTAATATGAAAGGGTGGAGTCTTGCTTGTAACTGTGGATTCACTATGGGTGGCAAGCTCATGATCTGTGGAAGTCCAGAACCACATCGTGGGTCATCTATTGGCAAACTAGCATTAGGTAAGGCTCTCTCTCCTGATAGCCTTTGCCATGTAGATTCAAACATCATGTATTGAACTGGGTTACAAACCAGCTTTGCCAATTGCTTTACATCAAAAGGTATCATCTCCTCTGCAGTTAGAAATCCTAGTATGTTCTTTACAGCCAGAGATGCAAGTCCATGCTTTGCTACTAATTCCTGTAACTCAGAAAGCACCTTCCACTTAAAACCCACATGGGCATCAGGTGCTGTCCCGTTGTTCTGTATTATGGGACATGCTCCAGCTGTATTACTCATTGGTTCAGTGTCACCAGCTGGCATGGGCACAGTGATTTGCTGGGCACATTCTAAGTCTCACTCAGTTACAGCCATCAATTTGGTTTGATTCCAGAAACTAATCAGATCCCGAACAGGGGTAGTAGCCGATCAGAAAGTAAAGGTACCAGGTGAAGGCTAGATTGCCCCAAATTCAGGTCTCTTAAGTATATCAAAGAGGGAGTTTTACGCTCCTCTTTCTGTTGTGGCTGAGGGATTAACAAGTCAAGAAGCGGCCCAGCGCTGTCGTTGGTACAGGTGCATTCTTAACATTCCCATCACTCATATGCAAAGAGGGATTAACCCAGTTTGTAAGACTAGGAGATGCAGGAGGGGGTACAGGTGATGCCACCATTGCCGGGTTTTGTGTAGACATGAGCAAGCCCACCTCTCCCAGGCACCGGGGAGGGACAGACGGCACCACTGGTTCTGCAGACGTGGATGGCCCCCCCGCACCCACCCTTCCTGGGTGCTGGGGGAGAACAGGTGGCCCTGCCAGTTCTGGGCAGGGCGGAGGGGCAGATGGTCCCCCCACACCTGGGCACTGCACAGCTGCAGATATCACATCCATATCATGGCACCACGCATGCACGAAGATCATGTCCATCAAACAACATGACACGTCCCTACAGGGGGACTGCACATGCGCAGGGATGATGTCTGTACAGGCACTCTGCGCATGCTCAGATAGCACGCTCTGTTCCGCGACAGGCTCCGCACATGCCCCCAGCAGCTCCAAGTTCGCTTTTTCTCCCGGTGCCGCTCCACTGCTCCTGTCACTCCCCCCGGGTCCCCCTCCATCTTCCGGTTCTATGGGAACCCCCATTTCTGCATCCCTGTCTGCCTTTAACAGTTTCAAAGTGTCCAAAAGCAATCTCCAGGTAGTAAGGATGTGCCTCGCTGACTTGTCACCCCAAGAGGTGGAGTCCACATCTACTACTCCCGCCTTCTCCTAACAGGCTATGTTAAACGCATTTTCCAGATCGAGATATAAGCCTTGTTTCTTACACCATAATATCAGAGCTTGTAGCATACACTTATCACGTTTTTTGCCTTTTCTCCCCAGCATGCCAATCCAGATATTAACTATGGTTTTTTCTTGGGCTGAGACATGCTGACCCATTTTTCCTCCCCTGTATCACCCTCTATTCAACTTACAGTTTACACTTCTGCTGCTTGTCCTTTTCAAGGTTCGTCGACTGTACCCCCACACTCAGTGGTGTGATACCTTCTCCAGTTCGTGACCTTTCTCCCCTGCCTCGGTGGACGGAATGCTGTCTCCGATCGGCGATCCCTTTTCCCCACCTCGATGGATGGAATCTCTTCTCCAGTCCGTGTCTTGTTCACTCACCATGGCTCTTGTCCACTGTTTTTCCATGTCTCAGAGAATGCGTGTAAAGTGACTATCTTTGTGTGTCATCTCCCTCTTGCCGAAGGCAAGCACTGTCCCGGCACTTCATGCCTGCTGCCCAGTGTTGTAGTGTGTTTTTACACCCAGGGTCCACACCACCCGCCTGCAGGTGGGTGTCTTTCCAAACCAAGACAGATTTTGGCACCCAGCGTGGGGCTCGAGGGCACAGAAACAAAAAGGGAATAACAGTTCTTGAGTAATCTAATTTTTTGTGTGCGGCTATAGAAACCTTGATAAGTGACACCATGTGGTCTAACTTACCCTGGTTTGGGTGGCACGTGATCATGGCTATATTTCTCCCATTTGTAGGCCCTTATCTAAACATGGGTCCTATAACCAAGGCTACTGTGGCTATTATCCGGTTTGTTTTATGGGTGAATAAGGTGAGGAATTCATGGATTTTTAACTTCCTCTGGAAAGTGGGCACATGGATTCCCAGCTATCACACACTAACTGTATGTTTTTGGGGTTACTTTGATAATGGCACTTGCTGTAAGGAAATGACACCGGGGGAAATTTTCTCCCAACCCTTTAACCATCTCTTTGGATCTGCCCAACCAGTTTTTGAAGGGTTCAGATCCACTCTAAATATTAATGATATCATACAGTGGCTGGTGTTGCTGATAGGCCTGCTCTATTTAGCATTTAGAGAGAAGGGGAGACTAACCTGGATAACTACCCTGACACCTACCCCAGAACCTAACAGACCACCAGAGCCTAGGGATGCTGCTGCCCTAGAGCCTGACCCTACCCCACAGCCCACCCCAGATACAAACTACCCAGACTGGGTGGAGGGTCTGGTGAAGGAGATAGGCCAGATGCTGAAGGAATACACTTCCCCAGCTGGTAAGAAGCCCTCCCCCTGCCTTGAAGAGGGAGAGTCTAATAGTGCAGCAGCGGAACCCACAGATGTTACAACTGTCCAGGTTCCAGCTGAACTGCAAAGGCAGTCACAGCCAGCAGCAGTTGCCCCTGTAGAAACAAGGAGATCTAAGATGAAAGCAGAGCACCCAGACAGGGGAGGGCCCTCACAAACCACAGGGGAGCCAAAGGTTGCGATCATCACTGAGTCCCTGATGTACGAAAGTCTCTGTAATCTGCACAAAGACATTGTACGACGGGGACGTGAGGCTTATACAACCTGGCTACTTCGGGTCTGGGATCTTATGGTTAAAGGTGTCCAGCTGGATGGTGGTGAGGCAAGGAATCTGGGACCCTTGACCCAGGACTCAGGTATGAATCAGATTTTTGTAAGGGAGCCAGGGTCCCTTTCCCTCTGGGAGCGGCTTTTAATAAGGGTCAGAGAGAGGTTTGTCCACAGGGAAAGAATGCAGGAGCACCACCATAGAATGCGCTGGAAGACTCTTGAAGAAGGGATCCAACAGCTGAGAGAAGTGGCAGTATTGGAGGTACTCTTTGGTAGGGAGGGACAGCATGATAATGACCCTGACAAAGTCAGGTGCACAGGGCAAATGTTGGGGAGTCTGGCAAATCTAGGGCCATCTCAATACACCACCTTCATTGCAATGATTAATGCTGATACCGAGAGACAGTGGGCTCTGTGGCCAACAAGCTTAGGAATTATGAAAGTATGATCAATGGCCCGATGCAGGCTCATGTCTCTGCCGTGGTCCAAGAACTCAGAGAGGAGATGAGGGAGGAGGCGAGGAGGAACAGTTCCCACATTGCACCAGTGCGAGTCACAGGCCCCAAAGTCAGAGCCCAACGTTCTCCAGCTAGAGAGAGAGGGTACACCCCACGGGCTGACCTATGGTTCTTTCTGCATGACTGAGGGAAACACATGGGAAGGTGGGATGGAAAACCCACTTCTGTCCTGGCAGCACGGGTGCGTCAACTCAAGGAGGGAAACACTAATCGAGGGGACTCCAGTAAAGTGAAGGTAGCCTCAACCTCCCATGACTGAGCTGCTGAGTATGATCTGTCAGATCCCCTGGAAGGTACCTCTACCATGTATGCCCAGGAAAGAAATAATAACCAGGGTTAGCAGGGCCCTGCCTCTAGCCAGGGAGAGGCATGGGAAAACCGGATTTTGTGGATGGTGTGGATCCAATGGCCTGGCACATCAGAACCACAAAAGTACGATGCCTTAGTTGATACTGGTGGGCAGTGTACCCTAATACCATCAGGACATGTGGGCCGGAACCTATTTCCATTGCTGGGGTGACGGGGGGATCACAGCAATTGACCTTGTTGGAAGCCGAGGTGAGCCTGACTGGGAAAGAGTGGAAAACATTCTATTTTGACTGGCCCAGAGGCCCCGTGTATTCTGATCATAGATTTCCTTCGGAATGGCTATTACAAAGACACAAAGGGACTCAGATGGGCTGTTGGCATAGCTGCTGTAGAGGCAGAAAACATTAAATAGTTTGACACTTTGCCTGGCCTATCTGCAGAAGGTCTCCTGAAGGTGGAAGAGCAACAAGTGCCGATTGCCACCTCGACAGTGCACCGCCGACAGTACCGAACGAATCGAGATGCCGTGATCTCCATCCACAAAATGATCCATGAGCTGGAGAGCCAAGGGGTAGTCAGCAAAACCCACTCACCCTTCAACAGTCCCATCTGGCCTGTGCGCAAGTCTGACAAAGAATGGAGATTGACTGTGGACTATCATGGCTTGAATGAAGTGACTCCACTGCTGAGTGCTGCTGTGCCGGACATGCTGGAACTCCAGTACGAGCTGGAGTCCAAGGCGGCAAAGTGATATGCCACCATATACATTGCTAACGTGTTTTTCTCCATTCCTCTGGCAGCAGAATGCAGGTCTCAGTTTGCTTTCACCTGGAGAGGCGTGCAGTACACTTGGAACCAACTGCCCCATGGGTGGAAGCACAGCCCCAACATCTGCCATGGACTGATCCAGACTGCACTGGAAAAGGGTGAAGCTCCAGAACACCTGCAGTACGTAGATGACATCATTGTGTGGGGGAACAAGGCAATGGAAGTATTTGAGAAAGGAGAGAGGATCATCAGGATTCTGCTAGAAGCCGGCTTCGCTATCAAGAAGAGTAAAGTCAAGGGACCTGCCCGAGAGATCCAGTTCCTGGGAGTGAAGTGGCAAGACGGACGGTGTCAGATTCCCACTGAGGTCATCAACAAAATCACCACGATGTCTCCACCAACTAGCAAGAAGGAAACACAAGCTTTCCTGGGTGCCATGGGTTTTGGAGGATGCACATTCCCGAATACAGTCAGATTGTGAGCCCTCTTTACCTGGTCATCCGCAAGAACAAGTTCCACTGGGGCCCTGAGCAGCAACAAGCTTTTGCCCAGATCAAGCAGGAGATCGCTCATGCAGTAGCCCTTGGCCCAGTCAGGACACGACCAGAGGTGAAGAACGTGCTCTACTCTGCAGCCAGGAACAATGGCTTGTCCTGGAGCCTTTGGCAGAAGGTGCCTGGGGAGACTTGAGGTCGACCACTGGGATTTTGGAGTCGATGCTACAGAGGGTCCGAAGCCCACAGAGAAGGAAATCTTTGCTGCCTATGAAGGAGTCCAGGCTACCTCAGAGGTGATTGGCATGGAAGCACAACTCCTCTTGGCACCCCAACTGCCAGTGCTGGGGTGGATATTTAAAGGAAAGGTGCCCACCACCCACCACGCCAGTGACGCTACATGGAGTAAATGGATTGCACTTATCACACAGCGCACCCGTATTGGAAACCTGAATCGCCCTGGGATTTTGGAGATAATTACAAACTGGCCAGAAGGTGAGAAATTTGCTCTCGCTGATGAAGAAGAACAAGAAGTGACACGTGCTGAAGAAGCTCCACCATACAACCATCTACCAGAAGAGGAAACACACTATGCTCTTTTCACTGATGGTTCCTGTCGCATTGTAGGGATGAACCAAAAGTGGAAAGCAGCCGTATGGACCCCCAGATGACAGGTTGCACAAGCTACCAAAGGAGAAGGTGGATCAAGTCAACTTGCTGAACTGAAAGCTGTTCAGCTGGCCCTGGACATTGCTGAGAGAGAGAAATGGCCAAAGCTCTACCTTTATACTGATTCGTAGATGGTAGCCAATGCTCTTTGGGGCTGGCTAGAAAGGTGGAAAAAGGCCAACTGGCAGTGTAGGGGAAAACCAATCTGGGCTGCTGTTGAATGGAAAGACATTGCTGCTCAGTTGGAGAAGCTACCTGTGAAAGTCCGCCATGTAGATGCCCATGTCCCCATGAGTCAGGCTAATGAGGAACACCGAAACAATGAACAGGTAGATCAGGCAGCAAAAATAGAGGTGTTGAAGACAGACTTAGATTGGCAACATAAGGGAGAGTTGTTCCTAGCTTGATGGGCCCATGATGCCTCAGGTCATCAGGGTAGAGATGCCACCTATAACTGGGCATGAGACTGAGGGGTGGATCTAACCATGGACAGTATTTCTCAGGTCATCCATGACTGTGAGACATGGGCTGGCATCAAGCTGGCCAAGTGAGTGAAGCCCCTATGATATGGTGGGCGGTGGTCCAAGTACAAGTATGGGGAGGCCTGGCAGATTGACTACATCACACTGCCCCAGACACACCAAGGCAAGTGCTACATGCTGACCATGCTGAAAGTGAGGCAAAGTGGAAATTTTCCAGGGTAGAAATCCATTTTGATTTAGATGAAATGTACATCTTTGAGTTAAGTCTGTAGTTTGAAACACAGCTATGTAGCCTGACTGCAAGGCCTAGGCTCAGGGATTCGGTGAAGGACAGAGATAAGCGGGGGGAGACAGAAGGTGATAAAGAGAGACAGAGAAACTGCTGTGAAAGAAGGTCAACCTGACCTAGGAATTCTTTCTGATAAAGAAGAACTAGCGGCGAATGTCACGCGAAATTCGTAAAAATGAATATGTATGAACCTATTGTGAAATTGTATGCATATGTACTTGAGAAGGGAATAAAAAGGGACCTGAAGTTCCCAGAGGTACGCATGCCTTTTAAGGAGAGTAATCTCCGCATGCGTCTGGCGCTGTAATAATAAACATACCGGCTTTACAACTTTCACAAAGTTGTGGAGTTTTTGGCTATCTCCGCAAAACAGAAGCCACCACTGGATGTTTGGAGACCTACTCTGTGCCTCACGCCACTGCCCGGAACACCATCCTGGGCCTGGAAAAGCAAATCCTGTGGAGACATGGAACCCCTGAGAGAATTGAGTCAGACAACAGGACCCATTTCAAGAATGGCCTTATCAACACCTGGGCCAGGGAACATGGTATTGAATGGATATATCATATACCCTATCATGCACCAGCTGCCGGGAAAGTTGAACGGTGCAATGGACTACTTAAAACTACCCTGAAGGCACTATGGGAGGGGGACTTTTAGAAATTGAGAAATGAACTTATCAAAAGCCACCTGGATGGTCAACCCCAGAGGGTTCATCAATCGAGCTGGTCCTGCCCAGTCTGAACCCTTACACACAGTGGATGGAGATAAAGTCCCTGTTGTACACATGAAAGGTATTTTAGGAAAGACTGTTTGGATTACTCCCACCTCAGGCAAAGACAAACCCATCCATGGAATTGTTTTCGCTCAAGGACCTGGTTACACTTGGTGGGTAATGCAGGAAGATGGAGAAAGCCATTGTGTACCACAGGGAAACCTAGTCTTAAGTGAGAACTGTGTGTAAGGTTTCATTGTGATGCAGATGGAAATAGAATAAGGGGTGGATAATGTTCCAGATTGCAAGGCAATGTGTGTATTCTATTACCATCTCTATGGCAGTTGTCTTTTGTCAAGTGGGCAGTTTGCCTTATCTCTCTCTCTGAGTGACCACAATCACTCCTCCCTCGGGAGGGGACATCTGCTGATAACAGGCTATTGAATGTCAGTGCATGACTGATAAGAACTATAACATCCCATTGTGAGATGCTCCGCCCAGAGGGAGGAGCCAAGCATTGCTACCCAGATATAATCCGGAGGTTCTGAAACACCAACACGGCTTCTCCACTGGATCCCCCAGAGGAACAGCAGCTGCCTCTTCTTCCACTGGATCTTCAGAGGAAGAATACATCCTTTTCTACAGGACCCCCTGCTCCAACAGAACCACCCCTGACACTCCAGGAGGACTGCAGCCACATTACCAATTGGACTGCTACCAACACCCTGACCAAAAGGGTGTCAGGTTGAGTTCTGACTCAGTCAGTGTTGTTCTAGTGTACTGCATTGTTTATTTTTTCCTTTTATTTTTTTCTTCCCTATTAAAGAACTGTTATTTCCTGCTCCCATATTTTTTGCCCCTTAATTTAAAATTTATAGCAATTTGGAGGGGTGGGGGGGGGTTTACATTCTCCATTTCAGGGGAGGCTCCTGCCTTCCTTAGCAGACTCCTGGCTTTCCAAACCAAGACAATTGGTCACTCAAACCCCCAGTGTGTACGTGCAGGAAAAGTTGTTTGTGAGAGATCGTTTTCATTTTTCCATCTAACAGTGTAAAAACAGTTTATACAGGTGGCTAGTGTTTATCACAGTCCTAGAGCTCTTTCTCAGGGAAAGCAGGTTGGTTTTCACTGCTGCAGAACTCTGTTCTCACAAAGAGCTGTCAGCTTTCTCATGACTTCTGTTGGCTCGAGTCAGGATGCAGTTTGCAGGCTTTTGGCCTGCTGTTTTACCACCACAGTAGGTTGCAGTCAGCGTGATGCCTTTTTCAACCTAGAAATGAAACAACACACACTGTCGAGATAATATTAGTATGGGAGGTGTAATATATGTTATAAAGTAATTCATGCTGAAAGAGAAAATGTATATTATAAATTTGTAAAATCCAACGAGTCTCTGACCACAAGCAGCCCAAGGACAGATAACTACTTTGGAATTTCAAAATTCCTGACGGCAGCAGGAGAACAATGCTCCATTAGCCCATGAATAGATGTGGCCAGCGCGATTATGGGCTTCCTCTGGGGCCATCAGGAGACACCCAAGGGTGATCATCGCTTGATAGATACCATCAATCAAGATAACCAAAGTCACCAAGAAAGATACATCTGAATATGTGACTCCCCCTGACATGATCAGCGCCTGCCACTACTCAGGAAACAGCAATTGTCCAGCCCTGCACAGTGAAAGAAACTTTCATACATATGCAGGGTTACAAAAGAAATCGGGGCACCTCTGCCTCAGGCATAAAAAACTGTATAAAATAGCCTCACTGGAAACGGCATTTGTGAACAGAGGGAGATCTGGTGCGATAGAGGTTGGATCTAGGTTCACCCAGTGCCGATCCCAGGCTCGACGCTGTCTCTTTGGCTGTGGTTTTTGAGGACCATATTTTGGTCGGGAAAATAAAATCTTTCGCATTTATTAATTTGGAGTTCTGGCTGATCATTTATAACAGAGGTAATAAAAAGGTGGATCTTTATTGAAAGCCTTCAGGGGCAGTTATGGAAAAATTTCCACAAAAGCCTACCCCCCATGGGGGTGCGTACAGTTTTATAAGTTTGGTAAGTTAGAATAAATGACAAAAAAGCACCAATTAGTAGCACAATGGTGATGCAATTCCCCCCAGTCTAAGCCCCTTCTAAATTCTCCCCACCCTCAGATGGGTCTGGACTTTGTTGATGAAAATGTGTCTGAAGAGCTGTTTTTCAACCTTGGTAGCAAGGGAGAACCAAGATAGGATAGGGGCCCTTGGAATATGTTTTGTCTTTTTGCCTAGGGAAAGGGAATGGAAAACTACTGGGAAAACTAGCTAGAATACAATAATAGGCTACAGGGCTCCAAATATATGTGTAAAGAACACAGAGAATACATAAAAGAAAAAAGACAAAAATCAAAACGGCATCAAGCGCATAACACTTCCTCTCTTGCACTCCTTTCTCCTTACACTTTTAATCATCTCTGGAATGGGTCATTTCCAAGGCCTGCTGCCTTTCAGGAAAATTCTTCTCCAGCATGGTTCCTCCACAGACTGCACTTCCTATCAGGAGCATCTGCTCTAGCATGGTCTCTCCATGGGCTGCAGTTCTTTCAGGAAATATTCACCAGCTCTGCCATGGGGTCCTCCACAGAATGCAATACAGGTATCTGCTCCAGCACTGTCCTCTCCACAGGCTGTATTTCTTTTTCTCTCTTCTTTCTGGAATTTTTGCCTTTTTTAAGATATGTTTTCTCAAAGGCACAACCATCTTTGCTGATTGTCTCAACTTTGGTGTGAGGTGTGTCTGTTTATGAGCTGGCTGGAACCAACTGTGTTCAGCACAAGGCACCCTCCAACCTCTTCTCACAGAAGTCACACCTGCAGGCTCCCTCCCCCTGCTGCCAAAACTTTGCATGTATACTCAATACAGCACAGAAGAACAGTCTGCTTTCATGTTTTATTCTTTATATATTTCCATTGCTGGATTCTCCTTTTATGTGTTCATGGTTATCCAAAGGTTAACAGAAATTCATTGGCTTGTATGTTACTTGAGGCAGATACCCAGTAAAAAAAATATCAACACGTATAAGAAATATTTTTAAAGTTAATATTCTTTGCTTATGATGGTTCAAACATGGAACAAGTCTCGGTTTTGGACAAATTAGGAGGAAACATCCTGAAATGAATGTGTCCTCTAATAAAAGGCAGATTCCCACAGCCCCTCCCCCACAGGTTTGGGGGAAAAAATCCTGTAAGAAAGTGAAAAAAACCCTAAACTGTTTACTTAACAAGCAGGGTGCTCACAGGCACGAAAATAATGTTAGATAATAAACCTTCTTGTTGTGGAGAAGAGCTGGTAGATTCTGAGTCCTTTCTTTGGGTGTGGCTCAGCTCCCTCTGAGGTCTGGAGCTGGCATCTGGGGGGCTGCAGTGTTGGGGGGGCCCTGGTAATGTTCTGGTGTTTCGGAGTGGAGAAAAGCTGAACAGTTCTAGAAGAAGCAGCCACAGTCCCAGGAAAAACTTCTTGCCTCAGCTAACAAGCGAGAAGCCAGCTAAAAAGCAAAGATGTCCTCCCTCTGTTGATGTTAGACAACACAGCCGAGAGAGAGCCTGGGGGAGGATGTGTGAAAAACTGAGCTGAAAGAATTCCACTGGTTCCCCCTCTTCCAGATCTTGCTTAAAGGTACAGGATCTGTGTCTGAGCATCAAGCAGATGATAGGGGATACAGTATCATTACATCACCCCAGGACATTCCATCCCTTATTCCATATTGTTGGCTTAATGCCCAAACTAATATATTTTAACTCTAAACACACCCATTTATACATACATGCATACATATATACAGCTATATACAGGTAGTGGCAGCGGCATTCACTAAACAGTGGTATTTACGCATGGTTCTTACCCAACATCAAATCTCCCTGTGGTTCACAACGTGTTGCTCCATCCCTCTGCATTACCCACCATGTGCAACCTGGTCCCTGAACAAACACAATCCCATGGATGGGTTTGTCTGTACTCAAGGCAGAATTAATCCAGTCTTTCCTAACAGTCCTCTGACATATACTACTGTGACCTTGTCTCCATCTACTGTATGCAGGGGCTCAAATTGGGCAGGGTCTGCTCGGTTGGTGGAGCCTCAGGTGTTAACTAACAAGCTGGCCTATGCTAGATGCAGCTCCCAATTTTTGAAAGATCCCCCACCCAGTGCCTTCAAGGCAGTTTTTAACAATCCATTGTATCTCTCCACTTTGCCTGCAGCTGGGGCATATTAAGGAATATGGTACACCCATTCAATTCCATGTTCTTTAGCCCAAGAATTTATAAGGCTATTATTGAAATGAATCCCGTTGTCGGATTCAATTCTCTCAGGGGTACAATGCCGCCAAAGGACTTGCTTTTCAAGGCTCTGGATGGTGTTACAGGCAGTAGTGTGAGGCAAAGGGTAGGTCTCCAGCAATCCACTGGTGGCTTCTACCATTGTGAGCACGTAGCACTTGCCTTGGCAGGTTTGAGGCAGTGTGATGTAATCAATTTGCCAGGCCTCCCCATATAGGAATAAATCACACAAGTCTCCATTTTCTTCATGGTGGAAAAAACCTTGTCTTTATTCACATGACTCATTTTTATACAGTTTTACAGACCTCGTGTCTAACTCCAATTGGTTAGTAGCTTTCTTGCCAATCACTCTATTGGTTAGTAAAAGATATTTTACTTGTCCATCAAATCTCTCTACTCTTTAATGGTTTACATATTTTCTTTATTGGTTCTCATGGGATAGATTTAATGTTTATGCAGGTACTAGTTGTTTTTCACCCAGGAATAGATTGTTATGTTAACAAACTGTTCACACCAGGATTGCTTTCCCATGGGAACTTGCAAAGTGCTAGCTTGACAAGGCAAGCCACTGATTTAACAGAGCAGGCCTGATTTTGAGACCTTTCTTTATAATTTTTCTACCTTACTACATGTCATAGTTTGATGCTGGCACAATGCCAGTGCACCCATGAAAATATATTTTTCTCAAATAAGTGCTGTGAGATGCGACCAGACACAGAGCAGAGCAGGCTCAAGCTTAGGAATAAAGGAAGAAAAAACTTTATTAACCTACAATATAATCAGAAGAACACACAAAATTCAACATGAAAACCTTCCAAAACATTCCTCCTCCCCCCACCCAGTTTCCACCCAAGCACTGAGACATAACCTTAGATTCTCAGTCAAGTTACCACCCCTCAGACAATCAATTCTCAGTTCATCAAGGGAGAGAGGAGTCTCTCTTGTACCATAGTCTTCCCCAGGAAAACACAGTTGAAATCTCTTGTGTTTCCATGTCACACATGGCATCGCCCGGAGAAAATCTGCCATCATGACATCTTCCTCCCATGTACAGTGCTCTCACCACTGTTCATGGACCAAAACTGCTTATAGGGTTCCCCTTTTAAGGATACTTTGCCAAGTACCAAAGAACAACCATCTCTCATCTGGGAACAACAGTCCCCCACCATTTTCACTTCCCCTGGGTCAGAGGGTCTCGAGAACAGTGATCTTCTTCCCTGAAGCCAGAGGGCACCACCACACCCTCCTCATCTTTCTCTGTTCTCTTCACCCCTGCACTTGGCATCACTGCAGCAGGTAACTCTCTTGGCTCGAGCCATTGCATCCCCCTAAGTGCAGTCTCTAGGATTCTTCTCCATCTTTTGACATCCTTCACTTGCTCAGACCTTCACCACACTTGCCCATTTCCTTCTATTTCATGTCTGTCTCTCTTCTCGTTCAAATCAAGGAGGACTCAACCCAGGCCACATGGCTTCCTCTTCCCCACCCAGCCCATGGCTGGGCAGGGGAGGCCTGACCTCTTTCACTGACCGGAACCAAGAGAATTTCCCTGGGAGTTCTCTGCTTTTTAACCCCCTGTGTTCTCAGAGGCGTATCCATGTCTTCCGTGATCACACCAGGTGCCAATATTCAAATCTGACCACTGATTGGTTTGACCACAATGTTCCGAAAAACCCACTTCCTTGTCAACCCAGGACACTACAACATCCCCATACTCCTATTTGGATCACCGTCCACCTTACCACAGGGACTTCACCCTCTTGACCTGTTTGATCGCAGCACGTCTCACAGTCATGGATAATCGGAGAGATACTGTCCATGGTGGTTAAATCCACCCCTTGGTCTCATGCCCACTTATAGGTGGCATCACTGCCTTGATGGCCTGAGGCATCATGGGCCCATTGAGCTAGGAAAAACTCTCCCTTGTATTGCTAATACAAGTCTATCTGTGACACCTCTGTCTTTGCAGCCAGATCTACCTGATCATTGTTTTGGTGCTCCTCATTAGCCCTACATTTGGGGACATGGGCATCTACATGGCAAATCTTCACAGGTAGCTTTTCTACCCAGGCAGCAACGTCTTTCTACTCTTAGGCAGCCCAAATTGGTTTTCCTCTATGCTGCCAGTTAGCCTTTTTCCACTTTTCCAGCCATCCCCACAGAGCATTGGCTACCATCCATGAATCAGTGTAGAGGTAGAGCTTTGGCCACTTCTCACTTTCAGCAATGTCCAGGGCCAACTGAATGGCTTTGAGTTTTGCGAGTTGGCTTGATCCACCTTCTCCTTCAGTAGTTTCTGCAACCTATCATGTGGGGGTCCATATGGCTGCTTTCCACTTTTGGTTCATCCCTACAATTTGACAAGCACCGTCAGTGAAAAGAGCATATTGTGTTTCTTCTGCTGGCAGTTGGTTGTACGGCAGAGCTTCCTCAGCGTGTGTCACTTGTTCTTGTTCCTCTTCGTCAGTGAGACCAAAGTTTTCACCTTCAGGCAAACTTGTAATTATTTTTAAAATCCCAGGGTGATTCAGTTTTCCGATACGGGCGTGCTGTATGATGAGATCAATCCACTTGCTCCATGTGGCATTGGTGGTGCGGTGGATAGAGGGAACCTTTTCTTTGAACATCCACCCCAGCACCATTAGTAGGGGCACCAGTAGGAGTTGTGCTTCAGTGCCAGTTATCTCTGAGGCGGCTTGGACTCCTTTATAGGCTGCCAAGATTTCCTTCTCTGTTGGAGTGTAGTTGGCTTTGGACCCTCTGTAGCTTCGGCTCCAGATTCCCGGTGGTCAACCCCGAGTCTTGCCAGGCACCTTCTGCCAAAGGCTCCAGGACAGATCATGGCTCCCAGCTGGAGAGCAGAGCACCTTCTTCACTTCTGGTCCTGTCGTGACTGGGCCAAGGGCTACTGCATGAGTGATTTCCTCCTTGATCTGGGCAAAAGCTTGTTGCTGGATATTGTTCTTTTTACAGGTGTAACCAGATAGAGAGGGCTCACAATCTGGCTGTACTCAGAAATATGCATTCTCCAAAAGCCTATGGTGATGCCTTGAGAAAGCTGACCTAGAACAGAGGCTAGACAGAGTTAAAGAATAAAGTAGGTATTTATTAAAAAGCCTTAATGGATACCCCTTGGGGAGTACAAGAGCCTGGCCAGGGCTACACCCAAGATGGACCCAAAATGGTCACAAAATGGATGACCAGTCATGAGGTCTCACACTTTTATAACTTTTGGTCCATTTGCATATTGGAGTTAATTGTCCAATTATAGCTTTATGTTATGAAGTTCCATACTCCTTGTTTTTCTCTCCTCAATTCACCTTTGCTTATACTTTGTGGCCTGGAGCTTGTAACAGTTGTCCTTGGTCTCAAGTTGGAAAAGGATTCTTTTGTCTACCAACCCTGTGAAGAGAACTTGCTAACACTTAATATGAAGCTCAGAGTTAGACACTAAAGAAGCACAGAATCTGAAAAATATGAAAGCTTAAACTTAAGGCACCTAGAAAAGCTTGTGTTTCCATCTTGTTGGTTGGTGGAGACATTGCTGTGATCTTACTGATGACCTCAGTGGGAATCTAATGCCATCCATCTTGCCACTTTACTCCCAGGAACTGGATCTCTCATGCAGGTCCTTTGACTTTGCTCTTCGTGATGGCAAAACTGACTTCCAGGAGAATATGGATGATTTTCTCTCCCTTCTCAAATACTGCTGCCATGCTCCCTCCCACAATGATGTTGTCAATGTACTGCACATGTTCTGGAGCCTCACCCTTTTCTAGTGCAGTCTAGATCAGTCCATGGCAGATGGTGGGGCTGTGTTTCCACCCTGGGAGCAACCAGTTCCAGGTATATTGCACACCCCTCCAGGTGAAGGCAAACTGAGGCCTGCACTCTGCTGCAAAAGGAATGGAGAAAACTGCATTGACAATGTCAAAAGTGGCATACCACTTGGTTGCCTTGGACTCTGGCTCATACTGGAGCTCCAACATGTCTGGCACAGCAGCACTCAGTGGTGGTCACTTCATTCAAGGCATGATAATCCGCAGTCAATCTCTATTCTCTGTTAGACTTGCACACAGGCCAGATGGGAAGGAAGGGTGAGTGGGTTTTGCTGACCACCCCTTGGGTCTCCAGCTCACGGATCATCTTGTGGATGGGGATCACAGAATTTTGAGTTGTTTTGTACTGCCAGTGGTGCGCTGTTGAGATGGCAATTGGTACTCGTTGTTCTTCCCCCTTCAGAAGTCCTACTGCAGATGGGTTCTCTGATAGTCCAGGCAAGGTGTTCAATTGCTTAATGCCCTCTGTCTCTACAGCCACTATCCCAAATGCCCACCTGAGTCTTTTTGGGTCTTTGAAATAGCAACTTTGGAGGAAGTCTATGCCCAAAATGCACAAGGTCTCTGGGCCAGTCACAATGGGATGTTTCTTCTGCTCATTTCCAGTCAGGCTCACCTCAGCTTCCACCAGAGTAAAATCCTGTGATCCCCCTGTGTCTCGGTTTACAAGACAGGTGTCTGCTAGGGAAGGCAGAAAGCCTCCCTTGAAATGGAGAATGTAAACCCCCTCCTTCTGAATTATTATAATTTTGAAATTAAGGGGCTCTCAGGCAAAGATATGGGAATAGGAATAACAGCTCTTTACTAGTATGTATAACAAGGCAAACAAAACAATAACTATGGCATTAACAGCAAACAGAACCAGGGACCCAGTAACAGTGCTCTTGACTGCAGGCACTCTCCCCTTTGGTACAGTTACCGTCACAGCCGGCAGGAATGAGCAAAAATCCTGGGCTGGTGGGCGAGATGTATCAGAAGTTTCGCGGTAGCTGAAAATGTGGGGACGTGCCGGCAAGGCAGCAGGGTGCCGGCTAAGGCGTGGAGAAACCCAGAGCAGTACCGAAGAAAACAGCGGGGGCGGGACAGAGGCGGCCCGGCTCCGAGCAGGGCAGGGAGAGGCAAAGTTCAGGATTCCTGGGGCACACGAGCAGATGGTGATAGGTCCCTCATGGCTGAGCTCCAGCGGTGCTGGTGAATTCTCCTCGCAGTAAGCGACAGCCTGGCCGTCGCCCTCCTCCGATGCCAAAGAGCGAGAGAGAGCGGCTGCCCCCAATCCCATCTCTTTTACCTGCCCCCCCATTCTCGCGGTATCTCTGCCCCCCTCCCCCGCTACCCCACCCCGAGAGAAACTCCCAAAAACCAAAGGAGTTCCCCCTCCCCGCCTTCTCAAGCACCTAGCCATCAGTGCTCCTTAGCAACTCAATGGGAAAAAATTCCACAAGTAACAGGGAAAAAACAGAAAAAAACCCCATCCCCCAACACCGTGTCACACCAGCAATAGAAACAGGTTCACTGTGATTTGGGCTTGCCGGCTTGCTTCTCTGCCCCTCTGCCGCTTGGGAGCCCAGATCTCGTGCGTGCTATGCTGGGAGCCGGGAGCACTCCGTGTCGGGCCGCTCCCTCTGCACGGCAGCCCGACCCCGGGACCTGCCATCACCAGTGAGCTGTCCAAAGGAGCAATCCTCTACCCAGCTCCGCTGTTTTCTGCCGCTGCTTTAGGGCTTTTTGCTACATTTTAACTTGACACCCCGTGTCTGCCCAGACCCCCGCGGCTTCTGCCACGGCTTCAGAGTTTTTGCTACACTTTGCCAACCCGTGTGTGCTCGCCTCTGCTGTTCTACCCTGCTGCTCCGAGGTTCCTGCTACAGTCCATTCAGCTTCCTGAGTGGCACTGAGACTGGCTGCTTCTCGTGAGTTGGCAAAGGAAGCCCCTTTTCTCTCTCTTCCGCCATCTGAGCCGCCATTACCATGTGGAGAGCTTGGCTGAGCTCGCGCCACAGCGTCCCCTGTAGCCACGGGGGAATAATCGTACCTGTCCTGCCTAGCTGGGAGCCAACAGTCCCCCTGCTGGCTGTGGCCGTAACTGCACCAAAGGGGAAAGCCCTTGCCGGCCAAGAGAAGGCTGTTATTTGGTCTCTTTTTCTCTTTGTTCTTGCTGCCGTTGTTGTTTGTCTTGTTATACATACATACATACATACATACATATACATATATATATATATATGTATAAAAATAACTGTTATTCTTTTTCCCATATTTTTGCCTGAAAGCCCCATAGTTTCATAGTTCTAATAATTTGGAGGTAATGGGGTAATATTTTCCATTCCAAGAGAGGTTCCTGCCTTCCTTGGCAGACACCTGTCTTTCAAACAGGGCAAAAGAGGCTCAAATTAGAGATCTAAAGTGAATTTATCGCTAACAAAATCAGAGCAGGATAATGAGAAGTAAAATAAAACCTTAAAAATGCCTTGTCCCTACCCCTCACTCTTTCCCAGCCCTACCACCTACCTCAGTGGTGCAAGGAGACAGGGAATGGGGATTATGGTCAGTTCATCACCCATAGCTTCTCTCACTGCTCAGGGGGAGAAGTCCTTCCCCTGCTGAACCACGGAGTCTTTCCCACGGGAGACAGTTCTCCGCAAACATCTCTGACATGGCTCCATCTCACAAGCAGCAGTCCTCCCAAAACTGCTGCAATGTGAGTCCATCCCACGGGAAACAGTACCCCTCAAACTGCTGCAGCATGGATCACTGTTCCGTGGGGTGCAGTTCTCCAAGGTCAGGCAACTCCAGCCTGGGAGCAGGACCCCTCTCTCCACAGGTGCCCCACAGGATCACAGCCTCCTCCAGGAATCCACCCGCTCTGGTGTGGTGCTCCTCCATGGGCTGCAGGTGAATCTCTGCATCCCCATGGTCCTCCATGAGCTGCAGGGGCAGAGCCTGCTTCACCATGGTCCTCACCACAGCCTGCAGAGGAATCTCAGCTCTGATGGCTGAAGCACCTCCTCCCCCTCCTTCTTCACATACCTTGGTGTATGCATAGTTGTTTATCTCACATATGCTCACCCTGCTCTCTCTGGGTGCAATTAAAACTGCGTAACAACCTTTGTTTTGATTTCTTCTTAAATATGTTATTGATCCCTCAGGATTTTAACTTCTATATTTTTAAAATCCTATACTGCTTTAGTGTATAACTAAAACTCCATAGCCTGTCAGCTACTGTTGTCCCGTTTTATTCAGACAAAACAATCCCTCTAGGCCTGTAACTCAAGGACACTCTACTGCCTTAGGCCCTGAAAAGTATAAACAAAAGTGAGTTGCGGGGGAGCAAACTGGGGGTATATGGCTTCATTATCTGAAGCTGTAATTGGAGGATTAACACCTGATACGTAAATGGACCAAATTTATAATTGTCTGAAAAACTCATGACAGATGTCCATCTTGGGTGTAGCTTCTGGGAGGCTTCTGACTGCCCAAGGTGTACCTACTGAAGGCCTTTAATAAATCCCCACTTTATTCTCTTAAACTTGTCTAGCCTCTATTCTAGGTAGCCACTCCAAGGCATCATTATCACAGAGACATTACCACCATTTGTAATTGGCTCAGCCTTGGCCAGCGCCATGTACATCTTTGGACCCATCAGGGATTGGCTCTGCCAGACACGGTGGAAGCTTCTAGCAGCTTCTCAGAGAAGCCATCCCCCACTACTGAAAATCAGGCCATGCAAAACCAATACACTTGTGATGTCAGGTGTTGTAATAAATCAGCCAGGACTCAGTTTTTTCATGCAGTAAAAGCCAAATCTTTATTGCATAGGTCATATTTTATATGATTATCAGAAGGCACCGTGTTGAACTTAATTGATCAGCAATACAGTAAAACTCAGTTCATTGGTTGAGAAGGGCTATTGTACATGTCTATCAAATTTTCTCCCTCTAGATATGTTTACATCTTTTCTTCACTGATTCTCATGGGACAGATCTATTGTTTGTGCAGGTGCAGACTTATTTTTCTCTCCAAGAAGAGGTTGTTATGCAAACAAATTCTCATTCCCAAGGTTGTTTCGCATGGGAACCTAGCTAACTGCACTTAGAAGAAGTGACAAGCTAGTTTGGCAATTCAGCAGAGCAAGGCCTGCTTTTATAAAGCATTTATTTTTTAACGTCTTTTACCAGTCTGTAACAGTCAGGGACGGGGGGGGGGGGGATGGCCAGAGCTATTCCTCCTCTCCCCAAAATACAATTCCATGGGGCCAGAGGACATGTCAGACATGGTGCTTCCAGAGTCCTTGTTGGGAATTTGTGATAGGGATGATACCCACCACTTTCAGTCCATTGGTTGCTTATCCCTGCCCACGTGACCTTGGTCACTGGAGGCTGTGGTGTACCAGGAAAGTGTCCTGCAGGTAGTACTTACCACCAGGGGTCATTTAGGGGCCACTGGGTGAGTGAAACCTGGGGACTTGCAGACATCCCTAGGAACAGGACAGTCTCAGTGTGGGGATAGGAATGGGCAAAATCACAAGTGCCGGGGCTGGGGGAGGGTCTCTTCAGCACTGTGGGGAGGAACACAAAATGCAAAAGAGGGTATGAACAGAACCACTTCCACTACTCTCAGCCCCCCAACCTCATGGTTATGTGGCCTGTGTGATGCTGGGAGAGAAATAGTTGGGACCTCAGTGATACCCTTAGACCTGGCCAGCTGTTGCCACATATCACAGTACAATCTGGCTTGTACTAGGCAAATTAACCAGCCCCTGGGTTGACTGACAAGGGTTTCACCCAATCACATATTTCCTAAGGCTTCAGGCATATCACTGATCCAAGATTTGGGGGGTGTAAAGATCAGACCAATAGGCTATCCAGACCAGGTTTTTCAAATGACCTTTATAAAGAAGGGCTTGAGAATAAATCTTCTCTGTTGTCCCATGAACATTGGGTGAGTGGTCTCTTTGTCTCCAACCCACTCCCCCATGCACTAACAGCCAGCCAGCAGGGTCGATAACATTCCTGTATTACTCCTGCATCTCCACCTTAATCATTTGTTCAGGCTGACTTAAGCTTACCATATTTTGCACCGGGGGCATTTTTAGTCCCTAGAAACAGAAGCAAGTGGGGACAGATGCCCATGGCATGCGGCAGTGCATGTCTTCATGAGAGTTGGGGCACATGGTGAAGTGGGTTACTGAGCAGGGTCTAATGCCAGAGACCTGCCACAAGTGCCAAGCCCCTCTTCTCTACAGTGGGTGGTCATGGGGATTGTAGCAGCATTGTGATTCCCCCCCCCCCCCCCCCCCACCTCATAGCTTCACACTCACCCAAAACTGGGAGACAGAGGATGGCTTCTTTCCTGCTGCACCCAGGGTGTCTGTAGTCACCTGGGCTCTTTGCAGAGGAGGACACGGGATGGATGCACTGGGGCCACCAGGTATGGGGCCAGCAGAGGTTGAGAAAGGAGTTACAGGATGGAGCTAATCTACAGCTGACAAAGCCCAAGAGGGCTGGAGTCTTGAAGGGGAGAGGGGTTCCCTGGTTGCATGAGCCATTTCTGTCCCTGCACAGCAGTGACATCCCTCTCCATGCTTTCTACCAGCTCCCTTATTATAATGTACAGGCTAACAAGGCTGCAAGATATGAGCTGGTTTGCAGAGTGCTTTGCATCAGAGCCTGCATGCTTGCTAGCCCATGTGGGGACTACTGCATGTCCACAGCATACATGTGATGTACTACAGACACTCCTCCACAGTGAGGCCATGGTGCAGGGATTCCTTCAGGATCGGGTCTGGGAGAGGTGTTGAAGTGCTTAAATCTCCCCCCAGCCCGCACAGGGTCCCCCTGGCATGGAGCGCCCCTTCCTTCCCTCACCAAGTCAGAGCTGAACCAAGCCTGTGTACTGTGTGTTGGAGCTCTCAGGACCAGACAATCTGCTCCCCCATCATCATCATGTCATGCATCAGACCCAAGCTGAGCCTTGCCACTGCTTCAGTTTCATCTTCTGCAGCAAGATACTATCCTATGGAATATTAATCCCAATATTTCCGGGTGGGACGTGCCTGGCCTCGTCTGACCCTTGCTGCTAGGCCAAAGGCGGCAGCTGTGATGTTTCACCTCAGAGATACCTTTGGCCGGCTGGATGCTGCAGCTAGGCACTTGGAACAAATCCAGGCATGGTAGAAACTCAGTTTACCTCTGGTGGAAAAGGTTCAGGCGACGGTGAAGAGAAACAGGAGAGGATTCTATTGTAGAGTTTTAATCCAGAGTTTTATTCCAGGATGATAGACCTCTGAATCTTGTAACAGCTCCCAACAGAATCCCGACCGCATGGTCCCGTCTCCTTTTAAGCCCGGGGACAGGGGGAGGGGAAAGGAGAGGTTCACACACCTGGGGGGTTGGGATAGGGGAAACAGGAAATGGCATCACACTGCAACATCTCCCCCTAGTTTTGTTTAAAAAGAAGAGGACTGGGTATGTGGTGCAGAATGCTTGCCAAACCATGGTTGGTAAATCAGTTCCTCCTCTACAGGAGGTTCAGTGCTTTCCACTGAGGCTTCCATGTCATTCATTGGAGCACTAAGGGCTTCCAAATGGTAAACTTCAGGAGGGGGAGATGAGCTTGAAATCAACTTGAGAACCATGCGTTTAACTAGTCCAAAAACAATGCTAACAACTACAACAATGATAACTAATATAAACAATACTAAAATTACAGTTTTCAGAAAAGATCTCAACCAGCCCGAGAGTCCCCAGCCTTTGAACAGTCCACTTAGCCAGTCGTCAGTTTCTCTCTTGATGTCCGAGGTCTTTTACCAAGGTAGTCCATATGTGCTTTGGGCTGAGGGACTATCCCGGAGATCGCTGGTGGGATGATCGTGAGTAGGATGAGGAGCAGGCTTGGTCTCATGGCGTCTCGAGGCTACGCACGAACCGTGGGATCTAAACTGGTACAAGGAACTTAAGACAAACATATATTATAAACTATTCCAGATAGGAGGCTTACATGGAATTTCCTCCAGAGAACGCGTGTGGCGTTTCCTTCTCCAGGCAGCCTTAGCAACCTGGAGCGCTTCTGTAGATTTCTCTGAGACCTTGGGAACATAGGGCCTTATCCATTTGGAAGGAACCCACTTTAACCCAGAGGGAGTGGACACACAGGCATATCCATGTCCCCAAGTAACCAATTTGTAAGGTCCCACCATCTTCCAAGTCTCAGGGTCCTTTACTAAAACTGGAGGCTTTTCTTTCATCAATGTATGACTGCTCCCCCCAAAGTGGCGTAGGATAGGTGGGTTCAGGCTGCCAAAGGAACAATTCAGAAATTTTATTGTGAACAGTGCCCTGGACAACTGGATGTGGGGAGGTTCCACCTTCAGAATCTGTTGTTGATGGTCCAGGACTCTTTTAATATCGCAGTGAGTCCTTTCTACTATGGCTTGACCTGTAGGGGAGTAGGGGATGCCAGTTTTGTGCTCTACTCCCCATTGCTGCAGGAAGCTCCCAAATTCCTTGGATTTGTAGGCAGGCCCATTATCAGTTTTCAACTCCTTGGGGATGCCCATGAAAGAAAAAGCCTGTAAGAGGTGCTTAATGGCATCATTAGATGATTCTCCTGTGTGGGCAGAAGCATAGACCACTCCAGAAAAGGTATCTACACCTACAGGAACGTATTTCTGCCGTCCAAATGACTGTATGTGTGTAACATCTGTTTGCCACAGTTCACAACTGTTCAACCCCCTTGGGTTTGCTCCTGTACTCACTGTAGGGAGTGCATGTTGTTGGCAATTTGGGCACGTGTCCACAATCGCTTTGGCCTGTTCTTGAGTGATGTGAAACTGACGAACTAGGCCAGGTGCGTTTTGGTGGAAAAGCTGGTGGCTGATTTTTGCCTGTTCAAAAATATTTGGGAGAGTGGCCATCACTGCAGGTGCAGCAAGAGCATCTGCCCTTCTGTTGCCTTCAGCGATAAACCCCGGCAAGTCGGTGTGTGACCTGACGGGCATCACATAAAATGGTTGCTCCCGGCGAGTGACTAACTTTACAAGTTTTGAGAGCAATTTGAAAAGTGCGATGTTAGACACTTGTTGCAGTATTGCTTGATCTGCCCTGGATACTACTCCTGCCACATATGCAGAATCTGTAATCAGATTGAATGGTTCTGAGAACCTTTCAAAAGCCCTAACAACTGCAGCCAATTCAGCAACCTGAGGTGAACCTTCCATCTCAGCAATGTCCGTCTCCCACTGCTGGGTTTGAGGGTCCTTCCAAGTCATAACGGAATTGTGGGACCTCCGGGACGCATCTGTAAAGACAGTCAGAGCCTTTTTTAAAGGTCTCCTACTCTGAGCACTTCTCAATTTCAGAGTAAATTGAACATCATGTTCGAACATTTTGTGGGCAGGCCGCACTACAGAAATTTGTCCTGAGTAGGAATCCAGAGCAAACTGCAACACTTCATTTTCTCAAAACAATTGTTCCAATATTTGCATAGTATTTTGACCTGATTTTAACTCAATTGGAATGTGAATGCACTTAAAGTCACATCCTGCTAACTCCCTGATCCGGGTCCTTGCTTTCCGGATCAGTTCTGCTACCAGCTCCTGAGGCTTTGTCATTCTCTTGGACCTTTTGTGACTGAGGAAAACCCATTCTATGATCAAGAGAGGGTCCCTCTGGTCCTGGCCCTTTTTAGGTATGCCCTTTGCCTTAGGAGTTTGTTTTTCCTCCCACTGGAAAATGATTCCATGGAGGTGTGGCAACTTACCTAAGATGATAAGTTTGAATGGCAGGTCAGGCCAACATCGGTGGGCCTGTCTTGTGGACATTGCAATCTGAACCTTTTCTAGAGCTTTCCGTGCCTCTGGGGTAATAGACCTAGGAGCACCCGGGTCCTCTCCCCCTTTCAATAAATTGAAAAGAGGGGCAAGGTCTTCGTTAGTCAGACCAAGCCATGGCCTTACCCAATTCAAAGACCCACACAACTTGTAGACATCCACAAGGGTCTTGATCCTTGGATTAATTTCTAGTTTTTGAGGAATAATGGTCCTATTTCCAATTTCTAAGCCCAAATATTTCCAAGGTTGCATCTTTTGAATTTTCTTTTCCTGGAGCTCGAACCCTGCAACAATCAATGCATGGATCGTTAGGTCAAGCACATGTGTGAGTAAATCATCATTGGGGGCACACACAAGGATATCATCTATATAGTAATAGATGATGGCTTTCTCTGCAGCTGCACGCACTGGGGAAAGCAGGGAAGAGACATACCACTGGCAGATTGCTGGCGAGACCTTAAGGCCCTGAGGAAGAACTGTCCAATGGTACCTTTTCATAGGGGCTTCCATGTTGATGGTGGGGACTGAGAACACGAAACGCGGTGCATGGTCAGGGTGTAGGGGAATATGGAAAAAACAATCTTTTATATCAGTAACAGCTAATTTCCAGTCCTGGGGAAGCATTGCTGGGGATGGCATACCAGGTTGGGGAGAGCCCATATCTTCAGTGATATTATTAATTTGTCGGAGGTCGTGGAGGAGCCGCCATCTCTTTTTGTCAGCTTTCTGAATGACAAACACTGGAGAGTTCCACGGAGATGTGGTCTCCACAATGTGACCCTTTTTCAGTTGCTCTTCCACTAGCTCCTCAAGCGCCTTTATTTTTTGTTTACTGAGTGGCCACTGTTTCGCTTCAACTGGTTTGTCTGTTTTCCACTTCAGTTTTTGGGTGGGGCACTGTTGTTCAATGGCCGCTGTACAAAAATGCTGTGGAGAGTCTGGAATATCAATTGTGACACCCCACTGGTCCATTAAATCTCTCCCTTACAATGGTTCCAAATAATCTAACACAAATGGATGGATATTTGCCAATTGTCCGTTTGGTCCCTCAATTTGGATGATGCTTTTGGATTGTCTTGCCAATTGCAGGCCTCCTACACCTTGAACGTGACCAGCAACGTTTTGCAAAGGCCAATGTGCTGGCCAGTCTTGTACTGGGATCACTGTGCAGTCTGCACCCGTGTCTACAAGCATCTCAATGCGTTTTGACTCCCCACCCCCACTGACATTACACCATAATTTGGGTTTGTCTTTCCCAATAACTTGGACCCGGGCGACTGTGGGCCCTTGTTTTTCGGTGCCTTCAGGCAAAAACGGCACAGGGATAGCTTGTGCAACAATTTGTCCTTTGGGAAGAAACAGGGGTGGGTGGAAACAGTGCAGCCCAAGAACGAATTGCTCAGGATCTGATGCTGTCATTCCTGGAGCAATTTCAATCTCATGTGGTGTGTGTTTGGTGTCCCCAATGACAATGTACTTACAACGAATTTGGTGCCAAGTGCCCTTCTGTTCTGGACTGACAGAGACAAAATGCCAGTCTGTGTCTTTCAGGTGGAGTGATTCTGTCAGCTGCAACCTGTAAGGCTCATTGACAGAAGACGTGGTTAACATAGGTTCACCTAAATCATAACAAAGGTTATTTTATTTCACTTTCAACAGTGGACCAGCACCCGTGGTCTTTGAAGCATCTGCTTCACTTACAGAAATATTAATATTACCGCATGCTTAGTTTGTTTTGCTTCCCTAATTCCCTTGGCTTGCTCTTTTTGTGTCTGCATGTCTGGCAGGCCGGCACTCCCCTTTCAGTTTTTTTGTTGTTGTTGACCCCCTGGGAGTGTTTGTAATTTCCCTCCTGTGCCATTTCTAAATTCATCAAATTGCCTTTTCAGGGGACACTGGCAACTCTAATGTCCAAGGTTATTGCAAGGCAGGCATGGCTTTGTGGGGTCAACCATTGCTGGTCTTCACTGCTGCCCAGGGTACTGCTGTGCTAAGGGAATGGGTGCAGGGCTGGCAACGGCGACACGCTGTGGTGGTCTTGGCAGCAGCTTTGGTCTGGTGTCTTCAGCAACACTCATCAGAGGCACTTTCCTGTTACAGACTAGAAGCATATCTTTTAGTGTAGGGGGAGGTTCTAGAGGGAGACTCAGAATTGCCGCTCACACTGTTCATTTGCATTTGTAAATGCCATTTCCTCTAAAACCTCTTCCCTTGCATTCTGTTTTTTAACTTGGATTTCAATGGCTCTAGTTAACCTTTCTACAAATTTCAGAAAAGGCTCTGATGGTAGCTGCTTAATCAAACTGTAGGGCTCAAAAGGCCCCTCAGGTGTGAGGGAAAAGAATGCTTTTTCAGCTGCTTCCTTTACTTTCTCGAGTGTTTCTACAGGAATTGCGGTAGCTTGGATTGAGGGTGAAGACCATTGGCCTTCCCCGGAGAGATGCTCAATGGTAATTGGCATGCCATTAGCATCTTTCGCTGTGTTTGGATCAGCCTGCAAGCCTGGGAGAGCCTCTTTTAGCAGTTGTTTCCATGATAATTCCCATAATTTCAATTCTGTAGAGGTCATGAGGCACGAGAAAAGCTGCTTTAAATCATGTGGGACTACTACAGTTCTACTCAATTCAGAATTTAAAAGGCCACGGAAATATGGACTGTGTGGGCCATACTCCCGGTGAGATTTACAGATCTCTTTAATCAATTGTCGTCCAAAAGAGCTCCAATTAGCAGTTGGGGCTGCTCCTCCTTGTGCGGCAGGCTGATATGAAACGGGCGAATGACAAAGTGGGACCCTGTATTGGGTCTACAGCTTCCTGCCCTGTATCCTTTGAATTGGAAGCATTGAGATAACAGATACAGGTTTGGGGACATGCAGTGGGTGTGCCCCCACCATGGGAACCCGGGGAGGGGGCGGGGACAGGGGGAAGGCAGGGGGCGGGGACACCTGGTGACATCACATCAGCAGACGCCCCCTGGGAGGAGTAGAGGGGCGGAGCTGAGGGTACTGCAGGAAAGGGGGGAGGAGGGAAGGTGTCACGAGGAACAGGAGGAGAGGGGGATGGGGAAGGAATTTTGGGATGCTTAAGGGGATCTTGGGAAGAAGACGACCAGGTTTGGGATGGTGCCACGTGGCATCCTCCATCTTGTGTACCCCCTAGGCACTGGGGGCCATTTTGGGCATCACTGCTCTCAGAAAAGCTAACACATGCTCTGGGTTTCAGAGCAGGGGACACAGGGTTTTGGAAAATGTTCCACGTGGTCTGGCCAGGTCCTTGTGGACAAGGGAACTCAGGCATTTTAACATTCTGAGGGAATCGACTTCCAAGAACATGAGCAGAATTTGCTCTCTTTAAAATACCAAGTTTTGGGGTAAGAGGTTTAGGGCTGGAAGGGGGAGAAACAGGGAGAGCAGAAGTACATGGCTTGATATTTGGCTTTTTCTCCAATTCCCTTTGTTTGAGCAAGGCTGTTCGAATTTGTAAACTCCAGAACACAAATTTAGCTGAAGATGTATTCCCAGACTGTCCCAAGGTTATCAATTCATGTCCTACTTTATCCCAAAATTGAATATTGTGGACTTCCTCAGGAGAAGTTTGTGGGAAGTGTAGAAAAAGCCACCTTATAAACTGTTTCAATTTTCCTTTAGAGAACTTTACATTTACACTAACTAAAATTCCAACAATATGATAATACACTCCTTTTTGTGCTGTGCTTAACTTCGAGCCCATTTTAGATGTAAATGGCACAGAACAAAGTGCCGCCGACCGAATACAAAGCCAAAATCAGCAACCGATTTCTAAAAAGACAACGGATAGGAAAGCGATAACGATCAGACAAAAGCTTTTACAATACAGCTGTATATACTGGTTTTAAAAATGCCGTGGCAGCAGCAGCAGGGAATCGGGACCTGCTCTGCCGCGTGGAGAGACAGACAAAGCCTTCCCCGCCCGAGAATGCAGCCCCCCCTCGCCACATGTAGAGAGCAGCCCCCCCGCACCACGTGGCAAGCCGAAATCGGGACTGCTCCGCACCGCGTGTAGAGAGCACCCCCTGCCCCCACACTGAGAGAGAGCAGCCCCCCCGCACCGAAAGAGCTTCCCCCCCCTGCCGAGAGCCGAGCATGCTGCGCTGCCGAGCCGGGGGAGGGGCAGGCAGAGCTGTCCCGCTCCTCCAAGCCGGCGCCGCCAATTCTAAAAACGGCGAAAACACGCCACAGTGAGTTAAAGCTTTACAGGGTATTGCTTTCGCTCAGCAGGGCTGCGCAGCCTAAATGCAAGAGCAAAAAAGAACAAGTCTCACGGCAGAGACGGAATTTGAGCTTCTACTCCCAAGGAGCAGAAATGCTCACCAAAATCGAAGCTGTTGCTGGCAAAGTCAGGCAGGAAGGTCTCTTCACTTGAATAGGACCCTTTGGGCAGGAGAGGCTCCCCTATTCTCCCCTGGAAAATTCGCTCACCAGAAAGGAGCTGCACTTTCCAGAGGCATCGAGCATTCCACGAAACTTCTTGTGAGATCAGTCCCAAAGTTTCTCTGGAGAGCTATACATCCACAGCTCTACCAGTGGATGCTAAGCTGCCTTAAAGCTTTTCCAAGGTTCTGAGATTCCTTCTGGGGCTGCAGGTTCATGCAGCCACACGTTTGGGCACCAATATATGGAATATTAATCCCAATATTTCCAGGTGGGACGTGCCTGGCCTCGTCTGACCCTTGCTGCTGGGCCAAAGGCGGCAGCTGTGATGTTTCACCTCAGAGATACCTTTGGCCGGCTGGATGCTGCAGCTAGGCACTTGGAACAAATCCAGGCATAGTAGAAACTCAGTTTACCTCTGGTGGAAAAGGTTCAGGCGACGGTGAAGAGAAACAGGAGAGGATTCTATCGTAGAGTTTTAATCCAGAGTTTTATTCCAGGATGATAGACCTCTGAATCTTGTAACAGCTCCCAACAGAATCCCAACCGCATGGTCCCGTCTCCTTTTAAGCCCGGGGATAGGGGGAGGGGAAAGGAGAGGTTCACACACCTGGGGGGTTGGGATAGGTGAAACAGGAAATGGCATCACACTGCAACACTATCCCCTGCTCACTCTGAAACCTATTGATGGACAGGGTTGACACATGAGAACTTATACTAGTGACTGCCTGCCCCGCAAGCCCAAAGCCAATGCAGGGTACAGTTCTAGTGGACAAGAAGACAGCAAGCACAGACCATGGGGTGTCAAATGCTTTGCTAACCAGGGAACATGACCCCTCTTTCCCCCTTCTCCCCATGCGACTTGCCCAGCAACGAGCATCCACAAACAAGTTAGTGTCACAGTACAGCTGGTCTGTAGCTGAACAAGATAAATCTGTCCATAACAAATCCAATTTGGCTGACCTGGCTAATTCTAGAAAAGAGGTAACAGAGACCTCAGTCAACCGTGTTGTAGTGGTTTTGGTTTGCTAACTTTAGATTTCTCTAATTTTGAGATTTCTTAATTAATTTGCTGATGAGTGTGGTGGGTTTCAGTGCTGGCTAATTACTGAGACAGAGTAGAAATTCTCCAGAGTAGAAATCCATTTTGATTTAGGTGAAATGTACATCTTAGAGTCTGTGGTTAGAAAACATAGCTATTTAGCCTGACTGCAAAGCCTAAGCTCAGAGAAACTGCTTCAGTGAAGGACAGAGATAAGGGGGGGGGAGACAGAGGGTGATAAAGAGAGACAGAGAGACTGCTTTGAGAGCAGATCAACCTGAACTAGGAATTCTTTCTGATAAAGAAAAACTAGCAGCAAATGTCACGCGAAATTCATAAAAATGTATATGTATGAACCTAGTGTGAAGTTGTATGCATATGTATTTGAGAAGAAGATAAAAAGAGACCTGAAGTTCCCAGAAGTATGCATGTCTTTTAAGGAGAGTAATCTCCACATGCATCCGGCGCTGTAATAAACATACCGGCTTTACAACTTTCACAAAGTTGTGGAGTTTTTGATTATCTCTGCAAAACATTCTGGTGAGCCAGGCAGGAGGAACCGTCTCTGTCTCCACAGAGGCAGGAGATAACAGACGGACTCCTAGGCACGCCCCGGGATTTTCCTGGAGGAGCTCCGCTCGTCTCGGCTTGCCTGCTGCAGAGACAGACAAGGACCTGCTGGTGTGCAGAGGATACGGTATGTATTGAGGGGCCCCCGGGGGAAAACAGAGATAGGACGGCTGAATAAGTCACTAAGAGACGTCTGGGTGCTCAGCCTGCGCAACAGCCCAGTTGATAGAGCAACTGGGAGAGTTCACTGTCTGATAGAGCGGCTGCTAGCGACCCTGGAGGTGGGTTCGAGTGGACTCACGTGTGTGTGTGTGTGTGTGTGTGTATGTGTGTGGTGTCCGAACATTGTATCGTTGTGTAGTTAATGCATCGTGTTTTTAATCGTGCAAGTGCATGGTGTACAAAAGGGAGTATATCTACAGTGCGGGGGGGTTTCTACCTGTGACTGAAAGGGCCAAGTGAGGCCTGAAGCACTGGCTGGGGCAGGCTGTGAAGACAAGGAGCGCCCGGCAGAGAAGTAGAGCAAGTAGTGGAGAAGCGTGGGTGAGGACCTTCATTGAGGAAAGGTGGTGAATTGTGGTGTAGATTGTGCATACTTTTACCGTGGCTAGAAGAACCCAAGGGCTTCCTCTGCCCCAGTGGTTTGGACTCGACCCCTGGGAATTTGTGAATCCTGTGAATTATTAGGTAGATAGAGGAGATGAACAAGTTCATTTAGAGGGGTGTCGCAGACATCTTTCATGAAAAATCCTTTCTTAGGATTTTTCCTTGTGAGAAGCTGCAGTTTCAGCAACCAAAGTAAACAATGGTTATCTGCTGCTGTGGAATGCAACAGGTAGACCCGTGATTGGTCTCCTGTGGGTGTTTGGATTTCCTGACCACTCATGGCAGAGCTGGCTCTTGCTCTGTCTGGGACACAGATCTTTGTTATTTCATTCTTTTCTTAGCTTAGCTTAGCTAGCTTCTGAAGAAACCTTTTCCTTTCTATTTCTTTTTAGTATAGTCTTAATGTAACATATATCATAAAATAATAAATCAAGCCTTCTGATCATGGAGTCAACATTCTCGTCTCTTCTTCATCCTGAAAACCCTTGTGACCACGGTCACAGAGGGGCTTTACCAGACTTCAGCTGGTACTATAGTAAGTCTAGACTGGGAACAACCTGCTATAAAGGATTTAGAATTCTCTGTAATGAACGGAATAGCCTGCCTCTGCGAGCAATTCCTGAGAGCCTTTAGTGCATCAAGAGGCTGACACGCTGCATGGGTATTATTGCAGTGCAGTTTGTGAAAGACGCTGGTATTGCTGTTCTAATAAGTGTCAAGGCACATGCCCCGAGTGTAAATTAAAGTTTCCTGATCAAGCTGATTCAGAACCTAAGATCTTAAAGCTTGCATGTGAGAAATGACATCTGATACCTGCCACCTGGAGCTGTGTGTGGGAGGAAGACTAGAAAACTACTGTGAAGTTCCGTGAAGAGAGGTTTAGTTAGAAGCAAGATAGAACAAAGAGAAAGAGATAATAGGAACTAACCAGAGCAAAGAAGTTCCTCAGGCTAGCCCCTTGAGGTGCATCTTGGCCCACTGGAAGGAAGTCACTACTAGGGGGGGCTCTTGAGAATAAAAAAGATCTAATCCAATATTGCACACGCTGGTTGCCATTGCACAAGTTACAAGATGGAGCGAAGTGGCCACCCACTGGAACTTTAGATTATAATACCTTACTGCAGTTAATGTTGTTTTTAAGACAAGAAAGTAAATAAAATGAAGTTTTGTATGCTGATATGTTTTTTGTTTTAAGAAATCACCAAGAATAGCAAAGAGACTGTAAGATCAGACCACCCTCAGACCCACTGGTCTTAGCCCTTGAAAAGGAAAACAAGGCAAAGAGAGGGCAAATCAAATGTTGTTGTTCAGCATGCAGTATAAGACAACAGTGTATGAGATCAGACAAGGTTTATCATTCTGAAGAGCAAGAACGAAATACATTTGAGTAGATGAAAGCTCCTCCAAGGAGGAGGGAGGTTGAAGATGAAGATGAAGAAGAAAGAGACTTCCCCAAAAAAGAAGAGGACTCAAGCTGAGAAGGCACATCCACTAAAATCCACCCCCCCCAACAGTCCAGTTGCATCTAGAACTAGAAGGCAAGCAGTGTTATAGGCCCCTCTGCAAGAGGCAGTGAGACCAGAAGGAGAAAGATTAATGATTAAAGTGCCATTTACCACTCTTGATTTAGAGGCATGAGAAAAGATTGCTAAAATTTATCATATTGATCCGATACTTACTGCCAAACGTCTACAATATGTTATCAAGCAACACAACCCAGATTGGGCTGTCATCCAGTTACTCCTAGATGCTTTCACTGAAACGGAAATAAACCTGATCTTAAAGACAGCAGGCACTCCTTGCTGTGAGATAGGATTAGGAGAAAGGTAAAGCAGGTTCAAAACGTTTAAAGGGTATAAAGAAAATTTTATTAAAAGTAACTAAAAGGGGAAAAAAAGTACTAAGAATTAAAACAAACTCTTCAGACCACTTCTCCTCCCCCCACAACCTTTTCTATTGACAATGTAAAGAAACTAAACTTAAGATTTCTAGTCAGTTTACTACTTCTAAAATAGTCTTTCTTTGGTTGATTTAGGGAGAGAAGTTTTTTTTGTTAACGTGTCCTGGATTGCCAAGCAAATTGTATTCTATTTGCCATCTGTATGGCAGTTGTCTTCTGTTAAGTGGGCAGTTTTCTTTACCTCTTCCACAACCACTCCTTCCTGCAGGGAGACATCTGCTGATAATAGGCTATTGAATGTCACTGCATGACTGATAAGAACTATGTCATCCCATTGTGAGATGCTCTGCCCAGAGGGAGGAGCCAAGCATTCTTACCCAGATATAATCTTGAGATTCTGGAAGACCAACACGGCTTCTCCACTGGATTTCCCAGAGGAACAGCAGCTGCCTCTTCCACTGGATCTTCAGAGGAAGACTACACCCTTCTACAGGATCCCTGCTCCAACAGAACCACACCTGACACTCCAGGTGGACTGCAGCCACAATTCCAATTGGACTGCTACCAACACCCTGACCAACAGGGTGTCAGGTTGCGTTCTGACTCTGTCATTGTTGTT
Organism: Agelaius tricolor; assembly: GCF_023055355.1. Classification (NCBI taxonomy): domain Eukaryota; kingdom Metazoa; phylum Chordata; class Aves; order Passeriformes; family Icteridae; genus Agelaius; species Agelaius tricolor. Next base: position 8,357,124 of record NW_027269281.1, read on the forward strand.
TTGGTTTACTGCATTGTTTATTTTATCTTTTTTTTTTTTCTTCCCCAATAAAGAGCTATTATTCCTGCTCCCATATTTTTGCCTGAGAGCCCCTTAATTTAAAATTTATAGCAATTCTGAGGGAGGGGGTTTACATTTTCCACTTAAGGGGAGGCTCCTGCCTTCCTTAACAGACACCTGTCTTTCCAAACTAAGCCATAAGGTTATGGAGACTTCTCTACAAGAAGAAAGAAAACAATTCTTTCGTGGTTTTAAATTTTGTTACAAATAACAGCCGCCTGGGGAACCTTGCTATTGTGAAGTTTTTCTTATTTCTACAAGCTTTTTTACAGCTTGTTGATGGGCCATGTTGACTTGTGGAGTATTGTTTTAAAGATGCGCTGTTTAAAGGTAAAAGTTCCCATTATCTATGTCTAAAATTATCTTCATCCCTGGGAACAGAGATTTTATTTGTCTTCTTCTTGGGGGTATAGGGTTTCATCACTCTACTCTCTTTTTCTGTTCAAACTTTTCATGGGATCACAGTTACTTTAATATTTGCTTACTTTATTATGGAGGCCTTTACTTGATATGAATTTGAACATTTTCTCTATAGTTTCATGCAATATAAGGAAAAAGAGTATTTTCTCTATGGTTTATAGGAGGATTTCAGCTTTAAAAACAAGGTATCTCCTCACTTTTCTTATTTGGGACTTAACTTTTTCCCTACTGGCTTTGAAGTCTTCATGTTGTTCCTTTATATGCTTGTATCTTGTTCCTTTCTCTCACTCAATCCTCCCTCAGAGGATTGAAGCACTGAAAGAGTTAACATTGTTTTGTATATAATTATAACTGTAGTCTTAGAGACTACCTCTGTGGGATCTCAGCACATCGTTCCCGATGTCCAGAGATGCCAGGAGAACCCTTGGGGGTCTCGAAAACCCTGGAATGTTGCCAAGAGTGTTTGGTGGCTTGATTTTGATCCATCCACAGAAGTAACAAGAGTCTGAGGACAAGAGAATCACTTTAGAGTACAAGGTGTAAAAGAGACACATTTAGAGGGTGAGATATAGACTTTAAGGTTTTTGGTACAGGGGGGTTATGGAGACAAGATGGAGGGATCAGGGCGTGTCTTGTCCTTCTTCTTTCTTCTTCTTGTCCTCCATCTCCTGTGATGATGTTGGCACTTAGAGATTGGTTTATGGTGAAGGTGCACTTGCTAACATGGGCGAAAAGCATTGGGAAATAAAGGTAAATATTGTATACGTAGGTTTTAGTATAAAAAGACATGACCGCCCCGTGGGTGGTCAGAGAGTGCCTGTGACTGCTTGCAGATCAGACCTCTGTTGGGCAGACAGAAAAATTTTGTAGATAAGAAATAATAAACAACCTGAAGACCGAAAGCTGAAGAGTCCAGACTCGTCCTTTGCATCGCGACCACCAAAGAACCACTCTACCCGTGTCGGGGCAGAGACAGACAGCCGGACCCGACATTTGGCGTCCCTGGGTGGGCACCTCGTGGGCACCGGCACCCCGTGGGCACCCGGCGGCGACCCGGGGGCAGCTCGGCAGCGACCGGCGATCCAGCAGCATCCAGCAGCCTTCACTGAGCCACGGTGAGCTCTGCTGTGCACCTCTTGCACAGGGGCAGCCTTGAAGCACCGAGTGGGCAGCTCCCGAGTTGGACTCATTCCCAGGAGAGCCTGATAACTCCTTGGGAAAACAGCCAAAAAGCAGCCAGGAGACTCTGAAAACGCAGCAGCCACAGAGGACATCGCACTCCACCTCAGCCGAAGAAAGTTCGTAGCAGAACAGCCCGGATCGGATCGGAAAGGCGCCTCCGGATCCATCTCCTGTGACCTGCAGGCCAGAGACCAGGAGCCTCCGGACTGCTCTGACGACAGGAATTCGGTGAGAAGGTCAAGAATTAAGAACATGGGGGGTACACTTTCCCAGGAACAAATAGAAATTCTGTCCGACCTACAAGGCGTGGCAGACACACACACTAAAGGGATCCCAAAGAAAAAGCTTAGAGAATTATTGCTGTGGGTGCGGTGTAATTACCCGTACTCCGAAACAAGGCTGTTATTTGAAGTAGGCTTTTGGCAAGAAGTTAACAGACACCTATATTTTCTAGCCATCAATGAGGATAAAACAGCCTTAAAATTGCTGTCCTCAGCAAGAATTATGTTAGAGGTGACCTCGACTCAATTTAGGGGGTCAGCCAGGCAACAAGTTGTTGCAGGTCCCAAAGGGGCGGAGGGAGCAGAGCAATGTTCCAAGCAGAAATTGGCTCTGATCTCAATTAGCCCGGGGGAAAAGGTGCCCGAGAAAAGGGTACAAGGGGAAATGTCATTGCCCTCAGTCCCACCATCCCGAAAACCCAAGGGAACCCTAAAGCACCCTGAAACCACAGAGAATACGGGGACCTCAGACTCCGACACAGACACTGATGATACCATTCCTCTTCCTGATGAAATGAGGTTTTCTCCCAGCGACATCGAGGAGACAGGCCACCCTTCCGGAGTGTACTGTCCCGATTCGCAGGAATCAGGGGGGGAGGAGGTGGAAAACGTGGCGGAGTCGGGGAGGGGGGTTCAAAGGGAACAAGCGGGGAGGGGGGATGCGCTCTCTCGCGGCAGGTGCGGCGGCGCGGAAGCGGCGGCGGCTGGCGGGGGGGGCGGGGAGGCAATGGGAGACATGGGTTTCCATGCGACTCTTGCGAGCGCAACGCCGAAAGCGACAGTCGCCTCTGGAGCGGTGCCAAAGACGCGCGGGTCGAGCAAGGCTCAGGGAGTGGCCGGGGAGACCTCTCAAACCAGCGCGGGAGCGTCAGACACGGGCGGCAAGGGCGGAGCAGCTGCAGAGCTCCGGAGAGCCGCTGTGGAGGGACGCAGGAGACGCGCAGTGGTGACGTCAGACCCGGAAGTCTGGACCCGGAGATCGGCTCGAATCGCAGCAAGAAAGGGAACACCCGCGGGGGGGGGGGGGGGGGGGGGGGGGGGGGGACTGCGCGCTTCGGCGGGGGGTGTGGATACAGCGTCAGAGGAGGAGGAGAGAGGGACAGGAACAGACGATAGGGAGGAGACTTCGGAGGTGGAGCGGGACGGAGACAGTGACGTCAGTACAGGGGAGGCAGGGGGCGTCCCCGAAGGCACGCATGCGCGGGAAGTGCCGGCGGAGCGAGGTCGGGGGCGGGTCCGATCCTCTGTGACGTCTGGGGCGAAAAGAAGGGGCCACACTCGGGGTTCGGCATCCCGGGGCTCCATCCCCTCTCTGAGCCCGATGCCACTAGCCTCAAACCCTATGGTTCAAACCCCTTCCACTCAAAAGAAACGCTCAAGTACTCAACCCTCAATGCCAGCTCAGTCAGTCAGCCAAAACAAAATGTTTGGGAAACGTTAGCCCAGGCAGCAAATTTAGAAAGTATCTGCCTGACACATTCGAAACCAGGGAAACCATTCACGGCATGCATGGTTGGGTTGCCAGTGGGCGAATGGCCAATTCCAGGGCATCCTCCAATGGAGATTTCACAGGTCATCAAAGATCCTGTGAATGAATGGTGTGCGTGGACACATCTTTTACCTGTGACTTCTACTGAACCGCAGGAATTGGAAATTTTTGGGTCCACAACAATGGAGCTATGCATGAAATTTGAAAATTCGAATGTGTCAAGGACAAACAATAGCATTGATGTCACACCAAATCATGAATATTATAGAAATGCATCAGCTTGGTGCAATCACACTGTGACGACAGCCAAAGGATCAATCCAGGTCCCAGTGCAATTGCCACGTGGGTTGTTTTTAATTTGTGGGGACAGAATTTGGCACGGCATTCCTGCAAATGCCAAAGGAGGTCCATGCAGCATTGGGAGGATTTCAATGTTGTCACCAGATTTAAAAGTGTTGAGAGAGCAAAAACACAAAGAGAAAAGGTCCTTGCAACATTACAGTGCAGACTGTGATGATGAAGTATACACCTGGGACAAGGCAAGGAGAATTGCAGCAGCAATTTTCTCACCTCAGACAGCATCGGGGGTGGCCTTGACTCAACTGGACCACATGGGTTGTTGGTTGAGCAAGCATGCTCAATCAGTTTCTCTCGCTTTGAGTGACATGTTGAAAGATGTAAGCAGTGTGAGAGAGGCAACTCTTCAAAATAGGGCAGCAATCGATTATCTGTTGCTCGCTCATGGACATGGATGTGAAGAGTTTGAGGGAATGTGCTGCATGAATCTCTCAGATCATTCGAGATCAATTCATGAAAGCATTCAAAATATAAAAGACAGTATAAAGAAATTAGGCGAAATCACTGGGTCATGGATTGATGATGTGGCGGGATTTTTTGATCTTTCTCCCTTATGGAGAGGGTTTTTAAAAATGGGATTTTATATTTTAATAATACTCTTAGTCCTCATGCTCATCGTCCCATGCATCTTTATGTGTGTGAGACGTGTCATGAGTCAAGTTGCCAAAGAAGTCTTCTTGGTGCAAACAGAAGGGGGAGATGTGGGATCTCAGCACATCGTTCCCGATGTCCAGAGATGCCAGGAGAACCCTTGGGGGTCTCGAAAACCCTGGAATGTTGCCAAGAGTGTTTGGTGGCTTGATTTTGATCCATCCACAGAAGTAACAAGAGTCTGAGGACAAGAGAATCACTTTAGAGTACAAGGTGTAAAAGAGACACATTTAGAGGGTGAGATATAGACTTTAAGGTTTTTGGTACAGGGGGGTTATGGAGACAAGATGGAGGGATCAGGGCGTGTCTTGTCCTTCTTCTTTCTTCTTCTTGTCCTCCATCTCCTGTGATGATGTTGGCACTTAGAGATTGGTTTATGGTGAAGGTGCACTTGCTAACATGGGCGAAAAGCATTGGGAAATAAAGGTAAATATTGTATACGTAGGTTTTAGTATAAAAAGACATGACCGCCCCGTGGGTGGTCAGAGAGTGCCTGTGACTGCTTGCAGATCAGACCTCTGTTGGGCAGACAGAAAAATTTTGTAGATAAGAAATAATAAACAACCTGAAGACCGAAAGCTGAAGAGTCCAGACTCGTCCTTTGCATCGCGACCACCAAAGAACCACTCTACCCGTGTCGGGGCAGAGACAGACAGCCGGACCCGACATACCTCTATCCAAAGCAATGCTGATTGGTCTTGGTCCCAGGCTTTTAATCAGTATACTGGATCCATGGGAGAACCTTCTGAGAAAAATTTAAACCTATCCACTGTAGTAATCCACGGGAATCAGGTATATGAGGAGCAGGAGTGGCAGGAACGAGAGCTGTGCAAGGAATCAGAGGAGAAAGACTGCCTCCCATGAAAAATGAAAAAACTTAAACCGTTCATAAACGTCTCGCTGAGTGATGGTAGATCTCAGTTCCATCGCCCGGTCCCGGTAAGCTGGTGCCCTTACTGGGAATTCCCCTCTCTGTAAGCTTTTTACCCCATGTTCCTTTTAAGATAGGGATCCCGCAAGGTGTAGTTCAGCAGGTGACTTACGGGGTGCTGGTCGTGCTGTCCTAACTGGCTGCCCACATTCTCCATTTGTTGCAGTGCTATGCAACTGAGTTCATCGTGTCCAAGGAGAGTGCAGCTGCTGTCCCCGCTTCCCCTGCTGTTTCGGCAGCGGGGATTCCCTTCCCCCCGCAGCCCTGGGTCTCTTTCCCACATCCCTGCGTCTCCCCACTCCCGTGGCTCCGGGTGTCCCCCCTACCCCAGCTCCAGGTGTCCCCCTGGTGGTAGCAGCCTCCGCCCCTTTCTACCGGCTGTCCCGGCAGTGGGGATTTCTTTTCTCCCCATCCCCTGCGGGACCCCCCCTCTGGGTCCTTCTCCTCCCCCGTTGGCTTTCCCCCCACCTCCGCTGGGTCCCACGGTTGCTCCCCTGGGTCTGCCCCCACACCCTACTGGGAGGGAAGCTAATCAGAAAAAGCCCTCCTATTTACACACCAAAGGCTCCAAGCATGAAGTGTACCCTGGCTGGGGCTCTAGTACTGATTCTAGAACATCTGTCTTTACCTCAGATAACAGTCAGACAGCGAATTTGAGGATCCCTGGGTTCAAATCAAAAGAGAAGCAACTTTGGATAAGAACTGGGAGTTCGCTGGAAAATTAAATGTCCTTGCCGCCCCAGTTAGATACAAAAGGGGGTTCCCCCCAAAATGAAAAACTATTCCTTATAAAGAGCTCAGAGAAATCTGCAGAATTTCCAAAGATTTTGGCCACTCTTCCCCATATTTCAAAAATCTCATACAAGTAACGTTCTCAACTCATGTGCTTGTCCCCTATGATCTCCGGCATGTTATGTCCCTCCTCCTATCACCTACAGAGCTACTTCTGTGGGAATCAATTTGGAAAAAACAATTAAAAACGTTAGTACAAAATTACCAATTGGAGGTTAGCCAAGCTTATCTCACTGTAGAGCATCTGAGTGGGGAAGGAAAATATGAAAATCCACAAGCGCAAGCCTGAAATTTATCCAAAGCTGTTTTAGAGGATATTAAAAATGCTGCCCAGAATGTTTTATTCCGAACACCTGATGGTACTACCCCACAACTAAGTTTTGCTGACATTTGTCAAAGCACTGATGAAACATATATTAAATTCATTGACAGATTAAAAGATACTATTGATAAGCAGGTCGATTGCCCAAGGGCTAAAGAAGAGCGGCTCAATAAACTAGCAGTATCCGATGCAAATGAAAATTGCAAAAAAATCATAAGGGCACTCCCTCCAGACCCTGAACCCACCATTCATCAAATGGTGGAAACCTGTTCCCGCCTCACAACCACTGAACATATAGTAGCCATGGCAGCCAGCAAAGGAGTAGCTGAAGCCTTTGTAGCACAAAACAAACAAAATATGCAATGCTGTAAGTGTAATGAACTTGGTCACCTCAAGGTGGAATGTGATAAGGACTTTGTGCAGAGAAACCCTTCCACTGGTTGTCCCTCTGCAGCATGCTTAGACTGTAAAGAACATTTTAAACACTGTCTGCAGTCTCAGTATCACTAGCAGATCCAGCATCAGCCCTCTCAACAGCAGCACCAGGGAAACTTCCCGCGGAGAGCAGGGCGGCCCTGTGCGATGACATCAAATGCCAAGCCGTTCTGTACCCCTTTCCCCACCATCCCGGAAAGCCCGAGGACCAAGAGACTGTCTGTGATGATGAGGAAGAGATCCAACTCTCCGAAGTCTACCAATACATTCAGGCAGGGACACGACGCACGCTGGTGAGCACCCTTTCCATACAGATTGAGGATATGAAGATCTACAAAATTCCAACAGGTAAATTTGGACCCTCTGATGGACCAAGGGACATTTTAATCATAGGGGACTCTAGTATTGGACCAGACCATTTGCAAGTACTACCAGAAGTCCAAACTGTGGGACCAAGGGAGGAAATTACTGTGACTGTCTCATGTGTACACCCACCTTGGTAATTGTCTAAGGGTATACCCAGTGCCCAAGCTTTCCTCTTGCCCACCCGGACTGACATTTTGCCAGAAAACCCTACAGTCTCACAGGCTGAGACTGTGGGCTCAGACAGACCTATTTTAGAGTGCAGTTTGTTTAACAAAGGGGACAAAGTTTATCTTCCAGGTGTAGCAGACACCAGTGCGGATGTGACCATCATTTCCCGCTCTGAGTGGCCACAGGGTTGGGAACTAGTGCCAGCCAATGGAGTCATTTCTGGGATTGGAGGAGCTGCCACCTCTATGTGAAGCAAACAAACAATCCTTATCCAAGTGTAGCTATGATATTTTCTGAAAAATCCCTTTTCAGGATTTTTCTCCTGAGAAGCTGAGAGGCCTCAGAAACAAAATGTAAACAATAATTATCTGCTGCTGTGGAATACAACAGGTGCATCTTTGATTGTTCTCATGTGGTTGTTTCTAATTAATGGCCAATCACAGTCCAGCTGTCTTGGACTGTCTGGTCAGTCACAAGATTTTATTATCATTCCATTGCTTGCTATTCCTTGCTAGCCTTCTGATTAAATCCTTTCTTCTATACTTTTAGCATAGTTTTAATATATCATTTTCTCTTAATATATATATATATTAAAATAATAAATCAGCCTTCTGAAACATGGAGTCAGATTCTCATCTCTTCCCATGTCGGGATTGCCTGCAAACTTCCACATCCAAGGACCTGAGGGTCAGGTAGTCACAGTAAGACGTTTCGTGGTAAGGGCACCCATCACCTTATCGGGTAGAGACCTATTGTCCCAATGGGGAGCAAGGCTAGAAATCCCCTCACCTTATTTGTAGGAAAGGGGGGAATGAAACAGAGCGGAAATTTTCCAGGGTAGAAATCCATTTCGGATTTAAGTGAAATGTGCCGTTTTGAATTATTAAGTCTGTAGCTTGCTAGCATAAGCGAACCTGTTTAGTCTGCTAGCTTCGCTGTGCTCACAAAAACTGCCTCAGCTGAGGAAAAAGGAATGCAATTTCTAAGCTGAAGAGATAAGAAGGGCCCCTTGAACTTTGAATCAAAGACAAAAGCCTAAAGCTGAGGCTGCAAGAGACCAAGAGAGGGACAAGATGACCAGAGAGTTCTCTCTGTACAAGGACTGATAAGGACTAATTGCAAGTTGTAACGTGAAACCAGTAAAATTAATATGCATGAACCTATTGTGAAACTCTATGCATATGTACAACTAAGGGGGGATAAAAAAGGTTCAGGAATTCTCAGGGGTGAGTATGTCCTTTAGAGGGGTGTGATCCCCACATGTGTCCAGCCCTGTAATAAACATACCAGCTTTACAACTTTTACAAAGTTGTGGAGTTAGGGTTTTTTTTCTGCAAATCATTTCCCCTGATTTCAGTATCCATGATTGTTTGGGTCTCAGACGAGATGGTGTGGTTCGTACCCACTCACCACTGTTCACTCCAATGACAGTCTGACAGGCTGGTTTTCATATGTATGCTTTTTAATATTAATTCTGTTACACTATACACAACCAGTAACAATGATAAATACTGCAATGGAAATGTTAAAAAAATATATACATAGTTCATGTTTTTGAAATCCCCCACTGTTTGAAATAAATTAAAGCATAAAATGGATGGTGGAAAAAAGAAAACCCAAAATAAACCACAACATGATTGATCTGTTTAATGCAGTACTCTACATGGATGGGAACAGAAGTACAGCAGTGTGCTACATGATCTGAACAGGAAAAAAGAAAGAAACACACCCCCTGCCCTATACAAGATGCAAATTGATGTTTCAAGAGTCAAAAATCTCCCAAACCTGGATAATAAAACCAATGGCCAAGTTAATGCAACATTAATGCACTCTGCATGTCAGATGATTTACAGGTTCCTTACATGAACTAAGGTCAAGCTACAACAAATTTATCTTCCTAATTAAAGGGTTATTCTGGTCAAACCCAATATTTAACTGTACTTTGCATTTGGATGTTTGAACAATGTTTCACTATGGGCAAGGACAACTGGAAATTAGTTTCCTGCTCTGAGATTTACACAAAAGTTGTGAGGTCTCCTCTCCTCCTGAAAGATATTTCCATTAAATACATCCAAAAAGGATCTTGCTTTTGGTGACCCCCAAATGCCTTCCACCATTGCCTCTCCTGAGGCACTAGACACCACATGGGGAAAGGAGACCTGGGAAGTATTTGGGTTGATTTTTATCCAAGCTAAGGGCATGAAATGGAAGTGCAGATTTGATCTGAACTCTGAGGAGTGCTGTCTGCCAGAAATGGCTATCTGGAGCCTGCTGAAAGCACTTTGCCAGCATGGGAGAAACCCAGCCTGTATCTAGGCTCTGGATAGAGATATGGTGTTTGCCATTAAGGTTGGTGTGAAGCTCCATACCTGTCTGGACAGTCAATTAACCCATTATTAATGCAGCCCAGAACTTGGCCACTGGAAGGTGGACAATAATCATAATACCAAAAAATCCCACTTTCTCTTAAAAAGGAAAAGAAAAGGGACAGTAGCTACTTCCTTCTGGTTTCTCCCAATGGATCCCAATCATTTGCCACCTATGCAAGATCAGCAGCACCAGATCTCACCATCATTGACAGAGTATATTCACAGTAAGGTTCATGTCTGTAAGGTGCTGCCAGGGGGAAAAGAAACTACTTGGGACATGGTTGGAGCCTCCTGTACTGCCCTGCTAGAGTGCGTGGGGAGGAAGCTATGGTACATGAGGAAAGAAACCCAAGCAGAGTTACTAAAAATTTAGACTTCTGATGGCTAACAACTGTCTGGGCTGCCTTGGGATTGGGTGGGAGAGGGGAGTGCAGAACTGGGCTGAGTCACTTTGGGTGCAACTGCCCCTGATGCTCATCACTAGTGCATAAGGGAGGGGGAAGATGATTGCTGCTTTGAGAAAAGAGGAGTGGAAAGAGGACGTCTGCAATATAACAAAGCTTGTGACTCTAGAACTATCCACTGGACATGGATACCAAAGTTTACCTGTGACAACTACCTATCTTTCTATGGTCACGACTGCTTTCCTTCCTTTCATGGTCTGATTCTTCTTCAGTTTGGAAAGCTGGGGCTGTTTGACATGATGGTCAGCACTGATTCTCCCATCCCAGTTCCCACAACACATGGTGACACAACTACAGTATGTACAATGAGGTCTGTAAGTCACATCTTAGGCACAGACCAACTGCATGCAAGTGGTGTCTGCTTTTAGAACCCTTCAGAAAGCTATTTAATGTTGGCTCATTTCCTTCTTTATTAAACTGAAGGTTCAATAACCCTTGTGGAAGGAGTAAAAATGGTTAAAAATGTGCAAAAAGGGGGAGAATAAATTTTTCTGAATTTTCTTCCCTGCAGACTTCATCCTTCATCTTTTTATCTGCACAACTACAGCCCTACCAGTGCACTCTGCCCCAGCATGGTGGGGACACAGCTGACTGGCTTTCCAACTGTGCCTCTGCTGTGGGTTTCCAGTCCATTTCACATGGGCTTATAGGCCTGGGACCTGGTGCTTGGGTCCCAGATCTCCCAGAGTGCTGAGCCTGGGAGGATGAAAGCAGCTGGCTCACACCAAGGTTTTACTTTAGCCTAGCTAACCCTCAGCCCCACTGCCTTCAGGTGGATGAAAAGAAACCCCAGTCTGCTCTCTGTCTCAACCACCATCACAGATGCTGGATGTCCTGCTGGTTTGATGGTTGCCTTATATTTGTCTCAGGACAGAGGCAGCTACAAGCCAAACACAGCTGCTATCCCAGCTTTTCCGTGAAAAAAAATTACCCCAGAAATCAGTGAGCTGGGGATGGAGATGAAGGTGATAAAAACCAGCAGGGATGTTGTGAAGAGAGCTTGTCCAATTTTTACAGCTATCTCAGTGGGTCTATATTACATGCCCCAAAAAGCTTCACATTTCCTATATCATGTGAACTTGAGGAAGGTGAGTAACAGATGGAGAAGGTGGAGTTACAGCTCTTTTTGGACCAGTTCAGAAGGAAGAATGCAGCCCAGGTAGACAGCAGTTCTTCCTAGTGAACTCATCCAGGGCAGCTGGATGGGCAACTACAGAATGCTGCTCTGGGAGGACAAACATCTCGGCAGATAATAGCAGTTATCTCAGCATGGCCTTTTCTTTTCCTGGTGCTTACTCTGCTGGTTTCCAGTGACACATTTGAGACAGTCACATTTTAATGAGACTTCTTTTGCACCTTCCACTCCCCGATGCAACCCTACCACCTCTATCACCATTTGTTACTTGTAACGACTCCACAGTCCAGGCACAACTGGTGAGATGGGTTCCTTCCAGGAGCAAATCCATCTTTTACTGGAGCAGCTTTTTACAGAAAGAGAAAGGCTCAGTCACCACCAGTTTCTGCTGACAACTGGGTCAGGAAAGCAATGGGAAGAGCTGCTATCCACAGGCATCAAGGAAAGATGCAACTTGTCCTGTTGCCCATGTTGCTCTACAACACTCAGAGTGCAACTGAGATAGTGAATGGTGATGGCAGGGAAGAGAGCATCGAATGGCTCCTTTGGGATATTCCCATGGCACTTTCATGCTCTTACTTTTAGCATCCATTTAATGATCTGAGGGTATAAACTGGCACTTTTGCCTGGGGTCTTCCTTTACTATTCTCCCTTAAAGCTCACACAGGGTATGGCCACTATTACCTAGAATGAAGTAGGCTTTATCACCTGGCTCCTGCTTGGCTCAGCAAGCACAGGCTACATGTGCCAATGTAAACATACCCTGGCTTTGACCTCTACCACCCTTCAGAGCTGACTCTTCACATGACCCTATTTCCACTTCTCACGTTTCAAAAGAACTATCTGAATAAATGGGCAGTGCCACAGGGCAAACTTGGCTAGGTTGAGCCTAAGGGGAAGGCATGGAAAAGTGCTCATTTTAAGGTGCTTTTCACCTTTAGAACATGGCATCCTTGTCACTTCCTTTCAAGGATTTCCTATGTAAGGGATCCTTCCAAACCTTGAACCACGTCTCATTATACAAACCCACATCTGTGACAGAGCTGCACAAGCCCTGTAGCAGAAGAGTCAGCAACTCAGCATAAAGGAAGAGGTTGTGATTTGGGATTACCTACACAAGATTAATGCCAGACTGACCAGGTGCATGTTTCTCACAGGGGCTGGCATCTGTATTTCAAGTCCTTGTTGGACTCCTAAATTCCTTAACTTCATTAGCAGTGGATGGTGCTGTTGTGCCACCAAATCTTTTTATGCATTCTTTCTGGCATCATGCAGATTGAGAAGTCAGTTGTGCAAGAGTCAGCTGCCAAATGTGTGAGAAACACATCCTTCCCAAACATCTGCTCCCAAAGTTCTTTAATCTCTTTACTAACCTCCACTCTGCAGCCTTCTGATGCATGTAAACAACATCAGAAAATGGTAAAGAGAAGGAAAGCAGAATTATGCTGCTTTTCTTTGTAGTACTTTGAAAATACATGCAAAACTTCTACAGAATGCTTTTTGCATCTTACTTGCAGAACTATACTATCAATGGTGTCCACCACACACTTGGCAACATCCATGCAGATGGATGCAGAGTGGTGGTAGGATCTTGTGAAGCCAGCTTTCTCTCCTGTGCTGCAGAAAGGAATGGATGTCAAGAGGGAATGTGACTTGTCTGAGGTTAGAGCAAACGTAGTATGTGACAACAGCAGTCTGACACCACCAAAGACACCTTTCAGCATTAATAAATCTCTCCCATGGGCACAAAGAGATGCCATGTCAAGACAATATCAACAGCCAAGCTCTGTGAAAATGTGCTTTCTTCAACTAGTTTTTCTGGTACTGACCTTCAGACTGAACAGTTCTAGTTCTGTCTTTTTTCTTAGATGAACACACTTTAAGATTTCTGAAAGCACATGGGTCTCGCAGAAATGAAGTATTAGCTGAAGTCATTATACATGGCTGGTCTGAACTCAGGAGTATGGTATTCTTGGGCAAAGACTGAATCCCTGAACTGAAGAGCATAGATAGACTGCAGATTGAATCCAATGTGTTTGGTGATAATTTAATGTGGAGCTAAGGACAGAGTGCATTAGATATGTGACACAACAGCTCTAACTAGTATTGACTCACAGTGAAATATCACCTATTTGTCCCTTTTACAAGTAAATGAATTGCATCATGCTAATCCTGACTAGCCTTGCCATAAGAAAGGATGCCCTCCTCTGTTCCTATTTCTGTGTCCCAGTTACAGTATAAGTATAGTTATGCAAATGTATCAGGTTTAGTGAATCAATTAAGAACTGATCTTCTCCAACAGGTAAAATCCTCTGACACCTCAGACTCACCCCTGATCTTGTAGATGGACTGGTTTCAGTGGGCAGCAGTAACTTCAGCTCCATCTCACCCTTCCCATTCTGGAATAGACACCTTACAAAACATCTCCAGTGCCTACACAAACCAAGGAGGTATCTCTGGACCCTTCTGCATTTGCTTTCCAGACCAGTCCATTCTGCCAGGCAGTGCCTGGCACTTTGATCAACTTGTCTTTTGTTTTATCATAGTTTAAAATAACTTATTAACCAATCATAAATTTTTGAGTTTCTTCTGGCTCCATGAACACAAAGAGGTGCATGTCCTACCATAGGAGGAAGCGATGACTTAAGTTTTATAGTGGAAAGCACTGAAAGCACTGCTGGCCTCACTACTGGATGTGACAGGCGGTGGAAGAGGTGGCTTGGCAACACATGCAGGTAGGGTTCACAGATTTAGGGGGAATTAGGTCGAGGTCCTCATCATCTGGGATCTCATCTAACCGGTACCCATCCTTTAGGAGCTGGATGTTCAAGTCTTGGTTGATCTGCTACAGACAAACAGACAAACAGACAAACACTTGAGATTTCTTCCTTCTGATGGCTGGAAGAGGAAAGAAGTCCTTTATTCTGAAATATATTTCCCTATCATTAGCAGCTGTCCCATCAATGAAAGAGTTCCAGTTTTTGACCACAGGTGAGGGCTGCTGTTGGGGTTTTAGTTCTCCTATTGTTTTTTGTGGTTTTTTTTTCCCTCATACATGTTGCTAGGAGACAATAACGACTGGCTACTTAAAAGGGACAAAAGAAGGTGTCACAGCTCAGGGGAGGGGTGCAGCTGGCTACTCTCTCTTTACATGGGGTTTCTCGTGAACAGCAGAGATACTGCAAGATTTAGACTGGGTAAACGGCATTGGGTGCAGCCCCTAACTCTCTTGTGCTCTCAGCATTCGGAGGGGAGAGACGCTGCGGTCGATGTGGAGAGAATTCGTCACCACTGCGGGATTCAGTCTCCTGCTGCCTGTCTTCTACCCTGAGTGGAGCTCTGTTCGTAAGAGTAGCCGTTGTACTGGGACTTTTTCCTGCCCTGCTCAGAACTGGGTCTGCCACTGCCCCGCCCCCGCCATTTCTTCTTCGTCACTGCTCCGAGCTTTTGCTATACTATAGCCCCGCACTCCCTGCCTGCCGAGAGGTCCCGCAGTTCCACCTACAGCCGCGGAGCTTCTGATACATCTCGTCCACCACCCCGGGATTTTTGCTCATTCCTGCCATTCCAGCTTGCTGCTTCCAAGAGTCCTGCTGGGGCACTGCAATCAGATGCCCCTGGGGTGTTTGTAAAGCAAGCCTTTCTTCCATGCCTTCTCATCTCGGTCAAGTCTGCCATTATCACATGCTCCCCGAACTCGTGCCACAGCACCCCCTGCAGCCGTGGGGGAATCATCACACCTGCCCTGCCCACCAAGAGCCACTAGCGCCCCTGCCGGCTGTGACCATCACTACACCACAGGGGAAAGAGCCTGCGGCTGGGAAGGCTGTTACTGGGTTTCTGGTTCTGTTTGTTGTTAATGCCATAGTTATTGTTGTTTGTTTGCCTTGTTATACATACTAGTAAAGAACTGTTTTTCCTATTCCCATATCTTTGCCTGAGAGCCCCTTAATTCCAAAATTATAATAATTCGGAAGGAAGGGTGTTATATTTTCCATTCCAAGGGAGGCTCCTGCCTTCCTTAGCAGAAACCTGTCTTTCAAACCAAGACACATGCCTTCTATTTTTTAAACTTCTTCCAGAATAGGAATATCTAGAGTAGCAAACTGATACAGTATTTTAATCTGGAATAATCTTTCCATAAAGATTAATCCCCATTTAAAGTAATGTAATAATAATGATAATAAACTGACTGGCAGCTGGGCAGTCCCTCCTTTCAGTCTGGGGCACTGTAGCAGTTGAAAGGTGGTAAAGCTTCTTGACTTTTTGTAATCTCAAATTCAAGTGCTGTCTAGCCAGATCTGGGTGAACAACACTTCATCAGGGCCCAGAGATGGTCCAGATCAGCTGATCTGGTCCCTGCTCTTGGACATTTCTCTGCATTTCAGAGGTATTTTGCCAAGGAAGAGATACAAATGGGAAGAGTTCCCAGTGGCTTGTGGGCATAATGGCTGTTCCACATCTTGGATGTAAAATAAGATCCTGCAGAAGCAGTACCTGGAGCCTGAACAACTAATTCACAAGAGACCTTGGGAATATATTCAGAAACAATGCAAAGGGATTAATAAGCCAGAGCTTCCCTGCCTTTTCTATTTGAAAGTGCAGAAGTTCATATCTGCAAGTCCTCCCTAGAATTTCTGGTGCTCCAAATAAACATGCACTGGGTGACTCTGACTCCCACAAGAACTGGAAATCACAGCACACCCTCAGATCCTTTATTCGTGTCCTTGACATGCATACAGTTTCTTATCTGCTGTGACAGAAAAGTTGATGCATTTGCACCACATGGGCCAACACTGCACGACTGAGCAAAACTGGGAAAAGCTTGAGTGAATCCAAAGGTATCTGTGATAACAGCCGATGGGCAGATCTGTGTCTGTGCCATGGAAGTGTAGGGATGGAGCCAACTGGATCGCCAGGAAAGACAGAAATATGACACAGTTTCTGCCATGGCCCCTTCCAGGCTCATAGAGTCTACATCACTGGTAAATTCCTTGTGGAGCTGTTTCTGGCAGCACAAGGCCATTCTAAGTTGTTTCTGGCTGTTCAACTATTAGCATTCATGGCAAAGATGGCAGGAAAGAATGTAACTCACCTCAGCTAATGAGTATCCTGAGGAGGAATATCTGGACATGTCAAAGTCATCATCACTGCAGGGAATGACAAGATGCAGCAAAGAAGGAAACAACAGTTAGAGAGACCTGTATTCCCTGGTTAGCCCTATCTTTCTTGTGTCATGAAGCTGTACTTCATCCACAGAGGAATTACATCAAGGGAGTCTGGAGACCAACTTTCATCTGAAACCCAGAGACCTTTCCATCAAAGTATTCTTTACTCATGTCTCTTCCTACTTGTTTACACACACAGACTTGTTACAGCATGTGCTGAAGGGCACAGCAAGGAAGAGTGCAAGTGTCCCACAGGAGCAGTTTCAGCAGAAATTCGCTTCAGTGCTGCACTATAGCATGAAAACTTGCTTGCACTGTAATATATATACATAAAATCTTATTAACCCTTTGCATACCTGTCTGTATCCAGGGCTACCAGTGGCTTTTCATCTGGACTCTGATCTAATGACGAATAGCCTTTATTGGGAATGATGAGCCTGAAATAATTAAATGTTGCCCGTTAACCATACAGTAAAGCTCAGTACCACACATAGTTTAGAGCAAAGCCATATATTTTGCTTTCTCTGTTTCACTTATGTTTTGGGGAGGGCTCATAAGGTGTATCCCAGAATAATTTGTACCAGAAATTGTCACAGTTCCCCCTCATTGTTGTCCCCACCCCCCCCCCCTCCCTTTGTGGTTTGGGGGATATCGCAAGATATGTAAGCTTAACCAGGACCCTGCAGGGGGGATGGGGGCAGGGCTAGGTTGTCTCTTCCCTTCTGGTTCAGGGATCAAGGAGAGTGCCCACGTGGGTGGTGGAGTGTGTGTATCTGGCCAGGGGTACTACTACATTGTAACTTGGTACTAGGATTGGATCTGCCTGCCTTCACCACTCTTGCCTGCTGCCAGGGGTGGTACCTAAACTGATTACTGCCTGTGAGTTTACAAAAAGAGCAATTTCCTCTCTTCCCCTTCACCCAAACCTCCATCACCACATGATGGAGGTTGCCGAGCTCACATTGGAATGCTTCCTGAAGCCAGGCAGAATCATCACACCTTCCCTGCCTCACCAGAGACTGCTAGCACCCTCTGCTGGCTGCAAGGTAGTCACTGCAGCTGTTGTCTCACCATAGCCACCAGCACCCCCTGCCAGTTGTGGTCATAACTACACCAAAGGGGAAAGTGGTGCTTAACATGTGGGAAAACTTTTGTTATTGGGGTTTTTTTGTTGTTTGTTCTGTTCTTATATACATATATATTTTCTGGTAAAGAACGTCTATTCCTTTTCCCATATTTTTGCCTGGAAGCCCTGTCATTTCAAAGTTATAATAATTTGGAGGGAGGGGGGATCATGTTTCCATTCTAGGAAGGTTCCTGCCTTCCTTAGCAGACATCTGATTTTTTTAAATCAAGACAACTTCCTTGCAAGTCCTCCCTTATCAGTGAAGACATTTAAATGGATGCAATTCAGAGGAAGCAGGCTGTGTGTCTGGGTAGTTCAGAGCAGTTTCACAGGGATGAACACTGGACATGCACTGAGAACACACTCCTCCCTGGAAGAAAAAACAGTTGGGACACTCCACACTTCATTCTGGTAAACCTGATCACTAGCATTGCTTGTTGTATCAAATTGCTCGTTCTTTCCTCTAGAAATTCTTTTTTTCCCCTCTAGCAATGAGTACATGACACTAGCAATAAATAAATGTGAGAAGGAAGCTGGGGAAATACAGAGGCTTGGTGCTCCTACTATTCTATTGAAAATCAAAGATTCAATCTTTCCTGCATGAGTTCCTACACAGACCTCCACAATACAACACTTTTGAGGTCTCACTCCTAAATTTAGTAATATGAGGAATATGAGCTGGTGGGTGCCGCACAAAAGTCCAGTCAGACTAGCTCTTTTAAAATTCTATTATTTTATAGACCTTTACTTCACCAGAAGTATAACAAAGGCTGATGATGACTCTGCACATTTAATTACTTATTAGATTTTATGTGTTGAAAAACAGGCTTCAGAGCTGTTGTAATAAGGAAAATACATTAATTCAGTGCTACCTACTTCACAACAGTTCTTTCATGCACAAAACTGAACATGAGTAAACAAAACATCAAGGAATCTAAGAGAAGAGCCCTTTGTGGTGCTATTTAATCAAATTTAAAAAATCACTACATCTTTTTCTTGAGAAATGTCTTCATTCATAATAATACAGAACGTCAATTTTTCTGCAACAGACAAAAATTGTAATTGTGTCTTTGCCCTCAATCAAAATCTTTCTTTTGCATCCTGATTGTTTTTATGCTTGCTTTCCATTGTCCTTGGAAAAAAGCCAGATTGTAGTCAGAACTGCTTTCATCTGCATGTGTCCTAGTATGAGATTCTTGTCTTGGTGGTTTTAATCACTTAATGTGAAATACGTTATGACAAAATCTGATTTTAGGTTATCCTCAGAGCAGGCTGCAATATCTGTCTGTGCAGAAGTGATGCAGATGGTGGTGTGGACTCTGCCTGTGTTACCAGATGATAAACGGCCTCTACCTGGTGAGCTAATACACTGCTTGTTCTCCAAAACTACTGGCCAATGGAAACTGCACAAGGCCCATTGTGTAAGAAGGAGAACTGGAAGTTCACCAGCCTCAGTGTCCTGCCACCTCAGCCAGGTCACCTGGAACATTGGGGTCTACTACCACCAAGGACCTCCAGAGAGACTCACAGGGCAGAAGAACACATATGTAAAGGGGAGGGGAAATATGTTAATGATTTCAGGGAAATGATTATCATGTGTATGTTTAGTCCAGGACAATCAATGAATATGTATGCAAAATACAGTATATAAACAGAAACTGTCCTGTACTCAGCATGCATGACTTTGGGAGGAGCTATCCCCCCATGTATCCAGCCAAATAAAGAATGCCTGCTTCTTAATGCTACACTGATGTTAAGGAGTTTTTTATTTTTTACCAAATTTTTGGTAACAGTTTTGGCAACCCAGGTGGAACATACTCCTGAATTTCAACGGATCCAAGGGATCACAGGACCTCCAGCCAGCACCGAGGGATTCTCAGGGAGAACCTTCGATCCCTAGTCTGAAGGAAATTGGAGCAAGACCCCTGGTAAGACAAAGGCATTCTTTACTTTAAAGGTGTTAACTTGCCTGTAAGGTGCAGCCAAAGCTTTGCAGGGCTGGATTTAAAGGTACCTAAGGTGGGAAAAGGGAAGGTTTAGAGTCCCTTCAAAAAGGGAAAGGTTAGAGTCCCTTCTAAGGAGCTCCTAAATAGTAATTGCTTATAATGGGAAAAAAAAACCTCGAAAGGGGTGTCACAGGTGTCACCACTGGGATGCATCTTGAAACATTGGAAACAAATTGGGGGTGATCTCCTCACATGAAAAACTTACAGAAGTTTGTAATCAGTTGTGGCTGCTTTACACTCTGTAAGATCAAGAGAAGTGGCCTAAAGATGGAACCTTACAGTAAAACACCATATTGCAATTAATGCTGCTTTGTAGAAGGGAAAATAACTGGGATAAAGTTCCTTATGTTGACTTGTTTTTCACTGTAAGAAATCATCTGGAGTGGCAATAGGAATACTGGAGGATCCCACAAGATCCATTAATTTTAGCACTTGAAAAGGAAAAGAAAGGCAAAGGGTTTCAAAGAGGTGTTGTTCTGCATGCAGCATAGGGCAGAGGTGCTTAAAGTGTGGAAGAGAGGACGAGGATGATTTACAGCTGATGGTTGCTCTGCGGCAATGAGCGGGTGGGGTGAATGATGAATTTCTGGGGAACATGGCTAGACACATATGTAGGTCATGGGAGAGTGGACTGGAAATGGAGACAAGGCTTTAGGGGATCATTTGGAAATCAACTAGCAAAAGAATTAGAACAATGGAGGAAAAATAACACTGGATGAGCAGTTTTACAGTATGTGGATGACATTCTGCTGGCAGCAGAGACCCAAAAACAATGCCTACAAATGACCATGAGTGTATTGAACTTTCTGGGACAGAATGGTTACAGAGTAACTAAAAGAAAAGCTCAAATAGGAAAAACAACTGTGAACTATTTGGGCTTTGAGATCACTCAAGGGCAGAGAATTCTTGACCTTGACAGAAAGGAAGCAATCTGCCAAACTCCAGAACCGCAGAATATCTGAGAATTACCAGGCTTTCTGGGAGTGGTCAGGTGGTGCTGGTTGTGGATATTAAACTATGGACTTTTAGTCTTTTAGTGAAGCCCCTCTATGAAGCCCTAAAAAAAACAAAGGAAGGACAATTGGTGGGGACTCCTGAGTGCCAAACTGCCTTCTGAGAACTGAAGAAGGCATTAATGACAGCACCAGCTTCCTGACTAAACCAAGCCCTTTGAACTGTTTGTGCATGAGAGGCAGCATTTAGCCCTGGGAGTCCTAAAGGAAAAGCTGGGAACCTGGAGGAAACCTGTGGGCTATTTCTCCAAACAGCTGGACAATGTGAGCAAAGGATGGCCAGGATGCTTGTGAGCAGTTGCTGCAAACTTTTTACTGATCCAAGAGGCCAGGAAGCTCATGACTGGACAGCACATAACTGTTTTTGTCCCTTGTAATATATGTGAGAAATAATTCATGCTATAAAAGAATGTATTTTATAAAGATTATGAAATCCAAACGAGTCTCTGACCACAAGCAGCCTGAGAGGTGGATGTCTATTCAAACTCCAAAATTCCTGGAGTCGGCCAGATAACGATCGGCATTTAGCTCAAGAATAGACACACCCAGCGCAATGATCACTGTTACCCCAAGTCATCGGAAACTGCCTAAGAGCGATCATCGCCCTGTGGATAACATCGATCAAGATAGCTGAAGTAGCCAGAAAGATACATGTGAATACACGACTTCCCGGGATTCAATCAATGCTGGCTATCAACCAGGAGACGGCGATTGTCCAGCTCTGCACAGTGAAAGAACCAACTATGAATGTGAAGAGTTACAAAAGAAACTGTGACTCCTTCTCCTCAGGCACAATAAACTGTATAAAACATCTCTGCTAGAAGTGACTCTCGTGAACGGGGGGGATTCGATGCGATAGAGGTCAGATCCAGGTTCACCCAGCACCAATCCCGGGCTCGACACTGTCTCTTTGGCTGTGGTGGTTTTGAGGACCGTATTTTGGTCGGGGAAAAAAATAAATAAATATTTTTGCATTTTTTTTGATAATTTGGCTTTTGATTGATCATTTATAACAATTCTGGTGACCCCGACATGATTTGAATTTGGGGTTCGGGGACCCCTCTCCGGTCAGGAGGCGCCCCGCTGATTTCAGTGGCCTGATGGGATTGGGAGTTCGCGAAACCAATCAAACACCGAACCGAAGCCAGAACTACAGCTAAAGAGGGATAAAACAGGCCTAGAGCTCTCAGAAACTTAAAATGATCCAAAGAGGGATCTCCAAGGCCACGATGCTTTTTTTTTCACTCAGAAAATTGGCGTGCATGAAGAATCCACGTGGGAAAGGAACCATGAGTACCGTGTGGTTGAGTGGGGTGTGATTGAGCGTGTGTGTGAGACGTGATTCTATCACGAAGTGAGTGTGGACCCCACGATCGCAGTTCCAATCTCCTGTGAGGGAAGTGGTCGGTCACGGGGGAAGAGACTGTTTTTTCTTGTCACACAAGGGACCTGAGACTCATAGGGAGTTCAGGGGATCGATCACGGTTGGGTCAGGAGGGGAAAAAACGTTCCCAAAATAATGTGGGAGCCGGTCCACCTTCTGATCTGGACAATCAGGTAAGAATGCTCCATACCAGTCAAAAGACCTGCGGAACGGTTCTCTGCATGGCTGAGTAGACTGGTAGTGTTTCACAGACTTAGGAAATTGACATCAGACAGAGCCTTGGGACTTGTGTCGAGAATCCCAGCCGAAGGACACAAGGTGAGAAAATTAGCAAACGGGTTTTTTGGGAAAATGGCATTGAGAAAGAGTAAGTGCCAGAAAAAGCCCCAGGAAAAACCTCCCCAAGATCCCAAGAAGGTTCTGCCTGAAATTCCGAGGGGAAGCCCGTTGGGATGGATGTTAGAACACTAGGACGACAGCCACAGGAGGGTGGGAAAGTCCAAGGAAAAGGTGATACATTTTTGATGGAAAAATGGGGGGGAAAGGAGATTGCGAAATATGTGGTTTGGCCGGTGTTCGTCACTTTTGAGATATGGACATGCAAATCCCTGTACGGCCACGTAGTTGATCACTGCCTGTCCTAGGGTGACGTTATGATGCTTGTATCCCCATTTGTGTGTGCTGTTTATGCTGGATATTATGTTCTGTGCCTTCAAGACTGGCTCTGAAGAGTGAAAGTTTTGTTTGGGTTTCTTATCAGCTGCTCCCCCATGGCTGGCGGGACACAGAGACGGGGCAGTAGCTAGTGCGTCTTTTGCTTTTTTGCTTTTGCTTTTTGCTTTGCTCTGGCTCTTGCTTCTTCTTTGCTTCTGCTTGCTCTTGCTTCTGCTCATTAGATAGTTTAGCTAAACAGTCCAAATTTCTTCCTGGACTGTTTCTCTGTTCCTTTTTTTGGACCTACTTGAACCCGCTCCAGACTGGGACCTGGGAACACCAAGAGTTTGCACCCTATGTCTGCAGCAGCTGCCCCAGTGCCGGAGGGACTGATAACAGAGTGAACACCCCCAAGAGAGACTTTCTGAATTTGTCATCTTTTTTCAGAGTGGTGAAAGAGTGGTGTCATCTGGTATTGTTCATTTTGTGCGCTGGGGGGTGCTGTGCCTGTTAAATTAACAGGTTCTTTCCACTTCTCTCCGAGGAATTCTTCCCAAACAAGTTGGGGGGAGGAGCCGTGTGGGTTTGCTTTCTGGAGGGCCCCCCCTTTGGAGATTCTCTCCCAAATTTGCCTTAAACCAGGACAGAGGAAATTGAGTACGCTGAGATGTGGAAATATGCTTGTTCGGGGTTATACCTGATCAGAGCTCTCAGATGCTCGGCAAACTGGGGCAAGGAGTGGGAACTGCTGGAAAACCTTTCATCTCCCTACCTTGTCCCTCCACCCCAGCCCACACCAGCCCAGGTACCTCCGCTGCCTGTGTTGCCTCCCGAGGCATCGATCCTGCAGGGACAGGCTTCAGCGTCGCCGCTCCCACCGGAGCTGGCTGCGGCACCTTCTCTCCCACGTGGGCAGGCAACGGCGCCTCCACTCCCATGCAAGCAGCCCCAGCCACCGACCCTTCCCAAGACTGAGGAGAAACAGGTATTTTCCCCAAAGAAAGCAAACTCTCCTCCGGCCCATCGAATGAGGCGGAGAACGAGGAGGGCAACCACTGGAGACAGTGATGACGAGGAGGAAAAGCCCCGTCTCTTCCCTTTACGGGAAGTACTGATGGCTCTGGGAATTATTGGCTTCGTACATGCGCCGATCAACACCGGGGACGTGAGGGCTTTCAAGAAAGAGATGGGGAAACTGATGGACGATCCTTTGGGGGTGGCAGAAAGACTAGATGAATTTCTAGGAACCAGCACCTACACGTACGAGGATCTCAATGCGATCCTGAGGTCGCTGTTCAACAACGAGGAGAGAGAAATGATCAGACAAGCCGCAGTCAGGGATTGGGAGAACAGGAATCCCCAGAGGGAGCGAGGAGATCAGAGGTGGCCGGACCAAAAGCCATCTTGGAATGCCCAGACTGAGGAAGGGAGGCAGAAAATTATAAATTTGAGAAATATGATAATACAAGGTATCAGGGAGGCTGTGCCAAAGGGACAAAATATGAGTAAAGTACTCAGGGAATGTCAGGGAAAGGACGAAACCCCCACGGAATGGCTGGAAAGGCTCTGAAAGAGCCTGAGAATGTATTCCAGGATGGACCTTGATTCAAGGATTGGGGCGGTTTTGCTGAGAACCCAATTTCTGGCGAAATCATGGGAAGACATAAGGAAGAAATTGGAAAAGATAGATGGATGGCAAGACAGGGAACTGCAGGAATTGCTCCAGGAAGCCCAGAAGACCTACATGAGAAGAAACGAAGAAAAGCAAAAGATTCAGGTAAAAGTGCTAGTGGCTGCAGTGAGGGAAGCACAGAAACAGGAACAGATCAGAGACTCGGCAAAAATGGCACTTGCAAAGAAGCAAAATCCTTCCCAGGGAAAGGGTTCAAACAACCAGAAGAAGGACATCGAGTGCTACCACTACAAGCAAAAGGGACACATTCGGAAGAATTGTCCCAACAAGGTCAAGGATCAAACTATGTTTCAGGAAGATTAGGGGTGTCAGGGGCTTTTCAGTTTGGGGTCCGGAACACAGAGGGAGCCCTTGATAAAATTGAGAGTGGGACCCCACAGGCAGGATATTTGGTTTTTAGTAGATTCCGGGGCTGAACAGACCATGGTGCAGCAGTTACCACGAGGGTGCTCTCTGAGCGATGATGCAATGATGGCAATTGGAACAAAAGGGGAACCTTTTAAGGTTCTGATCATAAAGAATGTCGAAATAGAGACAGAAACTAAAAAGTGTATAGGAAATATGTTATTAATAAAAGATGCAGACTTTAATTTGCTGGGACGAGATTTGATGGTGGCATTAGAAATTGGTTTAGCAGTGGAAGATTCCCAGCTCAAGGTGAGATTGTATAAACTCACCACCCAGGATGAGGAGAAAATTAATCCAAAGGATTGGTATGTCCAAGGGGAGGCCGGGAGGTTGGACATAGAGCCAATCCACATTGAAATTGAAAGGACAGAAGACCCCATTCAGGTCAAACAGTACCCAATCCCCATTGAAGGGAGGAGGGGACTGAAACCAGTGATTGATGAATTGATAAAGAAAGGAACGTTGGAGCCATGCATGTCCAGGCACAACACCCCGATTCTGGCAGTGCGAAAGATGAATGGTAGCTACAGGCTAGTGCAGGATTTAAGGGCTGTGAGTCAAAGGACTAAGACACTGTTCCCCACTGTAGTAAACCCCATAGATTTAGGAAAAGCACCATGGAGAATATGAACAATAGGAATGCTGAAACAGCAAAAGAAAATTCCTGTTTCCCTGTCCTCTGCCCTTAACCTATCTCTGTAACCCTATAAGGCAATGTCATGTTAACTCCTTACCATTAGTCAAGCTTGGATCCTTTCCAACCCTATAAAAGAAGCATACTGTACCCCATTAGGGGAGAAAGAAGAGCAGAGACCCTTCACAGACCTCCCCAAATAAAGCCATCTCCGTGGAACAGCCTGCGCCTTCTCCTTCTCTTCTCTCTCCGTCTGCTGCAGCCTCAAGCCCAGGGCACTATTACCTAGCAAGCAAAGCTGAAATCCTAAGAGCTTGCAATCACTATAGAGCTGATAATCACCATGCTTGCTAGATGGTAGCCCCGCGGCGTTGGCATGAGCGAGCTAGCCTCGGGCACCCAGTCCCTACTCAGGGACTGAGCTCCTGAGCCCTATTGCTCTGCTTTATAATAACGCCAATAAGAGGCTTTTTTACCCCACGGTCTCGAATCTTTATACCCTGCTAAATAACATCTCTCCCGAGGACACGTGGTACAGTGTGATCGATTTGAAGGATGCTTTTTGTACCTGTCCTTTAGCAGAGGACAGCAGACATTACTTTGCGTTTCAGTGGGAAGACCCAGAAACGAACAGGAAGCAGCAGCTCAGATGGATATTGTTGCCTCAGGGCTTTGTTGATTCCCCAAACCTTTTCGGGCAAGCACTCGAACAAGTGCTGAGTCACTTTGTACCAACGGAGGGAACAAAATTGCTACAATATGTAGATGATTTGTTGATTGCAGGCCCAATGGAGGAGGTTGTGAGGATGAGTACCATTGAACTTTGTGAACTTTTTAGGGGAAAAAGGATTGAAGGTGTCTAAGTCGAAGTTGCAGTTCACAGAGCCTGAGGTCAGATATTTCGGACATTGGTTAACCAAAAGGAAAAAGAAGTTGGATCCTGAAAGGGTGGCAGGGATTATTGCCCTGCCACCCCCACGGACAAAACTGGAAGTTAGGCAATTGCTGGGATTGTTGGGATATTTCCAGCAGTGGATTGAAGGATACAGCGAGAAGGTGAAGTTTTTGTATGAAAAACTCATGACAGACAGAATCAAATGGACAGAAAAGGACAAGGATGAATTCAGGGGGGGTCAAGGAAGCGCTCACAGCAGCACCAGTGCTGAGCCTCCCGGATGTGAGACGGCCATTCCAGTTGTTCGTGGATGTGAGCAATCACACAGCACATGGCATGCTGACACAGGACTGGGCAGGGGCCAGGAAACTGGTGGGTTACTTGTCTAGGCTTTTGGACCCTGTTAGCAGGGGCTGGCCCATGTGCTTGCAAGCGATTGTAGCTGTAGCACTGTTGGTGGAGGAAGCCAAGAAAGTAACTTTCGGAGCACCTTTGGTAGTATTTGCACCACACAATATGCGGGGCATACTACAACAGAAGGCAGATAAATGGCTCACGCGTGCTAGATTGCTGAAGTATGAGGCCATTTTGATTCACTCACAGGATTTGGAATTGCGGACAACAACCGCACAAAACCCAGCTCAGTTCTTGTTTGGGGAAGCTTCGGAGGAACTCGTCCACGATTGTGTGGAAGCAGTCGAATTGCAGACAAAGATAAGAGTGGATTTGGAAGAGGAGGAATTTGAGGTAGGGGAAAAATGGTTTTTAGATGGCTCAAGCAGAGTGATCGAAGGGAAAAGGAAATCAGGATATGCAGTCGTGGATGGGCAAACAGGGAAAGTGATAGAAGCAGGCCCCCTGAACGCGGGTTGGTCTGAGAGCCTTGAAAGGACTGAAGGGAAAGAAGGGAACAATTCTTACAGACTCTAGGTATGCCTTTGGGGTGGTTCATACCTTTGGGAAAATTTGGGAAGAAAGGGGGTTGATCAACACACGGGGACGGGGACTGATGCACGGGGAATTGATCCGGCAAATTCTGGAAGCAATAAGGGAGCCGGAGGAAATTTCGGTTGTCCATGTGAAGGGACATCAGGCAGGGATGCAGTTCTGGACCTGGGGAAACAACTTGGCAGACCAGGAGGCCAAGACCACGGCACTGATGACAGTAAGTACCCCGGAGATCGAAGGGATCAAGGTCCCTGACGACCCTCCTCAACCGTCCCCAAAGGAGATTGAAAGTTTTAGGAAGACTGGGGGAAAATTGGAAGAAGGTAAGTGGAAACTACCGGATGGGAGAGAATTAGTCTCTAAAGGTTTTACCAGGAGAATTTTGAGGAGACTGCACCAGCGAACACATTGGGGGGCTCAGGCCCTGGCTGAACAGTTTTTGAAATTTTTTGGGTGCAGAGGAATCTATGAACTGGCCAAACAAGAGGTACAGGGATGCCTGATTTGCCAGAAAATTAACAAAACTAAGGCAAGACAGGCAATCTTGGGGAGTCGCCCCATTGTGTACCGACCTTTTGAAAGAATTCAAGTCGATTTTACTGAATTTCCCAAGGTGGGAAGGTTCAAATTTGTGCTTGTAATAGTAGACAAATTGACCCATGGGGTGGAAGCTTTCCCCAGTCCAAGGGCAACGGCTCAGACAGTGTCCAGGAAATTGCTGGAAGAAATTGTGCCCCAATATGGGGTGGTGAATTACATAGATCAAGGGACTCATTTTACTTTGGAGATTATTAAGCAGATGGCAAAGGCACTGGGCATTAGTTGGGAATACCACACCCCATGGCATCCCCAGAGCTCGGGACAGGTTGAAAGGATGAATCAGACTTTGAAGGCGCAGTTGTATAAATTAATTTTAGAAACCCGGATGTCCTGGCTGAAATGCCTCCCTCTTGCCTTGCTTAATATCAGGACAATGCCTCATTCAGAGACGGGGCTCTCACCCTTCGAAATGCTATATTGGATGCCATATAAGCACGGGATGCCAGTGGGACACCCCACATAGGAGGACAGCCAAATTCAAACATATTTGGTAGCGATAAACAGAAACTTACAGGAATTGAGAAAACAGGGGATAGTATCTCAGAGCACCCCTCTGGGATTTGCTATCCACAAAATTCAACCAGGTGAGAGAGTACTTGTGAACGTGTGGAAAGACTTACCCCTCTCCCCTCACTGGGAAGGCCCCTTTCTTGTCCTTCTGACAACAGACATGGCCATTCGGATGGCGGAAAAAGGTTGGACACACGCGTCCAGAGTGAAGAAGGTCGAGCATCAGGAAGAGGCTCCCGAGTGGAGGATCACCTCTTCTCCAGGAGAACTGAAGATCAAGCTCCAATGTCCTCGTAAATGACCGACGGTGAACAGATAGGTTGTATACTGTCAGATTGTGTATGCTATCCGTTTGTACACTTCAAGTGTGAATATTGTCAAGGGGATTTTGTTATACATTGCAGAAGGGGCAGAGGCCAAAGGGTTGTGCACCCAGTGTCTGGAAGAGGAGCTTGAGCTGACTGACCGTATTCTAGCCTTAGCCACAAATTTAGGAATTATTGAATTACACTCACAAGAGTGGTTCCACATTTTTCAGAATGGGGTGCGTGGAAAACTCAAATCTAAGGCAGAGATTTTGGATGTGGAGTGTCGGAAGTCAATCAAAGTACTGTGTAGCTCAGATACTGTCAAGATCTCAAGGTGGGGCGCCTTTAAGAGGAGGTATGTGGCAAGGTCTGAGAATGTATTCCCAGAAGAATACTCCTGCTGCTGCGAAGATGGTCTTCCGCGCCGCTGGTGGCACCCCAGGGGGTGGAGGCAAAGGCAGAGAAGTATGCCTGGTGGGAATCCTGATTGGCCTGAGCCTAGCCATGTGCGGGACGCAGAGTCTGCACATTGAGACCCCGATCCATGACAGAAATCAGAGCTCCGTGGACGAGTGATAGTAAGTGCACTCAGATGGTCCCATTGAGCAAAGGGACAGGGGGATCTCAGCATACCAAGCCCCGGAGGAGTGCATCAGGGAGTCTGGCAGGTGCTGTTTGATAAACGGCACTTGGGTCAAATTGTGCAGATCAGGCAAAGAGATCTTGTGTTTGGATCTGAAGGCGGGGACGCAGAACGGGCAGTCAGACAAGCACCAACACCGAGTACTGAAAAGGAATGCAGAACCAATGTCAATCCCCATTTGCAGTCAATGTAACCGAACAATGTGGGTTGGGGGAAAGACAGAATCAATTTTTGTAGCATATCACCAGGTGAATCCATTGTGTTATGACAATTCAAAACTGGGAATGTGTGTGATGAATGGGAAAATGTATTGGGTGGAAAGATATAAAATTTGACAGCAAATTCACCCTGAACAGAGAGCCAACCATATTGGACTTAGCACAGGCAAACAATGATAGAGTCTGCCTGCAATATGATAGGGCTGTCTGTTTTGTGAGAAACAAAGATGGAACAGATCCTGAGGGAAAAATGAGAGAGATTACTCAGGAGCTGAAAAGGAGGGAGTCAGAACTGAGAAAGAAAAGGGTGGAACAGGAAAGATTGAAAACTTTGGGGGAGCAGTACGAACTGCTCGAGAAACAATACGCTGACGGGAAACTACCTTCCCAGGACCGGAACTTATTCATTGATTTAATGCAGGAAATTGCCACAGAATTGGGATTGTTAAACTGTTGGATTTGCAGGGGGCTGAAATCGGCAGAGAAGTGGCCATGAAAAGGATGAAGGTTTGGCTCTGGAACAGCTTTTGAAATGGGACAACCAAGGGTCTCAAAATTGGCACAGAGACCTGAAGGATGGGTATTGGATCAACGAGTGATTGGGACAATCTGCATCAGTCGAGAAGGGAAAGAATATACTGAAATGGTGGGATACACTCTGTGTATAACCACTCTGACAGTAAATTCAAACAGCAAGAGCAAAGTCTGGCAACCAGAACCTCCTACAGGGTACTGGAGTCAGAAAAATGAAACAAATTGTGATTGGAATAGTCAAATAGGACTTTGCTGGGTCAAGAGTCCCGGAGCTAATCCTTACCAATCCTTGGCAGGCCTGAGAGGATATTGGGGAGACCCAGGGAAAACTAATATCAGATGGAAAGCCTCAGATGGAATTTATTTGATTTGTGGAAAGAAAGCATACAGTGAGTTACCTCCAAGGTGGAAAGGATCATGCACATTGGGCATAATCCGGCCAGTTTTCTTCACTCTCTCCCAAACAAAAAGTAACCTACTAGGGGCTCCTCTCTATGAAACCCTGAGGAGGGAGCAAAGAAGCTTGAAGAAAATACCTGTCATAAGTGGCAGGCAAACTTGGGGGGAGGAGGAGTGGTCAGCAGCAAGGATAATTGATTATTATGGGCCGGCCACATGGGCTCAGGACGAAAGCTATGGATATAGGACTCCAATCTATCTACTGAACCGGCTGATCGGGTTGCAGGCAGTGGTGGAAATTGTGTCAAATCACAACTCAGAGGCCCTGGATTTGTTGAGTCAGCAGCACACTCAGGTACGAGAATTTGTGTACCAGAATCGAATAGCTTTAGACTATTTGCTGTCCAAAGAAGAGGGAGTGTGTAGAAAATTCAGTGAATCAGAATGTTGTATCGAAATTGATGATTATGGAGAAACCATAAGAAGATTGGCAGCTGAAATTAAGAAAGTGACCCATGTCCAAGTTCAGAAATGGAATTCGATCTTGCAGTCATCCTGGTGGGACAGATTATTTGATGGGGCCTGGTGGAACAAAATAATGGTTTTTGTGCTGTGTTCAGTACCAGGAATCCTATTCCTCCCATGTCTAATTCCTTGTTTTATTAGACTGATCCACTCTGTGGTACAGGGCATGGAGATAGCTGTAGTGCCCGTGGACCCAGAGTTGGCTTCCGGAAACAACATGTCCAAGATCATGAGCCTGGGAGAAGGGAAGTGTGCAAGCAATGCTGCCAAGGTCTTGGCAAAATTTGAGAAACAGGTCAAAACAAATGGGAACAATTATAATGGTTATCAGGGAATCCCGCAAGGAGAGCATGGAATGAGAATTTAATAAAGCTTTCTCTTTGTAGGAGATCCTTAAAGGTGGAGGGTAGAAGTAGGAAGTAAATAGTAATTTGGGATATAGAGGGAGCATGAATTAATGGGTTGATATTAAAGGGGAGGGATTGTAATATATGTTAGAAATAATTGATGCGATAAAATAATGTAATTTATAAAGATTGTGAAACCCAAAAGAGTCTCTGACCACAAGCAGCCTGAGAGGCGGGTCTATTCAAACTCCAAAATTCCTGGAGATGGCCAGATAACGATCGGCATTTAGCCCAAGAATAGACGCACCCAGTGCGATGATC
The DNA here is from genome assembly GCF_023055355.1 of Agelaius tricolor. Taxonomy (NCBI): domain Eukaryota; kingdom Metazoa; phylum Chordata; class Aves; order Passeriformes; family Icteridae; genus Agelaius; species Agelaius tricolor. The sequence goes on from NW_027269281.1 coordinate 8,388,880, forward strand.
ACCGTTACCCCGAGTCATTGGAAACTGCCTAAGAGCGATCATCACCCTGTGGATAACATCGATCAAGATAGCTGAAGTAGCCAGAAAGATACATGTGAATACACGACTTCCCGGGATTCAATCAATGCTGGCTATCAACCAGGAGGCAGCAATTGTCCAGCTCTGCACAGTGAAAGAACCAACTATGAATGTGAAGAGTTACAAAAGAAACTGTGACTCCTTCGCCTCGGGCACAATAAACTGTATAAAACATCTCTGCTAGAAGTGACTCTCGTGAACGGGGGGGATTCGATGCGATAGAGGTCGGATCCAGGTTCACCCAGCGCCGATCCAAGGCTCGACGCTGTCTCTTTGGCTGTGGTGGTTTTGAGGACCGTATTTTGGTCGCGGAAAATGATAAATAAATCTTTTTGCATTTTTTTGATAATTTGGCTTTTGATTGATCATTTATAACATCCCTCACATGGTAATATCTGTATTAGAGCAAAAGGGGGGGCACTGACTATCTCCCAGCAGGATGCTTAAATACTAAGTTGTGCTTTTGGAACAGGATAATGTGGAATTGAAGACGACAGCAGCCACAAATCCAGCTGTGTTCCTTGATCCAAAGGCAGTGGATGAGGGAGCCCCAGCACATTATTCTCTCCAAACTGTCAAACAGGTATATTTCAGCAGAACTGATTTGAGAGATGAGCCAATAAAGAATCCTGATTTAGAATGATTCACAGATGGGAGCAGTTTTGTTAAGAAGGGAAAACAGATGGCAGGATATGCAGTGGTGACCATTACTGAAGTATTGGAAGCTTGATCTTTACCATGTCATCACAAAAGGCAGAAATAATAGCACTAAAACAAGCATTGCATTGGTCAGCAGGCAAAAGGGTGAATATTTGGATTGATTCTAGGTATGCATTTGGTGTAATTCATGGCCATGGAGCTATATGGAAGGAAAGAGGACTGCTATCAGGGCAACAATCAGCTATTAAACACAAAAAAGAAATTTTACAACTTTTGGAAGAAATTAAAAAACCAAAGGACGTGGCAGTGGTGAGTTGTAAAGCACATCAACCTGAACAAACTAATGTTATAGTGGGAAACTGATAGGCAGACAAAGCAGCTCAAGGACTAGCTTAAAAAGTCATCCTAGTGTTAGCATCAGAAATTGACCTATCTGAATTTAGGCTTAATTATGAAAGTGAGGATCAGTGCTTAGCAAACACATTAAAAGCCACTAAGAATCAGGAGGGATGGTGGCTAACAGATAGCCAACACATTATAGTTCCAACTTCTGTAATGAGAAAAATAATGGAAAAAAGAACACAACAAAACCTATTTGGGGAATTGCGTCCATGATACTAGTCTCCAAAGCTCTGTACTCAGCACAGGAAAGACTGAAATAGCCAAATCAATCCCAGTGAAATGTCCAATTTGTTTAAAAAACAATCCCATATATAGGAAGAGGCCACCTCCTGGAAATTTAAACAGGGAAATTTACCTGGAGATTATTGGCAAATAGATTTCTCTGAATTACCCAGGCAAAGCGGGTGTAAGTATCTTTTAGTATTGGTAGATACATTTTCTGGATGGTGAGAAGCCTTTCCCTGTCACACCAATAAAGCTAAGGAAGTGGTAAAAATCATGCTTAAAGAAATCATATCAAGATTTGGGGTGCCACTTGGGATGTCCACAGATAGAGGCCCACATCTCATAGCAGATGTGGTGCAACAGCTAAGCAAAACTCTAGATATAAAATGGGTCTTACACACACCTTGGCAACCACAATCAAGTGGGAAAGTGGAAAGGATGAATCAGACTTTGAAACGACAAATTAGCAAAATGTGTCAAGAAGCTTCCTTAAAATTGCCACAGACCTTCCCTCTGGCTCTTTTGTGAGTCAGAATTCAGCCAAGGTCAAAAACCAAACTAAGTCCCTATGAATTGCTGTACGGATGGCCGTATCAAACACCATCCATTCCCAGAGAAATACATTCAAAGGGACAAACAGATTTAAATCTATACTTAACTTCTTTAGGAAAAACTCTTGCTGTACTCCATTGGTTTATAACCATATCAGGACCAGTTGCTTTGAATGCACCCGTTCACCCATACCAACCTGAGGACTTTGTATATGTAAAGACCTGGAACTCTGAACCCTTGAAAGAAAAGAGGAAAGGACCCTTTCAAGTTCTCCTGGTAACCTACACAGCACTTAAGGTAGAAAGAATCGAACTCTGGGTCTATCACACGAGGGTAAAACCAGCAACCACACATTAAACACAGCAGAAACAAGATTAATTAACATTGTGCAAGGGTTTTTTTGTATATAAACCCTATTGTTTTAGGTATAAGATATGATTTTCTAGGGGGATATTATTTATTGGATCTAAATGAAGATGATAAATAATTGCATAATTATAATAATAATAGAAACTATGTTGGTAATCTCTGGGGAAGGGAAATGTGATCTTAAAGCTAGTGCAAGATTTTGGCAGATTACAGAATGTAACCTCTATAACAGCTTGTTTGCCAACACCAACCTCTGCAGAAAATCCAGTTCTGTGGGGAGCTTTAGTCAGCAATTTGACAAAAATTTGGGAATACGTGGAAAGGAAATAGCACCCATGCTAATTGGTCAGGGATGGAAGGAGAATATTCCTTATAATGGACACATAAGAATGATACTGTTGAGAATTGTAATATCTCAAAACCAGATCTGGAAATAACCTCAGGGAATATTTATTGGCTGACAGACTGCACTAATACCCCTTGGGGATGTCAAATACCAGAAATATGGAACATCCCTCAAATGGGACAAAGGGAAGATATTCATCCAGTTCAGTGGTGTCTAGACTGGGAAGAGAATTCAGGCCTCCCAGAAGACCCCTTACAGGTAGGTATAAAATATTCTGATTTAATAAGGTCAAGGCAAAAGAATCCAAAGATAAAAAAAAGTGTAATTGCACTCAAGTATACACTTGTACTAGTAATAATCCTGACATACAGTGACTCATGACTGTGGCTCAAGATCTAAGGTAAGGATGTGTTTGTAGAAATTATTCCACCTTTCTTAATGACACCTGGTGTCACCTAACAAACGAGACTTGGAAAGGTATAGACTGTCAACAAGACATGGCAAAATCATTAGGACCCACAGTATGGGTGGGAAGTAATGGAATCCGGCCCACACATTTGCCCCTGGGAGAATCAAGAGTACAATGGACACTGGGGGTATTAACGTGGTCCCTTGTGGAAGGAGTCACCACTGGGAACCCGACTACGGGGAAAAGTTAAACGTGATGAAACATGGAAATACCCTTGTACAGGAACCATAATGGGATGGATTCTAGAATCCATCTTCACTCCACAGATATCTACCTTCTGGAATAGACTAACCATACACAGTTTGACTCTGAAAATGGAAACTTTAGCAAATGCAACTCAGTTGGGGTTCACTGAAATAAAAGAACAATTGTAAGCCATAACTAAAATGACCGTACAAAACAGATTTGCCTTAGACTTAATGCTGCTACATGGAGTATGTGGATACTTGAATTTAAGCAACAATACTTGTGTCCACATTCCAAATGTGACTGCTGACTTGGATGATCAAATACAGAGGATAAAATCAGTTGATCCATCCAGCAGAGAATTAAGGGCAGGATTAGAAAGTAACTCATTAAACAAAATATTTAAAGGATTTGAATTTTCTCTAACTGGTTGTTGGCCTCTCTTTTCCAAAGTATAATTGTGATCATAGTAATAATTGTGATTATGATGCTTGCTTTAAACTACATAAAAACATGATTGCTAATGCAACATGAGGAACTTATATGATGTTAGTAAAAAGGCAAAGTGAGGCTTATGAAGGCTTGCAAAAGAAGACAAGCTTCACAAGCCTCAAAGGGGGGGAATGTTACCAGATGATAAACAGCCTCTACCTGGTGAGCTAATACACTGCTTGTTCTCCAAAACTACTGGCCAATGGAAACTGCACAAGGCCCATTGTGTAAGAAGGAGAACTGGAAGTTCACCAGCCTCAGTGTCCTGCCACCTCAGCCAGGTCACCTGGAACATTGGGGTCTACTACCACCAAGGACCTCCAGAGAGACTCACAGGGCAGAAGAACACATATGTAAAGGGGAGGGGAAATATGTTAATGATTTCAGGGAAATGATTATCATGTGTATGTTTAGTCCAGGACAATCAATGAATATGTATGCAAAATACAGTATATAAACAGAAACTGTCCTGTACTCAGCATGCATGACTTTGGGAGGAGCTATCCCCCCATGTAGCCAGCCAAATAAAGAATGCCTGCTTCTTAATGCTACACTGATGTTAAGGAGTTTTTTATTTAGCCGAATTTTTTGCAAGACCAGTGCTCATAGTGAGTATGCCAGCAACACCCCAACCTTGTTCACATATTATTATTTGCTCTTAGGGAGACCAATTGTGTTATAGATTCAGAACATTTTACCTCTAAGGCTGGCTGTGCCCCTGACCCAGAAGACTGAATAGTGAACGCTACCTAGTACTAGAAGCTGAATGTAAGAAATTCATACAGAAAATACAGAACAAAAGCCTTAAGAAAGGAGGAAAAGGTGAAGTAGAGACTAGGAGAGGTAATGTGGTTTCCTTGAATGAAGGAAAACATATTTGATGAGGAGAAGAGCAGAACTGTTAAAAATGTGGACATGGCTTGAGCTTATTCTCCTCCTGCAGAGACCAGAGGAAGTCAACAGTTTAGACTTTAAAGAACTACCATAACCTGATTGTTTTGCAGAGTATCCCACTGGAATATCTCCCATTGTACTGCAGTCATTATCCTGTGAAAAGTTGCTTGAACAAGCTTGTGGCATTTCTGCCTTCCTGGGGTTCCCTGTTTGTGGCACAACAGACAAAACTATTTTGAAGTATTACTAGGGCTATGCTTGTGGTGCTGCTTGGCTCTCAGAAAGCCAAGGGAGCTGGGAGATTAAGAGACATGGGCCAGTGAGACCCTGTGCCAGACATCTCCCAGCCATGTGGGAACAATGGAGCTTGGCTACATCTGCTGCTAAAACAATGGCTTCAAACCTCTGTTTTGCAGATCCCAAGGGATGCTTCTAAAAGCTGTGTGAAAAGTAACTAAGAAATGCAAGTCTACTGCCAACAGGCTCTGCTTGGCAGTGAAGGCATCCACATGTCCTCTGAACAGTGCTCAGGTGTACACAACTGACTGAACTGGCTGTTTAAAGCTTTTGTTGATGGGTGTCATTGCTCAGTCCTTTCCCACCTAAATCACTCTTCTTTTCATTGACAGCTCAGAAAGGGCAGCCTCTCCAAGGAGAAGTCACTAATTTTACAAGTAGGCACCTGTACATATCCCATCTTCTCTCCCTTAGCATCTTCCTTCACTAATTTCAGTGTTTCTAAACTTCTCAAGCAGCAAATCTTCTACCATTCCTCTTGGAAAACTAGCGTTCAGCCTATTGCCAAAAGAAACCATTTTTTTTCAGCTTGTATTTGGAAGACAAGAAGCATGGAAAAGCCAGTGGGAGCATCTGCCCAATTTCTTGCTGCCACTAAGGGTCTGCCTCCTTTGTATGATCTCAACAACCAAACAGAGCAGTGAGCAATGCAGTATGTTCCAACATCACAGGGGCTTACAAATAAAACTTGACAAAATCCTGGCATGATTTATGACTACTACTGTGGGGTTTGGGAATTAATTAATTAACAGAAAGGCTCTGATCTGCAGTTCCCTTTCTATGTAATATATGGTAATTCAAGCAACTTTATCATATTCTGCTGTTATTCTAAGTGAGGTCCTCCTCTAAAAACTGCAAAGCATATAATCCTGTGGACTCAGGGGAGGTTCCTTACTCCTGAATGCAGGTAAATGATACATTGGTGTACGGAAGCTTGCATGGAAACAATAGAAATATTCTAAATGAAAGTATTCATCCAATAACATCCTTTTTTACAGCAATTTGTGGCACTGTCTGATACTGTCATACAGAGATGTGCCAAAGTAGCTCCAGCAAAGTATGACCATGCTGTTTCAAATGAGGAGGAGGTATATGGCAAAGTACACAGAGATGGATTGTTAACAATCCTTTTTAAGTCAATAAGTATGGAGAAGGGGCCATCATCAAAAAGGAACAGGGGAACTACTGTAATAAAAGCAGCCAAAGCAGAATTAAGCTTTAAATCAGTTTGTGTTACATGAAGCAGCATCATACACTCTCCTGCTGTCAGGATTAGGTGTTATGTGAGACTACCCAGAACATGTAAAACAGTCATATCAAATCCCTAATTTCAACCAGGCTGGGCTTCCTCTGCCTCCTTCAGGCTGCATTGTCACCAGTCCTGAGCCCAGCTGTCCCTGCATCTCCCCAGGGGATGGAATGCAACACAGCATTTGGGCATGTCAGCACCAGGAAGGGTCATCACTGCTCTTGCAGTGTTTGGCAGTAGGCAAATAGCAATGACCATTATCCTTGCCCATCCTAAGATCATTAGGGATTGCAGCTTAAAGCACAGAGGAGTGCTTTTCCAGTCCTTTACCTTGTTCGTGCCATCACATTGTTCTTCTTGGGCTGCTGATTAACTGGGCTTCCCATGTTGCCATTCTTCAGGAAGCCCTTCTGAGCCAGCTCCCTCTGCTTCTCTGCATATGGGATACAAAGAGGGAAAGCAAAATTAGGGCAACAGCCTGGTTAGCCACCATACAGCTGCAGAAACTCAGATTTGATTGATGCTGTTGAGTCGGGGATGGATGAAATGACTCCATGGTTAAGAAGGCGAAAAAGAGGTACTTTATTAAGAGGTAGCGTCCTTTTATAACCAGGATCGCTAAGGTGAAATCTGATTGGTCTCAAAGTAAAAACCTTTCACACTATTGGTGAACTATGGATAGCACACTCTGAAGGTACATATCTATAAACAACATGAACAGAAAGAGAGATAATAATTGTTTTCATTCTTCCTCTCTAAGTTTCCCAGGCCTGAAGCCTGGGAGAATTCTCTTCGACTGAACTGAGAATCTCCACATTTGATAGTGATAGTAAAAGATTTTAAAATCATAGAAAATTCCGGGAGTTAGAAAGAAAGTTAGGCTTAGTAGGCCCTGGGAAAATGTTAAAGGTAGGCCCTGGGAAATGTTAGGCCTTGTATTTGCTAGATCGTGTGAAACTGCACCTGTGTAGTCAGTAGATGATAAATGATATAATTGTTAGATGTGATTAGATATAATTATTGTTTAAAGAATCATGAGAAACTATATTAGGGGTTTCATGGGGATCATGAGAAATCCGTGCTTGGATGAAATCAATGTATACAGTAGAACAATGTAAGTTTAATAATTATTATGTAAGTTATATAACGATAGAATATAAAACATGTTCGGCTAGAAACCATGTTGGGTCAGATTTGGGTCTGTGTACCCCTGACGCCCAGAGCTCCTTAATAAAAGCACCTGCATATAATCATTCTGTGATTATGTGTTCCTGAACGCTCACAATAGCAGCAAAATGCATAGCAGAATTAATAGCAACAGACATTACCTCTCCATCTCTCAGGAAAGGACAGCTGGATGAGCCGTGTCCCATTGTCTCCAAGGTCACCAAATGCTAAAGCTAACATACCCACTGTATTGGGTCTGACTGAGGTAAAGTTCACAGCCCTCATAGTGCTGTGCTTTGCGTTGGTAGCTGGACAGGTGTTGATAACAGACCATTGTTTTGGCTACTGTTGAGCAGTGCTGTCCCTCTGACATTCCTTCCCCCATCAAAGGGGGTGGGAGTGGGTAAGATCCTGGGAAGGGACACAGGGACACAACTGGGCCAGCTGACCCAAATTAGCCAAAGGGATATTCCATACCATATGATGTCAGCTCAGATATATAAAGCTAAGGGAGATGTGATGTGACTCGCGGGGGGGGCAGGGGGGTGGGCAGGAGACAAAGACCACTCACCCCAGTGTTCATGTGGCAACAGAGAGAGTTTATTTCCCAAGCCCTTCCCTATACAGAGCATTTGAAAAACCCGGTCTGGATACTTTCATTGGTCAGATCTCTACATCCCTTCAGGTTCTGGCCAGTGAAATGCCTGCGGTCTTAGGAGAGATGTAATTGGACGAGGCCCCTGTCAGTCAACCCAGGGGCTCCTTAATTCACACAGTACAAGCCAGCCTGTGTAGCAGTGCGGGGGTTTAGATGGTGGTTGCTGCTACCTATTTCCCTAATAAGTATCTCCTGTGGAAATGCCGCTTGGGTAAACATTCAGGCAAGGCAGTCAAGTCCACGCACACCACACTCACCACGGCAAGCTCAGCGAAGAGAGGCAGAAGGGCCTTTTATATAGTTAATTCCACTGAGGTTTATTTCTGCACACCAAAGGGGAAACCAGAGACAAAAGATCAACCATGTGCTCTCCACAAGGTTTAAGTAGGGGAGGCTATGGGGGCGGTACCAAGGAGCAGGGCAAAGGGGATTGGCTTTCAGGGAAGAAGGGGCTGGCCACCGTGGCACCACAAACAATGAGGAAACAGGGAAAGGAGAAACCAGGGGAAGTTGGGACATATGGAGAAAGGAACTGGGATGGATCAGTGTTGTGCAAGACTCCATAGGGAAGTCTTTTCTGTCTGCCCAGATGGGAAAACTCTATGGTAAGTCTCTCTAAGGGAGGCTCTGGGGAATTCCCTGAGGGGAAAAGATCCAGAGGATTCCACAATTCCCCTGTTTTTTCTTACTAAGAAGACTTCCCCAATGGACTTCTGCAGACACTTAACTAAACAGGGAAACATGAGTAAAACAATAAAAACAATGATTACAATTGAAAAAATTTCTTAAACAAAAGATGAATCCCATCCTGTCAACCCCCATTGTCCAAAAAGTTTATTAATCAAGAGAGAGTCTTATAATCTTTTGGAGCAGTAGAGAGTCATCTGCTTCTGTGACGAACATTTGTGTTTACAGTCTTTTTCCTTCTTCTGCTCCACACCACCCAAGCTTGACCTCTTTCCTGTCTCTGGGGTTCTGGGGAAGTGTCTCTGGGTGCTGTATTTGGCGACTTGATAAATGGCTTGACATTCTTGCCAGGAATCCACCTTGGGCCAGATTCTGTGGACATGCAAGCATAGCCTCTGCCCCAAGTTACTAATGGAATGGACCCATTATTTGCTTGAATTTGGGGTCTTTGATCAGCACAGGGGGTTTCTCTGTGAGCTGACCTCTGCTAGTGTTGGTGCAATGGGGGGTTTGGCTCCATAAATGAAGTATTAAGAAAATTGATGACATAAAGAGCGTTACATAATCTTTCTACATTTGGTAGTGTTTCAACTTCCCCCATGCTGCTGATCAAGGACTCTCTTGAGTGTACGGTGAACTCTCTACAATAGATTGCCCTGCTGGGGAGTGGGGTATGCCAGTGGTGTGCTTCACCCCCCATTGATCTAGGAACTGTTTGAAATTTTTGGAAGTGTAAGCTGGACCATTATCTGTTTTGGTGGCTTGGGGGATGCCTAGGGTGGAAAATGATAGAAGAAAATGCTTGATAATGTCTTTGGCCTTTTCCTCTGAGTGGGCAGATATGAATACAGCCCCAGAGAAGGCATCTATGGACACATGGATACATTTCTGTCTCCCAAAGGGTGCGTAGTGTGTGATATCTGTTTACCACAGCTGTAAACTTTTGAGGCCTTGGGGGTTAACCCCAGCCTCCATAGAGGGCAAAGCAAACTCCTGGCAATTGGGGCAGGAGCCCACAATTGCTCTTGCTTGCTCCCTTGTGATTTTGAACATACGGACAAGGGCTGGTACATTTTGGTGAAAAAATTGATGGCTCAATTTGGCTTGATAAAAAATGTCTGGTAGGGTGGCCTGCACTGCCATAGCTAAAATATCTTCTCTCTGGTTCCCTTCTGTAATTGGTCCTGGGAGGTCAGTGTGTGACCTCACATGCATAATGTGATATGGTTGCTCTTGGTGGGAGAGGAGGTATGTTAACTTCGAAAGCAAGCTGTATAAATCTGGATTTGGTACTTCCTTTAATAAGGAATGTTCCGCTCTTTCCACTATTCCAGCAACATAAGCCGAATCAGTAACCAGATTCAAGGGTTGTCTGAACTTCTCAAGGGCTCTGACAACAGCTGCTAATTCTGAAATTTGTGGGGATCCCTGAACAATTTGAACATCAGACTCCCACTCCTGAGTGTCAGGATTTTTCCAAGTCATAACTGACTTATGGGATTTTCTGGAGCCATCAGTTAAAACAGTCAGTGCCTTTAAAGGAGTTCAACTCTTAAATTATTTTTGAACCAAATTAAAACACCCATGTCCTGGATTGCCAAGCAAATTGTATTCTATTTGCCATCTGTATGGCAGTTGTCTTCTGTTTAGTGGGCAGTTTCTCTTATCTCTCACAACCACTCCTTCCTGCGGGGAGACATCTGCTGATAATAGGCTATTGAATGTCACTGCATGACTGATAAGAACTATGTCATCCATTGTGAGATGCTCTGCCCAGAGGGAGGAGCCAAGCATTCTTACCCAGATATAATCTTGAGATTCTGGAAGACCAACACGGCTTCTCCACTGGATTTCCCAGAGGAACAGCTGCCTCTTCCACTGGATCTTCAGAGGAAGACTACACCCTTCTACAGGATCCCTGCCCAAACAGAACCACACCTGACACTCCAGGAGGAATGCAGCCACAATTCCAATTGGACTGCTACCAGCACCCTGACCAACAGGGTGTCAGGTTGTATTCTGACTCTGTCAGTGTTGTTTTGGTTTGCTTCATTGTTTATTTTATCTTTTTACTTTCTTCCCTAATAAAGAACTGTTATTCCTGCTCCCATATTTTGCCTGAGAGCCCCTTAATTTAAAATTTATAGCAATTCTGAGGGAGGGGGTTTGCATTTTTACATTTAAGGGGAGGCTCCTGCCTTCCTTAGCAGACACCTGTCTTTCCAAACCTAGACAACTCATTAAATAGTTTATGTTTCTGTAGATGGACAGAGATTTGACCTGGGTATCTGCCAAGAGAGAACTGGAGGTGTTCATTGGTCTGGAGCAAAGCTTCCAGATCACCTGATGTCAATGGAAGGTAAATACATGTGAACTCACACCCTGCTAAGGTTTTGAGGCGTGATCTGACTTCTATAATGAGCTAAGCCATCAACTCTGGGGTGTTCTGATAGTCTTATGTGGTTGGTGCAATCGGAACACCCACTCTATGATTAAAAGCTGGTCCCTCAGAGTGGGGTCCCACATGGATAATGAGCCCATGAAACCTGGATGACTTACCCAAGATGACAAATTGGAAAGGCAGGGTAGGATCAGAGCGGTGGGCTTGTCTTAAGCACAGTGCCTCTGATACATTTTGGATTCCTACCTGGGCTTCGGGTGTGATGGTTCATGGAGAGTCGAGGTCATCAGAGCCTCTCAGGAGGTTGAAAAGGGGTGCAAGGTACTCGGTCGTGATCCCTAGCAGTGAACAAACCTAGTTTATGCTTCCACATAACTAATGTAGGTCCCTCAGAGTTCTCAGACTGTCCTTGATGGTGAGCTCCTGAGGTACAATGGTCCTTTCGCCAATTTGCAATCCAAGGTAGGTCCACGGGCAGGTGCGCTCAGTCTTCTCTGTAGCAATTTCAAATCCTGTTCCTTCAATGGCTTGCATAGTCTTTTTGAGAACCATCTCCAAATAATAGTCAGTCTCAGTGCATACTAAAATGTCATCCATATAGTGAAAAATAATGGCATGTGGGAATTTTTCTCGAATGGGCGAGACGACCATCATTGTGGAGTGCCCCTGTTCCTAAGTGGTGGGAATTTGATTGTACCCTCCTTGTGTTGCTAATAACTCCTCCCTTGACCCAAACCCTAACTCCACCCCCGTGATACCCTATAAAACCCCATGACCCTGCCTTTGCCTGGTGTTTTCATCTTTGTTCAGCCCCTCCTCCCCAGGGGTAATAAATGGATTCTTGAGCTTTATGAAACCAAGACCCATCTCGTTTGTTCCCATGCCCAGCACCAGCAGCTGCACCCTCCCTGGACACGATGAACTCAGTTGCAACGTAACGCAACAAACCTGCACTGTGATACATGGCAACAGGGAGAAAAGAGGAAGATGGGGCATTTGTGATTCTTCAGTGTTTGGCTCCTGGAGGAACCATTACGCGTGCTGAAGCCCTGCTTCCCAGGAAGTGTCCGAACATTGCTACTGACTGACCTTTTTTTCTTTAGCTTATGCACACACAGGTTCTTGCTTATTACTGTCTTTTAATATGGGAAATATGTATGTTAATGAAAACTCAGAATTTTAGAAGCATATAATGTACTCAGGCAGGTGGAGGAAAACAGAAAGATATATATAACTTATTTAGCAAGTTTGCAAAATTACAGAACACAGTTTGTAACAGGAATGTAACTTGCTAGGTAGAAACAACTTGTAACAGAACACATAAGAATTTAGTTGCTAAGTAAAGGCAATAAAGATAAGAAAACTCAGTAAAGCAAGACTCAGGTATTGTTGAAACCCATAAAGCAGAACCTTTTGCTTAAGGAGCCAGCAAGAACCAGGCCCCTGCTTTTGGCCAGGACAAACTGACCTGGGAGAAAGCCAAACCTCCACTGCGCTTGCCCAGAAGAAAAGGTCAAGTGGCAAACACTGAAGAAGATGATGTTACTTCATTGAAGACCCCTACCCCTGACCACCAGGAGGCGTGCCACCACCAAAGACTAATTATAATATGAAGCGCAAGAAGGCGGAGAATGGGCGGGGAATGGGCTGGCAGGGAGGTGTGGGCTTGGGGGATCAATTTGTATTTAAACCTGAAACCTGTCTCACCAGGTACGCATGTATGGTGGAAATATCCCCTATGTGTCCCAGCTGGAATAATGCATACCTGCCTTACAATTTTAATTGTAAAGTCCTTATTTACCAACTCACTTTCACTGTGTTATAGATGGATAATGAGATGATTGGCTCTCGCAATTAAGAGATAACTATTGTGTGAATATTAGGAAAACCTTTAGTGATGTATAGTTATGTTACTGTAGTTTAGATGTCCTCTGTTCTCCCTATAGTTCCCTTTACCCCCCCCTGTATTGTGACCATCAGACAGCCGGGGTTGTCTAGGGCAAGTTAAAGAAGGCGTGCACGAGTCCCTTACCTGGGGCAGTTGGGAATGGAAAAGCTTGTTGCTTAGGGGGCGCAGCATGACAACACCTGATCTCCAATCAAGTTACAAGAAAGATATCGCTAAAAGAGAGGCAGGTAAAGAGATGAGGGCTGGAGAGTTGGGGACACGCTCTCTCTCTCCTATGCTGGGCTTCGGAGGAGGACGGTCAGACCTGCAACTTGGGGAAAGGAATTCCCTGCCATCACCATAACCCAGCAGGGAACTTTTCTTCTGCTGCTAGGCCCCACATCCCCCTGCCCTACCAGGTCATCCCACAAGTTCCAGCTATTGCCATGGAGTTCTGATACATCTCGTCCACCACCCTGAGATTTCTGCTCATCCCTGCTGTTCCAGCCTGCTGCTTCCAAGAGTCCTGCTTGGGGCACTGAGATTGACTGCTCCAAGGATTTGTGAAGTAAAGCCTCTGTTCCATCCCTTCCCGGCTGAGCCACTATTGCCATGCTGTGGTGGTTTGACAGGAAATGTGTTTTTTGGGATGCTGTGTTTTTGGCCAATGGATATTCAGACTTTAATATTGGCATTTAACCTGGCCATTGGGACATGGACACGCCTCTGAGAACACGGGGTTAAAAGCAGAGCTCTCCCCTGGGAGGGGTCTCTTGGGTTTCTGGCGGGAAAGAGTTCGGGTCTCTCCCCCGGCCCAGCTGCTGGCTGGGCAGGGGGAGGGGAAAGCCATGTGGCCAAGAGAGGTAGGCCTGAGCCCCGGGGTGGAAGGGTGGAAGAGAGAAAGAGAGAGAGAGACACCGGGAGCCATCGGGCAGCCCCCCCTGAGAGACAGAGAGAGAGAGAGAAAGAGCCGCTGCCTGAGACTGTAACCTTGAAACTGGATAAACATGGGCCTGTGCCGGCAGCACGGCTGGGACGGAGAAGAGGGGGGGGGGGTTCATCCGGCTGCTTGTAGGAGCTTTTAACCCCTTTTTGGAGAATGAGAACTTTACAGAACATTGACCTTTCCTAGAAGATAGAGTGGAAGATGAGGAAGGAATGTGCAAGTGTGAGAGAGGTCTGGGCAAGTGAGAGATAGTAGAAGAGTAGAGAAGAATCCTAGTGGGAAGAGATGATGGAGTAGCTTTTGCTGGACTCTTTTTGTATAGCCATGGACAGAACCAAGAGGGTTCATTGTTGATGCCCCTCGGCCCCAGGGGGTGAAAAATATATGGGGGGGACAGGTCTCCCAAAGGAGAGATTGTGGGGACAGGTGTCCCAGAAGAGAGATGACGGCCTCAGAACCAAGAGGGTTCAGTGTTGATGCCCTTCGGCCCCAGGGGGTGAAAAATATGGGGGGGACAGGTGTCCCAAAGGAGAGATTGTGGGGACAGGTGTCCCAAAAGAGAGATGACGGCCTCAGAACCAAGAGGGTTCAGTGTTGATGCCCCTCGGCCCCAGGGGGTGAAAAATATGGGGGGGACAGGTGTCCCAAAAGAGAGATTGTGGGGACAGGTGTCCCAAAGGAGAGATGGACAGACCCAAGTTCCTTGTGACACAGAGACTGCATTCTAGGGGGAGGCAATGGCCTCAGAACCAAGAGGGTTCAGTGTTGATGCCCCTTGGCCCCAGGGGGTGAAAAAATATGGGGGGGACAGGTGTCCCAAAGGAGAGATTGTGGGGACAGGTGTCCCAAAGGAGAGACTGTGCCTTTTTTGGATCGGGACAGAGCATCCTTAAAAGACAACCCTAGAAGCAGTTCTGGTCCGTGTTCAGTGGTGAGAGCACTGGACATGAAAAGGAAGAAGTCACCACGGCAGATGTTCTCCGGGCGGTGCCACGAGTGACACGGAAACACACGAGGCTTCGACTGTGTTTCCAGGGGAAGCCCATGGCACAAGAAGGACTCCTCTCCTCTTGATGAACTGAGGATTGATTGTTTGAAGGGTGGTGCTGGACCGAGAGTTGGTGATTTGAGAAACAAATGTATTGTGTTGGAAATTTGGTAGGGGGAGGAGGAAATGCATTTGTGAAGTTTTCATTTTCCCTATGTGTGGGTTTTATTTTATCTGTAGTTGTAGAGTAGTTAATAAAGTTCTGGTTCTTTTTCCCTAAGTAGGAGCCTGCTTTGCTTATTCCTGGTCACATCTCACAGCAGAAACCAGGGAGAGGGTATCTTCATGGGGGCACTGGCATTGTGCCAGTGTCAAACCATGACACATGCGCTGCGCGAACCCACGCCAGAGCTCCCCCTGCAGCCATGTGGGGATCACTGCACCTGCCCTGTCCACCAGGAGCCTGCCAGTGCCCCTACCAGCTGTGACCATAACTACACCAAAGAGGAAAGTGATGCAGCCGAAAAGGCTGTCACTGGGTTCCTCGTTCTGTTTCTTACTTATGCTGTGGTTGTAATTGTTTTGTTTGCCTTGTTATATATACTAGTAAAGAACTGTTATTCCTATTCCCATATCTTTGCCTAAGAGGCCCTTAATTTCAAAATTCTAATAATTTGGGGGGAGGGGGTTTACATTCTCCATTCCAAGGGAGGCTTTCTGCCTTCCCTAGCAGACACCTGTCTTGTAAACCAAGACACACCACCATTTAGTGTTATCCCAGCCTAGCTTGACACCAGGCCTGAGTTATTACTGATTCCCTTTATGGCAACTCAACAGACTAACACACCTCACAACAGAAAATGTTGACCCTGCTTCTCTTCCTGGCAACCTGTGATGTCACCTGTGTGTCTTTCTCTTTTATCTCACATTGATTCTGGGAAGTGAAACATTCTGCAGCTGTATTTTTAAATAGTGTATTGTTTTCTTAGATTTTCAGAGTGTGAAAAATGCTTATTATATGATTGGCTCTTCACAAATATTAAAATGAATACTATATGTGTTATGTTGGAAGTTATGTTGTATTAATCCCTTTAAGTAGTGTGGTACATATAGTTTTTAGGCTATAGCATAATATTAAAATAGAAACTATGTGATGTAAGATACTTTTTGTAACTGACCCAAGGAATGGAAAAGATAACCAAGAAATTCTTCTCATTATCCTCTCTGGATGGAGATACAACAGGATTCCAAGAGAAGAATTATTGCCTCCTTATTGGGAAGGCCCAGACTCCGAGGAACCAGAGAAGATTGATTTACAAGATGAGGGGGGAAGCTGAAGTTAAGCAGAAAACACCCTTTGTTTGAAAAGAATTTTTGAATCATATATGAGATATATGAATATGCAGCAGGCTATTGCTTTTAAGGGCTAATCCTTTGTTACCAAGCTATGCTTTTTGGGGCTTAATGCCCAAGAAGCATCCAGATGTCTGTAATTCTTTGTTTTTATTGTCCTTTATTGTCCTAACTCTGATTGTCCAAATTCTTATTGCTTTAATTTGTATTACTATTTTTATAACCATTTTATTACTATTAAACTTTTAAAATTTTAAAACAAGTGATTGGCATTTTTCACAAGAGCTTGTTCTACATGCTGCTGAAATGTACCTTAAAACTTTGACAGTACATCAAGATTTCTTTGTCTATTCAGTGCAAGAAGTATTTAAATCAACTTCTCATTTAGGAGAGACTGTTCTTAATAACTTCTCACCACAGATTAACAACTAGAATTCAGGTCCAAAATTTAAGCCTTCTGCAGATATGCAGTGTTTGTGATGCATTATTACATTCTTGCCTCCAGTAGGGATAGGAGCCCATGTACAATCAGTTATTATATAAACTGATATTCAGTTTTCTGGTTGAAAGTCCTTCCTTGTTTCTTGTGGGAAATCAGTTGGATTGAGCTAGCAATTAGTCACAAAAGTTGAGCTAACTGTTCCAATCTCATTCTGCAGTGCTAGACAAGGCTTGTAGGGAAAAGCCAAGCATGGAGCCAGTAAGGCAGGAAAGGGCCTAGTTAGAAACATTCTCCAGAGTGTGAAAAAATGTTGGGAACTATTTTTGTGTCATGCCTGAATAATAAGGGTTTACCAGACTGCTGGCTGGGTGTCTTGGGGATGATTTATTATCCCATACAATTTTTGGGGCTTTTGATCTGTTTTGTTTTGTTTGTGCCTGGAGTGGCTGCTGTCCCCACCCCACCCCCCATCCTCGCTGGCTCTGGGACTATGTTTGGGAGCCAAGTCAGGGTTTCTGGAGGGAGTTGGGGGCAGGGCGAAAGGCTGCCCTTCCTCTTTCAATGTGGTCTGTTCAACTGGACACATGCAGCTGGTATCTCTGACCAGGGATCCTGCTGTTTCTGTGAGTTTTGCCTGCTTCTTTTTGATTTTTTTGCTTCAGCCCTGTGACTGAGCTTGCTGGCTTGGCGTCTTTTGCTGCTCTGCTGTTGGGAAGCCCAGATCCAGTGCATGCCCCACCAAGACTTGGGAACACCCTTGTTTTCCCACCAGGGGCCTGCCCCCCTACCCTCCACACAGCCCGGACCTAGGGACCAACTAGTGCCGGTGACAAATCGCAAAGATCCTTTTCCCTACTGTGTTTGGGAGCCAGACTGTAAATGCCCAACCCCTGCCATACCTCTGCCACTGCTCTGGGTTTGTGCTACACTGCAACTTTTCACCCTGTGCCTTCCAGGAGGTCCTGCCATTCCAGCTTGCTTCTCCTGAGGTTCCTGCTACAGCTCCTTTTGCTATCCAGAGGGGGCACTGTGATCGGCTGCCCCTAGGGGTTGGTAAAAGAAGCCCCTTCTCCCTCCCGTCCTGCTGACTGCATCCACCATTGTCCACGTGGGAGGGAGACGGCTGAAACTCCTGCCACAGGGCCCCCTGCAGCTGCAAGAGAATCATCAAACCTGCTCTGCCTGGCCGGGAGCCACCAGTGCCCCTGCCATCTGCAACCATAATTACACCAAAGGGGAAAGTGCTTGCAACCAAGAGAAGGCTGTTATGGGGTTTCTGGGGGAGGGGAGAGTAAGATTCCACAATTTCAATATCTAACATTTATTCAATTTTTTTAAATTTCTTTTTCTGTGCCTTATGAGCACCCTATTTTTGGTTAATAAACAGGGGTTTTTTTCCTCTTTCACCCCCTGGTATCCATCTCTCTGATTAGCAAAATAAAATGGAGTTATTGAAGCCCTTTCTCCTTAGAGGAAACACTCATTCCAGTGCGTTTTCTCCTGAAATTTGTCTTGAAACTGAGACACTGGGGAACTGGTATAGTTAATTTGTTTTGCTTCTGCTTCCCTGTAGTGTGTGAAATGTGCTGAAATAGTTTTTTTTTTTTTTCTTGTGGACTTTATTTCCTCTGGAGAGAAAAGCACCTTTTCTCACTTGTCTTGGGAAAGTGGCATGCCTACCAGGATGTATAAGTGTAAGATGTGCCAACTCATTCCTTTCCACATAGGTATAAGCAGGGGGACATATGTCCAAGGCCACCTTTTTGAGGCTCAAATAAACATCAGAGATGCCTAGAGATTGTGGTGATGAGCATGACTGAGGAACCTGAAAAGAAGACTGCATACTCCTACAAATCTTGCCCAGCTTTCCTGCTGCCAATAGCTGCGTTGAACAAATGCTCATTGAACTTGGCAGGAAAAGGATCAGACTAATAACTCGCTGGCATGAGATACAAATTCAGACTAATTTTTTCACACTGACCACAAATACACAGCACTGAGACAAGCTGCCAATGCTTCAGGAGGCTGTATAATTCACAAAAGGCACTTGACTCAGAAAAAAGGTTACAGGTTTCATTTTCTGCCAAGACATTTAAGGCCTGATGAAGCCTTTTAAATGGACCATCACACTTTGCTTTCTGTTGAATGCTCAGTACAAGCACTAATGCCCTTTAACTCAGATTTCTCATTCGGTCAATGAATCTGGACTTTTATTAATTGTCTTTTTCCTCCAACAGATCTCCCCATGATTATTTCTATGCTCTTACTGAAGGCTATTGCAATGTGTGGATCTGAACAATATGAAATTTCTTATTAAACCCCTTCTTCCACTTGTAGGCTTGGAGTGAACATTCCTAAAGCAATGTAAGTGTGGTAGGAGCATCCATGCCAGTGTCCCCAGCTAAATATCTTAAGCATGAATCAACAGTTCATCTTCCCCTTGGATGCTATGAATCCTGAGTCACTGGTGGCCAAAATGTGAGGGCTACCAGGAGGAATGGAAGTCTCTCTGTATTGGATTTGTGGGCCAAGTTTTGGTAACGGGGGCTAGAAGGGTGGCTCCTCTGAGAAGCTGCCAGAAGCTTCCCTCATGTCTAATCCCTCCCTGTCTTTATCTCAACTTATGAGCCTTTTGCTTTATTTACTCTCCTGTCCACTTGAGGAGGGGAATGATAGAGCAACCTTAGTGGGCACCTGGCATCTAGCCAGGGTCAACCCCACCACAGCCCTAGGATGTTGGGACAAGCTCCTAGAAGGTGGTAGAGATGCACATGATTAATTTCAGGCTTTGAAGCAAGGAAACCATCTTTCTGAGCCTTACAAATATTATGAACCACTACTACTTCCACCATCACTCAAAGAAGCTGTTTGGAAGACAATGTCCTGAAGTAATTCTGGGCTATAATTCCATCACACCAACCATCAGGTCCATCAGAATGGGGTAATGAAATTTTTAGTGCCCATTTTGTGCTCAGTGCTTCCTCCTGGCATAGCAGGTGGGGTTTGTGAACTCCATTTCTAGGTAGTGAGGTCATTCCCAAGCTTCCAGCTCTTGGTTTTAGCCCCCAGATGTTTCTTTGAAGGCCAGGGCCCCAAACTCTAAGCACCTAAGTTCCTTCTAGAAATGTGACTGATTTAGGGACTTCTGAAGTTGTGACTTTTGGGGTCTGAGATTTTAACAAAAATCTGTGATTTCACAAATTCAAACAGTTCTCATATAAGCTGCAATCAAACACATAAACCAACACAGTGAATAGATGAAAGAAGGAACTAAAACTTAGCATTGATAAGTAAATGGCATTTTTCTTTGAAGTTTGCCCCATATTGGCTGATGATACACCCAAATGAGCATGAATCCCACGATCACAATTCTCCATTGACCCAACTGTGCTAACCTTTGTGTGAAACCTGGAAACTATGCACCTGGGGAATTCTTAGGGCATGAAAAGCTAAGATGCTCTTTCCTTCTCAGTAATTCCAGACACTCCAGTATGGTAATCAAGTATTCATCACTGGACTGCATTCCTACATGTCTTCCCCAGCCTTGAGGCCACTGTTTATTGGGGGCATGGCCCCATCAGAGAGAATAGGCAGTTTGCTCTCAGCCCTTGGCAGTTTCTGCCTCTGGCTATGAAAAGACTCTCCAGGTTCAGAACTGCCTGTGCTGCCTGCAGCATTCAGTATGTGCAATGAACTTCCAGGAAGGCTACACAGCTTGATGGAAAAGTCTGTGTTGACCCTATTAAAATAGTTAACTCAGGGCAACTCTTGGGCACCAGAAGAATGAGGAAGGGTTGGTAACAGTCACTCCCAGCAAAATACGGGGGGAAAGGAACATACAAGAACAAATGAAGAAATAACAAATATCAGTGCTCAAATTATGCTATTTACATGGTATTTGCAAGTATTTGAAATAAGTTTTTTAGTTTCCATTTCACTTGGCTGTTCTACATTTTATCATTGTACCTAGCAAAATACACCCATGTGGTTTGTTGTCTTCCTTCCCATGAAGTGGCTATGGGTGACTATGCACACTGAGTACAGGTGTGATGGTTTGCAGAGCCAACAGGCAATCATTAGCAATGGCAGCAGGGCTGGTACAGTTTGGAGAGAGACAGCTTCCTGCTGGCTTTTCATGAATTTTCTCACCAGACATTTCTTTGAAGAAACAAGATAGAGCAGAGGAGGCTGAGAGGGCATGAAGTAGCCTGCATGTGCCTATGACATTGTCCTGCTTTAGGGCAAATTTGGGAGAAAACCTCCAAAAGGGCGCCCCTCCAGGAAGCAAACCCACACAGCCCCTGCCCTCAACCAGTTCAGGAAGGATTCCTCAGAGAGAAGTGGAACCTGTTTATTTAACAGGCAAAGCACTCCCCCAGCACACAAAATTAACAATACCGGATGACAACACTCTTTCACTGCTCTGAAAAAGATGACAAATTCAGAAAGTCTCTCCTGGGAGTGGTTGCTCTGTTATCGGTCCCTCTGGTGCTGGGAATAGCTACTGCAGGACACAAAGTGCAAACTCTTGGTGTTTCCCAGGTCCCAGTCTAGAGAAGTCTCGAGTGGTTCCAAGAAAGGGAAAGAAAAACAGTCCAGGGAAAATTCGGACTGCCTAGCTGTGACTGTGGTCACAAGGGTTTTCAGGATGAAGAAGAGACGAGAATGTTGACTCCATGATCAGAAGGCTTGATTTATTATTTTATGATATATGTTACATTAAGACTATACTAAAAAGCAATAGAAAGGAAAAGGTTTCTTCAGAAGCTAGCTAAGCTAAGAATAGAAAAAGAATGAATAACAAAGATCTGTGTCTCAGACAGAGCAAGAGCCAGCTCTGCCATGAGTGGTCAAGAAATCCAAACACCCACAGGAGACCAATCATGGGTCTACCTGTTGCATTCCACAGCAGCAGATAACCATTGTTTACTTTGGTTGCTGAAACTGCAGCTTCTCACAAGGAAAAATCCTAAGAAAGGATTTTTCATGAAAGATGTCTGCGACACCTAGCTAAACTAACTAACAAGCAGAAGCAAAAGCAAACGCAAAAAGCAAAAGCTGCCCTGTGTACTGCTCCCGTCTCTGTATCCCACCAACTGTTGGGGGACTGAGCAGACTGATAACAAAACAAAACAAAGTTTCGCTCTTCAGAGCCAGTCTTGAAGGTACAGAACATAATATCCAGCATAAACAAAACAACGACTGGGGATACAAGCATCATAACGTCACCCTAGGACAGACATGAAGAAGTATCCCTAATTTAGAGTCTGAAGATCTCGTCTGGTCATTAGCAGCGTTGCTGTGTTGGGTAATCTACCTGGCTCTCCATGCTTGAGTGGAGCCAAGCAAGATTAGCTTTGGTTTCAGTGGAGAGCTCAGAGAACAGACAGCTGTGCTGCCAGCCTGATGCAATGGGGAATTTGGCTGACCAGTGTCATTTTAGAAAATCCTGGACATTGTATCAGAAGAGGAATATGTGGAGTGGCATGTGTGTGTTCATCTGTGTGTGTATGTGGGGAAGGGGTCCAGGATCCTTTCGATACCACTATACTACTCTGTACAGCATGAGGGACATGTCTTTGTCTGGATGTGCAAACCAACAGATCACATCTCACCCCTCCTTTCTTATCTATCTTGACACTTCATCTTTAAGGCACTTTATCCCCTTATGACATTAAAATAATTTAAAGAAAGAAGATAAATCCATTTAACAAGCTAGCTGCTAGCTTCACACTAGCCTGTTCTGCCTGCTGGCCCCATCTGGGCCATTTAGCATCTGCTCCAAGTGCTGCTTCAAGGTGAGTGCTACTGGTGACAAGACAACAGCCAAGGAAGCCCACAGAGCTTCCAATAAGACAGAAATAACACTGAAGTATATAGGAGCAAATACATGCTGCAGACACGATCAGGACCATAATCGGATCCTGTCTGGCAATGGTCTCATGATATAGCTGCACACAAAGGTCCTCAACAAGATGGTGCCCCAGCATGCTGAGCACTCAGCAAATCATTCCTGCCCTGGTGTGCTTTCACCTGCCTGATTCAGGATGTCAGAAAATGGGCAAGTAATAGAGAACACACTCCCATGGGGAACCTCAGAGAAAATTGCATGTAAGTCAAGAGGAGCTGAATTCCCCCCTTCCTACCAGGAACAGCTACAAACCTAATGAATTATTTCAATAAATACTGTATTACTCAGTGCAATTTAAAATGGTTAATTGTTTAACTTGCTGGATGTGTCTAGCTGCTTTATAATGAGCCAAGATAGTAATGGAGAATGGGAAGCAGAATGGACTTAATGTGAATGTTGTCTATGTTTAAAATCAGATTTAAATATATCCAAAAAATTATTCCCTGGTGTCATGGTTTGACACTGGCCAAACCCCAGGCACTCACTAAAGTCACTCACTCACCCTCCCCTGCCACAGCTGGGCAGAGGAAAGAGAAATTTAATGAAGGCTTCATGGAGTTGAGATAAGGACTGGGAGACAACACTCCAAGGGCAAAACAGGCTCAACTTAAAGTTGCAAAGCGAATTTATTACTAACAAAATCAGAGGAGGATAATGAGAAGTAAAAAAATCCCTTAAAAACACCTTGTCTTCCATCAGCCCCTTCCTTCTTCCCACCAACAGTGCAGAGAGATAGGGGGATGGGGGTTTTGGTCAGTTCATCACTCAAGGTTTTCTTTGGCTGCTCAGGGAGAGGAGTCCTTCCCCTGCTACGCTCTGGGGTCCCTCCCACTGGAGACAGTTCTCTGCGAACTTCTCCAACATGGTTCCAAATCTCACAAGCAGCAGTCTTCCCAAAACCGCTGTAATGTGAGTCCCTCCCACAGACAGACAGTCCTCCCAAAACTCCTGTGGCGTGGCTCACTCTTCCATGTGGTGCAGTTCTCCAAGGACAGGCTGCTTCAGTCTGGAAGCAGGGGCCCTCTCTCTCCACTGGGTCTCGCACTGGATCACAGCCTTCTCCAGGAATCCACCCACTCCAGCGTGAGCATCTCCCCCATGGGCTACCGGTGGATCCCTGCATCCCCTGTAGATCCCCATGGGCTGCAGGGGGACAGACTGATTCACCATGGTCACCACCACAGCCTGCAAAGGAATCTCAGCTCTGGCACCTGGAGCACCTCCTGCCCTGAAGCGATCAAGCTGGGGAAGGATTGTCCTTCTCGGACGTCCCGGCTAGCTATCCAGCACCGCTAGCAGTAGGGAGGCACTATCCCGATCTCCATGGTTTGGGACAGCACCTAAGGCAAACACCCTGTGCTATGACAGCAGCGCTACCTTGTGGTAGGACGTGGCTTGGCTTATGGCTACAGTCAGCAGAAAAAGAGAGCTCTCTCCAGCTGTGGTGAATCCAGGTTTATTGGGCCCCAGGGGAACCGACAGCTGAAGAGAAAAAGTGGGAGGTTGCAACAGCTTATAAGGAGGGACGGAGACGGGAAGAGTTGGTCCTCTGGCAGATAGAGTTTTAGAGGGGAGTGGGATAAAAAAGATTGACTTAGGGAGAACACCAATGGGGATAACTTGAGGGTGGGGCCCCGGCCCCTGAACCAATCACTCGATGCTCTAGCTGGAAGTTTCTAGAGAGAAGGGTGGGAGCGCCAAGTGACAGACAGGTCACCGGGGAGGGATTTGAGAAAGGATACATTAGGCTACAAGGCAACTGGGGAGGGGTTGGGATAACTGGCAGCACAAGGGAGGGAAGAGAGAACCAGGGCAGAACCATTACATGATAGGGGGAACAGAACAGTCCAACTTATACAGACACAACACAACACTGCCCCTCCTTCTTCACTGACCTTGGTGTCTCCATGTTGTTTTCCCTCCTCCTCTTCTCTAGCTGGAATTCATATTGTAACCCCACTTTGCTTTGATTTTCTTCTTAAATATGTTATCACAGAGGTGTTACCACCATCGCTATTTGGCCCAGGCTTGGCCAGCGGCATGTCCATCTTCAGAGCCATTAGGGATTGACTCTGCCAGACATGGCGGAAGCTTCTAGCAGCTTCTCACAGAGGCCCCCTTCTGTGGCCCCCCCACTACCAAAAACCAGGCCATGCAAAACCAACACACTTGAGTTTCAGTCTTTAAATGAAATCATAGCCAGTTTTTATAATATTTTCCTCATTTTAAAAATGAAATTCTGAACAGCTTATTTGTTACATGTTGCTATGTGTGGCATTGATTTTGCCTACACACTGTCCAAAACCAGAAATGTCAAAAGTAGTCATATGCTTTGATCTCCTACAGAACTGCTCCTTTTATGATTTCAGGCAAAGCACATAAGCCAGGAAAATGGTGAACATCATGCATGTTATATGCTGAAGATCTACTTGGAGGGTCAGACCACCACCTAAATCCACAGTTTCCATTTGTCACAAGGTATTGAGATTTCAAGTGACTGACTATGGTTGGACAGTGGTAGGTGGAGAGTGGTTTGATGCCATCACCTCTCACTGCTTCTGTACTTGACCACTTACATCCTCCTCATCTGAGGCAGTTTGATCTGCATAAATGCCATTTGGTTGTAGACTAGGCTGATTTGCTTCCTTTGCACAGTGGGTTGGACTCATGCAGACTGACTGTTCCTGTCACTGCTGAGGGCCACTGCTGAGAGCCACTGGAGTCTGGGCCTTCCCGATAAGGAGGCAATAATTTTTCTCTTTGGGATTTTATTTTCTTGTTGCTGTTATCTCTGTGCAAAGAATTTTTTGATTATCTTATCCATTCCTTGAGCTAGTTACGAAAAGTATCTTACATCACATAGTTTCTATTTTAATATTATGCTATAGCCTAAAAACTATATTTACCACACTACTTAAAGGGATTAATACAACATAACTTTCTAACATAACACATATAGTATTCATTTTAATATTTGCGAAGAGCCAATCATATAATACGCATTTTTCACAACACATATATTTGTAGCTTTGTAGCTTCTTATTGTATCTCAGTTTCAATACTTTCCTAGGCAGAAAGACAAAAAAAATTCCAGGATCCCTATGCTATCTTGGTTCTAAGCAACCAAGTCTGAAAACAGCTTTTTGAGACATATTTTTGCAAACAGGGCCTGGATCTCATCCCAAGGGGGAAGCATCTAGAAGGTACTAGAGCTAGAGGGTTTACTTCACCAGGCAAGTTCCTAATTGGGGGGTTCTTGTCAGATATGCTAATTTGCAAAATCTATAAGAATTGTACACACGTCACTCACAAGGTGCTTCTTTGGCATTTTCCACCTGAAGGATTTGTGCACTTGAGGATCCTCATATAAAGGTATCCCTTTTTATCACCCTAACTGTGTCTAGCCCAAATTTTAGAACCAGAGAAAAGGGCATAATGGGGAAGCACCAGCACAGTCCCACACATCCTGAGGGTGTCATGTCTGCTAATGGGCCATAGTGAACTGAATGTTACCAGCAGAATAGGCAGCTGCAACAACCATCAAGGACTCAAAAAAATATCCTATGACTCAAAGGATTGCATCATTCCATTGTGAAACTCCTCTCCCTGGGGGAGGAAGTGAGCATTCCTGCCTGAATCTGAGCATATAAAATATCGAGGTTTGGGGACTGAGGACACCACCACCACTGGACAGATCAGAGGAGCAGAACTTCCACAGGACCACCACATTTGACTGCAACCATCACTTCAACTAGACTGCAACCACCACTTGATAGGACTGTAACCATCACCCTGACCAACAGGGTTCCAGGTTGTACTCTGACATAGTGGGTTTAAGCCAGTTGTCTGTGTATCATTGCATTTATTGTAATCTTTCTTTTACAGAATCACAGAGTCGCAGAATAATGAGGCTGGAAGAGACCTCTAAGATCACTGAGTCCAACCTATGCCTTAACATCTCAACTAGACTATAGCACCAAGTGCCATGTCCAGTCTTTTTTTAAACACATCCAGAGATGGTGATTCTACCACCTCCCTGGGAAGAGCATTCCAGTACTTTATTATTCTTTTGGTAAAAAACTTTTTCCTAATGTCCAACCTATACCTTCCTGTGGAGACTCTGGGGGGGCATTTTCTGGTTTAGAGAGACATGAGAAGCTTCTCTCAAAAAGCTGTTAGACCCCATTGGCTCTTTTCCTTGTTCTTATGTCTGTTCTTATGTCCTTGAGCCACTCCTTCTTTATTCTTTGATTGGCCTTCATTTTTGTACTGCCTTGAGACTAGGGTCAGCCTTCGGGCTTTTGCAGAGAGAAAAGTCAGACTCTTTATGTGTGTGTGTTTGGGATTTGATCATTTCACTGCGCAGCTGAATAAAACATTTGTGGATATTATGCAAAGGTCCTTTTTTCTTCCTTACTTTGGACTATGCTAGTAGCAATTCAGACTACTATAAAAAAGAATAACACTAAGAAATACCTCTACAGTCTAGGAGATGGAGAAATTTGGAATTTAATATAATACAAAGAAGAAAATGCCCCCAAGCAGCCAATGTGACGACTTAGTAGAGTTCCAGTGCACAGTAGTAAATATGCACAAAACTGCAAACTTATGAAATATTACCCATGTCATAGAAGTCTTTTATGCACTTACCAAAGAAATAGAACCCAAAACCAACAACCATCAAGCCTTAGCAACAGCCTAAAAGCAAGAAGAGCACAGAACACCAATAAGTGGTCCTGCATTCAAAAGCCCATGTCGATAATGAAAGAACTTTCCAATCCGATAAGTCCCACTTCTTCTAATACCCTTCCCCAATTCCTGTGGCCTCCTTGCCCCTCTCCTACTTTCTCTTTTATTTTTCTATTGTCTTATTACCCCTTTTTTATGTTCCCACAAATTCCTCCCACCTTTTCCCCCTTTCCATAGCCTCCCTCCACTAATCCCTTCCCTCAAAGTTCCTTCATAATACCAGAGGGAGGGTGATTGGAAGTGAAAGAAAGTTTCCCTAATACTTTTCTTGAAGTTAATAATTTCTATTCAGAGTTTCCAACAGACACACCACCACCTACACTACCTCATACAGAGCCAATTACAGCCAACAACACTGCCTCAAGTGGCAGAGAACCATTCCCTGCTAAAGGAACCTTCTCCTAACTCAGTTTCCTGATAAACCATACTAAGAAAACCCCGCATCCCTCCTACCAGCTCTAAGAAAATATGTTTGGACATTAGGGACTCAGAATTGTTTGCATTTTGAAAATTGTCTTATGAGCGCTTTTGATTGTTTTTGTCATTTTGTGTTGATTTAGCTGATCCTTCAGGGCAGCTTTCTTAATAATACAAAAAATGGGGAATTGTGGAGACCCTGGGGGTCATTCCATGGTCTAGGGAGACACAAGAAGCTTCCCTCAAAAAGCTGTTAGACCCCATTGGCTCCTTCCCCGGTTCCTATGTCTGTTCCTATGTCCTTGAGCCACTCCTTCCCTATTCCCTGATTGGCCCTCATTTTTGTGCTGCCCCAAGACCAGGGTCAGCCCCCGGGCCCCGGCAGAGAGAAAAGCCGGACCCTCCATGTGCGTGTGTCTGGGATCTGATCATCTCACCACACAGCTGAATAAAATATCTGTGGATATTATGCAAAGGTCCTTTTTGCTTCCTTACCCTGGACTATGCTAGCAGCAATTCAGACTGCTACACTTTCCCTGACGTAGCTTGAGACTGTGTCCTCTTGTTCTGTCAGTTGCTGCCTGGTGGAAGACACCGACCCCCACCTGTCTACAACCTCCCTTCAGGAAGTTGTAGAGAGAAATAGGTTCACCTCTAAGCCTCCTCTTCTCCAGACTAAACAACCCAAGTTCCTTCAAACGTTCCTCATAGGGCTTGTGTTCCAAGCCTCTCACCAGCCCTGTTGCCCTACTCTGGACTCGCTCAAGCATCTCAACATCCTTCCTAAACTGAGGGGCCCAGAACTGGACACAGTACTCAAGATGCGATCTCACCAGCGCCGAGTACAGGGGAAGAATGACCTCCCTGCTCCTGCTGGCCACACAATTCCTAATGCAGGCCAGGATGCCGTTGGCCTTCTTGGCCACCAAGGCACATTGCTGGCTCATATTCAACTGGTTGTCAACCAGCACCCCCAGGTCCCTTTCCACCTGAACACTGTCCAGCCACACTGTCCTCAGCTTGTAACATTGTAGGGGATTTTTGTGGCCAAAATGTAGAACTTGGCACTTAGACGTATTAAACTTCATCCTGTTGGACTCTGCCCATCCATCCAACTGATCTGTCTCTCTGAAGAGCCCTCCTTCCTTCCAATAGATCAACACAAGCTCCCAGCTTAGTGTCGTCTGCAAATTTACTAATGAAAGACTCAGTGCTCTCATCCATGCCGTCTATGAAAATATTAAATAGAACTGGTCCCAGTACAAACCCCTGAGGGACACCACTGGTGACTGGTCGCCAGCTGGATGCAGCACTGTTAACCACCACTCTCTGGGCCCGGCCATCCAGCCAGTTCCTAACCCAGCCAAGAGTGCTCCTGTCCAAGCCGTGGGCTGTCAGCTTCTCCAGGAGTATGCTGTGGGAGACAGTATCAAAGGCCTTGCTGAAGTCTAAATAGACAACATCCACAGCCTTTTCTGCATCCACCAGGTGGGTCACCTGGTCATAAAAGGAGACCAGGTTGGTCAGACATGACCTACCCTTCGTAAACCCATGCTGGCTGGGTCTGATACCCTGGCCATCCTGTAAGTGCTGTGTGATAGCAGTCAGTATGAACTGTTCCATTATCTTACCTGGTACTGGGGTCAGGCTAACTGGCCTGTAATTACAGGATCCTCCTTCCTACCTTTTTTGTAAACGGGTGTTACATTGGCCAGTTTCCAATCATCTGGAACTTCACCAGCGACCCACGACTCTTGATAAATGATGGAGAGCAGCTTCACAAACTCATCTGCCAGCTCCCTCATCACCCTGGGATGGATCCAATCTGGTCCCATAGATTTATAAATATCCAAGTGTCTCAGCAGTTCTCTGACTGCCTCTTCTTGGATAACAAGAGGACCATTCTGCTCCCTGGCACCACCTACCAACCTCTGAGAACAGTTGTCTTGAGGACAAGCTGTCTTACCACTAAAGACTGAGGCCAAGAAGGCATTAAGCATTTCTGCCTTTTCCTCATCTTTAGTTACTAGGTTGCCTGCATCATCCAATAAGGAACAAAGGTCAGTTATACCCTTCCTTTTACCATTAATATATTTGTAAAAACTTTTTTTATTATTTTTAACAGAAGTTGCCAAGTTAAGTTCAAACTGAGCTTCGGCCTCCCTAAGTTTTTTTCTACATGCCCTAGCAGCTCCCTTAAATACTTCCTGAGTAATCAGACCCTCCTTCAAAAGATGATACATCTCTTTTTTTTATTTCTAAGTTCCTTCAAAACCTCGTTGCTTATCCAGACTGGATGTTTGCCTCGTCAACTCATTTTTCAGCACACAGGGACAGTCTGTTCCTGTGCCCTCAAGATCCCTGCTTTGAAGCACACCCATCTCTCCTAGACTCCTTTGTTTTCAAGGGCTGTTTCCCAAGGAACTCTCTGAATAAGTCTCTTAAATAGGCCAATGTTGCAGACATCTTTTTCACTAAAAATCCTTTCTTTAGGATTTTCCCTTCTGAGGAGCTGAGGCCTCAGAAAAAGAATGTAAACAATGGGTATCTGCTGCTGTGGAATGCAACAGGTGGATTTTTGATTGGGCCATCTTGAATGTTTATAATTAATGGCCAATCAAGACGGAGCTATCTCAGAGTCCGAGAGAGCTGCCTTTTGTTTTCATTCTTCTTATTCTATTCTTAGCTTAGCTAGCTTCTGAGGAAACCTGTTCTTCTATTTCTTTTTAGTATAGTTATAATGTAATATATATATATCATAAAATAATAAATCAAGCCTTCTGAACATGGAGTCAACATTCTCGTCTCTTCCCTCATCCAAGAACCCTTGTGACCACTGTCACAGGCCAAAGTCTGCCCTCCGGAAGTCCAACGTAGAGATCTTATTGATATTCTGCCTTATTTCACCAGTTATTGAGAATTCTATAATTTCATGATCACTGTGCCCCAAGTGGCCTCCAGCCTCCACATCACCCACCAGTCCATCTCTATTTGTGAACAACAGGTCTAACATAGTCCCTCCCCTGGTGGGCTCACCCACCAGTTGTGACAAAAAGTTATCCTCCACACACTCTAAAACTTTCTAGACTGCCATTTTTCTGCTGTATTAAGTTCCCAGCAGATGTCTGGTAGGTTGAAGTCGCCTACAAGAACAAAGGCTGATGATCCTGAAACATTGTTCAGTTGCTTATAGAATAAGTTGTCCACCTCTTCATCCTGGTTGGGTGGACAATAGCAGACTCCCAGTAGGATGTCAGCCTTGTTGGCCTTCCCCTTAATACTTACCCATAGGCATTCATTTTCATTAGTTTAAATACCTATGACATCCAAAACCTCCACCTCTTCTTCCTTTTTGGTCTCTTCTGAAGAGCTTGTAGCCATCCAGAGCTGTGCTCCAACTATGTGAGTCATCCCACCACGTTTCTGTGATGGCGACTACATCATAGTTCTGCTGTTGTACCACGGCTTCCAACTCTTCCTGTTTGTTACCCATGCTACGTGCATTGGTATTCATGCACTTCAACTGGGCCACTGATTTCTCTCCTAACTCAGGCTTACCATCCTTGGGCCTGCTTCCAGACAGCCCAGATGCATCCCCTTCCCCCTTCAGACCTAGTTTAAAGCCCTCTCAACAAAGTCTGCCAGTTCATGAGCTAAAAACCTTCTGCCCTTAACAGAGAGATGTATCCCATCTGGTTCCAGTAGCCCAGGTGCCATAAAAGTTGCCCCATGATCAAAGAATCCGAAATTTTGCTGATGACACCAACCTTTGAACCACTTGTTAATGATGTGAGGTCTCCTATTTCTTTCATCATTTTTCTCTGCCACCAAAGGGACTGAGCAGAACACTACCTGGGCCCCTGTCCTATCAACCACTTGACCCAGTGCCTTAAACTCCCTTTTAATTGCCTTGACACTCCTCTTTTCAATCTCATCACTGCCAGCCTGGAGTATCAGCAGTGGGTAATAATCAGAGGACTGAATCAACCTAGGAAGCCTCTCAGTGATATTTCGTACCTGGGCCCCAGGGAGGCAGCAAACCTCCCTGTGGGATGGGTCTGGTCGACATATGGGGCCCTCTGTTCCCCTAGTTAGCATTGGAGGTGATGAGATCTGTAACCAATAGGAAACCAAATACTGAGAACTGCATAACTTGGTACCAATGAACATTGAACGAATTAATTTCTATGAGTTTTGACTGTATAAGTATCTGAAAAATCTAGTAAAATTCATGTGTCATAGAATGATATTTTCTGCACACGTGGTCTATGAGTGGATGAAATTATTTCTGTTGCACATCCTGGCTAGAATAAAGTAATGCCTTGATTGTCTAAGAACTAAAAATGTTGTAGGAGGGTTTTTGTTTTTCCCACAGTTTCAGTGGCAACTCCAATCGGAAATCTCTCTCAAGGTAATTGTGTGGGGTTAATTTCTCCTGCCGGTTTAGGTTTACTTTTTGTTATAGATACATATTATAAGATTGGCTTTTCACAAATATTAAAATGGATTCTATATGTGTGATGTTGAAGTAACTTTGCTATAAAGATATAGTTTTTATTTCTGTTGTTAATTAAGCTTAGACATAGTAGTGAAATAGCTGATATAAATATGCTTGTGTTAAAAATGCCTACTTGGATGGGATAACATCCAATGAACATATGAAGAGGACACCTACTACAGATATGCCAACTATCAGCACTCACCATCTGAAGACAGTGTGGGCCAGGGCTCAAAACTGAAGGTAATGATAAAAAAGGACTAAAACCACAACCAAGGAATATGCATGCTCTAAAAAGGTGGACCCAAGGAGGAGCCATGCTAAACAGTTCTTGGAACATATTAACTAGTTTGGGGAAATAGTTTACTATGCATAATTGTCTATGAATATGCAACAGGCTAATGTAAGGGAAAAGGTATTTAAGGAGTAGCCCCAAAGATAGCAATGTGGTCTTGGCTGAGTGCCAAGATGCACCGGGCCATAATAACCTTTGCTCTATGGTCCTTATCTCCTCTTGTCCTTTATTAAACTTTTAAATTTTCACAGGAGAGTGAATGTGTTTTTCACACTTTTCAAATCAGCACAGCAGAGAATTTAAATTCTACAATAAATAAAATTAATCTCTTTTCAAATCCTGATTAGCAATCAACAGAGTCTTGAGAAAACAGAGGAAGAAAGAACGAAGTGCTGACTACAACTTCCAATTTGAGACCAAGTCCCAGTTTCAGCTCACTTGCATCAGTTAGCTCAAGGACATTAGCCTGCTTCTAGTCAACGCTGAAATCATCACTACCTTCACCTCTGATAGAGAGTATTTGTCAGCAAGGACTGTGTTACTTCTTGGAGAGATTTCAAAGTATTTACATCATTAGGTGCTTTGCTTGCAGGCTATATAGAAAGGGAGATATAAAGAATGACATGTGCTGTGGCCATGCTGATCACAATAAGGACTGTGCTACCCAGGGAGATTTGGAGAGCCAAAATGCAACCACACAGGTGGGATTAGTGCAGCTGATGGCCATACCTCCATGTATTGTAAAGAAATGCAAAAGAAAAGTGCTTTTTACTAAACAGGGGTAGCAGAAATGAAAAGGATCTGCATGCTGCCAGCCCCCTCCTCTGAATATAGGAAATATGGTTTAAAGCTGATGTTATAGATGAGTAATGGGATGATTGGCTCTCGCAATTAAGGGATGAATATTGTGTGCATGTTAAGAGAAGCTTTATTGATGTATAGTTCTGTTACTGTGGTTTATTGTTTAGATGTCCTCTGTTCTCCCCATAGTCCCCTTTCCCCCGCTCTGTATTGTTGCAACTGGACAGCCTGGGTTGTCTAGGACAGGTAGAAAGAAGTCATGTACATGTGTTCCTTTCATGGGTCAGTTTGGAATGAGATAAGCTTGTTGCTAGGGGGATGTGGCACGACAACACCTGACCTCCAATCAAGGTGCAAGAAAGTAGCCTCCATCAATGAATGGCAAAGAAGAGTTGACTGACAGACTTCAGGAAGGGCCATGATTGCCTGATGCAACCCCCAAGGGTATAAAAGGCAGAGCAGTCATTTTGTAGATGAGCTCATGGCTGCCGGGTCACCAATTTTCAGCACCCTGTCCTTTTTCCTTATTCAGTCCTTTGTTGTATTTTGTTAAGGTTTTTAATAAACCTCTGAAATTTTTAAAAGTGAGCATTGTTTCTCACACTGCTATGCGCTGGGTGCCAGCATTGATTATTCGGGACAGGTCTTATGAATCAAGATTTTTTTCACCCAGCTTCATAAAAGACTCTTCAGATAAGCAAGAGTGAGACAGCTAGGTCATCCAACTATCAACTTGAGCATGTTGTGCAAGACACTATTTTTAGCTCAAGTATGTTGTTTTGCTGACACAGCCAAACTTGGGGAAATTAGTGAACTGTGTCTGATTGTGAGAACTGGTTAGCAAAAACAGCTGTATAAATCTGTCTTCCAAGGTCCCTCTTTGACAAAGTTTTAAGAGTCAAAATAGCTCAATTTTTGTGATAGATAAGTAATGTGATGATTTAGTCTCACAATTAACAAACAAATATCATGTATATAGGTTAAGAAAAGTTTTATAGATTTATAGTTATGTTTTACTCCCTGCGTTTTTATCAAGGAACAGCCAGGGTTGGGATATTTGGGAAGGTTGGCTTGTCACTATGGTGACATCTGACCTCCAATTAAGATTTGAGGAAGTAAACTCCACCACTGGACAGTGAAGAAGGAGTAGATGGACAGAATTTTGGGAGGGGTTAAAGGGTTAAATGGAAAAACCTCCATTGTGTGGATGAGCACATGGGGGGGAAAATCCTTTGCTCCTGGCACGGTAACATTTTCTCCATTCAGTCTTCTGTTGTATTTTTGATAAGGTTTTAATAAACCTTTCTAAATTTATGAAAAGTGAGTAGCCATTTCTCACAATTTTTGGGGACTCATCTGGGATAAACACCTCGCTCCTGTGGTGCTGGGAGTTTTCGAAAAGAGGTGTGCCCATGCCACAAATTTGGCGGAGTCTATCGGACACTCCCAGGGCCATGGGTGGTCGCAGGCTGAAGCCCGGAGACAACAGGAGGCTGGATAAAGAAAAGAGAAGGAGTGAGTCATAACTTTTTTTGGCCAGATAATTACTCTGTATTTCTGGTATAGGAAAGCAGACTCCATGCCAGTACTATACCAGACCCATCCTGGTCCATTGGAGTTTTAGGATATTGGGAGATTGGAGGGAACGGCGGGATGTGTGGTGAGGAGGAAAGTGAGAATTTTGAAGATTGAAGGGTTTATGAAGGGTTTCACAGCACAGAGCCAGCGGACACTAAGGGGGTCAAGCAGGGGCCCATGTGAGGTACCACCAGGCTCTGGTGCATGGCCGGTGCTGTGGTATTCTGGGCCGGCCAAGCAGCGGTAAGCAAGCGGCAGTTTCAGGGGAGGCACTGGCGAGCCAAGCGGTAACCGCGCCAGCAGTGACAGAGCCGGGGCAGGCCAGGGGCAGACCTTAGCCAAGCTGTGTCACAGCGAGTCAGGGCAGAGCTCCCAAACCAAGACAGGGTGGGCCAGGGGCGGACCTTAGCCAAGCTGTGCCACGGCGAGTTGGGGCGGAGATGCCAAACTGAGCTGGGACGGGGGCAGAAGCCCCCTGGAATGTAGGTTTTTTTTGGAAGAGAGGTAAAGTTCCTTTTTTGGTTTTTTTCTCTCTCTTCCCCTTTTTTTTCCCTCCCTTTTTCCTCTCTCTCTTCCCTTTCTTTCTCCTTCCTCCTTTCCTGGTTTCTTTCTTTTCCCCCTTTCCCTCGCCTTTCTTATGTGTAGTTGGCTGATTGGGGGAGGTGGGCTCTGTCAGAAGGGCTTGTGGTTATAAAGGAGGGCTCTGTTGGGGGAAGACCTGTGATCTGCTGGTCAGGATGGGATTATGGGTGAGTAGCAAATCCCCAAAGGAAGAAGCAGATATTGAAGAGGAACCAATGGGCATACCCCCAGATAGTCCACTGGGAAGGAAACTAGCCTTTTGGAAACATGATCCCAACACCAGAGATAAGGACGAGAGCAAAATGGTTCAGTACTGTGTATTGGAATGGTCCAGAAGGGAAATTAGGAGTGATCACGTATACTGGCTGAGATATGGGTCAGAGGAGGGATGGATATGATGGGCATTAAATATGTATGTAAGAGCTAAGAAACCATTCAATCAGGAAGAGAGTGAATATGCTGCTTGCTGGGAAAGGGAAACCGCACCCTCGAGGATGTGAGAGACAACTGCTCACTTTAAAAATTTTAAAAGGTTTATTAAGCCTTAACAAAAATACAACAAAAGGACTAAATAAGGAAAAATTGCAGCGCTGGGAACTGCCTTCAAGGCTGTCTACCACATGGCTGGTTCGTCTTCAAGATGGATGCTCAGTCTTTTATACCCCTGGGGGTTGCATCAACCAACCCTGGCCCCTCCCAAAGTCTGTCAGTGAACTCTTCTTTGCCATTTATTGGTGGAGACTGCTTTCTTGTAACTTGATTGGAGATCAGGTGTTGTCATGACGCACCCCCTTAGCAACAAGCTTTTCCATTCCCAACTGTCCCATGGAAGGGGCACATGTGCATGCCTTCTTTCTACCTGTCCTAGACAACCCAGGCTGTCTGATGGCAACAATACTGGGGGGGGGGGGGGGGCAGGGGAAGGGAACTATGGGGACTATGGGGAGAACAGATGACACCTAAACTACAATAAACTAACTATACATCAAAAAAGAAAAAGTTTGTCTTAATATTCACACAATATTCATTCTTTAATTTTGAGACCCTATCATCTCATTATCCATCTATAACAAAGGTGAGCGTGTTCAAGGTAGTGGAACATACAGAGTGGGACCCTATAGCAGGCACAGGGCCTGCAAGGCCTCCCTGGCGGTCAGTTGCCTAAGATAAGAAATGCCTAGTCATGATGACTGGACCTAAGAAGCCCCTCTTCTGCCTTTAGACCCTCGTTATCTCTCTGTAAGACAATAGGTCATAGTTGCCTCAACCCTTACTATTGGACTCTTTCCCAAAACCCCTATACCCTATATAAACACCCACTTCTGCCCAGTTCAGCAGAAGAGCTGTCACTGTCACCTTTCACAGAAGCTGCCAATAAAGACACCTCTGTGGCACCTCATACAGCCTTCTCCTCTCTCTCCCTGCGTCTGCCCAGGCATTTAGCAAGCAAAGAGCTGAAATCACCAGAGAGCTGAAATCACCAAAGAGCTGAATTCACCAAAGAGCTGATCTCAATTAAGAGCTGAGCTGCTTGCTAAGATTGCCTGTGGCTGGAACCCTGCCTGAGGGACCCGGACAGATTGTGCTTAGCTGGATTTCGCTATCCCAACACGTACGACAGCCAGGGTCGGAGAGACCCCGAAAACCCCCGTTGTAATAAATACGACCCATTAGACCACTTGCCCCCCCCACCTCCAGTAGCTCCAACTCTACCTCCCCTACCCCCTGATGGGCCTAGCCACAACACCAGGGACAGGGTAGCACAAAGAGAGGAAAGGAGATCAGAGGATGGGAGCCAAGCATTGGGGCTGTACCCCCTGAAGGAAGTACCCCTTGGGGGGGGTACAGGGAGGAATTGGATTTGTAACTGTACTTCTCAGTTCCTCTGATGTAAGAATGTTTAAAAAGGAACTAAAAGGACTATTAGAGGACCCCCTCGGGTTAGTGGAGCAGTTAGACCAGTTTCTGGGGCCCAATATTTATACATGGGAGGAAATGCAATCAATAATGACTATGTTGTTTACACCAGAGGAAAGACAGATGGTCCGGGTGGCTGGGATATGGATATGGGAAAGGAAGCATGTGCAAGGACCTCCTGGGGATCTGAAAATCATCACTCATGCCTGGCCAGATATACGGAGAAAGTTAGAAAAGGTTGGCAAGAAAGGGGGTTAGAGGATCTTTTAAGAGAGGCACAAAAGGTGTATGTAAAGAGGGACGAAGAGAAGGCCAAGGCAAAAGCCAAGGTAATGGTAACTGACATTAGGGAAGGAAACCAGCGCGTAAAGAACTACCCATTTAAGGCAGGGGGACTCCGAGTACAAGAAGATAGAGTGAGGGGGGATGCAGCTACTTGGGACTGGGCACAAAAAGGAGTTTGGAAAACAGGGGAACCTAGGACCAGTTTGCTTTTACTGTAAAGAGAATAGACATATCAGAAAGAATTGCCCCCAGAGGGAAAAGGACCTGAGGGTCCATGAGACTGAGCAAAAAGGAGAAGTGGAAGATTAGGGGTGTCAGGGGATCTACCTCCGGGGGACAGAATACCATCAGGAGCCCTTGATAACTTTAAAAATAAGCCCCCAGGAGGAGGAATTTGAATTCCTAGTAGACACGAGGGCTGAAAGAACTTGTGTTTGTAGAATCGCGAAGGAGTCCAAGAAGGCTCAAGATACCATACAAGCACTGGATGCAAAAGGGGAGGAGTTCAAGCTCTTAGTTATAAAGGAAGTAAAGTTTGAAGGGGCAAATACAGTAGGAATCGGGGATGTTCAATTAGTTCCAGAAGCAGGGTGCAATCTATTAGGGTGGGATTTACAGGTACAGTTAGACATTGGAGTACTCCCAGAGTAAGGAAAAATGGTAGTTAAGCTTCTCCAATAAAGGGATGAAGATGGGGACAAAATTCATGAGATAGTGCAGGCAAAACCTAAAAATCAGGGTAAATTTAACATGAAACCTATAGTAATAAAAATAGTTCATGAGAGCCATCCAGACTAGGTATGACAATATCCACTCTCCCTGGAGGGGAGACGAGGACTACGGCCAGTGATCCAGGACCTACTTGAGGACGGGACCTTAGAACCAT
The DNA here is from genome assembly GCF_023055355.1 of Agelaius tricolor. Taxonomy (NCBI): domain Eukaryota; kingdom Metazoa; phylum Chordata; class Aves; order Passeriformes; family Icteridae; genus Agelaius; species Agelaius tricolor. Next base: position 8,427,548 of record NW_027269281.1, read on the forward strand.
GTATGTCCCCCCATAATACACCCATATTACCAGTAAAGAAGTCAGATGGGACTTATAGGCTTGTCCAAGATTTAAGAGAAATGAACAAAAGATCAGTGAATCAATACCCAGTAGTGCCTAACCCCTATCCACTACTAAGTAACCCCTCACACCAGTGGTTTAGTGTGATAGACCTAAAAGATGCTTTTTGGGCATGTCCACTGGCAGAGGACAGTAGGGATATATTTGCCTTTGAATGGGAGGACCCCAATTCCGGGAGGAAGCAACAGCTTTGGTGGACTAGATTACCCCAAGGGTTTTTCTAATCCCCAAACCTATTTGGTCAAGCCTAGGGAGAAGTACTACAACTCTTCTCCATCAAACGTGAGATAAAGCTCATCCAGTATGTAGATGATTTGCTTCTCTCAGGATGGGAAGAAAACGAAGTTTGGGAATGCACCAGAGCATTGTTAAATTTTCTAGGGAACCAAGGACTTCGAGTATCAAAAGGGAAACTCCAATTTGTAGAGAGGGAAGTAAAATACCTAGGACATGTGATTTGTCAAGGGAGCCGGCAGCTGAGCCCTGAGAAAATTAAGAGGGAAGTTAGAAGGTTTCTAGGCCTGTTGGGATATTGTAGGCTGTGGATTGATGGATACACACAGGTCATCAAGTTCTTGTATGAAAAGCTAGTAGAAGAAGACATTAAGTGGGAAGAAGACGATGAACAAAAGTTTGAAGCCTTAAAGCAAAAATCAGTCAGTGCACCAGCACTGAGTCTTCCTGCCTTAGACAAAGCTTTTTATCCGTTTGTAGATGTAGAAAGAGGGGTAGCTCATGGAGTACTAGCCCAGGACTGGGGAGGATCCAGGAAACCGGTGGCCTATTTATCAAAACTACTAGACCCTGTCAGCCAGGGATGGCCAACCTGCATTCAGGCGGTGGCAGCGACTGCTGTACTCATAGAGGAAAGCAAAAAATTAACCTTTGGGGGAAAATTGAAAGTATATACCCCTCACTCAGTTAGAAGTATCCTAAGCCAAAAGGCTGAGAAATGGCTCGCTGATTCCCGAGTGCTAAAGTATGAAGCCATCTTAATAAATAGTGATTTAGAGCTGATCGTGAGTAACCAACTCAACCCTGCCCAGTTTTTATATGGAGAACTAGGTGAGGAATTAATACACGATTGTCTAGAAATTATAAACTATCAAAGTAGAGTAAGAGATGATCTAACGGATCAACCTCTCCAAGGAGGGAAATGATTGTACATCAATGGATCTTCAAGGGTAATCCAGGGGCACCGAGTATCAGGGTATGCTATAGTGGATGAAGGGTTGGTAGCCATAGAAAAGGGAAAGTTACCTTCCAACTGGTCAGCCCAAGTGTGTGAGCTATATGCCTTAAAACAAGCTCTGGAAATATTAGCACAGAAAAGGAGAACAATATATACAGACTCAAAATACGCTTTTGGCGTAGTGCATACCTTTGGAAAAATTTGGGAAGAAAGGGGGCGATTAAAATCAAAGGGAAAGGGACTGATTCATGAGAAACTTGTTTTAGAATTGTTAGAAACCTTACAATTACCAGAGGAAGTAGCAGTAGTATATGTTAAAGGACATCAAAAAGGAGTGACTCAAGAGGCGCGAGGGAACAATTTAGCAGATTTGGAAGCTAAAAATGCAGCGGAATCAGGGACAGAAAAACTAATGATGGTGTTAACCCCCATGGGAGAAATACAAGAAGTCCCAGTGTTTAGTAGGGCAGAAGAGGAAGAACTCCTCAGAATAGGAGCCAAGAAAGATAAAGAAGGGAAGTGGAGATTAGCGGATGGGAGGCAAATGTTGAATAAGCCCCTTGCCAGGAAAATGCTGGAAGGCATACATGGGACAACACATTGGGGTACACAAGTGCTAAGTGATCAATTTCTAAGGGATTGGGGATACATAGGAACTTTTGGGATAGCTAAGCAGGTGACTGAACGGTGTGTGATATGTCAACAAGTAAATAAGAAGGTCATGATGAAAACACCCAGGGGAGGGCAAGAACTAGCCTTAAGGCCCTTTCAAAACATCCAAGTAGACTTTACTGAGCTTCCCCAGGTACAAGGTGGAAGATTTTGCTAGTGATAGTAGATCACTTGACTTATTGGGTAGAGGCGGTACTCACTGTTAAAGCCAATGCCAATGCTGTGAGTAAAACACTCCTAGAATCAATCATTCCCCGATATGGCATGGTAAACAGGATTGATTCAGACCGGGGAACTCATTTCACATCAAAGATATTGCAAAAAGTGGTTCAAGCCCTGGGAATGAAATGGGAGTTACACACTCCATGGCATCCACAGAGTTCTGGTAGGGTTGAGAAAATGAATCAAACTCTTAAAAGAGCTCTAGTTAAGCTAATGACTGAAATCTGAATGCCATGGATAAAATGTCTCCCTTTGGCCTTATTAAGAATTAGAACCCAACCCCGGTCAGATTTGGGGGTGTTACCCTATGAAATGATGTTTGGGTTACCCTTCCTGACCTCATCCCAGAAGGCTGCCACATATGAGGAAGGGGAAACCAATGCCAAAAAAATATGTTTTGTCTATAGCACAAACCTTAGATGGGCTAAGACATAAAGGGGCAGTTCCTCAAACTACCACCCTGAATTTCAGAATCCATAATATTAATCCCAGGGATTGGGTTATGATTAAGTCATTAAGAGATCAGCCTCTAACTCCTCAGTGGGAAGGTCCCTTTCAGGTACTGCTCACCACCAAATCAGCCATGCAAACTGCAGAGCGGGGATGGACTCATGCCAAAAGAGTTAAAGGCCCAGTAGAAGAACCCAAAGAATGGACCGTAACATCCAGGCTGGGGGAAATGAGATTGACTCTCAAGCAGAGACCGAGCGACAACCAGAAAAACAACAGGATGCAAAAAAAATAGAGTCAAGTTTCCACGAGCCAGCCCAAGAACTGTTGTTTTTTTCATGTTTTAATGAGAAAGAATTATGAGCATCTCTTGAGGGGAAGTGCACAAGGGACCATAAAAGGTGATGGGGCAGCTTCCTTATGAAAATAAGACAAAGGAAGGAGGGCAAGACCGGGTTGGCCCCTTTGTTTGCTCCCAAGAAGACTCCATAGCCCTGCTGCAGGTAGCAACACCATAGGCATGGTAAGGTAGGGACAAAAGGCCATACTGGACCTCTGCAATTCCCCAACTGTCTTTGAATACAAAAGGGACTGGAGGGCAAGAATGAGTTGGCCTCTGTACTCATCACTAAGAGACACCTCCTATGGGTAGCAACTCCATAGGCAAGGTAGATGGGGGTAAAAGCCATACCAGACCTCTGTAATGTCCTTTTGATCATTCTGGTTAAGGGTATCTAGGGAAATTTTTGTTTCTTTTCCCTTTCGTTCCCTCTGTCCTTGCCCATATCAACAGATGCTAGTATGACTAATTGAGTTAAATTGTTTGAGCCAAATAATCTCTGGAAAAGGAAAAGGGGGGATTGTGATAGATGAGTAATGCGATGATTGACTCTCACAATTAACAAACAAATATCATGTATATAGGTTAAGAAAAGTTTTATAGATTTATATTTATGTTTTACCCCCTGTGTTGTTATCAAGGGACAGCCGGGATTGGGACATTTGGGAGGGTCAGCTTGTCACTATGGCGACATTTGACCTCCAATCAGGATTTGAGGAAGTAAACTCCACTACTGGACAGTGAAGAAGGAGTCGATGGAAAGAATTTTGGGAGGGGCTAAAGGGTTGTGAAAAGTACATATTACATGGTTGGCTCTTCACAGATATTTAAATTAATATTATATGTGTTATGTTAGAAAGTTATACTGTAATAATATTTTTAAAGTAGTTTTAGGTTATAACATAATGTTAAAATAGAAACTATGCAATGTAAGATACTTTTTTAAACTAGCTCAAGTAAGGGATGAGATGATCAAGAAATTCTTCGCACAGAGATAACAGCAAACGACACCTAAATTCCCTAGAGAAAAATTATTGCCTGTCACCTTGTTTTTTCTAAGTTCTTCTGTCTTCTGATGTTTACATTCTTGTAATGAACTTTCTCACACACTTTATGTAAATAATTAATTGTTTTGCATTCTTTTATGGAGGAGGAGAAATTTGATGGACTATTGGTTTGTCCAGTGTCATTGGAGAGGTGGCACTGTCATCCTCCAATCCACTGTCACTTTTGGAAATCCATAAATGTTGGAGTCAGAAATTAAACTGCCCCCTTTTTTACCTTGGACATTCCAGTGTCCGCGTTGTTTTATTTTGTGTCCTAGAGTGACAATTGCCTCCTTCTCACCTTCAAGGAGCCAAGAGGATCAAGGGGGAGAAGTTGACAATAACCAGAGAAGACCCTTTGTTTAAAAATAATTTATGCATCATGTATGAGATATATGAATATGCAACAGGCTATTGCTTTAAAGCATTAATCCTTTGTTAGCGGGTGTGCCGTCGGGGCTTTATTGCCCAGGAAGGTACCCAGACTGTCCGTATGTCTTTGCTTTTATTGTCTTTTATTGTCCTAACTCTTATTGCCCAAATTCTTATTACTTTAATTTGTATTACTATTTTCATAACCATTTTATTACTATTAAACTTTTAAAATTTTAAAACAAGTGATTGGCATTTTTCACAGGGTTAAAAGGTGAAACCTCCATTGTGTGGGTGAGCATATGGTGGGGAAAATCCTTTGCTCCTGGCACTGTAACATTTTCTCTATTAAGTCTTCTGTTGTATTTTTCATAAGGTTTAATAAACGTTTCTAAATTTATGAAAAGTGAGTAGCCATTTCTCACATTTTCTTATGTTTTGCTGATCTGGCTGCTGCTCTGTCCCTTTGGCATGGATGAGAGTTGGCACAAAAACCAACAGGCTTTGAGTGGTTTTGTTGGAAAATGTACTAGTTTAAAAAATTTTGTATAACTTTAGTCAAGGGGTTTTGTTTGCCTTTGCCCTGGGGAAAAAGAATTTTAAATTTCGTTCCAGGACATTGTTCCACCAGGTGGAGTCTGATGAACTCAACATATCAACAGACTGGGAGTAGCCCAAAAGATCAAGGGCCATCAGAGGCCATCAACAAGCATCTACCCTCAGATGCTGCCTCTGGCAGAGTTGGAGACATCTGGTCTGGAAAGGACTGATAAGAAAATCAAAGAATGAAGATCTAATTAATCTTGGAGGGGAAGAGATTTGGATCCAATGGGAAACCGAATACTGGGGGTTGCTCAACTCTGGACCAATGAACTTTGAAACAGTCCATCTCTATAAGTTTTCACTGTATAAAGTTTGGGGGGAAATCCTGTAAAATTCATGTGTCATGGAATGATTCTCTCTGCACACCTGGGCTATGTGTGGATGAGGTGATTTCTGTGGTACATCCTGGCCAGAAAATAAAGTAATGCCTTGATTCTAACATTAAAAATGTTGTTGGAGAGTTTTTGTTTTTCCCACAGTTTTGGCGACAGTTTTAAGTTTCCCTGAAGGCCTGATCAGACACATAACTGAGGTGAAAAACGCCAAACACTTGTTTTAAAATTTTGAAAGTTTAATAGTAATAAAATAGTTATAAGAATAGTAATAAAAAATAGAGCAATAAGAATTTGGACAGTCAGAGTTAGGACAATAAAGGACAATAAAGAAAAAGCAAAGAATTACGGATGTCCGGATGCTTTGCTCAAAACAGTATGTCCGCTAACTAAGGATTAACCCTTAAAAGCAATAGCCTGTTGCATATTCATATATCTCATTGTCATGGTTTGATGCTGGCACAATGCCAGTGCCCCCATGAAAATACATTCTCCCCGGTGTCTACTGTGAGATGTGACCAGGAAGAGCGAAGCAGGCTCCAGCTTAGGAATAGAAGGAAAAAAACTTTATAAACTTACAACATATAGAAGAAACACACAGAACTCGGGATGAAAACCTTCCAAACATTCCTCCTCCCCCCAAACAAGTTCCCAATACATCACAGTAAGACAAAACCTTGGACTCAATTCAGTTGCCATTCCTCAGATCACCAACTCTCAGTCCATCACCACCCTTCAGATAACCAATTCTCAGTTCATCAAGAGAAGAGGAGTCCTTCTTGTGCCATAGGCTTCCCCAGGAAACACAGTTGAAACTTTGTGTGTTTCCATGTCACACGTGGCACCACCCGGAGATCATTTGCCATCGTGACATCTTCCTTCCATGTCCAGTGCTCTCACCACTGCACATGGACCAGAGCTGCTTCTAGGGTTCCCCTTTTAAGGGTGCTTTGCCCAGTTCCAAAAAGAGAACAGTCTCTCACTTTCAGGACACCTGTCCCCCCCAAATTTCACCCCCTGGGGCCGAGGGGTCTCAAGAACAGAGATCTTTTCTTCCACTTAAGATTGAGGGCACCAACTGTAGTAAACCCCATAAGTTTGGGAAAAGCACCATGGAGAATATGAACAATAGGAATGCTGAAACAGCAAAAGAAAATTCCTGTTTCCCTGTCCTCCGCCCTTAACCTATCTCTGTAACCCTATAAGGCAATGTCATGTTAACTCCTTACCATTGGTCAAGCTTGGATCCTTTCCAACCCTATAAAAGAAGCATATTGTACCCCATTAGTTGAGAAAGAAGAAGAGCAGAGACCCTTCACGGACCTCCCCAAATAAAGCCATCTCCGTGGAACAGCCTGCGCCTTCTCCTTCTCCTCTCTCTCCGTCTGCTGCAGCCTCAAGCCCAGGGCACTATTACCTAGCAAGCAAAGCTGAAATCCTAAGAGCTTGCTAATCACTATAGAGCTGATAATCTCCATGCTTGCTAGATGGTAGCCCCGCGGCGTTGGCATGAGCGAGCTAGCTTTGGGCACCCGGTCCCTACTCAGGGACTGAGCTCCTGAGCCCTATTGCTCTGCTTTATGATAAGGCCAAATCAGAGGCTTTATTAACCAACCACCCTCCTCACCCATCGTCTCTGTTCCCACACTCCTTCACATAACAACACTGAACTCTCTTGGCTCTGAGCCATTGCGTCCCCCTAGATGCAGTCTCTGTGTCACAGGAAAAAAAGGTTCTGTCCATGGCTATACAAGAAAAGTCCAGCCAAAGGCCACTCCATCATCTCTTGCCACCTAGAATTCTTCTCAAGTTCTCTCAGACATCTTTCACTTGCACAAACCTGCATCACACTTGCCCATTTTCTGCTATTCATCCCTATCTCTCTTCTCATTCAACTCCAGGAGGATCAGCATTTGTAAGGTTTTCATCATCCAAGAAAAGGGTTAAAAAATCTAAGGCTCTGTCTGTCCAGAGCTACCACGCTGCCCTGCTGGGCACCTTCTAACTGCTACCCCCCCCCCCCTTCTCCTTCTCGCTGGCCATGCTATCAAATTTCATGGTGGCACAGGCACAGACACCGGCTCTCGCTGTCTCTCTCCTGGGGGGGGTGGCTGCCCGATGTCTCTTGGTGCTCCTCCACCCTTCCATCCTCAGGGCCCAGGCCTACCTCACCTGGCCGCATGGCTTCCCCTCCCCTGCCCAGCCCACAGCAGCTGGGCAGGGGAGGTCTGACCTGTTTCACTGCCGGAACCCAAGAGAAAGTTTTCCTGGGAGTTCTCTGCTTTTAACCCCCCATGTTCTCAGAGGCGTATCCATGTCCTCAGTGGCCACACTAGGTGCCAATATTCAAATCTGAGCACCTATTGGTTTGACCACAGCATCCCAAAACACTCACTTCCTCTCAAACCACGACACTCATACATGATGCAAATATTCTTTTCAAACAAAGGGTGCTTCCTGGTTATTATCAACTCTCTCTCTCATCTTGTAAATCAATCGTCTTGGTCCCTCAAAGTCTGGTTCATCCCAATAAAGAGGCAATACTTCTTCTCTTGAGTTTTTGGTGTCTTGTTGCTGTTATCTCTCCTTGAGCTAGTTAGAAAAAGTATCTTACATCACATAGTTTCTGTAGCCTAAAACTATATTCACCTCACTGCTTAAAAAGATTAGTACAGCACTACAAAGAAGGATTAATACAACATAACTTTCCAACATAACACATCTAGTATTCATTTTAATATTTGCGAAAAGCCAATCATATAATATGCATTTTTCACAACTGATAAATGACCTAGGGACTATAAATACAATGTTTTCATCTTTTTTCTGAGGATACAGCTCTTAACTTCTCAGAGCTACTGCAACAAGAAGCCAGTTCATTGCATGCAGAGCAATGAAGGGCTCATTCTGGGGTAACACTCATCAAGTGTTGACTGCACAAGTTACAGAGAGGTTTCTGATGGCCAGGCTGATGTTAATTTTTGTGTTTCTCTTCAGAAAGCACACACCAAACAGAAGTGCCATGCTATTCCTCAGCACAGAGGAGGATAGGTAAATGACTGCTCTGGGCCTGACCAAAACTTAAACCATGAGTCTCCCAAAGTGGCTTTATTTTCCAGCAGTATGCACCAGTCTCAGTCCCAAAACTCATTTATCTGACCTTCATGTGATTATAGGAAGGAAGGACTTCTCTGTTTATATCCACTATTGGGCTTTGATGCATAGGAGAGCAGGGCATCCAGTGTAGTTAGCCAGTGAGCAAAGAAAACCTTATGGCTGTAACTTTAAGTAAAAATGTACTTCTTTAAACACAGAAAATATTGCTTCTTCATGGTATAGTATAATAATGAATCATCTTTGTGAAACAGTAAGCTGTATTTTACCGATGGGAGAAACTATTTAACTGATTTGCCTGAAAACCATGTTAAGCACCTGTGGCAGCATAGATCCTGAAATCCTACCTCATAGACACCTTCTGCCCCATAGATCGTGCCCTATAGATCCCCTGTGCCCCATAGACACCTTCTGCTCCATAGATCCTGCCCTATAGATCCCCTGTGCCCCATAGATCCTGTCCTCTGAGCTGTTATTGGGGCACACAAGAAGGAGTACTTTGGACCTGATTAGCACAAGAGATTTGATAATGTCTTGGTTTAGGGCAAATTTGGTAGAGAATCTCCAAACCCACACAGCCCCTCCCCCCAACCGGTTCGGGAAGAATTCCTCAGAGAAGTGGAAAGAACCTGTTTATTTAACAGGCACAGCACCCCCCAGCACACAAAATGAACAATACTGGATGACACCACTCTGGAAAAGATGACAAATTCAGAAAGTCTCTCTTGGGGGTGTTCGCTCTGTTATCAGTCCCTACGGCACTGGGGCAGCTGCTGCAGGCCACAAGGTGCAAACTCTCGGTGTTCCCAGGTCCTAGTCTGGAGCAGGTTCGAGTCAGTTGAAAAAAAGGAAAGGAGAAACAGTCCAGGAAGAAATTTGGACTGTTTAGCTAAACTAGCTAATGAGCAGAAGCAAGAGCCAGAGAGCAAAGCGAAAAGCAAAAGCAAAAAAAGCAAAAGACGCACTAGCTACTGTCCTGTCTCTGTGTCTCGCCAGGCTGATAAGAAAACCCAAACAAAACTTTCCCTCTTCAGAGCAAGTCTTAAAGGCACAGAACATAATATCCAGCATAAACAGAATACATGAATGGGGATGCAAGCATCATAACCTCACCCTAGGACAGATAATCAGGATGCCTTGGCAAGAACAAACAGAGCTTTGAGGATTGAATCAAGGAAAGAAGATTGAATCAAGACTGGCTGACAGGAAAAGAAGATTAAATCAACTTCTGCAAGCAAGAGATGTTGCAAAATGTATGTTTGTTTATGTGATGATTAACCCAATCACTGTAGTAAAAAATTACTAGTCGTCCTAGAATAGTATATAAGCATATGTAGTCCACAATAAATTGGGATTCTGATCAACAGTCAAGTCTCCCTATCTCTCTCCATTGCCGATAATTGGTAGCCCCATGTGAGGAGCAAGGAAAAGCCTATCTGGCTGCAATCAGTGAGCCCCCCAGAACTGGAAGTGCTGGTGCAAGAACCAGGAGCAGGCCCGAAACAATCTCCCCACGGAGAAAGGAGGTGAGCCAGGGGGAACATAGAACAAAGTACGTCTAAAGAAGAGAGAGGCGTTTTTGAACTAATGATTGCTTTGCTAGTGAAACATGGCAAATTTTTGCCAAAGCTGGACTCCTCTATTTTTACAGCTCCTGTTTGGGATGATGTGGGGGTTATGCTCTATGATTTAGCTGCTACAGGACATGAGCCAGCAATGTGTATGCTCCCATCCTGCAGAATAATTTTTGAGACATTGAATAAGCAGAAGCACTCTCAGGCTGTATCCTCTGTGGATAATACTGGCCCCCTACCCTGCTCTGTCTCTCCTCACGCTAACTCTCCCTGCCCACCTGAAACTGGCACCTCTGATACTGAAGTGCGGTGGCAGCCATCAACCTCACCCCTGCCCAGACAAAGGAGGGGAAGGCATCCTTTCTCATGGTCGTTAGCAGTTTATATTGCTGACCTCAGCTCTAGCAGTGAGGAGGAGGGGGAGCCCTTTGATCCAGGACCAATAGATTCAGATTATGAGACTGATCTATTCCTTCCTGACCCTCATGATAACTGGATGCAATTAAAGAAAAAGGCTCTTAAGGAGGGGGACCCCCGAACGTGCTTCAGGTGCAGGAAATCTGAGCATTTGAAAAATGACTGCTTCAAAAAGGGGGAGGCCAAATCCACAAGTCCCAGTATTTGCCCTTGGTGCCATAAGGGAAGGAATTATGCTAATCAATGGTGGTCCAAGTATGATTTTGAAGGGCGTCCAATATTGGGAAACCAGAGCCAAAGTGCAGAGCAGTACCATGCAAAGACACAAATGCCCCCGCTGATGCTTCAGAGCGGACCACCACAAGCTTCAGCCCAGCTGCCACCCCAAGCAGCCTTCGCCAGACCACAAGCAGCCTTCACCGGACCATCGCCAATTTACAGCCTGTCACACCAGGGAGTGACAGACTAGACCTAGCAACCTCCATCACAGTAATGTTTCTTGATTCATCTGTTCATTTGCTTCCCACAGGAGTTTTCAGACCACCTGAAAATGTTTTCAACACATGCATGCATTGCTTTTAGGTCAGTCATCTACCTCTTTGATGGGGCTGGTTGTTCTTAAACAGAGTGGAAATTTAACATGGTAGAAATCCATTTTGGATTTAGGTGAAATGTGCCACTTTGAATTATTAAGTCTGTAGCTTGCTAGCATAGGTAAAATATGCTGTTTTAACTTGTTTAATCTGTTAAACTCTGCTTGCAAAAACTGCCTCAGCCAAGGAAAGAATGCGAATTTCCAAGCTGAAGAAATAGGAGGTGCCCCTTGAACTTCAAAACAAAGGCAAAGAGCCAAGACTGAGTCTGCAAGAGACGAACAAAATGACCAGAGAGTTCTCTGTACAAAGATTCATTGCAAGTTGTAACACAAAAACAGTAAAATAAATATGCATGAACCTATTGTGAAACTCTATGCATATGTACCAGTAAAGGGGAATAAACAAGGATCAGGAATTCTCAGGGGTGTGCATGTCCTTTAGGGAGAATGATCCCCACATGCATTCAGTGCTGTAATAAACATACCGGCTTTACAACTTTTACAAGTTGTAGAGTTAAGTTTTTTTCCCACAAATAATTTTGGTGAGCCAGGTAGGAGACTGTCTCATTCCTCATAAGGGCAGGAAGGGGGTCGGCCCTCCTAAGTGTGTGTCAGGATTTTCCCTGGAGGAACTCTACTCTGTCTCAGCTTGCCTCCTATGAGACAGACAACAGCCTACTAGTGTGCAGATAAACAGTATATATATCAAAGGGCCCCAGGAGAGAGAGAGATAGGACTACTGGTAGGCCACTCAGAAACGTCTGAGTGCAAAGCTTTGTCCCTGTGCATACAGGCAGCCATCGGCCAAGAACACAGTCAGCAACAGAAGTCCCCTGGTTGATAGAGCAAGTGGGAAGACTAGGGACAAATTCATTATTCGATAGAGCGACCACTAGTGACTCTAGGAGTAAGTCAAGTGAACCCAAACTTTGTGTACTTGTGGTGTCCAGACATTGTAATTAATGTTAATGTGTTTATAATCGTGTAAATGCGTAGTGTATGAAAAAGCAAGCAAATGAGTGCACCCATGATGTGCGGGGAAAAGTTCTACCCACATCTGAAGTGGCCAGGTGAAGCCCAGAGTGACGACTAGGGCAGGCTATGAGGGCAGGGAGCGCCCCACAGAAAAATGAAACAAGTAGAGAAGCATGAGTGAAGACATTTATTGTGTTTAAAAGTAGTGATTTGTGTAAATTATACACATTTTAACTGTGGCTAGATGAACTCAAGGGGTTCCTCTACCCCAGTGGTTTAGACTTGATCCCTCAGAGTCTTTGAATCCTGTGAATTATTAGATAGATAAAGGAGACGAACAAGTTCATTTAAAGAGGCTTTATTGGGCTTCAGCTAGTAATATAGTAAGTCTAAACTAGGAACAACCCACTGTAAAAGATTTTAAAATCCCCGGAGTAATAAACGGAACAGCCTGCCTCTGCGGGCAGTTCCTGAGAGCCTTTAGTGCATCAAGAGGCTGACACCCTGCATGAGTACTATTACAATACAGGGTTTGTGAGAGGTGCTGGTATTGCTGTTCTAGTAGACAGCAAGGCATATGCCCCTAGTGTAAATTAAAGCTTCCCGATCAAGCTGATTCAGAACCTAAGATCTTACAACTTGTGTGTAGAAGATCACATCTAATACCTGCCACCTAGGGGTGTATGTGGGAGGAAAACTAGGAAAAGACTGTAAAGCTCTGTGAGGATAGGTTTAAGTAGAAAAAAATAGGACAAGGAGAAGGAGATAATGAGAACTAACCAGAGCAAAAAAGTTCCCCAGGCTAACCCCTTAGAGTATATCTTAACCTACTAAAAAGAAGTCGCCAGTAGAGGCGACTCAGACAATAAAAAAGATTTAATTCAATATTACACACACTAATAGCCGTTATACAGGTTAGAGGATGGAGCGAAGTAGCCACCCACTAGAACTTTAGATTATAATACCTTATTACAGTTAATACTGTTTTTAAAACAGGAAAGTAAATAGAATAAAGTTTCGTATGCTAATATATTATTCACTTTAAGAAATCACCCAGAATAGCAGACGGACTGTGGGCTCAGAACTCCCTCTGACCCACTAGTGTTAACTCTTAAAAGGAAAACAAAGCAAAAAGAAAGCAAATCAAACATTGCTATTCAACATACAGTATAAAACAACGATGTATAAGATCAGACAAAGTTTATCATGCTGAGGCACAAGAACTAAATACATTTAATTTATTAAAAACTCCTCCTAGGAGAAGGGAGGAGAGGATAAAGATGAAAATAAAGAAGATTTTCCCAAAAAAGAGGAGAACTTCCTCAAAAGAGAGGAAGACTCAAACTTGGAAAACACATCCACTTAAACCCATCCGCCTCCTAACAATCCAATTTCATTCAGAACTAGGAAACAAGCAGTATTACAAGCCCCTCTGCAAGAGGCAGTGAGAACAGAAAAAGAGAAATTAATGATTAAAGTGCCATTTACCACTCTTAATTTAGAAGCATAGGAAAAGATTACTAGGAATTATCACATCAGTCTAATACTTACTACCAAATGTCTATGGTATGTTATCAAGCAACACAATCCAAATTAGGCTAACATCCAGTTACTACTGGATGCTTTCACTGAAACAAAAAAACAACTAATCTTAAAGACAACAACGACTTTAGCAGAGGATCATTACAAAAGCAAACAACTAGATGTAAAATAATATTTCCCCCTCCAAGACCCAAAATAGGATCCCAAAGAATCAACAGAAGTAAAGAAATTAGGAGATTATCAAAAGTAGATAACAACAAGAGTAGAAAGAGCTATTCCAAAGACCATAAATTAGTCTGCCCTATATTCCCTTAAGCAGGGGCTTTCCAAGACTCCGTCCGAGTTTCTAAAGTGTTTAAGGGATACTATACGTCACCATACATCATTGAATCCAGAGTCTGAAATAAGGATGAATCAGCTAGTTAATTCATTTCTGGACAGTCTACTAGAGATATTAGGTGTAAACTTCATAAATCCAGGGACCGGAAAGGAGAAACCTCAAAGTCTTACTAGAGGAAACATAGAGTATTTAGTAACCAGAAAAAAGGATATAAACAAAAAATAAAAAAGCTAGTGGCAGTAGTACAGGAGGAAAAGCAAAGAAAACACAAGCAGGAACCACCCAAACAAAATCCACCTCAGCTAGGCAGAAACCAGTGTACAATTGCTCTGGTTTAGGGCAAATTTGGGAGAAAACCTCCAAAATGGGGCCCCTCCAAAAAGCAAACCCATCTGCCCCCTCCCCCCACCTGGTTCGGTAAAAAATTTCCTCATAGAGAAGTGGAACCTGTTTATTTAACAGGCAAAGCCCTCCCCAGCACACAAAATGAACAATACTGGATGACAAAACTCATTCACTGCTCTGAAGAGATGACAAATTCAGAAAGTCTCTCCTGGGGGTGGTCGCTGTGTTATCAGTCCCTCCGGTGCTGGGAAAGGCAGCAGAGTAGGCCCCAGCAGGCTACAAAGTACAAGCTCTTGGTGTTTCCCCAGGTCCCAGTCTGGAGCAGGTTTGAATGGTTCAAAGAAAAGGGAAAGAAAAACAGTCCAGGGAAAGCTCAGACTGCCTCAGCTAGCTAAACTAACTAACTCAAAAGCAAAAGGAGTGTGGTGTTCTGCCTTGTCCGTGCCCAGACAACAGTGTTCCAGCAGACTGTGGAGGAGTGAGTCTAGTTCTTGATAACAAAACTCTGTGCTTCTTTTTCTCCCTGCCTTCGCTCTCAGCCAGTCTTGAAGGCACAGAATATAATATCCAGCATAAACAGAACACACGATTGGGGATACAAGTATCATAACATCACCCTAGGACAACAATCTATAAAAACCTAATCACTAGAAAAACCAATACCCAGAACAAAGACAAGGTAACTGACAAGTGGTTGCACACATACAAAACAACTAAGGAGGACCAAGGGATTCCACCCCAGCGAATCCACTAGTTATAACAATAAGGCTAGGGAAAAAAGGAAAAAAGGTAGAATTTTTAGTTAATACAAGGGCCACATATTCAGTTTTAAATAAAACTTTAATACCTGTAAAGAATAATTATATTGCAGTGTGAAGAACAACAAACCAGTCTAAGAAAACATACTTTTGCAAACCTTTAAAATAAAAATTAGAGAAACAATAGGGTATTCATAAGTTTTTGTATATACCCAATTCGCCAAAGGTGCTTTTAGGGAGAGACTTATTAGAACAGATACAAACAACCATTACATTCAAAAATGAGGAAGTTACTCTGGAAGTAAATAACCAAAAATACATAAAAGTTTAAAGTTTAACATTAACAACCATTAAATTAAGGAGGAAATTAGTGAAGAAATATTAAGTCAAGTATTTCCCATAGTATAGGCCTCTGATGTACCAGGGAGGGCAAAAAATACCCCCCTCCCCCACAGTAATTAAACTTAAAGAAAGGATACAACCAATGAGAATTAAGCAGTACCCCCTAAAAAAGAAAACAGAGAAGGAATCAACCCAATAATTAAAAATTTTCTGCGGTTAGGGTTATTAAAAGAATGCCAATCTAATTTCAATACTCCTATTTTACCTGTTCAAAAACCTAATGAATCATATCAGATAATACAAGATTTGAGGACTGTCAATAAGATAACAGAAAATTTATATCCTGTGGTAACAAATCCATATACGTTACTAACTTGTTTAAAACCTAAACTAACCAAATGTACCATTTTAGATCTGAAAAATACCTTATTTTGCCTCCCTATCCACAAAATCAGCCAGAAAATTTTTACATTCAAATGGGAAAACCCTAAAAGCGGACACAAAACCCAACTCACATAGGCCATATTGCCTCAAGGCTTCAAAAATTCCCCCACTCTGTTGTCGCCGTTACGGCATGGCGACCTGGTTCAGGAGGTCCGGCACGGTGACCCAAGGCCCAGGGTCACTCGGTCCAATGCTACATACACCAATGTGGTGGACAGCAAATGGCATTTATTGAGGGGTCTCAGGGGCATTTATGGACTAAGGGGTTTCTCTACATCAGAAAGGGGTTTGGCTATACTTTCTAGGGTTAGTATGGAGTGGAAAGTTACTGGCATCTATAGGTTAGGGGGGCTACATGTTTGGCTACATTCCAAGGGTGATCCTTATCTCTGGGGAAAGGGGCAGAAGGATTCCTGTAATTTTCCGTCACAGCCCGAAATCTTCCGAACGCCTGTCCCTTACCTACCACACTTCCCCCCCCTCTTTCACAGGTGAAGCACTCAAATGAGGTAGGAGGTTGAGATCTGACTAGGGAAAAGGGTCTTGGAAAACCTGAGTAAGGTTCTGCCAGGCAAGTCTCTCGTGACTGGCAGTGTTCCCTGTTGAATTCACAGTAATTGTTGCTGTCCCACGAACAGGATGCTAGCCCGTTCTAGGCGGGCCTGAACGAATGAGACTAGCTTGTTCAGCAGGCATGGCCCAAAGGTAATAGCTAAAAGCAGCATTGCCAATGGACCTATTAGGGTAGAAATTAGGGTGGTTAGCCATGGTGATCGATTGAACCAGGACTCGAACCAGCCCTGTTGAGCTTCTCTATCTGCTTTCCTTAGGTTTAGCCGATTTCTCAGTTTGGCCATGGAGTCTCTGACAACTCCGGTGTGGTCTGCATAAAAGCAGCATTCCTCTTTCAAGGCAGCACACAGGCCCCCTTGCTGCATGAATAAGAGGTCCAGTCCTCTCCTGTTTTGGAGGACAACCTCTGAGAGTAAGGAAAGGGATTTTTCCAGGGAAGAGATGGATTTCTCGATCCTTTGCAAGTCCTCATCAACTGTCATCTGCAGTTGTGCCAGTCCCTGATGTTGTGTTGCAAGGGCCGAGATGCCTGTGGCAGCGCCGGTAGCTCCTAAACCGAGGAGCATTGCGATGGTGACGCCTGTTATCACCTCTCGTTTGTAGAGCCGGTTGGGTTCCTCGAACAAGCGGTACACCTCTTCTTCTTGGCGATACAGGACTCTGGGGACAATTAGAACTTGGACACAAAAGTCAGTAGAACACGCTTAAGAATGGACTGGAGAGGGTTGGTTTGGTTAAGAGATCGGATGGGGAGACTAGTTTCACCTCTGTGTTTCGCGGCTAGAACTACCATTAGCTGCGATCTCTTCCCTGGGTCTACTTACTACTAGAACCGGATTGGGTCCGACTGATTGGGATATTGAAGCTGGGAGTCTGATAATTTGTATGTTCGCCCAGATGCTGCGGTTAGGGAGATGAGCATACGCTGTCCACACTTTACCTGTGGCCCAGGCATCATGGGTCGGCTGCAGGATTGTCATTATATAACCTGTGCAAGTGTGCTGTTTCAAGCCTCCGGGCATAAGCGCATACCCATCTCCGTCATATTTTGGTTCGATACAGCCGTGTGGAGTGTACTTAATTTGCAGGAACTTATCCGGCTGTTGAGGCGTCCATCTATTGCTTATCACAATAGTTTCACACCCCCAATATCCACAATATCCATGCCCTGGGTAATTACAATAACTTTTTCCTGGGTTGGAAGCAGGGCACCAGTACATCCCAAATACTGTTGTCTCCTGAAATCTGGGGTGCCCTGTATTCATGGGAAAAATGTCTTTTAACCTGAACTCGAAAGATGGGATGTCAGCTGTAACAATTTCTTTGATGACCCCCTCACCTGAGAGATGGCGTAGAACCCACCTGAATGGCTGGTGAGGGTAATGTTTTGTGTCTGCTTGTTCTCCGCCTACTAACCCTAGAAACAAGATTACACAGAGATACCGTTGCTGCTTTAATTTTGATGGCGCGAGCTTCTCAGGTGGTGTCGGGTTGGCCTCTCTCTCTTTCCCAGTAGTGGGGCATATGAGTTTCGGGGACGTCCAATGATCCAGTCCTGCAAACAAAGTCTCACAATTCTCATGAGTTTCCCTTTGAAGGTCTGGTTTGATAGATTTGAGTGGACACCATTTAATGTCCCCGTCTTTTTTAACGGCCGCATATCCCCGCCCCATGAGCACCAATCTCCAACCCTGTTCCCACTCCCCTAGTTCATTTTTGATCACCACCCGTGGGCCTTCCTCTAGCGCCCGAGTGGCCCAGTATCTCTGAGCAGGACTGTTTGTTTCGTCCCCCCTAGGGAATTGATTTAACGCTAGCAGCGCAGTTGCCAGCATGCGCGCCTGGTCACCCGGGGGAATGGCATTGGTGAAGCCTTCTGCCTTTGCTAGCACTTCCAGCTTAGTTTTCAGAGTCTGGTTTGCTCTTTCAACGATGGCTTGCCCGGTGCTGTTGTATGGGATGCCATGCACCAAGGCGATGTTCCATTTCGAGGCGAATGCTTGGACTACCTTTGAGATGAAGTTTGGGCTGTTATCTGTTTTGATCTGTTTTGGAACTCCAAGCCATGCCATGGCTGTTAGCCAATGTTGGATGGTCGCTTTGGAATCGGTCTTGAGATGCTGTGTGGCCACAATCATGCTGCTGTACGTATCTACGGTAACCGCGAGCCATGCTCGGGGTTTCAACAGCTGGCATTGTGTAAAGTCTGTTTGCCATATTTCTGAGGCTTTGAGGCCTCTGGGGTTGACGCCACTTGACCACAGTGACGACTTCTGGCAGTGGGGGCACGTAGCGACGACGTGCTTTGCGTCCACGGTAGAAATCCCGCACCTTTTCGCAAGCGCTTTAGCTCCGATGTGAAGGGATTCGTGCAACTGACGAGCTTCTTTCAGTGTCCATACGCCCTTTGCGGCAGCGTCAGCCTTGTCGTTGCCTATTTGGTAGAATCCTTTGACCGGGTCATGGCTGTTGACATGGATGACTGATATGGTGCCTTTCCGTGAATAGAGTGCTTCCTCCAGCATCGTTGCCACTGTGGACACTGACACACCTGGTCCGGACATGGCTAGGCAGAGCTTGGCCACAAATATGGAATCAGTCACAATGTTAAGGTGTTCTTCTGGGAACAGTCCGCACGCTAGCACCACAGCTGCTGCTTCAAGCTGTTGGACCGAAAGCGTGGGGTCGGTTGCCTTGACACATTGCCACTGTTCTCCTGACTGCCATACTGCTGCCGCGGTGGAGGTCTGCGATGATGTGTCCGTGAAGATGGTTGGTCCCGCCCGCGGTCGGTCAAGTACTTTTGGTGGGAGGTCGATATCGATGACCGTGAGCAGCCGAGTCCAAGGGGGTTTTTCCGCGAAGCAAATCTCTCCTCCAAAGCCTGTAAGGGCCATGGCTAGATATTCCGATCTTGTTGTTGACTGCGCAGAGAGCTGTTTGCGGAGAGGCAAGCTTATCCTGGAAGGTTCGATGCCCAGATGTCTTAGGGCGAGTTTCCTGCCTTTCATGATGAGGCTGCAGAGGCACTCGACTCCCGAGGAAAAGGCACGCGACGGTTTCCCCAAGACCACCCATAGTATTGGTTGGGCCTTGTCGGGGGGTCCTTGGGCTAAGGCTCCCACTCCCCCCTTTTTTGTAAAGTGGACATACAGATCGACTGGAGCACTTGAGTCCCATCTGGTGAGCATGCTCTCTGACATCTGACATTCGATGAAGTTGAGCGAGCATACCGCTTCCGGTGTCAGGGTTTTTTGCTCCCATGGGTTCTTCCCTTTCAAGAGGTCATTCAGAGGGTCCATGACCTCGGGAGGAATCAGGACGATGTTGCGGAGCCACTGTAAGCACCCTACCAGCTGTTGCATGTCGTGGAGCGTCTTGATGTCTCGGCGGATTTTCATCTAGGGAGGAGTTATGTAGGAGCTTGTGATTCCCACTCCTAGGAAGGTCACGCACGGTCCCTTTTTTATTTTTGCACTCGCTACCTCAAAGCCATTTGTCCTTAAGGTCTCGGAGATGGTAGACACCAGCTGGTCCACTTGTCTCGTGGATGGTGCGGCGATCAGGATGTCGTCCATGTACTGCACAATGGTTACAGTCGGATTGCTCTGCCGGACTGGTGCTAGCGCTCGGTCCACGGTGATCTGGCAGATAGTTGGGGAGTTGAGCATTCCTTGTGGAAGCATCCTCCATTGGAAGCGTAGGTTGGGCCGCTGGCTGTTTGGGAAGACGATGGAGAAGGCGAAACGCTCCTCGTCGTCTTCGTGCAGGGGAATAGAAAAGAAGCAGTCTTTGATGTCGAGCACTGCACAGGGTTGTCCTTTCGGTATCACAGAGTTCATGGGCAGCGAAGTCTGCACAAGGCCCATAGGCTGGATTCTCTTGTTCACTTCTCGCAAGTCGTGCAGGAGTCGAAAGCCTTCACCAGACCGCTTAGGTATTACGAAGATCGGAGTGTTCCATGGACTCGTGGAGGGTTCTATATGATTCTTGTGTAATTCACGGCTAACTAATTCAATGAGGGCAGTCATTCAAGGCGTTGACAAGGGCCACTGTTCGACCCACACTGGGTCGGCTGATTTCCAAGTCAGCTTGATGGGCAATGGCGGGTACGCGACAGTGGCCCTTAGAATAAATTTGTCACCCTAACATCCAGCAGGGCTAGGGCATCCTTCCCTAGCAAGGGTGGGCAGTCCGACATCACATATGCAGTGATGGTGATAGTTCTTCCCGGTCCTCTCTCGGTGCAGAGGGTTATTGCCACTGGTTGGGTGCTCTTGTGGGCTCGGGACAGCCCTCCAACTCCGCCCGCCATGGGGGCTACTTCTAGCTTCCATGGTCGAGGCCAATGTATGTCTGGGATGACGGTGACATCTGACCCTGTGTCCACCCAAAAGGGAAGGCAGATGGCTGAGTCGTCGGAGCTGTTGTGGAGATGACACACTGCCCACACGATCAGTGGGTGTTTCCCCACCTTTGCGGCGAAGGCCACCCATGGGTCCCATTCCCATGCTTTCATGGCCAAAGCCACCCAGGGGCCTTGGCCCCAGGGAGCTGTTCTTGGTATTCCTGAGGTGCAGATGGGTTCGATTGAGCCATTGGCTGGGCGACAAAGTTGGTCATTCCCTGAGAGGGTGGTGGTGGTGGGCATGAAAGCCGTGTGCCCCATTGGGGGTTGCTGTAGCTGGGCCGCTGCATGTTCCAGGTGGGAGGAGGCTGGATACGGCCTGGCTGCCCCCTCCCTCTCCCGTTTCCCTGATGCCTGGATCTGCATTCCTTAGCTAAATGCCCTTTCTTTCCACATGCCCAGCATAGTCCCCTAGGTCTCCCCTGGCGTGGTGGAGCAGCTGCTGGTGGGCGCCCTGACTGGGGGCAGTTTGTTGCCACGTGCCCAGCCTGGCCACACTTAAAACATGCCATGACACTCATTATTGCAGCGTGAACTGCTGCCTGAATGGGAGCTAGGTGTTCTTCCTTTGCAACGTGTCTGATCATGGCAGCTAGATTAGACCCTTGCGGCAGTGATCTTAAAATGTCTTTGGTGGCTGAGTTGCATTGCTGGCGTAGGCACTCTGCCAGCACAGGACCCTTTGCCTCTGAGGGTAATGTTGAGGAGTCCAAGGCAGCCTGTAAACGATCCACAAACTGAGTGAAGCTTTCACTCTCACTCTGCTTTATTGTGGACCAAGGCGACGGTTTGGCTATTACTTTGGAAGCAACACGGATGGCTTCTTGGGCAGCACGGGTTGTTGTCATAACCTCATGTGCCCGCATGCAAGCCCTCAGCCTGTGCCTGAGGGGTGATCATTGTAGGGTCTGTGCCCATTAGCCTCTGTATGCTGGAGCCGTGCAGTGGATGGTCTGCCCCTGTTACCAGGGCCAGCTGCTTAATACAGTTATCCTCCCATTCCTGCTTAAAAACGATCATCCCTGCCCCATAAAAAATCATTCTGCAAGTCTGCTTAATATCAAAAGGTAACATGTCATCTCCTCCAAAAACGCTGTCAATGAGTGTGGAAACCATGGCAGAATTAATTCCCCTATCTGCAATTGCTTTAATAATTGCCTGCACGTCTTTCGGGTTTACCGGGGAATAGGTCCTTTGATTCCCGCCGGCTCCCCCCACCCGAAACGGGGACACCAGTTTCGCCGACGGAGTCCATTCAGCACACGCTATTTTTATTTTCCGCCAGTCTGTAAGCGGAGTTCGATCTTTCTCCGATATCTCCTTCACCCATGCAGGAGCGCTGTGGCTAGTGACCTTGTATGCCGCTGCTCCCCTTCTGTTAAAACCCGAATCCGAGTCGGAACTCCCCGATCCCCTCTCGAGCTCAGAGCTCGAGTCCGAGTCCGAGTCCGAGCCGGAAGTCGACTGTCCGGACGTTTCCGGGCTGCTCTGCCTTTTTCTCGGGCTCCGACCCCGCCCCTTCTTGTGGGGGTCGGGCCGTTCCCTCCCCCTGGGGTCCCCCCGCCTCCTACTGGGGGAGGTCCTTGCCCTATAAGGACCTAAAGTGAACTGAGCGCTCTGATTGGCCTTACGCTCCTCCGCGGGGGCCGCCCCGTCCCCGCGCTTGCCCGCGCATGCGTTGTTAAGCAGGCTGACTGCATTTCCGCCCGCCGTGTTTCCCTTTCCGCCCTGAACACGCAGTTCGGCGCCATTTTCAAACGCATACGGAGGGGGTGCGCTTTTATCCACCCCTTTGGGGTGCGGCAATTTCGCCGCCTCCCGCGCTTCCTCCGTTAACCCCCGCCAAAACGCCCGCGCGCGTTCCCCCCCCGATGGTGAAGCAGTCTGCTCGGGGGAATCCGGCGTTCGCGGTTCCGCGGTGCCGATCTGATCGAAGCCCTCCGCGGTCTGCGTTGCCGCACCCACCCCCAACTGCGGCGTGGCTAATAACCGAGCCTGCGCGGCTTTCCAGGTCTCCTGCTCTTCTCTAGCTTTCTGCAGAGCCTGCACGACTCTGCCCCATGACTTTAGAGCTTTCCCTGAGCCTGAGGACATAGTTTCCTCAGCTAAAACCTTTGTACAAGTATCCCATATCTCCGAATGGAGAATATCCACCGGGCTGTCTATCGCCCCCAGCTTAATAAGTCTCGGTATAGCAAGACATAAATCTTTTAGCTTACAATCAATCCCCCATTGAGCATGCATCTGAGTTACGACCTTCGCTATGGCTTCCATGGTCCACGCTGGTCCGGGGGCGTCCCCCCCGCTGCACTAGGCCTGCTGTGCAGCCGCCGGTCCCCTGTCCAGGCGAAATCCCGAACTCCGGGCGCTGCGGTTTTCCCGGGGTTTCGGCACCAGATGTCGCCGTTACGGCATGGCGACCTGGTTCGGGAGGTCCGGCACGGTGACCCAAGGCCCAGGGTCACTCGGTCCAATGCTACATACACCAATGTGGTGGACAGCAAATGGCGTTTATTGAGGGGTCTCAGGGGCATTTATGGACTAAGGGGTTTCTCTACATCAGAAAGGGGTTTGGCTATACTTTCTAGGGTTAGTATGGAGTGGAAAGTTACTGGCATCTATAGGTTAGGGGGGCTACATGTTTGGCTACATTCCAAGGGTGATCCTTATCTCTGGGGAGAGGGGCAGAAGGATTCCTGTAATTTTCCGTCACAGCCCGAAATCTTCCGAACGCCTGTCCCTTACCTACCACACTCTGTTTGGAGAACAACTTGCAAAAAATCTAGGCCTAGGAAACTCCACAAGAAAAAGGAAAACTATTACAGTACGTGGATAATCTTCTAGTAACCACTCAGATGAAAGAAACATGTGTGACCTGGATGGCAAGCCTTTTAGATTTCCTAAGTCTCCAAGGATACAAAGTATCAAAAAAAGAGACACAGATAGAAAAAGAAAAAGTAATCTACCTGGAGTACGAAGTTAGTGCTAAGCAATGAACTTTAGAACAAACTCTCAAGGAAACAATATGCCAAACCCAGAAACCCCAGACAATAAAAGAACTCCGAACCTTCTTAAACATGACAGAGTAGTACCAGCTGTAAGTTTATAATTACAAACTACTCATCAAACCCCTCTATACTCTTATTACCAATAGAAATAAAGATCTCCGGGAGACAAAAGAAACCACACAAGCTTTTCACCAACTAAAAAGTACCCTCATATCAACTCGAGCTTTGAGACTTCCAGATGTAAGTAAACCATTCTTTCTATTTTCCCGTGAAAAACAGGGAATTACCCTGAAAATATTAACTCAGGACTTAGGTCCATATCAAAAGGCAGTTACTTACTTTTCCAAACAACTACATACAACAACCAAAGGATGACCAAGTTACCTCAGAACTATAGCAGCAGTTGTACTAAATATTCAAGAAACACACAAATTTACCCTAGGACTGAAAATGAGTATACTAGTGTCCCACACAGTGTCCACAGTACTAGAAGGGCAGCCACTGACTTTCACCACAGAAGTTCCTAAAATACCAAACCATCATAGTAGAACAAGATGATATAGAGATAATGATAACTAATATAATCAACCCAACTTCTTTTCTCAGTAGAAATCAAAGAAAACCAGTAAACCACAATTACCTAAAAACTATTGAAACTACTTACTCCAGCCACCCAGAATTAAAAAACACTTCTTTAAATGATGCAGAGACTTAATTCACTGACGGGAGTAGCTATGTTACCAATAGAAAACAACATACTAGATATACAGTCACTACCTGCAAAGAATAGAATCCAAACCTTTACCAACAGACACCTCTACACAAAAGGCCAAGATAATTACACTAACCTGTGCCTTAGAAATAACAAAAGGAAAAAGAATAAACATATATACAAACTCGAAGTATACATTCAGAATTGTACACACACATAGAACCATCTAGAGAGAGAAGAAACTACTAACCTCACAAGAAAAGCACATCAAACATACACAAAAAATAATTCGGCTACTAGAAGCAATTCAGCTACCTAAAAATATAACAATTATACATATTAAGGCACACCAGAAAGTGAACTCAGAATTAGAGAAAAGAAATAAACTAGCGGATAGAGAGGAAAAGGAAGCAATGAAAAGTAAAATAATTATTGAAGGAACTCTAATTCCAGATAAACAAATTTCCCTTGAAAGTAAACCAGAATATAATAAGAAAGACAGAAAACTAATCAAAGATCAAAAAAAGACATACAATCAAGAGGGTAGGCTACTATTGAAGAGAAACTAGTAATCCCTTCCCATTTGTTATAGTCACTAATAAAAGAGGAGCACCAGAAAACACACTAAAAATAGAGACCTTGAACACCTATTTGATTAAAAGAATCATTGCCAAGAATTTATATGTCACTATTACTCAAGTGACCCAACGATGCAATCTTTACCTCCAGACTAACCCCAAGAATACCCCCAGACCAAAACTTAATCAAATTAAGCAGGGCCATAAACCTGGACAGCAGTGGCAAATTGACTTTTCAAAACTCCCAAGGAAAAGGGGGTATCAGTATTTATTAGTACCGACAAATACATTTTCAGAGTGGCCAGAAGCGTTCCCCACCAGAACTGTCAAGACTTGAGAAGTAACCAAGGTAGTATTACAAGAAATGGTACCACGCTTCAGAGTTCCAGCCACAATATCCTCAGACAGGATCACATTTCATTTCCAGAACAGTACAGCAAATTAGTAACCATCTGGACCTAAATTGAGAGCTTCATACTCCACACCACCCCCAATCGAACAGCCAAGTGGAGAAAATGAGTCATTCAATTAAACAAATTGTAAGACTGGGGCAAGAAATTAATCTACCCTAGCACCAAGCTCTTCCACTAACACTGTTGCAAATTCAAACTAAACCTAGAACTAAAAAAAAGCTAAGTCCCTTTAAAATACTTTATGGAAGACCATATAGAATACAAAAGGGAATATTCACCCACATTGGGAAAGTAATATTGGCCACCTATATGGTGGTTTTAAATAAACAACTCAGAAAATTTGAAAAACATGTAGCTGGAACTTGGAACAGAGAACTAGATAGACCAGTACGTAACATACAACCTAGAAATTATGTATATGTTAACTCTCTTACAGAAAAAACTTTGGAACCACAATAAGAAGGACCATTACAGGTACTTTTCACCACCTTCACCATGATCAAAATCAAGGAGAAAAATGCCTAGATCTACCACTCTTAAGTGAAGAAGGCCCCAGAAACCCCTTAAAAAGTAACACCAGGAAACAATAAACTAAGACTAAAACTTACTGAAGCAAAATAAGTGTATTGTGACCAGGGGTAATTTGTAATTTCATTTACAGAATTTTTTCGTATATAATAATAATTAGAATCTTAGAATTAGAGAATAAGTTTAAAGTTATCTTTTATATTACTAATTTTTTTACTATTTACTAATTTGAGAATACTACAGCGAGTAACTATGCTAACCTCCTTATCAAATATACATGGTAAAACATTAAAGAACACTTATCGTAAGGATTTACATTAAGTAAAAGAATTTACTTATTTTCTAGGAAAGGGGGGAATGAAACAGTGGAAATTTAACACAGTAGAAATCCATTTTGGATTTAGGTGAAATGTGCCACTTTGAATTATTAAGTCTGTAGCTTGCTAGCATAGGTAAAGTATGCTGTTTTAACTTGTTTAATCTGTTAAACTCTGCTGCGCTCGCAAAAACTGCCTCAGCCAAGGAAAGAATGTGAATTTCCAAGCTGAAAAAATAAGAGGCACCCCTTGAACTTTAAAACAAAGAGCCAAGACTGAGTCTGCAAGAGACAAACAAAATGACCAGAGAGTTCTCTGTACAAAGACTCATTCCAAGTTATAACACAAAATCAGTAAAATAAATATGCATGAACCTATTGTGAAACTCTATGCATATGTACCAACAAAGGAGAATAAAGGATCGGAAATTCTCAGGGCTACACATGTCCTTTAGGAACAATGATCCTCACATGCCGTCCAGCTCTGTAATAAACATACCGGCTTTACAACTTTTACAAGTTGTAGAATTAGGGTTTTTTCCCACAAATCAGTTCTCCCTGGGGTAATAGACTTTGACAATGAGATTATGATAATGGCCTGGACACCTCAACCTCCTTGCATTGTTCCCCAAGGGACTCAAATAGCTCAGTTGATTTTACTTCCCCAAACCACAAGCATACCCTTCACAGACCTAATGGGACAAGAGGGATTTAGGTTTACTGAGACACCCCAAGTATGCTGGGTACAACCTATATCAGAACAACGCCCCACATTCCAATGTACCCTGACATTAAAAAGACAAGAGATAACACTTGTCGGTCTTTTAGACACAGGAGCTGACATTACAGTTATCGCTCAACCCAAATGGCCCCCACAATGGTCCCTTGCTGAAGGTCCGAAGGTGCTCTCAGGCATTGGAGGGAGCAGCAGTAGCTATCAAGGCCAACACTTGATCCAGATCAAAGGCCCTGAGGGACACCTCACCTTAGTCAAACAGTTTGTTACCAGTTGCTTGCCTTTAACTCCAGTTTTAACAAAGCAATTTTACTGTGAACCTTTGGGTACAGTTATTTAGTATTATATAACTAAATTTTTATTGGTTTAGCCTTCAATGTTTATATCCCATTACTTTTATTAAGCCAAACTTGAATCTATCATACAAGTGTTATAGATACATATTATAATATTGGCTTTTCACAAATATTAAAATGGATTTTATATGTGTAGTGTTAAAGTAACTTTGCTATAAAGATATAGTTTTTATTTCTGTTGTTAATTAAGCTTAGACATAGAAGTGAAATAGCTGATATAAGTATGCTTGTGTTGAAATGCCTGCTTGGATGGGATAACATCCAATGAGCATAGGATGAGGACACCTGATACAGATATGCCAACTATCAGCACTCACTTTCTGAAGACAATGTGGAACAAGGCCCAAAAACTGGAGGTGATAAGAATGGACTAAAACCACAACCAAGGAATATGCATGCTCTAAAAGGGTGGACCCAAGAAGATATGCTAAACAGTTCTTGAAACTTGTAAGCTAGTTTGGGGAAAAGTTTACTATGCATAATTGTCTATGAATATGCAACAGGCTGATGTAATGGAAAAGGTATTTAAGGGGTATCTCCAAAGATAAGTGTGGTCTTTGACTGAGTGCCAAGATGCACCCAGCCATAATAACCTTTGCTTTATGGTCCTTGTCTCCTATTGTAATTTATCAAATGTGAAAAACATGTTCACTCTCCTGTGAAAATTTAAAAAGTTTAATAAAGGACAGTAGGAGACACACATCCACATGTCCACACGTCCTTGCTCCAAACCATCCCCCTGACAGCTTGAACACCTCCCACTCTTCACAGCACAGGAAATCCTTCCTCTTCATTAGTATAATACAATCTACCTTCCTCCACAAAATAAAGTTAAACTTTAAATCAACAATCTATATCACATATACTTTCCTTCATTCACACTCACTCACTTTTATTTCTTTAATATCTCACTCATTCTCACTCACAACAAGACAACAACAAGGTACCTTTAACTTTCAAGTCACTTGTTAATATTCACCCATGGGTATTGCAAAATCTCAAAATGTTGTTGGGCAACCCTGGATTTTCTTGGGTACCCCTCAATCCAGCAGTGTTGTCCAAACCTGGATGCTTTTAGGCATCCTATTCCTCAATCCAGTAACTTTGTGGGGCACACGCTTTTGTCCCATTTTCCCAGTGGATTGTGCCAGGAAAACGCTCAGCTCCCTTCCTCCAAGGGGTACAACCTCTCCCTGAGACCCAGTCCCAGTTACCCCAAGGGTATCTCTCACTCTTTTTATCTCTCACTTAGTCTCCTCGCTGGTCGTCTGTCAGGACCCAGGACATTCCTCTGGCTGTCCTGAGCAGCCAAGACCCCTGCCAGGGGTCTCAGAGACCCTGGCACAGAGCCAAAAAATGCCTGTGGTTTTGATTATGACCCGTGGAGCAAGTTACCAACCTTAGATGAAGATCTGCAAGCCACGACAAATTAAGTAGAATGACAGTGAATTTATCACGGGGTGAAAAAGTAGATTTTCGGGTTTCTAGAATGGAGGTTCAGGGGGCAAGATGGAGGGATCTGGGCATGTCCAGTCTTTCTCCTTCTTCTTCTTGGCCTCCATCTTCTGCTGTGATGTTAGCACTTTTAGATTGGTTTAGAGTAGAAGCTCACTGTCTAACATAGGTGATAGGTATTGGAAAGTAATTGTAAACATTGTATATGTAGTTTTTAGTATAAAGACATAACACCACCCTGGGGGCAGGCAGAATGCCTCTGACTGTCCTGCTGAATGGACCTCAGCAGGACAGGAGAAAGAATTTTATAGATAAGATAAAATAAACAACCTTGAGACCGAGAAATGAAGAGCCCTGACTCCTTCTTCAATCTCCAGGCTGGGAAAAGAGACTTTCTAACATTTCTCTGGGTCACTCTGACCAGTTAGAGACCCCGACAATTGTCTTTCTCACAAAAGATTGGAAATGCAGCCCTCAGAGACCCCCCCCATCAATTTGAAGGTCTGGAATAACCAGCCCAGGTCTCGTTCATACACATTCATCCCCTGTGGTTTCTGACAGTCTGGTCAGATAAACTTTCCCAGGCATTGCTCTGGGGAGTTATGAGAAAACTCAAAGAATTAAAATAATCCTTAATCTTTGCAGCTGGTGTTTTGAACGGGTTGTTTACTTGTAAGATGTTTACAATAAGGGTGTTGTTCCTAATTAGCCAATGATGTGAGGGGTGTTGATTGAGGACCAATAAGGTCCAGCTTCTTGGAACAATCTATAAAAGAATGGGAAGTTCCATAAACTTTGCATTTGTCTTCTGACAAAATAGGAGTCTATGTTGCTTCATTCAGTTGTCCCTAATACAACAGCCACAATCCCCCATATTTGCCCCGCCAAAAGAATACT
The DNA here is from genome assembly GCF_023055355.1 of Agelaius tricolor. Taxonomy (NCBI): domain Eukaryota; kingdom Metazoa; phylum Chordata; class Aves; order Passeriformes; family Icteridae; genus Agelaius; species Agelaius tricolor. Next base: position 8,457,284 of record NW_027269281.1, read on the forward strand.
CTACGGGAACTGGGTGGTAATGAACTAGGAAGACCCAAATGATCCTAGGAATGTACAAAGAATCACACCTAATTGGGAAATAAGGCCATGCTTATATCATTGCTTTCAAGTGCTGCCTGGACAAGTCCTGAGACACCTCTTACACTCCCCTTGGAGAGGAATACTTCCACTTCAAACTGGAGGATCAGGACTGGTTCGGTCAGAGAGTTCTCATATTCTGGCCTTAGCCTGTGACTTATACAAAGAAGAGGAGGAATTAAAATTTCCATCAGTGCCATACTGTATACTTTGTTTTATTTGTCCCAATACTGGACACACTAGCTGGGTTATATGCAAATGTTTAAATTGTGGGAAAGATTGGTATTGTAGTTCACAAAATCGACGGTCTCGTTGCAGGAAGTGTCGAGCACCAAATCTATCCCCTATCCAGATAGAACTCAAAACAAATGAAATAGTAACTTTGTTTTGTGGATGGGAATTATTTCTGCCTGTTGAATGGGAGATACCTGAGGAATGGTGGGAAACAACAGTTAAGGAGTGTCAAAAACGATTTGTCTAGAAATTAGTAAAAAGGAAGTGACAAGGGAAAAAGAGGGCAAGCCTGGGTTGACCACTGTACTTGCTACCGAGAAGATCATATACATCTGCTATGGGTTGCAACCCCACAGGCAGGGAAGGTGGGGGTATAAGCCATACCAGACCTCTGTTATTCCTTTTTCTTTTACTCATTTGTTGTCTTTTCCCTTTCGGGATACCAGCAAGATCGTGTCACATATGCTACCGAAAGCATTACATGGAAAAAAACCAAAGTTCCTTTTTTATTGCACATACCCATGTCAACAGTCACTGTTATAACCCATCCAAATTAAGTACTTGTAGGCAAAACATGGAAAAATATTGGATTGCAAGAAACTTAGGAAAAAGCGGTAATAGACAGGGAATTGAATGTCCAAAAGGAGATGGATTTGTTTCACATTTGACCTTAGGGATATAGTCCAAGATTTGGTAAAAGAGCAAGTAGTAAACAAAAAGGTAAAACCAGCACAGCAATCTAACTCTGTATTGGCCCCAAATTATATGCTGAATCATATTTTATAAGACTCCAAGCAGTTATAGTGATGAAAACAAGCAAAGCTGCTTGGGCACTGGAATTAATATAAAGTCACCAAAGCCAAACAAAAACCGTAGTGTCTCAGAATAGGTTGACTTTAGACTATTTATTGGCTAAAGAAAGGGGTGTTTATGGAAAGTTTAATAAATCAGATTGTTGAAAATAGATGACAATGGGGATGTCACCCTTGAAAAAGCAAAAGATATCAGAAAAATAACCCAGGTACCGGTCCAAAATTGGGAAACAATGTTAAAAACTAGCTGGAGAGGTAATGTATTTGGGATAGAATGGTAGAAGAAATTAGGCTTCTACCTTTTATGTGTTACAACTGTCTTGATATTTCTTCCTTGTTTAATCCCGTTTTATTTGATTAATTACCAGCACAGTCTAAAGAATGCAAGTGGACAAGAAATATTGCTCAAGCCAAATATTTATAAAGAATAAGAGGGGGGATTGTTATAGATACATATTATAAGATTGGCTTTTTGCAAATATTAAAATGGATTCTATATGTGTGATGTTGAAGTAACTTTGTTATAAAGATACAGTTTTTATTTCTGTTGTTAATTTAGACATAGTAATGAAATAGCTGATATAAGTATGCTTGTGTTAAAATGCCTGCTTGGATGGGATAACATCCAATGAACATATGAAGAGGACACCTGCTGCAGATATGCCAACTATCAGCACTCACTGTCTGAAGACAGTGTGGGCTGGGGCCAAAACTGAAGGCAATGATAAAAAAGGACTAAAAGCACAACCAAGGAATATGCATGCTCTAAAAAGGCAGATCTGAAGAGGAGATACTTAAACAATTCTTGGAACATGTAAACTAGTATGGGGGAAATTTTACTATGCATAATTGTCTATGAATATGGAACAGGCTGCTGTAATGGAAAAGGTATTTAAGGGATATCTCCGAAGATAAGTGTGGTCTTGGCTGAGTGAGCCATAACGTTTGCTCTATGGTCCTTGTCTCCTATTGTCCTTTATTAAACTTTTTAAATTTTCACAGGAGAGTGAACGTGTTTTTCACAGCTGTTTGGTTGGTGTGTGGGGCTGATAAAAACAGTAGAACAGAACAGCATTTTACTCTGATGAGGACAGTAGATCAGAACAGCACAGCCTTGTAGAAATCGAAAAAGGATGTAACTTAGGCAAACAGAAGTTATGCAAAACACAAACAATGCCAGCTCACCTCTACAAGGTTGACAATGTAGAAGTTATGCAAAACAACAATATTTCTCTTTCTCAAAAGTGGGGGTCAAGAACAGCCACCTCAAAAGGACACAGGACACTGAAGACAGATCCCAAAGAACCATACAAGGACTTCCAATAAGGGATGTGACTATGTAAAATAATACATATACATCAAGTAAGAGGGGATAGCTAAAGCATATGTAATCATTATGCATGATAAAAACTCTATTTACCCAATGCTCGAGGCACTCGATTAGAGGAAGGATCCTCCAAGTGACCAGCATGCTGTAATAAAGAATGCCTGCTTTCTAATACTCTAAACTGTATTTGAAAGTTTCCATCTGACTGCTGCCAGGTGGCCCCTGGAGACAGCTCAGCATTACAGCCCAGTCCTTATACCTGGTGCACCTCAAAGACTCCTCTCTTCTGAAATCTCTCCAGATGGTGTGGAGGGAGGCAGGCAGGGTTTTATGCAGTGCAGCTTGTGACCTCACAAGTACAATTTCAAAAGGCCTAGCCTCTCATTTTGGTATCCACACTTCTCACATGGATTCAGGTGGCTGGCCCACCACAGGGGAGGTGCAATAATGTAGGAATGTGCTCCCTGTTGACAGAATGACCAAATTATTCTTTGTCTGCTTTAAAAGCCAAAAAGCCCAGAAGTTTCTCTCCTCAATTTGGAAAAAGACACCTCATAGGACCTTTGGGACTTCACCTCAAACCTGAGGCTGCCCAATTGGACAGAGGCCAAAAGGTTAATTCACTAGAAAAAGAAGAGAACAAAGAAAATTATTGCTTTTGTGGAGTGTTTTAGCAAGAACCTCTTGCCCCTGGCTTGGTTTTTCTCTGAAAGAGCTTTGTTATTTTGCCTTTTATTAAAACTTTTTCTGTTTCCAAAACTATCTCAGAAGCCATCCTGCTAATTTTATGCCATTTGGGGTAGCAGAGCTATCTCAGGTATGATAAGTTCTCTGAGAGCTCATAAGACCTGGATCGAGGAGAAACATATCACAATAATTCCTTTTTTCTTTCTTTTTGAAGAGGACTCAGAGAAAGCTCATGGCTTCATCTGTGACTTTCTGTCCTATGCGATGTGCTCTGAATGACAGGGTTCACTGAGTGATGTGATCTGTTTCTCATAAGGTACACCTGTACATAGGGACAGGATGCTGCCATCTTTCTCCTCCAACTTGCACCCTGCTTTGGCAAAGAAATAAGAACTAGGCTCAGGAATTAGTCCCAAACTATCATAATTATTGAATCTTCCCATCCTGTGGTGGGTTGACCCTGGCTGGATGCCAGGTACCCACCAAAGCCTCTCTATCACTGCCCTTCTCAACTGGACAGGAGAGAGAAAATATAACAAAAGACTCATGAGTTAAAGACAGGGAGAGATCAGTCACTGATTATTGTCATGGGCAAAACAGACATAATTTGGAGATATTAATTGAATTTATTACCAATTAAAATCAGAGCAGGATAATGATAATGAGAAGTAAAACAAATCTTAAAAACACCTTCGCCCCACCTCTCCATTCTTCCCAGGCTCTACTGCCTTCCCCTCTGTTACCAGATGATAAATGGCCTACACCTGGTGAGCTAATACACTGCTTGTTCTACCAAAACCACTGGCCTGTGGAAACCGCACAATACCCATTGTGTAAGGAGAACTGGAAGTTCACCAGTCTCAGTGTCCCGCCACCTCAGCCAGGTCACCTGAAACACTGGGGTCTACTACCACCAGGGACCACCAGAGAGACCCCCCAGGACAGAAGAATGCATTCATAAAGGGGAGGGGAAATATGTTAATGATTTCAGGGAAATTATTATCATGTGTATGTTTAATCCAGGACAATCAATGAATATGTATGCAAAGTACAGTGTATAAACAGAAACTGTCCTGTACTCAGCATGCATGACTTTGGGAGGAGCTTTATCTCCCCCCTCCCCTCCGTGCATCTGGCCAAATAAAGAATACCTGCTTCTTAATGCTGCATTGGTGTGTTAATGAGTTTTTAATTTACCAAATTTTTGGTAAGAGTTTTGGCGACCTGTAGCAATGTGTCTGAACAACTTAGGCCTCAGTGTGCACGAGCCATACCACTTGCAACTGTTCTTATCAGAACTTTCTCAGGGCACAGTGAAATTCATCAAGGTTAATGTGGTGGTTTGACAGGAAATGTGTTTTTTGGGATGCTGTGTTTTTGGCCAATGGATATTCAGACTTTAATATTGGCATTTAACCTGGCCATTGGGACATGGACACGCCTCTGAGAACACGGGGTTAAAAGCAGAGCTCTCCCCTGGGAGGGCCTCTTGGGTTTCCGGCGGGAAAGAGTTCGGGTCTCTCCCCCAGCCCAGCTGCTGGCTGGGCAGGGGGAGGGGAAAAGCCATGTGGCCGAGAGAGGTAGGCCTGAGCCCCGGGGTGGAAGGGTGCAAGAGAGAGAGAGAGACACTGGGAGCCATCGGGCAGCCCCCCCTGAGAGACACACAGAGAGAGAGAGAGAGAGAGCCGCTGCCTGAGACTGTAACCTTGAAACTGGATAAACATGGGCCTGTGCCGGCAGCACGGCTGGGACGGAGAAGAGGGGGGGTTCATCCGGCTGCTTGTAGGAGCTTTTAACCCCTTTTTGGAGAATGAGAACTTTACAGAACATTGACCTTTCCTAGAAGATAGAGTGGAAGATAAGGAAGGAAATGTGCAAGTGTGAGAGAGGTCTGGGCGAGTGAGAGATAGTAGAAGAATAGAGAAGAATCCTAGTGGGAAGAGATGATGGAGTGGCTTTTGCTGGACTCTTTTTGTATAGCCATGGACAGAACCATGTTCCTTGTGATACAGATTCTGCATTCTAGGGGGAGGCAACGGCCTCAGAACCAAGAGGGTTCAGTGTTGATGCCCCTCGGCCCCAGGGGGTGAAAAAATATGGGGGGGACAGGTGTCCCAAAGGAGAGATTGTGGGGACAGGTGTCCCAAAAGAGAGATGGACAGACCCAAGTTCCTTGTGATACAGAGACTGCATTCTAGGGGGAGGCAATGGCCTCAGAGCCAAGAGGGTTCAGTGTTGATGCCCCTTGGCCCCAGGGGGTGAAAAAATATGGGGGGGACAGGTGTCCCAAAGGAGAGATTGTGGGGACAGGTGTCCCAAAGGAGAGACTGTGCCTTTTTTGGATCGGGACAGAGCATCCTTAAAAAGACAACCCTAGAAGCAGTTCTGGTCCGTGTTCAGTGGTGAGAGCACTGGACATGAAAAGGAAGAAGTCACCACAGCAGATGTTCTCCGGGCGGTGCCACGAGTGACACGGAAACACACGAGGCTTCAGCTGTGTTTCCAGGGGAAGCCCATGGCACAAGAAGGACTCCTCTCCTCTTGATGAACTGAGGATTGATTGTCTAAAAGGTGCTGCTGGACCGAGAGTTGGTGATTTGAGGAACAAATGTATTGTGTTGGAAATTTGGTGGGGGGAGGAAGAAATGCATTTGTGAGGTTTTCATTTTCCCTGTGTGTGTGTTCCTTTTTATCTGTAGTTGTAGAGTAGTTAATAAAGTTCTGGTTCTTTTTTCCCTAAGTAGGAACCTGCTTTGCTTATTCCTGGTCACATCTCACAGCAGAAACCAGGGAGAAGGTATCTTCATGGGGGCACTGGCATTGTGCCAGTGTTAAACCATGACAGTTACTAAAACATAATCTGTGCTAAAATAAGAGCAAAGAAGCTGAGAAACCAAATACCAGGATCGCAAAACTAGATAACAGAGGACTGTAGAACACCTGCATGGTAACCAATCACAGACCCTGAGAAATGAAGGCAGAGAATGAGGGAGCAAGACAAAGGCACCAATCAAGAAGTGTGTACTTAGTAGTGTGTAGAATCTATAAAAGTGTGTTTAATGTAAACAAGAAACGGCTTCTGCTTGATCATATTGTTCAGTTGTACAGGAGTCCTGGATTTCCCGCAATAGCGACCCAGGTGGAACATACTCCTGAATTTCAACAGATCCGAGGGATCACAGGACCTCCAGCCAGCACTGAGGGATTCTCAGGGAGAACCTTCAATCCCTAGTCTGAAGGAAATCGGAGCAAGACCCCTGGTAAGACAAAGGCATTCTTTACTTTAAAGGTGTTAACTGTTAACCTGCCTGTAAGGTGCAGCAAAAGCTTTGCAGGGTTGGATTTAAAGGTACCTAAGGTGGGAAAAGGGAAGGTTTAGAGTCCCTTCAAAAAGGGAAAGGTTAGAGTCCCTTCTAAGGAGCTCCTAAACAGTAATTGCTTATAATGGGAAACAAAACCTTGAAAGGGGTGTCACAGGTGTCACCACTGGGATGCATCTTGAAACATTGGAAACAAATTGGGGGTGATCTCCTCACATGAAAAACTTACAGAAGTTTGTAATCAGTTGTGGCCACTTTACACTCGGTAAGATCAAGAGAAGTGGCCTAAAGATGGAACCTTACAGTAAAACACCATATTGCAATTAATGCTGCTTTGTAGAAGGGAAAATAACTGGGATAAAGTTCCTTATGTTGACTTGTTTTTCACTGTAAGAAATCATCTGGAGTGGCAATAGGAAAGCTGGAGGACCCCACAAGATCCATTAATTTTAGCACTTCAAAAGGAAAAGAAGGAAAAGAAAGGCAAAGGGTTTCAAAGAGGTGTTCTTCTGTGTGCAGCATAGGACAGAGGTGCCTAAAGTGCAAGCAGGAAGAGGAGGAGAGGAGGATTTAGATCTGATGGTTGCTCCACAGCAAAGAATGGGGGGGGGGGGGGATGAATGATGAATTGCCGGGGAATACAGCTATATGCATGAGTAAGTTGTGGGAAATTGGACTGGAACAGAAAGAACGTTTTAGGGGATCGGTGGAGAGGATGCTGGGGGAGATGCCAGGGAAGTTCTTATGGCTTCCCTCCAGCAGGCAATCAGGAATCATGGTGCAGTAACCCCGTTTTCAATACTGGTTTTAATATCATGGAGAAAGGTGGCAGGAGTTTATATGGAAAATCCAGACAGACTTGCTAAAGTATTTGAAACCGTTTGAAACCGTAATTAGGACTCAGGACCCCTCTCACTTAGAAACAATTGGCTAACTGTTATAATAATTGGTGACTAAAGTATACTTTACTTTAGTAATGTGAAAAACAAGGTTCACTCTCCTGGTAAAATTTAAAAGTTTAATAAAGGACAAAAGGAGACAAAGCAAAGATATAAGGGTGTATCTTGGCACTCAGCCAAGAGCACACCTGCTATTTTGGAAACACCCTTTATATACCATTTATATTGCATCAGCCTGTTACATATTCATAGACAATTATGCATAGTAAACTTTTCCCCAAACTAGCTTACATGTTCCACGAATTGTTTAGCATATCTCCTTCTCAGGTCCACCTTTTTAGAGCATGCATATTTCTTGGCTGTGGTTTTTAGTCCGTTCTTATCATCACCTCTAGTTTTGGGCTTTGGTCCATACTTTCTTCAGATGGTGAATGTTGATAGTTGGCATATCTGTAGCAGGTGTCCTCATAATATTTTCATTGGATGTTATCCCATCCAAGCAGGCCTTTTAACACAAGCATACTATATCAGCTATTTCTAAGTTTTAGTTAACAACAGAAATAAAAACTATATCTTTATAGCAAAGTTACTTTAACACCACACATATAGAAACTATTTTAATATTTGTGAAAAGCCAATATTATAATATGTATCTATAACAGTAATTTGTATTAATTAGTGGCTGAAGTATATCTGGCAATTTGTATTGTGATATTTAGTGGCTAAAGTGCATTTAGCAGTTTGTGTTGTGATAGTTGGTAGCTGAAATGTGTTTGGCAATTTGTAAAGAATGGGGACATTGGAAAAGAGAGTGTCCCCAAACCAGGAGAAATTGAACAAAGAACATAAACCAGGCTCTTCAAGCCAGCAAGATCAAGATCTTAAGTAAAAATTAAAACCCCCCCCTGAAGGAACCAGGGGAATCATCCTCAGCTGAGCCCTGCTTACATTATTGCTGGGAATGAAAAGGTAAATTTATTAATTAATACAGGAACAACTTATTTAGTACTGAATATGTGCAGAGGAAAACTTAGCTTGGAACTTGTAAGTGTTGTGGGTGAGATAAAGAGGAAAGAGAACAGGCCTTTTTTTACAACTATTACTATTTAAATTAAGAAAACAGTGGAGGAAACACCAATTTGTACATGCCTGAATACCCAATCCCTTTGTTGGGGAGAGATTTATTGGGAAAATTTGTTCAAATAGCTTTCTAGGATGGGAAAATACAAATTCAAACACCAGAATCAAAAACCATCGAGGCAAAGACTTTATGTTACAGGACTCAGAAGAGTTGGAAGAAATCCCAGAGGAGGCAGAGACTGCTGTAACCCTGTTGGTATGGGCAACTGAGCTGCCTGGATGATCAAAGGTGGCCAGATCAGTGAGGATTACTCTCAAACCTGAAGCCAGACTGGTAAAGCAAAAACAATATCCTATTAAGTGTGAGGCAAGAAAAAAGTTGGAAAAATTCATAAAAACTTATAAAATAATTTTAGCATATGGGTTTTTGAAAGAATATGAATCAGAGTATATAACACACTGTCCTAGGGTGACTTTATGATGCTGTATCCTTGTATCCCCAATCGTCTGCTTTGCTTTACTGCCAAATATGAGCTCTGTGCCTTTAAGATCAGATCCAAGAGAGAAGCCTGGGAGAAGAGGTAGCGCGCAGTTTGTGTGCAGAAACTTCACTTCCTCCCCTGGATTCCTCTCTCCGGTGTGTTGTCTGCTGCACGGCCAGCAGGAGAGAGGCTTTCTTTGCTGCCTTTTTTTTTTTTTTTTTTTCTAGCTTCTCCATTTGTTAGCTAAGACAGAACGTTTTTTCCCGGGACTGTAGCTTCTTCCTCTGGAACTGTTTAGCAGAGAGACTGAGCATACCTACAGAAAGTACTTTGGACTCTGAATCTCTGAATCTACCATCTCTTCAGAGCCGCGAAAGGTTAATTGTTTAATATTATTCCTTTTTTTCTCTTGTAAAATAAACAGTTATTTTTTTCCACTTTGTCCAAGGAAATCTTTCTCAAACTGGTTGGAGGAGGGGCTGCTGGAATCTGCCTTTTTAGAGGAGACCCCTTCAGGATGTTTCCTCCTAAATTTGTCTCAAACCAGGACACACACCAATATTACCAGTTATAGATTAGTAGAAAATTTAGGGGACATTAATTAAAATACCTGATATTCATCCAGTAGTAGCTAATCTGTACACACTCTTGACAGCACATTAAAGGGAATTACAAATGGTTCACGGTGCTTGATCTTAAGCATGCCTTTTTCTGTAATACCTCTTGACTCAAATAATTTGAAAGATTGCTTTTCAGTGGGGGAATCCCAACACAGGGTGAAATGCACAGCTAACATGAATTGTGAAAAAAAATTAATAATACCAGGAAAATCCCCTGGAAAATATTCTGCCAGCAATCAGGACTGAAAGTAAATGCCTCAATTTTCCAGTAAGTGTTACATTTCTTATGATAATCTAGATACAAAGTGTCAAAGAAATGACACAAATGGGCAAAGAAGAAATAATATATTCTAGTTTTGAGATCTCGCAGGAAAAAAGAACCTTGGGAAGCAGCTGAAAATAAGCTGTTTCCAGACTCCCGAGGCAAAGACTACAAGCTGCCTTGGGTGTGGCCGGGTAGTGTCGTTTATGGATTGCCAATTATGAAGTACTAGCAAAACCCTTGCACCAAAATTACTTGGTATGGACTCCTGAGAGTTGGAGGGCCTTTGAAGCCCTAAAAGGAACTTAAAAAAACATTGGGACTCTCACACTTAAGCAAACCATTTGAGTTATCTGTGCATGAAAGGAGGCACCTGGCACTGGGGGTACTGGCTAGTGTTTGGGGTCATGAAAGCATCCTGTCCAAACAATTGGACAATACAATTGAAGAATGACCTGAATGCCTGAGAGCAGTGGTAGCTGCAGAGAAGCACAAAAGCCGATATGTAACCCACATAGTAATCGATGGTTTTGGAACAAAAAAGAAAACATTGGACCAGGTTACTCAATTGGAGCAGGACAATGTTGAACTTAAGGTAACCACTACTTTAAACCCCAGCCATGTTTTCTCCAGGCTTCAGAAGAAACCCAGAGACCTTTGTGCCATGACTGCCTGGTAACCATGGAACAAGTGTGTTCTAGCAGACTGGATCTCAAGAGTGATCCCATCCAGGACCTGGAACTGAACTCAGCATGCATGGCTTTGGGAGGAGCTACTCCCCCATGCATACAGCCAAATAAAGAATGCCTGTTTTTGATGCTACATTGGTGTTAAGGAGTTTTTTTTTATTTTACCGAATTTTTGGTAACACCCCCAGCGGCACAGGGAGACAGGGAAAGGGGTTTATGGTCAGTTCATAACAAGTTGTTTCTGCGTCCTTCTCAGTGAGGAGTCCTTCCCTTGCTCCAGCTTTGGGTCCCTCCCACAGGAGACAGTTCTCCACAAACTTCTCCAATGTGGGTTTCTTTTTATACAGGCTGCAGTCTTCAGGAACAGGCTGTTCCAGCATGGGTCCCCCACAGTGTCAAAAGTCCTACCAGGAAACCTGCTTTAGCATGAGCTCCTCTCTCTATGGGTCCCTGCCAGGAACCTGTTCCAGTGCAGGCTTCCCATGGGGTCACAACCTTCTTTTGAGCATCCAGCCACTCTTTCTTGGGGCTTCTCCATGAGCTGCAGGTGGATTTCTCCATCCCCGTGGACCTCCATGGGCTGCATTGGCACAGCTGCTTCACCATGGTCTTCACTATGGGCTGCAGGGGAATCACAGCTCTGGCACCTGAAGCAACTCCTCACCTTCTTTCTTGGTGTCTGCATAGCTGCTCCTCTCATGTATTTTCACTCATCTCTTTTCTGAGCACAATTACATCTGCACAATAACTTTTAATCCTTCTTAAATATGTAATCACAGAGGTACTACCACCATCTGTTTGGCTCAGCCTTGGCCAGTGGCAGATCTGTCTTGAAGCCGGCTAACATTGGCTTTGTTGGACATGGGGGAAGCTTCTCACAGAAGCCACTCCTGTAGCCCTCTCTACTACCAAAATCTGTCCACACAAACCCAATACACCTCCTCAAGGGATCCCCTGCCTCCTTTCTCAGGTAGGGCTTCTATCTACCAGTGTCAGGCAGTAGAGGAATGGCTGAGGGAAAGGTAGGCTGCTACTGCCAGCTATTTCATGTTCCTTAGTGTCTTCTTCCTTCCAGGGATGAGATACAAGGCTGAGTTTGGCAGCTGCCTTTTCCCTCCACTCTCAAGGAGTCTGGTGGCAAAACACAGCCATGCCTCAAATGGCACAGGGAAACAGGACTGGACAGAGAAAGTTTATATCCCTGATTAAACCCCTGAGAAAGGGGCTTGAAAGACAAGATGAAAGGGACTTTTTGAGTTCCAGGTTTCTGAATGCATCTGATTTGAGTGCTGAAGGAGGGAAAGCAGGTCTAGGGTGTGAGGGATGTCATCCCAAACCACAGATCACTGCACTGGAAATCAGACATGTGCACTGATGAGCTGAAGCATCTGTCAAAGGAGTGGAAGTTCTAGTCACACAGAGAGTTCAGAGACTCATGGAAGAGTTTAACATGCTGAAGGTAACAGTAATGTACAGATAAAGATGATGACAGTTCTTAATATGAAACTCTGATGTCAATTAAATGGGATTTAGTATTTTAATGCTGATGTATTTTACATCTTTCTTACCTGTCAGGACAGTGCATGGGGCAACAATGCTCAGAAGCAGTTTGCTAACACAAGGTGTCATGTGCTGGTGTGCCCATTCAGGACTGTGGTTATAACACTGCCCTCCCAATGTCTCTCACTGCTGGACCACAGTCTCAATGGAGAAAGGATGGGTGCTAAAGCACTGCTGGCCCGAGCAAAGTTTAACATTGCCTTTTGGAAGGACTGTAAAAGGGAGCCTGGGTGGAAGGGAGGAAAGGTCAACCTAGATTTTGAATGTCAAACCCCATGTCTCACTCCACACATTACTAATCTTTTTGCAGACTCCTGCTTTTCTGTCTTGCCACAGCTCTGTTGCCATTAGTTAAGAATGGCTGAAGAAAGGCGACATTAACTCCATGCTCAGAAGGCATAAAGCGAGATTTATTAGGAACTTCACATATTTTATAGACAGGATTGTCCACCCAGAACCTGATTGGTTCTTAACAACACCCCTCACACCATTGGTTAATTAGGAAAAATACCTTCTGGTAAAATATCTTTCCATAAACATCACATACAAAGATTCCACATGTTCACAAACACCAGGTGCAGAGATTAGGATAAGAATTGTTTTAATTCTTTCTCTGAGCATTCTCACAACTTCCCTAGGACGATGCCTGGGAAAGTTATGTTTCTTTCTCTGACTAAACTGTCACATCCACACAGCTCAAGCCATCCTGAGATCCCATTGATTGGAAATTGAGCCCACCTCCCCCAAACAGCAGGCAGGGGATATTTCTGACTCTGTCTCCCAGCTGCCTGCTCTCACCACTGTGGCATTAAATGAGATTGATGACAACACTGCAACTGCAGAGTCCCAGATATCTGACCCACTCTCGTAAATGACCCAGTGAGGCAGAAATTCTGGCAGAACAACATTTTTACCTTCTTCCCATATGGCCAGCTATATGCACCAAAGGGAGGAAAAATCCTACCTTAAATTTGCTTATTGGAAGACCATTAGCTAAAGATTTCCTACAGCACTTTTAAGACAAAAAGGAGAAGACAAGAAAAAGAAATACAAGAATTATTGTAATTTCTGTGCCCCGTGAATGCCTGGGTCAAATTTTAGTTGGGGCACAGTGCACACATTTTCAGTTTCACTTGGCACATACATTTTTGTGAGCTAAAATCACCAACTACATACAAACATAAGGTTTATTGTGGTAGTTACCTGTTTGGATGCCCGACTGAAGCTGAAGGTGAGATGAAAGGAACAGAAGAGTTGTAAGAGTAGAAGAAAAGAGGAGAGAAACAGCTTGAGGGTCTCAGCAAGCAAGGCTTTATTGCAGTAGCACTAAGGGACTAGTGAGTGTGTATAGAAGACTTGTCTGAAGAAATAAAGACAGAAACCAGACAGTGCATAAGGAGTACAGACAGCTAAAATGGTAGATATTTTAGCAATCTATGGTTCCTTGTAATTTCAACTTCAGTTTGAATTATATTTCAATAATTAAAATTTACAACAGGTTTTAACTTGCACACACACAGATATTTAAGTACAGTGAAAGTGTGTTGTATTTAATGATGAAAAATTGGAGTGAGGAGGGTCAGGGCTTTTCCCTGATAAAAACTTTGCCAAAGTCTGTGCTAATTCCAATCTCTTTTAAAGGACTTTGTAAGAAATTACCTGCCTGCCCTTCAGCCAGGTGGTGCTGCTGGCTGGACAGGCAGGGGAGGGAAGAGATGCCAGCAGCAAGAAGATCTCACATTTGCTGCTGGAATGGGCAGCAGGATGTGCAAGGAACAAACCCCTACAGACTGTAATTTAGAGGAAAAAACATGAGTCAGGGGTTGTTGTCACAGAATCACAGAATAAGCTGAGTTGGAAGGGACCCTCAAGGATCACTGACCCCAACTCCTGATCCTGCACAGCACTATTGTAAATCAAAGGCGACTCGGACAAAGGGGAGAGAGAATGATGCATCTGACTCCATCATCAGAAGGCTAATTAATTACTTTATTATACTATACTATGTACATTGTATCTAAACTGAATCTGCCATGCACTCACTCTTGCTCACAACTGCACTAATCTCTCATTCCCTCGTGACTGTCCCGTGACAGTCCGACACACACACACTTCTTGGCCCTAATAGGCCAAGGGAAGAAAACATCCTCACTTTGGGTAAACAATCTCCATATTGCATTCTACTTTAGCACAACACAGGCACAGCAAGCAAGATAAGAACTGTGTTTTCCTCTTTCTCTGCTTGTCTCACAGCTTCTCTCTGTTCAGAGGGCATGTGAATACCACACAGCACCATCCCCAAGAATCTCACCATGTGCCTCAAAGCATTATCCAAATGCTTCTTGAACTCTGTCAGACTGCTGTGACCACTTTGCTGGGGAGCCTGTTCCAGTGCCCAACCACCCTCTGGGTGAAGAACCTTTTTCTAATCCAACCTAAACCTCCCCTTACACAAGGCATGGTGCAATTTCAGAGATCCTTTGGAGATGCAGAGATGGAAGTCTGTTTTGTTTTTCTTTTTGCTACACATTTTTGTAAAGAAATGAACTTTGCTGTTTATAATCTATTTTGAATGAAAAAAAAAAAGCAGATTACCATTACTAACTGCATGACTGCATGCAGGGTTAGTAGTATCAACTGTTCTTTTTTCCCCCATTATTTGTCTCTGTACAAGCATCAGGTCACACTGCATCTTAAATCACCCAGGGGACAGAAAGTAAGGATGATGGGATTATCTGTCCCAGAGACAATTCCAGTTTGAAGCAACATCAGAAACCCTTTTTGAATACACAAGTTGAGACATCTGTAGTGTCTGAACCCAAGACATTGCTCTGACTGCCCTGGAGGACTCAAGACCCTGGCAGGGGGCTCAGAGACCTTGGTACAAAGTCAAAGACACCTGTGCCTTCGATATTAACCCATAGAAAAAATTACCAACTTCGTGCAAAGAGTTACAAAACACAAGAGTTTGAATAGAATGATAGTGAATTTATCACAAGGTGAAAAAGTAGAATTTGGGGGTTTTAGAATGGGGGTTCAGGAGGCAAGATGAAGGGATTTGGGCGTGTCCTGTCCTTCCTCCTGTTTCTTCTTAGCCTCTATCTTCTGCTGTGATGGTGGCACTTTTAGATTGGTTTACAGTAGAGACAAACTGTCTAACAGAGGTGATAGGTATTGGAAAATTATTGTAAATAAAGTACACGTAGTTTTTAGTATAAAAAGATAACACTGTCCTGAGGGCAGTCAGTGTGCTGCAAACCAACCTGCCAGACAGACCTTGGCGGGTCAAAAAAAGAATGTTATAGATAAGAAAAAATAAACAACCTTGAGAACGAGAGCCAAGAAATCCTGTCTTCTTCTTTGGTCTCAGGGCTAGGGAAAAGAGACTTTTGAACACCTCAAAGTCATCCCGACCTCAGAGACCCCATCACTGTAGGACACAGGGAGCAGAAGTGATGCACCAGTTCCCCCAAGGCAAGAAGTTTAAGCAAGGGCAGGGAGGATGAAAAAACTGTGGTGTGTGTACACACACAATCAATAACACTCTTAAGCCTGAAATCTCTTTCTCATGCACAATATGCTGGAAAGACCCTGGGTTTTGCCAAGACCCAATGTCTTAGGTTGCACTGCAAGATGTAACCAAATGTATTCTATTATCACCTGTTAAAACTAGGTGGAGGAGTGTTCTTTATCTCTTCCACTCCTCCCTCCAGGGGGATATCTTCTCTTAATGGGCCATTAAGTCTCACTGCATGACTGATAAAATTACATCATCCCATTGTAAAATGCTCCACCCAGGGGGAGGAGTCAAGCATTTCTACCTAAATATAAAGTGAGATTTAGAACACCACAGTCAGTCTTTTTCCACTGAATTCCCAAAAGAAGAGCAGACCCATCTACACCACCACTGGACCTTCAGAAGAAAACTACAACCTTCTACAGGATTACTGCTTCAACAAAACCACATCTGTCATTTCAGGAGGACTGCAGCCACCATTTAATCAGACTGCTACCAACACCCTGACCCACAGGGTGTCAGGTCGTCTTCTGACTCTGTCAGTGTTTTTGTACTACTGCATTTTATTTTAATTTTCCTATTAAGTTGTAAGGGGGGAAGTTGGTTTGGTGTTTTTTGTTTTTTTAAAAATTTATGCATACTAGTAAAGATCTATTATTCCTATTCTCATATCTTTCCCTGAGACCCACTTAATTTCACGATTATAATAATTCAAAGGGAGGGGGTTTACATTTTCCATTCCAAGGGAGGCTCCTACCTTCCTTAGCAGACACCTGTCTTTCAAACCAAGACAGATTTTGGCACTCAATGATGGGCAAAAAGGCATTGAGAGAAAAAGGGTGAAAAAAACCCAAAAACGAGTTCTTGAGTAACCTAATTTTTGTGTGCTGATATAGAAACCTCATTAAGTGTCACCATGTGGTCTAGCTTTACCTGGTTTGGGTGGCACATGGTCATGGCTATATTTCTCCCATTCACAGACTCTTATCTAAACATAAGTCTTGTAACTAAGGCTACTGTGGCTATTATCCAGTTTGCTTTATGGGTTAACAAGGTGAAGAATTCATGGATTTTTAACTTCCTTTAGAAGGCAGGCACATAGATTCAGGGCTATCACACACTAACTATGTTTTTGGGGTTACCTTAATAATGGTACCTACCATGAGGAAATGACACTGGGGGAAATTTTCTCCCAACCCTTCACCCAGCTCTTTGGGCCTACCCCAGCAGTTTTTGAAAAGTTCAAATCTTCTCTAAATGCTAATGATATCGTACAGTGGCTGGTGTTGCTGACAGGCCCATTCTATTTAGCATTCAGAGATAAGGGGAGATTGACTTAGATAACCACCCTGATACCTGCCCCAGAGAACAAGGATGCTCCCTCAGAAGCTGATGTGGCCCCAGAGACTAGGAATGCTGGCACAAAGCCTGATCCTGCCCCACAGTCCACCTCAGAAATGAACCACATGGATTAGATAGGGGTAATGGAGGAGAAGATATGCCAGGTGCTGAAAAAATAACTTCCCCAGCTAGTGGGAAACCCCCCCCGCCTTCAAGAGGGAGAGTCTATTAATAGTGCAGCAGTGGAACCCACAGATGTTACAAGCATCCAGGTTCCAGAAGAGCTGAAAGGGCAGTCACAGCAAGCAGCAGTCACCCCTGTGGAAAAAAAGAAGTCTAAGATCAAATCAGCACACCCAGTGAATAATGATGGGAAACAAGGACACTTACAACCCACAGGGGAGCTGGAGGAGTCCCTGTTGTACGACAGTCTCCGTAATCTGCACAAAGACATTGTGCAATGGGGGCGTGAGGCTTATACAACCTAGTTACTTTGGGTCTGGGACCTGAAGGGTACAGGCGTGCAACTAGATAGTGGTAAGGCAAGGTATTTGGGATCCTTGACCCAGGACCCAGGTGTAGATCAGGTATTCGTAAGGGAGCCAGGGCCCCTTTCCCTCTGGGAGCGGCTTTTAACGAGTGTAAGAGAGAGGTTTGTCCACAGAGAAAGAATGCAGCAGTACCATCATAGAATGCAATAGAAGACCCTTGAGGAAGTGATCCAACAGCTGAGAGAAGTGGCAGTATTGGAAGTACTCTTTGAGAGAGACGGACTGCATAATAATGACCCCGACAAGGTCAGGTGCACAAGGCAGATGTTGTAGACCCTGGCAAAGCTAGGGCCATGTCAATACACCACCTTCATTGCAACGATTAATGCCGAGGACAACCGAGAGACAGCGGGTTCTGTCACCAACAGGCTCAGAAATTATGAGAGTATGGTCAATGGCCCAATGCAGGCTCATGACTCTACTGTGGTTAAGGACCTCAAAGAGGAGATGAGGAAGATCAGTGCGGCACCAGTGCAAGTCACAGGCCCCAGAGTAAGAGCCCAACTTCCCCCAGCTAAAGAGAGAGAGTACACTCCACGAGCTGACCTGTAGCTCTTCCCACACGACCATAAAAAAAAAACATGAGAAGGTGGGATGGGAAACTCACTTCTGTCTTGGCAGCATGGGTGTGTCAACTTAAGGAGAGAAACACTCACCAAGGGAGTTCCACTAAAGTGAAGATAGCCTCAGCCTCCCATGACCAATCTGCCAGGTATGATCTGTCAGAACCCCTTGAAGAAACTTGTAATATATATGCCCAAGAAAGAAATAATAATCAGGGCTAGAGGGGCCCTGCCTCTAGACAGGAAGAGGCAGGGGAAAAATCAGATCTTTTGGACCGTGTGGATCTGATGGCCTGGCACATCAGATCCTCAAAAATATGAAGCATTAGCTGATACTAGTGCACTGTGTATCCTAATGCCATCAGGACATGTGGGGGCAGAACCTGTTTCCATTGCTGGGGTGATCGGGGGATCGCAGCAATTGACCTTGTTGGAAGCCGAGGTGTGCCTGACTGGGAAGGAGTGGAAGAAACATCCTATTGTGACTAGCCCAGAGGCCCCGTGTATTCTAGGCATAGACTTCCTCCGAAACGGCTATTACAAAGACCCAAAAGTACTCAGGTGGGCTTTTAGAATAGCTGCTGTAGAGGCAGAGGGCATTAAGCAATTGAAAACCTTGCCTATGACGGTATACCACTGGCAGTATCAGGCGAATCAAGATACCATTATCCCCATCCACAAAATGGTTCCATGAGCTGGAAAGCCAAGGGGTGGTCAGTAAGGCCTACTCACCCTTCAACAGTCCCATTTGGCTTGTGCACAAGTCTGACAGAGAATGGACAATGACTGTGGGCTATTGTAGCTTAAATAAAGTGACTCCACCTCTGAGTGCTGCCATGCCAGACATGCTGGAACTCCAGTATGAGCTGGAGTCCAAGGCAGTGAAGTGGTATGCCACTATTGACATTGATAACGTGTTTTTCTCCATTCCTCTGGTAACAGAATGCAGGCCTCAGTTTGCTTTCACCTGGAGGGGCGTGCAGTACACCTGGAACTGACTGCCCCAGGGGTGAAAACACAGCCCCACCATCTGCCGTGGACTGATCCAAGCTGCACTAGAAAAGAGTGAAGCCCCAGAACACCTGCAGTATATTGATGACATCATTGTGGGGGGGAACATGGCAATAAAAGTATTTGAGAAAAGAGAGAAGATCATACAGATTCTCCTAGAAGCCAGCTTTGCCACTAAAAAGAGCAAAGTCAAAGGACCTGCTCGAGAGATCCAGTTCCTGGGGGTAAATTGGCAAGACAGACAGCTTCAGATTCCCACTGAAGTTATCAATAAAATCACAGCAATGTCTCCACCAACTAGAAAGAAGGAAACACAAGCTTTCCTAGGCGCCATAGGTTTTTGGAGAATGCACATTCCTGAGTACAGCCAGATTGTGAGCCCTCTCTACCAGGTTACCCGCAAGAAGAATGATTTCCACTGGGGCCCTGAACAGCAACAAGCTTTTTCCCAGATCAAGCAGGAGATCGCTCATGCAGTAGCCCTTGGCCCAGTCAGGACAGGACCAGAGGTGAGGGATGTGCCTTACTCTGCAGCCGGAAACAATAGCTTGTCCTAGAGCCTTTGACAGAAATTGCCTGGGGAGACTCGAGGCCAACCACTAGGATTCTGAGGCCGAAGTTACAGAGGGTCCAAAGCCAACTACAGTGCAACAGAGAAGGAAATCTTGGCCACCTTTAAAGGAGTTCAAGCTGCCTCAGAAGTGATTAACATGGAAGCACAATTCCTCCCAGCATCCCAACTACCAATGCTTGGGTGGATGTTTAAAGCAAAGGTTCCCTCTACCCACCATGCCACTGATGCCACATGGAGCAAATAGATTGCCCTCATCACACAGCACGCCCATATTGGAAATCCAAATCGCCCTAGGATTTTGGAAATAATTATAATTTAGCCGGAAGGTAAAAACTTTAGTCTCACTGACAAAGAAGAGCAGGAACAAGTGACAGGGTGAAGAAGCTCCACTGTACAACCAACTGCCAGCAGAAGAAACGCTACACTCTTTTCACTGACAGTTCCTGTTGCATCGTAGGGATTAAACGAAAGTGGAAAGCAGACATATGGAGCCCCACATGACAGGTCACAGAAACTACTAAAGGAGAGGGTGCATCAAGTCAACTTGCTGAACTCAAAGCTGTTTGGCTGGCCCGAGACATTGCTGAATGAGAGAAGTGGCCAAAGCTATACCTTTATACAGATTCATAGATGGTAGCCAATGCTCTGTAGGGTTGGCTGGAAAGAAAGGTAGAAAAAGGCCAACTGGCAATGTAGGGGGAAAACCAATCTGGACTGCTGAAGAGTGGAAAGACATCGCTACCAGGGTAGAGAAACTACTTGTGTAAGCTCGCCATGTAGATTCCCATGTCCCCAAGAGTAGAGCCAACGAGGAGCATTGAAATAACAAGCAGGTAGATCAGGCTGCAAAGATAGAGGTGTCAAAGATAGACTTGGATTGGCAACATAAGGAGGAGGTGTTCCTAGCTAGATGGGCTCATGATGCCTCAGGCCATCAGGGTAGAGATGCCACCTATAACTGGGTACAAGACCAAGGGGTGGATCTAACCGTGGACAGTATTTCTCAGGTTATCCATGACTGCGAGACGTGTGCTACAATCAAGCAGGCCAAGCAGGTGAAACCCCTATGATACCATGAGCAATAGTCCAAATATAAGTATGGAGAGGCCTGTCAGATTGACTAAATCACACAGCCCCAGACACACCAAGGAGAGTACTATCTGCTCACAGTGGCAGAAGCCACCACTGGATGGTTGGAAACTTACCCTGTGCCTCACGCTACAGCCTATAACACCATCCTAGGCCTTGAAAAGCAAGTCCTTTGGAGGCATGGTGTTGTCATTATATTGCAAAGGTTCTATATTGTTGTCTCCTTATTGCAAATATTTCATACCGCCTTGATGTTTCTTATAGGCATCTCCTCTAAGTACTGACTCTTCCTTCTTTTTGCAGTAGCCAACTAACTCCAGTTCCCCTCTTAACTAACCAACCCACTCTTTTATAGCACTCTTCTCATTGTCTACAGCTGTGGCCTGTTAAAGTCAGGCCCGTTCCTAATCTCTAATAATTGGCTCAGCTGCAACTCCTTAGGGGTAAGATTACTTTCTATACTACCATTATTTTTCTTGTATTCTATCCCCCTACAGCATGGTACCCCTGAGAAGATTGAGTCAGACAATGGGGCTCATTTCAAGAACAGCCTTATCAACACCTGAGCTAGGGAACATGGCATTGAGTGGGTGTACCATATCCCATACCATGCACCCACTGCAGGCAAAGTAGAGAGGTACAATGGACTGTTAAAGACCACCTTGAAAGCATTGGGTGGGGGATATTTCAAACATTGGTAGTAGCATCTAGCAAAGGCCACCTGGTTAGTTAACACCTGAGGCTCCACCAACTGAGCAGGCCCTGCCCAATCTGATCCCCGGCATACAGGAGATGAAGTCCCAGTGGTGCTGAGACAGAGTAGAAATTCTCCAGAGTAGAAATCCATTTTGATTTAAGTGAAATGTACATCTTAGAGTCTGTGGTTAGAAAACATAGCTATGTAGCCTGACTGCAAAGCCTAGGCACAGAGAAACTGATTCAGTGAAAGACAGAGATAAGAGGGGGGAGACAGGGTGATAAAAAGAGACAGACTGCTATGAAAGCAAGTCAACCTGACCCAAGAGTTCTTTCTGATAAAGAAGAACTAGCAGCAAATGTCACGCGAAATTCGTAAAAATGAATATGTATGAACCTATTGTAAAATTGTATGCATATGTATTTGAGAGGGAGATAAAAAAGAACCTGAAGTTCCCAGATGTACGCATGTCTTTTAAAGAGAGTAATCTCCGCATGCGTCCGGTGCTGTAATAATAAGCATACCAGCTTTACAACTTTCACAAAGTTGTAGAGTTTTTGGCTATCTCCGCAAAACATTCTGGCAAAGCCAGCCAGGAGGAACCGTCTCTGTCCCCGCGGAGGCAGGGGAGAACAGACTCCTAGGCGTGCCCCAGGATTTTCCTGGAGGAGCTCCGCTTGTCTCGGCTTGCCTCCTGCAGAGACAGACAAGGACCTGCTGGGGTGTGGAAGATATGGTATGTATTGAGGGACCCCCGGGAGAAAATAGAAGATAGGACAGCTGAGTAAGTCACTCAGAGACGTCTGAGTGCTTGGCCTGTGGTTGCATCCGATAGAGTGGCTAAACTAGAGACGGGGGTTCACTGTCTGATAGAGCAGACCGCTAGGAACCCTGGGGGTGGGTCAAATAAACTTGTGGTGTGTGTGTGGTGTCCGGACACTGTATCATTGTATGGTTAATGCATTGTGTTTGTAATCGTGCAAGTGCATGATGTACAAAAGGGAGTATATCTACAGTGCAGGGGGGTTTCTACCCGCGACTGAAGGGGCCGAGTGAGGCCTGAAGCACCGGTCAGGGCAGGCTGTGAGGGCAGGGAGCACCCGGCAGAGAAGTAGAGCAAGTAGTAGAGAAGCGTAAGGACGTTCATTGAGTAAAGGTGGTGAATTGTGGTGTAGATTGTGCACACTTTTACCGTAGCTAGATGAACCCAAGGGGTTCCTCTGCCCCGGTGGTTTGGACTTGACCCCTGAGAGTTTGTGAATCCTGTGAATTATTAGGTAGATAGAGGAGATGAACAAGTTCATTTAGAGGGGCTTTACCAGACTTCAGCTAGTACTATAGTAAGTCTAGACTGGGAACAACCTGCTGTAAAGGATTTAGAGTTCCCTGTAATAAACAGAATAGCCTGCCTCTGCGAGCAATTCCTGAGAGCCTTTAGTGCATCAAGAGGCTGACACGCTGCGTGAGTACTATTGCAGTGCTGTGTTTGTGAAAGACGCTGGTATTGCTGTTCTAATAAGCGTCAAGGCACATGCCCCGAGTGTAAATTAAAGTTTCCTGATCAAGCTGATTCAGAACCTAAGATCTTAAAGCTTGCATGTGAGAAATCACATCTGATACCTGCCACCTGGAGCTGTGTGTGGGAGGAAGACTAGAAAACTACTGTGAAGCTCTGTGAAGAGAGGTTTAGGTAGAAGCAAGATAGAGCAAAGAGAAAGAGATAATAGGAACTAACCAGAGCAAAGAAGTTCCTCAGGCTAGCCCCTTGAGGTGCATCTTGGCCCACTGGAAGGAAGTCACTACTAGGGGGGGCTCTGAGAATAAAAAAGATCTAATCCAATATTGCACACGCTGGTGGCCATTGTACAAGTTACAAGATGGAGGGAAGTGGCCACCCACTGGAACTTTAGATTATAATACCTTACTGCAGTTAATGTTGTTTTTAAGATGGGAAGGTAAATGAGATGAGGTTTCGTATGCTGATATGATTTTTGTTTTAAGAAATCACCAAGAACAGCAAAAGGACTGTGAGATCAGACCGCCCTCGGACCCACTGGTCTTGGCCCTTGAAAAAGAAAACAAGGCAAAGAGAAAGCAAATCAAATGTTGTTGTTCAGCATGCAGTATAAGACAACAGTGTATGAGATCAGACAAGGTTTATCATTCTGAAGAGCAAGAACAAGATACATTTGAGCAGATGAAAGCTCCTCCTAGGAGGAGGGAAGTTGAAGATGAAGATGAAGAGGAAAGAGACTTCCCCAAAAAGGAGGAGGACTCAGGCTGGGAAGGCACATCCACTAAAATCCACCCCCCCCAACAGTCCAGTTGCATCTAGAACTAAGAAGCACGCAGTGTTACAAGCCCCTCTGCGAGAGGCAGTGAGACCAGAAAGACAAAGATTAAAGAGCCATTTACCACTCTTGATTTAGAGGCATGAGAAAAGATTGCTAAGAATTATCATATCTATCCGATACTTACTGCCAAACGTCTACGATATGTTATCAAACAACACAATCCAGATTGGGCTGACATCCAGTTACTACTGGATGCTTTCACTGAAACGGAAAACCAGCTGATCTTAAAGACAGCAAGGACTTTGGCAGAAGATTACTGCAAGAGCACGCAGCTAGATGTAAAAGAATATTTCCCCCTCCAAGACCCAGAATGCGATCCTAATGTATCAGCAGAGGTAAAGAAATTAGAAGATTATCAAGAGTAGATAGCAACAAAAGTAGAAAGAGCTATCCCAAAACCCATAAATTGGTCTGCCTTATATTCCCTTAAGCAGGGGCCTTGAGACTCCATCTGAGTTTCTAGAGCGTTTAAGGGATGCTATGCGTCATCATACATCATTGGATCCAGGGTCTGAGATAGGGATGAATCAACTAGTTAATTCATTTTTGAGGCAGTCTGCTAGAGATATTAGACGTAAACTTCAGAAAATTCAAAGACCGGAAGGGAGAAATCTCCAAGTCTTGCTAGAAGAGGCCTAGAGGGTATTTAGTAACCAGGAAAACGGATATAAACAAAGAATGAAAAAGTTGGTGGCAGTAGTACAAGAAGAAAAGCAAAGAAAACACAACCAGAGACCACCCAGACAAGGACCACCTTGGCTGGGCAGGAACCAGTGTGCAATCTGCAAAAGAACTGGTCACTAGAAAGATCAATGCCCAGAATGGAGACGAGGTGACCAACAAGTGGCTGCACACATACAAAACAACTGAAGAAGACCAGGAGATTCTGCCCCAGCAGATCCACTGGTTATAACAATGAGGCTGGAAAAAGAAAGGAAAAAAATAGAATTTTTAGTTGATGCAAGAACTACATATTCAGTTTTAAATAAAGCTTTAGTACCTGTAGAAAATGATTATGTTGTAGTGCAAGGGGCAACTAGCCAGTCTGAAAGAGCATATTTTTGCAAACCTTTAGGGTATAAATTGTGAAAACAATTGAGTATTCATAAATTCTTGTACATGCCCAATTCACCAAAGGCACTTTTAGGCAGAGATTTATTACAAGCAACCATTACATTCAAAAATAGAGAAGTTACTCTAGAAGTGATTGTTCAAAAGTACATAGAAGTATTAAGTTTAACCTTAACAGCTACTGAAATCAAAGAAGAAATTGATGAAGAGATACTAAGTCAAGTATTTCCCAAAGTATAGGCCTCTGATGTACCAGGGAGGGCGAAAAACGCCTCCCCTATAGTAATTAAACTCAAGGAAAGGACACAACCAGTGAGAATTAAGCAGTACCCGCTAAAGAAAGAGGACAGGGAAGGAATCAGCCCAATAATTGAAAATTTTCTGCAGTTAAGGTTACTGAAAGAATGCAAATCTGATTTCAATACTCCCATTTTACCTGTTCAGAAATCTGATGAGTCATACCCGATAGTACAAGATTTGAAGGCTGTCAATAAAGTAACAGAAGATTTGTATCCAGTGGTAGCCAATCCATATACTTTATTAACTTGTCTAACACCTGAGCTAACCTAGTTTACTGTTTTAGACCTAAAAGATGCCTTCTTTTGCCTCCCCATCCACAAAGCCAGCCAGAAAATTTTTGCATTCAAATGAGAAAGCCCTAAAAGTAGGCGCAAAACTCAGCTCACATGGTCGAGATTGCCCCAAAGCTTCAAAAATCCCCCCACTCTGTTTAGAGAGCAACTTGCAAAAGATCCAGAGTCCTGATAAGCTCCACAAGAAGAAGGAAATCTTTTGCAGTAGGTAGATGATCTTCTAGTAGCCACTCAGATGAAAGAAGCCTGTGTAGCCTAGACGGTAAGCCTTTTAAATTTCCTAGGACTCCAAGGATACAGAGTATCAAAGAAAAAGGCACAAGTAGTGAAACAGAAAGTAATCTACCTGAAGTACTAGGTGAGTGCTGAGCAACAGACTTTAAGGCAAGCTCGCAAAGAAGTCATATGCCAAACCCCAAAACCCCAGACAATAAAGGAACTCCGAACCTTCTTAGGCATGGCAGGGCGGTGCTGGCTGTGGGTTTATAATTATGGACTGCTCATCAGACCCCTCTATGCTCTTATTGCCGATAAAAACAGACATCTCCAGTAAACAAAGGAAGCCACATAGGCCTTTCACCAGCTAAAGAGTGCCCTCATGTCAGCTCCAGCTTTGAGACTTCCAGATGTAAGTAGGCCATTCTTTTTATTTTCCCATGAAAGACAGGGAATTGCCCTGAGAATACTAGCTCAGGACTTGGGTCCATACCGGAGGGCAGTTGCTTACTTCTCCAAGCAACTAGATGCAACAGCCAAAGGATGGCCAGGTTGCCTCAGAGCTGTAGTAGCAGTCGTGCTGAATATTCCAGAAGCACGCAAGTTTACCTTGGAACAAAAAATAACTGTGCTAGTGTCCCATACAGTATCTGCGGTACTAGAAGTAAAGAGTAGCCACTAGCTTTCACCACAGAAGTTTCTGAAATACCAGGCCATCATAGTAGAGCAAGATGATGTAGAGATAGTGGTGACTAATATTATCAACCCAGCTTCCTTTCTCAGTAGTAATCAAAGAGAAGCAATATACCACGATTGCCTAGAGACCATTGAAGCTACCTACTCCAGCCGCCCAGACTTAAAAAACACTCCTTTAGACGATGCAGACCTAGTTCACTGACAAGAGTAGCTACGTTGCCAATAGAAAGCGACATGCTGAGTATGCAGTGACCACCTGCAGAGAAGGAATAGAATCTAGACCCTTACCAACAAGTACCTCTGTGCAGAAGGCCGAGATAATTGCCCTGACCCGTGCCTTAGAAATAGCAAAAAGAAAGAGAATAAACATCTATACAGACTCAAAGTATGCATTCAGTTGTACGTGCACATAGAGCCATCTAGAAAGAGAGGGGACTGCTGACCTCACAGAGAAAGAACATCAAACACACACAAGAGATAATCCAGCTGCTAGAAGCAGTTCAGCTGCCTGAAAAAGTAGCAATTATGCATATTAAAGCACACCAAAGAATGAGCTCAGAATTAGAAGAAGGAAACGAGCTAGCAAATAGAGAAGCAAAAGAAGCAGCAAAAAGTGAAGTAACTACTGAAAGAGCCCTAATTCCAGATAGACAAATTTCCCTGGAAAGTAAGCCAGAATATAATAAGAGAGATAGAAAATTAATTGAAGATCAAAGAAGGACGTATAACCAAGAAAGGTAGGCTACTGTTGAAAAGAAGCTAGTAATCCCTTCCCATTTATTGTAGTCACTAGTAAGAGAAGAACACCAGAAAGCACACTGAATATAAGATGCCCTATACATCTACTTGATTGAAAGAATCGTTGCTAAGAATTTATATGCCACTATTACTCAAGTAACCCGACAGTGTGATCTTTGCCTCCAGACTAACCCCAAAAATACCCCCAGGCCAAAACTTGGTCAGATTGGGAGAGGCCATGGGCCTGGACAGCAGTGGCAAATTGACTTTTCAGAATTCCCAAGGAAAGGGGGGTATCAGTATTTATTGGTATTGACAGATACATTTTCAGAGTGGCCAGAAGCATTCCCCACCAGAACTGTCAAAGATTGAAAGGTGACCAGAGTATTATTACAAGAAATAATACCACACTTCAGAGTTCCAGCCACAATATCCTCAGATAGAAGATCACATTTCATTTCCAAAATAGTGCAACAGATTAGTAGCCACCTGGGCATAGATTGGGAACTTCACACTGCATACCGCCCCAAATCAAGCGGCCAAGTAGAGAAAATGAATCATTCAATTAAGCAGCAAATTGTAAGACTGAAGCAGAAAGTTAATCTACCCTGGCCCCAAGCTCTTCCAGTAGCACTATTGCGAATTCAAACTAAACCTCAAGTTAAAGAAAAGTTAAGTCCTTTTGAAATACTTTATAGAAGACTATATAGAATACAAAAAGAAATGTCCACCCACATTAAAGAAGTAACACTAGCCACCTACAGGGTGGCTTTAAGCAAACAGCTCAAAGAAATTGAGAAACACGTGGCTGGAACTCAGAGCAGAGAGTTAGATGAGCCAGTACATAACATACAGCCTAGAGATTATGTATATGTTAAGTCTCTTACAGAAAAGACTTTAGAATCACAGTAAGAAAGACCGTTCCAAGTGCTTCTCACCACCTTCACTGCAATCAAAATCAAAGAGCAGAATGCCTAAATCCATCACTCTTGAGTGAAGAAGGCCCCAGAAGCCCCTTAGAGAGTGACACCAAGAGACAATGAACTGAGATTACAACTTACTCGGGCAAAATGAGTATATTGCAGTCAAGAGTAGTTCATACTTTCATTTACAGAATTGTTTTGTATGTAATTATAACTGAAGTTTTAGAGCTAGAGAGTACCTCTATCCAAAGCGATGCTAAATAGCCTTAGTCCCAAGCTTTTAATCAGTATACTGAATCCATAAGAGAACTTTCTGAGATTTAAGATTTAAACCTATCCACTATAGTAATCCACCAGAATCAAGTATATGAAGAGCAAGAATGGCAAGAACAAAAACTGTAGACACTTCAAAAGATCAGAAGAGAAGAAATCAAAGTAAAGGGCCAAGTAGTCAATGAGACAGCTTATGAGAGACCAGATGCAATTAGTGTCTCAACCTCTCCTGGTGTATACAAACACCAGGAAGTTTGTGATAGCCTAAGTGATTCAGACTGTTAGTGTAATTTCACCTTGATACAACCTGTAAGTGATTCAGACTGTTAGTGTAATTTCACCTTGATACAACCTGTAAAAGTGACTTGCCTTTAGGCTCGAGATGCTATCAGACTTTCATTTAAATTTAAAGTAGACACTGCACATTTTACAACAGCAAGACTTTATACAACCCACACAAAGTCTCAAATAGTTCAAACTCAATCCAAACTTGAACCTGAAGTGTATGAAATAGACCCCTATGTAGTGAAAAATGTGAGTGAACAAAAACTGTTGTTCAATCCAGAATGGTCTCTCAAACGTGTTGAGTTGCTAATGCAAATTAACATCTCAAAAATCCAACCAGCCTGCTCCTCTTGCCTAAGAACATCCTTTGAGAGCTGAACAACGTAGTTACAAAGACAAGTATACCTCAAGAGCAGAATAAGAAAAGATATAACTGAGATATTAGAGACAAGATTAAGAGTTTTAAATAGAATTGATTCAAAAATACTGATGAATAAACTAGCCACTGCAGCAAGTAGCCTAACAAAATTTAAGCAGCCTTTACAGTCATCTCTATTAGCATTAAGAACTAGCCAGTAGCAGATTTCAAAAGTACTGCCAAAGTGAGAAAAAGCCAAAGACCAAGACCACAAGTTAATAATAGAAGCACTTAGCACAGTTCAAGATAATGTGTCTTTAGCTTTCAGTTGTATACAAGCACAGTTATGGATGCAAGCAACAGCAGCTCTGATCATAAGGGAAGGGGGTGAAGGTAATTTTCCAACTGAAATTCAGAAAATTGTCTGAGATAATGCAATTGATTTTGAAAAGAAGTTTCAATCCTAGTAGACTATGGTAAATTTCACCTATGATCCTGCTTGTAATATGGCCACTGCCTTTGTGCTTACCATATGTAATGCCACTGTTTACATTATCCACCCCATCATTGCACTAAGATTAAACCATGAAAAAACAGTGCTCTACCCTTCAGAACATAGAGTGTAAGCACAAAAAGTGAATGAAAAGTAGCAAACAGTAAACTTCGACTCCTGCATTACTAGAGAACAAATGAGATTCATTTGTAAAAGCAATACTATTAATGCTCAAGATGTGTGTCTAGAAACTGAACAGAGCATTTGCCACTTCGAAGTTCATCCAGTCACTGACCAGAAAACTGTGCTCGTATATACTAGAAAAGAGTGTATGTGCTTGAGAACTGCTTGTGCTGCTGTCAAAATTGATAGCAACGATGTTATTTTTTCTAGTAGAAATCATTCTAATTTTTGTATTTGTAATTTTGTAAATATTATCGAGTGTGGTTTTTTTGTACTTGGCCCCAGTGACATCCCACCAGTTGATTAAAACCAATTATACAATGCATCACAAACTATCACCTACCCCTATTGAGATAGACCTTACATTAGTAAAACAATTAATTAAGCACCAAGACCTACTAGAGATCTTGAAAGAAATCCAATAAAGCAGAAAGAAAACCTTAATTATTGTCCAACATGATACAAAAAAATAACCAGAATTCTACAAAAAATAAAACAAAATGCAGATCATCACTAGTAAAATGTGATCTTTAAGTAGTCACCAACTGCAAATAGAATCTTTAATAAGTTGTGTCATCCCATTGTAGTTTTGTTAATATTAGTTAGAATAAGTTTAAGATTATCCATTATATTGCTAATTTGGAATTAGAGAATACTACAGCAAGTAGCTGTGTTAACCTCCTTATCAAACGTACATAGTAAATCATTAAGAGACACTTATTGTCGTAAAGGTTTGCATTAAGTAAAAGAATTTATTTATTTTCTAGAAAAAGGATGAAATGAGACAAAGTAGAAATTCTCCAGAGTAGAAATCCATTTTGATTTAAGTGAAATGTACATCTTTGAGACTGTAGTTAGAAAACATAGCTATGTAGCCTGACTGCAAAGCCTAAGCTCAGAGAAACTAATTCAGTGAAAGACAGAGATAAGAGGGGAGAGACAAAGAGTGATAAAAAGAGACAGAGAGACAGCTATGAAAGCAAGTAAACCTGACCCAAGAATTCTTTCTGATAAAGAAGAACTAGCAGCAAATGTCACGCGAAATTCGTAAAAATGAATATGTATGAACCTATTGTAAAATTGTATGCATATGTATTTGAGAGGGAGATAAAAAAGAACCTGAAGTTCCCAGAAGTACGCATGTCTTTTAAAGAGAGTAATCTCCACATGCGTCCGGTGCTGTAATAATAAACATACCAGCTTTACAACTTTCACAAAGTTGTAGAGTTTTTGGCTATCTCCACAAAACAGTGCATGTCAGAGGTTTGTAAGGAAAAACTGTTTGGATCAATTCTGCCTCCAGTACAGACAAACCCATTTGAGCGGTTGTCTTTGCTCAGGGACCAGGTTGCACATGGTGGATAATGCAGAAAGCTGGAACAACACGATGTGTATCTTAGGGAGATCTGATTGTTGGGTGAGAACTATGTGTAAATATCACTGTTTGTTGAATGTTACTGCCATTGTCTGTATACAGCTGTATACTGTATATATATGTATGTATAATGTATGTGTTTGTGGAGTTAGAATATATATTAGTTTTGATAGTAAGCTGATGATATGGGGATAAGGGGTGGAATGTCCTGGGGTGACTTATTGATGCTGAATTATATTCCCATTCATTTGTTTAGTCCTGAAATAAGTTTTGCACCTTTAAGACTGGTTCTGAGAGCGAAGGGGGAGGGAGACAAGAAGTGCACAGTTTGTTTTCAGAAACTGCACTTGCTCCCCCACATTCCTGCTCCTGGACTTGTGTTGTCTGTGGATGGACAGACAGCGGGATAGAGCTCTCCTTTGTTTTTTAGTTAGTTTTTAACTAGCTGAGGCAGAGAAATTCCCTGGACTGTAGTTTTTCTTTCTCTTGGAACTGTTTAAACCTACTCTGGACTGAAAACTCAGAAGAGCACTGTGAGCTCACACCTGTGGCCCACTGGGCTGGGCCTGGGCCGCTGCATTTCCAACACCGGAGGGACTGATAAGAGACTGGGTGAGCCGAGCTGCAACCCACAAAAAGGACTTTCTGAGTTTGTCATTTCTTCAGATTGGGAAGAGGTTTTATTGTTTAATATTGTTCTTTTTTTTTTTTTGTTTTGTTTTGTTTTTTGTTCTGGTGAATGCTTTGTCTGTGAAATAAAGTTTTTTTCCACTTTTCTCCAAGGAAACATTTTCCCGAACCAATTGGGGGAGGGGCCACTTGAATTTGCTTTCTAGAAGAACACCTTTGGAGGTTTTCTCCCAAATTTGCCTTAAACCAGGGCAATTGATAAGGGTAAATAATTTGGTGAGGTGAAGTACCACAAAAAATGTACTCACAAATCTTCATTTTTAGATACCCAAATATTCTCTCCTTAATTGTTCACAATTCTGTGGTTCTGCCACTGTGTATTGGGTCTGACTGAGTGCTGTGCTTTACATAAGTAGCTGGATAAGTGTTGATAACAGACCAGTGTTTTGGCTACTGCTGAGCAGTGCTGTCCCTCTGACATTCCTTCCCCCATCAAAGGGGATGGGAGTGGGCAAGATCCTGGGAGAGAGCACAACCAGGCTAGGTGACCCAAATTGGCCAAAGAGATATTCCATACCATATGATGTCAGCTCAGATATATAAAGGGGGGGAAGGAAGGGGAGGAAGGGGGGGCATTAATGATTCTTCAGTGTTTGCCTTCTGGAAGAACCATTACACATGCTGAAGCCCTGCTTCCCAAGAAGTGTCCAAAAATTGTTGCTGATAGGAAGTAGAGATTGACTTTTTTTTTTTTTTCTGTAGCTTATGCATACACAGATTCTTGCTTATTTCTTTCCTTTCACTGTAATAAAACTGCCTTTTCTCATCCGCTGGTTGTTCCCCATCTTATTCTCTCCTTATGGAAAAGGGAGTAATAGAGCAACTTAGTTAACACGTGGCACCGAGCCAAGCTCAACCTGCTACAGTCATTTTGGTGCCCAAAGAGGGACTTGAACCATAGACCCTCAGAAAAGGTGTGGCACATGCATTTTTTTCTAGCCAGAGAAGAGGAGGAGGTGAGAACATGTGAGGGAAAACAACATGGCAACACCAAAATCAGTGAAGAAGGAGGGGCAGGAGGTGCTCCAGGCGCCAGAGCTGAGATTCCTTTGCAGGCTGTGGTGATGACCATGGTGAAGCAGGCTGTCCCCCTGTAGCCCACAGGGGATGCAGAGATCAACCCACAGCCCATGGGGGAGATTCTTACACTGGAGCAGGTGGATGCCTGGAGGAGGCTGTGATCCAGTGCGAGACCCAGTGGAGAGAGGGGGCCCCTGCTTCCAGACTGAAGCAGTCTGTCCTTGGAGAACTGCACC
Organism: Agelaius tricolor; assembly: GCF_023055355.1. Taxonomy (NCBI): domain Eukaryota; kingdom Metazoa; phylum Chordata; class Aves; order Passeriformes; family Icteridae; genus Agelaius; species Agelaius tricolor. Next base: position 8,490,181 of record NW_027269281.1, read on the forward strand.
CCATGGAAGAGTGACCCATGCTGCAGGAGTTTTGGGAGGACTCACGTTACAGCAGTTTTGGGAAGACTGCTGCTTGTGAGATTTGGAACCATGTTGGAGAAGTTTGCAGAGAACTGTCTCCCGTGGGAAATGACCCCACAGGGTAGGAGGGGAAGGACTCCTCTCCATGAGCAGCAGAAAACCTTGAGTGATGAACTGACTAAAACCCCCATCCCCCTGTCTCCCTGCACTGTCAGTGGGAAGGAGGGAGGGGTAGGGGGAAGAAAAGGTGTTTTTAAAGGATTTTTTTACTTCTCATTATCCTCTGTTGTATTGCACTAAATAGTTTATTTAGCTGTTGTTTTGCACTGGGTTGGTAATTTGCACTGAATAGTATGTTTGTATCCTCATGGGATTCCCCTCTTATATCACATGGTCTTTCCTTCCCCAAAGCCCCGATGGTGGTGTCTCCCCAGGTTACTCCCTCCCCTCTCCCCTCCCATCACTGGTATCCCATTGGCTGTGTTCCCTCTTCTCCGCCCCCATTTCCCTGGGTTTAAAATCTCCCGCCATGAGAGATTCAGCCTCTTTCCCCCCAGGGACACCGCTCAGGCAGCTCCTATCCATGAATAAAGTGGGACTCAGGTCCCGAGAGGAAAAAGTGCCTCAAGTCTTTTACTTTTGTTCTTGTAAGGCTGCGAGGGGCCAGGGTCCAAAGCTAGCCAGATTGGACCTGAATGGCCCCAGAGATCAGCTTTACAATCTTCCTCTGATTTTATTAGTGATAAATTCATTTTGTACCTTTAGGTCGGGCCTGTTTTGCCCTTTGAGTATTTTCTCCTGGTCCTTAACTCCACAAAGCCTTCATTAAATTTTTCTCTCCTCTGCCCAGCTGTGGCAGGGGAGGGTGAGTGAGCAACTTTAGTGAGTGCCTCGCATTTGGCCAGTGTCAAACCACGACACTATTATAGAGCTGGTCTGTTGTTGGTATGTTGAGGGGCACAAGACACATGATGGACTTTGGACCTGGTTAACATAAGAGATTTGATAACAGGATGCTTTGGCAAAAGCAAATGGAACTTTGAAAATTAGACCTAGATTGCGAGAAGATTAAATCAGACAGGTTTACCAGAAAAAGAAAATCTCATTAAACTCTGCAAGCAAGAAACCTTGTTATATGCATACGTTTGTGTATGCGATTGTAACCTAATCATTGTAGTACACATTAGTAGTCTCCTGTTATAGATGCATATTATAATATTGGCTTTTCACAAATATTGAAATGGATTTTATATGTTATAAAGATATAGTTTTTATTTTTGTTGTTAATTAAGCTTAGACATAGTAGTGAAATAGCTATGCTTGTGTTAAAATGTCTGCTTGGATGAGATAACATCCAATGAACATAGGATGAGGACACCTGCTACAGACATGCCAACTATCAGCACTCACTTTCTCAAGACAGTGTGGACCAAGGCCCAAACTGGAAGTGATAAGGAGAAGGGGCCAAAACCACAGCCAAGAAACACGCATGCTCTAAAAAGGCGGATCCCAAGCAGGGATACATGTAAAATAGTTCCTGGAGAATGTGAACGAGTTTATGGATATGCATAAGGGTCTATGACTATGCAACAGGCTGATGTAAGGGAAAAGGTATTTAAGGGCTATCCCTGAAGGTGAAGGTGTGCTCTTGGGTGAGTGCTAAGATGCACCCAGCCGTAATAACCTTTGCTCTATGGTCCTTGTCTCTTATTATCCTTTATTAAACTTTTAAATTTTCACAGGAGAGTGAATGTGCTTTTCACACTCCCTAAAATAGTATATAAGCATTTGTATCCCACAATAAAATCGGATTGTGATCACTGAATCAGCCTCCCCATCTCTCTCCATTGCCGACAATTGGTGCCCCGTGTGAGGAAAAAGACCCAGCCTGACTAGCAGGCAGTCGGCACACCCCTGGAACTGATTGTGACAGTGAGAGAACTGCATCTGGGCCCACAATCACCTGTCTGCTGCAACTGACAGGTGAGCCAGGGGAACTAAAAATGGGAAAGGATATGTCCAAAGAGAGAGGCATCTATGAAACCATGCTTGCCCTTCTGGGCAAGCATGACTCTCCCATCTTAAAGCAGGACCTTAAGTCACTTTTACTCCCATCCTGGAGGATACTTTTTAAGACACTGAAAAGGTGAGAGCGGTCGGATGCCGCCGGCCCCCTACCCCTCTCTGTCTTTCCTTGCTGTGACTCTCCCTACCCACTTGAAACTGGCACCTCTGATACTGAAGTGTGGTGGCAGCCATCAACCTCACCCCTGCCCAGACAAAGGAGGTGAAAGCATCCTTTCTCACAGTCGTTAGAAGTTTATATCACTGACCTCATCTCTAGTAGTGAGGAGGAGGGGGAGCCCTTCGATCCAGGGCAGATAGATTCAGATTATGACTGATCTATTCCCACCTGACCCTCATGATAACTGGATGCAACTAAAGAAAAAGGCCCTTAAGGAGGCAGACCCCCAAACTTGTGGGAAATCTCAGCATTTGAAAAAGGACTGTTTCGAAAAGGGGGAGACCAGATCCAAAACTCCCAGTATTTGCCTTTGGTGTCATAATCAATGCCAAGTATGATTTTAAAGGGCGTCCCGATATTGGGAAACCAGAGCCAAAGTGCAAAGCACGGCACCACGCAAAGACACAGATGCCCCAGCCAATGCCTCAGAGGGACCACTGCAAGCCTCAGCCTTTGCCGGACCACAGGCAGCCCTGGCCAGACCACAGTCGCTGACCTACATGGAGCCACCCCAGGGAGCGGTGGACTGGGCATATCAAACAATGCCACAGTAACGTTACTTCATTCATCTATTCGTTTGGTTTCCACAGGAGTTTTTTCAGACCACCTGGACAGTGTATGCATACTTTGTTTGTTCTCCCTGGAGCTATTGACTCTGACTCATGGCATGGACTCCCCAGCTGCCCTGTGTTGTCCCGGCTGGGAGACATACAGCCCAACTCATATTTTTTTCCAGCAGCACCCCTATCTGCACCCTTGATAACTGAACAGAGGGAGGGAGATTTTTGCTTCTACAGGGGTCTCACAGATTTTTTGCTTCCACAGGTCTCAGCGTCCAACGTGCCAATGCAAAGTGACATTGAAAGGTAAAGACATACTCCTAACAGGACTTATTGGTACAGGAGCCGATATGACTGTTATCTCAAAAAGCCAATGGCCCAGTGATTGGCCATTATCTTTGTCTTCAGCGTGGGTGGAAATAGTGAAAGCCTGCAAAGCCAACACTTGGTGCAAATAACAGAGCCTGACGGGCGGATCGTCATAGTTAAACTTTTTGTGCTGTCTGTCCCCCTGGTTTTGTGGGGGAGGGATGTGTTAACACAGTGGGGAATTTTTATGCATTCAAATTTTGTACAGGAGTCATTGGGGACACTCAACACCCCCACAATGGTCCCTGGCTAAACTGCCCCAGGCGCTTTCAAGCATTGGAAGGAGCAGCAGCTACCAAAGGGACACTTGATACAGAACTAAAGCCCTGAGGGACACCTAACCCTGGTCAAACTGGTTATATTACCAGTCGCTTGTGGGGTTTTTTTAACAATGTATTTTGTTGCGAATTTTTTGGTACAGTTATTTAGTACTATATAACTAAATATCTTTTATTGTTTTAGCCTTCAATGTTTATATCCCATTACTCTTATTAAGCCAAACTTAAATCTATCCTACAAGCAATTTTTAAAAGCTACTGCAGGGGGTGTAGCACCCCTGCCTGGCATCAGCCAGTGTTAAAATTTACCTTCTACTCTTAGTAACTTGTGGATTGTGATTTTTAACAGGATTGCTACTCGAAAAAATTCAAAGATGTTTGTATAGAGGTGGTGTCTTTTTACATATTAGTAATATAGCAAACCTGTACAGTTCACTGAGAGTAATGAGATATAAATTCAAGATTCTTTAGCTCACATTCAAGACAGACCTTGAACTTTATCTGCAGTAGTTATTTGAGACTTAACTATAATTAATATATAAACTCCACTGTCAGCTTTATTAAGTGCTTGCTTTTTACTCCATAGTTCTAACAAGGTAATTTTATTGTAAATATTTCAGTACAGTTCTTTACTTGCATAATTATCTTTATGTTTAACTGTTATATGACAATTTTTCAGTAACCTTTTTGTAATAATAGAGTATAAATAAGTTAATTCTTGTTAAGATTAATTTTTATTTAGTCTCAGTGATGTTAACTTTAAGTTCTTTTCAATATATTTTAAGGTTAAGTTTTAGTGAAGTTGATTTTACGTTTTGTTGAAGTATACCTGTTTGAATTATAATTCCTTTCCCATACAAATGAATGACATAAAGCCTAAATTAATTTTGTCCAAAATTGCTCATTTAAATTACAAGCTACAGCTATTTGTCAATGTTTAGCTGTTTAACTAACAATAAATGACAAAGCCAGCTACTTTAGAAACCTTCACGTATTGTTGTATAGCTATATAAGACATATTATTTTTCTAACTACTATTACTAAGAGGTTTTTGAAATATATTAAAGAGACACCTCCAGTTAAAAGCCTGGACCATGGCCAAGTCCCAGCCTTAACTAGTAGAGAAATTTTTCTGCACCAAAATCCAAAATTATATTCAAGTAATTCTGACTTGCCAAATTTGGACTTATAATACCTAAACCTCCTTTTAAAGTGAATTTGGGAATCTTAGCCGGGAATGATTTTCCAAGCCCTCACTTTAAAAAAGAAGCTTGCCAATTGCTACAGACTCTAAGTAATAGTTCAATATTAAAGAAATTGATAATGCATTATTTTAAATCACCATTCTATTTTTCATGTGTGTGAAAAGTGCATATTATATGATTGGCTCTTCACAGATATTAAAAGGAATACTATATGTGTTATGTTGTATTAATTAGTAGTACTGTATTAATCTTTTTTAAGTAGTGTGGTAAATATAGTTTTAGGTTATAACATAATGTTAAAAAAGAAACTATGCAATGTAAGATACTTTTTCTAACTAGCTCAAGAACTGGATAAGATAATCAAGAAATTCTTCGCACAGAGATAACAGCAACAAGAAAATAAGATCCCAAAGAGAAGAATTATTGCCTCCTTATCGGGAAGAATGAGGCTCCTTCTACCTCCTTCCAGAATTTCACGGAGCCAAACCATGATTTGCAAGATGAAGGGAGGGGGAAGTTGACAATAAACAGAAAAATCCCTAGTTTGAAAGGAATGTTTGCATCATGTATGAGATATATGAATATGCAACAGGCTATTGCTTTTAAGGGTTAATCCTATGTTAGCAGACATGCTTTTCTGAGGAAAGCATCCAGACGTCTGTATTTCTTTGCTTTTTTATTGTCCTTTATTGTCCTAACTCTGACTGTCCAAATTCTTATTGCTCTAATTTGTATAACTATTTTTATAACCATTTTATTACTATTAAACTTTTAAAATTTTAAAACAAGTGATTGGTGTTTTGCACAATGTGCTACTAATTGCATCTATTATGGCAGGGGTTTTCAGGGTCTGTCAAACCTTGGCTGCCATAGGTGTCTGGATGGCGAAGTCCCGCTAAGCACAACCTGTCCAGATCCCTCAGGCAGGCTCCCAGCCGCAGGCAATCTTAGCAAGCAGCTCAGCTCTTAAGTGAGATCAGCTCTTTGGTGAACTCAGCTCTTTGGTGATTTCAGCTCTTTCTTTAAGGGCCTCAGCAGATGCAGGGAGAGAGAGGAGAAGGCTGTATGAGGTGCCACAGAGGTGTCTTTATTGGCAGCTTCTGTGAAGGGTGACAGTGACAGCTCTTCTGCTGAACAGCACAGGAATAGATGTTTTATTTAGGTTATAGGGGTTTTGGGAAACAGACCAATAGTAAGGGTTGAGGTGAATATGACCTATCATCTTACAGAGAGATAACGAGGGTCCGAAGGCGGAAGAGGAGCTTCTTTGGTCCAGTCATCATGACTAGGCATTTCTTATCTTAGGCAACTGACCGCCAGGGAGGCCTTGCAGGCCCTGTAGCTGCTACAACTTCACTTTCTGTATATAGTAAAAAGGCATTCCCAATAGTTCTTTTAAAACAATAGGAAAGGCATGAGATCATAGCTAATACAATGACAATTACAATGAAAATCCACAACATTTCCTTAACCAAAGATGCAACCCATCTTGTTAATCCCCACTGACCAAAAAGGTCATTGACCTAGTCTGGATTGTTCTCTCTACTTATAAGTCCTTCACAAGTTCCTTCAGTTTCTGGATGTTTGCATGGATGGATTCTGAGCATGAAGAGAGATTGAAGCAGCACATCCCTTCGAAGTCTTCACAGCCATGTCAGTGGGCAAGCAGTAGGAAGGCAATTGCTGCTCGATTTTGAAGTGATGCATGTCTTGTGGTTTCTTCTTCCTTTAAAAGATCACTCAGGGCAGCAGATGTAGCATAGGCTTGCTTACTGAGCCAGCACCTGAGGTGATTTATTTCACGGAGGGCTTTAGCTGCAGCTACCCATGGATAGGAAAAGGGAGACAGCAATCTTTTTTGGTTTGTTCCAATTGTATAATTTGGGATCGCAATTTTCATCAAATTCCGTGTAGGATCTTTTGTGGCATTTTAATTTGCTTTCTTTTTTCCAATTATGTAATAGGGTGATGTTTGGAGTAAGGGTAGAAAGTTTTCCAAGGGTACAGGGACCTCCCTGGAGATGCGAGGGGATCCCAGCCCATACTTGGTCACCACAGATGAGAAACATTCCCTTGGGTAATACTTTGGGGTGAAGAGAGGATGCAGAGATCACACGAGCGGTGTAATTACACCAATCTGGATAGTTATCGGCTTTGTTAATGGGTGATATGTCTTTTTGGTATGTGTTTTTTGTCTGGTCAATTTCTGGACAATTATTCTTTGGACGTTTAAAGTAAAATTTGACACAGTATGTTGCTTTGGAGGACCCCAACAGGTCCAATTCTTGGAGTTCCTCTAGAGCATTGGGCAACATTTTTGTCCACTCATCCCAAGTATCTACCAGGTTTGGTCTCTTACCTGTGGTGTGGAGGAGCTCTGAATTATAGACAGGCCAGTCATCTGCTACGAAGGGAATCCCTACCAGACGTGGAAAGTGGGTTATCAAGGCTTCTCATGGATAAGCACATTTTATCCTGTTTTAATGTCCTTGCTAAGGTTACTCAAACATTATGGCTAGGCTGAGGGCTAATCCAGCTGAAGACATACGGTAGGGCGAAGAACATCCAGGCAGCAGTGAGGACATAACCAATGGAGATAATTTTCATCTTTGGACAGAAATGGGGCATCTGATAGGGAATATAATGAAAATTTGTTATCTTTATGGTGGGAGGGGAGGGTTACGGTTTTCTCCCTTGTTCCTTTCCTCCATTCCTTCCCCCTCTTTTTTTTTTTTTTCTTTCTTTAAGCTAAGGATGGAGGAGTGGGTATAAGGTTAGGGGTTTTGGGTAAGAGTTGAGAAAGGGGAATAATAAGGTTTTTTAGGGAAAAAAGGGGTAATGACATGTAATTCAGAGAATAGTTTGTGTTCAGGCTGTGTCTGGCTTATGGCTTGACTGATGCAGCAGAATGTTGTTCAGCTTTCTGTTTTGCTTGCTGTCGCATGATGGGATGGTCTTTTCATCTGTATGTGGACATTCGGTGACTCCTTCGTCTCCAGGCAGAACTGGTCTGGTTTTGAGGAGGTCTTGTGTTTGACTCAGGAGAATTCTTGTCAGTGTTTGTGGGAGTCGTGTTTGCAGTGCCTTGGTATGGTTTTATGTTTTTTCCTGGGTACCATCTTGGGCCAGATGGTAGTAGAACACACGCATACACTCTTCCCCAAGTAATCAACTGGAAAGGCCCAGAAATTTGGTGTGTTTCTGGGTCCTTCACTAGCACAGGTGGTTTCTCGGTGAGCTTTGCTTGGGTGGTATTTGCAAAACGGCAAAGTATTAGGAGGTCAGGCTCTGATGTTGTACAATTTAGGAAGTTGACGTAGAGAGCCTTGCAAAGTCTTTCTACTGGAGATATTATTTTTGTTTCTCTTTGCTGATGATTGAGGACACTTTTGAGGGTTTGATGTGTCCTTTCTACAATGGATTGTCCTGTGGGATTTGCAGGTATGCCTTTCTTGTGTTCTATTCCCCACTCACTGAAGAACTCTTAACCTACAACAGGTATAGGCAGGTTCACAATCTGTTTTGATCTGTTTTTGTACTCCCAGGGTCACAAAGGCAAGGAGGAAAGGCTTAATGGTGTGCTGTGTAGTTTCTCCTGGATGAGCTGATGCAAATACTGCTCCAGAAAACATGTCGACCGATACGTGCACATATTTTGACCTTCCAAAAGGTGGGAAGTGAGTTACATCTGTCTGCCACAGCTGGCAGCTGTTTAGGCCTCGGGGATTTACTCCCGTCCCCATAGACGATATCTCGTAGTTTTGGCAGTTCAGACGTGGCAACAAGAGCTTTTTCTTGATCTTTCGAGATCTTGAACATTCTAAAAAGGGCAGGTACATTTTGATGGAAAAATGCATGTGACAACTTTGCCTGGGCAAAGATGTTAGGGACATTAGCAGTCTCTATTGCTATGGCTAATGCATCTGCTTTCCTGTTCCCTTCTGTGATGATACCTGGGAGGTCGGTGTGTGACCTCACATGCATTATACGGTAAGGTTGCTTTCTGTTGGAGATTAGGCATGTTAATGCAGAAATCAATTGGTGTAACTTTGGATTGGAAACCTCTTTGAGAAGAGCATGTTCTGCTCTCATAGCCATACCAGCAACATAAGCTGAATCTGTGACCAGATTAAAGGGTTTGTCTTTGAATTTCTCAAAGGCTCTGACAACAGCTGCTAACTCTGCAATCTGTGGAGATCCCTCCACTATTTGGATGTCAGATTCCCATTTTTGGGTCTTAGGGTCTTTCCATGTCATTCCAGACTTGTGGGATGACCCTGAGCCATCTGTAAAAATGGTTAGAGTTTTGAGAGGTGTTTTACTATGGACTAATTTTGGGGTCAGATGAAAGGGTCATGATTAAAAAGTTTATGTTTTGGGATATGGATAGAAATTTGGCCTGTATAGCTATCTAGGGCAAACTGGAGATTTTCACTGGTCTGGAGCAAATGCTCCAGGTCCCCAGTGGTCAGTGGCAAGTATATGCATGCGAACTCACACCCTGCAAGAGAGTGGAGGCGAGTTCTGGCCTTTTTTATTAGATGTCCCATGATTTCTTGGAAGGTGGTAATTGTCTTTGAAGGTTGGTTGTTTGTAAAGATCCATTCCATTATCAATAAAAGGTCTCGAAGTTGAGTATCCCATTGGAAAATCAGTTTGTAGAACCGGGGCGCTTTTCCCAGAATACCGAACTGGAAAGGCAGGTTGGGCTCAAAGTGATGGGCTTGGTGTGAAGACAGGGCTTCTTGGACCTTGGTGATGGCATCTCTGGCTTCTGTTGTGAGAGTGCATGGAGAGTCTAGGTCTTCGTTGCCACGGAGAAGGTTGAACAGGGGAGCGAGGTCCTCTGTTGTAATTCCTAGCAGGGGACATACCCAGTTGATGGATTGGCACAGACTGTGTAAGTCTCTCAGGGTTTTTGGGTCATCTCAGATGGCGAGCTGCTGGGGTATGATGGTCCTTTCATGGGTCTGGAATCCAAGATAAGTCCATGGGTTAGTGTACTGTATTTTGTCCTCACGGATCTCGAATCTTTCTTTTTCTATGGTTTCAATGGTCTTTTAAACTGCTTTGTCTAAATAAGCTTTTTCTGATACACAGACCAGGATATCATCCATATAGTGGTAGATGATTGCATCTGGAAATTGGTTCCAGATGGGGGACAGAATGTGAGCAATGTACCACTGGCATATAATAGGCAAGTTTTTCATTCCTTGAGGAAGAAAACACCAATGATATCTTTTGAGTGGAGCCTCTCTGTTAAGAGAGGGAAGGGAGAAAGCAAACCATGGAGCATCCTGGGGGTGCAGCGGAATGCTGAAGAAACAGTCTTTAATATCTATGATGGCAAGCGTCCAGTCTCTAGGCAGCATTGATGGTGAAGACAGGCCAGGCTGGAGGGGGCCCATGTCCTTGATGACCTTATTGATTTTACAAAGGTCATGGAGCAGCCTCCACCTGTCCATTCCAGGTTTTTGCAGTACGAAGACTGGGGAGTTCCAAGGGCTGGTGGTCTCGACAATGTGGCCTTTGGCAAGCTGTTCTTCCACAAAGGCTTGCAGAAGGGGCCACTCTTCAATCCAGATCGGGTCTTGGCATTTCCAGGTGAGCCAAGGGGTATCTGGTAGTGCATGCTCCTCAGTGGCCCCAATTAGAGATCCCAACTGGGAATATGTAGGGAAGCTCCCCATTGGGATAGGACATCCCTGCCCCAAAGGGTGATGGGGCCCTTTACCACAAATGAGCAGACGGTTGCCAACCTGCCTTCAGGCCCTTCAATGAGGATGTTGTTCTTGCTTCACATATAAAATGTAGCTCCACCAATCCCTGAAATCATCCCTGCTACCGGTTGTAGTTCCCAGTGTTCCGGCCATCCTGAGCGGGCGATGATGGTCACGTCAGCACCGGTGTCCAGCATCCCTGGTCAGTAGATCTTCTCTCCTCTGCAGGAAAGACCACACTAAATGGTAGGCTTACTTGGACCTACAACTCGTGCCCACATTGCTGTAGGGTTGAGAGGAATCTGTTCCCTGTGATTCTTCGGGAGTAGAAAGGCTTGTGCGATCGGGGTTCCCTGTGAACTGTAAAATGGTAAGTCCGTGCAGCACAGCTAGACAGAGGTTTCTTGTCCCAGGTGCACTGTTTGTACTTCTGGAACAACAAAGATTTCCTCTGGGCCATGGAGAGTGTCACCTATAATTAAAATGTCAAAAGGACCACCTTTTGGCCCATGCTTGCCTGTGGGAACACGATAAACATCCTTATTGTTAGTCAATGGACAGAGCAGTTACCATCTTGTGCCGGGTTCCCATCTGTATTGCTCTGTGTGTTGGATCCTCTTCATGTGATCTGGAATCTCCTGGGATGATGTGTGGCTGGGTCTGGATGGCTTTTGATTTGTTGCCTTTGCGCGGGGCCTGACTGGGCTCCGATGGACCGTTTCCCGAACTCTGCTGGTAGCAGTGCTGATTCTGGGGTTTTTGGTAGGTGTTACAGGGGTTTCGGGTAGGTGACCTGTCTGGGCAGTCATTTATAAAATGTCCAAAGTCTCCACAGTGAAAGCAACGGGCCTGGTCTCTGGAAGCCACTACTGCAAATGCACCAGAAACTCCTTCAGCAATACCCTTAGCAACTGCTTGGGCCACTGTGTTTTCAGTGGATAAATGACGTGTACAGCTTTCCACCATTTTCTCTACGGTAGGTTCTGTATCCAAGGGTAGGGCCCTCAGAATTGTTTTACACCGTTCGTTAGTATTACTCATAGTAAGCTTGCACAACAGTTCTTTTCTTGCCTCTGTGCTCTCTATCTGTTTTTCCAGAGCATCCTTAATTCTGTCCACAAACTTGATAAAGCTTTCATCTACTCCTTGTTTAATATTAGACAAATGTTGGGTAGGAATAGAGTCATCTGGGATAAGAAGTAAGGAGGTTTTTGCTGCAATAGCCAAGTCTTGTAGTGCTGCCTTAGGTAAGGTGTTTGCTTGGTCAGAGGGTTTCTGTAAATCCCCTTCTCCAGCCAGCTGTTCGACTGTAAAATCTGGCCTATCAGCATCTGTAGCACAGGTGTCTGATAATGTTTTAATTGTCTTTTCCAATGCCTTTCCCATAGCATATATTCTGCCGGGGAAAGAAGGCAGTGGGCAATATTTTTAACATCGTGGGGTACAAAAACATGTGCCGAGAAGATAACTTCTAGGAAATTTCTAAAAATATGTGAACTTCTACTGTGTTCTTTGGCTATATTTTGAAGTTGTACAAGTTCTTAATTTGTGTTAGGTTCCCACATTGTTTTAGTAGTGGCGCCACTTTTTATTTTCCTTTATATAAATTACTGGGAAGGCAGAAATTCCCTTAACCAGTTCCCAATCCCTTGCCCGAGTCGCTTCCATTTTGATTAGAGCCCATGGATCAATGTCCTCTGGATCAGAATCGGACTTGCTGTTGCTACTGTCCTTAGTGGCGGAGTGAGAGTGAGCAGGCGGTGCAGTATGCTATTTTGGGCGTGTTGGAGTGAGAGTTTGCAGGGGTGTAGGGGACTGAAGAGGGTGTGAGGAGGTACCTGGCAGAGCTTGGCTAGAGGGAGGCAGAAGTGGAGAGTTAATGGCAGCGCCACATGTGGTGCAGACTGCACAGGACTGAGGTGCGTGGAGAAGTGGGGTGCCACCATGGGGGGTCTTGGAGGTGTGTTCAGGGGATCCGGAGGGTGGGTGGGTGGTTGCAAAGCCTGGGAATGCGGGCAAGGGAGAAGTAGGGGAGAGGAGGCAGTGGGATTGGCAGGGGCTGTTGCTGTCACAATGGGCACGACGGGGTGTGCGGCGTGGTTTGCCAGAGCTGTGGCAGGCAGGCAGGGAGAAGACCGTCTGCTGCAGCAGGAATGGTAGCGGGGGTAGGGAGACAGACAGTGGGGGTGAGAGGCACGGCGGCAGGGGTGGGGGGGTAGCGGCATGGCTGGGGGGGGGGTTTTGGCGGGCTGCGTGGTGAGGTTGGAGTGAGGGGGGGCAAACCCGATAGGGACCAGCACAGTTACACCCTAAGGTAGCACGGGGGGAGGGGTGCAAGAAGCATGCTGTGGATTGTGCAATAGGTGGAGTGGAATCCGCGCTTGCTGCGTCCGGAGGAGAAACCGAAGGATGGGCGGGTCCTGCGGAGTCTGTGGGCGTGGAGGGGGTGGGTGGGCGCAGTGTGAATTTCGTGTTCCCAATCTCAGGAAGTGGGCCCAAGGGTGGAGCGGCCCCAGAGACAGCGTTTGGACCCAGAGAAAGTGGAGGATAGGATTCAGAGGCTGAAAGGGGAGGAATGTTATTTGCATTTGAAGAGAGAGTCTCTGGTGGGAGAGATAAGGTCAGAATGCCCTCAGCAGGGAAAGGTTGCAAAGAAATTGAACTCTTTATATTTGTCTTTTCAATCGATTTGGATATAGAATGAAAAAGAGGTAAAAACCAAGTTACAGAAAAATCTTCATTAGTTTGGAGAGAATATATTCTTGTCCCTACTGTGTCCCAAAAAGAATCTAGAGCAATAATGTGTGTGTTAGTATCTGGAAACTGGGAAAGAATGCATTTTATAAATTTTTTCAAGTTAGTTTTTGAGACATTGCCTTTCGAGAAAGAAAAGCTGTTAGCGGATAGGATTTCTAGGATTTGTAAATATAAGCCTCTCTTGTTCTGGGATCGTTTTAATTTACTAGATTTTGATCCCATTCCCTTTTCCCCTCCAGCAGCAGAAAGAGAAAAAAAAAAAAAAAAAAGAAAAAAGTACCCAAGGTAAAAGCACGCAAAAAAAGGCTGTTTTAAAACTTACACTTCTTCAGCCGAATGTGGGTCAAAAACTGCTGGTTGGTGGTCTGCCGTGTCCGACTCCTCAGGATCTCATCCCAGATGTCGATATGGAGAGTCGTCGGACGCCTTTTCAGATAACTTCTTCTATAACAGAGAACTTATCTTCAGGAGGTTGTAACAACCCGAGGCAGTGCCAATTCAAGAAGAATGCTGCTCTCTGCTGTGCTAGGGTGGAAGCACGCAGTTCAGTGCCCCTAATTTATTATGGCAGGGGTTTTCGGGGTCTGTCCGACCCTGGCTTCTGTAGGTGTCCAGATAGCGAAGTCCCGCTAAGCACAACCTGTCCAGGTCCCTCAGGCAGGCTCCCAGCCGCAGGCAATCTTAGCAAGCAGCTCAGCTCTTAAGTGAGATCAGCTCTTTGGTGATTTCAGCTCTTTGCTTGCTAAGTGCCTCGGCAGATGCAGGGAGAGAGGAGAAGGCTGTATGAGGTGCCACAGAGGTGTCTTTATTGGCAGCTTCTGCGAAGGGTGACAGTGACAGCTCTTCTGCTGAACAGCGCAGGAATAGGTGTTTTATTTAGGGTATAGGGGTTTTGGGAAACAGACCAATAGTGAGGGTTGAGGCGAATATGACCTATCATCTTACAGAGAGATAACGGGGCCCGAAGGCAGAAGAGGAGCTTCTTTGGTCCAGTCATCATGACTAGGCATTTCTTATCTTAGGCAACTGACCGCCAGGGAGGCCTTGCAAGCCCTGTGGCTGCTACATGCATCTATTATCTGATTTATTTTTACTTAATATAAGTTTATTGTTATGTTACATGTTGTTTTGCTTTTATGTTACCTTCATGTTCATAATGCAAAACACATGTTATTAAAAATCAAAATAAAAAAAATTAGGGGGGAATATAGTCCCTCCAGAATTTTACACTAATATTTACACTAAAAATTTTGAAAGCAAATCAAATCACTTCAAATTGGATCCCTTACCCTCCTGAAACACCCTTGGAACTTCAAGAATTAGAGTTCTTGGGTTCTGTGAAATTGGATTTTTGTGTTAATTTTAGATACACATGAAGGAGTCAATCTAAAATGTTTCTCCCTTTCACCCTGTGTATAAGAATCAAACCTTTTGGTACAATTACACTTCTGGCAGTCTTTCTAAATACAGTAATGCGGCTGCCATCAAGAATGTTTTTAGTTTATAAAGATCAAGCCTGAGCCTTTTAGTGGCTGAAGTTTTTAACTAAAAGATTCTTTTAAACATAGGTATATATGTGATAATTTTGATAATAATTGAATTAATCATGATACCTTTCAATGTGTGCAGAGATTAATTAATAAGGCCATTAAAAGAGTGGTTTTGGTTGAAAGTAAAGGGGGAGATGTTGGTATGTTGGGGGACACAAGACACATGATGGACTTTGGACCTGGTTAACATAAGAGATTTGATAACAGGATGCTTTGGCAAAAGCAAATGGAACTTTAAAAATTAGACCTAGATTGCAAGAAGATTAAATCAGACAGGTTTACCAGAAAATCTCATTAAACTCTGCAAGCAAGAGATGTTGTTATATGCATAAGTTTGTGTATGTGATTTTAACCTAATCATTGTAGTACACATTAGTAGTCTCCCTAAAATAGTATATAAGTGTTTGTATCCCACAATAAAATCGGATTCTGATCACTGAATCAGCCTCCCCCTCTCTCTCCATTGTTGACAGTCTGTGAGGTCTGACAAGTTGTTTTTCTTTTGTATCCTGCATTTGAAAAGTTTTAATATTTTTCTGTAACCATGTATTCTGCTTTCATCTGGGATTGTTAATTTTCTTGTTAGTAGGTGGTACAGTGCTGCATTTTGTATTCAGTATAATGTTATCAGAATTTTATAGTCAGAATAATGCTGATAACACACTGATGTTTTGGTTGTTGCTGAGCATTGCTTACCCTGAGTCAAAGGCTTCTCAGTGTCTCATGTTCTGCTAGGGAGGAGGTGCACAAAAAGTTGGGAGGGAGCATAGCCAGGACAGGGGACCTGAACTGACCAAAGGGATATTCCATACCATAGGACATCATGCCCAGTATATAAACTAGGGAGAGGTGACTGGGAGGAACCAATCGCTGTGGGGGGGACACACTGGACATCAGTTAATGGGTAGTGAGACGTATTGTGCAATACTTGCCTTTCTTGGATTTTCTCTCTGTCTCCCTCTCCCCCTCCTTTACATTACGATCATTATTATTGTTATTAATATAATTTGTATTATTATAATGTTTTACTTTGTTTGAATTTTAGAACTGTTCTTATCTTAACCCACGAGTTTTACTTTTTTCTGATTCTCCTCCCCCTCCCACTGGGGAGTGGAAGAAAGTGAGTGGCTGCATGGTACTTACTTGCCAGCTGGGGTTAAACCACAGCAGTAATTTTTGGTACCCAATGTGAGGCACAGAGGGTTGAAGTAACAACAGATCTGACCAGAGAGTTGTAAAAGAATTTTTTTAGAAGTATTCATCATATTGGTTTAATAGTAGATGGTCATGCATGATGATGTTTGCTCTCGGAGTTGTTGCGCTTGTTCTCAGGGTTGTGTTATCTAATACCATACTTGCAATATGTGTTTCCCATGGTGATGTTTATCTTCCATGGGGCCTGGACTGATTATCCTTGTGGTGTACTTTGTAGTATTGGCTTATGATATGATAGAATTGCTGGTCATGAAACTAATCTGGTTTGTGTACTCTGCGTTGTCATAATATCTGTATTTTGGGAGCCATCTATTGGTAATTATTAACAATTAAATTTTTTGCCTTTTCTTCTTGGAGAGCCTACCTATTGAGGATCCTTCCTTTCTCCCTTCCTCCCTTCCTTCTTCCCTCCCTCCCTCTTCTTTATCCTCCAGTCTGATTACAGGACCACTTGAGAATTTTAAAGATTTTTTAATATCCTTTGAACACCCTTGAAACCAACCTGCTCCTTTTGCTAGGAGCCAGCCTGTTGCTAAATATGGTTCAGGTCCTATTTGAGGTTAAACAGCTGTTTAAGAACATTGTGGGAGCAGTGCCAAACACTTGGCATCCTGACCAAGATTAGAACAAGAATATGTTAACTCCTAAGGGCCCTGCTAAATTGTGTGCTTGCTGAAGGATGCTATGGAATCTCATTTCTTGGCAGAACACTGCTGTGTGAGTGTGACTGTGTGGCTTATTGTGATTGAAAAGAATCACATGCATGGAAAGCTTGAGTCATGTTTTGTGTGTTACAAAATTAACAGGACGCCCTAGGGACCAATGAGAAGATGATTGTTTATCTGTAATGAGATTTAATTAAAGGGGGCTCGCCTGAGAAGTGAGGGGATTGAGGAGAGAAACAGTACCTGTCAAGCCCAACACCACTATAACACTGTATCAGTGTGGTTTTTTATCATCACCAGGGCATGTGTATGTATGTGTGTGTGTGTGTATATATATATATATATATATATAATATTTAGGTTTTTCTTTGGATTTAAACTTGGTCATCAACAAACATCACCCAGAGATCTGTCTCTAGGTCAGATAGTTAGGAGTGGCAGGGTGTGAGAAATAGTATGGGCCTAGGACAGTGGCCACCTCCAACATTTTGTAATTTCATCCCCAAACAAGTGCAGAATCCAGAAAAAGAACAAGACCAAGAGGTAACCACTCAATCCTTTTCCTTGAGTAAGCTGCAGGATATACTAAAATATTTGAGCCATTATCCAGGTGAGCACATTTTGAACTGGGAGCTTTGATGCTGGGATAACAGGACTAACAGTTTGGAATAAGAGAGTAGGGAAGCCAAGCAGCTGGGATCAGTTTCTAAGGAAACAGGTATTGACAAGGCAATTAAAAGAGGGACATGAGTCCTTAGCCTCTGGAAGTGACATCTGTCAAATGTGAAGGAAATGTACCCCTCCAAGGGAGATGTTATATGTCACCCAGGCAAGTGGATTACAGTAGGGAAAGGTAGCCAGTACCTGACAGAATTAGCCATGCAAGAGATTATTTGACTTTAACAAAGTGCAGTTACCCACAAATCAAGATGTAGTCCATTGGCCATGACCCATGTGACAGAAATTTGCATAGAGTGGAGAGGACATGAGGAAGTGGGATGGAAAACCTACCTTGACCCTAGAGGCATGGGTATGTCAATTGAAGGGAAAAGCAATCACAAATGGGGGTTCTTCCAGGAAAGTTGCCGCTCCAATCTCCAGTAGCCAGTTCCACAGGCAAAGTAGAAGGGCTAATTTTACTCTTGATCCTATGAGAAGAAATCTCAGGAGAGGGTATTTCAAGGATCCAAAAGTGTACCGGTAGGCTTTCAGTATAGCTGCCCTGGAAATTGAGGAGATTAAGCAGCTGTCTGCCTTGCCTGGTCTCTCAGAGGACCCTTCTGTTGTGGGGTTGCTGAAGGTCAAAGAATAATGGGTGACAATGGCTACCACAGTGGTGCACCAGTGGCAATATCGCACCAACCAAGACTCCTTGTTTCCCATCCATAAGCTGATTTGTCAACTGTGGAGCCAAGGAGCGACCAGCAGGACCTGCTCACCCTTTAATAGTCTCATATGGGCAGTGTAAAACTCTAATGGAGAATGGAGACTAAGAATAGATTATTGTGGCCTGAATTAAGTCATGCCACCACTGAATACTGCTGTACTGGACATACTAGAGTTTCAGTATGAACTGGAGTCAAAGATAGCCAAGTGATGCCACAATGGATATCACTAACGTGCTTTTCTCAGTCTCTTTGGCAGCAGAGTGCAGGCCACAGTTTGCTTTCATTTGGAGGGGCATCCAGTACACCTGGAACCGCCTGCCCTGGGGGGGAAAACACAGCCCTAACATCTGCCATGGACTGATCCAGACTGCACTGGAACAGGATGAAGCTCCAGAACACCTGAAATAAATTGATGACATCATTGTGTGGGGCAATACAGAAGAAGACTTTTTTGAGAAAGGGAAGAAAATAATCCAAATCCTTCTAAAAGCTGGTTTTGCCATAAAACAAAGTAAGGTCAAGAGACCTACAGAGGAGATTTAGTTTATAGGAATTAAATGGCAAGCAATGTCTCCACAAACTAACAAGAAAGAAACACAAGATTTTTTAGGTGTTGTGGGATTTTTGAGAAATCACATTCCAAATTGCAGTCTGATTGTCAACCCTCTCTATCAAGTGACTCTGAAGAATTATTCCAAATGGGGCCCTGAGCAATGATAAGCCTTTGAACAAATTTAGTGGGAGATAGTTCATGCAGTGGGCCAGTTTGGACAAGGCAAGATGTAAAAAATGTGCTCTACATGGCTGCTGGGTGAGAATGGTCCTACCTGGAGCCTCTGTCAGAAAGCACCAGGGGACACTCAAGGTCAATGCCCAGGCTTTTGGAGTCAGGGATACAGAGGATCCGAAGCCTGCTCTACTCCATGAGAAAGAGAGATACTGGCAGCTTATGAAGGGATTTGAGCTTCTTTGGAAATAATTGGTACTGAAGCAGAGCTCTTCCTGGCACCCCAGTTACCTGTATTGGGCTGGATGTTCAAGGGAAGGGTCTCTATGCATCATGCAACTGATGTTACATGGAGTAAGTGTATCACAGTGATTGAAGCTCTAATAGGAAAACCAAGTAATTAAAGAATCTTGGAAGTGATCATGGACTGCCCAGACAGCAAAGATTTCAAAATGTCACCAGAGGAGGAACTGACACATGCTGAAGGAGATCCACTGTATAAGAAATTACCAAAAAGTGGGGAGTAAAATGCCTTCTTTACTGATGGGCCCTGTCAAATTGTAGGAAAGCCATTCACTTAAGAGATGGACTAGATCCTTATGGGTCCCTTTCAACTCAGAATATTCTGTGATTCTGTGAAAGCATCAGAGATGGAAGGTAGCTATATGGAGTCCCGTATGACAAGTCACAGAAACTGCTGAAGGAGGTGAATCCAGTCAGTTTGCAGAGTTGAAAGCCATCCAGTTGGCATTAAACATTGCTGAATGAGAGAAATTATCAATACTTTACCTCTGTACTGACTCGTGGATGGTAGCACATGCCCTGTGGGGGTGATTGAAGCAATGGAAGCAGAATAACTGGCAGCACAGTAGTAAACCCATCTGGGCTGCTGCATCGTTAGCAAGATATTGCTGCCCAGGTTGAGAACCTGGTTGTGAAGGTACATCATGTAAATGCTCATGTACCCAAGAGCCAGGCCACTGAAGAACATCAGAACAAACAGCAGGTGGATCTGGCTGATAAAACTGAAATGGCTCAAGTGGATTTAGATTGCCAACATATGGGTGAATTATTTCTGTCTTGGTGGGCCCATGACACCTCAGGCCATCAAGGAATAGATGCAACATACAGATGGGCTCACGATCAAGGGGTGGACTTAACCATGGACACTATTGCACAGGTTATCCATTAATATGAAACACTGAAACACGTGCTGCAATTATTCTGGCCAAGTGGTAAAAGTCTCTCTAGGATGGAGGACGATGGCTGAAATATAAATATGGGCAGGCCTGGCAGATTGAATATATCACACTTCCACAAACCCACCAAGGTAAGTGCCATGTTAATACGATAATGGAAGCAACCACTGTATGGGTGGAAACATATCTCATGCCCCATGTATCTGCTAAGAACACTATCCCACAAGTTTTTAATTATTTTAGATTCTCCTCCCCATCCCACTGGGGCAGAGGGAGTGAGCAAGTAGCTTCATGGTTTTTATTTGCTGTCTGAGGTTGAACCATGACACCTTGTTGAATGTAACAATCAAGTTTTCATAAGTATTTCTTACTTCTGAACTCCTAAAGCATGAAAGAAAATTTCTTTATTTTCACCTATGGGCAACACATTGGTTTCTTCTAGAACAGCATTCATTTTTTCTCAAGGCAACCTCCACTTTTAACAGATTTGAACATTTATCTACTGCCTCCACTCCTCTCCTAAATTCCTTATAAGAAGATTTTCTGGTCAACCTAAAGGGCAAGAAGGAAACACACTGGCAGTGGAAGCAAGGACAGGTACCCTTGGGAGAGTACAACAATGCAGTTCAATTGTGTCAGGATAGGGTGAGGAAGATCAAAGCAAAGCTGGAGTGGAACTTGGCAAGGAATGCAAGGAATAACAAGATGGGCTTCTACAGGTATTTCAGCCAGAAAAAGAAGGTCAAAGAAGGTGTACCCCCCAATAAACAATGCTGGAAAACTGGTAACTACAGACAAGGAGATGGATGAGTAACTCAACAACTTTTTTACCTCAGTCTTCACTGGCAACCTCTCCTCCCACCCTTCTTGAGTGGATGGACTGCAAGATGGGCACTGGGGGGAGCAAAGTCCTTCCCACTGTAAGAGAAGATCAGGTTCATGACCACCTGAGGAACCTGAATGTACATAAGTCTACGGGACCTGACAAGATGCATTCCTGAGTCCTGAGGGAATTGGCTGATGTAGTTGCCAAGCCATTCTCCATATTTGAAAAGTCATGGCAGTCAGGTGAAGACCCATGTGGCTGGAAAAGGGGAATCATTGTACCCATCTTTTAAAAGGGTAGAAAGGAGGACCCTGGGAACTATTGCCCTGTCAGCCTCACCTCTGTGCCTGGGAAGATCATGGAACAGATCCTCTTAGAAACTGCTCAAAGGCACATGGAGGACAAGGAGATGATTTGAGATAGCCAGCATGGCTTCTCCAAGTGCAACTTCTGCCTGACCAACCTAGTGGCCTTCTATGATGGAGTGACTCCATCAGTGGAGAAGGGAAGGGCTACAGATGTCACTTATCTGGAGTTTTGAAAAGTCTTTGACATGGTCCCCTACAATATCCTCTCAAAATTGGAGAGAAATAGATTTGATGAGTGGACTGTTAAATGAATAAGAAAGTGGTTGGATGGTTGCATTCATATGGCAGTGGCCAACAGCTCAGTGTCCTGATGGACCTCAGTGACAAGTGGTGTTCCTCAGGGGTTCATACTGGGACCAGTGTTATTTCATATCTTCATTAATGGCATAGACAAAGGGATTGAGTGCACTTTTAGCAAGTTTGCATATGGCATCAAGCTGAGCGGTGCGGTTGACACACCTGAAGGACAGGATGCTATCCAGAAGACCTGGACAAGCTTGAGTTAAAAAGGTTAAAAAGGTTTTCCTTAACATAATTAAGGTGAGAAAACAAACAGGTTGGAAATGAAGCACCCACTAAATACTGCAGACATTTTACTGCCAATTCAGCCTTATTCATATAATTCCTCACTAGCACAGAGGAGGTTTCATATGAAGGCTTTCCACTTATCTTACAACTCTCTAGATTATCCTGGTCATCTCTCATCTGATGATCATTACCAGGCAAATGCAGACAGCTAGCACTTTTTCCTCTTTATTCCTGTCCTTTTCCCTTTCTCCATCTTGCCTTGCCCTGAAGCAGAGATTACATCCTGGTTCTAGTTCAGATTAATGTCCTGGAGACCCCTTGGAGATAATTCACTTCATCTAGTCAATGAGACCCAAAGCAGCCATAGCCTTTTCTAACATGGCCATGACACCACTTTCTAGGGAGGTGGAAACTCCCAGGTACCTATGAATTGCAGTTAGAAAGAAGAACATTGGCAACAAAGGAACCAAAATTACTTCTTTGTGTTACTGATCATCCCCTTCCCACAAAGTACAGTAAAACTCAAAGGACTCAAGCCAAATCCAAGGACTTCAAGTGTATCGTTGCTCTTCTGCACATAGTCAGGAGTCAGCTATGTGATCTGGGAAGCACTAAAAACATAACATTTGCCTGCATAGAAATATCTATGTCAAAGTTTTGTTTTCATATTTTGCAATTGCTTCATGCCCTGCTCCACAGATCAGAGGCTGCATAAAGCCACATTTCAGCTTAGCAGTTAAAGAATTTAGGCAGAAAAAGTAATCAGACTTGAGTCTTCCATGTTCTGTCTGAAAATCTATAGCTAAAAAAAGGCACAGCTGTTTTGTGACTTGAGCCTCCCAAACTTTTTATAGCCAAAATCACCTTGAAAATCAGACATTAATTTTGTGAATAGTTTTGAAATTACCAATTACATATTCTTTATGTGAAGTTAAAAAAAAATAGTTATGGGGTTTACTAGAGACTTTAATCCCAAGATACCTGTTGATTGTTTGGCGGGTTTTTAATTGTAAGCAAAACCTGAAAATCTTGATTTTAAAAATTGGCCTCAATTCTGGACTTAAACTACCCATGCCTGAAAGCATCACTTTAAAAATTAAATATGCTAGCCTTGTCAAGACATTTTAGCACAGTGTCATTTAATGTCAAAAACTGCTTTTCAGATCAACTTATACCGTTATCTCACTTTTAATATTTATTTGTTCTCCCAAATTTCTAGTCCTACAATCAGTATTTAAAATAAACCATATAAAATCTTTCTTTTTTGAAAATCTGTTCTTACTTTAAGGCTGGGTAGTGATGGGGGAACTGAGAGAGGCTGTATTCTGTCATGGTGTAGAGTTGCAGTGTAATGCCATTTCCTGTTTCACCTATCCCAACCCCTCAGGTGTGCCAACCTTTCCTTTCCCTTTTGCCCTCCTGCTAAGAGCTGTCCATCAATCTTAACATTACAGCAAGGGCGTCGTGTGGTTGGCAGAAGTTCAAAAGATGCCCCTCAGGTCCAGGCTCATTGGCCTGTCCAAGCGTCTATATCCCTTGAGCCTTCCCCTCCTCCCACCTGGTTGGTCCTCACCTGTCCTTTCCCCTCCCCCTGTCCCCGGGGCTTAAAAGGAGACGAGCCCATACAGTCAGATTCTATTGGGAGCTGTTTCAGAGGTCTACCATCCTGCAATAAAACTCTGGATTAAGACTCTACGATAGAATCCTCTCCTTTCTCTCCACCTTCACCTGAACCTTTTCCACCAGAGGTAAACTGAGTTCCTACTATGCCTGGATTTGTTCCAAGTGCCTAGCTGCAGCATCTAGCCGGCCAAAGGTATCTCTGAGGTGAAACACCACAGCTGCTGCCTTTGGTCCAGCAGCAAGGGTCAGACGAGGCCAGGTGCGTCCCACCCAGAAATATTTGGATTAATATTCCATAGTGTAGCTGGTGTTGCTTGTGAGCTCCATAGCAGTGGAGAGACTGCCAGCAGCCTGTAGCTTTGAAACACACGGTGTGATTAAACTCTCTTCTTTTAGCCAGCTGGACATTTATTCATGGCAGAAAGCACTTTTAAGCTCTTGAACTTGAGGCTATTGACCTAGATGGGAGAACTGCATAATTCCTTTAAGAGATATCAACACCTGCTGTCTTGATTGTACCAGTTTCATAGAAGAGAGCAAAGAAGAGGGTATTTTGTTGTTTGGAAAATGCAGGGGTTATCTTGCATTCAGAGCAGAAGGTAGAAAAATTTGAAGTTACAGCAAACATAACATGATGGGTTTGGATTTATGGTAGAATTGCCTTAAAACCCTAATTCTGTCTTGGTAGTTATGAATCACTGTTATATCCTTTGTGTGGAAGGTAAACCGAAACCAATGGACATGATGAAGTCTGTGCTAAGTGGAAAAAATAAAAAGCTTAGTTTGTTGCTGCTGCTGCTTCTATCCAACTTCCTCACTGTTTAATGCTGTACATCTCCCTGACATTAAGAATTAGCTGTATCACTTACTGTACTTGGCACACTAGGGCTCTGCTGTACATAGCTGGGTGTAACACTGTGTCATGGTTTAACTCCAGACAGCAACTAAGAACCACAGAGCCACTCACTCACTTGCCCCTTCCCCTACCTCCCCAGTGGGATGTGGAGGAGAATCAGAAAAAAACAAAACAAACTCCTGGGTTGAGATAAGTACAATTTAATAATTGAAAAAAAGTAAAATATAGCACTAATGATAATAATAGTAACAGTTGTAATGAAAAGGCTACTGAACTCCAGTGAATTCCTCTGTTCCAGTTTCTCTTAATGGCTTTGCTGTTTATCTGAGCCTGTGTCAGCTACAATGTACTAGCTCTTCCCTTCTTACCCCTCTATTTCTCCTCTAACTAATCTGCAATAATATCACAACTGTTTTTCCTTCCTCTAAGTGCCATGTCTACACATCTTTTAAATATGTCTAGGGATGGTGACTCAACAATTTCTGTGGGCAGCTGTCACAGACATCTTTTTGTGAAAATCTTTTCTTAGGATTTTTTCTCTTCTGAGAAGCTGAGGCCTCAGAAACAAAATGTAAACAATGGTTATCTGCTGCTGTGGAATGCAACAGGTGGATCCGTGATTGGTCTCCTGTGGATGTTTGGATTTACTGACCAGTCACGGCAGAGCTGGCTCTCTCTCTGTCCGAGCCACATATCTTTGTTATTCATTCTTTTCTATTCTATTCTTAGCTAGCCTTCTGAGAGACGAAACCTTTCCTTCTATTTCTTTTTAGTATAGTTATAATGTAATATATATATATATCATAAAACAATAAATCAAGCCTTCTGAACATGGAGTCAACATTCTCATCTCTAGCCTCATCCAAGAACCCCTATGAACACTGTCACAGATGGTGACTCCGAGTGACTGAAGAGGAAATTCATCACTTGGTGAGACCCTCAGAGGAGCATTGCTACATTTGGGTAAACCCCGAGTATGTGGCATTGATGGTCACCTCACAAGTGACCACAGAAGTGGATTCTAGCCAGGAGCTGAAGAACTGAAGATCCTGATTTAGACGGAGTACGCAGCAAGGCTGACCACAAAGAGAACCTTTTGAAAAGCCTCCAGGAAGATGTTCGGAAAGCTCAGCAGCACCATGCAGCTGGCCAGAGAGTGCTGGACACTGTCACAAGGTACTGTTAGCTTTTCCCTTCTGGACGATGCTGCCCTTTGCAGATTGTGGCTGCACATGTGGGGGGCCTCTCCCACAGAGGCAGAGGTTCCATTCTCCCCTTCAGAGGAGAAACTTATTGCCCTCTGGCAAAAATGGGGTGAAGAGGATGAAATTCTCCTGTTGGAGAGACATCTCTATGAGTTTTTTCGATTGGCAAAGTTCTTTGGGTTTTTTATGAATGTGCTCTATGCCCTTGATATGTTTGTATGGGAATGCATGGAATCCATTTTCCAAGACATTTTGAACTGTGGATTGGGGTACCCCCGCATTTATCCAGTGTTCAGGGCACTCTTCCCAGTTTTGAAACGGAGAGCGGCTGCCTTTCAGTGGATTGCTGACTGCAGGAGGCAAGCCCCATTCCCCCCAATTCCCACGGGAGAAGACCCTTTGGAGTGAGACGATCTGCTGCTTCCCAGCCCCCCTGAATTGCAGCGGGGGGGGGGGGAGCGAGATTTTGCCCGCAGCCGAAGTTTTCTTTCCTGCGTTTTCGGAGCATGCTCAGACGGAGCCATCTTTCCACCCCCCTCGTCTCTCTCTGGGGGATGCTGAGTGGGCTGCGCCGCCCCTGGCAGCCCTGCAGGCCCCGCCCCGGCCGGGCCCCTGGACCCCACCCCGCTCAGAGCTGAGGGCAGCACTGGTCTCCGAGGTCCTGCCTTCCGGGCCCACGGGGCCGCCTCCCGAGTCTGTAGGGCCGCCCCAACTCTCCCCGTGGCCGCCTCTCCGGGCAGCCCCGCCCGCGGCTCCGCCGTCTTCTGTGCGATCTCAGAAACACCATTTCCTGCAGCTGCGCTGGTGTTGCTAGGCAACGCACTCGGCGGCTACAGTGATCGGCAAGCGGCACCGCCCCTGCCGCTTCCCGCAGCTGCGCCTGTGTTGCTAGGCGATGCACTCGGCGACGACACGGCTGCTGCTTCCGGCCCAGCCGGAGATGCATTCCCTCCGGCCTCGCCGCCCCCACCAGCCCCTCCGGCGGCCTTGCTGCCTTCCGCCGAACCAGTCCCAGTTCAGGATGCTGCTGAAAATGGCGCTGAGCCCGCGGGATCGTCTTCGGAGCTGCCCGTGGTCCTGCCACCCCCAGCGGCAGCTGCCGCGGCGCCTCCTGCAATCGGCGTGACTTCCCCCCCGAGTTTTTCGGGCTGTCCCAAGGCTGCCCCTGCGGGGGGAGCTGGGACAGGGGAAGAGGGCATCAGCCTCTCCTTCCGTGGAGGAGGCATGGCCTGACAGCTGGTTGCGGGCACAACCTGGCTGCCTGCTTTCAAGCTCAGCATTCTTGGCGGGTTGGGGGGTGTTTGGTCGGTTGTTTCCCCTTGGGGGGTGCGAATCTTTCTGCCGCCCCTCGCGTGCCCCAGCGGCAAGGGGGAGGGGGCTCCCGAAAGTTCTGCCTTTGGCCCCCAGCCCAGAGGGGGTGGTACCGGGAGGCAGATGGGAGGAACACATATTGCATTTGCATTGCAGAGGCAGAGGGAACGGCGGAAAACCATCATTGCTTGTTTGCTGTGGGGAAAAAACATTCCCAGACCCGAGATGAAGATCCTTGGAACAGCTTCTGTCACCCCACTGCCGGCATGCCTTGGTGATTTTGGGGAAAGGAAGCGTTTGGTCACTCGTGCTGCCATTGTACTGGCAGCAGGGTGCAGGTCTGTGACAATGCAGAGCCTGCCACGTGGGCAAGGTTTGGAGTTCCTGATCTTTCCAAGGGAGCCAGGGTGCCCCAGGACCTCTCAGGCTCCTCTGCTGCTGCTGCTCTTTCCGACAAAAAAAAAAAAAAAAAAAAAAAAAAAAAAAAAAAAAAAAAAAAAAAAAAAAAAAAAAAAAAAAAAAAAATTAATTAAATAAAAAGAGTTGAAAGAGCTAGCAGCAGCTCAAAAGCATTGAAGGGCCAAAAATCAAAAATTAGCTTCAGCCCAAGTTGTTCAATAAAGGGCTGTGGCCAAGACATTCCAGAAATTTTCTCAAAATTGTTTGACATTGTTTGATGACTGTCAATGGATTTTTGATAACTATTGGTGGATTTTTCTGTAGCAATTTGTTGTTTCAGGATTCTGCAAGCCTGTTTCAGGACCAAAAGGAACTTTCAGAGATGTCAAAGAGGAACATCTTCAGTCCATGGACTTTTCCTGAAACTCAGCTGTTTGGACTTGAATTTCTTTGCATTGTTTTTGCATTTTCTTATATTGTAAAATTGTTTTAATGATATGATAGAGTTTTATGTTCTACATTCCACATCAGCACTTGACTGAAGTTTTGATTGGCAACAGATAACCTGTCAAGTGTTTGTTCTTTCCTCTGCATGAGCCCAGCAGAGAAAATTACAAACACTTTTCTTTTTAATTTAACTAAATAAAAAAAGGTGACATGTCACAGACATCTTTTTGTGAAAATCTTTTCTTAGGATTTTTTCTCTTCTGAGAAGCTGAGGCCTCAGAAACAAAATGTAAACAATGGTTATCTGCTGCTGTGGAATGCAACAGGTGGATCCGTGATTGGTCTCCTGTGGATGTTTGGATTTACTGACCAGTCACGGCAGAGCTGGCTCTCTCTCTGTCCGAGCCACATATCTTTGTTATTCATTCTTTTCTATTCTATTCTTAGCTAGCCTTCTGAGAGACGAAACCTTTCCTTCTATTTCTTTTTAGTATAGTTATAATGTAATATATATATATATCATAAAACAATAAATCAAGCCTTCTGAACATGGAGTCAACATTCTCATCTCTAGCCTCATCCAAGAACCCCTATGAACACTGTCACAGGCAGCCTCTTTCAATGCTTGATAACCCTTTCAGTGAGGAAATTCTTCCTAATATACAGTCTAAACCTCCTCTGGCACCACTTGAGGCCATTTCCTCTTGTCCTATCCCTGGTGAATTAAAGAACTCAAATCCAACAGCAAAATTCCATTAGATCAAACATTCCTTTATTACAGCGCTGGAGACATGCTGGGAATTTTTGCCATGAGCCTGTCCAATGAGACACAGTTTCCTGGGGTTTAAATACATTGCAACACTTAAAATTTCCTCACAGTCCCTCCCAGGGTCTGCCCAGTCCATTACATCAGAGGTGCTGTTTCCAATGTTGTCTTGCTGTTCTTTCATGGAGCAAGGCTGATATCTAGTGTCTTTTTCCCTGTATTATGTTAAGTAGGGGGCTCTGTTATTTCATCAGTGTCTTCATTATGGTCTTCATCACCTGTCCTCTGGATGACTCTTCCATGTTGGCAGCTCCCAGTTCATGCATAATTTACTTCTGCTGACCTCTAGTTTCTTATCTTATTGTTCTGTCACTACTAAGATACTACATTTATCTTTAATTAAACACAACCCAAAACTCCTCTTACCTAAACAATTCTTTATTGAATTTGCTTCCTTAGCTGAACAACCCTCTATTGATTAAGTTTTCTGAGGTGTATAGGTCTCTCGAGTTATTTCCTGCAGGTGCAAGCTCAGCTGTTCCTTAATTTTCTCAGGTACTTTATCTTGTTCTACTGACACTAAGTTAAACACACATTTAAGCAAAAATGGCTAAAATTTAAAAGCCCCAAAAGCCATAAATTCCTTAGTCAACTAGGGCACAGCTCCTTACAAAGTTCAGGGGACCACAGGATTCTCGGCTGAGATAAAACTCCTTTTCACTCATTTGGGAGAAGAGATAGACCCCCACCTTTCTGCAACCTCCTTTCAGACAGAGTGATAAGGTCTCCCCAGAGCCTCCTTTTCTCCAGGCTAAACAACTCAAGTTCCCTCAGCTGCCTTTCCTAAGTCTTGCTCTCCAGACCCTCCACCAGTTTCATTGCCCTTCTTTGGACATGCTCAAGCACCTCAATGTCACTACTTATTGTAGTGATGGTCAAAAACTGAACACAGTATTTGAGGTGCAGCCTCACCAGTGCTGAATACAGGGAGACAATCACTTGCCTCCTCCTGCTGGTCACACATACAATCCAATACAGTCTAATACAATCCAGGATGCCATTTGATTTCTTGGCCTTCTTGGTCACATGGGCATACTGCTGGCTCATATTCAGCCAGCTGCCATCCAACATGCCCATGTCCTTTTCAGACAGGCAGCTTTTGAGCCACTCTTCCCCAAGTCTGTAGAGCTGCATGGGGTTGTTGTGATCCAAGTGCAGGATCTAACACTTCACTTTGTTGAATCTCATACAAGTGGCCTTGGCCCATGTCTTGGTTTTGTATTGGAGCTACCCATGATTTATTTTTTAAGAGAAACTGCTGAGAGCTTCTTCTGTGCTTAGCAAAATTAACTGTTGGTTAGTTTTAAGAACAGGCATGTTAATAGCTAATTAAAAACTAGATCTGCCTCTGTGAGATTCACATTTTAAAACAAAAAGAAATTAGGAATGTTATTTTTTTCTTCTGACTTGGGAATAGGTAACAAGGCCGGTCCAGCCCCCCGGTCTTGGCTGGGTGAGCTCTGCCAGGGGGCTGGGCTTTTTTCTGGGGAGCCTGCTCGGGTCCATCCCAGCCAGGCTGGGCCCCAGTGGCTGAAAGGCAGGGAGAGGGGAGGCTGCAGCTGTTAAGATCTTGCCGCTAGGTTGCTAGGTCTCCCCCTCCCCCCCCTCAACATGCCAGCACGGCCGCCACACAAAATTATGCGGCTGTGGCCAGAGGCGGCCCTGCTGCCCACACAGAGAGTGGCTCTGTTGCTGGAATTGAACGCAGCAGGGGCGGGCGACACAGCCCCCCAGTGCGGCCTCACTGCAACTGCTTCGGCTGCCACCTGGCAGGGATCACGTAACTATTTGTAGGCCCCAAGTGAGATATTATTGTTTCAGTGCACAGATAAGACTTACAGACTTCCAATCCTCCCTCGGGTGAGAGAAAGGGACAGAGTAAAGGCATGTAGAAGAACAACATGAAGACACCAAGGTCAGTAAAGAAAGAGTTCAGACCAAGATAAAAAAAGAATGAGGAGATGTCAATCTTGGGCTGAAATCTTCTTATAAGGCTATGGAGAAGAATGTAATTGATTCATCAGACTCTTTTTCTCTGTAAATCATTGAAAAGTATGGGGAGATGAAGCATTCAAATTGTAGATATGAGCAAAGGCATCTATGCTGAAGCAAGTAGATGTTAAAGTACCTGTGATCTTATGAGAAGTTTGAACAGAAAGAGAGAAGAGTGATGAAGACACTTTACCCCAGGGAAAGAAGAAGACAACCTCTATTCCCAGAGATAAAGATGATCTCAGAAATAGATAGCAAAGAAAACCTTTGCTCTTGAACAACTCATCCTTAAAATAGTACCCCATAAGTTGACATAGCCCATAAACGCAGCTGTTGGAAAGCTGTGAAAAATGAGAAAGACTTCACAACTACAGATTCCTGGATGGCTGCTATTCGTGGAAATTAAAAGTCACGAGAGAACTGTTTTCTTGTGGAGAAGTCTCCATAACATAAGAGAGACTCCTCTCCTTAAGTAAACTGAAAAAAAACTATTCTAGAAGTGATAAACTGACTAAATTGTTTCTGTATCTTGTTAGTAAGAAAGAAAAGATTGTAGGGGGATGAGAAGTGTTCTAAAAGTTTTATTCTAATTCTTATTATTCTTTCTTTTAGTCGTATTAATAAAGTTTTCTTTACACCCTTTTAAAGTTTTAAGCCTACTTTGCCTTCCTCCTAATCCTATCTCACAGCAAAAGATAAGTAAATAATTCTAAAAAGTACATAAGCATTTAGCCAGCACTGAACCCATCACATTAATTAGTGCATTAACCAAAAAAACTCAAATTAGCAAACCAAAATCACTACACGAAATTAGTATTTCCGCTCAAAACCAAACTAGAACCACCACAGCCCATCAATCCAGCCTGTCCAGATCCCTCTGTAAAGCCTTCCTACCCTCGATCAGTTCAACACTCCCACCCAACTCGGTGTCATCTGCAAACTTACTAAAGGTGCACTCAATCCTCTCATCCAGGTCCTTGATAGATATTAAAAATAATTGGCCCCAATATGGAGCCCTTGGGAACACCACTTGTGATCATCTGCTATCTGCATTTGACTCCTTTCACCACAACACTTTTGGCCTGGCCATCCAGACAGTTTTTTACCCAGCAAAGAGTATGCCCACCCAAGCCACGAGTAGACAGTTTCTCCAGGAGAAAGCTGTGTGAGACACTGACAGAGGCTTTACTAAAAGTCCAGGTAAACAAAGTCCGCGGGTTTTCCCTCATCCACTAAATGGGTCACCCTGTCATAGAAGAAGATCAAGTTGGTCAAGCAGGACTTGACTTTCCTAAAACCATGCTGACTGGGCCTGATCACCTGGCTGTCTTGTATGTGCTGCATTATGGTATTCAGGATGATCTGTTCCATGATCTTCCCTGGCACCGAGGTCAGGCTGACAGGGCTGTAGTTCTCTGGATCCTTCTTCTGGCCCTTCTTTAGATAGGCATCACATTGGCCAACCTCCAGTCAACTGGGGCCTCCCTGTTCACTCAGGACTTGTTGCGTATAGGTAAAAAATCACAAAATAAGAGCCTTGCTACCCTTGTAAAATCATGGCTCAGGCCTGTTACTTTGGCTAAGTGGAAAAGGACTATGGGAAAGTGACTGAGCTGAATTGGAAGTAGAAAAACAAGTTATATAACCACTACATGTTCACATCATAGTTTATGGTGTTGGTTGAATTATATTTGTTGTGCTGAAATGGAATGTAACTGATAACAACCTAATTGCTTAGATAGTCCTGGTCTTTGCAATAAAGAGCTTTCTCTTGCACCTGCCTGGGGACTCTGTGTCACTCTGCTTCCTAACATTTGGCGCCCAACAATGGGAGATCAGATTGCAGTGAAGTGGTGGACTGCGGCACACAACACAGCCCCTCAGACCCAGAACACTGGGATACCAGACTGCAATAAAGAGATGGACTGCAACTCGCCTAGGCAGCCCTTACGATCCTGGACCTTCAGATTGCAAGCAGAAAGCAGAGCTCAGACCCTTCTATAATTGTGGTGGTGTTCACAGGGGTCCCAGGATGAGGGAAGAGACAAGAATCTTGACTCCATGTTTCAGAAAGCTGATTTATTAGAAGAAAGGATTTCATCAGAAGGCTAGCAAGGAATAGAAAGGAATGGAATGATAATAAAATCTTGTGACTGACCAGAGTCCAAGACAGCTGGACTGTGATTGGCCATTAATTAAAAACAACCACATGAGACCAATCAAAGATGCACCTGTTGCATTCCACAGCAGCAGATAATTATTGTTTTTCTTTTCCTCTGAGGCCTCTGCTTCTCAGGAGAAAAAAATCCTAGCAAAAGGATTTTTCATAAAATATGTCTGTGACAATAATGACAGGGGACTTTCTTTGTAAACCACAATCTGACGGAGAGCAAAATGCCTATAAGGTTAGGTCAGAGGTATTCACTGGATGAAGAACCACAGGACTGTGAGTATCCTGGGACTTGGGAGGAGTCCCAGTAGTGTTGATGCAGCTTAAAGATATTGCAGCACATTCTCCACATTGAAGCAACTTTTATTATGGGTTGAATAACCCTGTAACTATTTCCTAAATGAGAGAGGCTTTGATGTTAAAAAACTCCTGTGCATAGCTGCACCAGGGACTGCTGGAAAGGCTACTGATAATTAACCTGGGCACAGATCCAGGGCACGGATCCAGGGAACGGATCCAAGGAACGAATCAATCCTCAGTTTAGTGTGCAGTGTTGTGGGCACTAGCAAAGCCCGCCCGGAGCTCCCTCCGGAGCAGAACGCTCCCCCCAAAGCAGGATGCCCCCTCCCCCCTGCCACCACCGCTCTGCTGGGTCCCTCCCATGCAAGCGGCTTCTCAGCTGCCAGCTCCCCCACAGTGGCTCCTTCTCCAGCCGTCCCCCCAACACCAGACCCCTCGCAGCTGCTCCCTTGGCCCTTGTAGGGCTCCCAGCCTCTGTTTGCCCCCCAGGCCTCTGTCGGCTCCCTTGGCACTTGTAGGCCCCCTTGGCCCTTGTAGGCCCCCTTGGCCCCCTCCAGCCCTGCCAGCAGCAGCTTCCCATGGTGAGACCTCTTTGCATACTGCCTCCCCCACAGTGGCTGTTCTCCATGGTGCCCCTCCTGCTGCGGCTCCTCCAGAGCCTGCCCCTCTGACCGTGGCTTCTTTGCTCCCCACTCCTCTCATAGTCACTCCAGCCTCTGCAGCCCCCACTCACCTAGAGGCAGTTGGCCCTCAATAGCTACCCTGGCTCAGTCTACTCTTCCTACCCAGGAACCATAAATCATGGCACATGGCAGATTCACAGCTTACACAAAATGCTGGTGCTGCTGCACATTACTGTCAAAATGCCAAGAGGACACATTGCAACATGGAGATCTGGCAGTTATTACTGCGTGCCCACCCGCTTACAAAGACTTAGGCTACTCTATTATCAGAGACCTGTGGAAATTGGTACAGGAGAGTTTGTTGTTCAGTTAACAAGTGATGCTGCGTACTCAAACTCCAGAACGCAGACAGGCTATCCTGGCGATATTTGTGATATCATTACCCAGAACTCTGTTAAAACTAACCTTGTATTTTCAGTGAGCTGTGGATTTTGACAGGAGTGTTTATTGGAGAGATTCAAGGCTAGCTGTGTGGATGTAGTGTCTTTCCGCATGTGCTGAGGCTGCTTAGCGCAGTCTAAATTCTTCAACAGAAATGCTGATATACTGCATGATTGGTAACACTTGCCATGTGGGATGTATACTGCCTTTTCAGGAATTTTTATTTAAAAATCTGATTGGACTGAATTAATATCAATTCTTTGCTCAGTTATAATGATGTTAGCTGTTACCATGAAAATTAGAAACTTATATACCTGGAAAAACATTTGCAAACTCAGTACCCTTAGAGCATCACTTATTGTTATGTGGCCCTTTAGAAAATTCGGTAGATCCCTCCTTGGAAATATTTCAAGTGGATATTAATGCAAAAGCAGTTAATGTTCAAGCCCAATGTCAAAACAAGTCATGATTTACATGGGTGAGGCCCATGCCACTCAT
This sequence comes from Agelaius tricolor, assembly GCF_023055355.1. Classification (NCBI taxonomy): domain Eukaryota; kingdom Metazoa; phylum Chordata; class Aves; order Passeriformes; family Icteridae; genus Agelaius; species Agelaius tricolor. Next base: position 8,524,493 of record NW_027269281.1, read on the forward strand.
AAATCAGGCATTCCTTTGCTCACTTGAAGGCAAACCCTGAATGTTATCTGCAGAGGCTATTCAAGAATTAGACATAATTAGCTCTTGACTCTCCACTGTAAAGGTAGGCAGAACTGTGCTGGCTTTGCCTGTTTGCTTGCTTTTTATCCCACAGTTTTAACAGGGTAATTTTATTGAGACTCTTTAGCCATGAAGAAACATGTGACATCATTTCAGATAGGTACAGTTATTTAGTGATTCTATTGTAGTTATTATTCCTTGCCACGTATAAATTGAAATTGAACTTGATATCAAAACAGTGTAAGTACATTGATGGACCACAAGTGCAGTAAACAGTAGCTCACTCCTTTAGAATCATCCATACCATGACTTTGTAGCTGTTTATATACATGCGCCAGTCTTAGACACCCACTGACCTAACTGAGTTACATGTGAAAAACTCATGGCAGTATTATATAACTAGGTCCTTGATGATTTATCCTTAAATGTTTATATCCCATTACCTTCAATAGTCCAAGCTCAAATCTATTGTACAGGCAATCTTGAAAAGCTGTCTTACCATCTGCAAACTGAGCAGGTCTGAAGTGCAATTTGCCAAGATATACAATGATGTCTTTTTCCTGAGGAAAGCTGCACTTTAAAAAACCCTAGCAAACTTATACTAGAACAGTACTGACCATGACCAAGCATTTTCAATAATATTTGCACTTACCATGAGCTATTCCCAAAAATAAATTATGTAAAATCATAACATATTTGCCACATCTTTATAATCTCTCCAGTAAATCCATGTTGCTGGAATTTCATTTCATCAAATCAGTCCTTTGCTTGCATATTGATCATTGATGTTTAACTGTGGTATGACAAATTTCCAGTAGCTTTTTTGTAAGGATGGAGTCAAAATGAGTTAAATTCTGTTGTATCTGAAACCTTTAAAGGAACACTCTCAACTCTGACTTTAGTTTTATTACATTTAAGTGATGTTAATTTTCAGTTCTGTTATGTTTCTGTTCTGTACAGTTTAAGTGATGTTAAGGTTCAGTTCTGTAAAGTTTAAGTGTTGTTAAATTTAAGTGATGTTAGGTTTACATTCTGTTAATTTGAAGTTCTCTTACATTTAAGTTCTGTTAAGTTTAATTTCTGTCAAGTTTAATTTCTGTCAAGTTTAAGTGTTCTTAAGTTTAAGCAAAGTTAAATTTAAGTGTTATTCAGTTTAAGTTCTGTTATTTTAAGTTCTGTTAAGTTTAAGTAAGTTCTATTACGATCAATTTCTGTTCAGTTTCAGTAATGTTAACTAAGTTCTGTTAGGTTCATTTTCTGTTGTGTTTAGGTGACGTTAGGTTTGAGTGAGTATAAGTTCAAGTTCTGTTGAAATCTGCTCCTTTAAATTACAAGATACAGTTCTTTTGTTATAGAGATAAGATGGAACTGACTGAAACAATTATGATGAAGAATTGGTAAGCAACTGTTTAAGAATATAAGTTGTGTAAAAGTATGTGAAGATGCAGATTATTAGATACTTAATTTCATTGAAGATTCTATGGGTATAAATGTTCTGCATTGCTCAATTAGGATAATTATTCACAACAATCTTTGCTGTTTTATCTCCCATAAGTAGCACAGAGGAATGAGTAACAATTCCAAATTATGGCTGTTATTAATTGTAAACTGTTTAGTGCTTTCTTTCTTGCTTTTATTTTACTTTATTGTCATATATGCATAGATGTGTGGAAAAATATAATCACTTCTTAGGACAGTTACTGTTGCTATATTAATGATTCTGAATATGTTGTTAATGTCATAGCGCGAAATCACTGACTTCATAATGGGCATTATCCATAAGATATTATTTGAGGTTTCACAAATGCATTCCTTTGGTTGTTTGCAGTTTGTTCATCGTACCATTGACTACTTAGCTAAAGATAAATTACAAAGCCAGCTGCTTTACAAACTTTCCCATACCATTGTGTAGCTATCTGCAAGACATGTATGATTTTAATAGACTTTCCCAACTGCTATTCATAGAGGCTTGTTTGAAGGATATGTTAGGGAGACCCTTCTAGTTAAGGCCTTGGCTCTGGCCAAGCCCTGGCCCTAGCTGGTCAGAAGTATGCCAACAGACCCAGGTGTTTTCTGCAATAAAATTGTACTCAGGTTACTTTGACTTGCCAATTTGGGCTTATAACAGCTGGATCCTCTTTTGAGGTAAGCTTGGAAGCCTTTCCCAGGGATGGTTCTCCAGGTCCTCATTGTGAAACAGGGCTTGCCAGATATTGCAAACTCTGGGTGACGGTACAGTATTTAGGCAATCGATGATGTATCATTCCAAATCACTATCCTTTCTCTTGTGTGCTAATGATTACATGTATTACCTTGCTTATTTTTTCTTGATGTGAGTTTATTGCTTTGTTACATGTATTGCTTTACTTTCATGTTGCCTTCACGTTCATAGTGAGAAACGTGCACATTGTCAAAAAAAAACAAAGAAGAGGGGAATATGGCTCCTCAAGAACATTTAGATAATGCAATATTTACACTAGAAATTTTGAAAGCAGATCATCAATTTTGATCCCTGGCAGAGCAATATTGCTCTGAAATTTGCATGTGTGGAACCAGTTTCTGAAAGTTTTACATAAAGATCCACAATTGGGTGTGCAATGGCAAGGTCTAGCTGATTTACTAACCTAGGAGAGAAGGTACACGTGTTTTATTGCCAACAGGTCTAAAGTGGTTACCTTCTTGTCTGGACAAATATAGATTGCCTCCAAGAAGACGAGGCCCAGTGAGAGGAAAAATGCCCTAATCACCATCCAGCCCTTGTAGCCAAGGCAGGAGCAGGCGTAGGACTGCCAGGACATGGCTGTGTCTGGAGGGAGGCTTACAGAGGCAGCCTGCTGCCTTCCTTGTGTCCCACTATACCCACCACCATGTTATTGTGTTCCTGCTGACCTTCTTCAGTTATTCCCTGTTCCATACTTCCAGAAAGACACCCAGTAATAGCAAAGTCAGCATTTCCAGCTAATGGACTCCCTCCTGCCTAAACAGCATGGCCCTTGAGCTCCAGCCATATGAACTTTGGAACAGTAGCCATTTACTTCCACTTCCTGGGGACATTGGACACTATCTTTTTGTTTTCCTATGCTGCAGGTCTCTTTGTCAGTGTCATGGTTGTTTTTGATGGGGTTTTGTTGATTGTGATCTGTATTCCATGTATCTTATCCTGTGTCCAGCAGATGACCAGTAATAGTATTAATAAGATAATGGCCTTACAGGTGCAGACTGTTTTGACATTAGAGTACATGAACCCTTTGCACAAAAAACAAAGAAAGGGGGTTATGTTGCGTATAGGTAAAACCTTACAAAATAAGAGCCTTGTTACCCTTGTAAAGCCATGGCTCAGGCCTGTTACTTCAGCTAAGGAGAAAAGGACTATGGGAAAGCTGGACTCAGCTGAATTAGAGGCAGAAAAACAAGTTATATAACTATTACGTGTTCACATCGTGGTTTATGGTGGTTGGTTGAATTACATTTGTTGTGCTTAAATGGAATGGAACTGATAACAGCCTAATTGCTTTGAAAGGCCTGGTTTTTGCAATAAAGAGCTTTCTCTTGCACCTGCCTGGGGACTCTGTGTTGCTCTGCTTCGTAACAAGGACTGCTGGGAAATTATTGAAAGGGGCTTGGTGAGCACTTCTGCCAGCTTTGTCAGTACTCTTGGGTGGATCCCATCTGGCCCCATAGACTTGTGTGGGTCTAAGTGGTGTAGCAGGTCACTGACCATTTTTCCCTTAGATTATAGAGGCTTCATTCTGCTCCCTCTCTCTCTCTTTCAGCTCAGCAGGCTAGATACTCACAATTAGTCTTACTATTAAAGACTGAGGCAAAGAAGGCATAAATATCTCAGCCTTCTCCTCATCCTTTGTCACTATGTTTCCCCCTGCATCCAATAAAAGATGGAGAGTCTCCTTAGCCCTCTTTTTCTTGTGAATACATTTATAGAAACAATTTTAATTGTCTTTCATTGTAGTGGTGCAATTAAGTTATTGTTGGGCTTTGTCCCTGCATAATTCAATGATAACTTTGTAGTCCTCCTGAGTTGCCTGTCCCTTCTTCCAGAGGTCATAAACTCTCTTCCATCCCTCCTGTGTTCCAGCCAAAACGCTATGTCCAGCCATGTTGATCTTCTTCCCTGCAGGTTTGTCTTTCAGCATAAGGACAGCCTGGTCCTGAGTTTTTAAGATTTCCTGCTTGAAGAATGTCCAGCCTTCCTGGACTCCTTTGCCCTTCAGGACTGCCTCACAAAGGATTCTGCCAACCAGGCTCCTAAACAGGCCAAAGTCTGCCCTCCAAAATCCAAGGTAGCAGTTTTGCTGACTCCTTTTCTTACTTCTCTGAGAATTGAAAACTAGATCATTTCATTCTCACTGTGCCCAAGATGACCTCCAGCCATCACATTACCCACATTCTTCTCTGTTCACAAACAGCAGGTCCAGTGGGGCACCTTCCTTAGTTACCAGCTGTCACAAACTTATCTTCCACACGTTCTAAGAGACTGTTTCCTCTCTCCTGTATTGTATTCCATCAGACATCTGGTAGGTTGAAGTCCCCACTGAGAATAAGGGCTACTGATTGTGAGACTCCTCCCAGCTGCTTATAGAATATTTCTGTCTCCAGTAGGCCTGGTATTATGTAGACCAACCCATGACCAAAAAACCACAAATTCTGCTGGTGACAGCAGTCACATAGCTAGGTATTGATCAGCTGAGTCTTTCTGTTTCTTCCAACATCATTCCTTGCAACTGAAAGGATAGAGGCAAAAAAAAACTTGTGCTCCTGATCCCTTAACCAGCTGTCCGAAGGCCCTGAACTCTCTTTTGATTGCCCGTGGACTTCTTACTGCAACTTTATCATTGCTGTTATGATTAAATTTTCTTTCCCAACTTGTTTTTGGTGTCAAAGTCATTAACGAACATATAAATGAAATGGCTGTTGGACAATTCCATTAGCAATGTCCTTTTTTCCTGATACTTTCTCCTTCAACACCACCTGATGTGTTTGAGTTCCTGGGCTTTTTAATTTCCTGACTCTGCTTGAACTCTTAATTTATAAAACTTATTTTTGTTATAGATCTACTTCAAATTATCTTTTCATTTAATTTGCGTGGATTGTACTTGTTGTCCTTGAATCCAAAACTATTTCCTATGATCAGGTCTTCTATATCATCTTTGTGACTTACCAAAGCCAAGTCTATAATAGCACCATTTCCTGACATGTTAGTGAATTTCTGGAGAATATTTTTATTTTTAGTGCCTAGAAATACAAGAACATCTCAGACTTACCAGTCATAGAATTAATTGCTTTCCAACCTGATTCCTGATGTTAAATTATACAAAACAACTGCTGCAGTCACAATTATCTCTCTAAAAATATTACAGAACTCTTTTGGCAGTGAAAAAGGATCATGGTGGCATATGGCATGCTGGAAGTGATAATCTTTTACTAAACTGCGAGTTGTGCTGTTATTAATACACACTGCTGCTCCCTGCATTTTCCTGAAAAGCAGCCACTGGTTTTCAGAGTGTTCATCACTGAGATTGCAGGAAAGATCTACTGTCCCAATGCATTCACTCATATCCTGTATCAGTAGCTCAAGGTCCTGCACTTTGCTGCATTATCTTGCTACATTTACATATTCATCTTTCTGACTTCTCCTCCCTAGCCACTCTTCCAGCAAGATCTTGCTTATTCAGCCACTTTATTTTCCTTTGCTGTCCATGGGCCTACTCTGTGACATTCTTTTCTGCACTGTGATGACCAGATTTGTGTGATTATTTAATTTATACTCAGTCAGAGCCTTGAGATTTCACAAGCACTTCCCAGCTTTTTCCTGGTGTTTCTTTAAGGTTTCTCTTAGAAATGAGGCCAACACCAGTGTTTGCAGGAGTACTCCAGGCCCTTAGGTGAAACCTATCTATCAGAGAACATGTCTTCATAATTATACACCAATGCCCAAACTTCCCCATATCTTCAAACCTTCGCTGTTTGCTGACCTTACCTGTGGTGGCTGAACAGCAGGCCTGTAAAAGCCTCACAGACTGAATTCTAACTTGAATCAACTGTACCAGTGAGAAATCTGTCAACCTTTCCTGAGAATGGAATCCTGTAATGGTAAAAACCAGCTTGTTTGCCTGAGAAAGAATTCTAGGACTGGGACTGTTACTTGCACCTGTATAAACTATTCTGAACCGTCCAAGAGAAAAAATGCAAACAATATCTAAAAACAGACACTTGCCAGCACGTAGGCATCTTTGGTGAACTGACCAATCCTTACAGGGTAACATCTAGTTATTGACCTATTAGAAGTTGGCATGATATGTTTGTAAAACTCTATAGAATGGGATGTGTGAGTAAACCGGGACCTTTTTTCACTGCATGAACAAGAGTGTGTCTTGTCTCTCTAATGCAAGGTCACAGAGACACTTCCCTGTCACTCATTTGGTAGTGGTCAGAGCTATTCCACTGAACATCTGGGCACCCACTTCTTTCAGAGCCTTACCTAGCATGGCATACAATCATAGAATGGTTTGGGTTGGAAGGGACCTTTAAAGGTCATCTAATTCAAACCTCCTGCAATAAGCAGGCACATCTTCAACTAGACTAGGTTGCTCAGAGCCCCATCCAATCTGACCTTGAATGTTTCCAGGAATGGGGCATTTACAACCTCTCTTGGAAACCTGTTCTAGTGGTTCACCACCCTCATAATAAAAAAAAATTCATCCTTATACCTAGTATGAATCTACCCTCTTTAAAACCATTATCCTGGGTTCTGTTGCTAAAGGCCTTATTAAAAAGTCTGTCCCAATCTTTCTTATAAGCCCCCTTTTTAGTATTGAAAGGCTGCAATAAGGTCTCCCCAAAGTCTTTCGTTCTCTAGGCTAAACAACCCCAACTCTCTCAACCTTTCCTGATAGAAGAGGTATTCCATCCCTGTGACCATTTTTGTGGCTCTCCTCTGGACCCACTCCAACAGGTCAACCTCAACCAGCTCCAGCAGCATCCTGTCAGTGTCATTTGTTCTGATATGAAGGATAACCAGGGGACTGCTTCCTGCTCCTATGTGAAATTTTCAAGACTTAGATTCCCATTTTTTTATTCATGCTCAGAGCAAAATGTACACTTCCTTTGATCTCTCCCCTGTCAGGTCTTTGAGTCTGGTGGCACAATAGAGGCTCAGATTTTGGAGACTGGACAGTCATGTGTGGATTGCTGTCCTCTTGTAAGCATTAGCTTTGTGAGGAAGTAGACTATTGTGCTAATATAATTCTGCTTCCAGAAATTCAAAAATATTGCTCAGAAATAGCATGAGTATTTCTATGTGAACCTTTACAAACCTTCAAACCCTCCAGCTTGCAGTAACACTGCTCTTCCTGGTAGTCCAAGTCTCTGATCCTTTCCCTTTTGTTTGCAGTTATCCTGTCTTCTCTTCTATACACTCCCTCTATATTATATTCTTTCTTTTCCTACCCAAACCCTTGATAAAAATCTGTAGGTTTAAAAAGCTATATCTTCCTTTCAAGGCATAGTTTTCTTCCTCTACCACAGCCTGTGATAAAGTGCCCTTGCATATTTGCAGAAGAATCACACTGATAAAGTTCTCTGGACTTGTCTGAGCTGAGCTGGCATGCTCAGCCATATACATGAAGATCTCCATATGGTCCCACAAGCACCTCACCATATTTCAGACCTTGGATTCGGCCTTTTTACTCTCCATCAGCAAAGACTCACCTAATTTCACTTGAAGTGGGGATGGCTTACAGTTCATGGCTACAGTCTCTCCTCTCATACCACAATCTCTGTCCAAAATAGATGCAGCTGTTGGATCCTGTTGAGAAAGAAAATGAAACAAAGCAATAATTAAACTAAAAGTTCTGCAGTCTGTTATCTGACTGTTAGGTGAGTCCATTCCCACCCACATTCAGAGGGAACAGAGAACATGCCAGTGTTTTGAATGGCTGAAACCTAGGGAAACCTAGACAAAACTTTGGAAGCATGTTTAGTGTGCTATGTTTAGTTTCCGGGGTACTGTAAGTACCCCAGAAAACACCAGATTTCAACATCTGGCTTATATGATAGATAATACTGAGAATATAATATAGAGGGTGGGTTGCCAGTTCAAATTCAGCCTGCTCTCGCAGTAGTCCAAAACAATTTCCATGTGATGACTTTGGGGTGTTGTATGAAACACATTTGCAGTTTCAGCTGAGTTCCAAGTGGACCAGTCTGCCTCATGAGTAAAACTAAAAAACTCATGACCAGCTGTGTTAAAGTCCATCTCAGAAGAAATAAGGACTAAATGAGTAAGAGAATTCAATCTCCAGTCCCTCTTGGAGAGGATTAAAGAAGTCTGTAGTTCCCAACCTGGATCTATTTGGTTTTGACTAACTAGAAAGATTTAATTTCAGTATCTGTCAGCACAGCATTTTTCACTGCCACTGAAATCCCCCTGAAAACCAAAGTTCCTCAAACACTGAGTCCACCCCATTATGCCTACTTGTAGGCAGCCTAATTCAGTTAGTTTTGTACTCTATGGTACAGCATAGCAGAGGATTTAGATATACAAAGTGCCAATTCAGGCAACTCCAGCACTGATGAAAATATGATTTTTGAGTAGTCTTGGGAATCCAGAGAGGTGCCAGATGACTGGAAGCTAGCTAATGTTGTCCCGATTTTCAAGAAGGGCAAGAAGGAGGACCTTGGAAACTACAGGTCTGTGAGTCTCAGTTCAGTGACCAGTAAAATAATGGAAAAGATTATTCTGGGAGGTATTGACAAATGGAGGACAACACAGCACTGGTCACAGCCAGCATTGCTTCATAAGGAGAAAGTCCAGCTTGTCGAACCTGATTTCCTTCTACAACAGGATAACACACCTAGCTGATCAAGGGAAGCCAGTAGATGCAATCTCTTTTTATTTCAGAAAAGCTTTTAGTATTGTGTCGCATAATATCCTTCTGGACAAAATGTCCAGCACACAGCTGGATAACCATGTTACGTGATGGGTGAACAACTGGCTCAGCAGTTGGGCACAGAGAGTCAATGGGGTTAAATCAGACTAGAGTTTGGTCACTAGTAGGGTTCCACAGGGCTGCATCCTATGCCCAGTTGTCTTTGATATCTTCATTAATGACTAGGATGCAGGACTGTCTTCAGTTGGAAATAGGTGTGTGTATTCTATTCCTATCTGTGGAGCTTTCTTTATCTCTTCCACAACCAATCCTCCCTCCAGACAGATATCTTCTGTTAATGGGCCATTGAGTCTCACTGCATGACTGGTAGAATTACATCATCCCATTGTGAGATGCTCTGCCCAGGGGGAGGAGTCAAGCATTTCTACCTAAATATAAAGTGAGATTTAGAACACCACAGGCAGCCTATTCCCACTGGATTCCTAGAGGAGCAGCTTTTTTCTCTACTGGATTCCCAGAGGAAGACCAGGCCCATCTACACCACCACTGGATCTTCAGAGGAAAACTCCACCCTTCTACATGATCACTGCTTCAACAAAACCACATCTGTCACTCCAGGAGGACTGCAGCCACCATTTAATCGGACTGCTACCAACACCCTGACCAACAGGGTGTCAGGTCGTATTCTGACTCTGTCAGTGCTGGTTTTTTTGTTTGTACTATTGCATTTGTATTTTTAGTTTTTCCTAGTAAAGAACTGTTATTCCTATTCCCATATCTTTGCCTGAGAGCCTTTTAATTTCAAAATCATAATAATTCAGAGGGAGAGGGTTTATATTTTCCAATTCAGGGGAGGCTTCTGCCTTCCTTAAGCAGATGCCTGTTATTTCAAACCAAGACAAGGACTCAAAGGAATACTAAGTAAGTTTGCTGTTGACTCCCTTAAGGACAGAGAGGACCTGCAGAGAGACCTCAACAAATCACCAACCATATAAAGTTTAACAAGGACAAGTGTGGTATTTTCTGAGACCCCCGTTGAAGGGAGGAAATGATGAATCTGACTCCATGTTCTTAGAAGGCTAATTTATTATTTTATGATCTATATTATATTAAAGAATGCTATACTAAACTACACTAAAGAATAGAGAAAGGATACAGATAGAAGGCTAAAAGAGACTAATGAAAAACTCGTGACTCCTTCCAGAGTCCTGACACAGCTGGACGGTGATTGGTCATTAAGTAAAAACAATTCACATGAAACCAATGAAGCAAGCACCTGTTGGTAAACAATGTCCAAACCACATTACAAAGCAGCAAAACAGAGGAGAAGCGAATCAGATAATTATTGTTTTCATTTTTGTTTGAGGCTTCTCAGCTTCCCAGGAGAAGAATCCCAGGCAAAGCGATTTTTCAGAAAATATGACAGTGACAAACAAGTGCTGAATTCTGCAACCAGGATAGGGCAACCCTGGATGTGTCTATAGACTAAGCAACAAGAGGCTGGAAAGCAGCACAGGGCAAAGGGACCTTGGGGTTGATGCCTTAAGTTTTAGCTTTTTATATTTTTCAGATTCTGTGCTGCCTAGGTATGTAGCTCTGAGCTTCATATTAAGTGTTTGTAAGCTCTCTTTACAGGGTACTTAGACAAAACAATCCTTTTCCAGCTTGAGAACCAAGAACAACTGTTACAAGCTTCAGGCCCAAAAAGCATAAACAACGGGGAACTGTCCTAGGGTGACGTTATGATGCTTGTATCCCCATTCATGTGTTCTGTTAAGGTTGGATATTATGTTCTGTACCTTTAAGACCGGCTCTGAAGCGGGAAAGTTTTGTTTTGGTTTTCTTATCAGCCTGGCGGGACACAGAGACTGCAGTTTTTGCTTTTGCTGCTTTTGCTTTTTGCTTTTGCTCTCTCGCTCTTGCTCGCTTTGCTTCTGCTTGCTTTTGCTCTTTAGCTAATTCAGCTAAACTGTCCAATTTCTTCCTGGACGGTTTCTCCTTTCCTTTTTCTGATCACTTGGAACCTGCTCCGGACTGGGACCTGAGAAACACCAAGATCCTGCACCTCCTGGCCTGCAGCAGCAGCCCCAGCGCCGGAGGGACTGAGACCAGAGTGACCACCCCCAGAGAGAGACTTTCTGAATTTGTCATCTTTTTTCAGAGTGGTGTCATCCGGTATTGTTCATTTTGTGTGCTGGGGGTGCTGTGCTTGTTAAATAAACAGGTTCTTTCCACTCCTCTCCGAGAAATCCTTCCCGAACCGGCTGGGGGGAGGGGCTGTGTGGGTTTGCTAACTGGAGGAGCCCTAATTTGGAAATTCTCCTCCAAATTTGCCCTAAACCTCGACAAAATCTTGGTGCCCAACGCTGGGCTCGAGAGAGTGAGTGGAAAAACCCTGTTTTGAGTGTATTTTGGTTGCCATTACTCTCTGTTTGAAGCAGTTAATAGCCATGCTTTTTGAATTGATGATGAGTGTTGGGGTGAAGGCTTGCATGTGCTTCTGGTCCCTAGGGTTTTTCGAGATTTTAATACCTCTGTGGTCCCTAGGTTTATTTTCCTATCCTGAAATAGTTGTAGTATTGTCCCTCATACGTAGTTTTTACAGCAGAGGGGCAGTGACCAGAATAGCTATCCTGCTGGGATTGATGGCAATGATGTGCAAGAAGTTTATAAACATGTTGGGGTCTGCTCCAGGTATGAATGGTTCTTGGCTATGGTTATTCGTCCAGTTTGTTAGAGGAGGAGCAGCAGGGAATGAGGCTTTTCAGCCTTTGCTTTCCTTCTTCTCCTATGAATCGGTTGCATCAGTAGTAAAGGATGTTCAGTTTCCCCTGAATGTTAGAGAAACCATCTTTCTTGTATTCAATCTGGTAACCTTCCTCTATACAGTCTGCTGTCTCTCCAGAATGAGGGCTGAGATTTCTAGACGGGCTGATGAGACCCCTGACTTAGGAGTAGACCCAGGGGTGAAACATCCTGAGTGGTGTGGGAAATGGGAGGAAATGGGCCACATCCTGAAGGAATTCTCCGACCCTATAGTCTGGGATTTTCCCCATAAACAAATTCAGAACCCAGCTGAGGTGGGGAAATATCTGAAAGAGAAATACCAGGATGAGCCTAAGGAGAGAAAGGTCATTGTGGTGAGCTGGGCCCTGGCATATGCTTATCGCACTCTGTTGGAGACTGTAGGACAGCAGACAGAGGCAGGGGGGCAGGGAGATAAATCAGCTATCCCAGTCACTCAGGCTGCCGCCAACACCACAGGCTCAAAGCCAGCAGCCAAACCAGATAGTGAGCCTAAGCCAGCAGCTAAACCAATGGCTGTTGCTACCAGTACCAGAAGTGGGAAATGCACAGACAAGACCAATCGACCAGTGGATGATGATGATGATGATGATGCAGCAGAAGGAACCTCAATGCCTCCTGACATAAAATCAGGAGTCAAAGCAGCAGGTGCAAGACCAGATGCAAATATTGAGTCCTTTTCCCTGAAGGACCTTCGTGGCTTACGGAAGGATTACACCCGACGACCTGATGAATCCATAATTAGTTGGTTAGTCCGTCTCTGGGATGCTGCAGGCGAGGCTACAATTCTGGATGGCACAGAAGCGAGGCATTTGGGATCCCTGTCACATGATCCTGTCATTGACCAAGGAATGATGAGGGGGGCAAACCCTCAGAGCCTCTGGGCACGGGTCTTGGAAAGTGTTGCACAAAGATACCTGTGTGCAGATGATCTTTATATGCAACAGACACAGTGGAAGACCATAGAGCAAGGGATCCAACGCCTGAGAGAGATGGCAGTGGCAGAGATTATCTTCTCAGATGATGTGACAACTAGGAACCCAGACTTGGTGCCATGCACGTCTGTGATGTGGCGGAAACTTGTGCGACTTGGGCCACACGAATATGCTTCTGCCCTAGCCATAATGAAGCGGGATGAGAGGGACGAGACTGTGCTGGATATGGCAAGGAAGCTCCGAGCATATGCAGATGCTGTGCATGGCCCAACACATGCCAGAATTGCAGCGGTAGAAACACGTCTGCAGAACTTAGAGGATAAGATAGAGGAGAATCATAAGAAGCTCAGAGAGGAGATTAAAGAAGACCTTCTCCAAATCTCAGCAGTACAGATCAGAGGTTCTGGTATCCAAGGCAGACGTTCCCCAGATGGCCAGAGAAGGTACACCCCACGAACAGAGCTGTGGTTCTACCTGCGTGACTGTGGAGAAAATATGAGGAGGTGGGATGGAAAACCTACTGCTGTTCTGGCACGACGGGTGCGTGAATTGAAGGAAGCCACCAGGAAGAAAGCAGCTCCAGTTGCCCGTAGCCGAACCGCCAGGTATGATGCTGATGATGCCACGTCTGATCCCCTTGAAGGAACATCTAAGACATATGCCCAGGGAAAGAAGGATAACCAGGCTTAGAGGGGCCCTGCCTCTAGCCAGGTAGAGGCCAGGGAAAATCGTGTTTTCTGGTCTGTGTGGATTCGTTGGCCTGGCACATCGGAACCACAAGAGTATAAAGCTTTGGTTGATACTGGCGCACAATGTACATTAATTCCGTCGAGACATGTGGGGACCGAGTCTGTTTCTATTGCTGGTGTGACAGGGGGATCCCAGGATTTCACTTTGGTGGAAGCTGATGTGAGCCTCACTGGGAATGAGTGGAAGAAACATCCTATTGTGACTGGCCCAGAGGCCCCATGTATTTTGGGCATAGACTACCTTCGAAGTGGGTATTTCAAAGACCCAAAAGGACTCAAGTGGGCATTTGGGATAGCTGCTGTAGAGACAGAGGGCATCCAGCAATTGAACACCTTGCCTGGGCTGTCTGAGAATCCATCTGCAGTAGGATGTCTGATGGGAGAAGATCAACGAGTGCCAATTGCCACCTCCATAGTGCATCGACGACAGTATAGAACTACTCGAGATGCTGTGATCCCCATCCATAAGATGATCCGAGAGCTGGAGAGCCAAGGGGTGGTCAGCAAGACCCACTCACCCTTCAACAGCCCCATTTGGCCTGTGCGAAAATCTGAAGGAGAATGGAGATTGACTGTGGACTACCGTGCATTGAATGAGGTGACTCCACCACTGAGTGCTGCTGTGCCAGACATATTAGAGCTCCAGTACGAGCTTGAGTCCAAGGCAGCGAGGTGGTACGCCACTATAGACATTGCCAATGCATTTTTCTCCATTCCTCTGGCAGCAGAATGCAGGCCTCAGTTTGCTTTCACGTGGAGGGGAGTGCAGTATACCTGGAACCGACTGCCCCAGGGGTGGAAGCACAGTCCTACCATCTGCCATGGACTGATCCAGACTGCACTAGAAAGGGGTGAGGCTCCAGAACATCTGCAATATATTGATGACATCATTGTGTGGGGGAACACAGCTGCGGAAGTGTTTGAGAAAGGAAAGGAAATCATCCAAATCCTCCTGGGAGCTGGTTTCGCCATTAAAAAGAGCAAAGTAAAGGGACCAGCTCGTGAGATTCAGTTCCTGGGAGTGAAGTGGCAAGATGGACGGCGTCAGATTCCTACAGACGTCATCAACAAGATCACAGCAATGTCTCCACCCACCAATAAGAAAGAGACACAGGCTTTCCTAGGTGCCATAGGCTTTTGGAGGATGCACATTCCTGAGTATAGTCAGATCGTGAGCCCTCTTTACCTGGTCACCCGCAAGAAGAACACTTTCCACTGGGGCCCTGAGCAGCAACAGGCCTTTGTCCAGATCAAGCAGGAGATAGCTCATGCAGTAGCTCTTGGCCCAGTTAGGACAGGACCAGATGTGAAGAACATGCTCTACTCTGCAGCCAGGAACCATGGCTTGTCCTGGAGCCTTTGGCAGAAGGTGCCTGGGGAGACTCGGGGTCGACCACTGGGATTTTGGAGTCGAGGCTACAGAGGCTCTGAGGCCAACTACACTCCCACAGAGAAGGAAATCTTGGCTGCCTATGAAGGAGTCCAAGCTGCCTCAGAGGTGATTGGTACAGAAGCGCAACTCCTCCTGGCACCCCGACTACCAGTGCTGGGGTGGATGTTCAAAGGCGAGGTTCCTTCCACTCACCATGCCACCAGTGCCACATGGAGCAAGTGGATTGCTCTTATCACTCAGCGCGCCCATATAGGTAAACTAAATCGCCCTGGGATTTTGGAGGTAATTACAAATTGGCCCGAAGGTGAGAATTTTGGTGTCACAGATGAAGAACAAGAACCAGTGACACGGGCTGAAGACGCTCCTCCATATAACCAACTGCCCCCAGAGGAAACACGCTATGCTCTTTTCACTGACGGTTCCTGTCGCATCTTAGGGATGAACCGGAAGTGGAAAGCAGCGGTATGGAGCCCCACACGACAGGTTGCACAAGCTACTGAAGGAGAAGGTGGATCAAGTCAACTTGCAGAACTCAAAGCCGTTCAACTGGCCCTGGACATTGCAGAAAGAGAGAAATGGCCAAAGCTCTACCTCTACACTGATTCATGGATGGTAGCCAATGCTCTGTGGGGATGGCTGGAGAGGTGGAAAAAGGCTAACTGGCAGCGTAGAGGAAAACCAATTTGGGCTGCTGATGAGTGGAAAGATATTGCTACCAGGGTAGGGAGGCTACCTGTGAAAGTCCGCCATGTAGATGCCCATGTCCCCAAGAGTAGAGCCAATGAGGAGCACCAAAACAATGAGCAGGTAGACCAGGCAGCAAAGATAGGGGTGTCAAAGATAGACCTAGATTGGGAACACAAGGGAGAGTTATTCCTAGCTCGATGGGCCCATGATGCCTCAGGCCATCAGGGCAGAGATGCCACCTATAAGTGGGCAAGAGACCGAGGGGTGGATTTAACCATGGACAGTATTTCACAGGTTATCCATGACTGTGAGACGTGTGCTGCCATCAAGCAGGCCAAGCGAGTGAAGCCCCTGTGGTACGGTGGGCGATGGTCCAAGTACAAGTATGGGGAGGCCTGGCAGATAGACTACATCACACTGCCCCAGACACGCCAGGGCAAGCGCTACGTGCTGACCATGGTGGAAGCCACCACTGGATGGTTGGAAACCTACCCTGTGTCTCATGCTACTTCCCGGAACACCATCCTGGGCCTGGAAAACCAAATCCTGTGGAGACATGGTACCCCTGAGAGGATTGAGTCAGACAATGGGACTCATTTCAAGAACAGCCTTATCAGCACCTGGGCTAGCGAACATGGCATTGAGTGGGTGTACCATATCCCCTACCATGCACCAGCTGCAGGCAAAGTGGAGAGGTACAATGGACTACTAAAAACCCAGCTAAAAGCTTTGGGTGGGGGATCTTTCAAAAATTGGGAGCAGCATTTAGCAAAGGCCACCTGGTTAGTTAACACCCGAGGTTCCACCAACCGAGCAGGTCCTGCCCAGTCTGAGTCCCTGAATGTAACAGATGGAGATAAAGTCCCAGTGGTACGTGTCAGAGGTTTGTTAGGGAAGAATGTGTGGGTCAATTCTGCCTTGAGTACAGACAAACCCATTCGTGGGGTTGTCTTTGCTCAGGGACCAGGTTGCACATGGTGGATAATGCAAAGAGATGGAACAACACGATGTGTACCACAGGGAGATCTGATTGTGGGGTGAGAAATAAATGCATGATGTGTGGTAGTATGTTGATGATATGGGGATAAGGGGTGGAATGTCCTAGGGTGACGTTATGATGCTTGTATCCCCATTCATGTGTTCTGTTAAGGTTGGATATTATGTTCTGTACCTTTAAGACCGGCTCTGAAGCGGGAAAGTTTTGTTTTGGTTTTCTTATCAGCCTGGCGGGACACAGAGACTGCAGTTTTTGCTTTTGCTGCTTTTGCTTTTTGCTTTTGCTCTCTCGCTCTTGCTCGCTTTGCTTCTGCTTGCTTTTGCTCTTTAGCTAATTCAGCTAAACTGTCCAATTTCTTCCTGGACGGTTTCTCCTTTCCTTTTTCTGATCACTTCGAACCTGCTCCGGACTGGGACCTGAGAAACACCAAGATCCTGCACCTTCTGGCCTGCAGCAGCAGCCCCAGCGCCGGAGGGACTGAGACCAGAGTGACCACCCCCAGAGAGAGACTTTCTGAATTTGTCATCTTTTTTCAGAGTGGTGTCATCCGGTATTGTTCATTTTGTGTGCTGGGGGTGCTGTGCTTGTTAAATAAACAGGTTCTTTCCACTCCTCTCCGAGAAATCCTTCCCGAACCGGCTGGGGGGAGGGGCTGTGTGGGTTTGCTAACTGGAGGAGCCCTAATTTGGAAATTCTCCTCCAAATTTGCCCTAAACCTCGACAGGAACTGAAGAGAGCAAACAAGGAGGATGGAACTTCATAACCTGAAGCTATAATTGGACAATTACCCCAATATGAAAATGGACCAAAACTTATAAAAGTGTAAAACTTTGTAACTGGTCATCCATTTTGTGACCATTTTGGGTCTATCTTGGGTGTAGCCCTGGCCAGGCTCTTGTACTGCCCAAGGTGTATCCTTTTAGGCCTTTTAATAAACACCTACTTTATTATTTTCACTCTGTTTAGTCTCTGTTCCAGGTCAGCCTTCTCAAGACATCAGGGTCCTGGTTGATGGCAAGTTGAATATGAGTCAGCAGTGCCCTGTCAGCCAGGAGGGCCAACTGTGTCCTGGGGTACATCAAGCACAGCATCATCAGCCAAAGGAGGTGATTGTCCCCCTCTGCACTGGTAAGGCCTCACCTCGAGTACTGTGTGCAGTTTTGGGCACAACAATATAAAAGACATTAATCTATTGAAGAGCATCCAAAGGAGGGCCACAAGGATGGTGAAGGGTCTACAGGGGAAGCCTTATGAAGAGTGGCTGAGATCACTTGGTTTGTTCAGCCTAGAGAAGAGAAAACTGAGGGGAGACCTCATGGTGGTCTTCAGCATCCTCACAGTGGGAAGTGGAGGGGCAGGCACTGATCTCTTCTCTCTGGTGATCAGTGACAGGACTCGAGAGAATGGCCTGAAATTGTTTCAAGGGAGGCTTATGTTAGATATGAAGAAAAAGTTTTTCACCCAGAGGGTGGTTGAGCACTGAAACAGGCTCCCCAGGGAAGTGGTCACAGCACCAAGCCTGACAGAGTTCAAGAAGCATTTGGACAAAGCTCTCAGGCACATGGTGTCATTCTTGGGTTGTTCTGTGTGCGCCAGGAGTTGGACTAGATGATCCTGATGGGTCCCTTCCAACTCAGCATATTCTATAATTCTGTTTTATGATTCTATGATATTCAAACTCCTTTCATGGCAAACATCAAACTTCTTGTAACTGTCTCTATTTAGCACCATATTAAATAAAATTGGTTTTCAAACACATTCACTTCTTCCCACTAGAAGCTAGAAACTAAATTAAACATGGAGATATATATATATATATATATATATATATATATATATATATATATATATACAGGATGTGTAAGTTGGTAAGTGGCAGGCCACCACCTGTGTCCAGGCTTCCCAGATAAGAACCTTTTCTCCAACAGTCTGGGAAGAGGAAATATACAGCTGCTTTTCAAAAACATGACTCCAAGAGCTGGATGCTTCCTAGTAGTACTGAAGAAAACTAAGTCCTTGGAGACTGTAGGAAAATGACTGAGGACCCTGTGGACAGGTAACTGGGGATACAATTAGAAGAAACTGAAGAGTTGTATTGGCATCTTAACAGGAGTTATAACAGTACAGAAATTATACAGTAAATCACTTGTTGCTCCCTGGATGGAATGTGGTTGGCATGACTTGAAACCTATTCCATGATGATTCCCCATACACACACATCTGCAAAGGGTGATGGAATGGAGGGTTGGAGCAGAGTGGAGAAACCATGGCCAGACTCTGGAAATCCTTGCAGGGAAGGGAACTCAATGATACTTTACAACTGATAAACCACATAACACCTGTCAGTCAGGGGCAATAGGGGAAGACATCCTACTGCTGAGCCAGCAACTGTGGGGAAATTCCTCTCCTTAAATGAACTTGCTTTATTAACGCCTAATAATAATGCACACCTCCATCCCAAAGTTACCTGCCTCCAAGGTATGACCACCCCTCACTGGGCATGCGCTCTATATTCTTTTTGACTGTATCTTTAAAAGCGAAGCTAAAGAATTTTACACCAATCAGTAACAAAGGTATGCGTGACTAGAGTCACTCAAGACTCATCTAAACACAATAAACACAAAGAAATAGTATAAAAATCAGTTGAGAATGGGGGAAAAGTTAGGGAAGACTCCATTATAACTACTGGGATCAGTTGATGGGCTGAACCTGTCTTCTCCCCCATATGGATGCCTATTGGGTAAGAATCATACTCTATGCGTGTGCTAAACATTTTATTGAAAATAAGAGCTTGCCTCTTGTGTTGGTTTTGCATGGCTTGGTTTTTTGTAGCAGGGGGGCCACAGAGGTGGCTTCTGTGAGAAGCTGCTAGAAGCTTGCACCATGTCTGGCAGAGTCAATCCCTGATGGCTCTGAAGATGGACATGCTGCTGGCCAAAGCTGGGCCAATTAGAAAGGTTGGTAACACCTCTGTGATAAACATATTTAAGACGAAAATCAAAACAAAGTGGGCCACATGCAATTTTTTCTTCTAGTCAGAGAAGAGGAGGAGGTGAGAACATGTGAGGGAAAACAACATGGAGACACCAAGGTCAGTGAAGAAGGAGGGGCAGGAAGTTCTCCAGGTGTCAGAGCCGAGATTCTTCTGCAGGTCATGGTGATGACCATGGTGAAGCAGGCTGTCCCCCTGCAGCCCATGGGGATCCATGGAGGATGCAGAGATCTACACGCAGCCCATGGGGGAGATGCTCATGCTGGAATGGGTAGATGTCTGGAGGAGGCTGTGATCCAGTGGGAGACCCGGTGGAGAGAGAGGGCCCTTGCTTCCAGACTGAAGCAGCCTGTCCTTGGAGGACTGCACCGATTGGAAGAGTGACCCATGCCACAGCAGTTTTGGGAGGACTGTGTGCCCGTGGGAGGGACTCGCATTGCAGCAGTTTTGGGAAGACTGCTGCTTGTGAGATTGGAGCCGCACTGGAGAAGTTCGCAGAGAACACTCTCCTGTGGGAGGGACCTCACAGTGTAGCAGGGGAAGGACTCCTCTCCGTGAGCAGCCAAAGAAAACCTCGTGTGATGACCTGACCAAACCCACGTACCCTGTCTCCCTGCCCTGTCAGTGGGAAGGAGAGAGCAGGCTGGGGGAAGAAAAGATGTTTTAAGGGCCTATTTTACTTCTCATTATCCTACTCTGACTTTGTTAGTAATAAATTCACTTTGCAACTTTAAGTTGAGCCTGGTTGAAATATTTTCTCACGGTCCTTAGCTCATGAACTCTTCTTTAATTTTTTTTTCTCCTCTGACCAGCTGTGGCAGGGAAGGGTGAGTGAGCAGCTTTCGTGGATGCCTGGCATTGTGCCAGTGTCAAACCACGACACCTGCATATTTCTTCAAGTATATTTTTGCAGTCAGCCACTATCACCAACAACCTTTGAACCTTAACCTGTCATGATTTTATATTAATAGAGTGTTATTACATAAACTGTTTGTGTGAATCCTTTGTGGACACTGGCAGTTGCCAGCAGCAGGTAACACTAATAAAGACCTGCTGAGGGGTCTCCCTTATGCTGTTGATGTGTTACTCTAATTAAGTCAGTCAAACCACACTCCTATCTAATAGGACAGCTCAGTGAAGGATCCCTCTAACGGGACACTGACAAACTGGTCAGGCACAAGGGTCTCAACTTTCCTGGGATGCTGACAGACAAATTAAACACTAAGGGTTGAGTAAATCTTCCCACACTAAGGGTCAAGGAAGCCTCCCCTTGTCAGACCACAGACCCTCAATCTGCTGGCTGCAGGAAGGCATGGGATTAGACATGTTATGTTAAATGATGGTGCAATGGCCAGATATTGCCTTCTGTGGTGGTGCAGTCTAGGACTGGAACATATGAGGTCCCACATGGAAGGAACACACAACCAGCAGTTCACGTCAGGGAAAGGGCCAAGCCACCTGGACTAGCTCAGGCTCAAACGGTTAAAATTCTACTTAAACTCTTTAAATGAAAACCAGACCCTATTTTTCTTACAAGTTGATATACTGACTGTAGCTTATCCTTGTGGGTAACCTTCCAGTGACATTAGACATTCATGTGCATGAACAGCAGGAGGTGAGAAATGTTCTGAGGTGCCTTTGAGGATCTGGACTCTGGTCCTGGACCAGAGGACTCTGCTAGAACAATGTCAAAGCTGGGCTCTAGAGCAAACAAATAGAAAGGGCTTCCTAGACCACCAGAGAAGAGGAGGGTGATTTTCAAAGAGTGATTTATTCCATTCTACGTTAGACATTCATCTTAAAAGGAGACAAGTCCATCCCTGGAGATGTGTCTTCCTTTCCCCCTAGTGACTAGAAAGGTCTGGAAACTGGTAGAGACTGCATCCCTGCCCCTGCCCCTGGAGATGGGGATGATTAAAGACATACCAGCATGATAGTGGAGCCCTGGAAAATGTTAAAAATAGTCTTTGAAAATATTGGGCTTTGTGTTTTCTCAGATCACTGCACCTGCGTAAGCAGTATGATAAAAGATATAATTGTTAGATGTGGTGATTGTTTAGTAATTAAATATAATTATTATATAACCATAAGAAGAATCGTGAGAAACTATGTTGGAAATTTAAAGGGGGGCTATGTTTAGCTGAAATCTGTGTATACAATAGAACAATATAAGTTTAATAATTAACATGAAAGTTATGTAATTGTCATGGTTTGACACTGGCACAATGCCAGTGCCCCCATGAAGATACCCTCTCCCTGGTTTCTGCTGTGAGACGTGACCAGGAATAAGCAAAGCAGGCTCCTACTTAGGGAAGAAAAAAAACCAAAACTTTATTAACTACACTCCAACTACAGATAAAAAGGAACACACAGAGGGAAAATGAAAACCTTACAAATACATTTCCTCCTCCCCCCACCAAATTTCCAACACAATACATCTATTTCCCAAATCACCAACTCTTAGTCCAGCACCACTCTTCAAACAATCAATCCTCAGTTCATCAAGAGGAGAGGAGTCCTTCTTGTACCATGGGCTTCCCCTGGAAACACAGCTGAAGCCTCATGTGTTTCCATGTCACTCGTGGCACTGCCCGGAGTACATCTGCCGTCGTGACCTCTTCCTTTCATATCCAGTGCTCTCACCACTGAACACGGACCAGAGCTGCTTCTAGGGTTGTCTTTTTAAGGATGCACTGTCCCGATCCAAAAAAGGCACAGTCTCTCCTTTGGGACACCTGTCCCTCCCCATATTTTTTCACCCCCTGGGGCCGAGGGGCACCAACACTGAACCCTCTTGGTTCTGAGGCATTTCCTCCCCCTAGAATGCAGTCTCTGTATCACAAGGAACATGAGTCTGTCCATGGCTGTACAAAAAGAGTCCAGCAAAAGCCACTCCATCATCTCTTCCCACTAGGATTCTTCTCTACTCTTCCACTATTTCTCACTCACCCAGACCTCTCTCACACTTGCACATTTCCTTCCTCATCTTCCACTCTATCTTCTAGGAAAAGTCAATGTTCTTTAAAGTTCTCATTCTCCGAGAAGGGGTTAAAAGCTCCTGCAAGCGGCCGGCTGCACCCCCCCCATCTTCTCCTTCTCAGCAGTGCTGCCGGCACAGGCCCATGTTTATCAAGTTTCAAGGTAAAAGTCTCAGGCAGCGGCTCTCTTTTTCTCTCTCTCTGTGTCTCTCAGGGGGGGCTGCCCGATGGCTCCCAGTATCTCTCTCTCTCTCTCTCTTCCACCCTTCCACCCCCGGGGTCAGGCCTACCTCTCCCAGCCACATGGCTTTTCCCCTCCCCCTGCCCAGCCAGCAGCTGGGCCGGGGGAGAGACCTGAACTCTTTCCTGCAGGAAACCCAAAAGGACCCTCCCAGGGGAGAGCTCTGCTTTTAACCCCGTGTTCTCAGAGGCATGTCCAATGTCCTAATGGCCAGCTTAAATGACAATATTAAAGTCTGAATATCCATTGGCCAAAACACAGCATCCCAAAAAACACATTTCCTGTGAAACCATCACAGTAATGATAGAGTATAAAACACGTTCACCTCGAATGTATGGTCGGAATCAGATTTGGGTGGAAATTACCCAGATTCCCAGAGCTCTTGAATAAAAAGCACCGCGTATAATCGCTTATGTGATTATGTGTTTTTGAACGCTAACAAGCAGAGTCCTTAACAATGCCTGTCCACACCAGGAATTCATTTCCAAGGTTTGGAATTATGCTTTTCTGCCTCAGCAGCACTGCTCCTCTACAACAGAACCCACAGAGGAACATGCTATTATCACTGCAAAAGAGACTCACAACTAGGGTAGAGGGATCACAAAGAACCATCAGTCTGGGCAATCACCACTGTATACATCGGCCAGGTCCATTTCCTCCAAAGAGTAAAATGGAACCAAAAGGAAACTGAACTAGGCCAGAGACAGCATCTGCAGTGCCAGCATGTATCTATCCCTGGTCCAGGAGCATCAAGGCAATGTCTTATTTCCCATCACTTCATATGCATTCTGTAGCAATGAACAATCCCTGGCTGTGGGAAGACAACTTGGCTGGAGTGCCCTCTTTGAATGAACATGCTCTGCTTCTGTGCATCCTGAATAGATGCATTTCCCTCTCTATAGCTCGTCCACCCAGAAAAACATTTACTTGACTAATTAGCCCCTTGCTTATGAAAGCCTATGAACACACTGAGACACCACAGGCTTTTGTTATTGAAATTCACTTGGCAATTCTGACAGTTTTTACAAGCTTCCCTAGACTGATGCTTTCAGTTCTGACCCCAACATCAAAATCTCAGCTTTGTGGTGTGACCAGCCCTGAGCCAGATGATGAAAATAGACTAGACTAGAATAGAATAGAATAAAATAGAATATTTCAGTTGGAAGAGATCTACAGTGACCATCTGGTGCAACTACATGACCAATTCAGGCCTGATCAAAAGTTAAAGCATGTCATTAAGGGCATTGTCTAAATGCCTTAAACACTGACAGGCTTGGTGCATCAACTACCTCTCTAGGAAACCTTTTCCAGTGTTTGACCACCCTTTTGGCAAAGAAATGCTTCTTAACATCCAGTCTAAACCTCTCCTGGCACAGCTCTGAACCATTCCCATGCATCCTCTCAGTGGACACCAGGGAGGAGAGATCAGCACCTGTAATGAGTTGACTCAGGCTGGATGCCAGGTATCCAACAAAGCCTTTCTATCACTCCCTTCCACAGCTGGACAAAGGAGAGAAAATATAATGAAGGGTTCATGAGTTAAAGACTGGGAAACATCACTCACCAAATGCTGTCAGGCAAAACAGACTCAAATTAAAGATATTGATTGAATTTATTACTAAAAAAAAACAGAGCAGGATAATGAGAAGTAAAACAAGATCTTAAAAACACCTTCCTCCCCCCTCCTTCCCTCCTTCCTCAAGCTCCACCCTCCTCCCCCAGTGGTACAGGAAGACAGTGAATGGGGGTTATGGTCAGTTCATCACACATTGTTTCTCCCACTGCTCAGGGACAGTTCTTCCCCTGCTCCAGTGTGGGGTTCCTCCCATGGGAGACAATTCTCTGTGAACTTCTCCAACATGAGTCCATCTCATGAGCAACAGTCCTCTGCAAACTGCTGCAGCATGGGTCACTCTTCCATGGGGTGCAGTCCTTCAAGGACAGGATGCTCCAGCATGGGCTCCTCTCTCCATGGGCCTCCCAGAGGTTCACAGCCTCCTCTCAGGAATTCATCTGCTCTGGTGTGGGCCTCCTCCATGTGCTGCAGGTGGATCTCTGCCCCTGCACTGATCTCACAGAAGTCAACCTGGTTGCCAAAACCTGGCCATGCAAACTGAATGCCGCACCTCCCTCTCCACTTCCCCTCCTCAGGAAGATGGAGAGAGGAATGACATCACCCCTCAGCATCTTTTTTTCTGAACTAGATGAGCCAAAAATCCTTGGCCACTCCTCTCAGGACATACCTTCCAGCCCTTTGACCAGTTTTGTTGCCCTCCTTTGGATGTATTCAAGGACCTTAACATCCTACTTAAATTGTAGGACCCAGAACTACACACACGACTCAAGGTATGGCTGCACCAACCCTGAATACATCGGGATAATCACCTCTTTTGACTGACTGGTTATATTGTGTTGGATGCACCCCATGATGCAGTTTGCCCTCTTGGCCACCAGGGCTCACTGCTAACTTTTACTGAGCTTGCTATTGACCTGCACTACCAGTTTCCTTTCTACAGGGCTGGTCTCCAGCCACTCCTCTCCCACGTCATATTTGTGCCCAGCATTACTCCATCCCAGGTGCAGAATCTGGCATTTTGACTTGTTAAATTTCATCCCATTAATCATAATCTAATGCTCCAATCTATCTAGAGCAAGATATCTTGTCCCTTAAGCGAGTCAACAGCAACTCCCAGTTTGGTATCTGCAAACTTGCTAATGGTGCATTCAACTCCTGCATCCAGATCATTGATAAAGATATTGAACAGAACTGGCCCTAGAATTGAGCCCCAAGGAACACTGCTGGTGACTGGTTGACAGTCAGATTCGCTACAAACAATACAAACAATTGACAGTCCATTCACTACAAACCTTTGAGCTCTGCCCTTCAGCCAGCTCTTCACCCAGTGCACTATAAACCTGCTCATCCCACAGTTGGACAACTTGTCCAGAAGGATGCTGTAAGGGACAGTATCAATGGCCTTACTAAAATCAAGAAAACTACATCCATTGCCTTCCTTTCATCCACTAGGCAATTGACATTATCATAGAAAAATATAAAATTAGTTAATAGGACTTTCCCTTTGTGAACCCATTAATTGTGCCCGATGATTGCATTGTTCTTTAAATACCTTTCAATAGCACCCAGTATGATCTTCTCCATAATTTTTCCGGGTACCGAAGCTAGACTAACCAGTCTGTAGTTCGCTGAGGCTTCCTTCATGCCCCTCTTATAGATTGGAATAATATTGCCTAGCTTCCAGTCAGCAGGCACCTCCCCAGACTCCCACGACCTTTAGTAGATGATTGAGAGGGGTCCTGCCATAACATCCTCTAGCTCCTTCAGAACTCTAGGATGAATCCCATCAGGCCCCATAGACTTATGAACATTCAGATGATACAGCTGGTAATTTACAGTTTTAGTGTCCTCAAAGGAAGGCAATGTTCCTGCAGTCATGGCTCTCCAACTCAGAGGATGGGGCAGCCCAAGGTCTATCAGTATCATTAAAGACTGAAGCAAAAAAACCCCATTTAATGCCTCTGCTTTTTGTTCATCTCTATCATTCAGATGACCATCTTTAACAAGTGCAGTCCAATGTTTTCTTTACACCTCCTCCTGTTATCAACACACTTTAAAAAACCTTTCTTGTTGTCTGACCTAACACTGGCCAGTTTCAACTCTAATTGAGCTTTGGCCTTTTGTGTCTTCTCCCTACATATACTAACCACAGCTCTGTAATCTTCCTGAGAAGCCTGACCTCGCTTTCTGGGATCATACCATTTCTTTTTCTCTTTGAGCTCCAGGAGTTTCCTGTTCAACCAAGCTGGTCCTCTGCTCTGCTTACTTGACTTAGGACACAATGAGATTGCTTACTCCTGTACATTTAAAAGGTGGTTCCTAAAGATTGACCAGCACTCATGGACTCTTTGGTACTAAAAAGCAGATCCCTGGGGTACTCTGCTAAATAGCTCCCTGAGTAGCTTAAAGTTTGCTCTCTCGAAATCCAGGGTATCAACTCTTTTGACTTTTTTCTTGTTACACTGAAAATTTTAACCTCAACCATTTTGTAATCACTGTGGCCAAGACAACCACCATCACATCTCCCATGATTCCTTCTCTAGTCACAAAGAAGTCTAGGAGGGCATCTTTCCTAATTGGTTCACTGAGTACCTGTGACAAGAAGTTATCTTCCACAAACTTCAGGAATTTTACAGACTTGCTTGTCACAGAAGAATGGTATTCCCTGTTGATGCCTGGAAAATTGAAATCTCCCATAAGGACAAGGGCTACCAATCCAGAGACTTCTCCTAATTGCCTGTAGACTAACTCCTCAGTGTCATTGCCTTGGCTGGTTGATCAATAGTAGACACTCACCATGACAGCTGCTTTGTTTTCCATCCCCCTAATCCTCACCCAGAGGCTCTCAACCACATCAACCCAAACTGTAAATGGACATACAGTTATACCTCTCACATACAGTGCAACTCCTCCACCTCGCTTGCCCTGCCTAGCCTTCCTGAACAGCCTGTAGTCCTCCATCCTGGCATTTCAGTTGTGGGACTTATTAGACCAAGTCTCACTAACATCAATGACATCATAACTCTGGGAACTGACCAACGCTTCTTGTTCATCCTGTTTGTTTCTCATACTGCACGTGTTGGTGTACAATGAGTTCAGGTGTGCTTCTGAGCCCTCCATGCTCCCAGGAGCAGCATAAATGTTCCCACTAGCATTTCTACCCTCAGGCAATGCCATGAAAACCCTTGTCTTACCTTCAACTCTCCTGTTGGTATCCCCTTTCCCATCAATTCAAGTTCTTTATCAGCCCCATCATCTTATGTCCAAAAATGTGCTTTCTCCATCTGGACATCAAGACCCAGAATACTTTGCCTCTTGAAGGCTATTCCATTGCTTAAAACCCCAACATTTCGGTGCAGGCACCAGTCCTGCAGCCAGGTATTGATATTCTAGGCTCACCTGTTTCTTCCAAAGTTTCTCCCTATTATTGAGGAAAATCCCCCAGAATTGAGGAAAACACTACCTGTGCTCCTGCATATTTTATCATTCTTCCCAGGACTCTGATGTCACTCTTGCACTGAGAATGACACAGGAATAGGCAGGAGGCAATATTTTAGAGAGAGCAAAGAAGGTTTTATTAAAGAGAACTGCGCAGTTTTTATAGAGTGATACGATAGATTTTATTTCATTGGCTAACTAACAAAAATATCTTCTTCACACACTGTCTTTGAGAAGAACAGACAGATGAAGTAGAAAAACACTACTTGTAGATTGTTTATACTTAACAAGTTATCACATCCTTACAACTCCCTAAAAGTTCTTACAAGCCGCTGTGAGAAATGCTTGCCGTTTCTCTCTCTGTCCAATGGCATCCACACTCTGAAGTTTATTTTGATTGATATTAGACTTTTTGTTGTGACATCATTTGTACCAACGTCAAAGTGCAGAAATGGATGGTAAATCGTCTGTGATTTCTCTCTACTCAGTGGGAGCAGAACACAACCTTCCCAATCAAAAGGCAGGTGCTGAGATGTGGCTGTAAAGGCTCTAAAGGGCTCTAGGTTCACATACATTTAAGGGGCTTTTTGTTCCTGAGGCCTCCTTATGTCTTCATTCTTAGGGAGAAAAATACATTCCATCAGGCCACTGTATAACAGTTGGCTGAGGCCAGAGTTTAATCAGTTTTGTCCCCACATACTCAGAGCTTAATTTTGTATGGTTGCTGCAGCATTCAAATGGTGGGGTGGTTCCTTATTTGGTTTTTCTATAGGCTTGACATGATGGGCCTTGAAAACTCTGCCCTCCTGCTAGGTACAGCTGTGTCGTACAGTGTGTACAATGTGCCATTTCTGAACATCAGAAAATAGTTCCAGTGAGCCTTCATGGAGCAGGAGTGCTGTGAATCCTCAGTATGCAGGGGCACAGAGAAGCTGAAATCACTTTAAACTGAAATCAGGGATTTAAGGAACATGGCATGCTCAGTAGAGTTTTTAGTCTTTGTTTAAAACAACCCATGGAAATACCTTCTTTCCTTTTGGCAGTACTGAGCAAGAAACACAAAATCTGCCATAATGCATCAGGTCAACAGTCTTTTTACACCCATCACCTGCCCACACTCTCTGTGGTGGGAAATAGCTCCAGACAACAGTGTGCACTTACACTCTGAGCAATGGATCTGGGTGCTGAGTACAAATACACCCTTGGTAGAACCTTAGAAAATGTAGCTTCCTTTGACACAGTAAACACCTCTGACATCTGGAAAGTTTGGGAAGTCTCTGCTTTCCACCCTGTAATTACTTTGGGAACCCAGTGCATGCAGAAAGGAATGGGAACACAGATTCTGTGGCCTTCAGATGCCCCTTAAAAGCATGGCTGGGAACTGGGATGTTGTTACGTGGGGTCATTGGTTGGAGACAGGGATGGCACAAACTCTCAGAGATCCATGTGACAACAGCGACAGTTTATTATGGACTCCTGCTTATCATATAGGTGGTTTGAAACTCCTGGGTTTAAGCAGCTGATTGCTCTAGTCTTAACACCACCCAGTTCCTTGACCAGTGAGATGTCTGCAGCTTAGGGTGGAACAGGATTGGGTGAAGTCCCTGTTTGGGTTTGAATGTATCCTATCATTGTTCACCCAGGGATCGGTTTATCAAACCGGGCTAGCTGAACTGGGTTTCTCATTTATGGCCAAAT
Organism: Agelaius tricolor; assembly: GCF_023055355.1. Taxonomy (NCBI): domain Eukaryota; kingdom Metazoa; phylum Chordata; class Aves; order Passeriformes; family Icteridae; genus Agelaius; species Agelaius tricolor. The sequence continues at coordinate 8,553,948 of NW_027269281.1, forward strand.
TATTGCCCAGTCACCGGCCAGCTGTGCTGTGACAGGATGTGTCTATTTGCCCACCCTTCCCAATTAATTTTTACAGCCCTGAGAAAATATTCTCCACTCTGGTGTCTGTGGGAAATTTTTTGATCATTAAAACAGATCTGCTCTTTGATAAAGAAGAAGAGGAAGATTTTCCTACCCTCCAATCTCAAGGAAAGACCCAATATACAGGGATTTACCCACCACTTCCCTCCAGAGTTCAGAGGCTTTGGTATGATCATCATCAGCTGAATTATTTTGAGCTGACTGCTCAGGAATACCAGTCATAGAATCATCAAGGTTGGAAGAGACCTTCAAGATCATCTAGTCCAACTGGCAACCCAGCACCACCATAATCAGCTCTAAACCATATCCCCAAGTGCCACATCCAGACATGTCTTGAACACTTCCAGAGACAGTGACTCCACCACCTCCCTGGGCAACTTATTCCCATGTCTAACTACACTTTCTGTGCATTTTCTGTTCTAATATCTATTACAAACCCACTCTGACACAACTTAAGGCCATTTCCTCTCATCTTTTCACTTGAGACATGGCAGAAGGGACTGACTCCCACCGCACTACAACCTCCTTTCAGGTAGTTGTAGAGAGTAATGAGGACCCCCTGAGCCTTTTCTTCTCCAGACGTAACAACCACAGTTCCTTCAGCTTCTCCTCATGCAATATGCTTTGTATACCCTTCAATAGCTTCATTGCCCTTCTTTGGAAACACTCCAGCACCTCAATGCCCTTTTTGAAGTCAGGGGCCCTAATTGAACATAGTATTCAATGTATGGCCCCACCAGTGCCAACTACAGGGGGACAATCACTTGTCTAGTCCTGCTGGCCACACTATTCTTGATATAGGCCAAGATGCCATTGGTCTTCTTGGCCACTTGGGCACACTGCTGGCTCATATCCAGCCCGCTGTCAACCAGCACACCCAGGTCCATTTCTAGTGGAAATCCATCAGGTAGAATCCTATCAATGCATATGTAATAATGGCCCATGCATTCTGATTCCAGTTGGTTCTCATCAACAATAACATTTCTAATAGATATGGGAGCACATCATTCAATATTAACACAGCGAGATGCTGAGAAGCTGGGTGTATGACCCTGTATTGGGTTTGCATGGCCTGGTTTTGTTAGTGGGGAGCTACAGGGATGGCTTCTGTGAGAAGCTGCTAGAAGCTTCCACCATATCTGGCAGAGCAAATCCCTGGTAGCTCTAAAAATTGACATGCTGCAGGCCAAGGCTGGGCCAATTAGAAATTGTGGTAACACCTCTCTGATAACATATTTAAGAAGAAAGAAAAATGAAAAGCTATTGCAAAGCTGTAATTGCGGTCAGAGAAGAGCAGCACGGGAACATGTGAGAGAATCAACTCTGCAGACACCAAGGTCAGTGAAGAAGGAGGGAGAGGAGGTGCTCCAGGCACCGGAGCCGGGATTCCCCTGCAGCTCATGATGAAGACCATGGTGAAGCAGCTGTACTCCTGCAGCACGTGGAGATCCACAGGGATGCAGAGATTCACCTGAAGCACATGGATGATGCCCATGCCAGAGCAGATGAATGCCTGAGAGAAGGCTGTGAACCAGTAGGAGGCCCATGGAAAGAGGACCCCTCTCTGGAGCATCCTGTCCTTGAAGGACTGCACCCTGTGGAAGAGTGACCCATGCTGCAGCAGTTTGAGGAGGACTGTTGCCCCTGGGATGGACTTACATTGGAGAAGTTTGTGGAGAACTGTTGTCCTGGTTAAAGGAGTAGAGCACCATTTTAACACTGTGGTTGTAACCCAAACTGTGTATTCTACTCTCCTCTATGTAATTTCTGACAAACTGTTAATAATGGGCTGTTTGCAGGAGCTGCCCAGTGCACACCAAACACCTCAGACTACAAACTGGGTGTTAAATGAAATACAGAAAAAGAAGCAAACCCTGTGAGGCAGGGTAGTGTTTCTTTTTCCTCACAAATAACTCAGCTGTGATAACTCCCTCTGGGGAAGCACCAGCACAGTCCCAACCATCCTGAGGGGGTCATCTCTGTTAATGGGCCACAATGAACTGAATGTCACCAGCAGAATAGGCAATTGAAATGACTCACAGGATTACATAATTCCATTGTGAAACTCTCCACCCTGGGGGAGGTACTGAGCCACCTGAACCTGGCCATACATAATCTTGGGGTTTAGGAACTTGGTATACCACCACTACTGGACGGATCCAGAAGGGGAACAGAACTTCCACAGGACCACCACTTTTGGCTGCAACCATCACTTCAACAGGACTGCAATCACCACTTGATAGGACTGCGACCATCACCCTGACCAACAGGGTGCCAGGTTGTACTCTGACTTTGTGGGTTTAAGCCAGTTTTCTGTGTATCATTGCATTTACTGTAATCGTTCTATTAAATTATAACTCCGACCTGAAATCTCTCTTAAGCTAATTGAGTGAGGTTCATTTCCCCCCTGGTTTACTTTCAAACCAGCATAACTGTCTCCCATGGGAGGTACCCCACGGTGGAACATGGGAATGACTCCTCTCACTGAGCAGTGGGAGACAACTGGTGATGAATTGACTGTAACCCCCATTCCCTGTCTTCTTGTGCCGCTGGGGTAGGAGGTAGAGCTGGGAAGAAGGGAGGGGTGGGGGAAGGTGTTTTTAAGGGTTTATTTTACTTCTCATTATCCTGCTCTGATTTTGTTTACTAGTAAATTTAATATCTCTAAGCTGAACCTGTTTTGCCCATGACAGTATTTGGTGAATGATCTCCCCCAGTCCTTCTCTGTCGGAACCCAGGACATCCCTCTTACTGTCCTGAGCAGCCAAGACCCCTGCCAGGAGGCTCAGAGACCCTGGCACAGAGCCCAAGATGCCTGTGGTTTTGATTATGACCTGTGGAGCAAGTTACCAACCTTAGATGAAGATCTGCAAGCCAAGACAGTTTAAGCAGAATGATAGTGAATTTATCACAGGGTGAAAAAGTAGATTTTGGGGTTTTTAGAATGGAGGTTCAGGGGGCAAGATGGAGGTATCTGGGCGTGTCCAGCCTTTCTCCTTCTTCTTCTCGGCCTCCATCTTCTGCTGTGATGTTGGCACTTTTAGATTGGTTTAGAGTAGAAGCTCACTGTCTAACATAGGTGATAGGTATTGGAAAGTAATTGTAAACATTTTATACGTAGTTTTTAGTATAAAGACATAACACCGCCCCAGGGGCAGGCAGAGTGCCCTGGATTGTCTAGCTGAACGGACCTCAGCTGGACAGGAGAAAATATTTTATAGATAAGGAACAATAAACAACCTTGAGACCAAAAACTGAAGAGCTCTGACTCCTTCAAGCGCTGGGCTGGGAAAAGAGACTTTCTAACATTTCTCAGGGTCACTCTGACCAGCAAGAGGCCCCGAGACACTTTTCTCAACCCATGAACCCTTCATTTCATAAATTTCATAAATTTTCTCTCCTCTGTCCAATTGCAGAGAGGAGTGAGAGTGGCTTTGGTGGGTGCCTGGCATCTGGCCAGGGTCAACCTACTACAGACCTAGATAACAAAGAGCTAAAATCACTGGAGTAAGTGGAGGAAGTGTTACCTTACCACAGAACTGCTGAGGTTAATTTATGGGTCCTGGGTGAGAAGTGGATGCCAGCTACTCACTTTGAAATTAATGATCACAATTAAAACATTTTGGGTTTCAATGTTCTGAATGGTGGAACCTGGTGTCTGCTGGAAAGCAGCATGTGGTCCTTTGGTTTGAATGTTAACCCTAACCCTAAAATAAATCTGAGAATACAGTGCACTTACTCCATGCAGCACCTGCATTCCCAGATTCAAAAATTAGTAATGTACCACAATATCAAATTTCTGCTGCAGCACAAAATGGAATTTCTGAAGTCATAGCTGATTTGGCCCCATTAACAGCTGCAGTACCCAATATTGCAAACCTATCAGCCACAATACAAGCACCCTCATGCTTTGATGCCTAAAGATTTTTGACATTTATATACTTTATATATATTTGTAGCTTTGTAGATTTTTAATATATAGCTGTATAGTTTTTAACACTTCCACATGCTTTAGAATAGCAGATTACCCTTTCTCACACATTTGTGCCACCTTCTTGAATTTCTCTTATTTTCAAGAAAAAAATTTCTAACAAGGACACCCTGTTTTGCACCAGCACTTGGGAGACATAACAAAATAAGGGGCTAAGAACTCTTGGATATACTTCAAGAGCAGACCCAAGGGTGGGTTACGAGGGCAACTGGCCAACCCAGGACAGCAGGACAGGTGCGATTGATTCCCCCACAGCTGCAAGGGGGCGCTCTGGTGGAGTTCGGGGACCATGTGGTAACGGCAGCTTGACTGAGATGGGAAAGGATGGAAAAAGGGCTTGCTTTAGAAACCACCCAGGGGCCCCAGCAGGACTCTCAGAAGCAGCAAGCTGGAACAGCAGGAATGAGCAAAAAAAAAAAAAAAAAATGCTGGGGTAGTAGACAAGATGTAACAGAAGCTCTGCAGCTGTAGCTGGAATCGAAGGGCGTCTGGGCAGGGCTGGAACTGCGGGGAATCCCACGTCCCAGCAAGGCAGGGGGTTCAGAGCCACAAAGTAGTGAAAACTCAGACCAGTAGCAAAAGAACTGTGGGGGCGGGGCCGCAGCAGCCTAGTTCCCGAGCAGATGGTGAGAGTTCTTTTTTTTTTAGTGAGGTAGGTGTTAATAAGGCCCCAGTTAGATGGCTGCTCTCACAAGGAGAGGCTCACCCCATGGCAGAAGAAGCAGGACTAGGCTGGGCTACAGCAGCAGCAGCAAATTCCATCCCCCAAGCAGCAACTCCTCCGAAGTCAAAAGAGAGAGAGGGAGACAGACAGACAAAGACAGAATGGGGGCTGCAGTCCAATTCTCCCGGTATCTCTACCCTCCACAAGAAACCCCCAGGTAAAAAAAAAAAGAGTACCCAGCTGGACCCCTCCCCTGAGCTGTGGCCACTTTCTTTTGTCTCTCTTAAGTACCCAGTCATTATTGTCTCCTAGCAACACATATGGGGAAAAATTCTTTAAGACAAAGAAACAAAAGAAAGACTCTTAAACAGCAACAAGTACCTCAGCCTTCTCCTCATCCATTGTTACCAGTTTTCCAGCATTTTTTTCTCATAGGTGGTACACCTTCTTTGACCTCAATGCATGTGTTGTGAGGGAATAGCAAAGATTTATTTGGGAAAGTAACACCATTAAAGCCTGAGACATTTGTTTTGTCACTGAACATCATGTTTATCATTTTGAAAAACATCCTGATGAAAGCCCTTGTAATATATGTTATAAAGTAATTCATGCTTAAAGAGAGAATGTATGTTATAGAATTATAAAATCCAACGAGTCTCTGACCACAAGCAGCCCAGGGAAAGATAACCACTCTGGAATTTCAAAACTCCTGAAGGCAGCAGGAGAATAATGCCTTGTTTACCAATGAAAGAACGTGGCCAGCAGCGATGATTGGATGATTGGCCGCCTCGGGGCCATCAGGGAACACCCAAGGGTGACCATAGCGGTAGATACCATCAATCAAGATAACCAGAGTCGCCAGAAAGATCCATCTGAATACACAACTTCCCCTGACATGATCATCACTGGCTGCTACTCAGGAAACAGCAATTGTCCAGCCCTGCACAGTGAAAGAAACTGTCATACATATGCGGAGTTACAAAAGAAATCAGGGCATCTCTGCCTCAGGCATAAAAACCTGTATAAAACAGCCCCACTGGAAACGGCATTCATGAACAGAAGGGAATCCGATGCGATAGACATCGGATCTAGGTTCACCCAGCGCCTATCTCGGGCTCGACGCTGTCTCTTTGGCTGTGGGTTTTTGAGGACCGTATTTTGGTCGTGAAAATAAAATTTGTCGCATTTATAATTTGGATTTTTGTCTGATCATTTATAACAATTCTGGTGACCCTGACCTGATCTGAATTTGGGGTCCGGGGACGCCCTGTCTGGTCAGGAGGCACCCTGCTGATTTCAGCAGCCTGACAGGATTGGGGACCAGTGGAACCAATCAGACACCAAACCAGAGCCAGAACCACAGCCAAAGAGAGGATAAAAATGGGCCCAGAGCTCTCGGGAACTCGGAGTGATCCAAAGAGGGATCTCTGGGGCTGTGGTGCTTTTCACTCGGAAAATCTACGTGCATGAAGAATCCTTGCAGGAAAAGGAACCGTGAGTACCATGTGGTTGTTGAGTGGGGTGTCATCAAGCATGTGTGAGTGAGATGTGATTCTATCACGAAGCGAGTGTGGACCCCAAGATCGCAGTTCCACTCTCCCGTGAAGGAAGTGGTCGGTCATGGGGGAAACAGACGCTTTTGCTTATCAAACACGTGAAGCCTGAAGCTCAGGGAGTTCAGGGGTTCAATCACAGGTTTGGGTCAGGAGGGAAGGGCCATTCCCAAAGGGTTTGGGAGCTGGTAAACCTTCTGATCCAGAAAATCAGGTAAGAGAGCTCGTTACCAGTGAAAAAGCCCGTGAAATGGTTCTCCATGAGGCTAAGTAAGCTGTTAGTTTGTTTCATAGACAAAAACCAGTACCAAACAGAGACTCAGAGTTCACGTCGAGAATCCCAGCCAAAAAGGACTTAAGGTAAGAAAGATCAAGAAAAGGGGTTTCCAAAGGATGGGACAGAAAAGAGCAAGTGTCAGAGAAAATCCCAGGAAAAATCCTCACAGGTTCCCAAAAAGGTTTTGCCTGAAATCCCAAGGGAAAGCCCATTGGGATGGATGCTAGAACATTGGGAGGCCAACCCCAGGAGGGTGGAAAGATCTAAGGAAAAGATGGTCCATTTTTGCATTGAAAAATGGGGAGGAAAGGAGATCAGGAGGTACGTGGTCTGGCCAGTTTTTGGCACCTTCGAGATGTGGACGTGCCAAACCTTGTACGACCATGTGGTCGACCAGTACCCACAAGACAGAAGAAATAGAGTACACTGGAATGTGGAAAAATGCTTGTTTAGGATTGTACCCAATAAGAGCCCACAGACGTTCCGCAACTTGGGCAGGGAATGGGAGCCGCTGGAGAACTTTCCACCTCCCTATTTGGTCCCTCTGTCCCAGCCTGCACAAGTGCAGGTGCCTCCAGTGCCCACGCCACTTCCAGAAGCGTTGCTCCCACAGGGACAGGCTTCGGCACCTGCGCTCCCACAGGAGCAGGCTTCAGCGCCTCAGCTCCCATGTGAGCAGGCTTTGGCACCTCCACTCCCATGTGAGCAGCCCCAGCCCTCGCCACCTCCCAAATCAGAAGAGAAGCAAGTCCTCCCCATGAGTGGAGTAGACTCTCCCCCAGCCCGTCGAACAAGGCGAAGGACGAGGAGCATGACCACGGACCATAGCGAGGACGAGGAGGAAAAGCCCAACCTCTTCCCTTTACGGGAAGTGCCGACAGATCCGGAAATTATCGGCTTCGTAATGTCCCGATCAATACTGGGGATGTCAGGGCTTTCAAGAAAGAAATTGGAAAAGATAGAGGGATGGCAAGACAGAGAGTTACAGGACTTGCTTCGGGAAGCTCAGAAAGTCTACATGAGGAGAGATGAGGAAAGGCAGAAAATTCAGGCGAAAGTGTTAGTAGTTTCAGTAAGGGAGCCTCAGAAGCAGGAGCAGGTCCGAGACTCGGCAAAACCAGGGCCACCAAAGAAACAGAACCCTTCCCAAGGTAAGGGCTCAAACCATCAGAAAAAGGACATTGAGTGTTATTACTGCAAGCAAAAGGGACGCATTTGGAGGAATTGCCTGAAGAAAGACAAGGATGAGAAAATGTTTCAGGAAAATTAGAGGTGTCAGGGGCTTTTCAGTTTGGGGTCTGGGACATCTAAGGATCCCTTGACAAAATTGAGACTAGGACCCCACAGGCAGGAGGTATTGTTTTTAGTGGACTCTGGAGTTGAACAAACCACAGTGCAGCAATTACCACGAGAATGTTCTATAAGTGACAATACTATGATGGTAATTGGGGCAAAAGGGGAACCTTTTAAGGTCCCAATTATAAAAGATGTTGAAATAGAATCAGAATATAAGCCTTGTATTGGAAATATGTTGTTGGTCGAGGAAGCAGAATATAATCTGCTGGGAAGGGATTTGATGGTGACACTAGAAATTAGCCTAGTGGTGCAGAATTCCCAGCTCATGGTGAAGTTATACCAACTCACTGCCAAGGATGAGGAGAAAATACACCCTAAGGTTTGGTACAACCAAGGGGAGGCTGGGAGGTTGGACATTGAACCAATTCACATTGAAATTGAGAGACCAGAAGACCCTATTAGGGTCGAACAATACCACATTCCCATGGAAGGGAGGAAGGGGCTGAAACCAGTGATCGAAGAATTAGTGAAGAAAGGAACATTGGAGCTGTGCATGTCCAGATATAATACCCCTGTCGCAGACAACTTTTATAAAAAATCCTTTCCTTAGGATTTTTTCCTCCTGAGAAGCTGAGAGGCCTCAGGAACAAAATGTAAACAATGGTTATCTGCTGCTGTGGAATGCAACAGGTGGATTTTTGATTGGCCCATCTTGGATGTTTATAATTAATGGTCAATCACAACCCAGCTGGCTCAGACTCTCAGCCAGAGCCACAAACCTTTATTATTCATTCTTTTCTATTCTTAGCTTAGCTAGCCTTCTGAGAGGAAACCTTTTCTTCTATTCTTTTAGTATAGTTTTAATGTAATATATATCTTAAAATAATAAATCAAGCCTTCTGTAACATGGAGTCAGATCTACGTCTCTTCCCTCATCCTAAGACCCCTGTGACCACCATCACATACCCCCGATACTGGCAGTGCGAAAAACAGATGGTAGTTATAGGTTAGTGCAAGATTTAAGGGCTGTGAATCAAAGGACTAAGGCACTGTTCCCCACAGTTTCAAATCCCCACAGTTTCAAATCCTAAAACAGCAATTCAGATGGACATCTTTGCCTCAGGGGTTTCTGGACTAACCAAATTTGTTTGGGCAAGCACTCGAGCAAGTGCTGAGTCACTTTGTACCAGTGGAAGGAACAAAATTATTACAGTATGTGGACGATTTACTGATTGCTGGTCCAAGGGAAGAGGATGTAAGGATGAGCACTATAGCGCTCTTGAATTTCTTAGGGGAGTGTCATGGTTTGAGAGGAAGTGAGTTTTTGGGATGCTGTGGTCAAACCAATAGGTGCTCAGATTTGGATATTGGCACCTGGTGTGGCCACTGGGGACATGGATACGCTTCTGAGAACACGGGGGTTAAAAGCAGAGAACGCCCAGGAAAACCTCTCTTGGGTTCTGGTCGGGAAACAGTTTGAACCTCTCCCCTGCCCAGCTGCTGCGGCTGGGCGGGGGAGGGGAAACCGGGTGAGGTAGGCCTGGGCCCTGAGGATGGAAGGGTGGAGGAGCACCAAGGGACATCAGGCAACCACACCCCCCCCACCCCCCAGGAGAGAGAGAGAGATACGGTGCCTGTGCCACCTTGAAATTTGATAGCATGCCGTCTGAGAAGGAGAAGGGGGTGCGGCGAGAAGGTGCCCGGCAAGGCAGCCATGGGAGTTCTGGACAGGCAGAGCCTGAGATTTTTAACCCTTTTCTTGGATGATGGAAACCTTACAAATGCTGATCCTCCTCCTGAATGAGAAGAGAGATAGGGATGAATAGCAGGAAATGGGCAAGTGTGATGCAAGTTTGTGCAAGTGAAAGATGTCCGAGGAAAGTTTAGAAGAATTCTAGGTGGCAGGAGATGATGGAGTGGCCTTTGGCTGGACCTTTCTTGTATAGCCATAGACAGAACCATTTTTTCCTGTGACACAGAGACTGCATCTAGGGGGACGCAATGGCTCGGAGCCAAGAGGGTTCAGTGTTGGTACCCCTCAGCCCCAGGGGGTGAAATTTGGGGGGGACAGGTGTCCTGAAAGTGAGAGACTGTGTTCTTTTTGGAACTGGACAAAGCACCCTTAAAAGGAAAACCCTAGAAGCAGCTCTGGTCCATGTGCAGTGGTGAGAGCACTGGACATGGAAGGAAGATGTCACGATGGCAGATGTTCTCCGGGCGGTGCCATGAGTGACATGGAAACACACGAGGTTTCAACTGTGTTTCCTGGGGAAGCCTATGGCACAAGACGGACTCCTCTCCTCTTGATGAACTGAGAATTGATTATCTGAAGAGTGGTGATGGACTGAGAGTTGGTGATCTGAGGGATGGCAACTGAATTGAGAATCCAAGGTTTTGTCTTATTGTGATGTATTGGGAACTTGGTTGGGGGGAGGAGGAATGGTTTTGGAAGGTTTTCATCCCGAGTTCTGTGTGTTTCTTTTATATATTGTAAGTTAATAAAGTTTTTTTTCCTTCTATTCCTAAGCTGCAGCCTGCCTTGCTCTATTCCTGGTCCCATCTCACAGTAGACACCAGGGAGAAGGTATTTTCATGGGGGCACTGGCATTGTGCCAGCGTCAAACCGTGACAGGGACAAAGGATTGAAAGTGTCTAAGTCGAAACTGCAGTTCACAGAGCCCGAAGTCAGATATTTGGGACATTGGTTAACAAAAGGTAAGAAGAAATTAGACCCCAGGAGGGTGGCAGGGATCATTGCCCTGCCTCCTCCATGGACAGAGAGAAGTGAGACAATTATTGGGGCTTTTGGGATATTGCTGGCAATGGATTGAAGGGTACAGTGAGAAGGTAAAGTTTTTATATGAAAAGCTCACCACTGACAGATTGAAATGGACAGAAAATGACGAGGATAAATTTAAGGGATTAAAGGAAGCACTCGTGGCAGCACCAGTGCTGAGCCTCCCCGATGTGAAATGGCCATTCCAGTTGTTCGTAGATGTCAGCAGTCACACCGCCCATGGCGTGTTGATGCAGGACTAGGCGGGAGCCAGGAAACCGGTAGGTTACTTGTCTAAGCTTCTGGACCCTTCAAGCAGGGGCTGGCTCACATGTTTGCAGGCAATTGTAGCTGTGGCATCGTTGGTGGAAGAAGCCAAGAAAGTAACCTTTGGGGCTCTGTTGGCGGTATATGCGCTGCATAATGTGTGGAGTATACTACAGGAAAAAGCAGACAAATGGCTCACTGATGCTAGGTTGCTAAAGTATGAAGCCATTTTGATTCACTCGCCCGACTTGGAGCTACGAACAACGACTGTACAAAATCCAGCCCAATTTTTGTTCAGGGAGGTCTCAGAGAAGTTTGTACATAACTGGGCAGAAGTGGTGGAGCTGCAGACCAAGATAAGACCGGATTTGGAGGAGGAGGAATTAGAAGAAGGGGAAAAATGGTTTGTGGATGGATCAGCGAGAGTGATAGAAGGCAAAAGGAAATCAGGATATGCAGTCGTGGACGGCAGGAGAGGAGAAGTGATAGAAGCAGGTCCTCTGAATGCGGGATGGTCGGCTCAGGCATGCGAACTGTACGCAGTCTTTAGGGCTTTGAAAAGGCTGAAAGGAAAAAGGGGACAATTTTACAGACTCCAAATATGCTTTTGGGGTGGTCCACACATTCGGGAAGATCTGGGAAGAGAGAGGGTTGATCAACACTCGAGGACAGGGACTGGTGCATGGAGAGTTAATAAGGCAAATTTTGGAGGCGATAAGGGAGCCAGAGGAAATTTCAACAGTACATGTAAAAGGGTATCAGATGGGAATGCAGTTTCAAATCCGGGGAAACAAAGAGGCCAAAAATGCAGCGTTACTGATGGTAAGTACCCCGGAGGTCGAAGGATCCGAGGCTCCAGAATATCCTCCATATCCCTCCCAAAAGAAGATTGAAGGGTACGAGAAAATTGGGGGAAGATTGGAGGAAGGTAAGTGGAAATTACCAGAAGGGAGAGAATTAGTGTCAAAAGGTTATACCCGGAGAATTTTAAGGAGATTGCACCAACAAACTCACTGGGGGGCACAGGCCCTTGCAGAACAGTTTTTGAAATTTTTCAGGTGCAGAAGAATCTATGAATTGGCAAAACAGGAGGTACAAGGATGCCTAATCTGCCAGAAAGTTAACCAAGCTAAGGCAGGACAGGCAATCCTGGGGAGCTGACCCATAGCGTACCGACCATTTGAAAGAATTCAAGTTGATTTTACCAAACTGCCTAAGGTGGGAAGGTACAAATTCTTGTTAGTAATAGTAGATAAACTGACCCATTGGGTGGAAGCCTTTCCGAGCTCGAGGGTGACAGCTCAAACAGTATCTAAGATACTTTTGGAGGAAACTGTACCCCGATATGGGGTAGTGAACTACATAGATTGGTGTGGGAACTCAGCACATCACTCCGGATGTCCAGAGTTACCAAGAGAACCCTTGGGGGGGGGCTTGGAAATCCTGGAATGTTGCCAGGAGTGTTTGGTGGCTTGATTTTGATCCTTCTACGGAAGTGACACCTGTTTGAGGACGTGAGAATCACTTGGGAGTGAAGGGTGCAAGAAAGACACATTTATAGGGTGAAATATAGATTTTGGGGTTTTTGGTACAGGGGGGTTATGGAGACAAGATGGAGGGATCAGGGCGTGTCTCGTCCTTCTTTCTTCTTCTTGTCGTCCATTTTCTGTGGTGATGTTGGCACTTGGGGATTGGTTCATGGTGAAAGTGCACTTACTAATATGTGAAAGGTATTGGGAAATAAAGGTAAATATCATGTACGTAGATTTTAGTATAAAAAGACACGACCACCCCGTGGGTGGTCAGAGTGCCTTTGGCTGCCTTGCAGGTCAGACCTCTGTTGGGCAGACAGAAAATTCTGTAGATAAGAAATAATAAACAATCTGAAGATCAAAAAACCGAAGAGTCCAGACTCATCCTTTGAAGCGCAGGCCGCCCAAGAACCACCCTACCCGTGTCCGGGCAGAGACAGACAGCCGAACCGGACAATTCGGACCAGGGAACTCATTTCACTTCAAAGATTATTAAGCAATTGGCTGAGGCTCTAGGAATCCGGTGGGAATACCACACTCCGTGGCATCCCCAGAGTTCGGGACAGGTCGAAAGAATGAATCAGACTTTAAAGGCGCAATTATCAATATTAATATTAGAAACCTGGATGCCCTGGCTGAGGCAGAGTAAGAATTTTCCAGGGTAGAAATCCATTTTGATTTAGGTGAAATGTACATCTTTGAGTTAAGTCTGTAGCTTGCTGTTTAGTCTGACTGCCTGTTCTCTCGAAAGGCCTGTGCTTAGAAGGACTGCTTCAGCCAAAGGACAAGAGATAAGGGGGGAGGAGGGAGGCAGACAGAGCAGAGCAACCTGACCCAGGAGTTCTTTCTGAAGAATAAGTAGCAAGTGTCACGTGAAATCAGTAGAATGAATATGTATGAACCTATAGTGAAATTGCATGCATATGTATTTGAGAGAGAGATAAAAGGAAATCTGGAGTTCCCAGAGGTACGCATGAAGTGCCACCCCCTTGCCTTGCTTAATATCAGGACTATGCCTCACTCAGAGACGGGGCTCTCAGGGTTTGAAATGTTATATGGAATGCCATATGAACATAGAATGCCGGTGCGACACCCTAGGTTAGAGGATAGTCAGATTCAACCTTACTTAATAGCGATAAATAGGAATTTACAGGAACTCAGGAAACATGGGATAGTATCCCAGAGTGCTCCTCTGGGGTTTGCTATCCACAAAATACGACCGGGAGACAAAGTGCTTGTGAAAGTGTGGAAAGAAGTTCCCCTCTCCTCTCACTGAGAAGGTCCCTTTCTTGTCCTTCTGACGACAGACACGGCCATTCAGACGGCGGAAAAAGGCTGGACACACGCATGGCAGGTGTAAAAGGTCGAGCACGAGGAGGAGGGTCCCAAGTGGAGGATCATCTCTTCCCCTGGAAATCTAAAGATAAAGCTATGCCGTCCAAGTAAATGACCGACGCTGGGCGAATAAGTTGTATACTGTCAAATTGTGTTTGTTATCCGTTCGTGCACTTCAAGTGTGAGTACTGTCTGGAAGTCTTTGTTGTACATTGTTGAAGGGGACAGTGGGCCAAAGGGGTTGTGTACTCAGTGTTTGGAGGACGAACTTGAACTGACTGACCATGTTTTAACTCTTGCCACAGATTTAGGAATAATAGAATTGGACTTTAGAGAGTGGTATCACATATTCCAGAATGGTGTAAGAGGGAAGCTAGATTCCAACACTGAAATCTTGGAGGTTGAGTGTCAGAAGTTGATCAGAGTACCTTGCAGCTCAGATGCCATCAAGGTATCCAGGTGGGGCACCTTTAAGAGGAGGTATGCAGCTCGGTCCGAGAGTGAGATCCTGGAAGAATACTCTTGCTGCCAAGAAGATGGTCTTCCTCACCGCTGGTGGCACCCCAGGGGGCAGAGGCAAAGGCAGAGGAGTACACCTATGGGAAATCCTGATGGGCCTGAGCCTAGTCTTGTGCAGAACAACCAGTTTGCACACTGAGATCCCGTCTCAGACAGGAGGACAGAGTCCTGTTGAAGACTGCAGGCAATGCACTCGGATTGTCCAAGAGGGACAAGAAGGAGAGGGAGTCTCGGCATACCAAGCCCTGAAAGATTGCACCATGCAGCAAGGCAGGTACTGCATCATGAACGGCACTCAATTGAAATTATGCAGATTGGGTGAGGAAACATTTTGTTTCAGTCAAAAGGCGAGAGTTAAGGGCAGGCTGTCAGAAGGGTTCAATCACAAAAGACAAAAGAGGGATGTGGGAAAGACCTTGGTCCCTGTTTGTAACCAATGCAATCGAACTCTGTGGGTTGGGGGAAAAACTGAATCGGTTTTTGTAGCGTATTATCAAGTTAACCCATTGAGTTATGATAATACCTGATTTGAAATGTGTATAATGAACAGGAAAACGTACTGGATTGGGAAAAATTTTAAATATGAGAATAAGCTCCCCCTGAACAGCGAGCCTGTCATCTTGGACCTCCTTGAGGCAAATGATGGATGACAGGGCCTGTCTGCAATATGACAGGGCTTTCTGCTTCTCGAAAAAAAAGAAGGGATAGATCCCGCAAACAAAATGAAACATATGGCTCAGGAGTTGAAGAGACAAGAGTCAGAGTTGAGGAAAAGGAGGGTGGAGCAAGAAAGGCTGAAAACTCTGAGTGAGCAATATGAGCAACTCGAGAGACAATATACCGACTGGGGACTACCTGCTCCAGATCGAAATTTATTCATTGACCTTGTTCAGGAAATTGCCACGGAACTGGGATTGTCAAATTGTTGGATTTGTCGGGGGCTGAAATCTGCCGAGAAGTGGCCTTGGAAAGGTGAGAGTTTAACCCCAGAGCAGTTGTTGAAATGGGATAACACCCAGGTCTCCAGGATGACACAGAGACCTGAGGGTTGGGTGTTGGACCAAAGGGTGATTGGAAATATTTGTATCAGCAGGGAAGGAAAAGAATACACCAAGGTGGTTGAGTATACCCTGTGTATATCCACATTGGCGGTAAATTTAAGTAGTAGGAGCAAAGTCTGGCAACCAGAGCCTCCTACAGGATATTTGAGTCAGAGAGACAAACTATGAATGGAATGATAAGATTGGACTTTGTTGGGTCAAAGGCTCCAGAGTTAACCCTTACCAATCCTTGGAGGAATTAAGAGAATATTGGAAAGAACCAGGCAAAACAAACATCAGGTGGAAAGCCCCTGACGGAATTTACTGGATCTGTGGGAAGAAAGCATACAGTGAGTTGCCCCCAAAGTGGAAAGGGTCGTGCACTTTAGGCATGATACGACCTGTGTTCTTCACTCTCCCCTGATTGAAAAGTGACCTGTTAGGAGCTCCCTTGTATGAGACTCTGAACAGGGGAAAGAGAAGTTTCAGAAAGAAATTCCCTACCATGGGAGGCAGTCAGACATGGGGAGAAGAAAAATGGCTGTCCAAGAGGATAATTGAATATTATGGGCCGGCCACATGGGCACAAGATGGGAGCTGGGGATATAGGACCCCAATTTACCTACTGAACAGACTGATTAGGCTACAGGCAGTGGTAGAAATAGTCTCGAACCACAACTCAGAGGCCCTTGAGTTTTTAAGCTGGCAGCACTCTCAAGTGCAGGCTTTCGTGTACCAAAACAGAACAGCATTAGACTATTTGTTGGCCGAGGAAGGGGGAGTGTGTGGAAAATTCAATGAGTCCCAGTGCTGCATTGAGATTGACGATTATGGAGAAACCATCAGAGGTTTAGCAGCAGAGATCAAAAAGGTGGCTCATGTCCCAGTCCAAAAATGGAATTCCATTTTGCAGGCAACTTGGTGGGACCGACTATTCAATGGGGCCTGGTGGAAGAAGATAATATTCTTTGTGATGTGTTCAGAAGCAGGGGTCATATTCCTACCATGCCTAATACCGTGCTTTATTAGGCTGATACACTCTATGGTACAGGGCATGCAAATAGCGGCCATGCCAATGGACCCAGAGCTGGCTTCCAAAAATAACAAAATATCTAAATCATGAACTTGGGGGAAGGAGAACAGGAAAGTAAGGCTGCTGAAGTCCTATCAAAATTTGAAAAACAAATCAAAGGTGATGGAAACACTTACAAATTATACCAAGGGGTCCCACAAGGAGAACAGAACACAGAAAGAATCTGAAAAGTTCCCCCTCTCCTTGTAGGAAGCCCTAAGAGGTGAAGGGTAGATTTAACCAAAATGTAGATAATAGATATAAGGGTTGTAGTGGGAGCATGAATTAATGTGTTTATATAGAAGGGGAGGGATTGTAATATATGTTATAAAATAATTCATGCTTAAGGGGAGAATATATACTATTAAAAATTGTAAAATCCAATGAGTCTCTGACCACAAACAGCCTGGAGACAGATAACTACTCTGGAATTTCGAAACTCCTGGAGGCAGCAGAATAATGCCTCGTTTACCAATGAAAGAACATGGCCAGCGCGAAGATGGGCGAAGATGGGCTTCATCCGGAGCCATCAGGGAACACCCAAGGGTGATCATTGCTTGGTAGATACCATCAATCAAGATAACCAAAGTTGCCAAGGAACATACATCTGAATACGCGACTTCCCCTGACATGATCAGCACCTGCCACTACTCAGGAAACAGCAATTGTCCAGCCCTGCACAGTGAAAGAAACCTTCATACATATGCGGGGTTACAAAAGAAATGGGGGCACCTCTGCCTCAGGCATAAAAAACTGTATAAAACAGCCCCGCTGGAAATGGCATTTGTGAACAGAGGGGAATCCAACGCGATAGAGGTCGGATCTAGGTTCACCCAGGGCCGATCCCAGACTCGATGCTGTCTCTTTGACTGTGGTTTTTGAGGACCGTATTTTGGTTGCAAAAATAAAATCTTTCACATTTATTAATTCGGATTTCTGGCTGATCATTTATAACACCCCCCTTCTTTTCATACGCGTCCCACCCTGCTTCCAACCATCCAGTATCCTGAAGCTTCAACAGACCAGGATGGATCTGTATATTACTACTGTGAAGCTCACGTTCATATACTGGAATTACAGAACTATATTCTGGCTAAAATAATTATGAGGATTTTTTTCTGTAAGCACAGTCCCAAAACTACTTCACTCACACTTATACTCACAATCTTCTAGATCCTTCTCCTTCTTCTTTTTCATTTTATAGTCCTTTGTAGTCCCCAGGTTTACCTGCAAACACTGATGGTCCCAAGAGAAGTCGTTCGATCTGCTAAAATCAGCAGCAGCGCCATTCGTCTGAAATCTCCTGGGCCACAGGCAAAGAGGCTTTATATCCCGGTTCTACGAGGCCCCATTGTGAGAAACAACTGATCACTTTGAAAATTTTAAAAGGTTTACTAAACCTTAACAAAAATACAACAAAGGACTAAATAAGGAAAAAGCTGCAGCCCTGGGAACTGCCCCTTGTGCATACCACACAGCCAGTTTGTCTTCAAGATGGATGCTTGGTCTTTTATACCCCTGGGGGTTGCCTCAGCCAGCCCTGGCCCCTCCCAAAGTCTCAGTCAGCTCTTCTTTGCCATTTATCAGTGGAAACTGCTTTCTTGTAACTTGATTGGAGGTCAGGTGTTGCTATGCCGCACCCTCTAAGCAACAAGCTTTTCCATTCCCAACTGCCCCAGGTAAGGGACACATGCATGCCTTCTTTTTACCTGTCCTTGACCACCCCAGCTGTCTGATGGTAACAATATAGGGGGTAAAAGGGAACTATGGGGAGAACAGAGGACATCTAAACTACAATAACATAACTATACATCACTAAAGTTTTTCTCAATATTCACACAATAGTTATCTTTTAATTGCAAGAGCCAATCATCTCATTATCCATCAACAACAATACATATGTGTATTGGGTTTACATAGCCAAGCTTTGGTAGCTGGAGGGCTAAAGGGATGGCTTCTGTGAAAAGCTGCTGGAAGCTTCCTCAATTTCTGGCAGAGCCAATCCATGGCAGCTTCAAAGATGAATGTGCCTCTGGTAAAGGCTGGGTGAATTAGAAATTGTAGTAATTCTTCTGTGATAACATATTTTTCCCATGTACTCAGCATAGGTTCAGCCGCACAGTGAGTACTGTGTCCAGTTCTGAGCCCCCTAAATTAGGAAGGATGTTGAGATGCTCGAACATGCCCAGAGAAGGGCAACAAGGTTGATGAAGGGTCTAGAACACAAGCCCTATGAGGAGCTGTGAGAGACAAGAAAAGTCTTATAAAATAAGTAAAAGGCCTTTGCTCACTTTTGTTCATTATTCACGAAAAGCACTTTGGGAAAAGTACAGCCGTCATGAAGACAAGAACAAGTTATGTAAGCTTTGCGTGGACAACACCGGATCAGAGTTCTAACTGGTCAGAGGAACGTGTGGACAGCAACAGAGGAGGTAGCATGCGGCAAATGCGTGTTTGTTTTCGTTAACAAGAATGCTAGCAAGTATAATTTTAGCCAGAGTATTTTTAGCATAGTATAAAAGCCTAGCATAGTCGTACGGTATATAAGGCCTTGCATGACGGTAATAAATTATTGTCTTAGTAAGAAACAAGGAAGTCCATGTCTTTATCATCACTACAAGGAACAGCTGAGGGAGCTGGGGCTGTTTAGTCTGGAGAAGAGGAGGCTTAGGGGAGACCCTATCACTCTCTAAAACTCCCTGAAAGGAGGGAGTAGCCAGGTGGGGGTCGTTCTCTTCTCCCAGGCAACCAGTGACAGGACAAGAGGAGAAAGCCTTAAGCTACACCAGGGGAAGTTTAGACTGGACATTAGTATCCTGGTTTAAAAGGACAAGTGCCTGCCAAGGAAGGTAGGAACCTTCCTGGGATGGAAACTATTAAACCCTTCTCTCCAAATTATTATTATTATAACTTTGAAATTACAGGGCTTTCAAGCAAAGATATGGGAAAAGGAATAACAGTTCTTTACTGATATATATATGTATAACAAGGCAAGCCAACAACAACAACAGCAACAACAACAAACCAAACCAGAAACCCAATAACAGCCTTCTCTTGACTGTCAAGCAGTTTCCCCTTTGGTGTAGTTATGGTCACAGCTGGCAGGGGCACTGTTGGCTCCTGGCCAGGCAGGGCAGGTTGCAATGATTCCCCCATGGCTGCAGGGGGCACTGTGGCACAAGCTCAGCTGCCTCTCCATGTGGTAACAGCAGCTCAGCTACCAGGAGAGGGAGAAAAAAAGGGGTTTCCTTTGCAAACTCACGGGGAGCAGCCAGTCTCAGTGCCACTCAGGAAGCTGAATGGACTGTAGCAGGAACCTCAGAGCAGCAGGCTGGAACAGCAAAGGTGAGCACACCCAGGGTGTCAAACAAAGTGTAGCAAAACCTCCAAAGCCATGGCAGGAGCCACGGGGGTCTGGGCGGACATGTCAAGTTAAAGTGTAGAAAAAGCCCGAAGCAGTGGCAGAAAAACAGCAGGGCTGGGCAGTAGCAGACAGGCTTCTGCAAGCAGCTGGGTGACGCTCCCTCTGGGGGAGGGAGGGGGTCAGGGTTCCCTTCCCAGTGAGGTTGGGTGTTGAAAAGGTCCCAGTTAAACAGCTGCTCTCGCAAGCAGAGGCTCACTCAGGTTAAGGACAAGCAGTGCAGGACAAAAACTCCGCAGGTGGCAGCAAATCCCCTGGGCAGCAAGTCTGGCACCAAAACCACAACTTTCTCTACTCTGATCCCAAGACCAAGTGTGTGAGGGAGGGCTGAGCCCATCCCCTCACCCTCCAGCCAAAATCTCGAGGTATCTCTGCACTTCACAAAAGAAAGTCCCCCATCAATAAATGGTAGCAAACTGCACCCTTCCCCCTTCTCCTCCTTCCAGCCACATCTTTTGCCTCTTAAGTATCGTCATTATCATCTCTTAGGCAACAAATGGGAGAAAATTCCCTGAGATAAAGAAAAAAAAGGAAAAATCCTAACCTCCAACAATTAGGAAAAAGTTCTTCACAGAAAAATTGGGCAATGGAATGGACTGCCCAGGGAGATGCTGGAGTCACCATCCCTGGAGGTGTTAAAAAAAGAACTGGATGTGGCACTTAGTGCCATGGTCTTGATGCCAAATGATTTTTGCCTTGTTCTTTTATATAGTCTTGTTATAGATACATATTATAAGATTGTTTGCTGTGGAAGAATGGCTACGTGACAGGGGCCACGTTCTGGACCAAGAATCGGGAGGATGCAGCTAATCTGGGTCCCTGCACTTGCAAAACACTGTCCTTGAGCATAGCTGTGGTACAATAACAAGTAGTGAGAGAGACATGAGAAAAGAAAGATGTAACCCCTAAGGTATGAGGAAGAGCTGATATTGTAGTATAGCCAATAGATTGCTTAGCTTGCAGAATATGTATGAGCTTATTACTTGTGCATAAAAGTCTGATGGTCACTTCAATAAACGAAGTTTGCTAAACACTCATATTGAGCGTCCAAGTTTCCCTCACCGCGACAGTTTGCAAATATTAAAATTAATTTTATATGTGTGATGTTGAAGTAACTTTGTTATAAAGATATAGTTTTTATTTCTGTTGTAAATTAAGCTTAGACATAGTAATGAAATAGCTGATATAAGTATGCTTGTGTTAAAATGCCTGCTTGGATGGGATAACATCCAATGAACATATAAAAAGGACTCCTGCTACAGATATGCCAACTATCAGCACTCACCATCTGAAGACAGTGTGGGTCAAGGCCAAAACTGAAGGTGATGATAAAAAATGGACTAAAACTACAACCAAGGAATACGCATGCTCTAACGAGGTGGACCCGAGGAGGGGCCATGCTAAACAATTCTTGGAACATGTAAAATAGTTTGGGGAAAAGTTTACTATGCATAATTGTTTATGAATATGTAACAGGCTGATGCAATACAAATGGTACATAAAGGGTGTTTCCAAAATAGCAGGTGCGGTCTTGACTGAGTGCCAAGACGCACCCAGCTGTAACATCTTTTGCTCTATGGTCTTTGTCTCCTATTTTCCTTTATTAAACTTTTTTAATTTTCACAGGAGAGTGAACGTGTGTTTCATAGTCTCTATATTCTTTACACATATATTTGTATAAAAAGTTTAGTTTCCATCTGAGGGGAGACAATTTAAAAGGAGCTTGAACCAGGGGAAATTGCATCACCATTTGTGCTCCTAATTGGTGCTTTTTGTCAATTATGCTAATTTGCTAAACTTATAAAACTGTATTCTTCCTGTGCGGCAGGAGAGGCGCAGTTTGTGCACATTTTCCATATCTGCTCCTGGAGGCCTCCAATAAAGACCAGCATTTATATTGCCTCCTATACTAATATTATCTTGAAAGTGTGTAGTTTTATTTCTAGGTTCTTTAAGGCATCAGTTTAGTTGACAAGGTGGTGGTCGGTCACAGGTTGGGCTTGATGACCACAAAGGTCTTTTCCAACCTAGTTAATTCTGTGATTCTGTGATAATTAATAAGAAAAAAAAAAGTTATTGCGCAGTTGCAATTGCATCTAAAGAAGAGCAGGGTGAGAATATGTGAGAAGAATAATTCTGCAGTCACCAAGGTCAGTGGAGAAGGAGGGGGAGAAAGTGCTCCAGGCACCAGAGCAGAAATTCTTCTGTAGCTTGTAGTGAAGACCACGATGAAGCAGGCTGTCCCCCTGCAGCACATTGAGATCCACAGGGATGCAGAGATACACCTGCAACCTGTGGATGAGTCCCACGCCAGAGCAGATAGATGCCTGAAAGGAGGCTCTAATCCAGTGGGAGGCCCATGGAGAGAGAAGCTCATGCTGGAGCAGCCTGTCCTTGAAGGATTGCACCCTGTGGAAGAATGACCCATGCTGCAGCAGTTTGGGGAGGACTGTTGCCCATGGGATGTACTCATGTTGCAGCAGTTTGCCGAGAAGTGTTGTTCATGAAATGGACTCACACTGGAAAACTTCATGGAGAATTGTCTCCTGTGGGAGGGACACCACACTGGAGCAGGGGAAGAACTCCTGTCCCTGAGTAGTGGGAAAAACAATGTGCGATAAACTGACCATAACCCCCATTCCCTGTCTCCCTGTGCCACTGGGGAAGGAGGTAGAGCTAGGAAGGAGGGAGGGGTGGGGGGGAAGGTGGGTTTTTTTAAAGATCTTGTTGCCATGGGATTGATGCTTTCAGCTGACAGTAAACATCTTGCTGTGGAAGCAGATGTGGGGAGAGAAGCTGTAATTTCCAACCAACAGACACTTCACAAACTATAAAAGCTACACTATACTTTCACAAAGCAGAAGTCTTCTGCAAATTCCTCGGAATGTGTGGGGTCTTTTCCCCAAAGTCAGGATGCCTACTTTGTGGTTACTCTCCCGGAGGCTGAGTGAAAGGACTCTATGTGTACCCTATCATCAATTGGTGGTAAGTTACATGGGCTCCTAACCTACAATATCTCTTTGCTGGCTATAATATAGGTACCTTTTATGTTGTGCACTGTTTTATGTAATCTACTTGTAGTTCTTTGGTTTATCTTGTATAGTAAGTAACTCTGTTTAAGGCCTTTTGTCTGTTAATCTCCTGCCTATTCAATAAATAACTCATTTTATAATAGACCTGATCTGCCATTCTTGAGAACTTGCGAGCCAGAGCGATTTAGGTGCAGGTCACCTGAATAAAGCTGCTGCTAAAAATCTGAACCTAAGGCAGGGCTGGTCTAAAGTTTTCACTCGATCCATAATAGGCTATCATGGAAATGAGTCCTGTTGTCCAACTCCATGTCACCACAGGACTTGTGTTGCCACATTATATCACAGTACAAGCTGCCTTGTACTGAGCAAATTAATTCAGTTACCCTGCCGGCTCCATAAACCAGACCCTGTGTTGACTGACAGGGGCCTCACCCAATAACATCCTTCCCAAGGATCAAGCATATCACCAGTCCAGGACCTGGGGGGCGTAAAGATCAGACCAATGAGCTGTCTAGACCCGGGAGTTTTGAACTGTCTATAAAAGTAAGCTCCAAACAATAAAACACACTGTTTGCTGATGACCAACTGGTGTTTAGTTGTGTGTCTGTCTCCGACGCTCGACCACCGCGGTAACAGACTTTCTTTTCAAGGTCCAAGATGGCGTTCCAGGCAGTGGTGTGAGGCACAGGGTACGACTCCAGCCATCCAGTTTCCACCATTGTAAATACGTAGCACTTGCCTTGGTGGGTTTGCAGCAGTGTGTTGCAGACATCTTTCATGAAAAATCCTTTCTTAGGATTTTTCCTTGTGAGAAGCTGCAGTTTCAGCAACCAAAGTAAACAATGGTTATCTGCTGCTGTGGAATGCAACGGGTCGACCCGTGATTGGTCTCCTGTGGGTGTTTGGATTTCTTGACCACTCATGGCAGAGCTGGCTCTTGCTCTCTGTCTGAGACACAGATCTTTGTTATTCATTCTTTTTCTATTCTTAGCTTAGCTAGCTGCTGAAGAAACCTTTCCTTTCTATTGCTTTTTAGTATAGTCTTAATGTAACATATATCATAAAATAATAAATCAAGCCTTCTGATCATGGAGTCAACATTCTCGTCTCTTCTTCATCCTGAAAACCCTTGTGACCACAGTCACAGCAGTGTGATGTGATCCATCAGCCAGGCCTCCCCATGTTTATATTTTGACCATCATCTCTCATACCACAGGGACTTTACCCGCTTTTCCTGCTTGATTGCAGCATGTTTCACAGTTATGGATAACCTGGGACATATGTTCATGGTTAAGTCCACCCCTCTATCATGAGCCCATTGGTATGTTGCATCCCTTCCCTGATGACTTCAGGCATCATATACCCACCAAGACAGTAATAATTCACCCTTGTGTTGCCAGTCCAAATCTACCTGAGACACTTTAAACTTGGCAGCTGGATCCACCTGTCCGTTGTTGTGATATTATTCAGTAACCTGACTCTTAGACATATGTGCATTAAGGTGACACACTTTTACAGCCAACTTCTCTACCCAGGCAGCGATGTCTTGCCCCACTTTGGCAGCCCAGATGGGTTTCCTTCTTCACTGCCAATTGTTCTTTTTCCATCAGTCTAGCCATGCTCACAGAGCATTTGCTACCATCCATGAGTCAGTGTAGAGGGAAAGCACTGGCCATTTCTCTCGTTCAGCCATATCTAAAGCCAGATGGAAAGCTTTCAGCTCTGCAACTTGACTCTATCCACCTTGTCCCTCAATAGCTTCTGCAACTCAACACGTAGGACTCGATACAGGAGATTTCCATTTTCGATGCATCCATGTGATTCTCCAAGAACACACAAATTTTACAATTTCACAAATTTTAAAATAACTAAGAGGATCCAACAAGCTAAACATATTTCTGCCTGTTCCACTAAATGAGTCACAGCAGATGTACATGCTGGTGAAAAAAGTAAGATATCTGGGGCTTTTCCACAGAATGCTGTTGTCAGCTCTCCCTCCTGCAGTGTCTATGCCCAGTGCTCCCTGGATGCAGGGTATTTCAGATCACATTCTCCCAACAGCAAGGGCTTTAAAACAAATGAGACTTTATGTATTATAAAATACTCTCATGTGTGGCAGGACTTCTCCCTACCACAAAAAAGCTTATCTGTTATGTTAATCAGGTGGTGTGATAGTTCCAGGCATTCTTCCCCTCACATGAATGGTTGAGATAACCCAGGCCCGATAGGCATCTGCTAAAGGAGTTATCTCTGACTCCAGAGGGGTGAAATCCCTGCTGACAAGGAACAGCTTGCCTTGAGAACAAGATGTAGGTAGATAGATAAGCTGAATTTCTCACTGATAGACACTTCACAAAGTATAAAAGTGTCGTGGTTTGAAAGAGAGGTGTCTGCCGAGGGAAACAGGAACATCCCTTGGAATGGAAAATTTTACCCACTTCTCTCCAAATTATTATAACTGAAATTAAGGGGCTTTCAGGCAAAGATGTAGGGAAAAGGAATAACAGTTGTTTACTAGCATGTATATGTACAACAAGACAAACAAACCACAACAACGGCAGCAAAAACAAACAAAACCAGAAACCCAGCATCAGCCTTTTCTCGGCTGTCAGGCACTTTCCCCTTTAGTGTAGTCACAGTCGCAGCCAGCAGGGGTGCTGTTGGCTCCCAGCTGGGCAGGTGCGATGATTCCCTCGCAGCTGCAGGGGGCGCTGTGGCACAAGCTCTGCTGCCTTGCCCATGCCGTTAAATGGCAGGAGAGATAGACAAGGGGCTTCCTTTACAATCTCAAAGGGGTTGCCGATCTTGGTGCCTCTCCGTATGGCGAAATGGGCTGTAGCAGGAACCTCAGAGAGGCAGCTGGAATGGCAGAGGTGGCCACAGCCACACACCCAGGGTAGCAAGGAGTAGCAGAAACTCCTGTAGCAAGAGCCTCAGGGTGTCCTGGCAGGCACGGGGTGTTGAGTTACAGTGTAGCAAAAAAACTGGATCAGTGGCAGAAAAACAGCAGGGCTGGGCAGCAGCAGCTGGGCTCCTGAATGCATCCCCGAGAGGCTCCCTCAGAGGGGAAAGGGGCTTGGGGTCCCGGGTTTTCCCCTGAGGCACCCAAGCAGATGGTGAGGGTCCTTTTCACTAAGGTAGGGTGTTAATAAGGTCCCAGTTCAACAGCTGCTCTTATGAGCAAAGGCTCACCCATGATAGAAGCAGTGGAAAGACAAAAGCTCCACAGGGGCAGTGAATCCTCAGGGCAGCAATGGTCTGTTCCCCTTGGATCCTGAGAGAGAGAGAGAGAGAGAGAGAAGAGAGAGCGGAGGCCCAGCCCCTTGAGCCCCAGAAAAAATCTCTGCTCTTACAAAAGAAAGCCCCTCAGCTACAAGAGTGCAGCTGCACCCTTCCCCATACATTGGCGACTTCAAGTACCAGTCCTTATTGTCTCTTAGCAACAAATGAGACAAAATTTCCTTAGAGAAAGGAAAAAAAAGAAAAAATCCAAACTTTCAACAAAAAGCTACACAAATGTTCAGGGCAGCAGAAGTCCTACACACAGCCTGGAAACCTGTGGGGCTTTTCCCTGAAGTTTGGATGTGAATTTTGTGGTTACTTTTCCAGGAACTGAGGGAAAGGACTCTATGTGTACTCCATCATCAGTTTGGTAGTAAGTTACATTGAGTCCTAATCTATACTTTTTCTGTTCTAGCTGTAATATAGGTACCTTTTATTGTGCACTGTATTTTTTATCTACTAGTAGTTCTTTTTGTTTTATCCTGTTTAGTAAGTAGTCTGTTTAAAGTCTTATGTCTGGTAATCTTGTGTCTATTCAATAAATAATTCATTTTGAAATAGACCTAATTGGCCATTCTTAAGAACTTGTGAGCGAGAACCATTTGGAGTGCAGGCCACCTCAAACAGAGCTACTGCCAGAAAACTGAGTCAAAGGCAGGACTTGTCTAAGCTCTTGTCTTCATTTGTAACAATACGCTATAGCCATGTGATGAAAACTACATTCCATATAACTTGCTGTATTCATATCTGCTTTAACACAGCTCTACCCTCAGCAGGTACTGGTAGCATGTACAGTAAGATCCACCTACAGAATGGAGGTGCTTAGATCAAACCTTAAGCTTAGATACATGTTATAGATACATATTATAAGATTGGCTTTTCGCAAATATTAAAATGGATTTTATATGTGTAATGTTAAAGTAACTTTGTTATGAAGATATAGTTTGTATTTCTACTGTTAATTAAGCTCAGACATAGTAGTGAAATAGCTATGATTGTGTTAAAATGCCTGCTTTGATGGGATAACATCCAATGAACACAGGATGAGGACACCTGCTACAGATATGCCTACTATCAGCACTCACCATCTGAAGAAAGCATGGACCAAGGCCCAAACTGGAAGTGATAAGGAGAAGGAGCCAAAACCACAGCCAAGAAACATGTATACTCTAAAAAGGCAGACCTGAGGACCATGTAAAATAGTTCCTGGAAAATGTAAAGCAGTTTATGGATATGCATATGGGTCTATGAATATGCAATAGGCTGATGTAATGGAAAAGGTATTTAAGGGGTAGCCCCAAAGGTAACAGTGTGGTCTTGGCTCAGTGCCAAGATGCACCCGGCCTTAATAACCTTTGCTCTATGGTCCTTATCTCCTATTGTCCTTTATTAAACTTTTTAAATTTTCACAGGAGACTGAACATGTTTTTCACAATGCACAATACTGTTACATTTAGAACAGTAACTGACTAACTTGCATCTTCCCAGTAATATTCTGCAGAGAGGAGGATTTTGTTTATTATATCTATGCAGCACAATTTGGTCTCAGTGTTCAAACTCAGTTATGAGAAGTTCCTCCTGCGTTATCAGCTGGCCATGGTCTTTTTAAGGTTCAGCACCTCTCTGCCATACAAATCACCTCTGCAGGATCAGCTACATGTCCCAAGATGGATGTCTTTGCTCTGAAGTAGTTTATTTTATACACCTGTCAAGTTAAAAACTTTCTGCAAGATACCCTGAAGCAGGAGCAGATTGTCTCTAGAGTTATGTTCTTCAGGAGTTAGCATTGCCTGGCATGTCAGCTAACACTGGGGCAATTTTATGCCTGAGGTGCTCTTGTCCTCCTTTCTGTCCAAGGCTCCGACAATCTTCCTACCTCCAGACTGGCCATGGTGCTGCATCATCATGGCAGAGGCTTTCAGCTCATCAGCCAGAAGAAACTGAGGGTTTTCTGAGGCCACTATTCAGGTTCTTCCTGAGCTTATCTCTGAGTCCAAGGGATAAAAGAGAAGACTTTTTTAAAGTCAGAGTAAAATGCTTGCAGATAGCACAGTTGTGGTAGCAGACTCCAGATGATGGAGATGCAAGGATAACTCTAAGCCATTCTGATACCAAAAGGGTTAATTAAAATTTTACTGTGCCTGTGAACTTTTAGCAGAAAAACAAGGCATGCAAAAACTGCTTTCCCAGAAAGGACAGTAGGAAGATAAGAAGGCATCTGGCTCAAGAATATACTGATAGACAAAACAAGAACCGAATCTGGGAACTCGGAGTAGATTTTATGGTAATGTGTAAATTGTAATATGCATGTAACCACTGTATATAGGCAGCACGCTTGTAAAATCATGTACCTGTGTAAGATTAGGAGTATCCCCCATTGGACCTCAAGCTTGAATAAATGATGCCCTCTTGAACACAACATTAGTGTTGTCTTATTCCGATATTTCGGAGATTTGGTGACAGTAATTGGCACCCCAGATGGGACCTCAGCCTTGGGCCTTGGCATATCCATGGTGAATAGTCCAGCTGGCTCCAAGGGATTCTTGGGGAGACTGTAACTTCTGACCATCCGGACCTTGGGGCAAGATCTCTGGGTAAGTAAAGGCATAATTTAAATTATTTATCTTGGGGTTATTGACAAGGGGTATGAATCCCCACATGGAGTTACTGGTAAGGGGGTTCAATTCCCCCAGAAAAGGGTTTGAAACCCTGGGTAAGCTTATCAATGGGGGGGGGGGGAATTCCCTCCCCTTAGGGAGTACTGAAAAAGTATTAGGGGTTCAAGACCCCTGGAGAAGAAAAAAAAAAAAAAATTGAGGTCCAAGTTCCCTGGTAATATCAGAAGTTGCCCCCAGGAGGTAACATAAAACTGAGCTCGTAGTTTTGCTGTCCCACAGTGTGCTGCTGCAATCTTGACTTGGGCAGAGAGAAAAAACACCAGGCTCAGTATACAACTGGAGCCTGTTCCCAGCCTAGGCAGGAGTCTCTTTTGTCATTAAATGTGTTCAATTCCTTTGCATTCTTGAACTGTGAGGGTGTTTGTGTGAGAGTGGTGTGTTAATTTGAGTCTTCGGGGCATATGACTGTGGGCATGCCCGTGATATAAATATTTGTTTACCGAGAGAGTGTTGACTGAATGTTTTCTGGGGTTTTGGACTATTGTTGGATGTTGCTTTATTTTTGTGTGTGCAGTCAAAATCGTGTTTGTGGGTGAAGTCATGTTTGTGGACTTGGGAGCATCCGCTTGTGTTGGTCTTAGTGATTGCAGGTTTGGTGGTCCCCCTTCTCTCCCCCCTTCCCCGTAACAAATCTGTGAACCCCATTACGCCATTTTGAAGTATTAGCTTGTGTACTTGTAATTATTGAATATGGGGGAGGTTTCTTCTAAAACTGAGGCATGATATTCCAAATTCTCCATTGCATGTATATTGAACCACTGAAAAATGATAGGAGGAGACCCACTAAGTAAACCTAAACCTAAACTAATCCAGTATTGTAATCAGTGGTGGCCAGTATATAAACTTGACCACCAAGCTAAATGACCAGAAAATGTACCCTAAATCACAACACCATTTTACAATTGATACTGTTTTATAGAAGAAAGGGTAAGCAGAAAGAGAATGAGCAGGAGATAAGAATGAGAGAGTAGGAAGAGGGTAAGCAGAAAGTAAAAAGCAGAAAGAAGATGAACAGGAGAGGGGTAAACAAGGTGATAGCTATCAAGGAGATGGAAAAAGAAAGGGAGGAAAGAAAAGTAGCTGGAAAGATGAAGTGATGCAATGCTAATAGTCGCCCTGCAGAGGGCGGCATCTAAGTGCAGAGCAGGGAGAGGTCCTGCCCTGGGAGGATTGAAGCCAAATCAGCATGCATATTGTAAAGGTTTTGGGCACTGAAAACACAAATATCCCTGTAAGTTGAAGGGGGGCATCCCCTAGTTACCATAGAGCTAGGGAAAGAGAAAACTGACTTTTAATAGACACTGAAGCTTCTTACTCAGTATTAAATACAAACCAAGGAAAAGTAGGCTAAGAAACTGTAAATGTTGGTGCAACAGGGAAAGCCGAAAAACAACCCCATTATTTTTAAATATGGCAAAAGATGAATAGCACATCAATTTTTATATATGCCGGAGTGTTTGATTCCTCTTTTGGGAAGAGACCTGGTCTCAGATTATATTTAAAGATGGAGAAGTACATTTATTTGTATATAAGACTAAAAAACTATTGAGGCAAGAATTTTTATGTTGCAGGGAATACCAGAACTAGACAATTCTGGAGGAATACTGAAAGCCATAGAAAATGCAGTAACACCCTTGGTTTGGGCCAGAGGAACTCCAGGACATTCCCGATGAGCTCAGCCTGTAAGCGTTACCCTAAAATCTGGATCGAAACTGGTAAGGCAGAAACAATATATTCTAAAATTAGAAGCTAGATGGGGAATAGAGAGTTTAATAGAGAACTTCAGGGAATTTGGATTAGTGATAGAATGTGAATCAGAATATAACACTCCCATTTTGCCAGTTAAAAAGCCTGAGAGAGACAAATACAGATTAGTACAAGACCTACAAGCAATTAATAAATAGTTCAGGATATCCACTCTGTTGTAGCCAATCTTTATACCTCGGTAACAACCCTTATGGAATATCATCAATGGTTTAAAGTAATAGATTTGAAGGATGCCTTCTTTTGCATACCTCTTGATGAGCAAAGTTAGAGCATTTTTGCCTTTGAATGGGAAAATCCCCAAACCAGATGAAAGACTCAGCTTACCTGGACTATATTACCACAAGGATTTAAAAATAGACCAACATTTTTTGGGAATCAATTGGCAAAAAAATTAGAGACCTGGAAGAAGGGTTGGTCCTGCAGTATATGGATGACATCTTACTAGCAACTGAAACTAACGAAAACTGTATGGAATTGACTATGACTCTTTAAATATCCTAGGCCAAGGAGGCTACAAAGTATCTCAGAAAAAAGTTTAAATCATGAGGAAGCACGTTACCTACCTAGGGTTTGAAATTATTCCCGAACAACAGAAATGGGAAACAGACAGAAAAGAAGCCATCTGCCAGGTACCCCAACCTGCGACTGCCCTAGATTTCAGAGCATTCTTGGGTGGGATGGTGTAGATTGTGGGTCTCAAACTAAAGAGGCCCTGGAAGGCCTGAGAGTGAACACGCAATCTGTAACTTAAAGATGGCCCTGATGTCCAACAAAGCCTTTTGAGCTTTTTGTGCATGAATGACAGCACCTAGCCCTTGGAGTTCTGGCTCAGAAGGTAGAAGATTTCAAGAGGCCAGAAGAGTACTTTTCAAAACAACTCAACAACATTAGCCAGCAAGGGCCTGGATGCCTGCAAGCT
The DNA here is from genome assembly GCF_023055355.1 of Agelaius tricolor. Taxonomy (NCBI): domain Eukaryota; kingdom Metazoa; phylum Chordata; class Aves; order Passeriformes; family Icteridae; genus Agelaius; species Agelaius tricolor. Next base: position 8,585,450 of record NW_027269281.1, read on the forward strand.
GTAGCAGCAACTGTTCTCCTCATCTAAGAGGCCAGGAAATTGACTTTGGGACAAAAGATAATAGTATATGCTTTGCACATAGTAACCACTGTATTAGGCCAAAAAGGGGAGGCACTGGCTTTCCCTGAGCTGTATGCTGAAATATCTGTTTTAATGGAGCAAGAAGATGTGGAGTTGAAAGTAACCCCAGTGGTAAATCCAACCCAATTCCTAAATACCCCGATGCAAGAAGAGTGGCTAACCTATGATTGCTTACAGATGTAAGTTGACTAGACCTACAAGATGCAACCATTAAAGATCCAGAGATAGATGGAAGTAGCTTGGTGCAAGATGGAAAATAAAGACCTGGCTATGCAGTAGTCATGGCAACCAAGATAATAGAAACTGCACCCCTGCCCACAGACACCTCAGCACAAAGGACAGAGCTCATAGCTCCGCAAAGATCCCTGGAATCGGCAGCAGGAAAAAGAGTAAGCATATGGACCGACTCAAAATATTATTTTAGCATTGTTTATGCCCATGGAGCTATATGGAAAGAGGTTTATTAACAGCACAGGGATCTCCAATTAAATATAAACAAGGAATATTTCCCTTCTCAATGCTATCCAACTGCCTAGAGAAGTGGCTGTACTACACTGCAAAGTACACCAACGTGGGGTTTCCGGAATTCATGTAGGAAATAGACTTGCAGATAAAGCTGCACGAAAGGTTGTGCAACAAGGCATCCTGGCATTATTACCTGAGAAGACTATTTCACTCCCAGAAGTTAGCCCTGGATATAGTCAAGCAGATTTAAAATTAGCTACTTATCTAAAAATCCAGAAAAAAGAGGGTGGATGACTAGTGATTCCCAACAATCAGGTTATAGTCCCACAACTGATATTACAAATTGTAAGGAAGAAACACCAGCAAACTCACTGGGGAATCAATGGTATGGCGATTGGTCTATGGACTTAGATACTCAGTGTCTATATGACAAAAATTGTCAAGTCTGTTACAGAAAAATGTCCAATATGTCTTAAAAGAGGAAACATTCCCAGAGATTACTGGTAAATTGATTTTTCTGAGTTACTGCACCAACAAGGATAGAGGTATATCCTAGCGTTAGTGGCTTTTCTGGGTGGCCAGAAGCTTTTGCCTGCTGCACCAACAAGACTAGAAAAGTCACCAAGGTACTCTTCAAAAAAATCATACCCAGGTTTGGAGTGCCTATAGGTATGTCATCTGATAGAGGACCTCATTTTGTATCTGAAGTGTTACAGCAGCTTAGGGAGTAGTTCGGTATTAGTTGGGATTTGCATACTCCATGGAGACTGCAATCTAGCAGAAGGGTTGAGTGAATGAATCAAACTTAAAGACACAAATTAGTAAAACGTGTAAGGAAACTTGTTTGAAATGGCCACAGGTGTTACCACTAGCTTTGTTATGAATTAGAATGCAACCTCGAACTAACCTGAAGGTGAGACCATATGAGTTGATGTTTGGGAGACCATATTCTGTTGCAACTTTCCCTGAATCCAACCCTGTATCTGAAGAACAAATTTGGAATCACGAAACAGAGCAATATTTAGTTTTGTTAGGGAAATCCTAGAATGAATAAAAAAGTTTGTCATTCTCTCAGAACTTCTTACCCCAGATAGCCTAGTTCGTTCATTTCAGCCCGAGGATCAAGTATACATCAAGACCTGGAATTTGGAACCACTTCAGGAGCGGTAGAAAGAACTTTATGTAGTTCTGTTAACTACAAGAACAGCATTGAAATTAAAAGGACTTAGCTCTTGGATTCACTGCACCTGAATTAAGATGGCTCTCGACTCAGAGTGGACAGTGGAAAACACCGGACCTCTGTGGCTGAAAATTTCAAAGATATCTGTAGACGACTAGTGAAATGTATAGGCTAATGTTTATGGGAATATTTTTTATCTTTAAGTGCAGGTGTGGAAGAAAATTTAATATTGTCTTTAATCCAAGGGTTTGGTAAAATGCACTATCTGTCCATCATTACAGCCTGCCTCCCTATCCCTGGTTCAGCAGCAGAACCTATTCCTTGGGGAATTATCCCTATAGATCTGTCAATGGTAATTCAATAAGACAATCTAAGGCAATAGCAAAAGCAAGCAATGCACACTATTTGGATGACAGAGTTGTAGGTGATGGGGAGATGGCCTTCTTGAGGATCCAATAGCTTGGAGGCCAGGAGATAATAGAATTATTTTTGGAAAGGAAAAAGGTAAGGATGGCCCAACAGGGTCTCATAGTCTTGACCGACATTTTGTGGAATCCACCTTAGCAGCCTCAGGAAGCCAAGCAGCCAGGCTTTTAGATTTATGTGTTACTAAGAATTACACCCAAAATGTTTCAGACTGGCCAGAATGTCAAACCCTCCAAAGCAAGCCTCGTACTTGGAGAAAGCCCTTAGAAGGATGATGGAAATACTTATGAAAGGTAAAATGATGTCTGAATTGGGGAATCACACCTATGTATAATTAAGTGAAAATCAATGGAGGAGAAAAACAAAACCATGAAAGTTGTTCCAGCACCATAAGCTGAATGGCCAAATTAGTTCAAAATTGTAATAATAAACCTTTAGATTGTGTTAAATCTTTGAAAATTCCTTCCCCAGGTTACACTGTTTGGGCTACTTCGGATGGATACTGGACCACTCACCTCATGCTTGACCCAACCACCATGCAAGTTGCCTTACATTTATTAACCTTATGTCCAGCTTGGAAAAGAAGCCCCATAAAAGCCCAATACTGGAATAAGGTAAAATAAGACAGAAATGGATGGACAGGGCCTTCAGCTTCTACACAGTTTGAATGGGCTCTACAGAGTTTTCTCTTACCAGGAATGTACTAGTTTGAAAGCAAAACAGTGAGAAATTCCAAGTCAGAACTACAGTTTAATAGGAAAATTAAAATACAGGCAGAAAACACTGGCTTAAACCAACAGAGTCAGGATACAACCTGACACCCTGTTTGTCAGGGTTGTGGTAGCAGTTCGATTAAATGGTGGCTGCAGTCCTGATGGAGTGGTTTTGTTGAAGTAGTGATCCTGTCTGGTCTTCAACTGCAGGTCCAGTGACAGCTCTTGTTCTCTGGGAATCCAGTAGGTAGTGCTGCTCGTGCTGTTCCAAACCTCATATTGTATCCAGGTGGGAATGCTTGGTTCCTCCCCCTGGGTGGAGCATCTCACAATGGGATTATGTAATTTAATGAGTCATACAGTGAGATCTTGATGGCCCATTAATGGAGATAGCTCCCCCAGAGGGAGTTATCAGGGATGAGTCATGGAGAGAAAGAACACTGCCCCACCTGTTTTAACAGCTTATGAAGATGGTAATAGAATACATAGTTTTGGTTACATCTTACATTGTAACCTAAGACAAGGAGCCATGGCTCTAGAAAACAGAATTTTGTTAGATAATATAACTAGGCGAGTAAGGAAACTATCTGAAGCCACAATAAGGGGATTTCAAATTATGAATAAGCAAATATGGGAAAATACTAAACTCACATTACAAAATAGACTGGCCTTAGACCTATTGCTGACCAAAGAACAAGGGTTTTGTGGGTATTTAAAATTAGATAGAGAACATATAGGCGTGTGCCCCCTGTTGACAGAGTGACAAAACTATCCTTTGTCCCCTCAAAAAGGAAAGAAGCCCAGAAGTTTCTCTCCTCGATTAGGTGGAAAAGACACCTCATAGGCCTAGGGGACTTCACCCTAAACTTAAGGATAACTAATTGGACAGAAGCAAAAAAGTCCCGCCTGGGCAATTTAGTAGAAAAAGAATTGAACAAAGAAACTAATTGCTTTTGTGAGGTGCTTTACCAGGGGCAGGAGGGCCTTTTGCACCTGGATAGGTTTTTCTCTGTAAAGAGTTTGTTATTTTGCCTTTTATTAAACCTTTTTGTTTCCAACACTGCAACAGAAGCCATCCTGCTGATTTTTATGCCTCCAAGGGTAGCTGAGCTATCTTGGGTGTGTTATAGGCCTCCGAGAGCTTATTAGACCTGGCTCGAGGAGGCTACTATATCAAGAACACTGTTGTGTACACATCCCAAATGTAAAACAAGATCCCCAAAAACAACTTAACAAAACGTGGCAAATTGTTGAAGATAGAAATGCTATCTAAAAGGCCTCTGAAACAAATTGGCTCAATAAAATTCTTCAAGGAATAGGGAGATGGCCCCTGAGAGGATGGTTGGCTGGAATACTGAAAACCATCATAACTGCAATTGTAGTAATTATTGTAGTAATTACTGGTTGTTAGTTGTGTTTGTAAAATAACTGATGGGGGTGTCATGAGAATGTATATGACTATAGATAGAAATTGAATTGAAAATTATCAAATGGCCTTGAGGAATTTGAAAAGTTTCAAAGGGGATAATTGATACCAAAAGAGTTAATTTAATTTTTACTGCACTTGTGAGCTTTTAGCAGAAAAATAAGGCATGCAAAAACTGCTTTCCAACAAGGACTGTTGGGAGATAAGAAGACATGTGTCTCAACAATACAGTAATAGACAAAACAAAGGACTGAATCTGGGAACTTGGTGTGGGATTTATGGTAATGGGTAAATTGTAATGAGTATGTAGCGACTGTATATAAGTAACACACTTTTAGAATCACGTGTCCGCATAAGGTTAGGAGTACCTCCCATTGGATCTCAGGCCTAAATAAATGATGCCTTCTTTAACACCAAATTAGTGTTAAGGAGTCTTATTCCAATATTTCAGAGATTTGGTGACAAGTTCAGCAGTTTTAAGATAAATCAAATTTTTGGCCCTATTTTTTAAGCAGACACTTGTGCCTTTCTTTCCATGCTGCCTCCCCTGTAGAGTTATCTACAAAACACATCCTTTAGGACTCACATAAAACTCAAGTCAAATAAGTGAGCATCAAAAGAATCTCCCGTCCGGATTAATTTTCATAAGTAACCTCACTGGAAGCAACTTGAATACATTAGTAGGTGAAGACATATAACCATGAGGCAATACAACCTCTGCATGACTTGCACGCACCCTTGCATAACTTAGAGGCACATCTCTTCTATGTGGCTGAAAAGGTTCAGTGCTCTGAGGCACTCACTGCTATCTGAGTTACTGTAGCACAGCTGAAAGATAACTTCACTTTGCTTTAAAGAAGTTACCTGAGGTATATTTTCATCAGAAAAGCATGAAGCTTACTGAAGGCTAATTTACCTGCCTTCTGGGACAGATCTCACAGTCCTGTTGGGCTCCATGATAGGATGCAGGAACAGACATTTTTATTTTAACAATAAATTCAGGCATCTCTACACTATGATGGAGTTGTTGATGTGGTTACAGCACAAATGCACCTTCGGATGTTCCTGAGAATGGAGAACAGTACTGCACACTCACTAATTTTCCCACACAGTTGTAACAGCCATTACCACTGTGAAGCCAGGGACTACCTATGTAATACCCTGTTCCATACTGGACAGGAGGTACCTTCCGTGAAAGCGACTTAGAAACCGATTAAAAGATAACGGTATGTTGCTCATAAGCAGAGAGTTACATCCCATGCCAGTTAGCTGAAAAATGCAGCCAAGTCATTTAATTGTAAAACACAAACATTGCTATAGAAATATTTTCTATTTCTGGTACAGACACATTCATATATTTCTGGTCTATATAAAAGGAAAACTGTGGCATTCACATTCTCTGAACAGAGAGAGACAATCCTCTCTCAGGGTTTTTCCTGGAGAAGCAGAGAAAAGAATGATCAAAACAATTCTTATCTCTTGCTGCTCCTGTGTTTGTGCGCAAGTGGAATGTATTCTGGAGATTGTTAACCTGAGGTGACCAATGGCATCCACGTGTGTGTGTCAGGACTGTCAGCTGACAGTCACAAGTTTTCAGTAGTAGTAAGTAGTAGTTAGAAGAAGTTAGAAGTAAGTATGATGTAGTATAGTATGTATCTCTTTAATATAGTATAATGTAATATAATATCGTTTTAATAAAGCGAACATTCAGCATTCCAAGGCCGTGGAGTCAGATGACAATCATTTCCCTTCGTTGGGGGATCGCCTGATTTTACAATAGAAAACCATTCCAAAACTGTCGGTCCTACATTAATGCAGCTTGCAACATCTGTCTGTATAACCAGGAAGAGTGGTGATTATTCAGGGAGAACAGACATGACACTGATATACCAAAAGGTTCTTTCTTGCCTAAGATGGCTGCTGACTACCAACTGACTGAGGTGAGAACAACCAGATGGTATGAAGACAAAAATTAATGCTGTAATATCCTATTAGAGATTGTCTGTGGGACATAAGTGTCTAGCACTCTGGAGTTGTGATTTGGTTTGCTTGGCAAGACGGACCCACAGCTGGCCAAGACTGAACCAATCAGCAATGGTAGTAACACCTCTGCTATAACATATTTAAGAAGGGAAAAAAAGTTATTACCTAGATGTGGAGAAGCCCCACACCAGAGCAGGTGGATGCCCAAAAGAAGGCTGTGACCCCATGGGAAGCCCTTGCTGGAGCAGGCTTCTGGCAGGGACCCATGAACCCGTGGAGAGAGTAGCCCAGGCTAGAGCAGGTTGCTTGGTAGGACTTGCAATCCTGTGGGGGAGCCATGTTGGAGCAGGCTATTCTTGAAGGATTGCACCCTGTGGAAGGGACTAATGCTGGAGCAGTTCATTAAGAACTGTAGCCCACGGGAAAGACTCAGGATGAAGAAATCTGTGGAGAACTGTCTCTAGAAGGTGGGACCCCATACTGGAGCAGGGGAAGGACATCTTCATTAACAACTTGGACGCAGGACTCAAAGGAATACTAAGTAAGTTTGCTGTCTACTCCCTCGAGGGCAAAGAGGCCCTGTAGAGAGACCTCAACAAATCACCAACCATATGAAGTTGAGCAAGGGCAAGTTCTGGATTCTGCACCTGGGATGAAGCAACCCTGGATGTGTGTACAGACTGAGCAACAAGAGGCTGGAAAGCAGCACTGGGGAAAGGAACCTGGGGGTCCTGGTTAATGGCAAGTTGAATATGAGTCAGTAGTGTCCCAGCAGCCAGGAGGGCCAACTGTGTCCTTGGGTGCATCAAGCACAGTTTCACCTCCCTGTCAAAGGAGGTGATTGTCCAGCTCTACTCTGCACTGGTGTGTCCTCATCTTGAGTACTGTGTACAGTTCTGGGCATGGCAATATAAAAAAAACATTAATCTATTGGAGAGCATCCAAAGGAAGGTCACAAGGATGGTGAAGGGTCTGGAGGGGAAGCTTTATGAGGAATGGCTGAGGGCACTTGGTTTCTTCAGCATGGAAAAGAGGTGATGGAGGGGAGACCTCATTACAGTCCTCAACTTCCTCATGAGGGGAAGCAGAGATGCAGGTACTGATCTCTTCACTCTTGTGGCCACTAACAGGATTCGAGGAAATGGCATGAAATTGTGACAGGGGAGGTTTATGTTGGTGTCATGGTTCTGTAAACCCCCCGCCCCCGAGACTCCAAAACCACATGCCGCTCACTCACTTCCCATCCCCTCCTTGTCCACTTGTGGGTGGCTGAAGAGGAGAGTTAGAGGCACAAATGGCAAAAATCACAGGCTGAGATAAGACCAATTTACTGCAAGCAGCCATGAGACAAGAAAAATTAACAGCAACAGCAACAATATTAATTAAAAAACATATAAGACAAAGGAACGATTTACACATAAAATAATACCAAACTGTTTCTCCCACTATGCTTTCTCCCACTGGAAGGGAATGCCCCCCTCTCCCAGAAGCAAGTCTCCCTTACTTCCATCCCCGAGCGATGACATGAGGTGGTATACAATAACAACCTATACACACTCACGTGGCTGCAAGCTACACCCCCTCACAGCTACTGCAAAAATAATTTACTCTCTCCTAGTCAAAACCAGGACAGTTGGATATAAGGAAAAGGTTTTTTACCCAGAGGGTGGATGAGCCCTGGAACAGGCTCCCCAGGGAAGTGGTCAAAGCACCAAGCCTGACTGAGTACAAGAAGCATTTCGACAACATTTTCAGGCACATGATGGGATTTTTGGAGTGTTGTATGCAGGGCCAAGAGTTGGACTCGATGATCCTGATTGGTCCTTTGAAACACAGTATATTTTATGATTCTATGACTCCTGTCCCTGAGCAGTGGCAGGAACAACATGTGATGAAATGACCATAACCCACATTTCCTGTCTCTCTGTGCCACTGGGGGGAGGAAGTAAGGCCCAGGAAAGAGGGATGGGTGAGGGGAAGGTGTTTTTAAGATTTGGTTTACTTCTCATTATTCTGCTCTTATTTTGTTTGGTAATGAACTCAATTAATTTCCCCAAATTGAGTCTGTTTTGACTGTGATGGTAATCCACAAATGATCTCTCTTGGTCCTTATCTCAACTCCTAAGCCTTTCATAATTTTTTTTCTCCCCTGTCCAGTTGCAGAGAGGGGTGATAGAGAGGCTTTGGTGGGTACCTGGCATCCAGCCAGGGTCAACCTACCACAAGCTGCAAGGTTCCCTACATTAAATAAAGTCTAATATTCAGTAAGTTTACAACATGGTTGCCTATAGCAACACAAAGGCACTATCACCAGACTCTACTTAATTGAGACTGCAGTTTTAATCAATATTAACCAAGTGCACATTCAATTAGAGGTTTTGCACTGACACAGAGCTGGCATTTAAGTACAATTATCTGGTTAAGGAGCTATTTTTATAACAACCAGAGTTGGTTATTTAGATGAGCATACTTAAAGATACAGTATAGCACCACAAAATTATCATGTTCTTAATCATGTTATGTGATTCTGTGATCAACACTGAATATAAAAAATTTGAATCTTACAAAGCACGATAATATATTCTAGAGAAGAGAGTTTAAATTTTTGTTTTCTATGGTTTTCCACGTCTTCCTCTGGAAAACAGAAGTCACTACCCAGAAGTCATTACTTAGTTTCTTACATAGAACTCTTTCAAGAGAGAGCAGGGACCACAAAAGCCCAGCATGCCACTGTGGAGGGCTACAGCAGGGCTTTCCCAATACATCAACATGGTAACAGTTTTCATAATATGGGGGCATGTCCTGGGTATGGAGAGAAGGGGGTGGAGTTTTCAGCGCTGTTTATTCGAATACCATTCACATCATAGCCATGGGTGTGGTTTCAGCAAGTAAAAGACCATGGCCACAACCGGAAGGTGGTCCATTTTGTCTGGCTCACTGAAGCAATCAGCAGACCCTGGCACTGTACGACCCATGGGTGTCTTCCCATTTATGAGCCCTCCAGGACACTTCTGCAGAACAAGGGGTCTGAGAAGAGGAAGCAGGGCAGCTCCCAAGTCAACAGTGCTGAAGTGACAGCTCCGAAACTGCAGCTGGGACAGGTGGGGCCAGGACCACAGTTTTCGGTGCCTGGCAGGACCATTTCTGCTCCCCCCCCCCCCCGCCGCCACCCACCATGGGGCTGAGACCTGAGACAGTGGCACCAACACCATCTGAGTCCAGCCGAGCTGAAAGGGAGTCCAGCAGGTGGCAAGAAGAGGCATATAACCTTAAGTGGGCCATAAACCTCTTTCCTGGAAATTTGGGCAAAGTCTCTTCCACTGAACATAAAATTTTACTGCTTTTGGCTCATCAGGAAACTTTTGTGACTCGTAACAAATTCCTAGACATTTTGGAACAGAACTAAATCCTTTCACCACCAGTTGTCCAGGTTTGTCCCTTTTTCAAGAGATCTCTTGTAGAGAAAAGGTCACAGATAGGATAAATTCAAACAAATTGCAGAAGAAATATTTTCTTTTTCTTTTAAAAATTCTTCCCCTCCAGCAGACCACAGTGGATGGAGCTTGGGTGCAATTTTTCCTTAACCAGGGAAGAACCTTTCCTTAGGGCAAGGCCAAAGGGGTAAAGCAATTTGACAGCCAACAGCAATGCAGGCAAAGGGGTTATAGCAGATGACATGAGCAGGTATCATAAGCTTAGTTGGTGGCCACAGATCAAACACACACTGCCTACACACCAAGTCCTACGCATGTGTTTTTGGAGTGGCCCAAAACACAATTTTTGATTCCTTTGTACAGCTATGCCAAACCAGCATGTCCTAGGGTGACGTTATGATGCTTGTATCCCCATTCATGTGTTCTGTTAATGTTGGATATTATGTTCTGTACCTTTAAGACTGGCTCTGAAGAGGGAAAGTTTTGTTTTGGTTTTCTTATCAGCCTGGCGAGACACAGAGACTGCAGCTTTTGCTTTTTCTGCTTTTGCTTTTCGCTTTGCTCTCTTTTACTCTTGCTTGCTTTGCTTCTGCTTGCTTTTGCTTTTGCTCATTAGCTAGTTTAGCTAAACTGTCCAAATTTCTTCCTGGACTGATTCTCCTTTCCTTTTTCCGACCATTTCAAACATGCTCCGGACTGGGACCTGGGAACACCAAGAGTTTGCACCTTGTGGCCTGCAGCAGCTGCCCCAGCGCCGGAGGGACTGAGAACAGAGCGACCACCCCCAAGAGAGACTTTCTGAATTTGTCATCTTTTTCAGAGTGGTGCCATCCGGTATTGTTCATTTTGTGTGCTGGGGGGTGCTGTGCCTGTTAAATAAACAGGTTCTTTCCACTTGTCTCCGAGGAATTCTTCCCGAACCGGTTGGGGGGAGGGGCCATGTGGGTTTGCTTTCTGGGGGCCCTCCTTTGGAAATTCTCTATCAAATTTGCCCTAAACCAGGACACAGCAGTTAACAGGAAGACTACCTTGCAAGCCCTGAAGTATTCCAACTTACCTAAATTTGTCAGAGGCCTACAGGCAGCAAAGAAACCACCACAAATGCCTCCCTCCATCCACTGGATAATAGATCCCAAAAGGGTTAATTCAATTTTTACTGTGCCTGTGAAACTTTTAGCAGAGAAACAAGGCATGTGAAAGCTGCTTTCAGCAAGGATGGCTGGGAGACAAGAAGAAGACATCTGGCCCAAGAATGCAGTGATAGACAAAACAAAGGATTTAATGTCTAGGAACTTGGGGTGGAATTTATGGTAATGGATAAATTGTAATATTCATGTAGCAACTGTATATAAGCAACACACTTCTAAAATCACAGGTCCATGTTAGGTTAAAATCTCCTACATGCACCTTCAGGCCTGAATAAATTATGCCCTTTTTAACACAATTTTAGAGTTGGAGACACTCATTCTGATATTTTGGACATCTGGTAACATAATTAGCCAGATGGCAAGTCTGCAACAAAACCACCATGAGATAGTCAATACTGTTAACTGGACCTTGTAAAGCAGCTTAATTTATCCAATCTAAATACCAAGTTCTAAAAGCTCCTTCTCTTGCTCATTTTCCAGACAACAGTAGGATGAACCTGCTTTAGCAAGGGGGTTGGACTAGGTGATCTCCAGAGGTCCTGTCAAACCTCAATCATTCTGTGATTCCAGAAGGGAGCTGTTAGCATTAAAAATAGGATCTGTCACATTAAGACATCAGTGCATTCTGTAAAAGCTGAGGAAAAGATTTGATGTAAACACTACTGTCTTGGGGTGATTTTATGATGATACTCTATTCCTGATCGTCTGCTTAATGTCCAGAAATGGCTGCTGTAGCTTTAAGCTGGGTCCAGGGGAGGGGCGGGAGTCTTGGAGCTTCTGCACGGGATTTGTTCAATGACTCACTCTGGAGCACGCTGGGCATGGCGCAGACCGTAGTTACTTTGCTGCTTAGGTAGGTTAGTTTTTTGCTAGCTGTCCTAGGGTGACTTTACGATGCTGTATTGTATTTGTATCCCCATCCATCTGTTTAGCCCAGAAATAAGTTCTGCGCCTTTAAAGCTAGATCCGAGAGCAAAGAGGGGGAGAAGGAGAAACGGTGGAATGTCTGAGGTGCTGTCTTCAAAACATAGAGATAAGCAATGCAGCTCTCTCCGAGCTGGCGGCAGTGCTCTCCAAGTTTCTCGGCTTCTGTGGAGAGAAAGAAACAAAGAGGGGTTTTTTCCTTCTTTGCTCTATTTTTTTGCTGGTTTTCCTTGTTAGCTAGGATAATAAAAGTTTTGTCAAGACTGGGGCTTTTTTTCTGGAACTGTTTGTCTTCTCTCCAGTCCAAAACATCAAGACAGTCACCTGCTCCCCCCCCCAAGCTGCTCTGCAGCCTGGAAACTGTGTCTGAGCCCCAGAGGGACTGAAAGAGACTGAGCGAGCCGAGCCACACCCCACAAAAAGACTCTCTCTGAATTTGCCATCTCTTCAGAGCAACAAGAGGTTTTATGGTTTAATATTACTCCTTTTTCATGTTTTTGAGTACTTTGCTTGTTAAATAAACACTTTTTCCCATTTTTCTCCAAGGAAATTCTTCTCCCAAATGGATAGAGAAAGGGGCTGCTGAAATTTGTTTTTTAGAAGAGACCCCTTTGGGAAGTTTCCTCCTAAATCTGTCTTAAACCAAGACAACTAGCTTAAGCAAGAAGATTTTCTTTCTTTCTTCCCCTGGCCTGGAGAGGCTGCAGCAGCAATCTTTTGTTGGCTTCTATTTTGCTTTGTCTTGAACTGTTCAGCTTAGTTTTTGGTCCAAGATCAGACAATCGTTGAGACAGTAGACTGGGACCTGCAAGAGACTGGCGGGGGCTGCTCTGGCCAGCCTGAGACCTTGGAAAAAGCTGAACCAGCAAGAGAAAGGACACCAAAATCCATCATCTTCATCTACTGTGAGGAGGAGAACAACGCCGGAGGTTCAACAGGTTCCCATCTGTTTTGCCTGAGCTGCTGTGTGAACTCCTTTTTCCCTTCCCTGAGACAAAGCCAGCCACCATTTTTCCTTCCCTGCCATGCAGCCAGCCAGCATGTTTTCTTCTTCAGGCATTTTTGGGGTTTTTGTTCTGCTGTGGGTGGTGGGGTGTGTGTAGGTGGGGGGGGGTAAGGTTCTGAAAGTTCAATATCTAGCATTTATTCAATTTTTTTCCCCATACCGTGCAGGCACTTTGGTTTTTCAATAAATAGTTTGGGTTTTTTTCACTTTCACCCACTGGCATTCATTTTTCCCATTGGCAAAAGGGATTACTGAAGCCCTCTTCTTAGAGGAAACACTCATTCCAGAGCGTTTTCGCCTAAATTTGTCTCTAAACCGAGACAACTACAAATTTTACTAGTTTTTCCTCTTGCTATTACTTGGCCTTTGCATTCAAGGGGTATTCAGCACAGTGAAAGCTGCCCTGTGATTGAGTTCCAGCAAGGAAAGTCTTGACCTAGCACCACAACCATAGCTAAATCTGTAGAAACTCTTCTCTGAGCTATGATTCTATGATATAAACTTGAAACAGCAGCTCCTCTGGAGATCAAAAAGAACCCCTTCTAGTTGCTTTACCATCAACTTTTCACCAATGATTTGTTTTCGAAAGTATTAGCAAAAGAGTTACTTAATATTCAGCATGAACCAGCTGGGGCTGGTCAGTGTCCTGTGATATTTCCTGGCATTTATGGCCACAAACTCATCTCTGACTTGTGATGGTGTGCTTGCCAGCTTGCTTCCTTCCTTTGTCTCCCCGCCCCACTGTTTAAGTCATAACCACCAGTGGGAGTTATGATGACTGTATTTAGCTTACTCTGGAGTTTAGGGGATGAATAGCAACATGGTAGCCAAAGGCTGTGACCTAGGCATCTTTCCAGTATGCAAGTATAAGTCAATGACCTTTATTAAGTAGTGGACAGCCCAGGGCCTGGTGAGCTTTCCTGCACAGCAGCAGGCTGCATGCCAGGATCTCCCCTTGAGTGGGGACAACTCCTAAAGTTATTCCTCAAGGTTGAGAAATCCCTTGCTGCAACAGATTAATAGCATACTAAACTTTGAAATTTCCACTAAGTCATGTAAAGGATTGATTGTGCTCATATAATCCTTCAGACATAAACTGTTGACCAAGTCTGGGACCAGGCTTGGATCCAGCTGCAATTAGACTCCTCTCTGAGAAAGCATTGAAAAAGCAAGGGGGTACTTTCTGCACCTCATGACCCATGGGGAGGGACTCCCTGAAAGTTTTTCCTGACCCTGTCTTCTATTTAGTAAATAATCAACTGTACCTTGTCATTGAATTTTCTTAAACCACTGTCACAGTTACCACTGAATTTTGCTAACTCACTATTTTATGTAAATTAACTATATTGTTGCTTTTCTCACGAGTGAACTGCATCACTCCATTTGCAACAAATTGGAGTAGTCAGCAGGATGGCAAGTGTCTTGGTTTGAAAAGACAGGTGTCTGCTTAAGGAAGACTGAAGCCTTCCTTGAAATGAAAAATGTAAACCCCCTCCCTCCAAATTATTATGATTTTGAGACTAAGAGGCCCTCAGGCAAAGATATGGAAATAGGAATAACAGTTTTTTACTAGGAAAATTAAAATACAAATGCAATAGTACAAACAAACAAAAAAACCAAACAAAAAAACCCACTGATAAGAGTCAGAATATGACCTGACACCCTGTTGGTCAGGGCATTGATAGCGGTCCGATTAAATGGTGGCTGCAGTCCCCCTGGAGTGACAAATGTGGTTCTGTTGAAGCAGTGATCCTGTAGAAGGGTGTAGTCTTCCTCTGAATGTTCAGTGGTGGTGTAGATGGGCCTGGTCTTTCTTCTGGGAATCCAGTGGAGAAAAAAGCTGCTCCCCTAGGAATCCAGTGGAAATAGGCTGCCTGTGGTGTTCCAAATCTCAGATTATATTTAGGTAGGAATGCTTGGCTCCTCCCCCTGGGCAGAGCATATCACAATGAGATGATGTAATATTATCAGTCATGCAGTGAGACTCAATGGCCCATTAGCAGAAGATATTTTCCCAGGGAGGATTGGTTTGTGGAAGAGATAAAGAAAACTGCCCAACTAACAGAAGATATAACTGCCCCACCGCTGACAGATGGCAAATAGAATACACACATATCTTACAACCCAGGACAGCAAGCAATAATATTTATAGAGGCTGAGACAGAGTGGAAATTATCCAGAGTAGAAATCCATTCCGATTTAGGTAAAAAGTACATATTTGGATTAAGTCTGTATCTTGTTAACATAGCTGTTTAGTCTGACTGCCTGTTCTCGTAAAAAAACCCCTATGTTCGAAGAAACTGCTTCAGCCAAAGGACAGAGATAAGGAGAGACAGAGAGGCTGCAGGAGGCAGGGCAGGATGACCCAGGAGTTCTTTCTGTACTTAATGATAAAAAAACCTAGCTGCAAGTGTAACTCGAAATCAGTAAAATGAATATTTATGAACTTATTGTGAAAATCAATGCACATGGATTAGTAAGGGAGATAAAAAGAGATCTGGAGTTCCCAGAGGTACGCATGTCCTTTTAAGGGGAGCAATCCCCACATGTGTCCAGCGCTGTATAAACATACTGGCTTTACAACTTTCACAAAAGATGAGTAGTTTGTTTCCTTTTCTGAAATTCAAGGCATAGAGTGAATGAATTCCAAATTCTCAGAAGAACAGGCTCGTAACAATTGGCATAATTAAGTTGTTGAAGACCACTTAAAGGCAATTAGGGGTCATATAAAGTATGGAAAAGGGAAAGGAGATGCTAGATACTGGTTTACAAGAGGCATATCAAGAAAGGGAGAGAAGACAAAGGAAGGAACGGGACCTAGAAAAGGAAATAGAAGATGTATATACAGTGCTCTTTTAAAAAATGGAACTGCTGCAAAAACAATTAGAGGAAGATACCTTGCAGTGCTGTGCAATTCTTCAATAGGACCTGAACAGGTTGGAGAGTTGAGCAGAGAAGAATCTTCTGAAATTCACCAAAGGCAAGTGCAGAGTCCTGCACCTGGGGAAGAATACCCTCAGGCACAGGCTGGGGGTGACCAGCTTGTAAGGAAACAGCAAAGCCTGGCACTGCAGAAAATTCCTGGGAAGCATGGAAGAACCTAGATTACACACTGAGAACAGGAAAGGCATCCTGCTTCTTCAAAGCCTGCAAACCTTGAGGAAACTAACAAACTGTCAGGATGATGGATTTATTACAGGCCTGCAACCAGGTTGCATGGGAAGGACTGAACAAAGATTCTCTCACTAAGTGTATAGGTACTGTCTTAACTCTGCAATAAACAGATTCGTTTTGCTCTCAGTTTATGAGTGTCACATTCATACGCCACAAATGGCTCCAAAGTTTACAGGGACTTCATTACTACTGACCTGATCCAGTCCAGTGGCGTACCCCAACCGAATTAGTATGTTTGTGTTCAGCTGATCACGAAGGAGCTCCTCTCATAACTGGCTATAGAAGAGGTTAGCCTTTTGTGAATGGTCGGGCAGCATTTTTATAATGAGGCAAGGCGCAACTTAATCCCAAAAACTGCATAAAGACTGTCTGTTTTGCATCACCAGGGAACAGGGTTATAAACTGCAACCCCAAAGCCTCATCCAATTGCTTATATGGGTCAAAAAATTTTGTCCCTGGTATCTATTAGATGGTTCCTATGATCTTACTCACGGGCAAAAGGTTGGTGAAAGTTTACAAACCTGCCACATTTCTCATCACGATGTCCACCCTGATGACATTATTACTTGGCGTGTGGTATACTTGGCTTTGTAACAATTTAAGGAAGCAGATCACGTCCTTGTGGATGGTCCGCATGAATCACTGTCATATTCTGTTATTTTTATTAATGAAACATCACCTGAGGATAGTGATCCGGAGAAAAAGATCTGTTTGATCCCAGTCCTATTGATTCTGGACAAGAACCAGATTTATATCCTCCTTTAGCCCCAGTATGTGCTATGGTGGCAGGTGCTCCTAGCGCGGAAGAAATACTAAAAATAGCATGCAAAAAGGCTGCAGCAAATATTTCACAAATTCAACCACTGTCTTATACCTCGTCCCATTCCTCTAGCAACTATGATGAGGAAAGAATACCACCTATAGGACCTGAACCAGAAAGGTTTATACAGAAATGCCGGAGGTGAGCGTTGGAAGAGGGTAATAATGAATTTTTTCAAACAATGCCTGTTGTATATTGTAATCAAAACCCACATCATGAACAATTGTCATATGAGATGGTAAAGGAACTGAGGAGATCGGTGAAAGAAAATGGTTTACATTCTTCCTTTACTATGAATTTATTGGATGCAATTGCAGAAGGACATACTATGTTACCAGTGGATTGGAAATCTCTTTTTAAGACAATTTTGACAGGAGGACAATACTCTGTCTGGTGAACGAAATGTGTAGATTTGGCTCAAACTCAGGCATTGAATAATGGTAATCAGCAACTACCCATTAATATCACTGCGCCACAGCTCTCTGGCACAAATGCACATGCACTGCTCAAGCTCAACTAAGACTCCCCCCCCAAGCATGGGATCAGTCTACTGTTATTGCCATGAGGGCCCTGCAAAAGTGGCAGGCAAGGCTCAATACTCACTACTGCCAGAAGGAGGCAGTGTAGGAGCATTTCACAAAGCTTCATTGGAATTACAGGGAAACTAAATTTCCATTTACTTCCAGTGAGCTTTTTAGGATATTTGAATTTGCCATGCTCTCACAGCCCACTTTTTAGAGGTGGTGCTGAGAGTTTCTTTTCTCGGCCTTGATCCTTAAATTTTGCAATAAATAACCATAACATAGGAGAAGGCCGATGGGGCATCAGCTGTTTCTTATGCACTGGTTGGAATCCTGCTGCGTCCTAGTCTCCCAGTAGTTTTAGCACATGTTAGAGTGGGGAGAGGGATGGGTTCTTCCCCCTCTAACAGGTCCAAATTTTTCACACAACAGGTTGCTTCCTGGGCAAAAGACCAGGACACTCTGTTATGTGCTTCCTCTTCGAAAAGCTTTATTTCATTCCTCCCATTAGTAAAATTTTTCAAAACATTGTCAAATTAATTTTCTTTGGGTCTATTGCAAGTGTTCCCTTGCGTAATATATGGTAGGGATAATTCATGCTATTAAAGAATGTATGTTATAAAAGATTGTAAAAATATAAACACATGTCTCTGACCACCTCAGCCCAAGAGCAGATGTCTATTCAGATTACAACGAATTCCCGGACACAGCTAAGATAATGATCGACACTTTAACGCAAGAATGGATGCTTCCAGGGTGATGATCACTTATCGCCTTGCGGATTGCATCAATAAAGATAGTCAGCGACCCCAAACTTATATATCTGAATACACATACACGGCTTCCCTGGAGCCCATCAACGCTGACTGCACACCTGGATCCGACCTTTGTCCAGCTCTGCACATTGAAAAGAACAGCGATGAATGTGAAGAGTTACAAAAGAAATTTGGACACCTTTGCCTCGGGCACAATAAACTGTATAAAACCTCGCCACAAGAAGCAGCATTTGTGAACGGGGGAGACTCTGACGCGCTAGAGGTCAGGTCCAGGTTCACCCAGTGCCGATCCCGGGCTCGACGCTGCCTCTTTGGCTGTGGTGGTCTCAGGGACCGAAATTCGGTCACTCAGATAGTTTAATAAATCTTTTCGAAATTTTTGATAATTTGGCTCACGATTGATCATTTATAACACTTGCAACTTAACTGCTTCTATTGCAGAGTGAGATAACATTAGCGTAGGCTGTGCCTGCTGATAAGCAAATTCTGTCTACAAGAGGGCAGAGCTTGGGGTGAGGGGCAGAGGGGATTGGTTTTGCGGAGTCAAACCCCTCCTCCAGGGAGTGGAGAGAGGTGACATCATGCTCAGGGAGTCCCACCTCCCTCTCTGCCTCCTCATTTTTTACAGGCAGGCAGAGTTTAGGGGGAGGGGAGGGGTTTGACTGCGTCCAACTCCTCACAAAGGCTGAAGGGGTGACATGTTCAGGGAAGCCCAGCTCCTCCCCCAAGGCTGGAAAACCCCGGTTCATCCTCCACACCTCCCCCAGCAGTGTTAATTTGCAATTCTTTAGAGCTCTTTGGCTCTGGACAATCTTGTTAGACTGGTTTCTCAGGTTCTGAGCTATCTTCTTCTGGGATTTAAATTCTCACTGCCCTGAGGGGTCCTATTGTTTCAGCCTCTAAAGCAATTTGCAACTAAACCAGCTTTTTCTGTTTGCACTCCACAACATATTTCTCTCTGAGTTGGGCCTCCATTCATGTAGATTCCAGGCCTTGGCCCTTACAGGTTTTTTTCTTTCTTTCTTTTGCCAAAGTTCCGATTTTCTCAGCAAATAACTGCGGATTTTGCCAGTGTTTCTCAACCCACATCTCTCTGTCTGGGTCTGGACAAGCTTTTAACAATTCTATTAGCAGAGAGCAGTTCAGGTTAGGCTTTATACCCGGGGTTCCATAACCTTTTTGCCAGAGAATATCAGTTTCAACCGAAAATTATTTTTCTCCTTTATTCTTTGATGAGCAGTTAACTCCAAATAAAATACCTCTTCGTCAACTCAATAATATCCTGCCGACTACACCATTTTAAAAATGTAAGGCCCCAAACAACATTGCTCGATGAGACACTTAAAAGGGCTTACAGTTGTTCATGTACTCTGAGTTAGATGAATGGGAGAAATACCAATTAGATATTCTCAAGAGGTCAAAACAACAAAAAGAGCTTTATTGGCAACTTTAGAAAATCAGAGGACTTTGGCAAAAGGATTAGAGTGGCATTCAATCAACATGAAACACTTCCCAAAGCATTAACTTAACCCATTTAACTTAGAAAACTTTAGGCCTGTTCACTTTTAAGTTACTCAAAAATTCCAAGGAGAGGGAATAAGAAGAAGGAAAGACAGAAAAGATGGAGAAAGGCACACATAGCTACTGTGAGAAACAACTGCTCACTTTGAAAATTTTAAAAGGTTTATTAAACCTTAACAAAAATACAACAAAAGGACTAAATAAGGAAAAACTGCAGTGCTGGGAACTGCCTTCATGGCTGCTTACCTCATGGCTGCTTACCACATGGCCAATTCATCTTCAAGATGGATGCTCAGTTTTTTATACACCTGGGGGTTTCATCAGCCAACCCTGGCCCCTCCCAAAGTCTGTCAGTTAACTCTTCTTTGCCGTTTATTGGTGAAGACTGCTTTCTTGTAACTTGATTGGAGGGTCGGGTGTTTTCATGCCACACCCCCTTAGCAACAAGCTTTTCCATTCCCAACTGCCCCATGCAAGGGGCACACGTGCATGCCTTCTCTCTACCTGTCCTAGACAACCCAGGCTGTCTGATGATAACAATACAGGGGGGAGGAAAGGGGAACTATGGGGAGAACAGAGGACATCTAAACTACAATAACATAACTATACATCACTAAAGTTTTTCTTAATATTCACACAATAGTTATCTTTTAATTGCGAGACCAAATCATCTCATTATCCATCAATAACACTACCAACTCCTGGGTTCCAGCAGTGTTCACTCAGATAGAAATTCCAAGAGGAGGTAGGATCAAGACATTTGCTTGCTTTGTGTTTGGCCTTAAATACCCCTTGGCCTTCCTGCTTCAAGTTGTGTTAGAAAGTATGTTTCCTAGCTGATTTCGGTCTCAATACAAAAATTGGCAGACCTACTGTTTGTCTTAAAGTCATCGGTATCAGTAGCAGAGTATGCCTCTGAGACCAGCCCACAATAGGCACTACCCATATGCTCCTTATTTTGATCTCTATTCTCTTTATCTGTCCCTACCTTGATGTTATATGGGGGTGAAAAGAAGGAAACTAACATTCACACATGTTCAGGTTCATCCCCTCCACAACATACAATCCCCTTGCTTTACACCTCCTTCTCAATAAATGGTTGTGCTCTGATTTTTTAAGATTTTCTAAGCCTTCTGATGTTGACATTCTTGTAGCAAACTTTCTCACACACTTTCTGTAAATAACCCATTGTTTTGCATTCTTTTATGGAGGAGGAGAAATTTGATGGACTGTTGGTTTGTCCAGTGTCATTGGAGAGGTGGCACTTTCACCCTCCAATCCACTGTCACTTTTGGAAAACAATAAATGTTGGAGTCAGAAAATAAACTTCCCTTTTCTTCTTCACCTTGAGAGCAGCGGTGTGCGCTTGTGTTCTTTCATGTCCTATAGTGACATCTGGTGACCGCCGAAGTGACTGCAGCCTAGGCTGAGACACAGAGTCCGGATCGCCGGTGAGGTCGTGTCGTTCCCCTCCCCTGTTTGGTGCTTTGCCTGTTTTGGACCTCTGGAGGGAGGTCCTGGAGTGGAAACAGGTTTCCGTTTCCTGGAGTGATTTTGAGAGGCTGTTTCTGTGGGCCAGAGAGCAGGGGTTCTTTTCAGACCCTGCAGAGGCGTTCTCCAGGGAGGCGTGGTCTCTCGTGGGGGTCCGCCTCATGGAGGCCCTCTTTGATGATTGCACCATAGACGTGGGATTGCTGCCGGTGCAGTGGAAAAAGCGTGAGGAGATTTGGCGGGGGTCTGGTTCTTGTAGCCCTCAGAGTTCCCAGGGGGGCCCTTCTGTCTCGGACGTGGACGATGGGGGGTTTGGGTTTCTGTGCGATATGAAGCCCTCACCCCCACCCCAGGACGGTGTGCTGGGGTACGGATCCGACTCGGGGGATGGCGATTGTTCCCCCGGGGTGGATTGGGCTCCTGGCCAGCTGGTCCCGAGTCCGGGGGGGCAGAGCCCCGTGGGCTTCTGGAGGCTCTGTGTAGCCGGCAGGCCGTCCTCGCCCCACCCCGCGCAGGCGGCGGGGCGGGGGGGTGTGCCGCCCTCTCTTTGTGCCTTCCCGGCGCTTGGGGGCGGCGGGGAGTCTCTGGATCAGCCTCCGCCTCTGACTGAGTCTGATTCGGTGACGACTCTTTGTCTGAATTGTGGTGTTTCCATGACATTCCCCCTGAGTGCGGCGGGGGCAGCTTCGCCCGTCTCTGGGCCTGTGCAGCCTGCTGGGCATGCACAGTCGGTTGAAGCAGCCAGGGGCAGTGTCGGTCGGTGTTCTGTCAGGCCCCGCTCCAGTGGGCAGGCAGCCCATCCCGCTCCTCTCGGCAGGAGCGGTGCCCGCTGTGGAGTCTCGCGTCTCAGGTTGGACGCTCATAAGGGGTGTGCCGGGCTCCCTTGTGCCGCCCTGCAGTGATGTGGCTCCGCGGGCCGCACCTCTCTCGACGCCCCGCCCCACTTCCCTGTCGGGGGACGAGGGCCCCACGCTGGTCTTGTTCCGGTCCGCACCGGGTTTGCGCGCCGTGCTGGAACCTGCGTCTGCTGCGGCACCCCCTGCTGGGGCTGCAGCGTGACAGGGCGCTGAGGTATTTACCTTTAGCGCGACTGCTGATATGACCCGGATCAGCAGGTGTGGATGTCTGCACAGCAGCAACAGTTGTCTTAGAATCTTGTAAAATACACAAGGTTCCCCTGGATGCCTTTGGTCCCTTGGGTGGGGGCATGAGTGGTCTCCTGATGGGGAGGTCTAGTGCCACCCTTCAGGGCATCATTGTGCACCTGGGGCTCATTGATGCAGATTTCACAGGGCAGATTTCTGCCACGGTCTCCACACCCACCCCCCTCCCCCCCCCGTCACGATCCGGAAAGGGACGCGACTTGCTCAACTTGTGCCTTTTAAGTCCTCTGTTCGCAGGACAGCTGACCAGTCGAGTGAAGCTGGCAGCTTGGTCCTGACCAAGGACCGTCCCGAGATGCTGTGTACCCTGTCCATCCCTGGTGCGACGCCGTCGGAGATCTGCCTCAGTGGGCTTCTTGACAGCGGTGCTGACGTCACGGTTCTCTCCCTTCCTGCCTGGCCCCCGAGTGGCCCCTGAATCCGGTGGAGACGTCTGTTGCGGGCCTGGGAGGGACGGTGCAATGCTACGTGAGCCAGCGGCCCGTGCTGGTCGTGAACCCAGAGACACAGAAGGCCTGGGTTAGGCCTCATGTTACTTCTACTCCTGCCAACCTCTGGGGGAGGGATGTTCTGTCCGTCTGGGGGTGCACATCAGGACGGGTTTTTGATGGGGGCCACTGCAGTGAAGGGCGCAGAGTGTCCTACGCCTCCTATATGGTGGCTGGTGGACAAACCTGTCTGGGAGAACCAGTGGCCCCTCCCTCAAGATAAATTGGTTGCCCTTTGAAATCTGGTGCAGGAGCAGTTGGACCAGGGTCATCTGGAGACTTCTACCAGTCCCTGGAACACTCCTGTCTTCTGCATCAAAAAGAAATCTGGGAAATGGAGGTTGTTGCAAGACCTTTGAAAGGTCAATGCCGTGATGGAAAGCATGGGAACATTGCAGGCAGGCATGCCATCGCCTACCATGCTTCCCGCAGACTGGCCGGTCCTCATTTTGGATCTGAAGGATTGTTTCTTTACGATTCCTTTGCATCCCAATGACAGACTGAAGTTTGCCTTCTCGGTGCCAGCGATTAACGATTAACAATGCTGAGCCCGCACAGAGATATCAATGGAGGACATTGCCTCAGGGCATGCGCAATTCTCCTGCCATATGCCAGTGGTATGTGGCCTGTGCCTTGTCTGGAGTTCTCAAGCAGTTTCCTGATGCACGTCTGTATCATTATATGGACAACATTTTGGTGGCCGCGTCCACCCAGGATGAGCTGCTGAGGATTCAGCCTTGGTTGCTCAATGCTCTGCATGCTCATGGGCTGCAGGTGGCTCCAGAAAAGGTTAAACAACAACCACCTTGGAAGTATTTGGGGGTCAAAATTCTGGAACGGACAATCCATCACCAGGAGGTGCAATTTGTGCATTTTATGGAGACACTGAATGATGCTCAGAAGTTGGTAGGTGTCATCATTTGGTTACGTCCGTACTTGGGACTAACCGACGCACAGCTGTCTCCTCTGTATGATTTGTTGAAAGGAGACTCTGATCTAAAGTCGCCTCGTACATTGACCCCTGAGGCGTGTAAGGCGCTGGAGGTGGTTCAGCAAGCTGTTTCAGCTTGCCAAGTTCATCACACTGATCCCTCTGTTGATGTCACTGTGTTCATTACCACTCCAGATTCGCATCCCACAGGCATCATTGGCCAATGGAGTGACAAATGGTCTGATTCCTTCCACATCCTGGAATGGGTTTTCCTGCCCCATCAGCCGCAGAAGACTGCAACCGCATTGTTTGAGCTGATTGCTCTCTTGATAATCAAATGCCGGCAACGGTGTTTGCAATTGATGGGTGCGGATCCTGCAAAGATCATACTCCTGGTGCAACGGGAGGATTTTGACTGGAGCTTTGCAAACAGTGTGTCCCTGCAGAGTGCTCTGGAAAACTTTTCAGGGCAGATCACTTATCATCTGCCCAGCCATAGGCTACTGCATATAGCAAAGTTCACACAAATCTCTTTGCGGCCCAAAAATAGCCAGGAACCCGTGCAAGGACCCACTGTCTTCACTGATGGTTCAGGGAGGACTGGGAAGGCCATTGTTACCTGGAGGGATGGATCTGAGTGGCAGGTTCTGGAAGGCCACAAGGATGGGTCAGCCCAATTGGTTGAACTGAGGGCTGCTGTCATGGCATTTGAGAAATTTTCCCAGGAACCTTTCAACATGGTCACGGATTCCGCCTATGTGGCCGACATCGCGCAGCGGTTGGGTAATTCGGTTTTGAAGGAGGTCAGTAATCCTGCCTTGTTTCATTTACTGAAGACCTTGTGGTGTGCCATTCAGGCCCGACTTCATCCATTCTATGTTCTGCATGTGAGGAGTCACACCAATTTGCCAGGCTTTATAGTGGACGGTAACGCGAGGGCTGACAAGTTGGCTAACCCAGCATGGGTAGCGCCTCAGCCTGATAGACTCGCGCAGGCCAATGGGTTTTTCCACCATGGGTTTTTCCACCAAAACACACATACCCTGCAGAAGCAGTTTCAGCTGACGCCAACTGAGGCTCGTGACATTGTTGAGTCATGTGATGACTGCCACGCACTTGCTCCGTCTTTGCCAGCAGGGGTAAACCCCAGAGGCCTTCGGGCCTTGGAGCTTTGGCAGACCGATGTCACCCAGATTGCCGAGTTTGGCCGGCTCAAGTATGTGCATGTCACTGTGGACACGTTCTCCTCTGCGATGTGGGCTTCTGCTCACACTGGAGAAAAGGCCCGCAATGTCCTTGCCCACTGGAGGCAGGCCTTTGCTGTTCTGGGCATACCTTCTGCTGTGAAAACCGACAATGGTCCTGCTTACGCATCGCAAAAGGTGCGGCAGTTCCTGCAGTTGTGGGGTGTCTCACACAAGTTTGGTATCCCTCATTCTCCGACTGGTCAAGCTATTGTAGAACATGGTCATGGTACTCTGAAGCGGGTTCTTCAAAAACAAAAATGGGGAATGCAAGGTGAAACCCCACACAGTCGGTTGGCAAAAGCTTTGTGCACAATCAATCATCTCACTGTGCCACAGAACTCAAATAATCCTGTCATTTTGAATCACCATCTCTCATTGCAGGCTGCGGACAAGGCACATCAGCCTCGAGTGAAGGTTCGGGTGTGGAATTTAGTCACCAAACAGTAGGAAGGTCCCTATGACCTTATCGCTTCGGGGCACGGGTATGCTTGTGTATCCACAGATACTGGGGTACGCTGGGTACCTTCGAAGTGTGTTCCCCCTGACCTGCAACTGCAGAGACAGAATCCGGCCGACAGGCAAAATGGAAACAGTGACCAAACTGAAAGGTATCAAGCGGGTGAATCATTGAGTGATGACTCGGATGCAGACGACGCGAGTGATCACTCCGATGATTCCTCCGCAAATGGACACTGAACATTGTTCATGTTTTTCTTTTCACATTGTTCATTTTCTTTTCTCTTTTTCTTTTTTTGAACAAAAAAGGGTGAGATGTCACCCTTATTTTTTAAGATTTTCTAAGCCTTCTGATGTTGACATTCTTGTAGCAAACTTTCTCACACACTTTCTGTAAATAACCCATTGTTTTGCATTCTTTTATGGAGGAGGAGAAATTTGATGGACTGTTGGTTTGTCCAGTGTCATTGGAGAGGTGGCACTTTCACCCTCCAATCCACTGTCACTTTTGGAAAACGATAAATGTTGGGAGTCAGAAAATAAACTTCCCTTTTTTTCTTCACCTTGAGAGCAGCGGTGTGCACTTGTGTTCTTTCGTGTCCTATAGTGACACATGGTATCAGCATATTCCCCCCCAATTTACACTTTTTCTGAATACCTGGATCTCTATACAATGTCATAAAAGCATCAACATAAAAAACATCCCATTTACGAAGTCAGTGCAAAGCAACATCAACTGTAAGATTTATATTAAACTGCAATAACACGTTCCCCATCGTCTGATTTATTAGGTGGTCATCATTGATAACAACAGCTCTTCATTTTATCTTTAGTCATTGGGTTAGCCCCAAACTTATTCTAATTTTTCAAAATACAACCCACAGGACTACAGAGAGCAATTATGGACTGTCTTGATACTATACTTAATAAGGCCTTTTCTGCTTCTCACACAACCCCACCAGCAAGTAGGCTGGGGGTGCACAAGAAGTTGGGAGGGTATAGCCAGGACAGCTAACCCAAACTGACCAAAGGAATATTCCACACCATATG
Source organism: Agelaius tricolor (assembly GCF_023055355.1). Lineage (NCBI taxonomy): Eukaryota > Metazoa > Chordata > Aves > Passeriformes > Icteridae > Agelaius > Agelaius tricolor. The sequence goes on from NW_027269281.1 coordinate 8,611,874, forward strand.
GTGTCATGCTCAGTATATAAAGAGGGGAGGGAAGGAGGAGGGAGGGGAAGACATTTGGAGTGATGGTGTCTGCTTCCCAAGTAACCGCTACATGTGATTAAGCCCTGCTTTCCCAGAGATGGCTAAACACCTGCCTGCCCATGGGAAGCAGTGAATTAATTCCTTGTTTTCCTTTGCTTGCATGCATGGCTTTGGCTTTACCTGTCTTGTATGAGAACAACAAGGATTTATTTGTTAAAGTAACACCATTAAGGCGCAAGACATTTGTCTTGACAATGAACGAAATGTTTGTCAGTTTTAAATACATCCTGATGAAACCCTTGATACTATACTTGTATATATTGGAAAAGGACGTGCTTGTATGAAAACCGCTTGTTTTACTTGGAGAAACTGGTTGCTCATGGCTTGGATGGGCATACTCTGCTGTGTAAAAAACTAGCTGGATGTCCAGGCCCAAAGAGCAGTGATGAATGGAGTTAAATTCAGTTGGTGGCTGGTCACAAGGGATGATTCCAAGGGCTCAATATTGGAGACAGTTCTGTTTAATATCTCTATTGATGGTCAGGACGAGGGGATTGAGTGCACCCTGAGTAAATTTGCAGATGACACAAAGTTGGGTGGGAGTGTTGATCTGCTGGAGAGTAGGAAGGGTCTGCAGAGAGATGTATGTAGATAGGCTGATTGATGGGCCAAGGCCAATTGTATGAGATTTAACAAGGCAAAGTGCTGAATCCTGTACTTGGGTCACAACAAACCCCATGTGTTGGGAAGGATGAAAGTTTGACAAGAAAGTCTCACAGATATGTATGCTTGGCAGAAAGATTTTTGAATGTAGAATCTGAAGAAGGAATAGAAATGGAAGCAAGTTTTGATATAGAAGAAAAGAATTGCTGAGCCAGTCTTACTGGATAACCAAGAAGGCAAAGGGTATGTTAGTTAGAAGGGGTTTTTATGACTTAGAGCAAAGGATAAACCCACTTCAAAGAAGAAGATGTTTTTACCAAGCAGAAAGATAGCACAGGCAAACAAGACTGCCAATGCTGCAAGTAGAAAAAAGGTCTCAGAATTTTCCACTGCAAGAAAACTGAAAGACAACTTCTAGCTTAAACTGTAATGTACTAACTTTTAGTGATTGGAGAATAGTAACATGAATATGGTAATTATAGTAGTTTTGATAGGCTATAGGTAAAAGTTAAGGTATAGATTGGTTCTTCTGTATTAAGATGCTCAGCAAAGAAAAGTATATAATGCATTGTAACCAAAACTAAAGGATCTCCAGGCTTGCCTGCAGCTGGAGCTGACAGCTGTAGGCACAGGCTCTGTCACCCACGACCTTGGACTGCTGTAACATCTTGGATGTAATAAACTGCATTTTAAAGAGCTGCCTGGAGTCTCACATCTCTCATTCAGGCTCTTAATCCCATGGAATGCTAAAGGATTGGGTAAGAGTGGCTCAAAAGCTGCCTGGTAGAAAAGGACCTAGGGATGCTGGTTGACAGCCAGCTGAACATGACCTAGCAGTGTGCCCATGTGGCCAAGAAGGCCAGTGGCATCCTGGTTTGTATCAGAAATAGCATGGCCAGCAGAGCTAGGGAGGTGATTGTCTCCCTGTGCTCGGCACTGGTGAGGCCACACCTCAAATACTGTGTTTGGTTTTGTGTCCCTCACTACAAGAAAGACATTGAAGCACTAAAGCATGTCCAATGAACAGCAACAAAGCTGATGAAGGGTCTGAAGAACATGTCTTATGAAGAGAGGCTGAGGGAACTGGAGTTGTTAAGTCTGGAAAAAAGGAGGATGAGGGGACACCTTATTGCACTCTACAACTACCTGAAAGGATGTTGTAGACAGGTGGGTGTCAGTCTCCTTTCCCAAGTAGCAAGTGATAGGACAAGAGGAAAGTGGTTGAGTCATCATCCCTGGAGGTATTTAAAAGAAGTGTAGATGTGGCACTCTGGGACATGGTTTAGTGGTGGACTTTGTAGCATTAGGTTAGTAGTTGGACTCAATGATCTTAAAGGTCTTTTTCAACCTAAATGATTCTATTCTATGAAAGAGTCAATTCTTGACAGTTAAACTTCAGTACAGATGTATTTATAAGGCATTTTCAAGAAGAGTTGGATGTCCTGTAACTCCTTTACCATACTGTTCCAGATTGCAAGGCAAGACGTATTCTATTACCAACTGTATGGCAGTTGTCTTTTGCCAAGTGGGCAGTTTGCCTTATCTCTCTCTCTGAGTGCTCACAATCACTCCTCCCTCGGGAGGGGACATCTGCTGATAACAGGATATTGAATGTCAGTGCATGACTGATAAGAACTATAGCATCCCATTGTGAGATGCTCCGCCCAGAGGGAGGAGCCAAGCGTTGCTACCCAGATATAATCTGGAGACTGGAATAACTGCACGGCTTCTCCACTGGCTTCCCCAGAGGAAAAGCAGCTGCCTCTTTCTTCCACTGGATCTTCGGAGGAAGACTACACCCTTTTCTACAGGATCTCTGCTCCAGCAGAACCACACCTGACACTCCAGGAGGACTGCAGCCACATTTCCAATTGGACTGCTACCAACACCCTGAGTAACAGGGTGTCAGGTCGTGTTCTGACTCTGTCAGTGTTGGTTTGGTTTACTGCATTGTTTATTCTATCCTTTTATTTTCTTCCCTATTAAAGAACTGTTATTTCGTGCTCCCATATTTTTGCCTGAGAGCCCCTTAATTTAAAATTTATAGCAATTCAGAGGGGTGGGGAGGGTTTACATTCTCCATTTCAGGGGAGGCTCCTGCCTTCCTTAGTAGACTCCTGTCTTTCCAACCGAGACACATAACCATTCCCTTTTATCCTAGAGTATGATTTAGATTCTGGTTTTGATCAATGTTTTCACACACACAGATTTAGAGAAACTGAATCACTAGCTAGCAGTTTCTCCTCAGCTTATAAACTGCCAAAAATCCAGTGTGAAGCACATTCTTCTGTGAAGACTACAGCACTTCTTCACTTTGAGGGGAAAAAAGGAATTTGCAGTACCTTAAATCTGAGAACACCCTCACAGAGGTACACACAGAAACATAAAAAATCCCAAGTTAGACAACTGTGCGTAGGAGTGAAATAAAGAACTGATGAAAACATAAAAATAACTCCATTTAAGGAAGATAAAGATATTCAGTCCACCAAGAAAAAAAAAAAGATCATTTATTTGCCAACCATAAAAGAGATTTGTTTGAAGGCAAGAAGCAGGAGAGGCCACCACCAAAGCAAGCCATTTCATACGAACTCAAAAGCTCCTCCAGTGCCTGTGGCAAACTTAGTGAAAAAACAAACATCATTTCCCTCCCCGCCATCCTTCAGCTTTACTGCCGAAAATAACATTTCTTGGTCCCTAACTAAGAGGACTTTACATCTCACTTAGTAAAAGCAGTTTGGATATAGTCAGTATACTTGGCATGCATTTAAGAGAACATTTCTTCCCAGAGAAGCAATAAACTGTTATTCTGTGAATAAATAGTGGCTATTTCCAAAAGCAGGTACTCTTTGAAGCTGAAGAAAACATCTACATAGAATTTCATTCTCTCCACCTTGCTAGCCTCAGAGTCAAAGGAAAGAAGCAAATGCTTGCTTTCTATTACATACTCCAAAATGGACACCAATCTGTTGTACAAGATTACTTTAAACCTGTTATGGTTTAAACCCAGCTGACAACTAAGCACCATGCAGCTGCTCACTCACCCCCCACACACCAGCAGAACAGGAAAGAGAATCAAAACTTGTAGGTTGAGATAAGAATAGTTTAATGATTGAAATAAAATTAAAATATAATAATAATAATAGTAAATATGTTTAAAAATAAGATTAGAAAAACCCAAGAAAAAACAAGTTATGCACAATACAATTTCTCACCACCTGCTGACTGATGCCAAACCCCATCCCTGAACCCTGATCGGCCCCTCTTCCAGGCAACTCCCTTTAGTATATATACTGGGCATGATGCTCTATGGTGTAGATTTTTTTGACCATTTCAGGTCAACTGTCCCAGGTGTGCTCCCTTCTAGTTTCTTGTGCACCTGCTCACTGGCAGAGCATGAGACACTGCAAAGTCCTTGACTCAGGGTAAGCACTACTTAGCAACAACTAAAACATGTGTTTATCAACATTATTCTCATACTGAATCCAAAACATAGCACTGTACCAGCTACTTAGAAGAAATTAACTCTATCACAGACAAAACCAGGACAAAACCTCAGAAAGGAGAATAACAGTCAGGGAGACCACACACGGCTAGAGCTGGAACTGACAGATTTACTAGTTGCAAGTGGCTGCATCACTACAATGTCAATTTTATAGTGACAGAATAACCTCACAAGGACCTTATTTTCAGAATGGCACAAGACTTCACTAAAGATGCATGCTGTGAGTGTATGAGGAAAGAGGTGCATTTCTACAGACTGTGAAAAGCAACAGATCTGCACAGAAGCCCAAAGACAACTACTCCAGACAAGGTCTTAAGATGTCTGGAAAAAACAGGTACACCTTCATGACTGACTCCAAGTCCTGCCATTAGCCAGCTCCATTCTTAATCTCCAACTCCACAGATCAAATCAGTGATGAGGTCCAGTCTTCTTCTCTTACCACATTCAGTCTTCAATTTCACAGCAAGGATGATACAACTCAAGAGTGAAAGAGATATATTAATGTCCTGAGTTGGGTATATGATGCTTGTATCCCCAAAAATCTGTTCTGTTTATGCTGAATAATAAGTTTTGCACTTCTAAGACTTGTTCTGAGAGCGAAGGGGGGAGAGAAGAAGTGCGTTTCTTAGCTAAGAAACTTAATGATCTTGAATTTTATAAGGAACTATATTGAAAATAGTTAAGAAATTTGTTTCTGTGACTTTGCTATCTTAGTTTTTATAATCTTGTTGCTTTAGCTGTTCTTAGTTTTAGTGAATGGATAACTTTGTTCTAATAAAATAAGGATGTTGTGGGAAAGAACAGGGAGTAACTCAGGCTTAGACTGATGAATGTGTTATACCTGTGGTAAGGAAAAGTAGCTATACATCACAAGTTTTAGTCAAAAGAGAATTGTTTTAGCTAGAGGAGCCTTGGAGTTATTTTATAACTAGAGATGAATTAGATGTCTAAATAAGAAATTAGAACAATAAAATAATAAATGGGACATCACAAGAAGAAAAAGCACGTGTGAGGCTTGAAAGGCCATGTGGAGGATGGCATGACAAAGATGATGGTGATGAAGTAAGAGATCTCCCCCCGACTCCTCCTCAAAATTACCAGAAAAGAACGTTAGATGGCAATACTGCTTCACAGAAAAACAGCGAGAAGAAACATGATACATCTGTATCTGACAAAATAGTGGGCTGAACTCAGCAGAAGGGGGATAAAAGTTGCAGTGTATATAAACCCCTCTCAGTCTTTGTTTCGTCAGTCACCCTTGGTGAATAAATGACTGCTTGTCCCCGATACTGGCCAGCGTTGTTGTTAGGGACATTACTTCAACAACTCATAAGTTGTTGAAGTTTTAACCTTTTGGTTCTCTCTGATTCAAGAGGCTGCATATACCTTACAGTCCATGTAGGTAAGCTGAGGGCTTTCCCTGAATGAAAGCTTTCAGAATTAAAAAGCACATGTTCCCCTCTCTCATCCTGGCATTCTGCTCACTTTGTCTGACCCCAGTGATAGGTAATGCAGCTAAATCAGAGAACCAACCCATACCATCATCAGTTGCCCCTATACACAAGAAGAAATGGACATGAAAGACAGGTCATTTAGTAAAGGAGGATGAAGCAGTGCCATCACAGGAACAGGAGGAAGAGGCAGAACCAGAACAAGAGGTAACCACTCAATCCTTATCCTTGAATGAGCTGCAAGACATACTAAAATATTTCAGCCATCATCCAGGTACACATATCATCCCTGCATGAGAGCAGACAGGTGATAACAGTGCTAACAGTTTGGAATTAGAGGATAGAGAAGCCTAGCATCTGGGATCACTTTCTAGTCAAAAAGGCATTGACAAGATGATTGGAAGAAGGACAGGAGTCCTTAGCTTCTGGAAGCAACTCCTATCAAGCATTAAAGGAAGATGTTATATGTCATCCAGGCGAGTAGAATGCAGTAAAGCAAGGTAGCCAGTACCTGAGAGAATTAGTGTCATGGTTTGGAATGGAAGGAAAATTTGGGGAAATGATGCAAAAGCTTTTTGTGTAACTGACAGTCTGTTGAACCACTGAGAAGCTGGACACACCTCTGTGAAAAAGACATGTAAAGACGAAAAAAAACGGGAACCTGTTCTCTCTTTTCCGGTTGGCAAGGAGGTGGCAGGCCCCGGCCCTGGCCCCCATCTTGCCCAGGCCGGGCCGGCTGGCCCTGCCGCAGGCCGGGCCCTTTCCTCCTTCCCGGACCGCCCGCCGGCCCCCCCATCAGCCCCGTTCTGGCTGGGCCGGGGCCCCAGCAGCTGCAGGGCAGGAAGGTGGAGGGGAGGCTGCGGAGCCCAGGCCGGAGCAGGGCTGACTGCGGCTGTTAAGATCTTGCCGTCAGGCCTCCTCCCCCCAGAGCGGCTGAGACCAGAGACCCCTGCAGCCCGTGCAGAGTGGCCCTGCGGAGGGAATTGAACACAGAGAAAAACAAAGACCAACCATGAGGCCGATCCTGACACAGTCCCAGCCGCGGCTCCTGCCACAAGTTACCAGCAGGTCGGGTAGGCCCTAGGCAGGATGTTAACCCTTTCAGTGCTTCAAGCCTCCCTGGAGAGCAAGAAAGGAACAAGATGCAAGCATGTAAAGGAACAACATGAAGACATAAAGGTCAGTGAGTGTGAAAAATGTGTATTTTATGATTGGCTTTGCGCAAATATTAAAATGAATATTATATGTGTTGTGTTAGAAAGTAATGCTGTATTAATTCTCTTAAGTAGTGTGGTAAATATAGTTTTAGGTTATAACAAAATGTTAAAATAGATACTATGCTATGTATGATACTTTTTTTTCTAAAGAGAGGAGGACTCGCACTGAGATAGCAATCACAGGACACCTAAATCTTTCAGAGAAAGGGAATTTATTGCTCCCTTATCAGGAGAAACTAACTTCTTCCTGCCTCGCACAGCCAGGATGACACCTTAGGCTTATGAGGAAGAAGTTGACAATGACCAGACAGAATCCTGTATGTGAATGGAATTTATGCATCATGTATGAGGTGTATGAATATGCAACAGGCTATTGTTTTTAAGGGTTAATCCTTTCTTAATGGGTGTCCTTTTTCAGGCTTATGAAAAAGGTACCCGGATGTCTGTAACTCTTTGTGTCTATTGTCTATTGTCTCATATTGTCCTAATTCAAATTGTCCAAATTATTATTACTCTAATTGTATTACTATTTTTATAACCATTTTCTTACTATTAAACTTTTAAAATTTTAAAAACAAGTGATTAGCGTTTTTCACAGTGAGGAAGAAGTTAAGTCCCAGATGGGAGGGAGGAGAAGATGCCTTGGTCTTGGGGATGAAATCCTCTTGTAAGCTATGGAGAAAAGACTCTTTTTTTCCTATAATGCATTAAACTATGGGGAGATGAAAGTGTTCAAATTAATATCGAGCAAAGGCCTCCATGCTAAGATAAGCAGATGTTGAAATAGCTGTGATCCTATGAGAAGTTTGAACAGAGAAAGAGAGTAGTCCTGTGCTTCCAGGAGAAGAAGAAGATTTCTGTTCCCAGGCATGAAGATGATTTTAGAAATAGATAATGAGAACTTTTGCCTTTGAACAGCTCATCTTTAAAACGATACCCCATAAGTCAACATGGCCCATCAACAAGCTGTGGGAAGGCTTGTGGAAATGGGAAGGATTTCATGATGGCAGGGTTCCCCAGGCAGCTGTTATTCGTGACAAAACTGAGAGCCACGAGAGAACTGTTTTCTTTCCTCTTGTGGAGAAATCTCCATAACCTTAACAAGAGGGACTTCTCTCCCTAAGTGAACTGAAGAAAGACTATTCTAGAGGTGGTAAACTGACTGGAAATTTTAGGTTTGGTTTCTTTACATTGTCAGTGGGAAAGAAAAGGTTGTGGGAGGAGAAGTGGTCTGAAGGCTTTGTTTTGATTCTTACTACTTTTTTACTTTTAGTTACTTTTAATAAAAATTTCTTTATACCCTTTCAAAGTTTTGAGCCTGCTTTGCCTTTCTCCTAATCCTATCTCACAGCAGGAAGTGAGCGCCTTGGTGATTGGCCAGCACTGAAGCCCACCACACTCATCAGCACATTGGTTGGGAAATCTCAAAATTGGGGAAATCTGATATTGGTGAACCAAAACCACTACATGAAATTGGTGTTTCTGCCCAGTTTTGAACTGAAACCACCACAATTAGCCATGCAAGAGATTATTTATTTTGACTCAAAAAATGTGCAGTTACCCACAGACCCAAAGTCCAATGACCCATGTGGTGGAAATTTTATGGGAGTGCACCATTGTTGCACACCAAACCACTGGCAACAACAGTAACAATGGGCCACCAACGGTGGATGAAGTGGGTCACCAGCTCCAGGAATACAATGACAATCTCTCTTCCTCCTTTGTCTTGGCTGTGGAGAAACTGGTCCAGCAACTCAAGAGGATAGATCCTACTCCCTCCCTACCTGTATGGACCAGCATCACAGCCATGAACACTAAGTGTCCTCCCACTCATGAGGAAGGATATGGAAAGTACACACCACAGGGTACTCTGTGGTTTTACCTGCGGGACCATGGAGAGGACATGAGTAAGTGGGATAGAAAACCTACTTTGACCCTAGAGGCATGAGTATGTTAATTGCAGGGTGGTAGAAAGGCTGATTTTACTCCTGACCCTCTGGAAAGGAATTCTACTGCTACAGGAAATGGAGAATCCTATGACCAGTAGGAGAGGAACCCTGCCTCAGACCAGGTAGAGGAGAGGGACAACTGGGTTTACTGGACTCTATAAATCAGAGGGCCTGGAAAATCAGACCCACGGGGTATCCTTATCCTGTGGATCTCTGGTAGATACTGGTGTATTTACTGCCCATCTACTGCACAGTGTACCATAATGCCATCAAGCTATGCAGAAGCAGAATCCACTAGCATTTCTGGAGTGACAGGAGTATCCCAACAGCTGACTGTTACCTAGCCTCATGGAGGACCCTTCTGTTGTGGGGTTGCTGAAAGCTGAAGAACAATAGGTGCCCATCTCTACCATAATGGTTTACTGGTAGCACACCAACTGGGATTCTGTCATTCCCATCCTTAAGCTGATTCATCAACTGGAGAGCCAAGGAGTGATCAGCAGGACCTGCTCGCCCTTTAATAGTCCCATACGGCCAGCGTGAAAGTCAAATGGAGAATGTAGACTAAGTGTAGATTATTGTTGCCTTAATGAAGTCACACCACTGCCAAGCACTGACATACCAGACATGCTGGAACTTCCATATGAGCTGGAGTCAAAGGCAGCCAAGTGGTATGCCATGATTGATATTGCTAATGCACTTTTCTCCATCCCTTTGGCAGCAGAGGGTTATCCACTACACCTGGAATTGATTGCCCAGAAGTGGAAACAGAGGCCTACCTTCTGCCATGGACTGATCCAGACTGCACTGAAACAGGGCAAACCTCCAGAATATCTGCAAAACATTGATGATAATATCGTATGAGGCAATACAGCAGAAGAAAATCTTGAGAAAGGGAAGAAAATAGTCCCAATCATTCTGAAAGCCAGTTTTGCCATAAAACAAAGTAAGGTCAAAGGACTTTCACAAGAGATTCAAGTTTTTAGCAATAAAATGGCAAGATGGACGTCATCAGATCCCAATGGATTTGATTAACAAGATACTAGTTGTTGGAGACTGTGAGGAGGAAAGGGTTAAAAAAGGAAGATTGGTAAAGAGAGTTGTGCTCAAGATGACCTTGCAGCTGGGGGGTACTAAGAATATTAAGGCTGGGAAAATTCACTGTTGTTTCTGTCTATCTTGAGAAGTCAGATAACATAATGCTATAAAAAGACCTAAAAAGCATTCTTCACAGGCCTAGGCCTACTGTGAAGGCAGGGGGGAAGGGAAATAAGAAGCTTGTAGATTGTAAAACACAGCCTTGTGAAAAATTGTGCCTGTGTCAGGCCTTTGATATGTGAGACCAGGAACAGCCTGAGTGCTTTTTGCCCCTGCTAAAATGACATAAGCTTAGCAGTGTATTGGTCCCTGTTTTGCCAGCAAAATAATGGAATAAATCCTTTCTTCACACTTCACCTGTGGATCTGGCTGGACAGCAGCCAGGCAGAGAGGGGCCTGGGGATACTGACAGCAGACTGAACACGAGTCAGCAATGTGTCCACACAGCCAAGAAGGCCAATGGCATCCTGGCCTGTATCAGGAACAGTGTGGCCAGCAAGACTAGAGAAGTGATTCTTCCCCCGTATTCTACATTGGTGAGGCCACACCTTGAGTACTGTGTCCAGTTTTGGGTTCCCCAATTTATGAAGGATGTTGAGACCCTGGAGGGTGTCCAGAGAAGGGCATCAAGACTGGTGAAGGGACTAGAACACAAGTCCTATGAGGAGTGGCTGAGGGAGCTGGGGTTGTTCAGCCTAGAGAAGAAGACGTTCAGGGGAGACCATATCACTCTCTACAACTACCTGAAAGAAGGTTGCAGCCAGGTGGGGGTTGGCCGTTTCTCCCAGGCAACCAGAGACAATACAAGAAGACAGAGTCTTAAGCTGTGCCAGGGGAAGCTTAGGTTGGACATTAGAAAAAGGTTCTTCACAGAAAGAGTGACTGGGCCCTGGAATGGGCTGCTATCTTAGGTTGCAAATGCAAGATGTGGCTGGGGAGTGTGTATTCTATTGCCATCTGTTAGATGTTGCAGTAGTATTAATCAAGTTATAATAAGCAGCTCAGATAGTCTGGTACCCTGGGGGCAGAAAGAATCGAGTCTACCCGAAGAGATGGGGTCGGTCACATGGGATAACTGTCTCAAAGCAACTAAAACCAACATGTCCTCTCATCCAACCCAGCAAGGAGCCAGCCTTTCCCTATAAATGGATGATGAAGAAGAAAACAGACACCAATTTTCCACCCCTCAAGAGTCTCACAACCACTTTACCCCCTGATAAATCACAGTTGTCATGTTCCAAAAACTTTAATGGAAGCACTAAGGGGTTACCATACAAAAGTTACAAAAATGCGCAACTGTTTGTGAGATATGCCCTGGAACTCATAGTACAATATTCATTGTGGATATTTGGGATTGTTAAGACCAAAATCAATAACCCTACAGTCAGTAAAGTGTTGCATTTCTGACTCAGGCAATTACTATTATGCATCAAGGAATCTTTAGTGTATGTGTTGCTATGTATCTTTTCAGTACTCTTGGTGATTACTGTTGCATTGTTTTGAGAAGGATGGGTAAGATCCAGGGGATATCCACTGAGATACTCATAACAAAATTAATTTGTCATAGGCAAATTTCAGTTGTGGGGTTCTTCAGCTAAAGTTCTGCCACTTGTCATCATTTTAAAAGATAAAAGTCATCTATTCTGGGTGTTAGATTTTTCTTTCAGGGATAAATGGGTTGCACTATCATTCTTGTGAAAATTCTTCTTACACTAGATGTCAATAAAGGCTTACTTAGGGGGGAAAAAGGGGTTGGGGTGAGAGTACACGCCCCTCTTTGAGGCTTAAGTAAACCATATAACAGTACAATGATCCTATGATAATTCAGCTTCCTAAAACCAAGATAAATGCATTACAATGAACATTCGAAACCACAGACACCAGTCGATGTCCCTTCATCAGACATCATGAAGCCATGTAACCAAAACAACTGATAACTACCTCATAGAAATCTGGGACTCTTAAAGTAACAGTTCATATAAAGACTCTATTTATTTACAAATTGCTTTATCTGTTAAGTTTGTTTTTTCTCACAGTTCTAAAGCTGAATATTTCAAAGTTATAAATTCAGCTTAGAGTTAAGATTTAACTTGCAACTTTGTTTACAAATTAATTTTCCTGTTTACAAACTGTTTTTCTGTTTACAGATTGTTTTTTCTAGTAGTTAGACTTTTCTTTAACAGTTTTAAGACTTGAGTGGTTTATTGTTTTTAGAGCTAAGTTGTAACTTGTAACCTAAACACTAAGAAATTCTTGCCTACAGACTCTAAACCAATATACTGCAACTTTACTGTATATAAGTCATACAAATTAAAACCATGCTATTTTTCTGTCACCCTGTTTGATTGGGATTCCTGCAAATAGGTTACAGAGAACAGATCACAATTTTTAGTAAAAACAAAACAGTGAGATGTTGCAGTAGTATTAATCAAGTTATAATAAGCAGCTCAGGTCAGCTGCATGGAGCAGCCTCTGGGCTGACTGACAGAAGCTCACAACCAATGGGAGCTCTCCTAGGATGCAGACATTGTATTGGTTCAGAGTCTAGGGGCACAGGAATAGACCAATGAGATGTCCTGACCTGGGAGTTTTGAATAGGCTATAAAAGGTGCTAGACACAATAAACGATGCTGTTCTCTGATGACCAAAAGGGAGTTCTGTCCTGTGTTATGTCTCAGACATATGAACATCACGGATTCAGCTGTAATAGTTAGAGGTGGGACAGTTATCTTCTATTAATTGGGCCACCTGTTAAAACCAGGTGGGGCAGTTTTCTCTATCTCTTCCACAACCCATCCTCCCTCTGGGGAGATAGCTTCTGTTAATAGGCCATTGAGTCTCACTGCATGACTGATAAAAGTACATTATCAGCGAAGGGGTGTCAGGGACAGATAAAGGTGATAGAGACTATCATCAGAAGGCATGAAAAGGCACTTTACTATTAGAAATTCACAGTTCTTATAGAAACAATGGTGGACCTAAGACCTGATTGGCCTTTAGAAATCTTCTCTCACCTATTGGTCAAGAAGGGACAATTCCTTCTTGTAAACATCTTTGACAGAGATTGCTTGCCAGGTGCAGAGACTGAGATAATAATTCTTTTAATTCTTTCTCTGAGCTTTCTCACAGCTTCTCAGGAAAATCCTGGGAGAACTATGTCTCTCTCTTGTTCAGAGGATATGTGATTACCACAGTACATCATCTCATTGTGAGATTCTCAGCCCAGGGGGAGGATCCAAGCATTCCTACCTGGATATAATCTGAGATTTGGAACACCACAAGCAGCCTTTTCCCACTGGATTCCCAGAGGAACAGCTGTCTTCTCCACTGGATTCCCAGAGGAAAGACCAGGCCCATCTACACTACCACTGGACCTTCAGAGGAAAACTACACCCTTCTACAGGACCACTGCTTCAACAGAACCACATTTGTCACTCCAGGAATACTGCAGCCACCATTCAATCAGACTGCTATCAACACCCGGACCAAATGGGTGTCAGGTCATATTCTGACTCTATCAGTGTTGTTTTGTATTACTGCATTTTTATTTTTATTTTCTTCCCTAATAAAGAACTGTTATTCCTACTCCTGTATCTTTGCCTGAGAGCCCCTTAATTTCAAAATTGTAATAATTCAGAGAGAAAGGGTTTACATTTTCCATTTCAAGAGAGGCTGCTGCCTTCCTTAGCAGACACCTGTCTTTTCAAAGTAAGACAGCTGCCCAGGGAGGTGGTGGAGTCACTGTTCCTGGAGGTGTTTCAGGAAAGACTGGATGTGGCACTAAGTGCCATGGTCTAGTTGACAAGGTGGTGTTAGGTCATAGGTTGAACTTGAGGATCTCAAAGGTCTTTTCCAACCTAGTTGATTCTGTGGTCATGGCCATCTTGATGTTACATCCACATATTCAATTCACACAGAGATATTGCTGTTAAGTAAGACACTCAAGCTTTTTTAGGCATTGTGAGTTTCTGGAGATAGCATATTCTAAAGTACAGTCTCATTGTGAGTCTTTGTCCTGGTTTGAAAAGGAAGTGAGTTTTTTGGGAGTTTGGTGGTCAAACCAATAGGTGCTCAGATTTGAATATTGGCACCTGGTGTGGCCACTGAGGACATGGATACGCCTCTGAGAACACAGGGGGTTAAAAGTAGAGAACTCCCAGGAAAACTTTCTCTTGGTTCTGGTGAGTGAAAGAGGTCAGACCTCCCCTGCCCAGCTGTGGGCTGGGCGGGGGAGGGGAAGCCATACAGCCAGGTGAGGTAGGCCGGGGCCTTGGACAGAGAAGGGAGGCCAAGGCCCCTGCCAGATGGAAGGGTGGAGGAGCACTGAGAGGCATTGGGCAGCCCCCCCGGGAGAGAGAGAGAGAGCCTGTGCCTGTGCTTGTGCCACCTTGAAATCTGATATCATGTGCTGACAGCACGGCCGAGAAGGAGAAGGGGGGGATGCGGCAAGGAGGTGCCCAGCAGTCCTGGGAGAGTTCTGGGCAGGCAGAGCCCAAGATTTTAACACTTTTCTTGGATGATGGAAACCTTAAAATGCTGATCCACCTGGAGCTGAATGAGAAGAGAGAGATGAAATAGGAGGAAATGGGCCAGTGTGATGCAAGTTTGTGCAAGGGAAAGATGTCCGAAGAAGTTGAGAAGAATCCTAGGTGGGAGGAGATGATGGAGTGGCCTTTGGCTGGACTTTTCTTGTATAGCCATAGACAGAACCAGTTTTTTTCCTGTGACACAGAGACTGCATTTAGGGGGAGGCAATGGCTTGGAGCAAAGAGAGTGCAGTGATGTTATGTGAAGGAGTGGCATGAATAGAGACGATGGGTGAGGAGGGTGGTGGTGCCCTCAATCTTCAGAGAAGAAGATCTCTGTTCTTGAGACCCCTCGGCCCCAGGGGGTGAATTTGGGGGGGACAGGTGTCCCGAAAGTGAGAGCCTGTGCTTTTTTTTGGAACTGGGCAAAGCATCCTTAAAAGGGGAACCCTAGAAGCAGCCCTGGTTCATGCGCAGTGGTGAGAGCACTGGACATGGAGCAAAGAGGTCATGATGGCAAATGTTCTCCGGGTGGTGCCACGTGTGACATGGAAACACAAGCGGTTTCAACTGTGTTTCCTGGGGAAGCCTATGGTACAAAAGGGACTCCTCTCTCCTTGATGAACTGAGAATTTATTATCTGCAGGGTGGTGATGGACTGAGAGTTGGTGATCTGAGGGGTGGTAACTGAATTGAGAATCCAAGGTTTTGTCTTACTGTGATGTACTGGAAATTTGGTGGGGGGAGGAGGAATGTTTTTGGAAGGTTTTCATTCTGAGTTCTGTGCATGTTTCTTTTTACATATAGTTGTAGGTTAATAAAGTTTTTTTTTTTTTTTTCTTTATTCCTAAGTTGGAGCCTGCTTTGCTCTATTCCTGGTCACATCTCACAGCAGACACTAGGGAAAATATATTTTCATGGGGGCATTGGCATTGTGCCAGCATCTAACCATGACAGTCTTCTTTATCAAGTGATCCAGAAGAAGAATTATTTCAAATGAGGCCCTGAGCAACAAAAAGCATTTGAACAATTTTAACAGGAGATAGTTCATGCAGTAGCCCTCAGGCCAGTCCAAACAGGGAGAGATGAAAAAAACCCTGTGCTCTACACTGCAGCTGGGGAGAATTACCCCACTTAGGGCCTCTGGTACTTGAGGTCAACCCCCAGGCTTTTGGACTAAGGGATGCGGAGGATCCAAAGCCTGATATACAGTCCAACTGAAAAAGAGATACTGGCATCTTATGAAGGGTTTTGAGCTGCTTCAGAAGTGATTGGTACTGAAGCACAGTTCCTCTTGGTATGCCAACTGCCAGTGCTGGGCTGGATGATCAAAGGAAGGGTCTCCTCTATACTCCATGTAGCATAAGTTGCATGATGTATGTGGGTCACACTGATCAAAGCTCAAACAGGAAACCCCAGTCATCCAGGAATCTTGGAAATGATCATGGACAGTCCAGAAAGCAAAGATTTTGGAATGTTATCAGAGAAATACATAATGTGCGGTATTGGGTCTGACTGAGATAGAGTTCATTTTTCCTTAGCAGCCTTCACAGTGTTGTGCTTTGCATTGGTAGCTGAAAGGGTATTGATAACACACCAGTGTTTTGGCTACTGCTAAACAGCACTGTCCCTCTAACACTCCTTTCCCCCATCAAGGAGCTGGGAGGGGACTGATGCCTTAAGTTCTAGCTTTTATATTTTTCAGATTCTGTGCTGTTTTAGTGTGTAGTTCTGAGTTTCATATTAAGTGTTGGTAAGCTCTCGTCACAGAGTAGGTAGACAAAATAATTCCTTTTCGAGCCTGGGACCAAGGACAACTGTGACAGTGGGGGTTTGGAGATGATATGTTTGGTCTCTGACTGGAGTTGTTTGCCACCTGTCTTCCCACTTTTTCTCCGTGGCAGTTATGATAATTCCAGATTTTTCCCTGTCTATCCTCAAAAATCCTGCCCCTGCAGCTTGTCTGTCATAATTTGTTACACCCATTTATCCAGAAAATTCGCTGTCAGTTATGATATTTCCTTTCTGCCACTGGTATGTAACTTTCCTGCTCCACGTTATGTTTACATTTGTCCCCCCAGACCCCTCCTATCTAGCCATTGATTCATTAGACGATCTTCTCCCGGGAATCCACCCCCCCTTCATAAAAGCTGCTGTTTTTCTCTGTTTCCCGCTCTTTGCCACTGCCCCCTCTTCGAGCCACACAGCTTCCGCGCCCCGCCTGCACCCGCACGGCGCAACGGTTTGCAGCCTTGGCACCGCTCTCCACCGCGAGAAAGAACACCCACGCGGTGTGGCATCAGCTACCCCACTTCGGCGCCGCTCCTGCCATGGGAAAGAATGCCTGTGCAGTGCTGCCGCTGCCTGTGCAGCTCTGCCACTGCCCGCGTGGCACTGCCACTGCCCGCATGGTGCCGCGTCACCTGCCTCACTTCGGTGCTGCTCCTGCGTGGGAAAGAAATAAAGCAGCTTGGAGAAGCAAGCAAAGAGTCCTTCCTTTTCCATTACTCTGATCTTTCGACATGGGTCCACGTTTATTGGCCGCTCCCTGGTGGTCCGGGACCCCAGCCAGTGGCCGAACCGCGATCCTGCCTGTCGGTGGCTTAGGCGGGGTGCGGCCATTCCTGGCGTGCATGCTGATTGTCCTTCCCACAATCAGGATGCAACGTCAGAAAACCAATACAAATTTCCAGCCCAAGAGCATAAACAACAGTGAATTGAAGAGAGAAAAACAAAGAGGATGGAACTTCATAACCTGAAGCTATAATTGGACAATTAACTGAAATACGCTAATGGACCAAAACCTATAAAAGTGTGAGACCTCGTGACTGGTCGTCCATTTTGTGACCATTTTGGGTTCATCTTGGGTGTAGCCCTGGCCGGGCTCTTGTACTGTCCAAAGTGTATCCATTGAGGGTCTTTTATTAAATACCTACTTTATTCTTTAGCTCTGTCTAGCCTCTGTTCTAGGTCAGCCTTTTCAAGGCATCAGGACAAGATCCTGGGAGAGGAAACAACCAGGCTAGCTGACCCAAATTAACCAAAGGGATGTTCCATACCATATGATGTCAGCTCAGATATAAAAGCTAAGGGAGAGAGGAGGAACAGGGGGCATTTGTTATTCAACAATGTTTGCCTTCCAGAGCAACCACTATGCATGCTGAAGCCCTGCTTCCCAGGAAGTGTCTGAACATCGCTTGCTGATAGGAAGTAGAGATTAATTTTTCCCTTTGCTTATGCATGCACAAACTTTTGCTTGTTTTTTTCTTTGCTTTAGTAAACTGCCTTATTTCAACTTACGAGTTGTTTTCCATCTTATTCTCTCTGCCCTGGCCCACTGGGAAAGGGAAGGATAGAATGGCTTAATGGGCACCTGGCACCCAGCCAAAGTCAAACCAATACATGTGCTGAAGAAACCCCATTGTATAAGAAATTACCAGAAAGTAGGAAACAATATTCCTAGTTTACTGATGAGCTCTGCCATATTGTGGGAAAAGATGGAAAGTAAACAGCAGCTGTACAGAGTCCCCTATGACAAGTTGTGAAAACTGCTGGAGGTGAAGGTGTGTTGACTCAGTTTGCAGAGCTGAAAGCTCTCCAGCTGGCTTTAGACGTTGCTGAATGAGAAAAATGGCCAATACTTTCTCTCTACACTGACTCATGGATGGTAGCAAATGCCCCATCCCCATGGGGTGGCTGCAGCAATGAAAGCAGAATAACTGGCAGCATAGGGGTAATCCCATATGGGCTGCTGCATTGTGGAACGATATTGCTGCCCAGGTGACGGTCACTGTGGTGGTGCATCTCCCCCCCCCCCCCCCCCTCAGCCCACACTATGATCTGAGAAATGCTCCTTAAGCCTTGACCTTGATGAACAGCATCTGGACTAAGCTCCTCTTGAGCTTATCAACACTGTCTGCTCCCAGGAACTTTGGCTAACAAGCTCATGTTTTTTAAGGAACAGCCTTGGAAACTTATTTTTCTTGCCTGAATAACAATCCAAGTGGAATAATATTTTTGTTATAGAACTTTCAAAGGAAGTTACCAACCTAAAATGTGACCAGGATGGGAAATTACTATGACTAAAGCCCACTCCTGCAACTCTATAAACAGCGGTCCAAAGTGAGATCCTTTGAGCTCTCTTGGACTGCAGCGGGCTGTGACCAGCAACCTCCTTCTGAGTGGGGCCTCTCAGAGCCACCGAACACTCAAGTTTGTCACACTGGGAGAATCGCTGAACAATGCCGATGGATCCTGGGCTGATACCCCCCACTCCTCAAGGCTCAACCTTTCTCCTGCTGAAGAGATGCAAGTGCATCTGAAGTGAGTATTTCACTGAACTTAAGGGGAATTTTTCACAAGTACCTTGTACAAACACTAGGTTTGTGTGCATGCAAGTGTGCATATGCTATAGCAAATGTGCTAGGAATGCTGCTCTACTAGATTCTTAAGTACTTTAGATTTGTAAGTTAGGCCTGTAAGTAAGCTACTTTGTGGTATAATAAATTCTATATGAATCCTTTACTAAATTGTTTAACTTATCAATTAAGTTTTATGTTAAGTGCTGTTGGGCCTTTAGGCATAAACTGTTGATCAAATCCTGGCTCAGTTTAGCATGGGGATCTACCCTGAAGCTTGTGACTCAACAAGAGGGTCTTCTGTATTCCTTTTTATCCTTACCCTTTCATAGCCTTTTGTCTACCCCCCTCCAAGCCTCCACATAGATAGTTTTGGATTTATTTCAATTTGAGTTGATTGATTTTGGATTTCTGTTTGGTTTTTTCTTAGTGTGCTTTAACCATCTAGTTTTTGCAGATACCGTTGCCAGTGATTCTTTAGGTGACCTTTAAACATTCACTCACGACAGTCACGTAGATGCTTATGTATCCAAGAGTCAGGCCACTGAAGAATATCAGAATGACTAACAGGTGAATCAGGCCACCAAGATGGAATTATTTCTAGCTTAGCAGGCCCATGACACCTCAGGCCATCAAGGAAGAGATGCAACATACCAAAGGACTTGTGATCTAGGGGTGGACTTTACCATGGACACTATCACACAGGGTATCCATGAATGTGAAATATGCACTGTAATCAAGCAGGCCAAGCAGTTAAAAGCCCCTGTGGTATAGAGGACAATGGCTGAAATATAAATATGGGGAGACTTGGCAGATTGACTATATCACACTCCCACAAACCTGCCAAGGCAAGCACCATGTGCTTGCAGTGGTGGAAACAAGAACCAGATAGCTGGAAACTTAACCTGTGCCCCATGACACTGCCCAGAACACTATCCTGGGCCTTGGAAAGCAAGACTTATGGCAATGTGGTACTCCAGAAAGAATTGAGTCAGACAATGGGGCTCATTTTTGAAACAACCTCATAGACCCTTTGGCCCAAGAACATGGCACTGAGTAGGTATATCACATTCCCTATCACGCACCAGCCTCTGGAAAGATGGAATGATGTAATGGACTGTTAAAGACTACACTGAGAGCAATGGGTGGTGGTACCTTCAAACATTGGGATACACATTGAGCAAAGGCCACAGGGTTAGTCAACACCAGAGGATCTGCTAATTTGGGCTGTCCCTGCCCAATCAAAACTTTTACATACTGCAGAAGGAGATAAAGTTCCTGTAGCACACAATACAAATATGCTGGGGAAAACAGTCTGGGTCATTCCTGCCTCAGGCAAAGGCAAATCCATCCATGCGATTGCTTTTGCTCAAGGACCCACGGGCACTTGGTGGGTAATGCGAGAGGATGGGGAAGTCCAGTTGATAGTAAGAGGTTTTAAAATCATAACATTCGGGGAATTAGAAAGAAGCTAGACTTAGTGGGGCCCTGGAAAAATGTTAAAAATAGACTCTGAAAATGTTAGGCTTTGTGTTAGCCAGATCATGTGAAATTGCACCTGCATAAGCAGTATATGATAAATGATATAATTGTTAGATGTGATGATTGTTTAGTAATTAAATATAATTATTGTTTAATCGTAGGAAGAATCATGAGAAACTATGTTAGAAGTTTGAGGGGGGCCACGAGGAGCCCATGCTTGGATGAAATCTATGTATACAATAGAACAACATAAGTTTAATAATTAACATGAAAATTATATAACGATAGAATATAAAAACATGTTCATCCTGAACCCATGTCGGAGTCAGATTTGGGTTTGTACCCCTGACACCCAGAGCTCTTCAACAAAAGCACCTACATATAATCATTCTCGTGATTATGTGTTTCTGAACACTAACACAGTGTGTGCCTCAAAAGGATTTAATTTTGGATGAGAAGAGACAATGAATTTAACTATATGATGCTAATAACTATATAAACACTATTATCACTTCTATGGCAGCTATATGCCCATCTGTGCCACTCTAGATTTGGTGATCCGAACACGACTCCCCTTCAGTCACCACATTAATGATGAATGAATTGTGATGAAACCAAACAAGGGCAGCCTTGATGGAATCAGAACTGGCTTCAACATGTGATAAGACCACACACTGGTTTTCCTGCCTAAAAGACTGTTATGATAGAAGGATTCCAAGGTCATGGACTAAATGAACTCAACAGACTTTTATAGGGATGGCCCATCAACTGACGAAATTAAATTATATCTGTGTGTATATCTATCAAAAGACAGGAAAGGCAATGGTGTAGTGGACAGCCAGGCATCTGGCATGATGTAAATGGTGTGGAATAAGGGGTGGATACAGTCCCCATAGCAGCTGGGATAGAGTTAATTTTTTTCTTGGCTGCTGCTACAGTGCTCTGTTTTAGATTCAGTTTGAGAATAATGTTGATAACAGACTGTAGAAGCCCAGAAGGGGCTAATGTGAGCATTCTGGCCACAAGCCAGGCAAAACTGAAATCCAGCAAGTGGAATCCTATCAATGCATATATAAAAATGGCCCAGACATTTGGATTCCAGTTGGTTCTCATCAGCAATTAATAAAGTTTCTAATAGGTATGGGAGCACAACATTCAATATTAATGCAGTGGGATGCTGAGAAGCTGGATGTATGACCCGGGTAACAGAATTAAAATCACTGGAGTAAACAAAGCAAGTGTTATCTGCCAAGCTGCTACGGTTAATTTACGGCTCCTGGGTGAGAAGCAGATGTTGGCTACTCACTTTGCAATTAAAGATCATAATGAAAACATTTTTTGATGTTCTGAATGATTGAACCTGACGTCTGGACAGCAGCATATGGTCCTTCGGTTCAAATGTTAACCCAAACCAGAGACTGCAGTGCACTCCATGCAGCACCTGCAGTCCCTGATCCAAGGACTGCCAGTGCATCACAGTGCCAGATTTTTCCTGTGGCACAAGGTGGAATTTCTGAAGTTCTAGTTGATTTGGCCCCACTAACAGCTGTGGTACTCAGTACCACAAACCTAACAGCCACACTACCAGCAGAAGGGTGGTAACAGATTTGGAGAAGAGAGGTATTATCACTGACTCACATTCCCCTTCTGATTCTCCTGTCTGGCTGGTGAGAGACAGACAGTTGTGGTTTACAGTTCATTACAGGCAATTAAATACCAATACTATGCCTTTAACTGCTGCTGTGCTGACTTTTGCAGAACTGGTAACTCAAATTCAGAGAACATCCTACTTATGGATGGCAACCGTAGATGTAAAAAATGTTTTTTATGATTCCACATCGGGAACATGACAAGGCTCAAATTGCACTTAACTGGAAAGGAGTGCAATACACCTTTCAAGAAACTCCCGCAGGGGTATAGGCATTCACCTATGATTGCACATGCTGTGCTTGCTGAACTTTTACAGACAGTCTCACTCCCTCTAGACATGAAATTATGTACTACTCTAATTGCAGGAGACCACCCTGAAAAGGTGGTGGAAGTAGCAACAGCAGTGCAGAAAGCACTTCATGAAGTGTAAGCTGAGATTCTACCTGAGGAATGGTAAGGCCAAACTGGCCCTGTCAGAACAAAACTATCTTTACTGTTCAACTCAACTGCATTTAAAGAGACAGAACAGAGATAGTCTGAGTGGGAAAAATTAACTTTGTCATTAGTCCAAGCTGTCAGACAACTTGAGCCACTAAGGGGTAACCTGTTCAGACTAACCCTGCCAAAACTTGTATTGTTTTCTCTTTCCAGGAATGATGCCAGCACACCCCCACTGAAGATGAAGCTAACCATCAAAGGACTGCTTATCCTTCTTGCAGGAACAATCATTGCCGGCATGAACTAAATCTGGTTCACACATCAACAAGCTCAACCCTGAGGGTGGAGACCCTCAGTTCTTATGCTAATAAGTATGGTAACTATAGTACATTCTACATCCCACATGCTTCTCAGTTGTGGGTGCAATTTACTGTGGCAGCAATTAAAAAGGAAGAAGATAAAAGCTATTTGTCCACTGACATTCAGAAGATAACCTGGGCAAATGCAACAAAATTTGAAAGGGAATTCCACTCTTGGTGGTAATTAGCTAATTTCCCTTGTGATTTCACCAAGAGTAAAGCCACAGTTGTTGTTTTAACAATACAACAGTGCTTTGGTATATACTATATATTCAGTCATTATGTCAGACTTAAATCACAGTGGAGCTGTATTCTATCCCCTGGAACAGAGTACAGGCCAATGGAATGGATGAGCCTGTATGATAACCCCTTGTGATTTTGTACTTGTAGACAACTTTATTGTAGATACAAGTAATCACTCTAATATTTGTGTCTGTAATTTTTTTAACATTATGGGATGCAATTTTATTTACTCAGCTCCTGTTATATCTTATTGATTGTTATGATTTAATTAAATACTGATTTAAAGCATACAGCCTATCCCTATTGGAACAAATCTCACCTTGATACGGACAAAAGACTTTGATTATCATTCATAATGATGTGGAAAAAATCCAACAAGCATTGCAACAAGAAAAACAGGGAACACCATTAGTAGGACATTTTATTTGGATGGTCACCAACAGCAATGGGAATTCTTAACAAGATGTTACACCCTGTGATTGTTCTTTTAATGTTAACCTCTCTGCTTTTTATTTTGGTAATCTAATTACACCTTAAGATGTAGGGGATTAAAATGAGATTATCCCCAAAATTTAGAGACTGCTTATAGAATGCATTTGCCCCTTTCTGTCTCTCCTTCTCGCTTCTTTTCTCTTTTCAATGGATCACCAAGTCTATATTGGTGTTTGAGCCATGGAGTGGTGTAGAATCCCAGAAAATAAGGGGCTAATGTGTATGTCTCAAACACCGATAGCCAGATAGCTGTGGAGCCAAGCAAGGATTGCTAGTAATAACAGTCGAGGATTGTTGGTAATAACACACCATGAGAAAGAACAGGTTGTGGCTGGACAAGGGGTCCATGTGGAGGTAGGGCAGCACTTTTCTGGGACAAACATCCTTGTTCTAGTTTCTGGAGGTAAACACAACACAATACACCACAAATGCAAGAATAAAGTCAAGAAGCAGGCATGGACTGTGGGAGGGGGGAAATCAAGACCACCAAAGACCCCTGAAGCCATCCAACACACTTCCATAAAGGTCCAGAACAGATTGCACATGAGAACTAACTTGCATAGAAAGCAAGAAACTTATCTCTGGGGTGGGGAAAACCTATATATAAAAAGGTACTTCCACAAAGCCCAGATGGCACACCCAGGACCCTGGACACCCCAGCTGTATTGATGCTGGGACCAGAACAGGTGATCTCTTTTTCTTTTCCTCTCCCCTTCTTCAATTAATCTCTCACTTTCTCTCTTCCCTTTGCCCTACCCCTTTATTCAAAACCCACTGTCATGTACTTATATAGTAGGTCAGGGACTAGCATACCAATTCCCATGCTAAGTGTGTAGTTTACTAATAAAATTGTGAGGTTTTGTGGACCCTCTGACTTTTGTCATTCCTTTCAACCATGACCATCTGCAAATCTTGGGTGCTCCCTTCCCCTTAAGGGTAGGACATCATACACACTGATGTTTTGGTTGTTGCTAAGCAGTGCTTACTCTAAATCAAGGACTTTTCAGTATACCGTGCTCTGCCAGTGAGCAGGTGCATAAGGAGAGGGGGAGGGGGGGGGAAGCATAGCCAGGAGTGGGAGCCTATGCTGGAATCACTTCTGGAATTTATCCCTAGCCTGGGGGGTATAATAAAAATGCTCCTGTACCTCTGCACCTAAGACCTGATACAGGGCAGAGAAGGAACAAGACAATCCCAATGACAAAAATGAAACATGCAGGGAGGTAATTTTTAGGTTACTGCAATAAATGACACAGCAGCACATCAAAACAAGCTGTATAACTAAAAGCAGCACTTTCTGAATTATTTTAATTTCAGAACTCATAGTGCTATAGGCATTTACAAAACATATAGCTGTGTAACCCATGGGCTACATTAAAATTAATATACATAGGGATGACATTTTCATTTTAGAAACTTTTTTCCACCTAGAAAGGAATTTCTTGTGTATCTACGCTAGACCTAACGTTATATTAGCATACTCATTCTAAGCCCTACAGGTAGGCTTTTATTTTTGCTTCTTCATTACTCTTACTTTCTCATTTTAGGTTTTCCCCTCTCTTTCAGGTATGCATCAGACAAAACAAAAAGGTCTCAACGCATAGCACAACTTCCCTAGGATGAAACAGTCAATATGTTCCACAAATAATGAATATGGATTTGATAAGCATGCTGAACACTGATACTGTCCACTGACTAAAATGATAGTTTTGTTTTTAAAAGCTAAGCATACAGTAGATAGCTTAGTTTTTTTCTCTTCTAATGTTCAAAGAAAGCTGTATAGAAAAGCATCTTCTGTATCCTTCAAAGTTTCAGAAAATTTTGTACCTCCAGGAGCAGCACATATTTGGCATCTCAGCTAGAAAACCAACAACCTCACTGTGGGATGCAGCTAAGCAAAATCCTTGGATCAGCTGCAGTCATAGCAACTAGAGCTACCAGCCCAAGGTCCTACAGCCTGGCAAACATCTGCAAGGAAGCAGCGTGGCCACAATACTTCAGAACAAGATCTAAGAACTATTAATTCAATTTCTCCAGAAAGAGCTCCCACTTTTCATGTGGGCAGATAACTGACAAACTAAAATACTCTGTTACACATGTCGCTTTCAGAAAGCAAGCCAAAGTCTCATAAGTTTCTAGCAAAGCTCCTCTGAAGCTGCTGCACTTTGACAGGTGCTTTTTATTCAGAAAAGTCATACTGGTGCTGTGTGGGCAAGAGCATGTTTACTTCCATTTTTTTGCTAAGAACAGAGACTGTCTGCATCAGTGTATGGGAGCAACATGTGGTCCAACACCATCATTTGTCAATTTGCCATCATATGCCAGTCAGTGCTTGGTGTATGCTAGAGATACAGGCTCAGAAGGATTTCAGACAGCTGATCAATAGTGCCAGTATCGATGGCAGGTTTGGAGGCTGAAGGGCTCAGAAAAGCTTCAGACTACTTTCTAAGAATGGCTTCTCTTCAGCATTTAATAGCATACCTATTGCTTCATTTTGAACATTAGCAGAGCAGCAGGCCTGCCTGTCACATTGTTTCTAGGCAGATCTCCGACAGTTATCCTGGAGTTCAGCATGTAGACATCAAAAGGTAAGATGACACTTTACCTACACAGATGAACGGACATTAAAAAGTATGCATGCTCATCAAGAACACAAATTTTTAAGGATTTTGAGAAAAGCCTAGCTTTACAAACCTCACTTCAGGACCCTTCTCACACTGCCATGTACTGGCCAGACTCAGAAGAAACAGTGCTCTCTTAGGATACCCTCCAGCCTAAACAGGATGAAAAAATATTTCTTATTGTGTATGCACTTCAGACTGGTCAAGGGACCTTCCATTCTCTATTTGCTTTCAGCAAGGGATCATGTTTCAAAACAGGTTTTGATAGCTTTAATAGTAGTTATAACAGCTCTCAGGTTTTGCCTGGAAAACAAATTTCTACCTCAGCCCTTTGGATGGGGAAAATATTGCCAGACTCCTTTGGCCTTCAACACTGGACAACTCATCTGTCCCCAAGACCACGTGAAACTGAACACTTTTATACTGGGAAGAGAAAAAAGTCCTGAAATGCTAAGGTTATTCTCTACTTATAAGCATGTGATGGAGGAGAGAGAGAAGGGTCAAACGGTTACTGTAACAGAATAAAGCAGCAATATGGGACAGAACTGTGTGGCAAATCAGTATGATAAACCTCAGTCACCTTCCGAACTGCAGCGATTCTTACAAGCATCCAGTCCCTACTTGCAAAATACAAACCAGGAGCTACACAAAGTAGACAAAGCCCCTGGAAGCATTGTACCAGACTTGTTCTGTCCCACTTCTGAGCCCAATGCCAGCATTTCTAGGAACACAGAAAAATCACATATATCCAGTCATAGCAACAGCCTTCAACATAGACAAGCTTGTACTATGCATTCCATTAGTTAAAAATGAACTGAAACCCTGAAACAAAGTTTCAGAATATTCTTTTAATGCAAGTGTTAAATCTCTTTGTGAAAAATTCTTAATTATTGGCTGCTGAAGAAGAAGGAAACCTATTTCCAAATCTTACTATGACAGCTGCATAATATACCATCCTACCCTGCAACAGCAGGGCTGGACCAGACCATCGCTTTGGGTTCTGATCACTCCATGACCATGCAAACGTGCATGCACAAGCCAATTCCATCCCTCTACTATTATCATGAGGTTTCTAAGAAGTACTTATGTGTATTTTTTTTTCATCTGCCAACAACTTTTCCAAACTTCCTAATCTCACTACCATGCCTACCGCTCTCAACACGAATAAAGAGGGTCAGCCTTGTGATGCCTGCTGTCTCTGCTTGACAAAACACACACACACCAAGTAAGGCATGCAACAAGTCTACATCAGCTTTTATGGATGGTTTTCTTCCCCACCACAAAGGTTAGAAGCTGAAAATATAAACAGGAAAACACCACCACCCAGCTTAAAATATTTTCACAATTTTTCAACACTCCCACCATAAGAAAAGTGGTTTTCCTGCCACTGAGGGGTAATTTAAATTTGTAAACTGTCTTTCTGTTCACAAGACAATTATTTTGTTCTCAACTTTTTTGCAAACACTAGCTGCAACAAGAAACTAAGGACTGGTACATGAACACTAAATTATGTAGTTTGATATACTGGAAATCTCAGTAGTATCTTCAGTGCTAACGTGAACCAGTCAATAACCTATCCTCACCTGCGGTCAAAAGGATCTGTACACGTACTTTATTAAAGTTATTTCCACTTCTCCAAATATTTCATATCATTGTCTCACGCAATCGGATGCCAAGATGGAATTTGCTTACTCCAGATGCCACAGGGAATCAGCATCTTGAATCAGCTCATATCCAGCTTTCACTTTAATGCCAAGGTGAACTGTATTTCAACAAGTCCCAGGTTGCACATAATAATGCACCTTCAAGTGAAGAGTGAGGCAGACTGAATTTAGTGGAGAGGAACACACAAAGGAACCTTTTCCGGTTAGGAAACAAATACATAACCACATTCAAGTGTTCTGCAGAATGCAGCTGGGGCACAACACACACAAGCAAGCCTGTAGCATCAAAGCAAAGCAACTACACACTCATAAGAAATCATCACCAAGACTACTTGGTGATGATCTAGCATCTCCCATGACTACCAGCCAGCTGGCCTTCCTTCATAAGCATCACTTCAGAAGATACCAAGAGCCCAGGACCACTACCTGCCCAGTTGTGCAGCTAGAAAGTCCCACAAGCCTGTATACTTCCTTCTCTGCAAAGATTCCTCAGGGTCCCATGTAGTAGTGTAACCTTTATGTGAACTTCCTCAGAGCTCATTAACTGGGTATAATTGTGGCCATGAAGTGGAAAAATAAAACAAAATGAAAAACATATGCCCTGACGTGGGGGAAAAAAATCCAACACCTTACAAATTGCTTTTTTATGTAAAGAATTTTACATGAGCAAAACTGTAATTTGACACAGATGTTTCTTTGCAGAACACCTGGATTTTTCACACGAGTATCTAATAGCATTTTTCCTCTAGAGCAATGGCTATAAAATCAGCCACAGAGAGTGTCCCACAGCTTCATACAACTCACGCCAGATAGGCGTATTTAACGCCCATCCCGTGCGGATATCTCGGTCCTAGGGAGAACCTCTCAGACCGGACTGCGCATAAGCATCGCTCAATTGTACCCCAGACCTCACCTATATTGTAAAAATCAACTAAAACCCCACCAATTCTTTACGCCTCCAGCTGCTCTGGCTGCCCGTCCTTACTTGGACGGGCTCCTCAATCTTTCCGCCGCTCCCCACTCCCCCTGAGCACTCCCCTCCCCTGCACTGGAGCCCACTGGCCGAGGCGGCGCGAAACACTCACCTCATGCACTAGCCAGGCCAGGGCGTTTCGAGACGTTACTGCGTTTGCAGAAGCGACGTTTCAACCGACGCAGGGGCAGAGCCCCTTTTGCCCACCCCCTTCCCTTCTACCCCCCTTCGCGGGCGGCTTCTGCCCTTGCCACCGACAACACCGAGGGAGGTGACGGCTATTACACGACAATCGCGGCGCACAGGCACAGGGAGCACACACCCCCATGGCAAGGGAGCAGCTCCCGGAAACAGCGCGGCCTCTCTCACCAGCGGCTGCATCTCGGCCCGAACGGCTGGCACCTGGAAGCGGTCTATCTCCTCCATCATGATGGTAGAGACAAGGCGGAAAGAAAGAAGACCGAACACAGGGAGACTCCTCAAACGTCGAAAGATTACGACAACGCCGCCGCCTACCGCGGGTTCTGCCTTATCGTCGTCGCCGCCGAAGTGACTCAGCCGCGCCGCTTCCGGGCCCGGCCCCCACCGCCCCGCCCTATATTTGCATATTCATGAAAGGCGGGAGTTCTGGCAATAATTCCGGGGTCCAGACGCTCGGTTCTCTGCAGCCCTCGCCTCACTGCCGCAGGGACGTACACTTTCCTCTCTCGGGAGGCGCGGGGACACTTCAGGGAGAGGTGGAGAGAAAAAGAATAGCCAACGCCGACAGCGTTCTGCGCCCGGATTAGTTGCCATGGTTGCTACTATCGACTTCCGTTGGCCGGAAGGGTGTGGGGCTGGTGTGAGGAGCAGCTGGTGACGGGGAGCCGCTGCGGTAGCTGTCATGTCAGTCAAGGTGGGCGACAGGCACCGGTAGTTAGAGGGTTTGACATCAGCGGGCATCGTAGCAGGGCTGTGTCGCCCTCTCGTGTGACAGCGCCGGGGTTGAGCTCACCACCTGTGCTTCGTTTTTCGGGGGAATAGTGATTCATACCAGGGAGCATCACTATGAGGCCCTGCTGTCTCTGCTGCCCTCAGCTCCTGCTCTGAGCGCGTGCCTCAGTGTCACTGGTGTGACACCAGGCCCACAATGAGATCACCATTCCCACTGTCACCACATGTTACATTGGCATGCACAGCCCAGCTCCTTTCCCTCTGGAGTGCCACATAGAGCTGTAATCCCCCAGGGCTGGGTGGGACATGGGGGCTTGGTACAGTCCCTCTTTGGCACTGCTTGCTGTGTTGATACTTCATGTTGCATCACTCTGTTCCTGCACTGAGGTATGTCATCACTCTGCCACTGATACCCTGCATGTTCCATGGCACTTCTATGTGTTGCCACCCTACTCAGGCAAACCAACATGTCCCAAAGCTGCAGCACCCCACACTGTTGCAGTACTGTTGCATCCCTATGAAACTACAAGAGTCTCTGGTCATCACTATATTATGCATTTTTGTCACTGTTACAGTGTATGACACTTCCAGTACAAGTTTTAATGCACTTGAGATATCCTTAGTCTGTCAGAAAACCTTTAAGGCTGCTAAATAAATAGGTTGAAATCCTGTTGTAGTTGAGCCGGTCATAGTTGAGACAGAGACAATACAAAACAACACACTCCATTTTCAGAAGGCTTCAAACCCCATTTTATTATAGCATGCATGCTTTTTATACATTCTTACAAGACTCATAAGTTTACACTTTACTCATTGGTCATGAAAGACCAAAAAAGTGCTTATTGGAATAGACAGTTGCAGTTTTCTCTTATTTATCCTTCTCTCTTGCTTGGTTTCTATGTCAACAACCTAGGTAGGAAATTCTTTCAGGGGTAAACATGGATCCTCTTATCAAACTTCTCTCTGGCTCACAGAAGTCGCTGTAAAACCTCTTCCACCATTCCCCCTTTTTTTTGTATTTGAACCACAAACACAACTGCTAAGGACTTTTGCAGGGCTCTTGCAAAAATCTAAGCAGACAAGGGTGACCCAAAATGTGGGGACCCTGAGAGGCATTCCCTGGGTTAGGGAGACATGAGAAGCTTCCCTCAAAGCTGTTAAGACCCCATTGGCTGCTTCCCTTGTTCCTATGTCCCTCAGCCACTCCCTCCCTATTCCCCCATTGGCCCTTATCGTTGTACTGACCCGATACCACTGCTTAGCCCCTACCTCTGGACTCTCCCCATGAGTGTACCCTTGGACCCTGAACATCTCACTGCGTGGCTGAATTTAACATCTGCGGATATTATGCAAAGGCCCTTTTTGCTTCCTTACCCTGCACTTTATTAGCAGCTATTCCAGCTGCTACAACAAAACAATGACAACCACCAGCAAAATTAAGAGTCCACCTTCCAACAATACCCCAAGCCATTCAGCAATATCCCAACATACAAGGAAACTACTCAAACATTTCCATCCTTCATTCACCTGCTAATTACTGACTTCTTCCTTCAAATCCAAAACTCACATGAACTGATCCACTATGATCTAACAAGCCCATACAACACATACCCTCAAAATCCTGATGTTCATAACCATGCACCAACAATAAAGATGTACCAACAAGGCACATAGAAAATGAATTTTCAAATGCTGTTACAGATCCTGCAGTCCCTTAAAGACACATTTATGGCAGGATGACACTTTCACTTTTAGTTGAAAACATTTTTCTCCACACAGAATTCGAGACCAAGTCATCTGCCTAGTCACCACTTAGAACTAAGTAGCATCCACTTAACTTACAACTGGTTGCTGCTATCAGAATGGGCAGCTAACCTAGTTGTTCAACGTGTGAAACCTTAGCTACTATTTCAACACCCCTATGCAAAGGCAACACTTCTCCTCTAGGTACATTAAATTCCCCTATTTTGGGAACGTCAGTGCCATGCAAAGGGAAATGGTACAAGACACATTACTCAGCACTACCAACCTCTCTGTAGAAAAATACTAAGAACTAAAGTAAAGGTAACATCCACCAATTTAAATTCGAGTTTTCAGCGGGAGTCAATATACCCATTTGCTCTGCCTTGAATTATCATCTTCACAGCATGTTCTTTGAGGGTCCATGCTTCAATCCACCTAGTGGCCAGTGTCACCCACTCACTCTACTTCAGCTGCGGAACCACCCATCCTGTTCCTTCCTATATACTCCAAATAAGACTTAGCACAATGAGCAAAAACCCAACGAGGGCCATTCTCTGTCGGAACACACATGTCCCTTCCTTCACGTTATTAATTCCACTGAGCCAGTCCACCTTCCAGTAATCAAATCTTTAACCCATACCTTAATATTTTTACAAACATTTGACTATTTAGAATTCAAAGAAGAAAAATTATAGAATACAGGAGACAATTGTAAATCAAGTAAAGGACTGTCCTGGTTTAGGGCAAATTTGGGAGAAAACCTCCAAAAGGGGGCCTCCCCAGAAAGTAAACCCACATGGCCCCTCCCCCCAACCAGTTCGGGAAAAATTTCCTCGGAGAGAAGTGGAATAAAACTTGTTTATTCAACAGGCAAAGCACTCCCCAGCACAAAAAATGAACAATACCAGATGACAAAACTTGTTTGCCGCTCTGAAGAGATGACAAATTCAGAACATCTCTCTGGTGGGTGGTTGCTCTGTTATCAGTCCCTCCGGTGCTGGGAAAAGCTGCTGCCCAGAGTAGGCCCCGGTGGGCCACAAAATGCAAGCACTCGGTGCTTGCCCGGGTCCCCAGTTCTCAGAATCTCTGCTGGTCGGAGTGACTCTGAGATACATACAAGTCTCTTTTCCCAGCCCAGCAGTCGAAGAAGGAGTCAGGATTCCTCTGTTCTCGTTCTCAAGGTTGTTTATTATTTCATATCCATAACATTCTTTCTCCGACCCGCCGAGGTCTGTCTGGCAGGTTGGGTTGAGGCACACTGACCACCTTCAGGGCGGTGTTATCTTTTTATACTAAAAACTACGTGTATATTATTTACCATAACTTCCCAATACCTATCACCTATGTTAGACAGTGAGTTTCTACCTTAAACCAATCCAAAAGTGCAAGCATCACCCGGAACATGGAGGCTAGGAAGAAGAAAGAAGAAGGACAGGGTATGCCTAAATTCCTCCATCTTGGGACCCCAAGCTCCCATTCAAAAAAACTCAAAAATCTATTTTTCACCCCGTGACAAACTAACTATTATTCTACTTAAACTCTCTTGACTTGAAATTCTTCATATAAAGGTGGTAATTTGCTCCATGGGTCAAAATCAAAGTCACAGGTATCTTGGGCTCTGTGCCAAGGTCTCTGAGCCCTCTGACAGGGGCTTGAGCCATCCAGGACAGCCAGAGAGATGTCCTGGCTTCTGACATCCAGTCTAGAGCAGGTTCGAACAGTTCCAAGAAAAGGGAAAGTAAAACAGTCCAGGGAAAACTTCTCTACCTCAGTTAGCTAAACTAACTAAAAAGCAAAGGACAGCTCTGTTCTGCCCCATCCATGCCCAGACAACACAGTCCAGTGCAGAATGTGGAGGAGTGAGTGCAGTCTCTGATAACAAACTCTGTGCTTCTTCTTCTCCCGGCCTTTGCTCTCAGAACCAGTCTTGAAGGCACAGAATATAATATCCAGCATAAACAGAACAGATGACTGGGGATACAAGCATCATAACATCACCCTAGGACAAGGACATGAAAGTTTAACACATAAACATCTTTATCTAATCTCACTTAAGGTAACTCCCTATACATTCTCCCTTTTTATTTTTAAACCTGGCACTTCAAAACACCATGACCATGTTCAAAAATTACTTGCCTTATTGAAATATGGGGAATGATCAACACCCCAGGGATGAAAAAATGTCTGCCATTTTTGTGAAACATATGCTGGGCCATTATCCGTCTTTTTTACGATGAAACACCTAAAATAGAAAAGGCATGGCAAAAATGATGAATAACACCCCAAGCTGCTTCACCTGCCAATACTAATGCAACCATGGCATGAGCAAAGATGTCAATTGTAGCATAAACAGACTTTAAATGGCCAAACTAAGGCATTTTATAACATCTGTTTGCCATTCTTACAAAGGCAGTAGGTGTCTAGGATTGGTACCATAATATTATGAAATATGAGTCATATGCCAGTCAGAACAAGAAGTAATTGATTTTGTTTCACTTTGTGACAACTTAAATTATTGCTGTAGTGCCTAAGCACCTTGGTGAAAAAATTTATGAGATAACACATTAGGTACCGTTTTTACTGCCAAAGCAGCCACAAGGGAATCCACATCAACCAAATAAGAAGACCCTTGTTGAATCATAAATTCATATTCCCAATGACCATCCTTTTTCCAGGCTACAGCTGCTTTTCCAGTTTTCCTTGATCCATCTGTAAAAACTGTCGCACTTTCCAGTGGAACAGGAGAACAAATTTGTTTCCCCTAACAAGGAATATCCCAAGTCAAAGTCAAAATAGAATGAGAAGGTAAATTATATGTTATTTAACCTGTAAAATAAAATAAAGCAGATTGCAATTCATGATTATTTTGAAAACACCATTCAAAATACTATTGTTATACACATATCACAATAGTTACAGGATCATGGTCTAAGATTTTATGACACCTGTGACCCTTGATAATGATACCTGCAAAAAACTCATAAAGTCCTGAAGCTGTTTTTCAAGATCTGAAAGATAAATATATCCATTCCAAAGTATACAATTTATCTTCCCAATCATCATTCCATTGACACAATAGTCCACATGGTATTTTTGTTCTTTCAAAAGAAATAATTACACACAAACAAAAGCATTTATCCTGTTAACAAGTTTGCATGTCAAAGCTAATTCAACTTCTTCCATGGCCTTTTTTTTTTTACTGCATCAAATATCTCCCATCAGTAGAAGTAATCCCTGACAATAATTCAAACAAAGATTGCATTTGATTAGTTATCCCCAAATGTGACCTAATCCAACCTATTGCATCAACCAATTTTTATACATCAGTAACAGTTTTAACTTCAATATCTAAGTTTACAGATTGAGACATAATTCGAGTATTGGTTATTATCAACCCCAAATATTTCCAAGGCATCTATTTTTGTACTTTCTCTGGGGCAATAACTAAACCCAAAAGTTTTCAAATTTGTTATAGAACATTGTTCAAGATCTGCCAACTGTTGTTTATTATCAGAAGCCAACAAGATTTCATCCATGTAATGATAGCAATAGTAATTACTAAATTGCTCTCACACGTTTGATAAGGCCTGTACCACAAACCATTAACAAATAGTAGGTAAATTTCTCACTCCTTGAAGAACTCTCCACTGATATGTTTTATTAGGTTCAGCATGATTTAAAGAGGGCACAGTAAAAGCAAATTTTTTCCTTATCTTGTTCAGCCAATGGAATGGTAAAAAGCAATCTTTTAAATCAATGATAATTATCCCCCATACCCGTGGAATCATTATAAGTGTTGAAAGACCTAGTTGTAAAGGTCCCATTGTAGCCATTACAGCATTTATCTGCTGTAGATCATGCAAAAGTCTCCATCTTCCTGATTTCTTTTTTATCACCAAAACAGGGGTATCCCATTAGCTAAATGACTCTTCATTATGTCCAGCTTACAGCTGTTGTGCTACTAATGCTTGCAGGGCAGTAAGCTTTTCAATAGGAAGGAGGCACTGGTCAATCCAGACAGGTTTATCTGTCAACCATGTCAGGGTTACAACTGGAAGCTTAAGGACTTGCATCACAGTGGTCCCTACTAAAATTCCATAGTAATTTTAACACCCCATTGGGATAAACAATCTCATCTCCACAAATTATGTAAGGCATTGGTAACATAAGGCCTGATGTTAGCTTGTTGGCCATCAGCTCTTTTTACATTAATCAGAATCGCAGACAGACCACCTGTAGTAGAGCTGCCCAGCCCCATGATTCCAAAACCTGCCTGACTGAAAGGCCATGACTGAAGCCAAAAAAAGATGTGAAGTTATAGTTACATCTGCTGTCATGTTAATCAAACCTGTTATTATTATGGTCTCTGGATGATGTCCCTTGGCTGTAATAATGCATTCCTTTTCTGGGCATTGATCTTTCACTTTTTGAGTTCAAAATACTTGAGGTGGTCCTGTAGATCCAAGACCTCCTGTACCACGACTCCGATTCACTGCAACTGGAACATAACTCACAAAAAGAACAAGTTGAACAATACAAATTCCTTTTTGAATAGTAACAGGGGATTCACTAACAGATACCATAGAATGAATTTGTCCCAAATAATCAGAATCAATAATGCCTAAATGTACATTAATACCTTAAATAATATACAAATATCAAATACAATACATCACACACATTGATGATATAGGTTTTTAAACTAAGCAATTTCATTGTTACAATATTCAGTAATGTTCCCTTTAGATTTTTTTTTCTACTGTTTTTTATCAGACTCTAGAATCTAAAGATTGTTTCTTATAAATTTCTAAACTTTTCGACACATCAAAACTTGGTGACAGTAGACTAAGTACTGATTTTAAGCAAATATCTCTAGCTATAGGAAAGTTCACATCAGGGCCTCGGTGAGGGAGGGGTCCAGGTTCCTCTAGGTGGAGCAGCAACACAGAGCTCTGAGCAGCTCCCAACACTTTCCGAAGTCCTGAGAGGGGCCCAGCGCAGCCATCAGCCGAAGGGGGGATAGAGAGATGGCACAGGACGGCTCCAGCCCTGCCCCCACGGAGTTCCTCCAACTGCAGCAGACACAGCCCCCACGGAGTTCCTCCAACTGCAGCAGACACAGCCCCCACCGTCAGGGCGCAGCTCCCGCCCCACCCTTGCACAGCCTCCGAAAGAGCAGCAAGGGCAGGGGTGGTCCCGGGGCGCTCGAGGGGGGCCCCGAACAGTCACGTCCCTCCCCCACACCCGCAGCACCCTGTCCTGGGTGCCGGCAGCCGCTCGGCGCAGGGTGGGGAGGGGGAAGGTCAAAGGCTCCTCCAGGAGATCTTATCACCGGCTTGTCGGGAAACGAAGAATACAGAGTTAATGAATCCATTCATCTGTTCAGTTCGGGAGGGAGTGGAGGGACAGACGACTCGGGGGGGAGTGGGGGGATAAACAGCTCGGCTTGTTCTTCAAATTGTCTCTTCTGCGAATGCATTTCGGTAGAAGTAATATATTTTAACTTAGCATTCAGTTCTGTGAAAAACGCCAATCACTTGTTTTTAAAATTTTAAAAGTGTAATAGTAATAAAATCGTTATTAAAATAGTAATACAATTAGAGTAATAATAATTTGGACAATTTGGATTAGGACAATATGAGACAACAGAAACAAAGAGTTACAGTCGTACGGGTACCTTTTTCTGGGGAACATAAGCTCGAAAAGGGACACCAAAGGATTAACCCTTAAAAGCAATAGCCCGTTGAATATTCATACATCTCATACATGATGCATAAATTCCATTCAAACAAAGGATTCAGTCTGGTCAGTGTCAACTTCTTCCTCTTAATCCTAACGGGCATCTTCATGGCTGAGCAAGGCGGGAAGAAGTTAGTTTCTTCTGATAAGAGAGCAATAAATTCTCCTTCTCTGAAAGATTTAGGTGTCCTGTGGCTGCTATCTCGGTGCAAGTACCTCATTCCTTTCTTAAAAAAATATCTCACATACATAGGTCCTATTTTAACTCCAAAAGTTACCTTTTAACTACAAAACTACATTTACCATACTATTAAAATGTTAATACAGCACTACTAATCAGTACAACATAATACATATAGTAAATATCTGCGTAGAGCCATATAATATGCACTTTTCACAGTTCGATCAATTGCTGTGCCAAAGCAAGGCACACAGGCTGTTATAGATACATATTATAAAATTGGCTTTTCGCAAATACTAAAATGGATTTTATATGTGTGATGTTAAAGTAACTTTGCTATAAAGTTATAGTTTTTATTTCTGCTGTTAATTAAGCTTAGACATAGTAGTGAAATAGCTATGCTTGTGTTAAAATGACTGCTTGGATGAGATAACATCCAGTGAACATAGGATGAGGACACCTACTACAGATATGTCAAATATCAGGACTCACTGTCTGAAGAAAGTGTGGACCAAGGCCCAAACTGGAAGTGATAAGGAGAAGGAGCCAAAACCACAGCCAAGAAACACGCATGCTCTAAAAAGG
Organism: Agelaius tricolor; assembly: GCF_023055355.1. Classification (NCBI taxonomy): domain Eukaryota; kingdom Metazoa; phylum Chordata; class Aves; order Passeriformes; family Icteridae; genus Agelaius; species Agelaius tricolor. The sequence continues at coordinate 8,649,762 of NW_027269281.1, forward strand.
CGGACCTGAGGAGGGGCCATGTAAACTAGCTAATGGATGTGCATAAGGGTCTATGAATATGCAACAGGCTGATGTAATGGAAAAGGTATTTAAGGGGTATCCCCAAAGGTAACAGTGTGCTCTTGGCACTTTGCTTTACTGTCTTTTGTCTCCTATTGTCCTTTATTAAACTGTTTAAATTTTCATAGGGGAATGAATTCGTTTTTCACAAATGGGCACTGGACCTGGGATGTAACACCTCTCCTCTGTGACCACCAGGAGATCCCTAGTGGGGAAGGTGCGCCCTGCCAGGTTTAGGCAGCCTCGCTCTGTCTCTCATGGCATGATCGGTGGTTGCAGGTAGAACACCCGGTGGACAAGAGGAGACACATAAAGCAAAGGAAAGGGGGGAAAAAAAGGCTCTCTAAGAACTGTGGTAGCCCCATAAATTCTTGTGCAAATACTTGGTAAAGTATTCTTTCAGGGGGGAAAATTTGGGGGATGAATGTGCGTGTGAATGAGAGGCGGGCTGGTTATCCCAGACATGCCAAGTCAGTGATGGGGTCTCCCACACTGCGGTTCTGTTCTTTCACGAGAAAAATGGCCAGTAAAGAGACAAAGTGAAAGATAAAAGGAGTGAGAGAATGCCCCGGGGTAACTGGGACTGGGTCTCAGGGAAGGGGTTGGACCCCTTGGAGGAAGGGACCCAAGGGTTTTTCTTGCATAATCCACTGAGAAAGTGGGATGAAGAGTGGAGAGGGCTGTGACGGTGTTCACAGGGGTTCTTGGATGAGGGAAGAGATGGAGATCTGACTCCATGTTTCAGAAGGCTTGATTTATTATTTTATGATATATATTACATTTAAAACTATACTTAAAGAATAGAAGAAAAGGTTCTCATCAGAAGGCTAGCTAATAATAGAAACAGAAAGAATGATAACAAAAGCTTCTGTCTCGGACAGAGAGTCCAAGCCAGCTGACTGTGATTGGCCATCAACTAGAAACAACTCTATGAGACCAATCACAGATGGACCTGTTGCATTCCACAGCAGCAGATAACCATTGTTTACATTTTGTTCCTGAGGCCTCTCAGCTTCTCAGGAGGAAAAATCCTAAGGAAATGATTTTTCATGAAAAGATGTCTGCGACAGAGGGCCCCTAAAAATTCTGCTGGACTGAGGGCTAAATATGCCCAAGAGCATCCAGGATTGAACCTGATGGGTTGAGGGATAAATATGCCCAAGAGCATCCAGGATTGTGAATCGTTAAAACCTAAAATCACGGACAAAGACTAACTAGTCAAGTTCGAAAGTGGTATGTTTATTACGCCGGCGGGCGGCACCGTGGGGATCATCCCTGAAATGCGTGACTGCACTGCATAAGCATTTTTACCTTCTATTTATTTCCCAAAATAATACATATGCATAACCCCAGCACCGCCTATCCCCGCTTTGTATTAAAATGAAGTTATCAGTCTTTCACACATGCACAACTCTTCTCTTGAGTTGGGTCGGTGGTCTCGAATTGGGTCAGGGGTCCCAGGGGTGAAGTCAGGAAAGTCTTCGTCAGGTCTCTGTGACCCTCTGGCACGATCCAAGAGGCCCCCTGCTTCATGATGGATGAACATAGAGTCCAGGTGCTGGGCATTGTTCCACTGGTTTCAATATGTTCCTCTAATGGTTCACTTGTTCCCCTTCCTTCTACAAATGAGCTCATAATATAACAATTAGATTATCTTAAGCATCTAATAATCATTAACCTATATAACCTATATCTAAATTCAATATGAATTGGTTTTAACCCTCAACTAAAATCTTAAACCTTTAAAATCATGATTCATTTGAACCTGCTGGGTTGAGGGATAAATATGACCAAGAGCATCCAGGGTTGAACAAAATTCTGCTGGAATGAGGATATGCCCAAGAGCATCCAGGATTGAACAACACAGCTGGACTGAGGGATGCCCAAGAGCATCCAGGGTTGGCCAATAACATTTTGAGATTTTATAATACCCATGGGTGGATATTAACAAATTACTTGAGAGCAAAGGTACCTTATTTTTGTGTTGTCCTGCTGCGGAGTGGGAGTGCGTGAGACATATTAAAGAAATAAAAGTGAGTGAGTGTAAATGAATGAAAATATATGTGATTTGGATTGTTAATTTAAAGTTTAACTTTTCTGGAAGAAGGCGGATTGTATTTTTCTGTGCTATGAAGAATGGGAGGTTTTCAAGTTGACAGGGGAATGGATTTCTCATGGGGAAATGAGATGGGGAGTCAGAGAAAGGGGCTGGGACCCCTGGAAATGGTGCCTCTTCCTGTCTCCAGTTTCTCTGCTCATGCCAGGAGCTCCAGTCTCCCTACCCATATCAGTTTCTCTGCCTGTGTCAGGAGTTTCAGCCCTCCCCACCCGTACTGACTGTGATCACTTCCTTCCCCGCTGTGACTGGAACCATCTGCTCCTACCTCTGTTTCTTTGTTGATTCCGGCTTTCCTGTTGACTTCTGCTCCTAACTCTGTGCCTTTATTGGTTCCAGCCTCACTGCAGACCTCAGCTCTTGTCTCTGCTCCCTCAGTGATTCCAGCTCCTGCTGTTTCTATGAGAGGGGTTCAGAGCCCCAGTGTGGTCAGGGTCCCGGGAAGGGACTAGGGATGCCTGTTTCTGCTGTAGCGGGGGAGGGCACCCTCACTTAGAGGGAGACTTGGAGTTGCTTCAGGGAAGTGCCTAGTGAAGGAGTGGGAAGATCATGGGCTCTGTTTTCTGGGGGATAAATGCTGTCTGGAGCCTTTGATAACTTGGGAAGCAGGCCCCCAAGAGGATGTATTGGAATTTGTAGTTGATTCTGGGGCAGAGAGAATTTGTGTGGTAGAGATTCCAGGGAGATGTGATATGGGTGGTGACACGGTGGAAGTGGCAGGGGCAGAAGGAGAAAGGTTTAAAATCCCTGTCTTACCTGTCTTAGAGTAATTAGGAGAGAGACTGGCATGAATATAGGAGATGTCTTGTTGGTTCCTGGGGCAGGCATCAGCTTGTTGGGGAGAGACTTGCAGATGCAACTGGAAATGGGGGTTGTATCAGAAGATAAAAGGGCTGTGGACTTACTTTTAGAGATAAACTAGTTGTGTGTACACCTCATGCAGTCCAAAGTGTGTTAAATCAGAGGCAAAAAGAGGAAAAAAGAGGAAAAAAATGAAAAAAAGAAGAAAAAGAGAGGTTGAAAAAGAAAAAGAAGAAGGGTGGTTAACAGACTAAGATGTTGGAATGTGGAATGATGATAACTTGATAGTGGAGGAGGACGGGTTTGAATACAATTTCTGTATGAACAGCAAGGAGGTGCCTTAAACATGTTTGTTTAGAGGTTGTTCAGTGCTGAACTGGGGCTTGTCAAGAAAATTAATCCACAAACATCAGAGGTTTATATCCAAAAAGGGGACAGAGGAGTCCTTTTTACTTTATTCGAATAAAGGGAGAGGCCAGACCATGGGGCATTCCCCTGGGATCTCTCAAATTTTTCGAGGACACAGCCTCCTTTTTATCCTAATTTCCCTGCCGCATTTCCCTTCTCTTTCCCCATTGGCTGAGGGACTTGAGAGGTACAGACTTATCACCAAAGGGGTGTCGGGGACAGACAAAGGTCATACAGAGACTCCATCATCAGAAGGCATGAAAAAGGACTTTATTATTAGAAATCCACAGTTCTTATAGAAGCAATGGTGGACCTAAGACCTGACTGGCCTTTAGGAATTTTCTCTCACCTATTGGTCAAGAAGGGACAATTCCTTCTTGTAAACATCTTTGACAAACAGAGATTGCCTGCCAGGTGCAGAGATTGAGATAATAATTATTTTAATTCTTTCTCTGAGCTTTCTCACAGCTTCTCACAGCTTCCGAGGAAAATCCTGGGAGAGCTATGTCTCTCTTTGTTCAGAGGATATGTGATTACCACACAGACTTCCCGACATGCTTGATACCGAAGATTTCCCTCTAATGTATAACCCTCCCTTTTAATTTTTAATTCTTATGGAATTTAGGGTTTTTCCCCATTGTTTCTTTCATCTTTAAATATCCAATTTCATTTATCAGCAAACCAAAAGTTTATTTTTAAAAGCAAATATCCTTTTCCATTCATCAATCAGTGGAATCCTTCACATTGTTTCTTTTATCTATCAGTGCTAGTTTTATCTACCAGCAGACCCACAGCTTGTTTGTAAAGACAAATCCATCATTCCTCTCAGGTTTGGGAAGATCTAGCAGGACAAGCCCTCCTAGAAGGGGAAAGAAAATATGTTAATGGTTTGTCCAAATGCCTACAAAAGAAAAAAGAATGATAAGTGTGAAAAATGCATATTATATCATTGGCTCTTCGCAAAGGTTAAAATGAATACTATATGTGTTATGTTGGAAAGTTATGCTGAAGTGTTGTATTAATCTTTTTAAGTAGTGCGGTAAATATATTTTTGGGCTATAACATAATATTAAAATAGAAACTATGTGATGTAAGATACTTTTTGTAACAGGCTCAAGGAATAGATAACCAAGAAATTCTTTGCATAAAGATAACAGCAACAAGACACCAAGTCTCTAAGAGAAGAATTATTGCCTCCTTATTGGGACAATACAGACTTCTTCCAGACTTCGAGGAGCCAAAACATTGATTTACAAGATGGGGGGGGGGGGGGGGAGCAGAAATTAAGGAGAAGACACCCTTTGTTTGAAAAGAATGTTTGAATCATGTATGCGATATATGAATATGCAAAAAGGCTATTGCTTCTAAGGGTTAATCCTTTGTTAGCAAGGTGTGCTTTTGTGACAGAGTGCAAAAGCATCCGGATGTCTGTAATTCTTTGCTTTTTATTGTCTTTTATTGTCCTAACTTTAATTGTCCAAATTCTTATTGTCCTAATTTTTATTACTATTTTATTACTATTAAAATTTTTAAAATTTTAACACAAGTGAATGGCGTTTTTCACAATAAGAGCACCTGTGGACACCAGGTTAAAGGTTGTCAAGGTTAGGAGGTGTTTGGCCACTCTCAAGCGAGCAGCAAGGTCTCGGAGGCTGGGGTAGGGGCTGATTTATGGGGGTGACCCGGTGCGGCAACTCCCAGTGTTCTCCCACCCGGTGGAGGCGGCGCAAGAAGCGATTAGCATGGGGCACCGCTGGGGGTCGGGAGCTGGCTTGGTTGTGCCAGGGTCCCCAAGGGCGAGGTGTTGCTGAATGCGCTCGCCAGCCTGGCGGTGGTGCTGGGTGCGGAGCAGGCTGGCTCAGCGGCAGAGCTGCCGGGGCGGCTCCCAGCCTGCCGAGGTCCCGAGTCCAGGATGGTAGCCTTGGCCCCGGCAAGTGGGTTGAGGGAGAGAGAGAGAGAAAGAGGGGTGGAAGGGAGGCGAGGCACAGCCCCAGGGTCCCTGAGCAGGTGGCTGTCTGCGAGTTTCTTCCTGCTCCTGGAGCGAGCCGGGGCCACTGCAGTGCAGTGGCGGCAGCGGAGGAAGGGAGAGGGATGGCGTTGAAGGCACTGCTGTGAAAATAGGGAGAGGCACCAGCACGAGAGATAAGATCAAGGCAGAGATAGCCTTAATCTCTCACTGGCTCTTCAACCCTCACAAAGTTGTTTATGTTAAAGCAAGATTTCTTTTTTCTTTCTGTTTCTTTCTTTTGTTTTTTCTTGCTGTTTGGTGGTGGTGGAGGGGGGGGGAGGGGGGTGGTCTTTTGTTTTGAGGAATGGGTCTGTGATGCTAAAACAGTTATATGTTGCCCAGAGGGTAAAAAGCAATACTTGTGATTCATCTTGTGAAGAACACATTCACTCTCCTGTGAAATTTTTAAAAGGTTTAATAAAGGACAATAGGAGACAAAAGACAGTAAAGCAAAGATTATTTTCCATTACATCAGCCTGTTGCATATTCATAGACCCTTATGCATATCCATAAACTAGTTTACATTTTCCAGGAACTATTTTACATGGCCCCTATTGTGGCTGGGTGTCCCCAATGTAGGAAATAAAGAGCCTTCGTAATTGCAGAAGGCTGAACAAATGCTTTATTAAGCTATACTATACTATACTATACTATACTATACTACTACTATACTAAAGAAAAACCCGTGACCCTTTCAGACAGTCACGACACAGCTTTGACCTAATTGGTCAATCAATCCAAACACCATCACCAGTGTCCAATTAAGAAATCCCTTTTGGTAAACAATCTCCATAACACATTCCACATGTGCCAAACAAGAGATGCAGCAAGTGAAGATGAGAGTTGTTTTTCTTCTTTCTCTGAGCTTTCTCACAGCCTTCCCCAGGAAAATCCTGGGAAAGTTGTGCCTGCTGCTCTCTGTGAAGCAAGCTGTGGCCACAGGCCCCTCCTTGGGTCCACCTTTTTAGAGCATGCGTGTTTCTTGGCTGTGGTTTTGGCTCCTTCTCCTTATAAAATACTTTCAATTATACTTATTTGTAACTGTTATCACTTTCCTTTTGTTTTACTATTTGGTCTTCTCTCAGTTCAGACAATTAACGGAGATTATCTGCTAGCCTTTGTGGCCATAACCCTACTCTGGGAGCAGTGGTGTGGGTGGATGTATGTCTGTGAGACCTCACTGTCTACCATGTGCTCTGCATGGGCATCTCTGTATGCATCCTCTTACAGGATGAAGGGCTCAGATTCATTCCTGGATCTCATCTACTACTGGAGTATCAAAATATTTGCTTTAAAAGTAGAGGTTGACCTGGTAGATAAAACCTTTTTCATAGCAGGTTTAGGTCAATCTCAATGTATTTGATCTTTGGGTTGGGGAAAAGAGGGTTAGCATAGGCGGCCCAGAAATGACAGAACAAAGCAGCCTACTTCCTCAATCTAGAACATGTGCCAGAAATCCATAACTAACCAAGTGTGGCATCCCATCCTTAAGGGAAGGGACCACCCAAACTTTGTAAATGCCTGTGGTCAAAAGGAATGACGAAAGTCAGAGGGACTGCAAAAACTCACAAAGTTTTATTAGTAAATTACACACTTGGCATGGGAATTGGTATGTGAGGCCCTGACCTGCTATATAAGCACATGGCAGTGGAGTTTGGATAAAGGAGTAAAATGAAAAGGAAGAGATAAAAAAAAGAGATTAATTAAAGAGGAAGAGAGAGAAAGAGAGAAAAAGACATCACCAGTCCTAGTTCCAGCATTGATCCAGCTGATGGGATGTCTAGAGTGCTGGGGATGCTGCCCAGGGTTGGTGGAGCTACCTTTTTATGTATAGGTTTCCCCATCCTGAAGATAGGTTTCTCAATTTCTATGCAAATTAGTCATCATGCGTAGTCTGTTCTTTCGGACCTTTCTGAAAATGGGTCAGAGGGCTTTGGGGATGTCATGAATGAGTGTTTCAGGGTTGCATTAAGAATCATCAGCAAAGGTATTGGCAAAAACATGTTTAATATAAAAGTGAAAGCACGACAAAGATCCTTGGTAAGGTTCACTCTACTTCTTACTAGATGGTTAAAGCACACAGAAAAACAGCAAACAGAAGTCCAAAATCAATCCAAATTGAAATAAACCCAAAACTATGTAGGTGGAGGCAGCGGGGGCAAGAAAAGGATAGGAAAGGATAAGGATAAAAAGGAATATGGAAGACCCTCCTGTTGAGTCACAAGGTTCAGAGTAGACCCCCATGCTAAACTGAGCCCTGAACTGGACTTCACCAACAGTTTATGCCTAAAGGCCCAACAGCACTGCTTAGCCTTAACACTTAAACTCGAAAGAACTTAACAGTACTTAATTGATAACTTAAGTGTCCTGGTTTTAGCCAGGACAAGATTAGTTTTTTGCAGTAGCTGGGAGAGGATGTGGCTAGAACACAGACTTTATTCTATACCACTCACATCATTGCTGGGGGTGGGGGCCAAAGGGACTCTCTCTCTTCTGGGGAGAAGGGGTTCTTTCTGGTCAAGAAAACATGAGCTCTACTGTGAGCATTTTGCATCACCCTCTCTTTTGTATACTTTTGTTATTACTGTTGCTTTTACTGTTTGTTTTCTTATCTCTTTGCTATTTCCGGGAAATTGTTTTTATCTGAACCTGTGATCTTTATCTTTTGTTCCTCCAACTGTATTGAGGGGGGAGGGGAAGCAGTACATGGTTTTAGCAGGAGTACTAAATTGGGGAATACCATTCCTAAACCTTGTCACTTAAATTAAATAGCTTAGCAAAGGATTCATATAGACTTTACTATACCACAACAATAAGTCACAGGCCTAACTTACTTAAAAATATGAAGTACTTTAGAATCTAGGAGAGCAGCATTCCTGATTATCCTGGTTTTAAAGACAGGTATCTACCAAGGAAGGTGGGAACTCTCCCAAAATGGAAAAGATTACCCCCTCCCTCCAAATTATTATAACTTTGAAATTATGGGGCTTTCAGGCAAACATATGGGAAAATGAAGAGCAGTTCTTGACTAGAAAATATATATACATATGTATATAAATACAAACACACAACAACAATGGCAAAACCAAAAAACCAGAAAACCCAACAACCTTTTACTGCCAGTCAAGCAATTTCCCCTTTGGTGTAGTTACAATCACAACCGGGAGGGGGCGCTGTTGGCTAGGGTGGGTGCAGAAAGGCTGTGGTGCAGGGGCACACTGATGCAAGATCAGGACCTCCCTGGTGGAGATGGCTGCTCAGAGAGAGAGAGAGAAGGGTTGATTCTTGCAGCCACCCACGTGGGTGGTGATCAGTCTTCGGCACCGCTAACAGCAGCCAAAACATGCTGGGAAGGGAGGCAGGGCTTTATTGCGACATTGCACTACTGTACAGAGAAGAGGTCTGACAGGGTGTTGGTCCGGCTTTAGGCAGCCCTCCATGCAGCGGCTCTGGGTGTCACCAAAAATCGGGGAGAAAATAAAACTCTCTGGAACTATATTTGAAGTGATAAAGAATCAGGCATTACTTTATTTTCTGGCCATGATGGGACAATGAAAATATTCCAAACACACATGTTTTTGCAGGATTTTCCCTAAACTTTATTCAGTCAAAACCCAGAGATGCACTGTTTCAAAGTTCATTGGTCCAGAGTTGAGCAACCCCCAGAATTTAGTTTCCCATTGGATCTAAAGCTCCTCGCCTCTGATGCTAATTAGATCTTCATTCTTCGATTTTCTTCTAAGTCCTTTCCCGACTAGATGTTTTCAACTCTGCCAGAGGCGACATCTGAGGGTAGATGCACTTAGATGGCCGCTGGTGTTCCATTGATGTTCCTGTTGATGGTCTTTTATCTTTCTGGGTATCTTTGGGCTACTCCTAGTCTGTTGCTATGTTAAGCCCATCTCCTTAGAGTGATGCTTCATCTCCTAAAAAAAACTAAAGAATATTCTTTTCCCCAAGGCAAAGTCAAGTCAAGCCTAACTAGAGAGAAAAAATAAAAATTTTAAAGTTATATTGTTTCCAACACGGGGAGAAGGGGATAAGGGACAACTCCTCCAGGCACCCAAATGGATTGCGTTTGTCTCTCAGTGCTTCTCTCTTGTGAGCAATGGGCTCACAAGCTGACAGCAGGCAGAGCTCCACCCCAACATTGGAAAAAAAATCCCTGCACAGGAGAGATCCAAGAAGAAGAAGCACCACACAACCGTCTCTGCTCCAGACCAGGCAAAGACTGCCCAAGCCCCAGCTAAGAAACTGCCAAAACCACTCGCTTCCCCCTCAGTCATCACTCCTAAACTCTTGTTTCTCTGGCTGGGCCAATAGCGTGGTATGTGGGAACATGGGGCCATTTTCTTTTGTTTCCTAATTGCTCCTATTTGTCCCTTGGGCAACCCCCTTTCCCGCATAGTCTTTCTTTCCAGTAGAAGATGGAAGAAAAGATTCCCTGAGGAAAAAAAATCAAAAAACCTGACCCCCAACACTGGTATGTTTGCTATAGCATATTCACACTCACATGCACACAGACATAAAAAGTCTGTACAAGGTACCTGTGAAAAATTCCCCTTAAGTTTAGTGAAATACTCACTTTGGATGCCTTTGCATCTTCTCAGCAGGAAAAGGGCTGAGCCTTGAGGAGTGGGGGGTATCAGACCAGGATCCATCAGTGTTGTCTAGGAATCCTGAGTATAGCAAACTTGACTGTTCACTGTCTCTGAGAGGCTGCACTCAGAAGGAGGTTGCTGGTCTCAGCCTGCTGCAGTCCAGGAGAGCTCAAAGGGTCTCACTTTGTACTGCTGTTTATAGGCTTACAAGACAGTTGGCTTTAGTTGGTAATTTTCCATCTGAGAGGAAAGATGTGTGCTAATGTCTTTATAAATAATTTGATGGGTGAAGGTATGAGTGTTAATGTCTTTGAAATGGGTCTTAATGGTTCTACTGACTTTAGGCAGCAGGTTTGTTGCAGAGGCCAGATAGCTTAGTGCCTGAAACTAACAAGGGTCTTCACAAAACGGAGTTTCTGATCTTTGGGGTAAAGTGGCAGGTTCAAGGGGGAAAATGGGGTAGGCAGTCCGGGAACACTGTACCTTCCTAGTACCTCAGCCAATGGGGAAAGGAAGAGGGCAATGTGCGTCTGGGAGTTTAGGATAAAAGGAGACTGCATTCTCAGAAACCTCAAGTGAGAAAACCCCATGGGCGTGTGCACCAGTAGATTCTCCCCCTATTCTCGAATAAAGTTGAAGGACTCCTCTGTCTCCTTTTTGGACATAAACCTCTGGCATAAGTGGATTTTTCTGAGGCCTTAGCTGAACACTAGGTGTTAAAATACCTCTATGTAACTAAACAAATGGTGTAAAGTGATCTTGTTGTTCCCCTTTCCATTGACTGAATCCTCCAAGTGATAAGATAATCATGGCACAAACCAGAGCACTGGAGGACAATTAGAGAATACCATGTTAAATTTAAGGAGGACATACTAAATCCTTATCAGAGGATGTGAAACGGCAGGATTGCTATAGATACATATTATAATATTGGCTTTTTGCAAATATTAAAATTGATTGATATGTGAATTGTTAAAGTAACTGTTATAAAGATACAGTTTTCATTTCTGTTAATTAAGCTTAGTGAAATAGCTATGCTTGTGTTAAATCAGCACTCACCATCTGAAGACAGTGTGAACTGTGAAAAATGCATATTATATGGTTGGCTCTTCGCAAATATTAAAAGGAATACTATATGTGTTATGTTGGAAAGTTATGTTGTATTAACTTTGTAGTACTGTATTGATCCTTTTTAAGTAGTGTGGTAAATATAGTTTTAGGCTATAATATAATATTAAAATAGAAACTATGTGATGTAAGATACTTTTTCTAACTAGCTCAAGGAATGGATAATTAAGGAATTCTTCGCATAGAGATAACAGCAACAAGACACCAAAATCCCCAAGAGAGGAATTACTGCCTCCTTACCCGGAAGAACCAGACTACTTCCAAACTTTGAGGAGCCAAAACACTGATTTACAAGATGAGGGGGGAGCAGAAATTAAGGAGAAGACACCCTTTGTTTGAAAAGAATGTTTGAATCATGTATGAGATATATGAATATGCAAGAGGCTATTGCTTTTAAGGGTTAATCCTTTGTTAGCAAGGTGTGCTTTTGTGTGGCAGAGAGCAAAACTCACCTAGACATCTGTAATTCTTTGCTTTTTATTGTCTTAACTCTGATTGTCCAAATTCTTATTGCTCTAAATTTTATTATTATTTTTATAACTATTTTATTACTATTAAACTTTTAAAATTTTAAAACAAGTGATAGGTGTTTTTCACAGGACCAAGGCCCAAAAATTGGAGGTGATAAGAATGGACTAAAACCACGACCAAGGAATATGCATGCTCTAAAAAGGCAGACCCAAAGAAGAACCATGCTAAACAATTCTTGGAACATGTAAACTAGTTTCAGGTAAAAGTTTACGATGCATAAGGGTCTATGAATATGCAACAGGCTGATGTAATGGAAAAGGTATTTAAGGGCTAGCCCCGAAAAGAAGTGTGGTCTTGGCTGAGTGCCAAGATGCACCCAGCCATAATACCCTTTGCTTTATGGTCCTTGTCTCCTATTCTCCTTTATTAAACTTTTAAATTTTCACAGAATGGAGACACAAGAAAAAATAAAATATATTGACGTGACACACAGGATGTCATGCAGATAAGCCAGAGTGTGAAGAAGCCAAAAAAAGGAGTTCTCAAAACATCAGAACTCCACAAGAATGTTTGAATAATGTATGAAACACATGAATATGCATGTACCTTAGCAATGTAAGGATGATAACACTGCCTGTATATACCAGCCTGTTCTTTGGCTGTTCGCCAGGAGCATGCCAGCACTGGACTTTTTGCCTCTTATTTTATCCCTTACTAAACTTTACAAAAATTCTTTATCTTCAACTCCATTTTTCACACTATATAGTTTTTGGCTTTCACTATTATGTATTGGCTTTTGCAAATTATTATTAATCACAACGATTTTGATATAGTACAGTTTGTAATCACTTTTACATGCTTTTGATATAGTGTGATTTGTCACATTTTTGTGGCCAATGCCCTGGTCCCTGTGTAGCTCATAATTTCAGAACATCATTTATGGATGATATTTTAGCTTGTGGACATCCTGATTGTAAGAGCGTCGGGGGATTGCACAGTCGGGACAGACAGAGATGAGAGATCTCTGAAGCCAGGTCATGGAAGTTGCGGTTTATTGCAAAGGGCGTGGGTGCAGGGCCCGGCTGGGAGCTGCCAGCCGCAGCTCGGAGCAAGCCCGAGAGAAGAGAGGGGTAGAGAGGATGAGAGGGTAAGAGTGCAAAAGCATAAGAGAGTAAGAGGGGTAAGAGAGTAAAAGGCAAGAGCTAAGAGGGGCAAGAAGGGCAAGAGCTAAGAGAGCGAAGTTCCCGTTACAATACAATAAATCATCTTCTGCGTTGAATATTCTGATTCTCACTAACCAATCTAGTACAATATACAAATTCTATTGCATTTCCATACAGTCTATAAGAATCACTACATTACCATACTGTGCTACATTTTAAACCCTAAAAACTACTCTTTGGACCCCTTCTGCCAAGCTGGCAGGGTCTGCTCGGACCCTTGGACCTGCCTGCAAGCAGAGGGTCTTGTTTCATTAAAAGGGGATTACCTTCAGCCAGCCACACCATTGTTTTCCCGTTATTCAGTAACAAAGGGATCTCAAAGTTTGCTTTCATTTCAATCTCGCTTATAGTTTCCATATTCTCAAAATCTTTTGCCAGGCAATCATATTTATAAGGCTTTCCTGTTTCATCTTCCCCAACACCTGATAAACATTGATTTGGTTTGAAAAGAGAGGTGTCTTCTAAGGAAGGCAGGACCCTCCCCTGAAATGGAAAATGTAAACCCCCTCCCTCTGAATTGTTTTAATTTTGAAATTAAGGGGCTCTCAGGCCAAGATATGGGAGCAGGAATAATAGTTGTTTATTAGGGAAGAAAAAAAATAAAATAAACAATGCAGTAATTCAAAACAACACTGACAGAGTCAGAATACAACCTGACACCCTGTTGGTCAGGGTGTTGGTAGCAGTCCAATTGAAATGGTGGCTGCAGTCCTCCTGGAGTGAGAGATGTGGTTCTGTTGAAGCAGTAATCCTGTAGAAGGGTGTAGTCTTCCTCTGAATGTCCAGTGGTGGTGTAGATGCACCTGGTCTTCCTCTGGGAATCCAGTGGGAAAGGGCTGCTCCTCTGTGAACCCACTGGGAAAAGGCTGGCTGTGGTCTTCCAAATCTCTGATTATATCCAGGTAGGAATGTTTGGCTCCTCCCCCTGGGTGGAGCATCTCACAATGGGATGATGTAATTTTATTAGTCATGCAATGAGACTCAATGGCCCATTAACAGCAGATGTCTCCCCGGAGGGAGGATTGGTTTGTAGAAGAGATAAAGCAAGCTGCCCAATTAACAGAATATAACTGCTGCACAGATAGGAATAGAATACACACACCCATTTCCAACCTAAGACAACATATATTATAGTTTTGGCTTTCACAAAATATTAAAGTGGATGCTATGTGTTGTGCATTATAATGTTAACTTTTGCCCAAGTTGCTGTAGTTGTGAAATAATAACTAATGCTTTTATCCTTGTAACTAACTGACAATTATGAGAATAATGCAGATATGTTTGTGAAATAGCTAATTTTGATTTAAAGTACTTGTGGAAACAGCTAAAACTATCTTCATGGTCAGATAACATTTAAGGAACAGATGTGATGAGGACCCCTGCCACTGACGTTTTTGACTGTCAATAACTTATGCCTGCTGAAACCATGGAACAGGGGGCCATTGTGAGGAAGTGACACACAACCCTCAAAACAACAATCCACGATTACTGCACGTACTCTAAAAAGGCCGGTGAGGGGTCTGAGACAAAGTAGAAATTCTCCAGAGTAGAAATCCATTTTGATTGAGGTGAAATGTACATCTTTGAGTTAAGTCTGTAGTTTGAAAACATAGCTATTTAGTCTGACTGCCTGTTCTCATAAAAAGCCTAGGCTCAGAGAAACTGCTTCAGTGAAAGACAGAGATAAGGGGAGGAAGATAGAGAGACTGCTGTGAAAGCAGGTCAACCTGACCTAGGAATTCTTTCTCATAAAGAAGAACTAGCGGCAAATGTCATGCAAAATTTGTAAAAAATGAATATGTATGAACCTATTGTGAAATTGTATGCATATAGATTTGAGAGGAAGATAAAAAGAGACCTGAAGTTCCCAGAAGTATGCATGTCTTTTAAGGAGAGTAATCTCCACATGTCGTCCAGCACTGTAATAAACATACCAGCTTTACAACTTTCACAAAGTTGTAGAGTTTTGTTTATCTCCGCAAAACATTCTGGCGAAGCCAGCCAGGAGGAACCGTCTTTGTCCCCACAGAGGCAGGGGAGAATAGACGGACTCCAAGGTGCACTCCAGGATTTTCCTGGAGGAGCTCGGCTTGTCTCGGCTTGCCTCCTGCAGAGACAGACAAGGACCTGCTGCTGTGCAGAGGATACGGTATGTATTAAGGGGCCCCCGGGGGAAAAGAGAGATAGGACGGCTGAATAAGTCACTCAGGGACGTCTGGGTGCTCAGCCTCGTTCCTGTGCCTGCAGGCAGACCGGTTGATAGAGCGACTGGGAGATGGGGGTTCACTTTACAATAGAGCGGCCGCTAACGACTCTGGGGGTGGGTTCGAGTGAACCTATGTGTGTGTGGTGTCTGGACACTGTATTGTTGTATAGTTATTGCATTGTGTGGTTAATGTTAGTGTGTTTGTAATCCTGCGAGTGCATGGTGTACAAAAGAGAGCGAGCCAGTGAGTATATTTACAGTGCGGAGGGGTTTCTACCCACGACTGAAGGGGCCGAGTGAGGCCTGAGGCGTTGGCCAGGGCAGGCTGTGGGGGCAGGGAGTGCCCGGCAGAGAAGTAGAGCAAGTAGTAGAGAAGTGTGGGTGAAGATGTCCATTGAGTAAAGGTGGTGAATTGTGGTGTAGATTGTGCACACTTTTACCGTGGCTAGATGAACTCAAGGAGTTCCTCTGCCCCAGTGGTTTGGACTTGACCCCTGGGAGTTTGTGAATCCTGTGAGTTATTGGATAGATAGAGGAGACGAACGAGTTCATTTAGAGGGGCTTTATCAGACTTCAGCTGGTACTATAGTAAGTCTGGACTGGGAACAACCTGCCGTAGATTTAGAGTTCCCTCTAATAAACGGAATAGCCTGCCTCTGTGGGCAATTCCTGAGAGCCTTTGGTGCATCAAGAGGCTGGCATGCTGCGTGGGTATTATTGCAGTGCAGAGTTTGTGATAGACGCTGGTATTGCTGTTCTAATAAGCATCAGGGCATGTGCCCCGAGTGTAAATTAAAGTTTCCTGGTCAAGCTGATTCAGAACCTAAGATCTTAAAGCTTGTGTGTGGGAAATCACATCTGATAACTGCCACCTGGAGTTGTGTGTGAGAGGAAGACTAGGAAACAACTGTGAAGCTCTGTGAAGAGAGATTTGGGTGGAAGCGAGATAGGGCAAGGAGAAGGAGATAATGAGAACTAAACAGAGCAAAGAAGTTCCTCGAGCTAGCCCCTTGAGGTGCATCTTGGCCCACTGGAAGGACGTCACCAGTAGGGGGGGCTCTATACAGGTTAGATGACAGAGTGAAGTGCCACCCACTAGAACTTTAGATTATAATACCTTATTGCAGTTAATGTTGTTAAGACGGGAAGGTAAATGGGATGAAGTTTCATATGCTGATATGTTTTTTGTTTTAAGAAATCACCAAGAATGGCAAAGAGACTGTGGGCTCAGAGCCCCCTCTGACCCACTGGTGTTAGCCCTAGAAAAGGAAAACAAAGCAAAGAGGCGGCAAATCAAACGTTGTTCAGCATGCAGTATAGGACAACGGTGTATGAGATTAGACAAGGTTTATAATTCTGAGGAGCAAGAACGAGATACATTTGAGTGGATGAAAACTCCTCCTAGGAGGAGGGAAGTTGAAGATGAAGAGGAAGAGGAAGAGGACTTCCCCAAAAAGGAGGAGGACTCAGGCTGGGAAGGCACATCCACTAGAACCCATCCCCCCTCGACATTTCAGTTGCATCCAGAACTAGAAGGTAAGCAGTGTTACAAGCCCCTCTGCGAGAGGCAGTAGGACCAGAAGGAGGGAGATTAAAGATTAAAGTGCCATTTACCACTCTTGATTTAGAGGCATGAGAAAAGATTGCTAAGAATTATCGTATCGATCCGATACTTACTGCCAAAAGTCTACGATATGTTATCAAGCAATACAATCCAGATTGGGCTGACATCCAGTTACTACTAGATGTTTTCACTGAAGCAAAAAAAACCAGCTGATCTTAAAGACAGCAGGGACTTTGGCAGAGGATCACTGCAAGAGCAAGCAGCTAGATGTAAAACAATATTTCCCCCTCCAAGACTCAGAATGGGATCCTAATGTATCAGCAGAGGTAAAGACATTAGCAGATTATCAAGAGTGGATATCAACAGGGGTAGAAAGAGCTATTCCAAAAACCATAAATTGGTCTGCCTTATATTCCCTTAAGCGGGGGCCTTCTGAGACTCCATCTGAGTTTCTAGAGCGTTTAAGGGATGCTATGCGTCATCATACATCATTGGATCCAGGGTCTGAGATAGGGATGAATCAACCAGTTAATTCATTTTTAGGGCAGTCTGCTAGAGATATTAGACATAAACTTCAGAAAATTCGGGGACCAGAAGGGAGAAATCTTGAAGTCTTGCTAGAGGAGGCCTAGAGGGTGTTTAGTAGCCAGGAAGAAGGATATAAACAAAGAATGAAAAAGTTGGTGGCAGTGGTACAGGAGTAAAGGCAAAGAAAACGCAATCAGGGACCACCCAGACAAGGACCACCTTGGCTGGGCAGGAACCAGTGTGCAATCTGCAAAAGAACTGGTCACTGGAAAGATCAATGCCCAGAACGGAGACGAGGTGACCAACAAGTGGCTGCACATGTACAAAACAACTGAGGAGGACCGGGGGATTCTGCCCCAGCAGATCCACTGGTATAACAATGAGGCTGGGGGAAGAAAGGAAAAGGGTAGAAATTTTGGTTGATACAGGGGCCACATATTCAGTTTTAAATAAACCTTTAGTACCTGTGGAAAATGATTATGTTGTAGTGGAGGGGGCAACTAGCCAGTCTGAAAAGGCATATTATTGCAAACCTTTGAGGTATAAATTAAGAAAACAATGAAGTATTCATAAATTTTTGTACATGCCCAATTCACCAAAAGCACTTTTAAGCAGAGATTTATTGGAGCAGTTACAAGCAACCATTACATTCAAAAATGGATAGCTTACTCTGGAAGTGATTGATCAAAAGTACATAGAGGTATTAAGTTTAACCTTAACAGCTATTGAAATTGAGGAGGAAATTGATGAAGAGATACTAAGTCAAGTATTTCCCGGGGTATGGGCCTCTGATGTACCAGGGAGGGCGAAAAATACCTCCCCCATAGTAATTAAGCTCAAGGAAGGGACACAACCAGTGAGAATTAAGCAGTACCCGCTAAAGAAAGAGGACAGGGAAGGAATCAGCCCAATAATTGAAAATTTTCTGCAGTTAGGGTTACTGAAAGAATGCCAGTCTGATTTCAATACTCCCATTTTACCTGTTAGGAAATCTAATGGGTCATACCAGATAGTACAAGATTTAAGGGCTGTCAATAAAGTAACAGAAGATTTGTATCCTGTGGTAGCCAATCCATATACTTTATTAACTTGTCTGACACCTGAGCTAACCTGGTTTACAGTTTTAGACCTAAAAAATGCCTTCTTTGCCTCCCTATCCACGAAGCCAGCCAGAAAATTTTTGCATTTGAATGAGAAAGCCCTAAAAGTGGGCGCAAAACCAAGCTCACATGGTCCGTGCTTCCTCAAGGCTTCAAAAATTCCCCCATTCTGTTTGGGGAACCACTTGCAAAAGATCTGGAGTCCTGGGAAGCTCCACAAGAAGAAGGGAGGCTGTTGCAGTACGTGAATGATCTTCTAGTAGCCACTTGGACGAGAGAAGCATGTGTGGCCTAGAGGGTAAGCCTTTTGAATTTCCTAGGACTCCAAGGATACAGAGTATCAAAGAAAAAGGAACAGGTAGTGAAACAAGAAAGTAATCTACCTGGAGTACAAGGTGAGTGCTGGGCAACGGACTTTAGGGCAGGCTCGCAAAGAAGCCATATGCCAAACCCCGAAACCCCAGACAATAAAGGAACTCCGAACCTTCTTAGGCATGGAAAAGTGGTGCTGGCTGTAGGTTTATAATTATGGACTGCTCGTCAGACCCCTCTCTGCTCTTATTGCCAATAGAAACAGAGATCTCCAGTAAACAAAGGAAGCCACACGGGCCTTTCACCAGCTAAAGAGCGCCCTCATGTCAGCTCCAGCATTGACACTTCCAGATGTAAGTAAACCATTCTTTCTATCTTCCCATGAAAGACAGAGAATTGCCCTGGAAATATTGGCTCAGGACTTAGGTCCATACCAGAGGGCAGTTGCTTACTTCTCCAAGCAACTAGATGCAACAGCCAAGAGATGGCCAGGTTGCCTCAGAGCTGTAGCAGCAGTCATGCTGAATATTCCAGAAGCACGCAAGTTTACCTTGGAACAAAAAATAGCTGTGCTAGTGTCCCACACAGTGTCCGCAGTACTGGAAGTAAAGGGTGGACACTGGCTTTCACCGCAGAAGTTTCTGAAATACCAGGCCATCATGGTAGAGCAAGATGATGTAGAGGTAGTGGTGACTAATATTGTCAACCCAGCTTCCTTTCTCAGTAGAAATCAAGGAGAAGCAGTACACCATGATTGCCTGGAGACCATTGAAGCTACCTACTCCAGCCACCCAGACTTAAAGGACACTCCTTTAGACAATGCAGAGACCTGGTTCACTGACGAGAGTAGCTAGGTTGCCAACAGAAAGCAACATGCTAAGTACGCAGTGACTACCTGCAGAGAGGTAATAGAATCTAGACCCTTACCAACAAGCACCTCTGCGCAGAAGGCCGAGATAATTGCCCTGGCCGGTGCCGTGGAAATGGCAAAAAAAAAAGAGAATAAACATCTACACAGACTCGAGGTATGCATTCAGAGTCGTGCATGCACATGGAGCCATCTGGAAAGAGAGGGGACTGCTGACCTCACAGGGAAAGAACATCAAACGTGCACAAGAGATAATCTGGCTGCTAGAAGCATTTCAGCTGCCTGAAAAGGTAGAAATTATGCATATTAAGGCACACCAAAGAATGATCTCAGAATTGGAAGAAGGAAATGAGCTGGTTGATAAAGAGGCAAAAGAAACAGCGAAAAGTGAGGTAACTGTTGAAGGAGCCCTAATTCCAGATGGACAAATTTCTATTGAAGGTAAGACGGAATATAATAAGAGAGATAGAAAATTAACTGAAGATCAAAGAAAGACATATAACCATGAAAGGTGAGCTACCATTGAAAAGAAGCTAGTAATCCCTTCCCATTTATTGTAGCCACTAGTAAGGGAAGAACACCAGAAAGCACACTGGGGAATAGATGCCCTATACACCTACTTGATTGAAAAAATCATTGCTAGGAATTTATATGCCACTATTACTCAAGTGAACCAACAGTGTGATCTTTGCCTCCAGACTAACCCCAAAAATACCCCCGGGCCAAAACTCGGTCAGATTACGAGAGGCCATGAGCCTGGACAGCAGTGGCAAATTGACTTTTCAGAACTCCCAAGGAAAGGGGGGTATCAGTATTTATTGGTATTGACAGATACATTTTCAGGGTAGCCAGAAGCATTCCTCACCAGAACTGTCAAAGCTCGAGAAGTGACCAGGGTATTATTATAAGAAATAATACCAAGCTTCGGAGTTCCAGCCACAATATCCGCAGATAGAAGATCACATTTCATTTCCAAAATAGTGCAACAGATTAGTAGCCACCTGGGCATAGATTGGGAACTTCACACTGCATACCGCCCCAAATCAAGCGGCCAAGTAGAGAAAATGAATCATTTGATTAAGCAGCAGATTGTAAGACTGGGGCAAGAAGTTAATCTACCCTGGCCCCAATCTCTTCCACTGGCACTATTGCGAATTGGAACTAAACCTCGGGCTAAAGAAAAGCTGAGTCCTTTTGAAATGCTTTATGGAAGATCATATAAAATACAAAAGAGAATGTCCACCCACATTGAGGAGGTAACATTGGCCACTTACCTGGTGGCTTTAGGCAAACAGCTCAGAGAAACTGAGAAGCATGTTGCTGGAACTCAGAGCAAGGAGTTAGATGAGCCAGTACATAACATACAGCCTGGGGATTATGTATATGTTAAGTCTCTTACAGAGAAAACTTTAGAACCACAGTAAGAAAGACCATTCCAGGTGCTTCTCATCACCTTCACCGCAATCAAGATCAAAGAGCAGAATGCCTAGATCCACCACTCTTGAGTGAAGAAGGCCCCAGAAGCCCCTTGGAGAGTGACACCAAGAGACAATGAACTGAGACTAAAACTTACTCGGGCAAAATGAGTATGAGTATATTGCGGTCGGGGGTAGTTCATACTTTCACTTACAGAATTGTTTTGTATATAATTATAACTGAAGCCTTAGAATTAGAGAGTACCTCTATCCAAAGCGATGCTGAACGGCCTTGGTCCCAGGCTTTTAATCTGTATACTAGATCCATGGGAGAACTTTCTGAGATAAAAGATTTAAACCTATCCAATGTAGTAATTCACGGGAATCAGGTATATGAGGAGCAGGAGTGGCAAGAACAGGAACTGAAGACACTTCGAGAGATCAGAAGAGAAGAAATCAAGGTAGCGTGCCGGGTGGTCAATGGGACGGCTTATGAGAGACAAGATGCAATTAGCGTCTCAACCTCTCCCATATACAGACACCAGGAAGTTTGTGATAGCTCAAGTGAATCAGACTGTTGGTGTAATTTCACCTTGATACAGCCTGTAGAAGTGACTTGCCTGTAGGCTCAAGATGCTATTGGGCTCTCATTTAAATTTAAAATAGATACTGCACTTTTTACAACAGCAGGACCTTATACAACCCACACTAGTACTCAAGCAGTTCAGACTCAACCCAAACTTGAACCTGAAGTGTATGAAATAGGCCCCTAAGTAGTTAAGAATGTGGGTGAACAACAACTGTTGTTCAATCCAGAATGGTCTCTCAAGTGTGTTAAGTTGCTAATGCAAACTAACATCTCAAAAATCCAACCAGCCTGCTCCTCTTTCCTAAGGACATCCTTTGAGGGCTGGACAACATGGTTAAAAAGACAGGTATACCTCAAGAGCAGAATAAGAAAAGATCTAACTAAGATATTAGAGACAAGATTGGGAGTTTTAAATGGAATTGATTCAGAAATACTGATGAATAAGCTGGCCCCTGCAGCAGGTAGTCTAACAAAATTGAAGCAGCCTTTATCGTCATCTCCATTGGCATTAGGAACTAGCCAGTGGCAGATTTCAAAAGTACTGCCAAAGTGAGAAAAGGCCAGGGACCAAGACCATAAATTAATAGTAGAAGCACTTAGTACAGTTCAAGATAATGTGTCTTTAGCTTTCAGTTGTATACAAGCACAGTTATGGATGCAGGCAACAGCAGCTTTGATCATACAGGAAGGCGTGAAGGTAATTTTCCAGATGAAATTTGGAAGGTTGTCTGGGATAATGCGATTGCTTTTGAAAGGAAACTTCAATCCTGGTGGACTATGGTAAATTTCACCTATGATTCTGCTTTTAATGTGGCCACTGCCTTTGTGCTTACCATACGTAATGCCACTGTTTACGTTATCCACCCACCCCATCATTGTACTAGGATTAAATAATGAAAAAACAGTGCTCTACCCTTCAGAACATAGGGTGTGGGCACGAAAGGTGAATGAAAAGTGCAAACAGTAAACTTAGAATCCTGCATTACTAGAGAACAGCTAGGATTCATTTGTGAAAGCAATACTATTAATGCTCAAGATGTGTGTCTAGACACTGAACAGAGTATTTGCCACTTTGAGATTCATCCAATCACTGATCAGAAAACTGTGCTGGTAAAGGTTGTGTATGCTTGAGAACTGCTTGTGCTGCTGTAAAAATTGATAACAACTATGTTATTTTGTCTAGTAGAAATCATTCTAATTTCTGTATTTGTCATTTTTTTAAGATTATCGGGTGTGATTTTTCGTACTTGGCCCCAGTGACATCCCACCAGTTGATTAAAACCAATTACACAATGTATCACAGACTATCACCTACTCCTATTGAGACGGACCTTACATTAGTAAAACAATTAATTAAGCACCAAGACCTACTAGAGATCTTGAAAGAAATCCAATAAAGCAGAAAGAAAACCTTAATTACTGTCCAACATGATACAAAAGAAATAACCAGAATTCTACAAAGAATAAAACAAAATGCAGATCATCACTACTGAGATGTGATCTTTAGATGGTCGCCAACTGCAAATGGAATCTTTAATAAGTTGTGTCATCCCATTGTAGTTTTGTTAATCTTAGTTAGAATAAGTTTAAGATTATCCATTATATTGCTAATTTAGAATTAGAGAATACTACAGCGAGTAGCTGTGTTAACCTCCTTATCAAACGTACATGGTAAAGCATTGAGACACTTATTGTTGTAGGAGTTTGCATTAAGTAAAAGAATTTACTTATTTTCTAGAAAAGGGGGAAATGAGACAGAGTAGAAATCCATTTTGATTGAGGTGAAATGTACATCTTTGAGTTAAGTCTGTAGTTTGAAAACATAGCTATTTAGTCTGACTGCCTGTTCTCATAAAAACCCTAAGCTCAGAGAAACTGCTTCAGTAAAAGACAGAGATAAGGGGAGGGAGACAGAGAGACTGCTGTGAAAGCAGGTCAACCTGACCTAGGAATTCTTTCTCATAAAGAAGAACTAGCGGCAAATGTCATGCAAAATTTGTAAAAAATGAATATGTATGAACCTATTGTGAAATTGTATGCATATAGATTTGAGAGGAAGATAAAAAGAGACCTGAAGTTCCCAGAAGTATGCATGTCTTTTAAGGAGAGTAATCTCCACATGTCGTCCAGCACTGTAATAAACATACCAGCTTTACAACTTTCACAAAGTTGTAGAGTTTTGTTTATCTCCGCAAAACAGGTCAAACCAAGCTAAAGAATTCCTGGAACATGTAAATAAGTTCAAAGAAATGTTAGAATATGTATAATCTGAATGAATATGTATTTGACCAGTGCAATGGAAAAAGTATATCAGAAGAGTTGTTATGGTTAACCGGTATGCCTCTGGCTACGGTTACACACTTAGCGCTGTTATTGTCCCTTTCATCCCTTTTAAAAATTTTAAAGAGCGAGCTTTGTTTCTCACAAAGGGAAAGTAGGGAAGGGTCTCTGCAAATCTCACCAGTGAGTACAACTTTGGGGAGTAAAACATGGCAAGACGCCCAGTGTAGGCAACAAAGAAAAGTCGACAAAAGGGTCTCGACTATAGGGATGACTATCCCAAAATACCTCCAAAGGGTCCTTTAGGAGAATGTTGAGATGGTTTGTACGTTCTCCTAGAAGTAGTAAAAAGGACATGGGCGCACAGAGCAGGCAATATGGGGAATGTGGATGCACAAAGGTGGCAATTAGAAGTACTGAGAAAGGGTCTCGGTCACCTACACCCAGAGGGGGCAATATGATGTTGGTTTGGGAAAGGATTGGTTGAAAGGGAGTGTGGAGAAATATGGTGAAGGCAAATAGCAGTGGGAGGCTATGTGATAAGGAAAGATGGGAAGTTCTCTGCCTTATCTTCAAAATCTGCAGTCTAATGCAGGGCTGGCTGCAAGTCTTTTGTATTCCTGGCTTCCAGGATAGGGAAAACAGGGAAGTACTGCTCCTACACACCCACCCCTCCCCAGGTCATTATGGAGCCATGGTGGAGGATTTGGGTTTGTCCACTTGCTATTCAGGACTTAAGGGCTTCTATTCAGGACTTCTGTCTGAGGCCAGGTGTGGGATCAGCAGCACGGGCTGGGGACCTCTG
The DNA here is from genome assembly GCF_023055355.1 of Agelaius tricolor. NCBI lineage: Eukaryota > Metazoa > Chordata > Aves > Passeriformes > Icteridae > Agelaius > Agelaius tricolor. Next base: position 8,674,245 of record NW_027269281.1, read on the forward strand.
GGGGAGGTGCGGGACCAAGTTGAGGCTGTGGGACAGCTGGAGTTCAGCTCCGGGAGGTTCCTGACTACTGCCACTCCCCCAGACAGGGGCTGCAGTGGGTCCCCTGTCCCATGAGGCTGTGGGACCTTCTGTCCGCCAGCCTGTTCCTGTGGCACCATCTGCTGTACTTGCTCATTGGGACCTGGTGCTTTACAGAGCTTGTGGTGCAGTGAGAGTGGCCCAGGGGCCTGAACAGGTGTGCTGCAGGGGGGTGTGGACACTGCTTTGGTGTGCAGTGTAAGGTACAGCGAGTGGTTTTGGTATATGATATAAGAGAAAATGTGTCACCAAAGCCTGTCCTGATACACTAAGAGATTTTGTTTGGATCACTGGAGAAATGAGTGATTTTGGGCTGTGGGAGAATGAATATTCTGAGGCAGTAGCAGGGGACTAGAGGAAGGACAGAATAAGCCCCTGGATTAATTGTTTAAGAGGTGTACATAAGAAGAGATTAGAAAAAGGCGAAAGCAAAGGCAAAAGTGATGGCAGAGCTTTTACAACCACCGACAGGAAAAAGTGCAGAGAGACCCTGGGACCAAAGGGAAGGGGGCAGTGTGGGTAATGTGATGATTTGCTCTCACAATTAAGAGATGAATATTATGTGTATGTTAAGAGAAGTTTTATTGATGTATGGTTATGTTATTGTAGTTTGTTGTTTGGACATCCTCTGTTCTCCTCATAGTCCCCTTCTCCCCTCAGTATTGTTGCCACCAAACAGCCTGGGTTGTCTGGGACATGCAGAAAGAAGGCGTGTGGAGCGGTGGCCGGTGGAAAGTAAAACGCCCAGGCTAGATAAGTGTCCAGCCAACCTCCAGCCAGTAAGGCACTTCCCCAACCCGAAGTCAGGGCCTTGTGCCTAAGGCGATGTCAAGCCTTGCGGACGTGTGGCCGCAGTAGAGAGCTCTGAAGTCGCAGGATGAAATGAAGAGACGACCCTCAGTTTCTTCAGGGGCGGGGGTGGTTTTATTGGTAGGGAAACGTGGAGGTTCAGGTAGAAGGAGCTGAGGGCCCCGAGGCAGGGAAAGCCTCGGTTTTACAGAGGGTGGGAGGGGTGAAAGATAGCAAATCAGAGAAGGATACATTGAGGATTGGCATAATCGGAGAACCCATCAAACACAGTTGCGGGAGGGACCCTGGCCCCTAACCCAATCACTCGACACCCTGGCCCGAACTCTCTAGAAAAAGAGGCAGGGGTGTCGAGTGACAGGCAGGCTGCCAGGGGTGGGGAACAAGAAAGATAACCAAGACAACTGGGGAGGGGTTTGGGGATTGACACAAACTGGTAACAGGGCAGGACCTTTTGAGAGAACAATGGGGGGAAAACTGAACAAGCATAAAACACACCACAACATCTCCCCCTTTTTCGTTTAAAAACAAAAGAACAGTAAGGGCAAACACCGTTCAAAATGAAGTTTCAGCCTGCTCCGCATCGCTAGAAACCGAGCTGGAGTCTTCAGGATCGGAGTTCTCTGACAAAGTGGTGTTAACTCTTTCTCCTTCTTCTTCTGAGACTTCCGCTCGGCTGACATCTGGGACATTGATGGTCCTGGATATAAGTCTCTTTACGAGTCCCCAGACTACGGAGCAGGCGATCAAAACAATAAGTAAAACTAAAAGGGTGGAAAGTATAGACACGTTCCATCGGGGGAAAACTAAAAACAAACAAGAGACAGACATAAGGAATGACTCTGAATTAGGTCCTGCCCGGGGCAGGGAGAGGGTTAAACTGGGAGTGGCTCCATCCCTGGGAGCTTCCGCCGCCACCGCCAACATGCCTCCGTGACCTGTTCTACGTTTTCTGCTCTCAGAGTCTTCCCAGGGCGGAAGGGCTTGACCCACTTAGCGGGGATCCATCTCGGACCTGAGGGGGTGGACACGCAAGCGTATCCCCTTCCCCAAGTCACGAGATCGAAAGGCCCCTCCGTTTTCCAGGTCTCCGGATCCTTAATCAGGACAGGAGGCCTGGCCCTGACCTGCAGCTGCTCATGTCTCCCAAAATGTCGCACGATAGGCGGATTGAGATTTTCGAATGAACAGTTTAGGAAATTAATGGTAAAAAGCGCCTTCGCGAGACGGATATGGGGGGACTCCACCTTCACGGCCACTCGTTGTTGTTCCAGAACACTTTTTAGGCTCTGGTGGGTCCTTTCTACCACGGCTTGGCCTGTCGGGGAATAGGGGATGCCGGTCTTATGCTCTATTCCCCATTGCTGCAGGAAGCTTCGCAGCTCCCTGGATTTATACGCCGGGCCATTGTCTGTTTTCAGGACCTTGGGGATGCCCAGGACAGCGAACGCTTGAACTAGGTGTTTTTCACAATCTGCTGCCTTTTCCCCTGTGTGGGCAGAGGCATAGACTGCGCCGGAGAAGGTATCCACTGAGACATGTACGAATTGCAGACGGCCAAAGGCAGGAATGTGGGTAACATCCATCTGCCACACCTCGCAACTAGATAGACCTCTGGGGTTAGCTCCCAAGGGTATTGTTGGGAGCTGGTGGGACTGGCATTGAGGACATGTAGCCACGATCGCCTTGGCCTGTTCGCGTGTAAGATGGAATTGTCGAACAAGGCCAGGGGCGTTCTGATGAAATTGCTGGTGGCTGATCTTGGCCTGACTGAACAGATCAGGGAGTGGGGCAGCTTGAACAGGAGCGGCAAGGGCGTCAGCACGCCTATTGCCTTCCGCAATAAACCCAGGCAAATCGGTATGTGACCTGACATGCATCACATAAAAGGGTTGCTCTCGGTGGGAGACTAAGTTCACAAGCTTAGAGAGCAAGTTAAACAAAGGGATGTTTGATACCTCCTGTAAAATTGCATTTTCGGCTCTGGAAACTACACCCGCGACATAGGCTGAATCAGTGACCAAATTGAATGGTTCAGAGAACCTCTCAAAGGCTCTGACGACTGCGTCCAACTCAGCAACTTGAGGTGAGCCTTCCACCTCGGTGACATCTGCCTCCCACCGCTGAGTCTGAGGATCCTTCCAAGTCATCACTGACTTGTGGGATGCTCCAGACGCGTCTGTAAAAACTGTCAAAGCCTTCAGAGGGGTTCTACTCTGAACTGATTTTATAGACAATGTGAATTCCTGATTGAATAATTTGTGGGCCGGCCGATCTACTGCAATTTGGCCGGTGTAGCTGTCCAAAGCCAGTTGAAGCGTCTCATTTGTTTCCAGAAGGTTATCAATCATCTTTCTTTTTAGATGGCCTGAATCGAATTTTAAAGGAATGTGGATGCAGTCAAAGTCACAACCTGCCAACTCTCTGATCCGTGATCTAGCCTTTCTGATCAATTCTGCCACCAGCTCAGCTGGCTGCGTCATCCTTTTGGACCTGTGATGGCTGAGGAACACCCACTCTATGATTAAGAGGGGATCCCCCGAGCCCCGATCCTTGCCCTTGATGGAATCGTCCCACTGGAAAATCACCCCATGGAGGTGTGGCATCTTACCTAGAACAATGAATTTAAATGGCAGGCCCGGGTGATATCTGTGGGCCTGCCTGGCCGAGATGGAGTTTTGGATCTTCTCCAGCGCTGTCTGGGCCTCTGGGGTAAGGGACCTTGGAGAACTAAGCTCTTCTCCCCCTTTCAATAAATTGAAAAGGGGGGCTAGGTCTTCTGTTGGAACGCCTAGCCAAGGCCTTACCCAATTCAAGGACCCACACAGCTGGTGGACATCCGCCAGGTTTTTGATGTTAGTTTTAATAGCTAATTTTTGCGGAACAATGGTCCGCTTCGTTATTTCCAGGCCCAGGTACTTCCAGGGTGGCATCTGTTGAATCTTATCTTGCTGGAGCTCGAACCCTGCAACAACCAATGCATCGATTGTCAGGTCAAGCGCGTGGGTAAGTAGGTCGTTGGTCGGAGCACACACTAGGATGTCATCCATATAGTGGTAAATGATGGTGTCTTTGGTGGCTGCACGTACTGGGGACAGCAAGGAAGCGACGTGCCATTGGCAGATCACTGGGCTGGTCTTTAGGCCTTGTGGAAGGACCCGCCAATGATAGCGCTTGCTTGGGGCTTCACGGTTGATGGCAGGAACCGTGAAGGCGAAACGCGGAGCATCGTCCGGGTGTAAGGGAATTTGGAAAAAGCAATCTTTTATGTCAATTACGACCAAATTCCAATTTTGGGGGAGCATCGTTGGGGACGGCATCCCTGGTTGGAGAGGCCCCATATCTTCAATGATGTTGTTAATTTGGCGGAGGTCGTGAAGGAGCCGCCACTTATCTTTGTTGGGCTTTTTGATAACGAACACTGGGGAGTTCCATTCGGACATGGTCTCCACCAGGTTGCCTTTAAGTAGCTGCTCTTTAACGAGCTCATTGAGCGCCGCTAATTTTTGCTTGTTGAGCGGCCACTGCACTACCTGCACTGGTTTATCTGATTTCCAATTCAGTTTCCAGGTAGGGCGCTCATCAGTGACCGCTGCTCGAAAAACCTGGGGAGCTGCTGGGAGGTCAATTCGGGCTCCCCACTGGGCCAAGAGGTCTCTCCCCCACAGGGGTTCCGTGTAATCTAATACGAATGGGCGCACTGAAGCTAATTGCCCATCCGGCCCCGTAATTTGTACGACGCTCTTAGATTGGCGTGCCAATTGTAAACCCCCGACACCTCGGACGTGGCCAGGCGCGTTTTGCAATTCCCACTGTGACGGCCATTCCCGGGAAGGAATGATCGTTACATCTGCTCCTGTGTCCAACAAGCCTTTAAGAGGCTTGCCCTCTCCCCCTTTCGAGATATGACAGGTGATATGAGGCTTTTCCCGCCCCAGGACCTGGGCCCAAGCTACTGTTGGATTTTGGAGTTCAGCCGGAGGAAACCCCAGGGCCCAAGTCATTTCGGGAACAGGGATCGCTTGCGCAATCACCTGTCCCTTGGGCAGGAAAGTGGGGGGTTGGACACAGTGCAGCCCCACAGCGAACAGTCCCGGGTCAGATGGCAGAAGACCTGGAATTATGTTCACCTCTAAAGGTGTGTGCTTAGTGTCTCCGACAACGACGTACTTACACCTTATCCGCCCCCAGTTTCCTGGGCATTCCGGGCTGACTGACACGAGTTGAAAATCGGAGTTCTTAAGATGTAGCGGCTCCGTCAGCTGCAGCCGGAAGGGTCTGAAAGCAGAAAAGGTAGTTAGCACGGGTCTAGGTTGGAGAAATGCAACATATGACAAGTCCGGTGAGAATATGTCTTGTTTGGCAGGCGGCGGTCCCTGAGATCTCCCCTCCCTGCGTGGTGTTGGTTGTCCCGCCCTATTTTTATCATGGCGCAGGGGGGAACTGCGCTCAGATGTTAGTTTTTTGTCTGGGTTTTCCCCAGGAGTCCCTGCCCCTTTTTGAATTCATAAAATTCCCGCCGCAGCGGGCAGTCGGGCATCCAATGCCCGAGCTTTCCGCACAGATGGCAGGGTGATTTGGCGGCAGAAGGACCGGGAGCAGGCGAGCGGCAGGTGGCTTCAGAGAAGGTGTTTTCAGGCGCTTCTTCTGCGGCGCTGACTCGGGGCGGCAGCTGTTTTCTCTTCTCTCCCTCCCTAGATGGCATGATTAGGACCTTCCGGGTGCAGACCTTGAGCATATCGTGCAGCGAGGGGGGCGGGTGCACCGGGAGGCTGAGGATGGCGTCCCTACACGCAGAGTTTGCATTCGTGGACGCTACTTCCTTCAGGATATGTTCCCGGGCAACCTCGTCCGCCACTTGCTGCTCGACAGCTTTTCGAAGACGCTCGACAAAATCGAGGAAAGATTCCTCGGCGCCCTGAAAGATCCTGGAAAAAGAAAGGAGAGGAGCCGCCCCCGGCAGCGCCAGGAACGCCTTCTCGGCTGCCTGCGCTGACTCCCGGAGCGCTTCCTGGGGGATGGCACTCGCCTGCGAGTGCCCATCTGCCCAGTTCCCGGTCCCAAGGAGTTGATCGACGGCCAGGACATTGCCCGTTAGGTCCAGCCCTGTGTGGGGCTGTTCCCACAGGCTCGGGAGGGCCTCCGTCACTCCCCTCTTCCAGGCTGCCTCCCACATAGCCCGCTCGGTGGGATTGAGCAGGCACGTGAAGAGGCGCCGGATGTCATAGGGGGTGACATCGGCTTCGGTAAGTGTTGCCTGCAACACTCCCCGAAAGTATTCGCTGTCCCGGCCGTAATCTTTCTGTGCTTTGCACAGCTCCTTGATCTGCGAGTGGTGTAATGGGACCCATTGGCGACGCACCCCACCATCTCCCTCTGGATGGTAAACAACCGGGGCTGCAGATGGTATCGCAGCAGACTCCGGTTCCCGGTTCCCAACTGCCGCCCCCCCCCGGAACCCAAAGCGCGGGAGCCGGTACGGAGAGCGTGGGAACCGGGAGAGGAGGAGGTAGGGGCGTGGCTGGGAACTTGAGCAGGGCGGTCCGATATCGAGGGACCCTCCCAGGAGGCGGAGACAAGGGGTGGAACTTTTTGACTGGCAGGGGGTGGAGAGATGGGAGGTGGTATGGGAGGGACCGAGGGAGGAGCCATGGGCGGGGATGTGGGAGGAGAAAGGGGAGGGACTACTGAAGGGGAGGTTTCGGGAAAGGAGGAGGGACCAGGAGGGGGGAAGGGCGAGGGGGTAGAACATTGGGAGTGGCTGAATGGCAGGAAGGGGTTGGGACTTGGGAAGAAGGGATTCTGGGGAGAAGAAGAGGGCTTTCCCGCCATTTCGGCCATGTGGCTGCCTCCATCTTGGGCCCCATAGGAGCCATTTTGGGGAATTGGAGGCGACTGGGAGCAAACTGGGGACTTAGAAATTAGGGTTTTGGATTTTGGGGTTTTAGAAACTGAGGACCTGGGGACGGGAACAGGGGAGGTAGGGGAAGACGAGGAGCCCCTAAGAGACTGGCCAGGACTCTTAGGGCGGGGGGGCCGAGGATTCTGAAGGGGGCCAGGGGACGAATGGTCACCCTGCGCGGGGCTGGAGCGCGCCGCACCCTTCAGAATCCCGGTTTTACGTTTATGGGGACAGGAAGGAGGGTTAGGGGTAGAGGGAGAGGCGGAAGAACTGGGGCACGAACTAAGACTGACCGAAGGTTTTTCTGAGTTTCTTCCTGCTTTCAAGATAGATCAAATTTGTGAAATCCAAAACGCTAACGGAGAAAGCGAGGTGTCCCCTGATCTAATCAAGTTTGATAACTTGGCATTTGCCCTCTGCCAAAAGGCAGGATCCTTAATTAGATCGGGGGAGACTTCGGGAAACTCAGAAAAAAGCCATCGGATTAATTTTTTAACTTCCTTTTTATCAACAGAACAACCCCCCCCTAACTAGGATACCCACAACTTGGTAAAACAGCCCCTTCTGAGCTGCCGAGAGCGAAAACTTTGCACCCATCGCTCGATGTTATAAGTGGCAGCCGCGGTAAAGCCCCCCCGTTCCAGTAAACGCGAAAGAAAGAAAGAAATAAGTGTGCCCACCCCCGGCCCCTGTCTAGAGAAAAAGAAGGGTGGTGACGAAACACCAATAGAGGGGAAGGCGACAGGGAGAGTAGCAGAATACTCACAAAGTCCGGAGGCGACAAACGAAAAGCTGGAACGAGGAGTTTCCTGCGACAAGGACGACTCCAGGGTGCAAGGAGCTGCCGTCCAGGGTCCCTGGGGAGCGCCACCTCGCGAACAAGGTCTGCTCGACCACAGGGTAGTTCCGCGACCGCTGGGATTCTCGAAATCCCGTCCGTGGGGTCCACGAGTCCGAAAAAGGGGGGGCCTCACGCTGGGCGCCAAAACTGGAGCGGTGGCCGGTGGAAAATAAAACGCCCAGGCTAGATAAGTGTCCAGCCAACCTCCAGCCAGTAAGGCACTTCCCCAACCCGGAGTCAGGGGCTTGTGCCTAAGGCGATGTCAAGCCTTGCGGACGTGTGGCCGCAGTAAAGAGCTCCGAAGTCGCAGGATGAAATGAAGAGGCGACCCTCAGTTTCTTCAGGGGCGGGGGTGGTTTTATTGGTAGGGAAACGTGGAGGTTCAGGTAGAAGGAGCTGAGGGCCCCGAGGCAGGGAAAGCCTCGGTTTTACAGAGGGTGGGAGGGGTGAAAGATAGCAAATCAGAGAAGGATACATTGAGGATTGGCATAATCGGAGAACCCATCAAACACAGTTGCGGGAGGGACCCTGGCCCCTAACCCAATCACTCGACACCCTGGCCCGAACTCTCTAGAAAAAGAGGCAGGGGTGTCGAGTGACAGGCAGGCTGCCAGGGGTGGGGAACAAGAAAGATAACCAAGACAACTGGGGAGGGGTTTGGGGATTGACACAAACTGGTAACAGGGCAGGACCTTTTGAGAGAACAATGGGGGGAAAACTGAACAAACATAAAACACACCACAACAGGCGTGTACATGTGCCCCTTGCATGGGGCAGTTGGAAATAGGGAAGGCTTGTTGCTAGGGAGGCATGGCATGACAATACCTGACCTCCAATCAAGTTGCAAGAAAGTAGTCTCGACCAATGGATGGCAAAGAAGAGTTGACTTACAGACTTTCGGAGGGGCCAGGGTTGGCTGATGAAACACCAGGGCTATAAAAGCCATTTTGTGAGCAAGCTCGTGGCAGATGGCCACACTCTCAGTGCACTGTAATTTTTTCCTTATCCAGTCCTTTGTTGTATTTGTTGAGGTTTAATAAACCTTTGAAAATTTTAAAAGTGAGGGGTCATTTCTCACAAATGGGGACTCGTCTGGGATGAAAACCTCATCTCCGTGGCGTTATGATATTTTGAATGGGAGGCACACCGCACTGAATTTGGCGGCTCGAATAACTTCTCCTGAGATCATTGGTTGACATGTGGGGCTGAGTGTCTGAGATGGAACACTCGTTCATCAGCAAAACAGCCTTGTTTATTATCCGGAGCTTACTTTTATAGGCAATTCAAACCTCCCGGCTCTAGACAGCCATTGGTCTAATCTCCACGACCCCTAGACTCTGAACCAGTCAAATGCTTGCACTTTAGGAGAGTGGTTATTGGTTGAAACCTCTGTCAGTCAGTCCACAGGCTGGTTTATGGAATTGGACTGGGTTTCTTATTTATAACTGGATTAATGCTCAGTACAAATCAGTTTGCACTGCAACAATCAGTGACTTGCAGGTCGACACTCCGAGGACAACAAAGGAGTAAATAATGAAAAAGAAGAGGGGGAGGAAGGGAAAAAAGCCCCCTGAAAAAAACTGCAGACCAAAAGATCTGGAGGACTGCTGTTGCACTGCATGTTTTTGATTGTAATTTGGTCCTAGTAGTCAGTTTTATAAACCCTTCCCTCCCATTTTCTATTGTTATGGCATATTTTATTATCAGTGGATTGTTCCTTTTCCCCCTGTATTGTTAGTTTTGCCCTAGTTATCCATCTCCCCAAAGACCTGTCCTTTTGTTGCCTGTTCCTCCTTCCATTGAATGTCAATCCCTTCCCATGCCTGCCCGTTTCTCTAGAAACTTCCCTATCGATTTTGTATCCTTTGAGGCCCCATTGGTTTGTTTAAGTTGTTCTCCTCCCCTGTAATCCCCTATTGGTTTATACATTGTCTCCCCCGCCTTGTGTTCCACTCCCAGTTTCTCCCAAATGGTTAAAGATTGTATCCTCCCCTGGGACCTCCCCTGTATATAAGTTGATGTATGCCTTTGTTCAGTGTCTTTCTGTCCCTGACCCTCCTGAGAATAAACACCTTTGGAAAACATACAGAAGACCTCTCCCTGTTCCTTGTCCCTGCCCTCAAGGCAGTCCACCCATGCCGTAGAGCAGCTATGCCCTACAGCCGCACCCTGGATTCAACAGCTTTCTGGGGGGGGCCCACTCCCGCTGATGGTGTCGGGAGCTAGTTGGGCTGAAGAAATCTAGCACTGCAGCAGATTGTGAGTATTGTGCTTGTGGGAAACGGAGTCCTGGAGTGTGCTTGGGGTGTGATTGAGACTTGGGAGAATTGATTTGAAAAGGCACCATCACCATCCTCATAATTGGTCTGGCCAGGTTGCCCATAATGCGAGTGCACGAGCCCAGCTCCAGGCAGTGCTGTGCAGGATCCATACCAGAGTACGTTGGAACTAAAGGATATAGGACGGTTGGGAGGGACCCGGGAGTGGAGAGAACTGCAAGTGGGGGAGGAACTCAAGACCACCTGGGAAAGCCAGGTTGACAGTTACTGGGTTTAAGGGGTGTTAGATTGTCAGCGAGGACTGCCGATCAGTGGGGACCACGATTGCCAGGGACCAGTAGCAGTGGGGACTGCGGGCAGGGGCAGGTCCCCATGGGTGGCAGTGAACATGTGGTGGAGCTGACCCAGTTGTACAGGAGTCCCCGGACTGAGGGCAGGGGTGGGTCCACATGGGCGGCGGGCAGCAGGCCGTGCTCATAGAAGACTGGACAGCTCCGGGGCGCAGGGCTGCGGCCACTCCCCTGTGGTGCCTGCCAACACAAGGGAAGGTATGGGCCCCTCCAGTCTCTGTTGCCGCACGCACATTCTATCTGCCTCCGTGCACTCAGGTGCAAGTGCAGCGCACAGAGGCAGCTCCTGGCCTGCTGTGGTCCCAGGCACTTAGCAGTGGTTGCAGCACCTGGTAAGGGGGGGTTGAGAAGGGCAGAGAGGGAGAGAATGAAGTGAGGCATGGGCCTCACCCCCGAATTTCCCCTCATGCGGACAGCGTGGGCAGCTGGGGGGAGAGCTTTTCTTTGACAAAGCCACACCGTGGTGAGGTGGCAGTGGCCGGGCAAAGCGAGGGACGGCATTGAAGGTGCCACCATGGGTCGAGAGAGAGAGAGACCTGGCACCAGCAGTGAGTGATGATGCCAGGGTGATAGGGTTATCCCTGGAAGAAAGGACAGCTAAGTCTATCTTTGCACTTAAATTATCTCAGAACAACAGGAGATAGGGACAAACCACCTATTCTTGTGCATCATGCCCTCATACGGAGGTCAAGTGAGGAATTACCTGACGGTATTCAAGTCATTAATTCTAGCATGTCAACAACCTCTGGTCCCTTTTGCAATGTGCCTAAAATCTGCCGAGTGTTGTCATTAGCATTGTCAAAGGCAAGCATCTTAAACAGCTTCTGCTTTGTTTCCAGATCCAGATCGGGGTGATCATAAATATCTCTATGCAAGCGGTCTATGAATTTATCAAAGTCCTCATTTCCCTCTTGATGTATCTGTGTAAAAGCCTGAGTATGCAGCCCATCAGGCAATGCAAGGATGGAGTTGTATGCAAGTTGTTGGCTTAGATGCAAAACTTCATTAATACTTTGGGCTTGGGCAGTTGCTGTGGACCAGGGACCTTCTTCTAATAACTGTTGTGCTGTAATTCCAAACAATGGCTACCCCTGAGCCTGAGGTCTTGCTTCCTCTTTTTTACATGCCCCTTCCCAATTCTTATAAAACTGAATCTGTTGATCAGGGGGCATGATTAATCTAACCAGAGTTTGAACATCAGCTGGAATGAAGGTATCTACTGTAAAAATGAATTGTAATAACGATTGTGCTAATTGAGATTTCAAGCCATATAGTTTAACGGTGCTTTTCAATTTTTCTAATATCTTCCAATCAAATGGCTCCCATCCTCTCCCTGTGGCTTGGGTTAACACAGGGAAGGCTTCTATAGTACTAGGGGAGAATGTCCCCTCAATTATTGCTTCAGTAATAACTCCTTTCCACTTTCTTTTTTGTGCTGTTTCTATTTTGGGGTCTAGTTCTAACTCCCAAACTTCCATGGTCGAGGGGGGTATCCCCATCCCCCTCCGCTCATTGAGAGCTCTTTCAGAGCGCAAAATAGCTGGCAGCGCCCTCCTTTCAAAAGAATAGTCCTTTTGGGGAGCAACTCAATTGCTTTGTTGAATTACTAACTTCTGCAAATTGTCTACCAAAGCTTTTAATTCCTCCTCTACTGAGGTAGATCCCAAACTGGTTTCTTCTTCAGCCTCATCTTCAGATGATGAGTGCGTTATTTCTAACACCACCACCAGCTGCTCCCTTTTCCTGAATACTTTTATTCTTGGGTCGGCAGCTGAAACCTCTGAGGGAGGCTGCTTCCTGACTCTGTTTCTCATCTGAGGGTCCTGAGGTTTTGAGTTCCTCTTTGGTTAGTGGAACCAGGCTACAGGGTCCTGGGCAGCGCGAAGGAACATCTAACATAGTTGAAAATAACTTGCTAGCAGGAAATGCCTGTGGCTCAGGATCGGGGCTTGGGTAAAAAGCAACGCAAGCTGCTGCAGTGGCTTTCTTTTCCCCCTTCATCGCCCATAATACCTCTACGATGTTTTTCCACAGGGTAGCATATTTAGACGCCTCTTTAGCCTCACATACTCCCGAGGCAATACAGTCCCACAACATGCCGCCCACGGCTTCCCATGTTGATACCTCAAAAGCGACCTGCGCTCCTGGTATGAGGTTTTGTTCCCATGCCCAGTAAATAAGTCCCTTCAGAGTGGAAGCATCATATTTCTGCCCTCTCTTAGAGAGGATATGTTGGAGGAGTTTCTGGACCCCATCTCTCTCATGGTCTGACCCCATTCCTCCCCGGCCGCTCACCTGATCAGGGCGAGATCAATTCTTCTTCAATTGGAGCTCCTTTAACCATCTCTGCTTCTTGCCAGGGCAGCGAGGATACTTTTGACCGGCTTCTCCACCTCCCAAAGGCTGTCACTGAACCTCGGCACAGCAGTGAAATAGCCATCTTCGGGTCCCTTGTTCAGGCACCAAAAATGCAGAGGACCAGTGACGGGACATCACACCATGATCAATATGATCAAGTGAAGCTGATTTATAACAAAAAGCAGGCTATATTTATACTGTTTTCTATTGTTCATGCCTCAAGCTAATACATGTTTGGTTAGATCCTTTTACGCACGCATTTTAATATTTCAGTTAATTTTAGCTAGTCTTTCTTCTTCATGCGTCTCGCTGCGTTTTTCTTGTCTGCCTTTGCATCTTGAACTGTACGCTTCTGAGCGTGTTCTTCTCCTTTCATGTCCTTCAAGGGCATGGTGACCTTACTCGGTTTCTATGAAGGGTGGATTGGGCACGTGTTGCATATGCCCATTATCCTGCAAAAAACTCTCAACACCAGGGCAGAGATAGCTCTGCTGAAGCTTGTTCAGTCTCGCTCATTGGCTCCCACTGTGACGGAGACAGTGAGTCAGTCTCTCATTAGTTCTCGGACCTCACCAGGCTTGAGAGAAATAGCTACTCACTTTTCATAAATTTAGAAAGATTTATTAAACCTTATCAAAAATACAACAGAAGACTGAATAGAGAAAATGTTACAGAGACAGGAGCAAAGGATTTTCCCCACCATGTGCTCACCCACAAAATGGAGGTTTCACCTTTTAACCCTTTAGCCCCTCTCAAAGTTCTGTCCTTCGACTCCTCCTTCACTGTCCAGTGGTGGAGTTTACTTCCTCAAAGCTTGATTGGAGGTCAGATGTCACCATAGTGACAAGCCGACCCTCCCAAATATCCCAACCCCAGCTGTCCCTTGATAACAATGCAGGGGGTAAAACATAACTATAAATCTATAAAATTTTTCTTAACCTATATACATGACATTTGTCTGTTAATTGTGAGATTCAATCATGGCATTACTCATCCATCACAGGCTGTTTATTCGCTTTTGCTTTCCTGGAGGAAGGCAGAGGTTTCCCTTCCCTTCCCTTCCCTTCCCTTCCCTTCCCTTCCCTTCCCTTCCCTTCCCTTCCCTTCCCTTCCCTTTCATGAAAAATGCATATTATATGATTGGCTTTTTGTAAATATTAAAATAAATATTATATGTGTTATGTTAGAAAGGTATACTGTATTAATCCTTTTCAGTAGTGTGTTAAATATAGTTTTAGGCTATAATATAATAATAAAATAATAGAAACTATGTGATGTAAAATACTTTTTCTAACTAGCTCAAGAAATTCTTCACACAGGGATAACAGCAACAAGACACCAAAATCCCCAAGAGAAGAATTATTGCCTCCTTATCAGGAAGACCCAGACTTAGTGGGGACCGAGATGACTGATTTACAAGATGAGAGGGGGTTGATAATAACCAGAGAACACCCTTTATTTGAAAAGAATTTATGCATCATGTATGAGATATATGAATATGCAACAGGCTATTGCTTTTAAGGGTTAATCCATTGTTAGCGTGTGTGTTTTCGGGGCTTAATTGCCCAGTAGGTACCCAGGCTGTCCGTATGCCTTTTTTTTATTGCCTTTTATTGTCCTAACTCTGATTGTCCAAATTCTTATTACTCTAATTTGTATTACTATTTTTATAACCATTTGATTACTATTAAACTTTTAAAATTTTAAAACAAGTGATTGGTGGTTTTCACCCTTTCCTTTCCTTTCCTTTCCTTTCCTTTCCTTTCCTTTCCTTTCCTTTCCTTTCCTTTCCTTTCCTTTCCTTTCCTTCTCATGGCTGTTGGAAAGGCAGGCTTTTCTTGTGAAGACCTCTAATTGGCTCTTGGAAAGGTGGGCTTTTGTGGCAACAACCTGTGATTGACTGTTAGAAAGGTGGACTTTTGTTGTGAAGGGCTGCTAGAAAGATGGGACTAGGAGTAAATAAAGAATCCCCAAAGGGAGGGAGAGATGAAAGGATACCCCTAGACAACCCCCTGAGAATAGGACTAGCCTGGTGGAGATGTGACCCCAACACCAAGGGTGAAGATAAGGTTATGCAGTATTTTGTGATAGAGTGGACTGAGAGGGAGATTGGGTCTGACCATTTGTACTGGCCGTGGTATGAGTCGAATGAGAAATGGATGTGTCAGTGGAGCAGTGGCCGGTGAAAAGTGAAACGCCCAGGCTAGATAAGTGTCCAGCCAACCTCCAGCCAGTAAGGCACTTCCCCAACCCGGAGTCAGGGGCTTGTGCCTAAGGCGATGTCAAGCCTTGCGGACGTGTGGCCGCAGTAAAGAGCTCCGAAGTCGCAGGATGAAATGAAGAGGCGACCCTCAGTTTCTTCGGGGGGGTGGTTTTATTGGTAGGGAAACGTGGAGTTTTCGGTGGAAGAAGCTGAGAGCCCCGAGGCAGGGAAAAGCCTCGGTTTTACAGAGGGTGGGAGGGGTGAAAGATAGCAAATCAGAGAGGGATACATTAAGGATTGGCATGATCAGAGAACCCATCAAACACAGTTGCAGGAGGGACCCTGGCCCCTAACCCAATCACTCGACACCCTGGCCCGAACTCTCTAGAAAAAGAGGCAGGGGTGTCGAGTGACAGGCAGGCTGCCAGGGGTGGGGAACAAGAAAGATACATTTGGTAACCAAGACAACTGGGGAGGGGTTTGGGGATTGACACAAACTGGTAACAGGGCAGGACTAACTGAGAGAACAATGGAGGGAAAACTGAACAAGCATAAAACACACCACAACATCTCCCCCTTTTTCGTTTAAAAATAAAAGAACTGTAAGGGCAAACACCGTTCAAGTAAACCTAAAAGGGTGGAAAGTATAGTCTTCAGGATGGACTCGGCCCAGCTTGACAGGCCCCATCCTTGAAAGAGGTCCCCCAGCCAGTCTGATGTCTGTTGTTTTATTTGGTGGACAAGGCCTTGCATTTTATCTACGGCCACCCTCGCGTCCTCGGCCCGAGATGACAAGTTGAGGCAGCAGAGGCCCTCAAACTCCTCGCAGCGGTGGTGATGCAGTAAAAGCAGGAAGTCAATTGCCGCGCGATTTTGGAGGGTCGCCTTCCTTGTAATTTCCTCGTCTGTGAGGAGGTCTGATAGCGTCGCTGACGTTAAATTGGCTTGCTTAGCTACCCAACACTCCAGGTGGGCCAATTCACCTAGAGACTTGGCCACAGACACCCAGGGCAAAAACAGGGTGAGGGCTACAGTTTTTGGTTTCGACCAATGTTCAATTTGGGAGTCACAATCCGGGTCGAGATCTTTGAGATCTCTTTTGGAGCGGGCCGAATTCGGTTGTGCTCTTTTCATTTTCCAATCGCGAATTTGGGTAATGCTGGGTGTAAGCAGCGACAGCCGCCCAAAAGTGCAGATACCTCCGGCTAGACGAGTGGGGATGCCAGCCCAAGCTCGGTCTCCGCAAATGAAAAAGATACCTCGGGGCAGGGACAGCGGTTGGCTACCCAGGGTGGAAGCAAGTGGCATCTCGATGGTCATTTGACACCACTGGGCAGCTTTGTACTCGGGCCTTGATGGTTTCATCCACGAGTACCTGCTGTCCCAAGGGTTAGGGGCGAACTGAAACCAAATACAGAGGGAAGCATTGGCTGAGCTGAGCAAATCAAGCTCTGGAGGTTCAGAGCTCAAAGGGACCAGCCCCTTGACTCCTTCTCCCCAGGCATTTTGTGCATGGATTTTTAGAGGAGGGGTCTTGGATAAGAGGGAGGTGAGGGAAGTATTGAAAGGGGAGGGAAATTCATTAAGGGAGAGAGGGATCCCCACAAGGCATGATGACATCGGGTCCTCTGCTGAGCCCATATCTAAACATATGTGTTCTTGGCCGAGGGCATTCGCGAGGGTGCGCCAAACGTTGGCCTTGGGCTGGGGGACGATCCATGGGCCCACTGATGGCATCAGGGTCCAGATGAGGACGGCTGTCAAGCGGGCTAAGATGTAGACACGTTCCATTGGGGGAAAACTAAAAACAAACAAGAGACAGACATAAGGAATGACTCTGAATCAGGTCCTGCCCGGGGCAGGGAGAGGGTTAAACTGGGAGTGGCTCCATCCCTGGGAGCTTCCGCCGCCGCCGCCAACATGCCTCCGTGACCTGTTCTACGTTTTCTGTTCTCAGAGTCTTCCCAGGGCGGAAGGGCTTGACCCACTTAGCGGGGATCCATCTCGGACCTGAGGGGGTGGACACGCAAGCGTATCCCCTTCCCCAAGTCACGAGATCGAAAGGCCCCTCCGTTTTCCAGGTCTCCGGATCCTTAATCAGGACAGGAGGCCTGACCCTGGCCTGCAGCTGCTCATGTCTCCCGAAATGTCGCACGATAGGCGGATTGAGATTTTCGAAAGAACAGTTTAGGAAGTTAATGGTAAAAAGCGCCTTCGCGAGACGGATATGGGGGGACTCCACCTTCACAGCCACTTGCTGTTGTTCTAAAACTCTCTTTAGGCTCTGGTGGGTCCTCTCCACCACGGCTTGGCCTGTCGGGGAATAGGGGATGCCGGTCTTATGCTCTATTCCCCATTGCTGCAGGAAGCTTCGCAGCTCCCTGGATTTATACGCCGGGCCATTGTCTGTTTTCAGGACCTTGGGGATGCCCAGGACAGCGAACGCTTGAACTAGGTGTTTTTCACAATCTGCTGCCTTTTCCCCTGTGTGGGCAGAGGCATAGACTGCGCCGGAGAAGGTATCCACTGAGACATGTACGAATTGCAGACGGCCAAAGGCAGGAATGTGGGTAACATCCATCTGCCACACCTCGCAACTAGATAGACCTCTGGGGTTAGCTCCCAAGGGTATTGTTGGGAGCTGGTGGGACTGGCATTGAGGACATGTAGCCACGATCGCCTTGGCCTGTTCGCGTGTAAGATGGAATTGTCGAACAAGGCCAGGGGCGTTCTGATGAAATTGCTGGTGGCTGATCTTGGCCTGACTGAACAGATCAGGGAGTGGGGCAGCTTGAACAGGAGCGGCAAGGGCGT
This sequence comes from Agelaius tricolor, assembly GCF_023055355.1. NCBI lineage: Eukaryota > Metazoa > Chordata > Aves > Passeriformes > Icteridae > Agelaius > Agelaius tricolor. Next base: position 8,691,877 of record NW_027269281.1, read on the forward strand.
CAGCACGCCTATTGCCTTCCGCAATAAACCCAGGCAAATCGGTATGTGACCTGACATGCATCACATAAAAGGGTTGCTCTCGGTGGGAGACTAAGTTCACAAGCTTAGAGAGCAAGTTAAACAAAGGGATGTTTGATACCTCCTGTAAAATTGCATTTTCGGCTCTGGAAACTACACCCGCGACATAGGCTGAATCAGTGACCAAATTGAATGGTTCAGAGAACCTCTCAAAGGCTCTGACGACTGCGTCCAACTCAGCAACTTGAGGTGAACCTTCCACCTCGGTGACATCTGCCTCCCACCGCTGAGTCTGAGGATCCTTCCAAGTCATCACTGACTTGTGGGATGCTCCAGACGCGTCTGTAAAAACTGTCAAAGCCTTCAGAGGGGTTCTACTCTGAACTGATTTTATAGACAATGTGAATTCCTGATAGAATAATTTGTGGGCCGGCCGATCTACTGCAATTTGGCCGGTGTAGCTGTCCAAGGCCAGTTGAAGCGTCTCATTTGTTTCCAGAAGGTTATCAATCATCTTTCTTTTTAGATGGCTTGAATCGAATTTTAAAGGAATGTGGATGCAGTCAAAGTCACAACCTGCCAACTCTCTGATCCGTGATCTAGCCTTTCTGATCAATTCTGCCACCAGCTCAGCTGGCTGCGTCATCCTTTTGGACCTGTGATGGCTGAGGAACACCCACTCTATGATTAAGAGGGGATCCCCCGAGCCCCGATCCTTGCCCTTGATGGAATCGTCCCACTGGAAAATCACCCCATGGAGGTGTGGCATCTTACCTAGAACAATGAATTTAAATGGCAGGCCCGGGTGATATCTGTGGGCCTGCCTGGCCGAGATGGAGTTTTGGATCTTCTCCAGCGCTGTCTGGGCCTCTGGGGTAAGGGACCTTAGAGAACTAAGCTCTTCTCCCCCTTTCAATAAATTGAAAAGGGGGGCTAGGTCTTCTGTTGGAATGCCTAGCCAAGGCCTTACCCAATTCAAGGACCCACACAGCTGGTGGACATCCGCCAGGTTTTTGATGTTAGTTTTAATAGCCAATTTTTGCGGAACAATGGTCCGCTTCGTTATTTCCAGGCCCAGGTACTTCCAGGGTGGCATCTGTTGAATCTTATCTTGCTGGAGCTCGAACCCTGCAACAACCAATGCATCGATTGTCAGGTCAAGCGCGTGGGTAAGTAGGTCGTTGGTCGGAGCGCACACTAGGATGTCATCCATATAATGGTAAATAATGGTGTCTTTGGTGGCTGCACGTACTGGGGACAGCAAGGAGGCGACGTACCATTGGCAGATCATTGGGCTGGCCTTCAGACCTTGTGGAAGGACCCGCCAATGATAGCGCTTGCTTGGGGCTTCACGGTTGATGGCAGGAACTGTGAAGGCGAAACGCGGAGCATCGTCCGGGTGTAAGGGAATTTGGAAAAAGCAATCTTTTATGTCAATTACGACCAAATTCCAATTTTGGGGGAGCATCGTTGGGGACGGCATCCCTGGTTGGAGAGGCCCCATATCTTCAATGATGTTGTTAATTTGGCGGAGGTCGTGAAGGAGCCGCCACTTATCTTTGTTGGGCTTTTTGATAACGAAACACTGGGGAGTTCCACTCTGACATGGTCTCCACCAGGTTGCCCTTGAGTAGCTGCTCCTTAACAAGCTCATTGAGCGCCGCTAATTTTTGCTTGTTGAGCGGCCACTGCACTACCTGCACTGGTTTATCTGATTTCCAATTCAGTTTCCAGGTAGGGCGCTCATCAGTGACCGCTGCTCGAAAAACCTGGGGAGCTGCTGGGAGGTCAATTCGGGCTCCCCACTGGGCCAAGAGGTCTCTCCCCCACAGGGGTTCCGTGTAATCTAATACGAATGGGCGCACTGAAGCCAATTGCCCATCCGGCCCCGTAATTTGTACAACGCTCTTTGATTGACGTGCCAATTGTAAACCCCTGACACCTCGGACGTGGCCAGGCGCGTTTTGCAATTCCCACTGTGACGGCCATTCCCGGGAAGGAATGATCGTTACATCTGCTCCTGTGTCCAACAAGCCTTTAAGAGGCTTGCCCTCTCCCCCTTTCGAGATATGACAGGTGACATGAGGCCTTTCCCGCCCCAGGACTTGGGCCCAAGCTACTGTTGGATTTTGGAGTTCAGCCGGAGGAAACCCCAGGGCCCAAGTCATTTCGGGAACAGGGATCGCTTGCGCAATCACCTGTCCCTTGGGCAGGAAAGTGGGGGGTTGGACACAGTGCAGCCCCACAGCGAACAGTCCCGGGTCAGATGGCAGAAGACCTGGAATTATGTTCACCTCTAAAGGTGTGTGCTTAGTGTCTCCGACAACGACGTACTTACACCTTATCCGCCCCCAGTTTCCTGGGCATTCCGGGCTGACTGACACGAGTTGAAAATCGGAGTTCTTAAGATGTAGCGGCTCCGTCAGCTGCAGCCGGAAGGGTCTGAAAGCAGAAAAGGTAGTTAGCACGGGTCTAGGTTGGAGAAATGCAACATATGACAAGTCCGGTGAGAATATGTCTTGTTTGGCAGGCGGCGGTCCCTGAGATCTCCCCTCCCTGCGTGGTGTTGGTTGTCCCGCACTATTTTTATCATGGCGCAGGGGGGAACTGCGCTCAGATGTTAGTTTTTTGTCTGGGTTTTCCCCAGGAGTCCCTGCCCCTTTTTGAATTCATAAAATTCCCGCCGCAGCGGGCAGTCGGGCATCCAATGCCCGAGCTTTCCGCACAGATGGCAGGGTGATTTGGCGGCGGAAGGACCGGGAGCAGGCGAGCGGCAGGTGGCTTCAGAGAAGGTGTTTTCAGGCACTTCTTCTGCGGTGCTGACTCGGGGTGGCAGCTGTTTTCTCTTCTCTCCCTCCCTAGATGGCATGATTAGGACCTTCCGGGTGCAGACCTTGAGCATATCGTGCAGCAAGGGGGGTGGGTGCATCGGGAGGCTGAGGATGGCGTCCCTACACGCAGAGTTTGCATTCGTGGACGCTACTTCCTTCAGGACATGTTCCCGGGCAACCTCGTCCGCCACTTGCTGCTCGACAGCTTTACGAAGACGCTCGACAAAATCGAGGAAAGATTCCTCGGTGCCCTGAAAGATTCTGGAAAAAGAAAGGAGAGGAGCCGCCCCCGGCAGCGCCAGGAACGCCTTCTCGGCTGCCCGCGCTGACTCCCGGAGCGCTTCCTGGGGGATGGCACTCACCTGCGAGTGCCCATCTGCCCAGTTCCCAGTCCCAAGGAGTTGATCGACGGCCAGGACATTGCCCGTTAGGTCCAGCCCCGTGTGGGGCTGTTCCCACAGGCTCGGGAGGGCCTCCGTCACTCCCCTCTTCCAGGCTGCCTCCCACATAGCCCGCTCGGTGGGATTGAGCAGGCACGTGAAGAGGCGCCGGATGTCATAGGGGGTGACATCGGCTTCGGTAAGTGTTGCCTGCAACACTCCCCAAAAGTATTCGCTGTCCCGGCCGTAATCTTTCTGTGCCTTGCACAGCTCCTTGATCTGAGAATGGTGTAAGGGGACCCACTGGCGACGCACCCCACCATCTCCCTCTGGATGGTAAACAACCGGGGCTGCGGATGGTATCGCAGCAGACCCCGGTTCCCGGTTCCCAACTGCCGCCCCCCCCCGGAACCCAAAGCGTGGGAGCCAGCAGGGAGAGCTGCAGGGAGAGCGTGGGAACCGGGAGAGGAGGAGGTAGGGGCGTGGCTGGGAACTTGAGCAGGGCGGTCCGATATCGAGGGACCCTCCCAGGAGGCGGAGACAAGAGGTGGAACTTTTTGACTGGCAGGGGGTGGAGAGATGGGAGGTGGTATGGGAGGGACCGAGGGAGGAGCCATAGGCGGGGACGTGGGAGGAGAAATGGGAAGGACTACTGAAGAGGAGGTTTCGGGAAAGGAGGAGGGACCAGGAGGGGGGAAGGACGAGGGGGTAGAACATTGGGAGTGGCTGAATGGCAGGAAGGGGTTGGGACTTGGGAAGAAGGGATTCTGGGGAGAAGAAGAGGGCTTTCCCGCCATTTCGGCCATGTGGCTGCCTCCATCTTGGGCCCCATAGGAGCCATTTTGGGGAATTGGAGGCGACTGGGAGCAAACTGGGGACTTAGAAATTAGGGTTTTGGATTTTGGGGTTTTAGAAACTGAGGACCTGGGGACGGGAACAGGGGAGGTAGGGGAAGACGAGGAGCCCCTAAGAGACTGGCCAGGACTCTTAGGGCGGGGGGGCCGAGGATTTTGAAGGGGGCTAGGGGACGAATGGTCACCCTGCGCGGGGCTGGAGCGCGCTGCACCCTTCAGAATCCCGGTTTTACGTTTATGGGGATGGGAAGAAGGGTTAGGGGTAGAGGGAGAGGCAGAAGAACTGGGGCACGAACTAAAACTGACCGAAGGTTTTTCTGAGTTTCCTCCTGCTTTCAAAATAGATCGAATTTGTGAAATCCAAAAAGCTAACGGAGAAAGCGAGGTGTCTCCTGATCTAATCAAGGTTGATAACTTGGCATTTGCCCTCTGCCAAAAGGCGGGATCTTTAATTTGATCGGGGGAGACTTCGGGAAACTCAGAAAAAAGCCATCGGATTAATTTTTTAACTTCCTTTTTATCAACAGAACAACCCCCCCCTAACTAGGATACCCACAACTTGGTAAAACAGCCCCTTCTGAGCTGCCGAGAGCGAAAACTTTGCACCCATCGCTCGATGTTATAAGTGGCAGCTGCGGTAAAGCCCCCCCGTTCCAGTAAACGCGAAAGAAAAAAAATAAGGGTGCCCACCCCCGGCCCCTGTCTAGAGAAAAAGAAGGGTGGTGACGAAACACCAATAGAGGGGAAGGCGACAGGGAGAGTAGCAGAATACTCACGAAGTCCGGAGGCGACAAACGAAAAGCTGGAACGAGGGGTTTCCTGCGACAGGACGACTCCCAGGTGCAAGGAGCTGCCGTCCAGGGTCCCCGGGGAGCGCTACCTCGCGAACAAGGTCTGCTCGACCACAGGGTAGTTCCGCGACCGCTGGGATTCTCGAAATCCCGTCCGTGGGGTCCACGAGTCCGAAAAAAGGGGGGGCCCCGTGCCGGGCGCCAAAACTGGAGCAGTGGCCGGTGAAAAGTGAAACGCCCAGGCTAGATAAGTGTCCAGCCAACCTCCAGCCAGTAAGGCACTTCCCCAACCCGGAGTCAGGGGCTTGTGCCTAAGGCGATGTCAAGCCTTGCGGACGTGTGGCCGCAGTAAAGAGCTCCGAAGTCGCAGGATGAAATGAAGAGGCGACCCTCAGTTTCTTCGGGGGGGTGGTTTTATTGGTAGGGAAACGTGGAGTTTTCGGTGGAAGAAGCTGAGAGCCCCGAGGCAGGGAAAAGCCTCGGTTTTACAGAGGGTGGGAGGGGTGAAAGATAGCAAATCAGAGAGGGATACATTAAGGATTGGCATGATCAGAGAACCCATCAAACACAGTTGCAGGAGGGACCCTGGCCCCTAACCCAATCACTCGACACCCTGGCCCGAACTCTCTAGAAAAAGAGGCAGGGGTGTCGAGTGACAGGCAGGCTGCCAGGGGTGGGGAACAAGAAAGATACATTTGGTAACCAAGACAACTGGGGAGGGGTTTGGGGATTGACACAAACTGGTAACAGGGCAGGACTAACTGAGAGAACAATGGAGGGAAAACTGAACAAGCATAAAACACACCACAACATGTCAGGTTTTAAACATCCATATAAAAACTAAAGAACAACCTCAGTACAGATCAGAGAGAAGGGATTTCTCACTGAAAAACCCTTCTAACTCTGGCCTCTCAGTCATGAATCAAAAAGGAAAGCTATTCCGCACACCACTCCATCCAAACAGAAAATCCTGTATTCGAGCAAAGCACTGGTTTGGGGTATGCTTTGTTTTCCTCCTTCCTTTTGCCATGTCCTACCTTTTTCTCCATGAACACTAATTTTGGTCAAGTGTAACACAGAACAGTTGTTCTCCTCTCAAATTTAACGCTAATTTTTTCATGCATATACACTGATTTCAAAATAAATTACCTTTTCCTCTTTCAATCCGAGATGAAATCTTGAGGAACTGTTTCAAGGTCACTGTCACCCCTGCAGAGAGGCCTGGAGCTTTCCTTACCATGTGTGCCTGATCCCCAAGAGACTGTGAGCTGTCCTCCACAGTAATAGGGACCCCAGGTACCCTCCCCCCGCTTCAGTTAAAGGGTAAGAGGTGCCCCTTGACAAAACACAACAGTTAGGCTACTGCATTTCCCCTTCCCTTCCTCTCCTGAACCATAAAACAGCCCCACTGGGATAGCAAGACCTGGGGCTGGGAACTGCAGCCTTTGGAGTTGCATCTCCTCCTCTGGCAGCCAGTGCTCAAAGCCCAGAGGAGGTGCTCTGTGAACTTTAAGTTCCACCAGCAGGGTAAGAGCCTGCATGGGAGGAGGAGGGGTTCACCAGAGCCCTTCTGTGGCCATGCTGGCTCCAGGGCAAGGACTGAAATAGAAGCCAACCAAGGCATAAACCCCATCTGCTCTGCCAGTTCCTGTAAGAATAGACTGCTGCAGAGGAGCAGATTGGGGTGAGAATATGCCTCTCTAAGAAGGCCAGAACTAGATGCTTCCACAGAGATTTCAGCTTCTGGAGCAGTGGGGTAGGGCTGTTGTTGGTTCCTACCTCAGCATCCCATGATGATGTAAGGGGTGAGGAATGCCATATGTGCTATGCACTGGCAGTGATCCACAATAAATCCTTCTAATCCTCTCTTTCGTGTTGGTCAAGCTCCTGGGGAAGACAGGACAGAAAAAACGTGCTCAGTTTGTGCCCTCCTGCCCTTGTGCAGTGTCCTGGTTTAGGGAAAATTTGTGAGAAAACCTCTAAAAGCATTCCTCTAGAAAGCAGATTTAAGCTGCCCCTCCCCAAACTGGTCCAGGAAAAAGATTTCTTTGGAGAAAAGTGGGAAAAGACTGTTTATTTAACAGGCAAAGCATTCACTAGCACAAAAAATGAACAATATTAAGCAATAAAACTTCTTGCCAATCTGAAGAGATGACAAACTCAGAAAATCCTTTTTGTGGGTTGCAGCTTGACTCACCCAGTCTGTTATCAGTACCTCCGGTGCTGGAAATGTTGTGGCCCAGGCCCAGCCTGGTGGACCACAGGTGTGAGCTCCTGGTGTTCTTCTGGGGTTTCAGTCTAGAGCAGGGTTAAACAGTTCTAAGAAAAAGAAAAACTACAGTCCAGGGAACTGCTCTGTCTAAGCTAGTTAAAAACTAACTACAAAACAAAGGAGAGGTCTGTCTCACTGTCTTTTTGCAGACAACACAGTCCAGGAGCAGGAATGTGGAGGAGTGAGTGCAGTTTCTGAAAACAAACGGCACTTCTCTCCCCTCCCCTTTGCTCTCGGAACGAGTCTTAAAGGTGCAAAATTTATTTCTGGACTAAGCAGAGGAATGGGGATACAATTTAGCATCATTAAGTCACTCCAGGACATTTCACCCTTTATCCCCATATTGTCATCTTACTGCCAAAACTAATCTATATATTCTAACTCTATAAACACATACATTATACATACATATATGTATATACAGTACATAGCTATATTCAGGCAATGTCAGTAACATTTAGCAAACAGTGATATTTACACATAGTTGTCAGCCAACAATCAGATCTCCCTGAGGTACACATCGTGTTGTTCCATCTCTCTGCATTATCCACTACGTGCAACTTGGTCCCTGAGCAAAGACAACCCCATGAATGGGTGTGTCTGCACTCGAGGCAGAATTGATCTAAACAGTTTTTCCTAACAAATTTCTGACATGTATCACTGGGACTTTGTCTACTGTATGGAGAGGCTTAGATTGGGCAGGGCCTGCTTGGTTGGTGGAGCCTCAGGTGTTAACTAATCAGGTGGTTTTTGCTAGATGCTGCTCTCAATTTTTGAAAGATCCCCCACCCAATGCTTTTAAGATGGTTTTTAACAGTCTATTGTACCTCTCCACTTTGCCTGCAGCTGATGCATGGTAGGGGATATGGTACACCCACTTAATGCCATGTTCTCTAGTTTAGGCATTGATAAGGCTGTTCTTGAAATGAGTCCCATTGTCTGACTCAACCTTCTTAGGGGTACCATGCCTCTAAAGGACTTGCTTTTCAAGGCTTAGGATGGTGTTATGGGCTGTAGCGAGGTACAAGGTAGGTTTCTGTGAGAGACAACTGCTCACTTTGAAAATTTTAAAAGGTTTATTAAACCTTAACAAAAATACAACAAAAGGACTAAATAAGGAAAAACTGCAGCGCTGGAAACTGCCTTCATGGCTGCCTACCACATGGCCAGTTCATCTTCGAGATGGATGCTCAGTTTTTTATACACCTGGGGGTTCCATCAGCCAACCCTGGCCCCTCCCAAAGTCTGTCAGTTAACTCTTCTTTGCCATTTATTGGTGGAGACTGCTTTCTTGTAACTTGATTGGAGGGTCGGGTGTTGTCATGCCACACCCCCTTAGCAACAAGCTTTTCCATTCCCAACTGCCCCATGCAAGGGGCACATGTGCATGCCTTCTTTCTACCTGTCCTAGACAACCCATGCTGTCTGATGATAACAATACGGGGGAGGGGGGGCAGAGAGGGGAGGGGGAAGGGAACTATGGGGAGAACAGAGGACATCTAAACTACAGTAACATAACTATGCACCACTAAACCTTGTCTTAATATTCACACAATATTCATCCCTTAATTGTGAGAGCCAACCATCTCATTATCCATCTATAACAGTTTCCAACAATCCTGTGGTGGCTTTTACTATTGTGAGCACATAGTGCTTGCCTTGGCAGGTTAGAGGTAGTGTGATGTAGTCAAAATGCCAGGCCTCCCTATACCTATATTTGGACCATTGCCCACTACACCATAGGGGTTTCACCTACTTAGCTTGCTTGATGGCAGCACACGTCTCACAGTCATGGATAACCTGAAAAATACTATCCATGGTTAGATCTACCCCTCAGTTTTGTGCCCACTTATAGGTGGCATCTCTACCTTAATGACCTGAGGCATTATGAGCCATTTAGCTAGGAACAACTTCCCCTTATGTTGCCAATCTAAATCTATCTTTGACACCTCTGTCTTTGCAACCTGATTTACTTGCTTGTTATTTCGGTGCTCCTCATTGGCTCTATTCTTGAGGACATGGGCATGTACATGGCAGACTTTCATATGTAGTTTTTCTACCCTGGTAGAAACTACTCTTCAGCAGCCCAAATTGGTTTTTCTCTATGCTGCCAATTAGCCTCTTCCCACTTCTTCAGCCATCCCCACAGAGCATTGACTACCATCCATGAATCAGTGTAGAGGTAGAGCTTTGGCCACTTCTCTTGGACAGTGTCTTAGGTTGCAAATGCAAAGATGTGGCCAGGGGTGTGTATTCTATTGCTATCTGTTAGTGGTGGGGCAGTTATCTTCTGTTAATTGGGCCACCTGTTAAAACCAGGAGGGGCAGTTTTCTTTCTCTCTTCCATGACCAATCCTCCCTCTGGGGAGATAGCCTCTGTTAATGGGCCATTGAGTGCCACAGCATGACTGATAAAATTACATCATCCTATTGTGAGATTCTCAGCCCAGGGGGAGGATCCAAGCATTCCTACCTGGATATAATCTGAGATTTGGAACACCACAAGCAGCCTTTTCCCACTGGATTCCCAGAGGAACAGTTTTCTTCTCCACCGGATTCCCAGAGGAAGACCAGGCTCATCTACACCACCACTGGACATTCAGAGGAAGACTACACCCTTCTACAGGATCACTGCTTCAACAGAACCACATCTGTCACTCCAGGAGGACTGCAGCCTCCATTTAAACAGATTGCTACCAACACCCTGACCAACAGGGTGTCAGGTCATATTCTGACTCTGTCAGTGATGTTTTGTATTACTGCATTTTTATTTTTATTTCTTCTAATAAAGCACTGTTACTCCTACTCCCATATCTTCACCTGAGAGCCCCTTAATTTCAAAATTATAATAAATTGGAGGGAGGGGGTTTACACCTTCCATTTCAAGAGAGGCTGCTGCCTTCCTTAGCAGACGTCTGTCCTTTCAAACCAATACATTCAGCAATGTCTAGGGCCAGTTGAATGGCGTTGAGTTGATCTACCTTCTCCTTCAGTAGCTCCTGCGACCTGTTGTCTGCGGCTCTATATGGCTGCTTTCTACTTTTATTTCATCCCTACAATGTGGTAAGAACTATCAGTAAAAAGGGCGTAATGTGTTTCTTCTGCTGGCAGTTGGTTGTATGGTGGATCTTTTTCAGCACGTCACTTGCTCTTGTTCCTCTTTGTCCATGAGACTAAAGTTTTCACCTTTGGGCCAATTTGTAATTATCTCCAAAATCCCAGGGCGATTCAGTTTTCTAATACAGGCGTGCTGTGTGATGAGAGCAATCCACTTGCTCTGTATGTGGCATTGGTGGCATGGTGGGTAGTGAGAACCTTTGCTTTGAACATCAACCCCAGCACTGGTAGTCAGGGTGCCAGGAGGAGTTATGCCTCTGTGCTGATTGCCTCTGAGGCAGCTTGGACTCCTTCATAGGCAGCCAAGATTTCCTTCTCTGTTGGGGTGTAGTTGGCTTCAGACCCTCTGTAGCTTTGACTCCAAAATCCCAGTGGTTGACCTCAAGTCTCACCAGGCACTTTCTGCCAAATGCTCCAGTACAGACCATGGCTCCTGGCTGCAGAGTAGAGCATGTTCTTCACCTCTGGTCCTGTCCTGACTGAGCCAAGGGCTACCGCATGAGCGATCTCCTGCTTAATCCGGGCAAAGGCTTGTTGCTGTTCAGGGCCCTACTGGAAATTGTTCTTCTTGTGGGTGACCAAGTAGAGAGGGCTCACAATCTGGCTGTACTTAGGAATATGCATTCTACAAAAGCCTATGGTGCCTAGGAAAGCTTGTGTTTCCGTCTTATTGGTTGGTGGAGTCATTGCTGTGATCTTGTTGATGACATTGTTGGGAATCTGACACCATCTATTTTGCCACTTTACTCCCAAGAACTGGATCTCTCGGGCAGGTCCCTTAACTTTGCTCTTCTTGATGGTGAAACTGGCTTTCAGGAGAATCTGGATGATTTTCTCTCTTTTCTCAAACACTTCTGCTGCTGTGTTCCCCTACACAATGATGTCATTGATGTTCTGGTGAGTTGTTAAAACTGAATATCACAGACAAAGACTCTCTAACTAATCAAATTTAGAAAGTGGTATGTTTATTAACACTAGCGAGTGGCACGGGGGGTTGTCCCCGAAAAGCATGACCGTGGTCTACAAGGTTCTTTGCCCTCTATTTATTTCCCAAGATCTTACATACAATACATATGCTTAACCCCAGCACCTCCTATCCTTGCTCTGTATTAAAATGAGGTTATTAGTCCTTCACGCATGCACAGTTCTTCTCTTGAATTGGGTTGGTGGTCTCGAATTGGGTCAGTGGTCTTAAGGGGTGAAGTCAGGAATATCTTCATCAGGTCTCTGTGACCCTCTGGCACGATCCAAGGCCCCCTGCTTCATGACTGATTGACATAAAGCCCAGGTGCTAACCATTGTTCTACTTGTTTCAATATGTTCTTATAACGGTTCACTTACTCCACTTCCTTCTCCAAACAAGCTCATAATGGCAAACAATATAACAATTAGCTCTTGCTTAAGCATCAAATAATAATTAACCTATCGTCTACTTACCTAACTTACATTCTAATCACTATGAATTGCCTCTAACCCTCAGCTGAAATCTTAACTTTTTAAAATCATGCTTCATTTCCCCACTTCTTCTTCAAGGTTAGGAAATTCTTTTACTAATATATAGATTCTTCATCTAGCAAAATTGTGTGGTGGGTGTCTCTTAAAACCATATGCTCTTGATAGTGAAGTTAAAGCTGCTACTCATTGCAACATTTTCTAATTCCAAACAAGTATTATTACAGACAAAATCAAACTTATACCAACTAAAACAAGCAAAACAATAATTGGATGAACCAAGGTATTGAGCAAGTTGGTTGCTGTTGGTGACCGCCCAAAAAGCACATCCCACCAGTGATGGGATGGGCCTACGTCTCATCTTTTGAACACTCTTCATATAGTCTGTGCCATGGTGTACTGTAATCAAAGTTCTCTTTCCTTGATCTTTAATTTCTTTAAGAATTTTCTTTAGTTCATTATGTTTCAACAATTGGGTAACCAAAGTTAACTTCATTCCTATAGGCATGGGCAATATTTCTTGGACAGTAGTCAAATTTGCCTACATATGTTGGTACGATACAACAGGTGCCCTGACGCAACTACTGGAGTCTTTAGCTAGCTCCTTTAGAACACCAGCAGCCACACCAAGGTGTGTGGAACAACTCCAGGACAAATTCACCAGGAGCTGAACTTCTGGGCTGTGGCTGTACAGTGGGATTAGCTTTACCAGTGTCAGGGAGAAAAGTAAAAGAGTCTACAGATGCTGTCCACCTGCTATTCCAGAAAGTCTTTAATCCAGAGATTCAGAAGTGAAAGAGGAAGAGCACAGCTCTGCAGTGGTTTATATACAGGCCAAAACCGGTGGGGGGGGGGGGGGGGGGGGTACAAACAGCCAGCCAATGGGATAACCTTAGGGGAGGAGTAAGGGGAGTGGTTTACAGAACCAGTTCCAATGAGAGCAAAGGGGAGGAGAAAGGGGAGGGGTTTACATCAGGGGTGGATACAAGTTAGGGAGAAACCAACTTGGAACAACATAGGGAGGGCTTTGGAAGCAACCATTATCAGCGAACCCAGATTATGAAACTGAAAACTGGGGTAACACAAACATTAACCACAACATCTCTTCCTATTTTTTTCAAAAAGAGGCAGGATCGGGATTATACTCTGATTTTGGGCATAACTCTTGCAACCATTGATGTGGGAGGCTGTCATCAGGAGAATCCTTAGTATTGGGGTTATTGGCATGGGGGTTTTCAGAGTCAGAAGCATCAGGGGTCTCTATAACATTAATTTTAGGAGGGGAAAAGGTGAGGTATGTGGCAGTGGAAAGGCAATATCTTATTAAAATAGCAAAGGATATTATAATAAGGAAAACAGTTACAATAAACCAAACTATGGATTTAACAGTGGAAGAAAGCCACCCAGTCAACCTCCACCCTGAGAAACTGTTCCCCAGCCAGTCCTCTGATTATTTTTCTATTTCAGTTATTCGTTCTTGCATTTTTGCAGGGATGGGTGGACATCTGGTGCCATTGATGTTAGGTTGAGGCAGCAGAGACCTTTGAACTCTTGACATTCCTGTCTGTGCAGCACCAGCAGGAAGTCAATAGCTGCCTGATTTTGTAGGGTAGCTTTCTTAGTGATTTTTTCGTCTGCTAGGAGGTCACTGATTGTGGTTGTTGTTAAATTGGCTTGTTTCAGTACCCAACACTCGAGGCAGCCCAATTCACCTAGTGCTTTAGCAGTTGCAACCCATGGTAAAAATAAAGAGACTGCAGCTCTTTTTAGCCTAGACCAATGTATTATTTCTAATTCACAGTGTTCGTCTAAATTATCAATGCTTTGCTTTTGGATTCTTACATTGTTTTTCTGTTGCAAATCCATAATTTGGGTTTGGTTGGGTGTGAACAGCGACAACCACTGAAATGCGCACGGACCTCCAAGCAGGCAAGAGGGGATACCTGCCTAAGCTCTATCCCCACAAATGAGAAAAGTACCTTTTTCTAGTCTCTTTGGTTGGTGGTCCTCTGTGGACACTATCTTAACATGCTCAATCTTATCGCACCCCCTGTTAGCCTGGTAATCTTTTTAATACTGGAGGACATTGGTGTACTGTTCTATGTGGTACCTTGGTTCATAGACAAACTGAATGCAATAGGCTGCACTCGAAGACCCTAAAATTTCAAGTTTTTGTGGTACATTGTTCATGTCGAGCAGCTTGCCTACCCACTCTCGCCAGAGCATGAGGGGGTTGTTAACAGGCAATTTACATTCATAGGTCATGCTAGGTGTTTGGTAAACTATGTGGGTGTTTTGTTTGCTATTTATGTTTTTTTTATGTTCTTTCAGGCTTTCAGGGCACTCCTTGGGTTTAAATGGGACTCTCACTAGTCAGGTTTACATAGGATTTTCTGCTGTTGTAGACAAGCATATATGGTCTTGCTTAAGGGCCTCTGCCAACATAACCTAGACATTTTTCCTGGTTTGCGGGATGATCCATGGATCAGAGGATTAGTTTAGGGCGAACAGGATGAAGCAAATTCCAGTGAGGGCTGGCCTGGGGAAAATGGCTTTTTCCTAAAATAATATAAAATTTAACAAAGGTTATTTAGCATTTCATAATCATCAGTGAACATATTAAGTGACGGAAAGTCAGGATAGAAGGAGGAATTTGGGTGTCCTTTTCCACCTAACAGACTTTTCCTCTTTTTAGCTGCTACTGCAATGTCTTTTTTAGCGTCAGCAGGCCTGTTAGGGTGTTTGGTAACATAGGGTTTCATCAATTTTTGTGGGATCCACTGCAGGCCTAGCAGAGTAGACACACAGGCATACCCACGTCCCCATGTTACCAGTTTATAGGGTCCTTCGATTTTGGATGTTTGTGGGTCCCAGATAAGGATGGGCGGATGTTCTCTGTATCTGTAAGCTCTGTGCGGTATTAAGTGTCTTACCACTGGGGGATTCAGGTTCTCAAAAGAACAGTTTAAGAAGTTAATAGAGAAGATAGTTTTGCAAAGTTTTTCCTGAGGTGTTCGTTTCTTGGTGCCCTCCTGTTGACATTCTAGAACCTGTTTGAGCGACTGGTGTGCTCCCTCAACCACGCTTTGACCTGTGGGGGAGTGAGAGGTGCCTGTCTTATGTTCAACTCCCCATACCTGCAGGAATTTGTTAAATCCCTTGGAAGTGTAGGCCGGGCCATTGTCTGTCTTAATTGCTTTAGGGACCCCCAACACTGAGAAAGCCTGCAGCAGGTGTTTCTTTGCATGCTCAGCCTTCTCTCCTGCGTGGGTGGAGGCATAGGTTGCCCCAGAGAAAGTGTCAATAGAGACATGCACATATTTCAGCCTGCCAAATTCAGATATGTGGGTGACATCAGTCTGCCACAATTCGCAACTGCCCAGACTCCTGGGGTTAACCCCCTCTCCTAATGTTGGAATGGTGGTTGACTGGCAGTTTGGACAGGTTGCCACAATGGCCCGGGCCTGATCTCGCTTCAGGTGGAATTGTCAGACCAGCCTTGGCACATTCTGAAGGAACATCTGATGGCTCATCTCTGCTTGCTGGAAAATGTCAGGAAGCCTTGCTAGATCTACAGGGGCTGCAGCCAGGGAATCTGCTCTTTGATTTCCCTCAGCCACTGGTCCTGGCAGGTTGATATGCGATCTCATATGCGTGATGTAAAATGGATGCTCTCGGTGGGAAACAGCATAAATTAATTTTGAGAGCATTTCAAAGAGAGTCTGGTTCAAGACCTCTTTCAGAATTGCATTCTCTGCCCTAGCTACTATTCCTGCTACATAAGCTGAGGCGGTAACTAAATTTAATGGCCCAGAAAACCTCTCAAAAGCTCTAAGGACAGTAGCCAATCAGCTATCGGCAGAGACCCCTCCACGTATTCTACATCTGTTTCCCACTGCTGAGTTTGAGGATCCTTCCAGGTCATTACTGACCTATGGGATGCTCCAGACGCATCAGTGAAAACTGTCAGAGCCTTGAGTGGCCTCTGGCTCCTTTTCTCTCTAGGGATCAAATTAAACTTTTCATGAAAAATTTGTGGGCAGGAGCTTGGACAGAAATCTGTCCTGCATAGCTATCCAGTGCAATTTGAAGGGTCTCATTTTCTCTTAATAGTTGTTCGAATATATCTACCGTCAACCTCCCTGGGGATGCTGTATCTTCAGAGAGGTTGACTGGCAGATAAATGCACGCAAAATGGCATCCAGCCAGTTCCAGGATCCTTACTCGTGCTTTCCTGACCAGCTGAGTCATCAGCTCTCGTGGCCTTGTTATATTCTTGGATCAATGGTGACTGAGGAAAACCCACTCTGTGATCAAGAGAGGGTCCCTCTGGTCCTGGTCCCATTGGAATATTAAAACGTGTAAGTATGGCAATTTTCCCCAAACGATAAATTTGAATGGCAGGTCTGTTTTACAGCGGTGGGACTGTCTCTCTGTCAGAGCTTTCTCCACTTTCTCTAAGGCAAGCTTTGCCTCTGGAGTCAGGGTCCTGTGAGAACTTAGCTCCTCTCCTCCTTTCAATAAACTGAAGAGGGGGGGCTAGGTCTTCTGTTGTGATACCCAGCCAAGGCCTGATCCAATTCAAAGACCCGCACAAGGAGTGGAGGTCCTCTAAAGTTTTGGGATCACTGTCAATAGCCAATTTTTGAGGAACAATGGTCCTCACAGCAATCTGAAGCCCCAGATACTTCCAAGGGGGCACCCTTTGAACTTTTTCCTCCTGTAATTCAAAACCTGCAGTTATCAAAACATTGACCACTTGGTCAAGTGTGTGTTGGAGCACATTGTCACTGGGGGCACACAGAAGCACATCATCCATATAGTGCAGGATGATGGCTTCCCCCACCATGGTACGCACAGGAGACAGCAATGACGTGATGTACCATTGGCAGACAGTAGGAGAAGCTTTCATTCCTTGTGGCAACACTTTCCAATGGAATCGCCTCATGGGAGCTTCCCGGTTTTTGGTTGGGACCGAGAATGCAAAACACAGGGCGTCAGCTGGGTCAAGAGGAATTCTGAAAAAACAGTCTTTTATATCATTAACTGGCAGGTTCCAATTTTGGGGAAGCATCGCTGGGGAGGGCATCCTTGGTTGAAGGGGTCCCATGTTGACAGTGACTTAATTTATTTTTCTGAGATCATGGAGGAGCCGCCACTTGTCCTTCCCCAGCTTTCTAATCACAAAAATCGGGGAGTTCCAAGTGCTGAATGTTGGCTCAATGTTACCTTGGGCCAAATGCTCCTACACGAGTTCATTGAGCGCCTGCAATTTTTCATTGCTGAGCGGCCACTGAGCTACCCATACTGGCTCATTAGTGGTCCAATTCAGCTTCTGGGTAGGATGCTCCACAGTGGCCACTCTTAAAAATCCCAGTGGGTTTTCAGGATTTCAATGCATACCCCTCATTGTGACATGAGGTCCCTTCCCCTCAAGGGAACCCTGTAATCTGCAACAAACGGGCATATATGAGCCAATTGCCCGTCCGGCCCCTCAAATTGTACGACACTTATTGATATTCTTGCCAATTGGGCACCCCCTATTGTCAGTGTCATATTTTCTGAAAAATCCCTTTGCCAGGATTTTTTCTCCTGGAAAGCTGAGAAGCTTCAGAGAATTATCTGATTGCTTCTCCTGTGTTTTACTGCTTTGGAATGTGGTATGGAGATTGTTTATCCCACATGTGAATTGTTTTTACTTAATGACCAATCATGCTCCAGCTGTGTTGGGATGCTGGAAGCAGTCACACGTTTTCATTATCATTCTTTGTAACCTTCTGTCTGTATCCTTTCTCTATTCTTTAGTGTAGTTTTAGTATAGCTTTCTTTAATATAAATACATAAAATAATAAATTAGCCTTCCGAGAACATGGAGTCAGATTCATCAATTCCTCCTTCATCCTGGGGACCCAGCAAATACCACACCCTATGCCCTGTATTTTGCCTGCTACGTTTTGCAGTTCCCAATGTGACTGCCATGCCCTTTCGGGTATGATCGTCACATCTGCTCCTGTGTCTAACAAGCCTTTCATCCCTATCCCATCCAGGCCTTGCCAAATGTGGCAGGGAATCATAAGCTTGTCTTCCCCCACCACTTCTGCCACCACTTCTGCCCAGTAGACTTCTGGTGCTTGATCGTCTACTGGGATCTTTGCTGGAATAGGAATAGCCTGGGAGATGACCTGACTAGGTAAAATGGTGGGTGGATAAACATGCCAAGAGAACAAGACCGCTCGGATTTGCTAAAAGCGTCACCGGAACAATCTCGATCTCAAGTGGTGTGTGGTTGGCATCACTCATGACAATATACTTACCACCATGTTCTAGAGGCATCAGTGTTTCCCCCAGTGGTTTGACATCTATCAGCATCCAGCTTCGGGACCTGAAAAGCTTTTTGTCAGATGTAAGAAGTAGCAGTGGTGGCTGAGGCAGCCACACTTTACTACAACTGTCAATATCAGCGGAGTGTGTGTCACGTCTTGTGTGGGTGTCATGTCCAGTAACGTTATGTAGTTCAGGTTTTATTTGTCCCACTCCCCCTTGCCCCTGGGACCCTGCTCTATTTATTTTTACATGTGAAGCAGGATCGCACTGCCACACTAGTTTTTGTAGTGGGTGCCCCTCCCCCATGGTTCTCTTTTGGTTCTGCCTGAGGGGGGTGGGGTGCTGGACAGGATTTGGCCGTGTGCCTGATTTGCCCGCAATGGTAACAGGTTAGTGGTCCCTGTCAAAAGGGTGGTGGGTCAACAGAGGCAGTGGTGGTTGCTGCAACAGTCCTGCCCAACGGTTGTGCTCTATTCCAGTCGGCTGCTATGATGTTCTCGGTGCAGGCCTTGATAACAGAGGGTAGAGGGTCTAGCAGCATCCCTCTGATGATTTTCTGGCAGGCCTCATTGGCCTTGACCTTTGCCATTTCCAGTAGAATCACTGGGTGTGAGTCTGGGTCCTCTACCTGTCTTTTGACTTGCACTTTCAATTTATTAATAAAATCTATAAAAGGTTCATTGGGCTGCTGCCTGACATGGGACCCATGGGAGAGAATTTGATAGAATGCTCTCTCAGCAGCTCCCTGGATTAAATCTAAAGTCAGCACAGCCAGCACGTTGGCTTGTAGCCTAGGCTCAGCCCATTCCCCCTTGCTACACAGGTGGTTCGTAGTAATAACATTTCTAATTGCGTCATGGGAATGATTTGGAATCTGCAAAAGGTCAGAAAAAATTCCCTGCAATGATCTCTTCCATGCCCCCTCCCACAGGAAGTATTCTGCTGGAGAGACAAGGCACGAAATCAAATCCTTGAGATCATGTGGCACTATTAGAGGAGAAGGTAGTTCTAAGCAAGCCTTTAAAATACTCACTCCCCCTCCCAAATTCGTTTTGTGCCTTGCAGATTTCTTTTTTACTTTGGTAGGACAGAGGCTCCCCTTCTTGAAGCAAACCTTCTTGGCCATCACTAAAGGTCACTGGTGCAACAAGAGGAAGAGCCTCTTGTTTTGTGTTGAGGGATTTTGGCTTGTAGCTTTCGGTTTTCATATTGTGGGAACTGGAAGGAGGAGCCTGGGATCTGGGAGGAGGGGCATGGGAACCAAAATTAAGAAGAGGGTGGTTACCGTGGAAGCTGACGGAGGAGGAGAAGAGGGGGTTAAGGGCAGGGCTAGGGGCAGAGCAGCAACATGAAGGGATGAGGACTTTAGGAGAAGGGGTCAAGATGGGGGAGGAGAGACCCGAGGGAGGAGAAAGGGGAGGGGTTGGTGAAACAGAGTGGAAATTTACCAGGGTGGAAATCCATTTCGGATTTAGGTGAAATGTGCTGTTTTGAATTATTAAATCTGTAGCTTGCTTGTGCCCAAGACTGCCTGTTCTCGCAAAAAAACCTATGTTCAAAAAACTGCCTCGGCCGAAGGAAAAATGCGAGAGAGATACGAGGGACCCCTTGAACTTCGAAACAGACAAAAACCAAAGCCGAGGCTGCAGGAGACAGGGCAAGATGACCCAGGAGTTCTTTCTGTACTTTCTGATAAAAAAAACTAGCTGCAAGTGTAACGGGAAACCAGTAAAATGAATATTATGAACCTTTTGTGAAATTCTATGCATATGTACCAGTAAGGGGGATAAAAAAAGGATAGGGAGTTCTCAGGGGTGTGCATGTTCTTTATGGGGAACGATCCCTACATGTGTCCAGTGCTGTAATAAACATACCAGCTTTACAACTTGTACAAAGTTGTGGAGGTTTTTTCCTCTCCACAAATCATTTGGGAGGGAAGGATATTGGGAAAGGCTGGAAGAAAGGGGTTCTGGGGAAGGGACACACATGACTGAGACCCGACCACGTGGTCGCCGCCATTTTGGCACCCGACCACGTGGTAGCCACCATTTTGGGACCTGGCCACGTGCTTGCTGCCATTTTGAATCAGGGAAGGGAGGGGATTGGGGAAGGCAGGACGAAAAGGATTGTAGGAAAGAGGAGCACATGTCTGAAAAATGACCATGCGGTCATCACCATTTTGAGTTCTTCGGGGGCCATTTTGAGGAGCAGAGAAAGGGTTAGGTTTTTGTGGGGAAGGGGAATAAGCTGGGGGAACTTCAAAATGAACAATTTTCTGGGTTTGAACTGGGGCAGAGGGTTTAGGAGAAGGAGCCCTTGCAGTTAGGCCGTTTCTGCCAGAGCTGGGGTGCTGAAGGAGATGCGGAGAGCTGGGGGAGTGAGGCTTGCTTGGCCACCCTTCTTGTCCGCTTTCCATCATTCCCCTGGGGTAGGACAAAGAGGCCAGGGAGGGGGGGAGAGGATAACCGAGGGAGATAGCTGTGGCTGTTTCTCCCCTTCCATTTTCTCAACTAAAGCAAGTTGAATTAAACCAAAGAGTGGGATCAATTTGGATGCAGAGGTGTACCCCTGGTTCATCAAATCAGTCAATTTTCTTCCAACCTTGTCACCAAAGGGGATGGAGGTTATATTCATGGGGGACAGCCAGGGGGAGTGAAGGAACAGCCAGCAGACCAATCTTTGTAAAAACCCTTGAGAAAAATGCTTTTACCTAGCCGTCAAGGTTCCTGCAAGCTGGGTAAGAATCCCTCTCTGCTGTGCTGACAACTTAGCACTCATGATAAGATATTTACTCGGGTTAGCTCAGAAAACACTACCCTTGACTACAGCAAAAATATTAAATCAAAGAAAATAATATAAAAAAAAGGTCCAGAAGCAGCCCGGGGACAGGACACCACCCTCCCATGCTTCTAGGGGGCTCAGGACACAAAGTAAAAATGTCCCTCCCAGTCTCACCCAATTTCCCCCCTGGGGAATATTTACCACTGCTGCCTGGACAAGGGAAGTTGTAGCCAAGGTCCCTCTCCCGAAGATGGCCCCTGGTGCTTTGGGAGTTGTCATCTCTGTCCCTGGGGATGCAACTGGACAGAAAGCAGCCTGCTTCTCACCAGGGTAGCTAACGACAAAGTCCTTAATTGCAGTCACCTGCAAGTGACTGCACAGGTTCTTCCATGAGGTCTCAGACCTATCAGGAGGCCTCACGTTTGGGCACCAGCTGGCACAACCACTGGAGTCTTTAGCTAGCTCTTTTAGAACACCAGCAGCCGCACCAAGGTGTATGGAACAACTCCAGGACAAATTCACCAGGAGCTGAACTTCAGAGCTGTGGCTCTATAGTGGGATTAGCTTTACCAGCGTCAGGGAGAAAAGTAAAAGAGTCTACAGATGTTCTCTGCCTGATATTCCAGAAAGTCTTTAATCCAGAGATTCAGAAGCTAAAGAGAAAAAGCACAGCTCTGCAGTAGTTTATATACAGGCCAAAACCAGTGGGTGGGTACAAACAGCCAGCCAATGGGATAACCTTAGGGGAGGAGTGAGGGGAGTGGTTTACATCAGGGATGGATACAACTTAGGGAGAAATCAACTTGGAACAACATAGGGAGGGCTTTGGAAGCAACCTTTATCAGAGAACCCGGATTACAAAACTGAAAACTGGGGTGACACAAACACTAACTGCCACAATCTACTTCTATGGTGGGGCATGCTGCTGTTAGGCATATACAACCTTGGCCTATATACACAAGCATAGTTGTCTGGTTAAGCAGATGAACCTCAAAATGACAGCTACTCTGGTTGATATCTAGACAAATATCTTGTTCATCTATCATGCTACTTTCACAAATGAATTCTAGCTGTTCCCTTGCAATACAAGATTCTATATTTACAGTTTGCCACTTCTCCTCAGTTTTTTGTCCCCAAGTTCTATGTTCAGAAGGATATAACACAGCTTTGTCATGGTTTAATCCTAAGGCAATGATGGGGTGGATCATGTGTATTGAGGCAGTATGTATGGCCAACACAAAAACAGTCACTATACTAGTGACAGGCTCATAAGTGAAATTTACTATCCACCAGGATTGATACTCTAACTCAGTAGCATTGTCCCAAACAACCCTTTGGATCTCAGTGGGGAAGGTGCTCTCCCCTCCCTCTCGTATAATTGAGGCAGCCACTGATTGCATCCATAATTGTGCCTGTATACAGCTAAGGGCTAAAGAAACATTGTTTTGAACTGTACTTAGTGTGGTTATTGTTAATTCATGATCCGGTTCCTCCGTATTTTCCCACCCTGGTAATACTTTAGATTGTTTCCATTGACTAGCACCTAATGCTAGTAAGAAAGACTGTAGAGGTTTTTGTAATTTAGCTTGATTGCTGCCTGTCACAGCTAATCTGTTCATTAGTACTTCTGAATCTATTGCATTTAAAACCCCTAGTCCTGTTCCCAGTGCCCCTGTAAGGTCTCTCTTCCTTCGAGTTTTGTGGGGCATAAGTTTCTGTAGCAAATTTATCCATTCTATGAAGGATGTCTTAAGGAACGGAGCACAGTCTTACTGGATGTTAGAAGCATTCACTTGCACTGCCATTTTGACTCGCCTCAGGGACCATTATGGGTTAATCAATAGGTTTTGAATTCTCATATTTTTTAATGGCATATGGCCCTATTTTGGAAATTACAGGTTGGAGCTCCTCCTTATGTTGGGGCTTTTCTTTTCTTGTTATGTTTTTATCAAGATCCTTGTCTTAATTTAAACAAATTTGTGTTATTGTATAGGAACTGCGTTGCCCCTGGTTCTCTGCTTTCAATGAGATTTCAGAAACTGTACAGTTAATTAGGCATTTGTTGCCAATCTCTGTTGAACGTATGGGCCCATATTTTGTCATATTGTAAAACATTTTCCCTGACCAGTTTGTTGTGTTCCCAGTAATACCCATACGTATAGACTTGTACAAGTCTGCCTACAACTTATCAACAGTGGCGGTGCCATTGCAGGTGCATGTGGGTAATATATTTTTTGTTTCTCCCGCATTCTGGCATCCTTTGATTAAAATTAAGATCATGAAAAGAGCAATTTTCCAGGATGTACTTGCGTGACCTTCCAGGAAGACTGTGGAACCTTTTTGATTCTGGTGTGATGTACCCATGATGCTTGTTCCTTGATCTTGACTGCTGTGAAGGAAGTGAGGAATACTTGGAATGGCCCCTCCCACTGTGGCTCCAGAGTTTTTTCTGCAAGAGACTTTACATACACATTATCTCCAGGTTGGATGTTATGCACAGGCCCGTCCAAACCCCTACTTTGAATCCCAACCAGATTTCTCAGTTTTGTTGAGTTGTTTGCCTAATGCCACCATGTAGGAGGTCATAATTTTATCCCCAGCTTGTGCAGACATCCCTTTTTGTATTCCATAAGATCTCCCATACAAGATTCAAAAGGGCTCAGTCCTTCTTTTCCCTTGGCCTAGTTCGTATGTACAAGAGTGCTAGAGGAAGAGACTGAGGCCAGGCTGACACTGTTGAGTCAAGGACGGACGAAATGACTCCATGGTTCAGAAGGCAAAAAAGAGAGATCCTTTATTAAGAGGTAAGCATCCTTTTATAACCAGGATCGCTAAGGTGAAATCTGATTGGTCTCAAAGTAAAAACCTTTCACACTATTGGTGAACTATCAATAGCATACTCTGAAGGTACATATTTATAAACAGCATGAACAGAGAGATAATAGCTGTTTTCATTCTTCCTCTCTAAGTTTCCCAGGCCTGAAGCCTGGGAGAATTCTCTTCGACTGAACTGAGAATCTCTACACCAGGCCAAGTTAGTTTCTTGTCCTAATTTCACAATCTGCTGTTTGATCAAGTGGTTAATCTTTTCTACTTGTCCACTTGACTGAGGGCAATATGGGGTATGAAGTTGCCAATCAATATCCAAATGGCAGCTGATTTGCTGCACTATTTTTGAGATAAAATATGGTCCTCTGTCAGAAGACATAGTTGCTGGAACTCCAAAGCGCGGTATTATTTCTTGTATTAGTATTCTAATTACCTCCAGAGCCTTGGCTGTTCTGGTAGGGAATGCTTCTGGCCAACCTGAAAAGGTATCAGTACTAGTAAATATCTGTACCCCCCTTTTCTTAGGAGTTCCATAAAATTAATCTGCCACTGGTGCCCAGGCCTGTTGCCTTTCCCAATTTGGCCCATTTCTGGTTTGGGAGTATTTTTGGGATTAGTCTGGAGGCAAAGGATCACATTGCTGAGTCACCTGTTTCACAGTAGTGTATAAGTTTCTAGCTATAATTTCTCTAAGAAGGTGCTGCTATAAGGCTTCTACCCCCCAGTGCCTTTTGTAGTGTTCTTCCTTCCCTAACTAAAGGCCATATTAAATAGGAGGGAATGATCACTTGCCCTTGTGGGGTGAGAGCCCACCCTCCTTTATTTTATGACCCCTCTAGCTCTGTAGTAAGGCTTTGATCCTCTTTGGTATATTTTAGCTCACCTTCTAGGGAGATTTGCCCATCAGGGATCAAAGCTCCTTCTGTTTTTACCTCTCCTTTTGTGGCCTGTTTCATGTGTCTGTTCACCAGCTCATTTCCTTTTTCTAATTCTGAGCTTCCTTTGTAGTATGCTTCGATGTGCATGATTGCCACTTTCTCAGGGAGCTGGACTGACTCCAACAGTTTCAGGATCTCTTCTGCATGTTTAATGTTTTTGCCTTGTGAATTTAATAGTCCTCTTTCTATCCATATTGCTCCATGTGCATGTATGACTCCAAAGGTATATTTTGAGCCTGTATAGATATTTACAGTTTGGCCTTGGGCCAGTTCCAAGGCGCGAGTTACAGCAATTATCTCTGCCTTTTGTGCAGAGGTATTGATGGGCAAAGGTCCTGACTCTATTATTTCTTGGCTGGTGGTGATGGCGTATTCAGCATGTCTTTTACTGCTTAGGACATAACTGCTTCCATCCATGAACCAGTTTTCCATGTTCTCCACAGGACTATCTTTCAAGTACAGACAGCTTGAATATGTCGCTTTGATGGTTTCCAGACAGTCACGATGCTCTGGTTCCCCTGTATTTCTGCTGAGAAAAGAAGCTGGATTGACAATGTTAATTATTATGATTTCCACATCATCTTGTTCTACTATTGTCGCCTGATTTTTCAAAAATCTCTGTGGGGAAAGCCAATGCCTACCTTTCATTTCTAGTACTGCAGATACTGTATGGGACACTAGCACAGCCATTTTCTGGCCCAGGATAAATTTTTGGGCCTCCTGGATGTTTAGTACTGCAGCTGTGACCGCTTGCAAACATCCGAGCCAACCTTTCACAGTTGCGTCCAGTTGTTTGGAAAAGTAAGCCACTGCTCAGCGATACGGGCCCAGATCCTATGCTAATATTCCTAGAGCAATCCCCTGCTTCTCGTGGGAAAAGAGAAAAAATGGTTTACTCACATCTAGGAGTCTCAAGGCTGGAGCCGATATCAGGGCCTTTTTTAGTGACTCAAAGGCTTATATAGCTCCTTTATTCCATTGAAGGTTTTTTTGTTCAGTGGTTGTGAGCGCATATAGGGGTTTAACCAGCAGTCCATAGTTGTAGATCCACAGCCTGCACCACCCAATCATCCCCAAAAAGGTTTATAACTCTTTCACTGTTCGTGGCCTTGGGGTTTGGCATATTGCCTCTTTTCTGGCTTGTCCCAGAGTTTTTTGTCCAGCACTGATCTCATATCCCAGATAAATTACCTCCCACTGCATTACTTGGGCCTTTTTCTTAGATACCGGGTATCCCTAGAGCCCCAAGAAATTTAGCAGACTCACCATCCAGGTCCTTTGTCTTGGTGGCAATTAGGATATCATCCACATATTGTAACAGCTTCCCTTCTTCAGATGGGGGCCTCCCAGGACACAAGATCTTTTGCTAGTTGATTGCCGAATATAGTGGGGCTGTTCTTGAATCCTTGGGGTTACACAGTCCAAGTAATCTGGGTTTTATGCCCGTTTTTGGAGTTTTCTCATTCAAATGCAAATATTTTCTGGCTGGCTTTATGGAGAGGGAGGCAAAAGAAGTCCTCCTTCAGGTCTAAAACAGTAAACCAGGTTAGTTCAGGTGTCAATACAGTCAACAAGGTGTAAGGGTTTGCCACCACTGGATAGAGGTCCTCAGTTATTTTGTTTACAGCTCAAAAGTCCTGGACTACTGAATATGACCCGTCAGGTTTATGGACAGGTAATATGGGGGTATTAAAATCCGACTCACACTCCTTTAACAATCCCAGTTGTAAAAATTTTTCTATCACTGGCTTAATTCCTTCCCTGTCTTCCCTCTTCAGGGGATACTGTTTGATTCTTACCGGCCACCGTTCCTCTTTGAGTTTGACCTTGATGGGCAGAGCATTCTTTGCTCTCCTGGGCACATCAGTGTCCCATACCCCAGGATATACCTGGTCTGTGATTTCTTTGCTGATTTTTTCCTCTGTAGGAACACTAGCTAGGGATAAGCTCATTATTTGTATATACTGCTGGTCATTTACCTCCAGAGTAATCTCCCTTTTCCAAATTTAATTACTGCCCCCAATTGCACTAATAAATCTTTTCCCAAAAGTGCCTTCGAGGAATTAGGCATATACAAAAATTTGTGAATGCCCCATTGTTTTCCCAGTTTGTATCTCAGAGGTTCACGAAAGTACGCCTTTTCACTTTGTCCAGTTGCACCTTTCACCATGATATAATAATTTCGCAGGGGCATCAAAGCTTGGTTCAAAACCAAATACATTGCCCCCGTGTCGACCAAAAGTTCTGCTTTCTTTTGCTCTTTCCCTAGCTTCATTATAACCAGTGGATCCGCTAGGGTGGATTCCTCAGGTCCCTGTCAGTCTTCTACAGGGGCCACTATCCTCATTTTCTGGTTATTCCATCCTGTCTCCTTATCCTTTGGTTTTTCCAGACATTCGTTTTTCCAGTGGCCAAACCTTCTGCATAACACACATTGGTCCCTACCTAGTCAGGGCGGTCCTCATCTGGGTTTTCTTTCTCCCCCCTCCCCGGCAACTGCCAGCACCCTTCCTTTTCCCCGCTTGTGATTTTCTTCCCTGTCACTAAACACTCTCCATGCTTCATCCAGCAACACTTCCAGGTTCCTGCTCTTTGTAGAACACAGCTTTTGAAGCTTCTGCCTAATATCTCCTGTAGACTGGCCCAGAAACAAAGAAACTAGTTGTTGTATTCCTACCTCTGACCCAGTGGTGTGTTATGGTGCATCACGTCCCTCAGTTGATCCAAGAATTCGGATGGTGACTCAGATGGACTTTGTTTAATTGCACATAGCGCTGACCAATTTATGGTTTTGGGAATGGCCCTTTCCATTCCTTTTGAGATCCATCCCTGATATGTCTGTAATTTTTCCATATGTGCAGACCTGTACGCATGCCATTTTGGGTCTTGGAGGGGGAGATATTCTTTAATGTCTTCCCCCATGGTTTTATAATAATCCTCAGCCAAATCCCCTGCAGTTTTTAGAATTAATTGCTTTTCGGTTTCAGTCATATATTCTAATAATAGCTGTATGTCATTCCAATCAGGATTGTGTTGTTTTACTATAAACTGTGTTTGGATACACTTACCGGGTTGTTCCAGTAATCCCTGGCAACTCTCTTCCATGCCTCTAAATCGGTGGTAGAAAAAGGTACCTTAATTAGCATCATCCCTCCCTCAGGTCCTACTGCCTCCCAGAGAGGTGCCTGCATGACCACTGGAGCTGACTTTTTTCTGGTGCAGGAAGACAAAGGCCTATTCAGGCGAGTGATGGTTCCATCTGAGTCTGCATCTTGTTCCTGTGATCGAGGGGGAAGCTTTAACAAATCAGTTAGATCCTGTTCTGGTACCTGGTGAATTTTATCTGTTCTAGTGCACCATTGGCCAATACTGCACGCCGAGCAACACTGCTTCAATGTACCTTTAAGGCTTTTGTTATTTTCCTTCTTGAGGGCGAGTGCAAGAGGGTCATGTGGTGGCACAATCCCACAGTCCCTCTGCCATTCCAGGTGGTTTCGGAGTGTGAAAAATGTATCTGCATATGATGCTTCATCCCATTTTCCCTCCCTCCTTAAGAACAACATTAACTGCAAAATAGCGTTATCATCAATTTTTCCATTAAGCAGCCATTTTGCCTCATTCCCTAATTTGTACAATGGCCACCAATGGTTGCAATATTTAATGAGAGTCCTTTTATTTTCTGTACCTCCTGAGCCAACTATATCTTTCCAGTGCATTAATATGCAACCTAAAGGGCTTTTTTGTGGGACCTCTTTACTCTGGTTTTTCCCCATCCTCTTTGTTCCTGAGCAGCCTGTCAAATACACAAATACACATTCTCTAGTTTCAAAGCCAGCTTAATATATTGTTGTTTACGGCTTGGATCCATGGTTTCCCGATGTTATAGGTATACAAACTGTTTACGGTACCAGACAAAAAATTTTTAAGCACTCTCACTTCGCAGTGATGCTGTGTTTCAAACACACACACGCACGCACACAAAAACATGAAACATTGAAGTATTTAACGTAAAATACCCAGGCATTTACAAATTAAACATCCAATTATTATTCCAGTTAGTACTCCTCCAACAGCTGCAAATACTATCCAAGTAATCATTTAAAAGTGTCTGCTTACCCTTCTCCTGCTTCTTATACAATCATTAGCAGGTCTGTCCTGGCTCTCAATGCTAGGATGTAGCCGTAGCACCAGGTTTACTTGATCTACCCTCAAGATCACTAGTGGCCACTCTATCGGTCAGCAAACCCCTGACCAACCAACATACAGGGTACCCCTGTCCTATACAAGGACTATGCCATATGCCAGACATCTCTGAGAAGTTTACCAGCAGCCCCGGCCAAGCACGGGCATCCCCTATAACTTACTGGCCCTTTTTGTTAAACATACCGTTTGTCCACAGCTACAGGAAGTCGTTCTCTGTTCCTGCAGTGAGCAGCTGGGAGTTCCTCTGAGAAAAGGGCTTGGGGTGCGCCTAGGATGTACGCTCCACAGTCGATCCTGCAGCCAAGCAGAGACTCTCCTGCCTGGCTTGCCAACTGACAACGTGGAATAGAGACTCCACAACCAGCGGGTTTGTGAAGTAGGTATGTTTATTCAGCACTGGGCGCATGGGGGATCACTCAACCACAAACATGAACACCAAAAAGAGCAGATGCTCTATTTATATACACTGAAGATCATACATATTTATGAAAGTTTCAGCATTGCCTATACATATTCATGACCTATCCCTGTAGTAAACCCCACAGATTTAGGAAAAGCACCATGGAGAATATGAACAATAGGAATGCTGAAACAGCAAAAGGAAATTCCTGTTTCCCTGTCCTCTGCCCTTAACCTATCTCTGTAACCCTATAAGGCAATGTCAGGTTAACCCCTTACCCATTGGTCAAGCTTGGATCCTTTCCAACCCTATAAAAGAAGCATACTGTACCCCATTAGTTGAGAAAGAAGAAGAGCAGAGACCCTTCACGGACCTCCCCAAATAAAGCCATCTTCGTGGAACAGCCTGCACCTTCTCAACTCCTCTCTCTCCGTCTGCTGCAGCCTCCAGCCCAGGACACCACTACCTAGCAAGCAAAGCTGAAATCCTAAGAGCTTGCAATCACTATAGAGCTGATAATCACCATGCTTGCTAGATGGTAGCCCCGTGGCGTTGGCATGAGCGAGCTAGCCTCGGGCACCCGGTCCCTACTCAGGGATTGAGTTCCTGAGCCCTATTGCTCTGCTTTATAATAACACCAATGAGAGGTTATAAAAGTGGTGCCCAACATGGGGCTCGAACCCACAACCCTGAGATTAAGAGTCTCATGCTCTACCGACTGAGCTAGCCGGGCCGGTCGGAGCCACTCCGTCTGTGAAGGGACTTTTCGTTTTAGAAAATCCTTTCCCCAGGAGGGTCAGTTTGACACTCAAAACTTACATCTGAACGAAAGTTCCTAGGAGAACTGACGCAGCAGACCCCTTCCACAGATCTTGGACCCCAGGAACTGTAAGTATTAGATAATATTGCACGCATAACTTCGGGGCTCTAAAACTTTTTTCGTTTTTTTTTTTCCTTTTTTTTCGCATTTTTTCTGCTGGAAGGGCTAACCATTAACATGGGTACAATTTTTAGTACATTAAAACTAAGTAAAACCGAGAGAGAGATATATTTAACTATTTTAGAAATCTTATCTGCTAACAACTTCTCCTTTTCTAAAGGCAAGCTCTCAAAAACTAACCTTAAAAAATTTGTAACTTGGATTATTTCGCAATACCCTGATACTGATAAGAAAGCAGTCATTGAAAATTCGTTTTGGGATATGATCAGGAACACAATATATATATCCCAAACAAACCAGGATTTCTCTGTAACTAATTATTTGCCTTTATTCCATATAATAACTAAAACCGTTGAAAGATTTAACAGAGAAAAGATTTTGCAGTCGGTAACAGACACTTCCTCTTCAAATACTAAGATTGATAAGGACTCAGAGGAAAGTCACTTGCATATCTCACATCAGCCCCTAGGTCCTAAAGTCCCTCTCGCCTCCGTTACTCCTAAAGCCGAGGTTACGCTGCCCACCACGGTTCCCCCCCCCCCCCACATCCTCCACCCCTGCGGGACCTGCGCTGCCTGTCTTATCTATAACTCCACACATCCCCCCTACCCCCGGCTCGGCTTCCTCCTTGCTTCCGGTCCCGGGTGTCCCTTTTCCTGCCTCTGCCGCCCCCTCGACCCCTGCGTCGGCTCTGCCCCCCTCCGCTGCGGCCCCCCCCACCCCCACGCTGGTGTCCCCCACCATCCCTCCCGTCGCCGCGCCCACTGCCCCCGCTCCCCCCGCCCCAGCTCCGACCGGCCCGGCCCCTCCCGACGGCTCCCTGAGCCACACCCCCGCCACTCCCGAGCTCGTGTCCATCCCCGCCCCCTCCCCCTGCTCCCTGCCTGCCACAGCAGGAGGACCTCACACAAGCGTAGTCCCATCACACCACCCCGTAACCGTGGCACCCCGGACCGGTACCACCGCCTGCTCACCCCCACCCCCCCCATGCCCGCACCTCCACCCCGCCCAGCCCCCCTGCCCCCACCATGCGTCCCCCCAACCGCCCGCCCACCCTCAATGCCACCCGAACGGAATACCAGAGACCCCCCAAGGTGCTACCCCCGCCACCCGGTCCTGTGCGTGCTGTACTGCCATCCCAGCTCCATTGGCACCTCCCCCCGACCAGGTCATGCCATGTCTCCCCCCCCCAGCCACTGAAACCTTTGAAAAACGCTTCTAAACGAAAAAAGCATAAGTCACGGATAGCAACCCCCCCCAGTCCTCCTCAGAGGACCAGAGCTCTTGCAGTGAATCTGATTCTGATACGATCCACACGGATCCATGGGCTCTTATTAAAATAGAAGCGACAAAAGTTGGGGACTGGGAGCTGGCACAGAAAATTAATGCTTTCCCAGTAGAATATAAGCAAGGACGGAATGGTGGCGAGTCCACTGTAAAGACATGGAAGGCTAACTCGAATAAGGAACTAGTGCAATTAAGAAATATAGCCAAAGAACATGGGCGAAGCTCACATATTTTTAGAAATTTCTTAGAAGCCATGTTCTCAGCACATGTCCACTGAAAATACAGTGGCCCAAGCAGTTGCCAAAGGTATTGCTGAAGGAGTTTCTGGTGCATATGCAGTAATAGCTTCTAAAGACCAAGCTAAATGCTATCACTGTGGGGATCTTGGACATTATATAAAGGATTGCCCAGAGAGATCACACCCCCGATACCACCGCAACAATTACCAAAGACCCCAGAATCAGCAGCGCTACCAGCAGCGTCCAGGAAACTTCTTGCACCGCCCGGTCGAGCCCCGGGCGCTGACAACAAATCAAAGGCCACCCAGACCCAACCCCGCACCAACCCAGGACGTTCCGGACCACAAGAAGAGGATCCAACCCACGGGGCAACCCAGATGGGAACCCGCCGTCAACTGGTAACTGCTTTGTCCATTGACTTTAATAATGAGAATGTTCACCGTGTTCCCACAGGCAAATATGGGCCAAAAGGTGGTCCTTTGGACATTTTAATTATAGGTGACTCTCTTAATAGCCCAAAGGAGATCTTCATTGTTCCAGAAGTGCTGACAGTGCAGCCAGGACAAGAGATTCTCGTCCAAGTATACTGCATAGACTTACCATTTTTTCTTTCAAAGGGAACTCCAATAGCACAAGCCTTTTTACTCCCAAAGGATCACAGGGAACAGATTCCTCTCAACCCTACAGCTATGTGGGCACAAGTTGAGGGACCATCCAAGCCTACCATCGAGTGCGGCCTCACCTGCAAAGGCGAGAAGACCCACCTACCAGGGATGCTGGACACCGGTGCTGAGGTGACCATCATCGCCCACTCAGAATGGCCAGCACACTGGGATCTACAACCTGTTGCAGGCATGATTTCAGGGATTGGCGGAGCTACAGTGTCCATGAGAAGCAAGAACAACATCCTCGTGGAAGGGCCTGAAGGCAAGCTGGCAACCATTCGTCCATTTGTGGTAAGAGCCCCCATCACCCTTTGGGGCAGAGACGTTCTATCCCAATGGGGAGCTTCCCTACATATTCCCACTCAGTATTTCTAATCGGGGCCACTGAGCTAAGCGCGCTGCCAGAAACACCTCGTCTCACCTGGAAAAGTCACAAGCCAATCTGGATAGAACAGTGGCCCCTTAATAAAGCCAAGCTGCGCGCCCTAAACACCCTCGTGGAAGAACAGCTCGGAAAAGGCCACATAGTAGAGTCCGACAGCCCTTGGAACTCTACAGTCTTCATTCTACCAAAGCCTGGGACAAACAGGTGGAGGCTCCTCCACGACCTTCGCAGAATCAACGAGGTCATCGAGGACATGGGCCCCCTCCAGCCTGGCCTGCCCTCCCCATCAATGCTGCCTAGAGACTGGACACTTGCTATCATAGACATTAAGGACTGTTTCTTCAGCATTCCTCTGCACCCTGAGGATGCTCCATGGTTTGCTTTTTCCGTTCCCTCTCTTAACAAGGAGGCCCCGCTCAAAAGATATCATTGGCATTATCTTCCTCAAGGCCTGAAAATCTCACCCACTATTTGCCAGTGGTACGTGGCTCACATCCTGTCTCCCATTCGGAAATCATTCCCCGATGCTATCATCCATCACTATATGGATGACATCCTGGTGTGTGCTTCAGACAAAGCTTACTTGGACAATACAGTTAAAAAGACTATTGAAACCATAGAAAAGGCAGGAATGGAGATTCATGAGGACAAAATCCAGTACACCAAGCCATGGACTTACCTTGGAGTCCAGATCCAGGAAAGGACCATCGTACCCCAGAAGATCACCATAGATGATGACCCAAAAACCCTCAGGGACTTAGACAGCCTTTGCGGATCCATCAACTGGGTACGTCCACTGCTAGGAATTACAACAGATGACCTTGCTCCCTTGTTCAACCTTCTTCATGGACCTAAGGACCTGGACTCTCCCTGCACTCTCACAGAAGAAGCCAGAAGTGCCATCACCAAAGTCCAGGAAGCCCTGTCTTCACACAAAGCCCATCGCTTCGAGCCCAGCCTGCCTTTCCAGTTCATCATCCTGGGAAAAGCACCTCGATTCCATGGACTGATTTTCCAATGGGACTCCCAGCTTCGAGACCCTTTGTTGATACTGGAATGGGTCTTTACAAGTAGCCAGCCCACAAAGACACCACCTACCAGGAGGTCATAGCACATTTAATAAAAAAGGCAAGGACTCGCCTTTGCTCTCTTTCAGGTTGTGAGTTCGAATGCATATACTTACCAATAACTCTTACAGACTTTGAGGATTTGATCCAGACCAATGAAAGCCTCCAGTTTGCCCTGGATAGCTACATGGGCCAAACTTCAGTTAAGATCCCAAAACACAAACTTTTTAACCCTGATGTAACCTTCCATTTGATTCCAAAACAAATCCAAAGTAGAAAACCTCTCAAGGCTCTAACCCTCTTTACAGATGGCTCAGGGTCTTCCCACAAGTCGGTGATTACATGGAGAGACGCCCAAACACAAGATTGGCACTCTGACATACAAATAGTGGAGGGATCTCCACAGATTGCAGAATTAGCAGCTGTTGTCAGAGCCTTTGAAAAATTTAAAAACGAGCCTTTCAATCTGGTTACAGATTCAGCTTATGTCGCTGGGATA
Organism: Agelaius tricolor; assembly: GCF_023055355.1. NCBI lineage: Eukaryota > Metazoa > Chordata > Aves > Passeriformes > Icteridae > Agelaius > Agelaius tricolor. The sequence goes on from NW_027269281.1 coordinate 8,726,149, forward strand.
GCGATGAGAGCAAAACATGCTCTTCTCAAAGAGGTCTCTAATCCAAAGTTGTACCAACTGCTCTCTAAATTAATATACCTAATCTCCCACAGACAGCAACCTTACCATATAATGCATGTGAGGTCACACACAGACCTCCCAGGTTTTGTTGCAGAAGGCAACAGAAAAGCGGATGCATTAGCAATGGCGGCAGAAACTGCTAATGTTCCTAACATCTTTGCCCAGGCAAAGTTGTCACACGCGTTTTTTCATCAAAATATACCTGCCCTTATGAGAATGTTTAACCTCTCAAAGGATCAGGCAAAGGCTATCGTTGCTACATGTCCGAACTGTCAGAACTATCAGATACCATCTATGGGGATGGGAGTCAATCCCCGAGGTCTGAATAGCTGCCAGCTGTGGCAGACAGATGTAACTCACTTTGCACCTTTTGGAAGGTCAAAATACGTGCATGTATCGGTCGACACATTTTCAGGAGCAGTATTTGCATCATCACACACAGGAGAAAATACCATGCACACAATAAAACACTTTCTCCTCGCTTTTGCCGCCCTGGGTGTACCAAAAGAGATTAAAACAGATAATGGACCAGCCTACACTTCCCGCAAGTTAAAGGAGTTCTTCAATGAATGGGGAATAGCACACAAGACCGGCATACCTGTAAACCCCACAGGACAATCCATCGTGGAAAGGACACATCAAACCCTCAAAAGAGTCCTCGATCAACAGAACAGAGACACAAGAATCACATCTCCAGTGGAAAGACTTTGCAAGGCTCTCTACGTCATCAACTTCCTGAACTGTACAGCATCAGAGCCTGACCCACCAATACTTCGCCACTTTGCAAATACCACCCAAGCAAAGCTCACTGAGAAACCACCTGTGCTCGTGAAGCACCCTGAAACACACCAAATTTCTGGGCCTCACCTGTTGATTACCTGGGGTAGAGGATATGCATGCGTGCTACTACCATCCGGTCCAAGGTGGTACCCAGGAAAAAACATAAAGCCATACCTAGGCACTGCGAACACTACTCCTGCAAACGGGGACAAGAACTCTCCTGAGGCAAACACAAGACCACCTCAAAACCAAACCAGCTCTGCCTGGAGACGAAGACGTCGCCGAATACCCACAAACTCAAGAACAGACCGCCCCATTACAAGACAGCAGACAAAACTGAAAGCTAAACAACAGTCTGCTGTCTCAGACCTTGGATAGCCTTAACACAAAAGTGTTCTCTGAACTATATGTTGTTACACTGGTTTTTTTTGTATTTAAATAAATAAAAAAGAAAAAAAAAAAACTGTTATTCCCTCTCCCTAACCTTTTAAAACCCCTTAACCTTCTACCCACTCCTCCTCACTTAGTGTAGCTTAGAAATTAAAAGAAAAAGGGGGGGAGGAAGGGAACACAGAAAAGAACAAGGCAGAAAACCCTCTCATCATAAAGATAACAAATTCTGCTTATATTCCCTATCAGAAGCCATATTCCTGCCCAAAGATGAAAAATATCTCCGTTGCTGCTGTCCTCACTGCTGCCTGGATGTTCTTCACCGTACCGCATGCCTTCGGCTGGATTAGCCCACAGCCTAGCCATAATGTTTGGGTAACCTTAGCAAAAACATTAAAACAGGACAACATGTGCTTGTCCATGGGAAGCATTGATAATCCACTTTCTACATGTCTAGTAGGAATTCCCTTTGTAGCAGATGACTGGCCTGTCTATAACTCAGAGCTTCTCCGCACCACAGGGAAGAGACCCAACCTGGCAGATACTTGGGACGAGTGGACAAAAATGCTGCACACTGCTCTAGAGGAACCCCAAGAATTAGATCTGTTGGGGTCCTCCAAGGCCACATACTGTGTCAAATTTTACTTTAGACGTCCAAAAAACAATTGGCCAGAAATTGACCAGAACAAAAACACATATCGAAAAGACATATCACCAATTAACAAAGCCTATAACTCTCACGATTGGTGCAATTACGCGGCTCGTGTGATTTCTGTGTCCTCTCTCCACCCCAAAGTATTACCCAAGGGAATGTTTCTCATCTGTGGTGACAGAGTATGGGCTGGGATCCCCTCCCGACTCCAGGGAGGTCCCTGTACCCTTGGAAAACTTTCTACCCTTACTCCAAACATCACCCTGTTACATAATTGGAAAAAAGAAAGTGAATCAAAACGACAAAAAAGGTCCTACACTGAATTTGATGAAAATTGCGATCCTAAATTATACGATTGGAACAAACCAAAAAAGATTTCTGTCTCCCTGTTCTTACTCTGGGTAGCTGCAGCCAAAGCCCTCGGTGAAATCAATCACCTTGGGTGCTGGCTCAGTAAACAAGCTAACGCTACTTCTGCAGCCTTGAGTGATCTCTTAAAGGAAGAAGAAACCACAAGACAGGCTTCGCTCCAAAATCGAGCAGCAATTGACTTCCTGCTGCTTGCCCATGGACACGGCTGTGAAGACTTCGAAGGGATGTGCTGCTTCAATCTCTCTTCCTGCTCAGAATCCATCCATGCGAACATCCAGAAACTAAAAGATCTCGTGAAGGACTTGAAAGTAGAAAGAATCCCAGACTGGGTCAATGAACTTTTCGGGCAATGGGGATTAACAGGATGGGCTGCATCCTTGGTTAAGGGAATGTTGTGGATTCTCCTTGTAGTTGTTATTGTGTTAGCTATGTTCTCGTGCCTTGTTCACTGTTTCAAAAGAACTATAACGAACGCCTTTTTTGTAAAAACAGAAAGTGGAGTTGTAGTAAACCCCATAGATTTAGGAAAAGCACCATGGAGAATATGAACAATAGGAATGCTGAAACAGCAAAAGGAAATTCCTGTTTCCCTGTCCTCTGCCCTTAACCTATCTCTGTAACCCTATAAGGCAATGTCAGGTTAACCCCTTACCCATTGGTCAAGCTTGGATCCTTTCCAACCCTATAAAAGAAGCATACTGTACCCCATTAGTTGAGAAAGAAGAAGAGCAGAGACCCTTCACGGACCTCCCCAAATAAAGCCATCTTCGTGGAACAGCCTGCACCTTCTCAACTCCTCTCTCTCCGTCTGCTGCAGCCTCCAGCCCAGGGCACCACTACCTAGCAAGCAGAGCTGAAATCCTAAGAGCTTGCAATCACTATAGAGCTGATAATCACCATGCTTGCTAGATGGTAGCCCCGTGGCGTTGGCATGAGCGAGCTAGCCTCGGGCACCCGGTCCCTACTCAGGGACTGAGATCCTGAGCCCTATTGCTCTGCTTTATAATAATGCCAATGAGAGGTCATTATATCCCCACCTACTCTCGCTTCGTATGTTAATCAGCCTTTCATTGTTCTACGCTTGCGCACTATCTTCTGGTAGTCTCAGGCAGGGGCCACTGGATGAAGTAAGAAGTCATCCTCATGATGTCCTCTGGATTAACCTGGTCCCTGCACAGGGTCTCTTGGTGTCTGGTAGTCCTTTAAGGCTTTTGGCCAGAGTCCAAACTAATGACCCAGTTTTTACTGGTTTTTAGTGCACTAGTTCCTGCTTTATCAGTGTTAAATAATAGGCAAAATCCTGTTGTTGCATAGCAAAGGATTATCTGTTCTTAACACACTTGATTACACAGCAAACTATAGTCGCATAAGCTTAGTTATAAGTTCCCTATATCACCCTGCTCTGCCTCTCGTCTGTCTCCCGGACAGTCTTGGGTATCCAATCAATTGCCCAGTGCCGGACATTGCCAAAGGGAGCTGGTCACCGAAACTCTTGCCGCACACCAGACCCAGACAATGGAAGGATTCTGGATGAACTCCCAATTGTCAGGAAAGTCCACAAATGCCAGAGATTTATGTCCAAAAATGAGAGAGGAGTCCTTCAACTTTCTTCGAATAAAGGGAAAGAGTCCACTGGGCCACATGCCCACGGGGTTTTCTCTCTTGGGCCTTCGGAGGGCGCAGCCTCCCTTTTATCCTTAATTCCCAGCCACATGTTGCCATCTCCCTTTCCCCATTGGCTGAGGTACTTGGAAGGTACAGCCTTCCCAAACTGCCTACCCCATATTCTGCCTTGAACCTGTCTGTGGTGGTTTTGCAGCTAGCAAAACTGAACCCACCACACTGTCATTTCCCCCCAAAGTTCAGAAGTTCAGGCTTGTGCAGACACCTGTCTGTTTCAGGAGCCAAACTGTCTGGGCCTGGTAACAAACCTGACGCCCAAAGTCAGTAGAAACATGACGACCCATTTCAAACAGTTAACACACATCAGATTGTTTGTAAAGACATTAGCATACATCTTCCCTCTCACTATTTGTGGCAGGAAGTGTCCTCCCCCCTCTACCACAGATGGTTGGTGCATGTTAAAAAGAGGACTGCTATATGATATTGGCTTTCGCATTTATATGTTAGTTTTTTGCATTGATCATAAGTATTCAAATATAATATCATGTATGCCTTTATTTAGCTGTTTGTCAGTATAACAAAATCTGTAAGTTTAAGTATGTACTGCATAGTTTATACAAATAGTAGTGGGATGAATATACTATATTATAGGCCTTAGCTGAACACTAGGTGTTAAAATACCTCTATGTAACCAAACAAATGGTGTAAAGTGATCTTGTTGTTCCCCTTTCCATTGACTGAATCCTCCAAGTGATAAGATAATCATGACACAAACCAGAGCACCAGAGGATAATTAGAGAATACCATGTTAAATTTAAGGAGGACATACTAAATCCTTATCAGAGGATGTGAAACAGCAGGATGGAGACACAAGAAGAAATAAAATATATTGACCTTATACACAGGATATCATGCAGATAAGCCAGAGTGTGAAGAAGCCAAACAAAGGAGTTCCCAAAACATCAAGGTTCACAAGAATGTTTGAATAATGTATGAAAAACATGAATATGCATGTATGTCAGCAATAAAGATAACACTGTCTGTATATACCAGCCTGTTCTTTGGCTGTTTGCCACTAGCACCCCAGTGCTGGATTTTTGTCTCTTATTTTTAATCCCGTATTAAACTTTACAAAAATTCTTTATCTTGCACTCCATTTTTTCACAGTGCATGTGGAAGACATAACCCAGGTGGCTGAAAGGCCCAGCAAGGGGTCATCTCTGATGCCAAAAGGTCTCAGGCCCCAGCTAAGAATCAACATCATCTGGAGAGCAAATGTGGGAAGAGATAAAAGAAAAATAACTATTATTGACTAAGAGAAACTCTTTTACAAAGACTTCAAAAGACACACAAATTATCACAGAGGCACAAGCCTCCTACACACATACCCTGACAAGGTTCATGACTTCTCCCAGGAGTTTGGATGCAGATTCTGCAGCTATTCTCCTGAGAATTGAGGGAAAGGATTTCGATTTGTACTCCATCACAAATTGGTTGGTAAGAAACACTGGATCCTAAGTTATATTATTTCCTTGCTAGCTGTAAAATTAATAGGTACCTTTAACCTTGCACTGTATATACCTACTAGTAGTCCCTTTTGTCCTTATTCCTGTGTAGTAGTTTGTTTTACATCTTATGTCTGTTAGTTTTGTGACTATTAAATAAATAATTCATTCTATAATAGACCAAATCAGCCATTATTAAAAACTTGTGAATGAGAGTGGATTTTGGGGGGCTGGTCACTTCAATAAAACTACTGCCAGCTGCTGGAGGCCTGGGCAAAAGGCAGGGACTTAACCCACACATCTAATCATAATGTCTTCACGTAGTTGAAGCAGGATTATGGCACGGTGTTAATCCTCTTCCAGCAGATGGCTGGTTTGAGTGGGAAAAAAATCCAAGATGTGAAAAATGCAATTCATTTTTGTTAAAATTTTAGAAGTTTAATAGTATTTAAAATAGTAATGAAAATAGTAATGACAATTAGAACAATAAGAGACAATAAAAAGCAAATAATTACAGACATCCTGGTGCCTGGCACTCTGCCACAAAGCAGCCTTGCTAACAAAGGATTACCCCTTAAAAGCAATAGCCTATTGCATATTCATACATCTCATATATGATTCAAACATTCCTTTCAAACTAAGGTGTTTCTGATTAATTTTAGCTTCCCCCCCTCCATCTTGTAAATCAATCTTCTTGGTTCCTTGAAGTCTGAGCTTTCCCGATAAGGAGGCAAAAATTCTTCTCTTGGAATCTTGTTCTCTGTTGCTGTTATCTCTATCCAGTTAGGATAATGTGAAGAATTTCTTGATTATCTTTTCCATTCCTTGAGCTAGTTACAAAAAGTATCTTACATCACATAATTTCTGTGAAAAATGCCAATCACTTGTTCTTAGAATTTTAAAAGTTTAATAGTAATAAAATGGTTATAAAAATAGTAATATAATTAAAGTAATAAAAATTTGGACAATTAGGATTTAGGACAATATGAGGCAATAAAAACAAAGAGTTACTGACGGTCCAGGTACCTCTTTCTGGGCAAAATAAGCCCGAAAAAGGACACACGTTAACAGAGGATTTACCCTTAAAAACAATAGCCTGTTGCATATTCATACAACTCATACATGATGCATAAATTCCATTCAAACAAAGGATTCTGTCTGGTCAGTGTCAACTTCTTCCTCTTAATCCTAATGGCATCTTCAGAGTTGAATGAGGCAGGAAGAAGTTAGTTTCTTCTGATAAGAGGGCAATAAATTCTTTTTCTCTGAAAGATTTAGGTGTCCTGGGGCTGCTATCTTGGTGCAAGTTCTCTCTTTAAAAAAAGTATCTTACATAGCATAGTTTCTATTTTAACATTATGTTATAACCTAAAACTATATTTAACACACTACTTAAAAAAATTAATACAGCATAACTTTCTAACATAATACATATAATATTCATTTTAATATTTGCAAAAAGCCAATCATAAAATACGTGTTTTTCACATTGTAGTTTAGATGTCCTCTGTTCTTCCCATAGTGTAGCCATGATATTTTCTGAAAAATCCTTTCCTTAGGATTTTTTCTCCTGAGAAGCTAAGAGACCTCAGAAACAAAATGTAAACAATGATTATCTGCTGCTGTGGAATGCAACAGGTGGATCTGTGATTGGTCTCATGTGTTTGTTTCTAATTAATGGCCTATCATGGTCCAGCTGTCCGGACTGTCTCGGTCAGTCACAAACCTATGTTATAATTCCTTTTCTATTCTTAGCTAGCCTTCTGATGAAATCCTTTCTTCTATTCTTTTAGTATAGTTTTAATATAATATATATCATAAAATAATAAATCAAGCCTTCTGAAACATGGAGTCAGATAGTCTCTTCCCTCATCCTAAGACCCCTGTGAACACCATCACACCATAGTTCCCTTTTTCCCCCCATATTGTTACCATCAGACAGCTGGGGTTATCTAGGGCAAGTAAAAGAAGGTGTGCACGTGTCCCTTACCTGGGGTAGTGGGGAATGGGAAAGTGTGGGAACTCAGCACATCGTTCCCGATGTCCAGAGATGCCAGGAGAACCCTTGGGGGGTCTTGGAAATCCTGGAATGTTGCCAAGAGTGTTTGGTGGCTTGATTTTGATCCATCCACAGAAGTGACAGCAGTTTGAGGACATGAGAATCACTTTAGAGTGAAGGGTGTAAAAGGGACACATTTAGAGGGTGAAATATAAACTTTAAGGTTTTTGGTACAGGGGGGTTATGGAGACAAGATGGAGGGATCAGGGCGTGTCTTGTCCTTCTTCTTTCTTCTTCTTGTCCTCCATCTCCTGTGGTGATGTTGGCACTTGGGGATTGGTTTATGGTGAAAGTGCACTTGCTAACATGGGTGAAAAGTATTGGAAAATAAAGGTAAATATTATGTACGTAGATTTTAGTATAAAAAGACATGACCGCCTCGTGGGTGGTCAGAGTGCCCTTGGCTGCCTTGCAGATCAGACCTCTGTTGGGCAGACAGAAAATTTTGTAGATAAGAAACAATAAACAATCTGAAGACCGAAAAGCTGAAGAGTCCAGACTCGTCCTTTGAAACGCGTGCCACCCAAGAACCACCCTACCCATGTCGGGGCAGAGACAGACAGCCGGACCCGACATTTGGCGTCCCTGGGTGGGCACCCGGTGGGCAATCTGGGGGGCTACTCGGCAGCGACTGGCTACCCAGCAGCATCCGGCGAGCACTCGCTGAGCCACGGTGAGCTCTGGTGTGTACCTCTTGCACAGGGGCAAGGAAAAATGTCATTGCCTTCAGTCCCACCATCCCAAAGACCCAAGGGGACCCCAAAGCATCCTGAGACCCCAGAGAGTGCAGGGGTTTCAGACTCCGACTCAGACACAGATGATATCATTCCACTCCCTGATGAAACAAGGTTTTCTCCCAGCGACATCGAGGAGACAGGTCACTCTTTGGGAGCATACCGCCCCGATTCGCAGAAGTCAGAGGGAGAGGAGGTGGAAAAAGTGGTGGAGTCGGGGAGGGGGGTTCAAAGGGAACAAGAGGGGAGGGGGGATGCGCTCTCTCGCGGCAGGCGCGGCGGTGGCTGGCGGGGGGGCCGTGGAGGCGATGGGGGACATGGGTTCTGGTACGGCTTTTGTGAGCGCAACGTCGAGAGCGGCGGCAGCCTCAGCTGGCACGGTGCCAAAAGTGCGCATGACGAGCAAGGCTCCCGAGAGAGCGGGGGAGGGCTGTCAAGCCGACGCGGCAGCGTCAGACACGGGCAGTAAGGGCGGGGCGGCTGCAGGGCTCCGGCAGGCTACTGTGGGGGGACGCAGGGGACGCGCGGTGGTGACGTCAGACCCGTAAATCTGGACCCGGAGATAGGCTCGAATTGCGGCGCGAAAGAGGGTGCCCCCAGGGGGACGGCTGCGCGCTTTGGCAGGGGGGTGTGGATACAGCGTCAGAGGAGGAGGAGAGAAGGACAGGAACAGACAATAGGGAGGAGACTTCGGAGGTGGAGCGGGACGGAGACAGTGACGTCAGTACGGGGGAAGCAGGGGGCGTTCCCGAAGGCGCGCATGCGCGGGAAGTGCGTGCGGAGCGAGGACGGGGGCGGGTCCGATCCTCTGTGACGTCTGGGGCAAAGAGGAGGGGCCACGCTCGGGGTTTGACATCCCAGGGCTCCACCCCCTCTCCGGTCTCGATGCCTTTAGTCTCAATCCCTATGGTTCAAACCTCTTCCACTCAAAAGAAACATTCAAGTATTCAACCCTCAATGCCAGCTCAGTTAACAGCCATGCAAACTCGGTCTCAAACACGATTGCAAGCGTTGCAGTCTGCTGAGCAGGAACCGATTGAGGTCTGTGTCGTCATCACAGTTGTCCAGGCAGGCGACAGCGCCACCTTGTGGAGGGACGACCACACTGCAGGACATGTCGGACCTGCTCAACAGCGCCATCACATCACCTGCTGGCCAAACTGCAACAACACTGCAGGACATGTCGGACCTGCTCAACAGCGCCATCACATCACCTGCTGGCCAAACTGCAACAATGCAACAATTTTTTCCAATGATTTATAAAAAGAAAACCACATTAAAGAAAACAAAAACAACAACAACACAACAAAAGGATAATTTTCCATCAACTTCAGGATCATATGAAGTTGAAGACAGCTCAGATGAAGCACAGCCTCAAGGAGAAGAAATGATACACATTACAGCAAGAGAGGGAATTCCAGCATGGATGCTTTCAGCAGCAGAAGCAGCAAGAAATCTTCTGCAGTCTTTTGATGCAGCAAAAAGAAAGCATTCAAGAGAACCTCAAGTTTCTTTTTCAGATTTAGGAGCAAGACCGAAAACCTCAAGTCAAAGAACATGGAGCGAAGGATCACCAAGAGCCTCCACGATTCCATTGTGCAGGCAATGGCCAATGGAGTTTCCAGAGGAGGAAGAAGAACGACCGATAGAACCAATAGACTGGAAGGAAATTAGAAATGAATTATCAAAAGGGTCTGATCAGAGGATCAGGAGACATAATAATGCCAGTGACATATGATGCACAAGGTCAAAATCCAAGGTGGGAAAGGTTGGGTCATGAAGTGATCAAAGACTTATCAAAGGCCATTCAGAACAATGGTCTGAATTCACAATTCTTCAAACAGCTCCTGAAGGGGACATTCAATACGTATGATTTCACGCCATTTGACATTCGATGTCTTGTGTCAATGATTCTCACTGACACACAAAGTCTTATCTGGGACAGAAGATGGCAAAGATATCTCACAGAGTTGAGAGCCAGCTATCAAGGTGGGCCAAATGCAAACCTCACAGAAGCACAGTTGGCAGGAGATCCTCCAGATGACAATCCAGTGGAGCAAGCAGCACGGCTTCCACGACAGGTGTTGAATGACATCAAAGAAGCAGCACGCAAAGCGATCTTGCAGATTGCTCCGGCAGGAGTTCCGGACGTCCCATTCTTATGCGTCAGGCAAGGTCCCACAGAACCATTCTCATCTTTCATAGATCGACTCTCGCAAGCTGTGGATCGACAGGTGACGATTGACGAGGCGAAGCAACCTCTCATGGAAAGTCTAGCTTTCGGCAATGCCAACCCGGATTGTCAATGGGTCATCAGCGCAATGCCAGGACGGCCATCCTTGGCAGAGATGGTGGAGGCATGCAGCAGAGTGGGAACACCTCAGCACGTCGCGTCGATCGTGAGGGATGAGCTGAGAGGAGAATGGGGAGAACAGATAAGAAGAAACCCGGAGAGGCAGTCAGAAGATAAGGACAAGGTAGTTGAAAAGATGCTGGAAAAGGTACTCCAACAACAGAATGAAAACATAAATAAAGTTCTTGCAACCATCCAGAAGAAGAACAATCTCATTGGGAGGACAATGCTACAAATGTGGAGCGTTTGGACATTTGAAGAAGAATTGTCCACATGCACACGCACAAGTGCAGACACAAAAGCCTGCAAAGCCACTCTGTGCGCGGTGCGGAAGAGGAAGACACTCTGTGAAGGAATGTTATTCCCAGACAGACGTGGAAGGGAATCCTTTACCACTTCCGAGAAACGGGAGAAGGAGCGCGCCCGCAAACCGTCAGCTCGCGTCGACACAAGTGATGGCGGTGACACAACAACCAACAGGACAATCATCGGGGATCATCAAGCAGACGCCCTCAGCAAACTCCTCAGTCGATTCTCAAGCGACCCAGAGTTCCTTCCACCAGGAGCACAGTGCACACTGGCAACTTCCAAATTAATTTGCTTTCTGGATGAAAGTCATGCGGAGGTTCCAACAGGGATCCGCGGAGATTCATACAAAAAACAAGATTTCTTAATAATAGGACAGGACAGGAGCAGAATCCTTGGACTTATTGTTTATCCATCAGTTGTTTCCGCAGACAAAAATACGGAACTGACAGTTCTAGCAAAAGCACTTCGTGAACCATTGACCGTGGCGGAAAACACTCAGATCGCGAGAGCTTTTGCTCTGTGTCCTAGGGTGACGTTATGATGCTTGTATCCCCATTCATGTGTTCTGTTAATGTTGGATATTATGTTCTGTACCTTTAAGACCGGCTCTGAAGCGGGAAAGTTTTGTTTTGGTTTTCTTATCAGCCTGGCGGGACACAGAGACTGCAGCTTTGGCTTTTGCTGCTTTTGCTTTTTGCTTTTGCTCTCTCGCTCTTGCTCGCTTTGCTTCTGCTTGCTTTTGCTCTTTAGCTAATTCAGCTAAACTGTCCAATTTCTTCCTGGACGGTTTCTCCTTTCCTTTTTCTGATCACTTCGAACCTGCTCCGGACTGGGACCTGAGAAACACCAAGATCCTGCACCTTCTGGCCTGCAGCAGCAGCCCCAGCGCCGGAGGGACTGAGACCAGAGTGACCACCCCCAGAGAGACTTTCTGAATTTGTCATCTTTTTCAGAGTGGTGTCATTTGGTATTGTTCATTTTGTGTGCTGGGGGGTGCTGTGCTTGTTAAATAAACAGGTTCTTTCCACTCGTCTCTGAGAAATCCTTCCCGAACCGGCTGGGGGGAGGGGCTGTGTGGGTTTGCTAACTGGAGGAGCCCTAATTTGGAAATTCTCCTCCAAATTTGCCCTAAACCTCGACAAAATCTTGGTGCCCAACGCTGGGCTCGAGAGAGTGAGTGGAAAAACCCTGTTTTGTGGGTATTTTGGTTGCCATTACTCTCTGTTTGAAGCAGTTAATAGCCATGCTTTTTGAATTGATGATGAGTGTTGGGGTGAAGGCTTGCATGTGCTTCTGGTCCCTAGGGTTTTTCGAGATTTTAATACCTCTGTGGTCCCTAGGTTTATTTTCCTATCCTGAAATAGTTGTAGTATTGTCCCTCATACGTAGTTTTTACAGCAGAGGGGCAGTGACCAGAATAGCTATCCTGCTGGGCTTGATGGCAATGATGTGCAAGAAGTTTATAAACATGTTGGGGTCTGCTCCAGGTATGAATGGTTCTTGGCTATGGTTATTCGTCCAGTTTGTTAGAGGAGGAGCAGCAGGGAATGAGGCTTTTCAGCCTTTGCTTTCCTTCTTCTCCTATGAATCGGTTGCATCAGTAGTAAAGGATGTTCAGTTTCCCCTGAATGTTAGAGAAACCATCTTTCTTGTATTCAATCTGGTAACCTTCCTCTATACAGTCTGCTGTCTCTCCAGAATGAGGGCTGAGATTTCTAGACGGGCTGATGAGACCCCTGACTTAGGAGTAGACCCAGGGGTGAAACATCCTGAGTGGTGTGGGAAATGGGAGGAAATGGGCCACATCCTGAAGGAATTCTCCGACCCTATAGTCTGGGATTTTCCCCATAAACAAATTCAGAACCCAGCTGAGGTGGGGAAATATCTGAAAGAGAAATACCAGGATGAGCCTAAGGAGAGAAAGGTCATTGCAGTGAGCTGGGCCCTGGCGTATGCTTATCGCACTCTGTTGGAGACTGTAGGACAGCAGACGGAGGCAGGGGGGCAGGGAGATAAATCAGCTATCCCAGTCACTCAGGCTGCCACCAACACCACAGGCTCAAAGCCAGCAGCCAAACCAGATAGTGAGCCTAAGCCAGCAGCTAAACCAATGGCTGTTGCTACCAGTACCAGAAGTGGGAAATGCACAGACAAGACCAATCGACCAGTGGATGATGATGATGATGATGATGCAGCAGAAGGAACCTCAATGCCTCCTGACATAAAATCAGGAGTCAAAGCAGCAGGTGCAAGACCAGATGCAAATATTGAGTCCTTTTCCCTGAAGGACCTTCGTGGCTTACGGAAGGATTACACCCGACGACCTGATGAATCCATAATTAGTTGGTTAGTCCGTCTCTGGGATGCTGCAGGCGAGGCTACAATTCTGGATGGCACAGAAGCGAGGCATTTGGGATCCCTGTCACATGATCCTGTCATTGACCAAGGAATGATGAGGGGGGCAAACCCTCAGAGCCTCTGGGCACGGGTCTTGGAAAGTGTTGCACAAAGATACCTGTGTGCAGATGATCTTTATATGCAACAGACACAGTGGAAGACCATAGAGCAAGGGATCCAACGCCTGAGAGAGATGGCAGTGGCAGAGATTATCTTCTCAGATGATGTGACAACTAGGAACCCAGACTTGGTGCCATGCACGTCTGTGATGTGGCGGAAACTTGTGCGACTTGGGCCACACGAATATGCTTCTGCCCTAGCCATAATGAAGCGGGATGAGAGGGACGAGACTGTGCTGGATATGGCAAGGAAGCTCCGAGCATATGCAGATGCTGTGCATGGCCCAACACATGCCAGAATTGCAGCGGTAGAAACACGTCTGCAGAACTTAGAGGATAAGATAGAGGAGAATCATAAGAAGCTTAGAGAGGAGATTAAAGAAGACCTTCTCCAAATCTCAGCAGTACAGATCAGAGGTTCTGGTATCCAAGGCAGACGTTCCCCAGATGGCCAGAGAAGGAAATCTTGGCTGCCTATGAAGGAGTCCAAGCTGCCTCAGAGGTGATTGGTACAGAAGCGCAACTCCTCCTGGCACCCCGACTACCAGTGCTGGGGTGGATGTTCAAAGGCAAGGTTCCTTCCACTCACCATGCCACCAGTGCCACATGGAGCAAGTGGATTGCTCTTATCACTCAGCGCGCCCATATAGGTAAACTAAATCGCCCTGGGATTTTGGAGGTAATTACAAATTGTCCCGAAGGTGAGAATTTTGGTGTCACAGATGAAGAACAAGAACCAGTGACACGGGCTGAAGAGGCTCCTCCATATAACCAACTGCCCCCAGAGGAAACACGCTATGCTCTTTTCACTGACGGTTCCTGTCGCATCTTAGGGATGAACCGGAAGTGGAAAGCAGCCATATGGAGCCCCACACGACAGGTTGCACAAGCTACTGAAGGAGAAGGTGGATCAAGTCAACTTGCAGAACTCAAAGCCGTTCAACTGGCCCTGGACATTGCAGAAAGAGAGAAATGGCCAAAGCTCTACCTCTACACTGATTCATGGATGGTAGCCAATGCTCTGTGGGGATGGCTGGAGAGGTGGAAAAAGGCTAACTGGCAGCGTAGAGGAAAACCAATTTGGGCTGCTGATGAGTGGAAAGATATTGCTACCAGGGTAGGGAGGCTACCTGTGAAAGTCCGCCATGTAGATGCCCGTGTCCCCAAGAGTAGAGCCAATGAGGAGCACCAAAACAATGAGCAGGTAGACCAGGCAGCAAGGATAGGGGTGTCAAAGATAGACCTAGATTGGGAACACAAAGGAGAGTTATTCCTAGCTCGATGGGCCCATGATGCCTCAGGCCATCAGGGCAGAGATGCCACCTATAAGTGGGCAAGAGACCGAGGGGTGGATTTAACCATGGACAGTATTTCACAGGTTATCCATGACTGTGAGACGTGTGCTGCCATCAAGCAGGCCAAGCGAGTGAAGCCCCTCTGGTACGGTGGGCGATGGTCCAAGTACAAGTATGGGGAGGCCTGGCAGATTGACTACATCACACTGCCCCAGACACGCCAGGGCAAGCGCTACGTGCTGACCATGGTGGAAGCCACCACTGGATGGTTGGAAACCTACCCTGTGTCTCATGCTACTGCCCGGAACACCATCCTGGGCCTGGAAAACCAAATCCTGTGGAGACATGGTACCCCTGAGAGGATTGAGTCAGACAATGGGACTCATTTCAAGAACAGCCTTATCAGCACCTGGGCTAGCGAACATGGCATTGAGTGGGTGTACCATATCCCCTACCATGCACCAGCTGCAGGCAAAGTGGAGAGGTACAATGGACTACTAAAAACCCAGCTAAAAGCTTTGGGTGGGGGATCTTTCAAAAATTGGGAGCAGCATTTAGCAAAGGCCACCTGGTTAGTCAACACCCGAGGTTCCACCAACCGAGCAGGTCCTGCCCAGTCTGAGTCCCTGAATGTAATAGATGGAGATAAAGTCCCAGTGGTACGTGTCAGAGGTTTGTTAGGGAAGAATGTGTGGGTCAATTCTGCCTTGAGTACAGACAAACCCATTCGTGGGGTTGTCTTTGCTCAGGGACCAGGTTGCACATGGTGGATAATGCAAAGAGATGGAACAACACGATGTGTACCACAGGGAGATCTGATTGTGGGGTGAGAAATAAATGCATGATGTGTGGTAGTATGTTGATGATATGGGGATAAGGGGTGGAATGTCCTAGGGTGACGTTATGATGCTTGTATCCCCATTCATGTGTTCTGTTAATGTTGGATATTATGTTCTGTACCTTTAAGACCGGCTCTGAAGTGGGAAAGTTTTGTTTTGGTTTTCTTATCAGCCTGGCGGGACACAGAGACTGCAGCTTTTGCTTTTGCTGCTTTTGCTTTTTGCTTTTGCTCTCTCGCTCTTGCTCGCTTTGCTTCTGCTTGCTTTTGCTCTTTAGCTAATTCAGCTAAACTGTCCAATTTCTTCCTGGACGGTTTCTCCTTTCCTTTTTCTGATCACTTCGAACCTGCTCCGGACTGGGACCTGAGAAACACCAAGATCCTGCACCTTCTGGCCTGCAGCAGCAGCCCCAGCGCCGGAGGGACTGAGACCAGAGTGACCACCCCCAGAGAGACTTTCTGAATTTGTCATCTTTTTCAGAGTGGTGTCATTTGGTATTGTTCATTTTGTGTGCTGGGGGGTGCTGTGCTTGTTAAATAAACAGGTTCTTTCCACTCGTCTCCGAGAAATCCTTCCCGAACCGGCTGGGGGGAGGGGCTGTGTGGGTTTGCTAACTGGAGGAGCCCTAATTTGGAAATTCTCCTCCAAATTTGCCCTAAACCTCGACACTCTGCCACCACACGCCATTGAAATCATGTCAATCTTCGATGAAGAAGGGCTTCCTTTGAGGGAACATGTCGAAATACATACCACATGGGTAAAACACATAGGTCGAGATCGACCCACGCTCACATGACAATTAACTTGTGGAGACAGAACAATAGAGGTCAGAGGCATGCTCGACACAGGGGCAGATGTCACAATAATATCCTACATCTTTTGGCCTCGCAACTGGAGCTTGATTGCGCCCTTGGGATCTCTCTCAGGCATAGGGGGAGTTTCTCTGTGTCTGCAGAGTGAGAATGCCATCGTTGTCGAAACAAGACGGCGATCATTCGTCCTTTCGTTGTGCAGAAGCCAATCACAGTTTGGGGACGAGATCTCTTGGCACAATGGGGCACGAAGATCGAGGTGGATTTTTAGTCAGGGTCACTGTGGCACTCGCCACATTGAAGTTGACTTGGAAAACGGATGATCCAGTCTGGGTGGATCAGTGGCCCCTGGAGCGAAAAAGGTTGAGTGCATTGAAAACCCTGGTCCAAGAACAGTTGCAGAAGGGACACATCAAGCCAACAAACAGCCCTTGGAATTCTCCAGTGTTCGTCATCAAAAAGAAGCTGTCAGGCAAATGGAGGCTGTTGCACGATCTCAGGAAGATCAATGAAGTTCTCAAAGACATGGGACCGCTTCAGCTGGGTCTTCCATCTGTTTCGATGATTCCCAGAGATTGGCCGCTTGTGGTCATTGACCTCAAGGACTGTTTCTTCAGCATTCCGCTTCATCCGGATGATGCTCCGAGGCTTGCCTTTTCAGTTCCAAGTATCAACAAGGAAACGCCTCTGCAGCGGTACCATTGGGTGGTCCTTCCTCAAGGCCTCAAAAACTCGCCGACAATCTGCCAATGGTATGTGGAATGAGCTTTGTCACCAGCGTGGAAGAAATTCCCGAAGGTGAGGATCATTCACTATATGGATGATTTGCTCATTGGGGCATCAACACAACAAGAGCTGCAAAAGGCTCGTGACTGTGTGATTGCAGAAGTGCAAAAGGCAGGTCTGGAAATCAGTGTTTCAAAGATTCAGGAGGTCGCGCCTTGGAAATATCTAGGGTGGAAGATCTCGGAGAAAACAATAAGGCCTCAAAAGATGGAAATCAGCACAAAAGTCAACAATCTGCATGATTTACAGCAACTTCTAGGGGAAATCAATTGGATGAGGTCGATTTTGGGAATCACAAACAGCGACATTCCAGCGTTACTTGATCTCTTGAGAGGAGATGCAGACATTTGATCTCCCAGGACGCTCACAGAGGAAGCGAAGAAGGAGCTGGAAAAAGTTACAGATGCCGTTCAGAAGAGACAGGCACATCGATTCGTTGAATCGTTGCCTTTCCAATTAGCAGTGTTGGGAAAGAAAGCACAATTCCATGGTTTAATCTTCCAATGGGATGCGTCTCAGAGAGATCCTTTGATAATCATAGAGTGGATTTTCTTACCATATAGGCCTTCAAAGACAATTCTGACAGATTTGGAGATGGCAGCACAGATCATCATAAAGGGAAGAACAAGATTGCTGACAATGGCGGGACGAGAATTTTCAAAGATTTATCTGCCTTTGAAGAAAGATTATTTTGATTGGGCGATGCAGAAATCAAAAGATTTGTTAATTGCGTTGTTAGGTTTTCCAGGAGCTTGCACCATCAACTTTCCGCAACATAGAATGTTGCAGTCGCAAATATGCTACAGAGCAAAGCCAAAAATAAGTGAAGAACCTCTGGACGGGATCACAGTGTTCACTGATGGATCAGGAAAGACACACAAGTCAGTGATCACATGGATGAACTCAACGACAGGGGAATGGGAATCAAACGTGAAGACGGTTCAAGGCTCTCCACAAATTGTGGAGTTGGCAGCTGTTGTCCGAGCATTTCAGTTGTTCCAACAACCGCTCAATTTGGTCACGGACTCTGCATATGTTGCAGGGGTGGTCAAGCGATTGGAAGGTTCGCTCTTGAAAGAAGTCAGCAACGAAGTTTTATATTCCTATCTAGCAAGCATGAAAACAGTGCTAGAAAGCAGGGAAGAAGAATATTTCATCACTCACATCAGAGCGCACACAACACTTCCAGGATTTCTAGCGGAAGGGAATGCTCAAGCAGACAGATTGACAATGCCCATTTCACAAACACTTCCGGACATTTTTGAGCAAGCACGACTGAGTCATGCATTTTTTCATCAGAATGCGCAGGCGCTGATGGAATCCTTTCGTCTCACAAAAACTCAGGCGAGGGAAATAATTAGTGCTTGTCCAGATTGTCAGCTCGTGCAACCACCTGCTTCGACAGGAGCAGTCAACCCACGAGGACTGCAAAGTCTTCAGCTGTGGCAAACAGATGTCACAAAATATCCATCATTTGGGAGACTCAAAAATGTTCATGTTTCAGTAGATACATTCTCAGGGGCAGTCTTTGCTTCAGCATATGCAGGGGAAACAGCAGAACATGCTTGTCGACATTTTTTACAAGCGTTTGCATCATTAGGTGTACCTCAAGAAATAAAAACAGATAATGGTCCAACATATACAGGCAGGGTGCTTGACAGATTCCTGAAAAGATGGGGTGTCAGACACACATTTGGCATTCCACATTCACCCACAGGTCAGGCAATCATTGAAAGAATACACCACACCCTGAAATCCCTTTTGGACAGGCAGAAAAGGGGGGAGCCAGAGGCGACACCACACATGAAGTTAAACAAAGCATTGTATGTGTTGAATTTTCTTAACAGTTCGTCTTCAGAACCCAATCCACCAATCGTGAGGCATTTTTCAAACAGCTCTCAGGCAAAACTAAGTGAGAATCCTTTGGTTTTGATCAGAAACCCAGAGACAGGACAAATAGAGGGTCCTTTCAAACTAATCACTTGGGGCAAGGGTTTCACTTGTGTTTCCACAGGGCGAGGGCTGAAGTGGGTGTCAGCGCGACATGTGAAGCCATTTCGGACAAGAGAGCAAGAGAGCACTGATCCCAGAAGCAGAGAAACGAGCACGCAGATGGAGGAAGAAACTCAAGTTGTGAGCAACGACTGAGAAGAGGGACAAAAAGAATAAAAACTTTGGGGGTTTTTCCTTTGTGGCTTTGAGTGAGAGCATGACAATGATTTTTCATAAGGATGAAGTCATGGGCTTCATGATGCTCATGCTTTCATCTGTTGCTTTAAGCAATGGAGCAAATCTACCCATCAATCAACCAAAACAAAATGTTTGGGAAATGTTAGCCCAGGCAGCAAATTTAGAAAGTATCTGCCTGACACATTCGAAACCAGGGAAACCATTCACAGCATGCATGGTTGGGTTGCCAGTGGATGAATGGCCAATTCCAGGGCATTCTCCAATGGAGATTTCACAGGTCATCAAAGATCCTGTGAATGAATGGTGTGCTTGGACACATCTTTTACCTGTGGCTTCTACCGAACCGCAGGAATTGGAAATTTTCGGGTCCACAACAATGAAACTATGCATGAAATTCGAAATTTCGAATGTGTCAAGGACAAACAAAAGCGTTGATGTCACTCCAAATCACAAATTTTATAGAAACGCGTCAGCTTGGTGCAATCACACCGAGACGACGGCCAAAGGATCAATCCAGGTCCCAGTGCAATTGCCACGTGGGTTGTTTTTAATTTGTGGGGACAGAATTTGGCACGGCATTCCTGCAAATGCCAAGGGAGGTCCATGCAGCATTGGGAGGATTTCAATGTTATCACCAGATTTGAAAGTATTGAGAAAGCAAAAACACAAAGAGAAAAGGTCCTTGAAACATTACAGTGCAGACTGTGATGATGAAGTATACACCTGGGACAAGGCAAGGAGAATTGCGGCAGCAATTTTCTCACCTCAGACAGCGTCGGGGGTGGCCTTGACTCAACTGGACCACATGGGTTGTTGGTTGAGCAAGCATGCTCAATCAGTTTCTCTCGCTTTGAGTGACATGTTGAAAGATGTAAGCAGTGTGAGAGAGGCAACTCTTCAAAATAGAGCAGCAATCGATTATCTATTGCTTGCTCATGGACATGGATGTGAAGAGTTTGAGGGAATGTGCTGCATGAATCTCTCGGATCATTCAAGATCAATTCATGAAAGTATTCAAAATATAAAAGACAGTATAAAGAAACTAGGCGAAATCACTGGGTCATGGATTGATGATGTGGCGGGATTTTTTGATCTTTCTCCCTTATGGAGAGGGTTTTTAAAAATGGGATTTTATATTTTAATGGTACTCTTAATCCTCATGCTCATCGTCCCATGCATCTTTTTATGTGTGCGACGTGTCATGAGTCAAGTTGCCAAAGAAGTCTTCTTGGTGCAAACAGAAGGGGGAGATGTGGGAACTCAGCACATCGTTCCCGATGTCCAGAGATGCCAGGAGAACCCTTGGGGGGTCTTGGAAATCCTGGAATGTTGCCAAGAGTGTTTGGTGGCTTGATTTTGATCCATCCACAGAAGTGACAGCAGTTTGAGGACATGAGAATCACTTTAGAGTGAAGGGTGTAAAAGGGACACATTTAGAGGGTGAAATATAAACTTTAAGGTTTTTGGTACAGGGGGGTTATGGAGACAAGATGGAGGGATCAGGGCGTGTCTTGTCCTTCTTCTTTCTTCTTCTTGTCTTCCATCTCCTGTGGTGATGTTGGCACTTGGGGATTGGTTTATGGTGAAAGTGCACTTGCTAACATGGGTGAAAAGTATTGGAAAATAAAGGTAAATATTATGTACGTAGATTTTAGTATAAAAAGACATGACCGCCTCGTGGGTGGTCAGAGTGCCCTTGGCTGCCTTGCAGATCAGACCTCTGTTGGGCAGACAGAAAATTTTGTAGATAAGAAACAATAAACAATCTGAAGACCGAAAAGCTGAAGAGTCCAGACTCGTCCTTTGAAACGCGTGCCACCCAAGAACCACCCTACCCATGTCGGGGCAGAGACAGACAGCCGGACCCGACAGGAAAGCTTGTTGCTTAGGGGGTGCGGCATGGCAACACCTGATCTCCAATCAAGTTACAAGAAATCAGTCTCCACTGATAAATGGCAAAGAAGAGCTGACTGACAGACTTTAGGAGGGGCCAGGGCTGGCTGATGGAACCCCCAGGGGTATAAAAGACTGAGCATCCATGTTGAAGACAAACTGGCCACGTGGTATCCACACAGGCAGTTCCTAGCACTGCGAATTTTTCCTTATATAGTCCTTTTGTTGGATTTTTGTCAAGGTTTAATAAACCTCTTTAAATTTTCAAAGTGAGCAGTTGTTTCTCACATGCATAAGCTAATACATAAATGTGAAAGCCAATATTATCTGGTAATTTTTCATACTTTCAAGTATAACTTTGGAGATTTTGTGTCAAATTAACACTGCTGAAGAGTGGACAATATACTAAAATCCTCTTGCCTGGGGGAGAGGTTAGACCAGTTTCCTCTGTCTCTCAACCCCTCCATACTGCCTGCTTCCAAAGATTTACATAACTAAAGTCAAAGCTGATGTTGGTAATATCTCACTCTACAGCAAAATTAGTTAATGAATACCCCTGCATTTATAGACATACAGAGCAATAGCTCTAAATATTGAAATAAGAGTACAAGTGATTAAAAAAAAGACTGGGAAGTTTACCCATAGAAGAATTAAAAGTGGTAATACTGGTAGTAAAAAGAAAGACAAAGACTGTATGATTGGTTTCGTATTTTTATCTGGGCTGGTGCCACATGGTGATTGTGTAAGAAGAAGTGTTAGATTGGCAAGTCAATAGAAAGAAATTTAACAAAAGACAAATTTGAATAGTTGTTTTTACAGGCTCAGTACTGACAAATCCATACAGGTTGAGTTAAGACTCATGCAAAAAACCGAAATATTACAAGCCTGTTATAACAAAGTAAATTAACTGACAAAAATCAGAAAGATAAAAATTAATCCACAATGCTGATATCAATTTAGTAAATAATTGCTTTATAAATTAGGCATACTAGAAACCTTATTTTTGCAGCACAAACCATAGTCTGGCCAATAATAGGAAGATGTATAAAAATGTTCTCACACAGTGTCCTCAGTGTCAGCTGAGTCTTGAACAGAATCACAGAATCACCCAGACCTGGCACCACCTTTACGCATCAAAAGTAAGAAGACACTGTGGTCAACCTGGCAAGTAGATGATATTGGACCTCTGAAAGCATCTAAAGGTTACAAGTACATACAGGTATAGAAGTTATATCTGGGCTATTAAGGGCCACAGAGAGCGGGCATGATCAATGCAGAAACTGTGTCAGGGCCCAGCAACTGGTTTTCCAACCTCCCTATCCTAGACTATACAGAGCGAACATGGATCACACCTCACCAGCATGGTGGTACAGGATTGGGCTAGGAAGGAAAGTGTCAAATGGATTTTCCATACACCCTATTATCCCCAGGCAAATGCGATTGTGGAGCCTGCCAATGGTTTGCTAAAACGCTACCTTAAGCCACGCAAGGCTGGGTGGGATAAAAGACTGCCTTCTGCACTGTACCAAATAAACAACCGATATGGGCTGATGGGCAGCCCAGTTTCATGAGCTTTCCTGAGTTCTAGGTATTTTGAAACAACTCCAAATAACAAAATTGAAACTTTTCAGAATAATTTGACCATGGGCCAACCAGTCATGGTAAAGTTGCCTCAAATTGGAATTGTACCTATGACTCTGACAGACACTCGAGGGCCAATGGCCTTGGTGGCTACTGATTCTAATGGCCACCAAAACAAGATTAATTCCCGATGGGTATTCCCCATATTCTAAACTGTCCCTGTTTCCGTAATAAACCTGGGTTTGTTCTGAACAAAACCAATTTCCCAATGAAGCCTCGCAAACCTTTCCTACACTGCCCCCGTGTGGCAGCAGTGAGCATAGCGACATGCTTGCAACTAGAGGCCAGAAAGGGAACCACTACCATAACTCTTTATAAAAAGCATAACTCTTATTGCTTCAGTTCTGTTGTTTTGATTTCCTCTAATAACCTTGAATGTTAAAGCATACCCTCACTAGACAAAAGCTAGGTGTGTATCCAGACATGGAACAAAAAAACATTCAAGCAGCAGTGAAAAGTGTCCACTACCTGCACAGCTGTGAAAACTACCTAAATTCCTGGATTCTTGTAAGCAAATAAAACCAGCTTTGGACCCAGAGAAGCAATAATGGGCTGCACAGTAACTAATGAATCAGCTGTAACCAGAAATGTTAATTGTCTGCAATTTTATACTTACAAGTCAATGTTTGCAACAATGCCGCATAGCTAATTAGCCATCCCAACAAAAACTAACAATGTTGTTTTTCCTAAAGACATATACAACAAAAGTTACCTGACCCTTGGAAAGGGTAGTTTACATGTAAAGTTAATGCAAGATGTGACACTGATCACAAATTACAATTATTTGTTTGTTCTCAGGCCTCCATATATTTCATGGAAATATTAAAATAGTGAGAACTCCATACCAAACATATTTTCTAAAAGCCTTCTTCCAACTAGTGACTTTATCAGACATTGTTTTGCCTTCTTGTGCTAGCTGCTGCCAGATACTGAGGTCTGGGTGCCTTGGTGGAAAGGCTTGTGAGAAGTGTTGAGGCAGAGCCAAACCTGGTGGTTGTGCTTTGAGGCAGAGACCCCCTGAGCTGCCTCCTGATGGTTCTGGACAGCAGGAGCTTGGTAACGGTTCTGATGCTCAAGAGCCATCAATCATCCACATGGCAGCTGAGAGCTCCCACTCTGCATAAGGCTGGAGATTTGGTGGGCTGAGGTGTGCTGCTGTGGTTGTTGCCTTGTTTTGAGGGTGACTTTGTTTAGGGATCCTACAGTCTGTCAGAAAATGGAAGCATGCCTCAAGGCTTTCTTCAGCTGGCCTTGTGTCTCCTACAGCAGCTAGAATACCCCTGGTCAGTGCAGGTTGCCAACCCTAGAGCCGGTGTCAGCAGCTTTCTGCACCGTATGTAGCTAGGCAGCTCTCCATGCTGGGGAGACTGCAGACTTCTGCCAGCAATACAGCAAAACCTGTTGCAAGGGTCATTTTGCTGCTGCCACAGGCTGTTCAGGTCAGCTACATGTGGCTGGGGGTTGGAGGACAGCTTCTGAAATACCAGCTATGTCATCAGGCCAGGTGTGAAGGGGATCTTGTACTGATTCCCAGCCACAGTTAATCTTTTCCAATCAAACCTTTTTACAGGTATTTTAAAAATATTTACTTTAAAACAAATGTTACCCGACTTCAGTAGTAAATTGAATTTTAAATTATGTCAATTATTCAAATAAAGTATCAAGCATCTGCCATGAGCATTACTAGTCTTTGTTTCACCTGAATACAAAACCCATTTTAGTTTGATATTTATTTGATTGTACATGGCCAGTCTCTTTAAAGCTCTCAGACTGCTGTAATGACACACTTTGACATACGTTCCTCAAGTTGAAATGAAAACCTTTCATATAAGGTGTCAGTATGATATCAAACAACAGAAAGGGGATGACTCTTTTAAGATGCTTATTTAGCAGATTTTCACACAAGAGTTAAAGTAGCATCTAGGTAAGAACCTTAAGAGTGGAGAGGAGAACACTACATTTTTGACAACAGCTTTGGTAGTTTCTGTTGCATACTGGGAGCCCACATTTGGTATCTCTTGGGTATGCAACACTTCAAGTATGTCTGTAGTCCTTTTATTACAAAGAATGGGTGGATTTTCACATACAGGGATGCTTAATCTTATTCTTTTTTTTTTCAGTCAAGTCTCACATTCAGTAGGGAAAAATTAAATTCTGAGAACAGACTGATTATAAAACCTCACATTTAATATGGTAGAGTCTCATGCATTGGCTGGATGGCTCCAGTTTAAAAAATATTATCAGACCTTGGAAAACTGCTCTTTTGTTTTCTTGTTTTCTTTATGTGAGGGTGGTTTTTTTTTTGTTTCTTGGCATTCCTGGACATTCCTCCAGAGAGCAAATAGTTCCTGCTCAGAGAACTTGCATTGGAACTCAAATGTGCCAGACAGTCTTGCCTTTTTCACAGTAGACTGAATAGGAATCACAGGGGGCTTAAATCTGACATGTGACTTAAATCTTGTCTAATTTGCTTATGGAAATTTTTGGTCACTCATCTGTCTTGTCACGACTACCTCTGAAAATACCAAGGTTAGTGTTATAAATAGGTAATGAGATGGTTGACTAACAATTAAGAGATGAATATTATGTGTAATGTTAAGAGAGGTTTTATAGATGTATAGTTATGTTATTTGTATATGTTCTCCCCATAGTCCTCTTTCCCTTCTCCCCTTGTATTGTCACTAGTCAGAGCATTTAGGGGAGGGAGAGCTTGTTAATAGGAGGCACGGCATGGCAACACCTGACCTCCAATCAAATTGTAAGAAAGTGATCTCCACCAATAGACGTCAGAGAAGGAGTTGACTGACAAGACTTTGGGAGGGGCCAAGAGTATAAAAAGCAGAGCATTCATTTTATAGATGAGCATGTGGCTATTGATCACAGAGACTCTCAGTGCTGTAATTTTTCCTCATTCAGTCTTCTATTGTATTTTTGTTAAAGTTTAATAAATCTTTGACATTTTAAAAGTGAGCATCATTTCTCACAGTTAGGACACAGCACTATTGGTTGTGTGAATGGTTCTTCCTTATGTGTTGTTTTAGAAATGGCCAGCTTAGAAAAGAGACTGAAAATTCCTGCGAATGTACTTTGCTAAGCTGCTCTTTAAAAAACCCTGAAATTATTATCAACCAACACTCATCTCCCAAATATCAGCATATTTAGAGGGAAAATTTTCCTCCCTCTCACTGCATTGCTGGCTGGGCATCTCATTTTCCTGTGACCTGTGCACATGTCCTACAGTCTGACATTTTTCTCAGCTCCAAACTAAGTTGCAAAACTCCTCAGCAGCTCCCTGATAGCCCTGTTTTCTGTATGCTCACTAAAAAAGTGCTGGGAAAAATACTTTAAGTATTCACATCCATTTATGATTTCAGAAGATATAAGGGCTACCATATATTCTCTTCACCTTATGCACAGAAAAGCTCTCCCTTCTCCCAGGAGGTGAAGGGCACTTTCTAAGAGTTGCTTGTTTTAATTGAGAGCTTGGTCTAATGCCTGTTCTTCCCTCTATGGTATAACAAGATGCTGGGTGTGCCACTACTTTATCTCTCTTGGCTGTCAAGCACCACTCCTCTGCATTGTGTACAAATGCCACTGACACTAGGAGTCCTCCCCTTGCACTTCTGTTCCTCAGAACTATTGTCAAAAATAGGATCAGACTCCCAGTACTAAAAGTGATTTCGGCATTTATTATAATAAATAAGGAAGGCCTAAAGCATGGGGGCCTGTGGCCTAAGCAGGAGTGTTCCTGTCGAGGATGCTGCAGTGCCGGTGCTGGGTCTTCTTCAGCAGCAATGTCCCCAGTGTTCCAGGTGGAGCGGCACAGATTCAGTGGGTCAGATGCCCCTTTTTATCCTGATTTTGTCATTTTGAATTGGTTTATTTTTGGATCCTTCATTTACATGAAAGTTTAAGGCACTTGATTGGCCCATTACAGTTCTGTCCAGGCTGGCTCATTTTGCTGGGGGGTTGTCACTGTCATATTTTCTGAAAAATCCCTTTGCCAGGATTTCTTCTCCTGGGAAGCTGAGAAGCTTCAGAGAAAATTGAAAACAATAATTTTCTGATTGCTTCTCCTGTGTTTTGCTGCTTTGGAATGTGGTGTGGAGATTGTTTATCCAACATGTGAATTGTTTTTACTTAATGACCAATCACGGTCCAGCTGTGTCGGGACACTGGAAGCAGTCACGCGTTTTTAATTAGTATCTTGTTAAGCCTTCTGTAAGGATCCTTTCTCTATTCTTTAGTATAGTTTTAGTATAGCATTCTTTAATATAATATAAGTACATAAAATAATAAATTAGCTTTCTAAAAACATGGAGTCAGATTCTCAATTCCTCCTTCGTCCTGGGGACCCAGCAAATACCACAGGGGGAGTTGCTGAGAAAGAGTGGAAATTATCCAGAGTAGAAATCCATTCCAATTTAGGTTAAAAGTACATATTTGAATTAAGTCTGTAGCTTGTGAACATAGCTGTTTAGTCTGACTGCCTGTTCTCACAAAAAAAACCCCTATGTTCAAAGAAACTGCTTCAGCCAAAGGACAGAGATAAGGAGAGACAGAGAGGCTGTGGGAGACAGGGCAGGGTGACCCAGGAGTTCTTTTTTGCTTTCTGATTAAAAAACTAGCTGCAAGTGTAACTTCGAAATCAGTGAATGAATATGTATGAACCTGTTGTGCAATTTCATGCATATGAATTAGTAAGGAAGATAAAAAGGGATCTGGAGTTCCCAGAGGTACACGTCCTTTTAAGGGGAGCTATCCCCACATGCATCCAGTGCTGTAATAAACATACCGACTTTACAACTTTCACCAAAGTTGTGGAGTTTGTTTCCTTTTCTGCAATTCATTGTGCTTTACTTAGGTGTATTATGGTACATTGAGTACCATATTTCTTATAACTACCCTTTTAAACCCTTTTACCATAGCCAAACTAACAGTACATGCTTAACAATCTATCAACTATTTTACAACAGCTTCTAACCTTTTAACACTGTGCTATGTGACTTTTTTTGGAGTGTTTGCACCAAATATGCAACCCAGATTACTGAATGTCACTGTGATTATTCACTCAGCCAAACCTGGGCTCCTTGGGGTTGCTAGAGAAGCAGGCAGTAAAATCCACAGCTAGTCAGACAGCAATGTTCCATTACCCTTGGCATTTTTGCCTACTGAGCGGGCTTTGATAGGGCTACTACAGGCATTACTGAGGAGACACTGAGACTGATGAATGTGCTGGGACAGCCCTAATTTTGGAGTGGGAGAACTCACACAGCATGTTATCAGTGAGCATGTTTCAAGGTCACTTGTGCCTTCAGCAAGTGGACTCACTTTGTGGTTCACATGTAGTGCATGCAGCAGCAGAGATTTTGCAAGGCTCCCCAGCTGATTATTCTATAGTTCTTGATCCAAATATGTCTTGGTTTGAAAGACAGGCATCTGCCAAAGAAGGTGGGAACCTCCCTTGGAATGGAAAAAATGTGACACCCCCCCCCCCCTCCAAATTATTATAACTTTGAAATTAAGGGGTTTCCGGGCAAAGATATGGGAAATAGTAATAACAGTTCTTTACTAGTATGTATATGGATAACAAGGCAAACAAACAACAACAGCAGCAACAACAAACAAAACCAGAAACCCAAACACAGCTTTCCCTCAGCTGCCAGGCACTTTCCCCTTTGGTGTAGTTACAGTTACAGCCAGCAGGGGCGCTGGTGGTTTCCTGGCTGGGCAGGGCAAGTGTGCTGATTCCCCCATGGCTGCAGGGGGCGCAAGTTCAGTTGTATCTCCCTTGGTAATGGCAGATGGGCTGGATGGCGAAAACAGGCTGCAGCAGGAACCTCGGAGCAGCGGCTGGGACAGCAAGGACGAGCAGATTCCAGAGTAGCAAATGAAATATATCAGAAACTCTGCAGCTGTAGCAGGAGCTGTGGGGTGTGCTGGCAGCCAGGGGGTGCGAGGCTACAGTGTAGCAAAAAACCTGGAGCAGTGGAAGAGAAGCAGCAGGGCTGGGCAGTGGCAGCCTGGCTCCCAGACACAGCCAGGAGATGCTCCCTCAGAGGGGGAAGGGGTTCCCGGGTTTCCCCTGAGGCACCCGAGTAGAGGGTGAGGGTGGGACCTTTCTAGTGAGGTAGAATGTTAATAAGGTCCCAGTGCAACAGCTGCTCCTATGAGCAGAGCTTCACTCATGGTAGGAGAAGACAGTGGGAGACAGAGCCTTGCAGTGGTGGCGAATTCTCCCCACAGCAACTGCAACCTGTCTCCCCTCCAATGCGGACCGCTAGAGGGCAAGAGGAGCCAAGCCCTCTCACCACCTGGCCAAAAATCTCACGCTATCTTTGCCCTTCCAAGAAGAAAACCCCCCAGGTAAAGAGAGTAGCCAGCTGCACCCTTCCCTTCCCTCCTCCTCCCAGCCACATCTTTTGTTCTCTTAAGTATCAGTAGTTATTGTTTCTTAGCAACAGATGGGACAAAATTCCATGAGAGAAGGAAGCAAAAGGAAAAATCCTAACCCCCAACAAAATACCAGCTTCACATAACAGCTCTGTTAACAGCTTCTGAAAGCCCACTGCCTCTAAGCAGACCCTTTTTTGATGTGAAAATCAATTCTCTAAATCCAGATGATGACCGCTCTACAGCTGTTAGACAGTGCGTCAGACATCGTTTGCAGCAGGTAAGCTGTTGGTTTTGCACTGTTATCAGCAGTATGAAACCTACATGCTTATTAACACACTGAATGAATCTTTAGTACAAAGTCCCTGCTAACCCACTTGTTGCCCATTACTTAAGCCACCTCCTTCAGGAGTATTCGTCCCAAACACAGAATTAATGCAATGATAACCTTCCTCCTTCTGAAAGTGACAGCACTTCTTGTCCTGCCTTGGCTTCCATTTACTTATGGTCTAGTTATGTTAGTGTACATAACAAACAGTGGCTCTTCTGTCTTTCCTGGCTTCTGTTTCCAAACACTGTTCTGGATAGCTATTGAGTATTTCTGTTCAGATCTGTCTCTTCAAAGTGTTTTTCCTTTCCTTTTCATTTTCTTAGCAGCAGAGAAGTGCCTTTAATATGTGAGAAGCTGCTATGATACATGAAAAAGACCGCCTGCTGCTTGGTGAGATATTTAAAGACTGCTGAATCATTATTCTTAATGTGAAAAATGCCAATCACTTGTTTTAAAATTTTAAGTTTAATAGTAATAAAATGGTTATAAAAATAGTCATACAAATTTGAGCAATAAGAATTTGGACAATCAGAGTTAGGACAATAAAGGACAATAAAAAAGCAAAGAATTACAAACGTTTGGATGCTTTATTAAAAAAATGCACATCCGCTAACTAAGGATTAACCCTTAAAAGCAATAGCTTGTTGCATATTCATATATCTCATACATGATGCATAAATTCTTTTCAAACAAAGGGTGTTCTCCGGTTATTGTCAACTTCCCCCCCTTAACCTTGTTGGCTCCTCAAGTCTGGAAGGAGGTGGAAAAAATTTGGTCTTTTCCAATAAGGAGGCAATAATTCTTTAGGTGTTGTGTTGCTGTTATCTCTGTTATAGGTAATAAATTATAAAGCCGAATTAATAATCAAAAAATAGGTTTTTATTTTGAGACTAAGATTTGGTCTCCGATAGCCACAATCAAAGGGACAACGTCGAGCCTGGGATCCACGCTGGGTGAACACTGATCTGAACTCTACCGCTTCGGATCCCCTCTGTTCATGAATGTTGTCTCTGCCGGGTTAGTTTTATACAGTTTTTTTCTCCTGGGGCGAGTTTCTCCTATTCTTCTCATTGCTTCACATATTAATGTAGTTTCCTTTTTTCTGTGCTGGGCTGGACAAAACCGTTTCTGGGGAGCGATGAATGCTGATGTCGAGTTATGGGAACCTGGTATTGGGATGCAGCCCTTGACTACTCTATCTTGATTGTAGATACTTATTGAGTATTCAGTAGATACTTATTGAGTATTCATCGCTTGGGTGTTTTCTGGACTGTCCCAGGAAAGGGCCCATCTCCGCACAGAGCCATGTCTTTTCGTTTGCTAATTAGGTCTTTCTCTCCACTGGCCATCTGTGGTTTCGCAATTTGTAAAGCAATCTTTTCCCCGTCTGCGGCTTGTGGTTTTAAATCTTTAAAGATTTTTTGTACAAGCCCAAGTTATTTCATGTATATTTTGCACAAGCACGAATTATTCCATAACATGTATCACATCTCTATGCAAAGAATTTATTTATTATCTTGTTAGGAAAATGAATCCACAGACATCAGAGGTTCATGTCCAAAAAGGAGACAGAGGAGTCCTTTTACTTTATTTGAATAAAGGGAGAGGCCATGGGGCATTCCCCTGGGGTCTCTCAAATTTTTGGAGGATGCAGCCTCCCTTTTTATCCTAATTTCCTGGCTGCATTTCCCTTCTCTCTCCCCCCATTGGCTGAGGTACTTGAGAGGTACAGACTTCCTGATACGCCTGATACCGAAGATTTCCCTCTAATGTATAACCCTCCCTTTTAATTTTTAATTCTTACAGAATTTAGGGGTTTTTCTTCCCCATTGTTTCTTTCATCTTTCAATGTCTAATTTCATTTATCAGCAAACCTAAAGTTTATTTGTAAAGGGAAATATCTTTTTCCATTCATCAATCAGTGGAATCCTTCCCATTGTTTCTTTTATCTATCAGTGCTAGTTTTATCTACCAGCAGACCCACAGCTTGCTTGTAAAGACAAATCCGCTATTTGTCTCAATCTCATCCCTTTCTTGAGCCAGATAAAAAAAGATCTTACATCGCATAGTTTCTATTTTAACATTATGTTATAACCTAAAACTATATTTATCACACTACTTAAAAAATACAGTACTACTAATTAATACAACATAACACATATAGTATTCCTTTTAATATCTGCAAAGACCAATCATGTAATATGCACTTTTCACATTAACTGAAAACTCTCCTCATCCACACTCTGCAGCATCATGTGTGGCAAAATGCTGGCTGTTGTTTTCTGTAGTTGTTCTTGTGCATGTGCGCGAGAATAAAGGTTTAAACTTGTTATAAAAAACTATGTAGTCATTGGGTTTCGCTATTATGTATTAGTTTTTGCAAATTGTTATTAATCATGACATTTTTCATATAGTACAATTTGTAATCACTTTTCATTGCTTTAATATAGTATAACCTGTTAGCTTTTGTAGCCGATGCCCTGTGCAGCATATATATACATCGGCAATGAAGAGAGAGACGGGAAGTAAGTGAGACGGTCAAAAGAATCCAACTTTATTGTTGTGATAGATGAGTAATGTGATGGTTGACTCTCACAATTAAAAGGCAAATATCATGTATATACATTAGGAGAAGTTTTATAGACTTACAGTTATGTTTTACCCCACCTTGTGTTGTTATCGGGGGTGGGGGGGGGGGGGGTGGCCTGGGTTTGAGACATTTGGGAGGCTTGGCTTGTTACTATGGCAACATATGACCTCCAATGAAGGTTTAAGGAAGTAAACTCTACCACTGGACAGTGACGAAGGAGTCGATGGACAGAACTTGGGGAGGGGCTAAAGGGTTAAAAGGCAAAACCTCCATTGTGTGGACAAGCACATGGTGGGAAAAATCCTTTGCATCCAGTGCTGTAATATTTTCTCTATTCAGTGTTCTGTTGTATTTTTGATAAGGTTTTAATAAACCTTCTAAATTTTTTAAAACTGAGTATCCTTTCTCACAATGGGGCTCTTGTCCGGGATTTACACCTCGCCCTGGTGGTACTAGGAGTTTTCGAAAGAGGTGCCCCCTGCCACATATTTGGCAGAATCTATGGGACTCTCCCAGGACTACCGGCTGTTGCAGGTTGAATGCCCGAAGACACCAGGAGACTGGATAAAGAAAAAAGGGGAAGGGGGCTGAGTACCATCCTCATAACTGTTTTGTGGCCAGACCATATTTCCGTAATTCCGATATATGAACGTGAGCTTCACATCAGTAATATATACGGATCCGTCCTGGTCAGTTGAAGCTTCAGGATAATGGACGGTTGGAAGCAGGGCGGGATGTGTGGGTGAGAAAGGCGGGGGGGGTTGGGGGCCCGTGACGGAGACACCGTGGCCGGCGGGATGCATGAGATTGAAGGATTTGTTGGGACTCGGAGTGGGAGCGGCTTCTGGGTGCAGACAGTGCTATAATTTGCAGAGCCAGACGAGACCGGGCTGGGGAGCAGGGTGACCGCTGAGGGGTTGAGGGGTCGCCCAGGAGTAGATGTAACACTACACATGGTACGGCGGCTCACGCACCCCCGAGCCAAAGGGGGTCGGGGCGGGCTGGCCATGGAGCTGAGTCGCAGCGGGCCAGGGGGCGGACCCGCGGCCACTGAGTCGAATCGGTGTGGGCAGAGCCACCAAAGCTGAGCTGAGCAGAGTGCGATCGTGGGAGGGAAGTCCCTTGGATTGTAGGTGTTTTTCGGAAGAAAGGTAGAGGTTTTTTTACCTTTTTTCTTTTTTCTCCTTTTCTTTCTTCTCTCTCCTCCTTCCTCCTTTCCTGGTTTCTTTCTTCTCCTCCTTTCCCTCTCCTTTCTTAGGGAGGTGGGCCTTGCTGGGAGAGTGTGTAGTTGGCTGATTGGGGGAGGCAGGCTCTGTTGGGAGGGCCTGTGGTTGGAAAGGCGGGCTCTGTGGGGGAAAACCTGTGATCTGCTGGTCAGGATGGGCTAATGGGTGAGTAGCGAATCCCCAAAGGAAGAAGCAGAGACTGAGGAGGTACCAATGGGCATACCCCCAGATAGCCCACTTGGTAGGAAACTAACCGGGTGGAAATATAACCCCAACGTCAGAGATAAGAACACGCTTAAAATGATTCAGTAATGCACGGTAGAATGGACCAGAAGGGAAATCAGGGGCGATCATGTATACTGGCCGAGATATGGATCAGACAAGAGATGGATATGCCGGGCATTAAACATGCATGTAAGAACTAAGAAGCCATTCAGTTAGGAAGAGAGTGACTACGCTGCTTGCCGGGAAGGGGAAACCGCACCCTCGAAGGTGAACGTGTTTAAGGTAACAGAACATAAAGAATGGGACCCGTTAGACCACTTACCTCCCCTACCCCCTGATGGGCCTAGCCAAAATACCAGAAACAGAGTAGCACAACGAGAGGAAAGCAGATCAGAGGATGGGAGCCAAGCCAAGCATCAGGATTGTACCCCCTGAGGGAAGTACCACTGGGAGAGGTGCAGGGAGGTATTGGAATCAATAGAATATATAGGATGTGACAGACCACAATTGACTAATAATGAGCTTTTTTGCTTTTGAGTTGTTGAGAGGGAACTGTGATATTACTTCTCTGAGATTTTTAATACCTCAAAGGGCTCCTCTGGATTGCAGCAGGCTGAGGCCAGCACTTCTTTCTGAGTGGGGCCTCTTAGTGCAAAAGAGCTCTCAACTTTACTGTTCTTGTAGGACCAACACCAAATCACCAGGACCAACACCAAACCACAGCAACAAAGCCTGGGACAGCTCAGATTATAATCAGAGCAAGAAAAAGATTGTTATCCATAAATCAAATCTCATTTATATTTTCTTTAGCAAAATAGTTTTCTTTTAAATATAGGTTGCTTAGATTTTTAATACCTTTTGTGTCAATAATATAGAAATAAGTTAAAACATTTCTAGATAATGACCTTTGATAAGTTAAGTATTCATAAGATTAAGTAAAATTTCACTATGTTTAAGTACTCTTAAGTTATATTTTACCATTTTGATATTCTGTTAATATTATTATTCTTTGTTATTAGAGCTCATTTATTCTAAGTTTGTGTTGTTTAATATAAAGCATTTTAAGTTTTGTTAAAAGCTATTTATTTAAACTCTAAGATATGTAGTTAAGTTTTTAGAGAGATAAGACAGCTTTGATCAAAACAGCTGAGATGAAACATTGATACACCTGTTTGTGAATGGAAGAAAATGCAGTTCATTATGTCATCAATTTCATCAAAAGTTCTATTCTTCATTACAGTCTCTGCTGTTTTTGTTTTCCAGAGGTAACATCAAAAGATAGTGATTGTCATAGGTATCAAATTGTTTAAAGCTTTTGCTTTGTCTTTTTGATACATGAATATTTATAAGATGTTGTCTTAACTTTCTTAAACACTTACTGTTGATATATTGCATAATGTGAATTTATTGATTTTTTAGAATAAGAATGATTTATAGAGTATTTTTATTTCAGCTAGATTTCATCTGTTTTACCATCTTATGTGATCACTTATAAGACACGTATTGTTTTCAGGATCCTTCTTTTTATTCTCTGCTAACATCTTATAATTGCTATTATGAGAAGACTTATTTTTTAAAAATATTTCAGGTAAGCCCCTCCAGGTAGAGCTTGGGCTGTGGCCAGGTCCTGGTTCTATCTAAATGGGATGCTTGATGCCAACAAACCCAGATATTTTCTGCATCAAAATAATATTCAAGTTGCTTTGGCTTGGTAATTTGATCCTCTATATATGACAGCTGAATCTACTTTTAAAGTGAGCTTGGACAATCATTATTCGGACATGATTATCCAACCTTCCACTGGTTTGAAGTTTATCAGCTGTTGCAGATTCTGGGATGATAGTTCGGTGTTATAGTGTTTAATAATTATCTAATTCCACATGTGTTATTGATTGTGTATAACATTTGAATAATTCCCAATTGCTACAGCTGATTTCCAGGATTTCTAGCAGAACGTAATGCAAGAGCTGATGAACTGACAGTGGCTGTTGCTAGTACTCTGCCCAACATCTTTGAACAAGTAAAACTAAGTCATGCCTTTTTTTCATCAAAATGTATAAGCACTTATGCGAACATTCCATCTTTCTGGAGATCAGGTAAAGGCAATTATAAGTGCTTGCCCTAGTTGTCAGCTTGTGCAACCTCCTGTTTTGACAGGAGTGGTCAATCCTCAAGGATTGCAAAGCCTGGAATTATGGCAAACAGCACCAAATACTCATCGTTTGGGAAATGTAAAAACATCCATGTGTCAGTGGACAGTTTTTCAGGTGCAGTCTATACCTCCCTACATACGGGGGAAACAGCCAGTCATGTATGTCAGCATTTTCTGCAAGCATTTGCTTCATTAGGGGTGCCTCAAGAGATAAAAACAGATAATAGCCCTGCATACACAGCCAAGAAATTGACTGAATTTTTAATGGATTGAAGTGTTCAACATACTTTTGGTATTCCATACTCTCCCACAGGTCAAGCAATTGTTGGAAGAACACATCGCTCTTTAAAACATATTTTAGATCAACAAAAGGGAGGGTTGACACAGGTAACACCACAAATGAGATTGAGTAAAGATTTGTAAGTTTATAATTTTCAAACAGTCCTTTTACAGAACCCGATCCGTCAATTCTCAGACATTTTTCCAACAGCACAAGGGCAAATTGAAGGTCCATTTCCTCTAATAACTTGGGGAAAAGAATTTGTTTGTATTTCAACAGGTACAGAATTCAAGTGGACTCCAGGAGGAGATGTGAAATCCTATCTAGTGCAAGAAAACGCTGATCACTCCACAACCAAAGAAGTGGGGACACAGACATTAATTACTCAGGGATTCCAACTTGCACCTGATGTCGTTTGCTTCACCCACAGAAGACTGTGAACTTTGGGTTCCTTTTTAAATGTGGGAATCAGTAGTGTTATAGAATTTTTGTTAGATAATAGCTTAAGGGAAATATGGGGCTCAATCAAGTATGCTTTTGCCTTTTTACTTTACTTGCTTTTAGTAGTACAGATTTGCCAATTAGCCAACCTAGAATAAATGTTTGGGTGACTTTAGCTAATGTATCAGGTCTGTCTAACACAACCCTGGAAAAAACATTTTTCACCTGTTTGGTTGGTGTGCCAGTGGATGCTTGGCCAATCCCAAAAGAAGTTGATGAAGCCATGCAAGGTACATTTGCAGGGTCATCCACATGGGATCTTTGGTCCCCAGTAGATGTGTGGGATTGGTGGGTTACTCACCATCCCAAGGCATCTTTTGAACCTCAAGAATTGGAGATCCTTAGTTCTGTAAAAATGCCCTTTTGTGCCAAATTTAATTATCCAGGGAAAAATCAAGCTTAAGTCATAGATGTTTCTCCTTATTATGCTACATATAAAAATCAGACCTTTTTGTGTAATCATACTTCTTTAGTTCAATCTGCATTTAATAATATCTCTTTTCAATTACCACAGGGAATGTTTTTCATTTGTGGAGATAGAGTTTGGCCTGCCATCCTGATAGTGGAGCCCTGGAAAATGCTAAAGATAGACTTTGAAAATGTTAGGCTTTGTGTTTTCTCAGATCACTGCACCTGCGTAAGCAGTATGATAAATGATATAATTGTTAGATGTGGTGATTGTTTAGTAACTAAATATATTTTTTGTATAATCATAAGAAGAATCATGAGAAACTATGTTAGAAATTTAAGGGGGGAACCATGAGAAGCTATGTTTAGCTGAAATCTGTGTATACAATAGAACAATATAAGTTTAATAATTAACATGAAAGTTATATAACGATAGAGTATAAAACACGTTCACCTCGAATGTATAGTCGGAATCAGATTTGGGTGGAAACTACCCCGATTCCCAGAGCTCTTAATAAAAAGCACCACATATAATTGCTTATGTGATTATGTGTTTTTGAACGCTAACATTTTGGCGACCCAGATGGGACCCTGTGGGTGCTGCTGAAGTGAGTTTTGTGACTCAACCACGCTCCAGCCGGCACCAAGGGATTTCTCGGGGAGCTCGATCGGCCGCGACCGCTTCTGCCGCTCGCAACGTCCCCGGGAGAAAGGTAAGGTGCTTTTTACTTTGGTTTGGGTGCCTGCCAATAAGACGCAGCGAAAGCTACGCTTGGTTGGGCTAAAGGAATTCCTGGTGGTACAAGCCTAGGCACCGTTCCATAAGACAATCGTGAAAGCGTTGCGGGTTCAGCAATTTGTGGTATATTTGGAATGGAGAAACTTAAAGGGATTTTGGGCGGCAACACCTCTATCCCGCAAACTTCTCCCTTGGGGTGCTTATTAGCACATTGGAAACGGTAATTTTGGGGAAGAATTACGTAAAGCTAAGTTGATTGATTATTGTAATTCACGGTGGCCAGGATATGCCTTGGAGAATGGCGAAAAATGGCCAAAATACGGTACTCTGCAATATATTTCGCAGTTAATGTCGTTTTGTAAACAAGAAGGAAAATGGGATGAGGTTCCGTATGTTGATTTGTTTTTCTATTTATGGGGAAAGCCAGAAAGCTTGCCCCAGTTGTGGATAGAAAAGACATAAACAGACAAAAATGGACTGTAATTTCCCCCTTGCGACAAGGTTTAGGAGTGGAAGGGCCAGTATTTGTAAGAATGCCTTTCTCTCCTGCAGATTTAGTTATTTGGAAACAATCAGCCGGAACTTATAGAGAAAATCCTGATAAAATGGCATGAGTATTAAAAATGGTTATAAAAACTCAAAATCTTGAGTTTTGATGACATACAAGTAATATTAGATACTTTGATGGATTCTACTGAGAAAGAGATGGTACTTAAGGCAGCCAAAGAAAGGGCAAGACAGGACATCAGAAACGGACTCGTAACAGGGAATTTAGATGAGAATTTCCCAATTGAGGATCCAAATTGGGACCCTAATTTATTTTGCGATATGGGGAGACTACAGAAATATCAAGAGTGGATCCAAATAGGAGTTCAGAATGCTGTGCCCAAAACTATAAATTGGTCTAAACTATATGAAGTTCGGCAGGAAAAGACAATGTCCAGACTTGAACAACCAGTTTCACCAGGGCAATCAGTGCCAGCAGGTTACCAAGGGGATGGTTTTGGGGGAGTATACCAGCTGACTAGACACAGAGCCAGTAGAACAAGTTAAGGAACCTGTTATAAATAAACAATTAGGACATAAAGAGGTACAATTTCTAATAGATACAGGAGCTACTTACTCGGTATTGAATGATTTGCAAGGACAAATTGGGGACAAGGAAACAACAATAGTCGGTGCTACAGGGAAAGAGGAAAAACAGCCATTCTTGCAACCCCTAGATTTGTGTTTTGGGAACAAAGTTATAACACATGAATTTCTATATGCACCTGAGTGTCCAATTCCGCTTTTAGGGAGAGATTTGCTAGCGAAACTTGATGCGGTAATAACCTTTGAAAATGGAGAGCTTATAATGAAAATACCTGAATCAAAGACGGGACAGATATTAATGATCAAAGAAAAACCTGTTCCCTCTATCCCTAGGGAGGTAGAAGATGCAGTGATTCCCTCTGTATGGGAGACAGATATACCAGGGAAATCTAAATTGGCACAACCAGTGCATGTAGAGTTAAAAGAAGGGGCGAGGGCTGTACAAGTCAAAGAGTATCCCATAAAACCAGAAGCATGGCAAGGAATAGTAAAGATTATTGAGAAGTTCTTGAAATACCGAATTTTAGAAGAATGTGAATCAGAATTTAATACACCAATATTTCCAGTAAAGAACCCAAATGGTGAATATAGATTAGTGCAAGATTTGAGAGCAATAAATAAAATAACAAAGGACATTTATCCAGTGGTAACAAATCCCTACACATTGCTGACATCCGTAAAGGAGATATATAAATGGTTTTCTGTAATTGATTTAAAAGATGCCTTTTTCTGCATCCCCCTTGACAAAGAAAGTAGGAAACTGTTTGCCTTTGAGTGGGAAAACCCAGGGAACGGGAGAAAGACCCAGCTCACCTAGACACGATATAAGAACTCGCCGACCCTATTCGGAAACCAACTGGCAAAGGAGCTGGAGAT
This sequence comes from Agelaius tricolor, assembly GCF_023055355.1. Taxonomy (NCBI): domain Eukaryota; kingdom Metazoa; phylum Chordata; class Aves; order Passeriformes; family Icteridae; genus Agelaius; species Agelaius tricolor. The sequence goes on from NW_027269281.1 coordinate 8,765,771, forward strand.
TTGGACCGAGAATGGGCAAGTACCAAGAGACCAGCACCTGTTGTTGCAGTATGTTGATGATATACTAATATCTACAGAAGAAAAGCAACCTGTATAAAGGTAACCACTGAGATTTTAAATTCACTGGGAATGGGAGGTTATAAAGTATCCAGAGGAAAGGCACAAATTGCCCAACAGACTGTGATCTACCTGGGATGTGAAATTTCACAAGGGCAACGAAAACTAGGTACTAACCATATCCAAGGTATTTGTGCTATTCCAGAGCCCCAGAATCTACATGAGCTGCGAGTCTTCCTCGGGATGGCAGGATGGTGTCGCCTGTGGATCATGGACTATGGACTGATTGCGAAGCCCCTGTATGAAGCTCAGAAGACGCAGCCATTCACCTGGGGCAAGCCACAGAAAGAAGCCTTCCTAAAATTAAAGGAAGCACTGACAACTGCTCCAGCATTAGGGTTACCTGATCTGTCTAAAGATTTTCAGCTGTGTGTACATGAGAGGCTGCGCCTAGCACTAGGAGTCCTGACCCAACGTCTGGGGAGCTGGAAAAGGCCGGTGGGCTACTTTTCCAAAAAACTTGATAACATAAGTGCCAGGCGGCCTTCATGTCTGCGGGCAGTCGCAGCCACTGTGCTTCTGATACAAGAAGCCGGGAAGCTTACTATGGGAAGGCACATATATGTCTGTGTACCACACATGGTAACCACTGTCTTAGAGCAGAAGGGGGGCCATTGGCTATCCCCAAGCAGGATGATGAAATTCCAGGGAGTCCTGACTGAACAGGATGATGTCACATTAAAAACAACTAAGCTTTTGAATCCAGCTTTGTTCCTAGGTACCACAACTGAAGAAGGCCCATTAGAGCATGACTGTGTAGAGGTAATAGAGTACACCTATTCAGCAAGAGAAGACCTGAAAGATGTCCCACTAGAGCAACTGGAGTGAGAGCTGTTTACAGATGGGAGCAGCTTCGTGGAAAACAGAACCAGATATGCTGGATATGCGGTAACAACAGTCAATACAGTAGTGGAGGCAAAGGCATTACCATCAAATACATCTGCCCAGAAGGCAGAACTGGTTGCTTTAACTAGGGCACTAGAATTAAGTGAAGGGAAAAAGGTAAATATCTGGACTGATTCAAATATGCTTTTGGAGTGGTGCATGTACATGGAGCACTGTGGAAAGAAAGAGGATTACTATCTTCTCGGGGTACGCACATTAAACATCAAGATGCAGTCCTGCAATTGATAAAGGTGGTACAAAAACCTGAACAAGTGGCAATTATACACTGTAAAGCACACCAATCAGGAAACTCTAAAATCTGTGAGGGAAATCAAAAGGCAGACTGGGCAGCCCAACAGGTTGCTCGAGAGGTGCAAACAACAATGGCATTGATACCTTTAAAGCTTAATGTATCCCAATTCAATTTGCCTCCAGAACCAAAATATTCAGTAGAAGATGAGAGACTAGCACGTTTGCTAAATGCACAAAAGAATTCAGAGGGAAGGTATGTGACTGCACAAGGACAAATAGTGGTACCCCCCTTGATAATGAGAGAAGTTCTACAAATTAAACATAACGAATGTCACTGGGGAGCAGAGGCATTGGTAAAATTGCTAAAGCAAAGTTTACTTTCAGTAGGGATGTTAACAATGGCAAAATCAGTAATGTCAAAATGTGATGTCTGCTTGAAAACAACCCAGTGGCTAGGCGACAATCACAGCTAGGAAGAATTCAGATAGGAATAGAGCCAGGAGACTATCGGCAGGTAGATTTTGTAGAACTGCCAAGAACTCGAGGATACAAATACCTGTTAGTGGGGGTTGACACATTTTCTGGGTGGCCAGAAGCCCTTCCCTGTCGCACGAACCAAGCAAAGGAAACAGTTAAGTGGTTACTACAGGAGATTATTCCCAGGTTCGGGGTACCCCTAGGGGTATCATCAGATAGGGGGCCCCATTTCATAGCTACAGTGGTAAGAGAGGTAAGTAGATTTCTGGGGATAACTGGGGACCTCCACACACTGTGGCGACCCCAGTCAAGTGGACAGGTAGAAAAGATTAATCAGACACTAAAAAGGAAAATCGGTAAAATATGCCAAGAAGCCAAATTGCAGTGGCCCCAGGCTTTGCGAATAGCACTGTTGAGGATTCGGATAAAGCCTAGGAGTGGGATGTCAGTAAGTCCTTATGAGATAATTTATGGGAAACCATATGAATTTCCTGAGCCTAAGCCTAATGTACACGTCACAGGAAAGCAGGAAGTGTATAATTATGTTCTGTCAATCGGGAAAACTTTAGCTCGGCTCCGGAGCATCCTCGTGTGGAATAGACCACTACCTCTCGAGAACCCAGTTCAAACCATACATCCAGGAGACGAGGTGTACATCAAGAACTGGAACGAAGAACCCCTGAAAGAAAAGTGGAGTGGACCCCATCAGGTACTGCTGTCCACCTTTACAGCAGTCAAAGTAGCCAGCGTGGACCCCTGGATTCATTACACCCGAGTGAAGAAAATCCATCCTGGATCACCGACTGTATAAACTGTGGAACCAACAAGGCTGCAGATAAGATGTGTTTAATTGCTTTAAGAATGCTATCAGTAGTTGTGCTAACGTTATGGTCATTAATGTCTTTGGGATGTGGAATGCAAAATGAGCAACTAACTACTCTTCATTCTAGAATGAAGAGAGAGGTACAAGCAGAAACACAGGTGATAAAGGTTTCTAATGCAGTTCGTGCTGAGAATGTAATGACGGGCTTAGTCAAAGATTTTGCCAAAATGCAAAACACCAGTAGAATAACTGCCTGTCTTCCAATACCAAAGGCAGCAGGAGACCCAGTAAATTGGGGAATCATAACATCAAAACTACCTGAAATACAAAAGAACAAAACAATTGCATGTAAACAGGTACCCAAATCGAGGCAAGTAATCAAGGAACCTTGGGAGAAAATAGGAACATGGATGATACCCATGGGCCAGAAAGACTGTATTCTAAGTGATGGCATACTAGGAACCCCTATGGGAGAATCAGGAGGCATCACACAATGGCAATGCTATTTACCACACTATAAAAAGATAATAGAAAATGTTACAGAAACCACTCTGGTATGGAAGTGTGAGGCCAAGGATCGGAAAAATCACATAGAGCCTTGGGACAGTGCGTGTTCTGTGAGTATTCTTCAAAGATTCCAATATATGGCAAACACCCCTTGGTGTATTAAGTGGGAAGGCCCCGAGAATGAAACAGATCCAGCAGTAACGTACACTGCCACCAGTAGCAGAACGAGGGCAGACAAAGTAAGTTGGTGGGCATGTAATAAAACTTATGAGTGCACTTCTGATGATGTAGAGATAAAACAGATGCCACCCCTGGAAATAGCCCTACAAATTGGTTGTGCTTGCAGAGGGATCAAACATAAACAAGGCAGAGTGAATTATAAAGCAGTCATAGGATGTACCAGAATTACAGTCTGAAGTCCAGGACAATTTGTATGGGCAGCAAGCGATGGTACCTGGACAACACATCTGCCTGTAGATGGGAATGTAAAGGAGATTACTTTAGGCCTCCCAACCTTATGTCCAATTTGGAAAAAGTCCCCATTTAACAGAAAACATGAACTTCTGCAGATAAGAGCAAAACGAGAAGTTCTAGACAATGAGAATCCAGATGACACTTGGCAAGAACCCTCTAGTGGAGTGAAATTTGGGTGGGCCCTAGATTCATTACTTGGTCCTATAGCAAACTATCAGAATAGGGAGATGCTGTACAAACTTACAGGTCAGGTAGATAGACTGGCAAGAGTCACCCAGGAAGGATTTAAACATACAATTACAAGCCACCACAAAGATGATTTTACAAAATTGATTAGCCTTAGATTTGCTACTCCTGAAAGAGCATGGAGTATGTGGATTTTTAAAGGGACAAGTTGATCATTGCTGCATTCATATCCCAAATGTAACTGCAGATGTAGAATATGACATCAATCAGTTGAAACAAATAGAGCGTGAAGCACAAGAAGAGAAAAAGGACTTGACTACAAGCTGGTTAGGAAAAATCTTTAAAGGGTCAGGGTGGAATGTGAGTTCATGGATTAAATCTATCATTGAGAGTGTGATAATCTTACTAATTGTATTCTTAGCAATTTGGTTAGTTTACAGCATTTTAAAGGGAGAGATACAGAAGAAAATGTCCTGGAACCAGAAAATAATAAAGGCACTGACACGAGATCCACGCCCACCATCTTCTGGTTCTCCAGTTCCTGATAGCATCCACATCAACCCTGGATTCGAAGAACGTCAAGTATAAATTGAGGAATAAAGGACTGTATCAAGTGAAAACATTTACACCTATAGTGAAGTGAAAATGCTTTCAGAGGGGGGAGAATGATAGTGGAGCCCTGGAAAATGCTAAAGATAGACTTTGAAAATGTTAGGCTTTGTGTTTTCTCAGATCACTGCACCTGCGTAAGCAGTATGATAAATGATATAATTGTTAGATGTGGTGATTGTTTAGTAACTAAATATATTTTTTGTATAATCATAAGAAGAATCATGAGAAACTATGTTAGAAATTTAAGGGGGGAACCATGAGAAGCTATGTTTAGCTGAAATCTGTGTATACAATAGAACAATATAAGTTTAATAATTAACATGAAAGTTATATAACGATAGAGTATAAAACACATTCACCTCGAATGTATGGTCGGAATCAGATTTGGGTGGAAACTACCCCGATTCCCAGAGCTCTTAATAAAAAGCACCACATATAATCGCTTGTGTAACAATCCCACCACACATCAAAGGTGGACCATGTAGCATTGGGAAACTTACTCTGCTAACACCCAGTGTAAAAACAAAATATAAAAGAAAAAGGTCTATCAGTCAGTATAAGCCAGGCTGCAAAGATGACTTTGAACCTTGGGGGTTTGGAAAAAGGTTCTTGGCATCCCTTCTTTTGCCATAACTCAGCTCAGCAGTGGCACTGAAACAATTAGATCGATTAGGGTGTTGGCTGAGTAAGGAGTTCAATTCTACTTCTCTTGCATTGAGTGATATGCTAACGGATGTCAACAGCGTTAGACATGCAACCTTGCAAAACAGGGCTGCAATTGATTTTCTCTTATCAGCACATGGACATGGATGCGAGGATTTTGAAGGAATGTGTTGTATGAATCTATCTGATCACTCAGAATCTATTTACAAAAGTATACAACTCAAGGAAGATGTGTCAAAGATTAGAGTTGATGATGGGACTTGGTTAGATAGTCTGTTTAATAGATGGAATTTAACATCATGGGTGAAAGAGCTTCTAAAAATGGGTTTATATATTTTAGTCATCATAGTAGTTGTGCTAATCATGCTGCCTTGTTTTCTCCAATGCATTCGACAGATGATTAATAAAGTAATTAAGGGAATCTACATGGTTCAAAGAGGAGCGGGAAATGTTGGAATGCAAGCCTCTCTGAGTTCCTCAGAGGAGAGGAATGCAGGGGTTGAAATAAAGCCTTTAGAGAAACTAAGATATATTAAGCCACATAGATATGAAGTAGAAGTGTAAGTTTAAGTAAATAGAAGTGTAAGTTATAGTTTTAAGTAAGCTTAAGTTTTAGGTTTTAAGTGAGTAGAAATACATTCTTAGTTCCTTAAAAACTGTATTAACTAGCAAAGGCCCTAAGGCCTAGTTAAAAGTTCAGCAACTTAGCCCTAGACATAACAAAAACATAGCAGAACCTTGCCACTAGAACAGATAGAATTATTCACGTAAAATACTTAAAACTACATGCATAAATAGATAGAACTCTTCATGTAAATAGATAAACTTATCCACATAAATTTTAAGTAAGAAAGCATAATACATTTACGTAAATAGATAATATTATATGCATAGTTTTTTAGGTAAGAACTGACACTACTTCCATATTACCATCGCACATTAGAATCAAGTTCAGATTGGTTTAGAAAGAATGTTTTCGAATCATGTTTTTAGCTGATTGGATGTTTTATAGATAAAAAGTCCCGTAGTGGGGTACAAGGATCATCATTATCGGCAACATCTTCTTCAGCATCAGCTTCACCATCATCATCATCATCATCATCGCCCACCACAGCATCAACACATCAGCAACCACAAGAAGAGGACAACAGAAGAAGAAGAAAGAAGAAAAGCTGTGGCCCCTGCTGCTGCTGCCTGGAACAGCAGACTCTCTTACTGCTGCCACTGCCCAGGACATCGGACTCTATGCCCGAGAACAACTGTTGCTGCTGCCGTTGTTCCTGCACGGAACCTGGGACTCTATACCAGAAAGCAGTCTTGCAGCTGCTGCTCCAGCTTGGGACTTTATGCCAGAAAGCTTTAACACAGACTCTAACACCTTGAACTCTTTGCCTTAGAGATTAATGCCTTCATGCAATAAACAACCTTATAGCAACCCAGAACTGCTAGTGTCTCTTTGAAGACCCTAGATCCAGGAACAACCTCAACAACTGTACCTCTCAGTTCCTCTGAGGTAAGAATGTTTAAAAAGGAATTAAAAGGACTATTAGAGGACCTGATTGGATTAGCAGAGCAGTTAGACCAGTTTCTGGGCCCCAATATTTATACATGGGAAGAAATGCAATCAATAATGACCATGTTGTTCACACCAGAGGAAAGACAGATGATCCAGGCGGCTGGGATATGGATATGGGAAAGGGAGCATGTGCAAGGACCTCCTGGGGAGCTGAAAATGCCCATAGTGCGCCCCAATTGAGACCACAACAGCACTGGGAGGAGGCAAGACATGGAGGAATATAGAACATTGATTATAAGGGGTATCAAAGAGGCAGCTCCACATAATCAAAATGCCCGTAAGGCTTTTGATGAGCAGCAAAAGAGGGAAGAAACCCCAACAGAGTGGTTAGAAAGATTGAGGAAAAATATGAGGCAGTATTCAGGGGTTGACCCTGACACAGTGGCCAGACAGATCTTTTTAAAGATAAATTTTGTCACTCACACCTGGCCAGATATACAGAGAAAGTTAGAAAAATTAGATGATTGGCAAGAAAGGAGGTTAGAGGATCTTCTAAGGGAGGCACAGAAGGTGTATGTAAAGACGAATGAAGAGAAGGCCAAGGCGAAAGCCAAGGTAATGGTAACTGCCATTAGGGAAGGAAACCAGCATGTAAAGAACTACCCAGGTAAGGGAGGGGGACTCCGAATGTGGGAAGGTAGACAGAGGGGGGATGCAGCCCCATGGGACTGGACACAAAAAGGAGAGTTTGAGAGATGGGGGAACCAAGGACCAGTTTGTTTTTACTGTAAAGAGAATGGCCATATCAGAAAGAATTGCCCCCAGAGGGAAAAGGACCTGAGGGTCCATGAGACTGAGCAAAAAGGAGAAGTGGAAGACTAGGAGTGTCAAGGGCTCTACCTCCTGGGGACAGAATACCATCAGGAGCCCTTGATAACTTTAAAAATAGGCCCCCAGGAGGAAGAATTTGAATTCCTAGTAGACACGGGGGCTGAAGGAACTTGTGTTTGTAGAATCCCAACAGGGTGCAGAAAGGCTCAAGATACCATGCAAGTAGTAGGTGCAAAAGGGGAAGGGTTCAAAGTCTCAGTTATAAAAGAGGTAAAGTTTGAAGGGGCAAATAAAATAGGAATTGGGAATGTTTTATTAGTTCCAGAAGCAGGGTGCAATTTATTAGGACGGGATTTACAGGTTCAACTAGACATTGGAGTACTCCCAGAGGAAGAGAAAATGGTGGTTAAGCTTCTCCAATTAAGGGAAGATGATGTGGAGGAAATTAATGAGATGGTGTGGGCAAAACTGAGAAATTGAGGTAAATTGAACATGAAACTCATAGTAACAAAAATAGTTAATGGGAACCATCCAGTCCAGGTATGACAATATCCACTCTCCTTGGAGGGGAGATGAGGACTGCAGCCAGTGATTCAGGACCTACTTGAGGACGGGACCTTAGAACCATGTATGTCCACCCATAATACACCCATATTACCAGTAGTCAGATGGGACTTACAGGCTTGTCCAAGATTTAAGTGAAATGAACAAAAGAACAGTGAATCGATATCCAGCAGTGCCTAACCCCTGTCATGAACGGCGGGAGAAATGCGACACACCATATGCGTGAATAGCAAATCCCGAAGTTTATTGAAAACCCACACATATTTACATTGGTGTTAATGAAGCTTATACATATTGCAAAAGCTGAGCTCATTATTGGTTAAAGCACACTTAGATCAACCACACCTACTTCTATCTTCTAGTAATTGTTTTGCTTCTATGTTTGCATTCTTCTAGCTTCTCTACCTGCGATATCTACATTTTCTGGCAAGCGATCTTCTCCCCCGTCTTCCCGTTTCAGAGAAGGTCACTGTGACCTTTGTCAGTGATTGGACACTGGTTGCTCAGTTCCCAGCTTGTTTCCCCTATCCTTATCCATCGGTATCACATCGAAATGTCCTTTCTCAGCTAACCAATTATCCAAAAAGCTCTCTACATTTCCCCCGTTTTTCTGTTGAACAAGCATGGTTTGATTAAATGCGGTAGTTATCATCTTTCGCACCATATTCTGTAAGCATATACAAAAACAAGGCAAGACTAATACTAACAACAAAGCTACAATAGCCACTACAATGCTAACCTTAACAATAGAACGTAACCATGATCCTAAGTTTAAAGACTTGAGCCATCCATCAATATCAAGGCCTGATTCTACTTGTAAGTTCCCAGTTAACCTCCGTAACTCAGAGAGCTGTGAGTGTACAGATCGTGCATGATCAGAGAGATTCATGCAACACATGCCCTCAAATTCATCACAGCCATGGCCTTGTGCAAGTAAGAGAAAATCAATTGCAGCTCTATTTTGAAGTGTTGCATGGCGAATAGAATCTACATCAAGCAAAAGACTGGAAATTGCTAAAGAAGTTGCATTTGTTTGTTTAGCAAGCCAACACCCTAACTTATTTAAAATAGCATGAGCACCTGCTGCTGATACCCCTGGAGCTAAGAAAGATGCTGCAACTATGGCCGCTGGGGACCAAAACTTCACATCATCCCTGCAGTCTGCAGCAAATGCATGAGCCATTCGTCTGCCTCTACGATGGCGACGGCTCACGTTCAGTATCATGGACATGTTAGGTGTAAGTAGAGACAGCCGTCCAAGTGTACATGGTCCCCCGTGCAGCATTGATGGGATACCGGCCCAAGCACGGTCTCCACATATCAGGAAATATCCTGCTGGCAATTGAATAGGGTCATTTGATGAGACTGACACTCTCTTTGTTGTATAATTGCACCAGGCCAATGCATTCCGGTAGACAGCCATGCTGGAAGTTACAACATTAGAGTGGTTCTTGACTGACAGCAGGCTTCTATGGTTAAAATGAATGCATGCATCTGCCATCACTGACCCTAACAACTCTAACTCTTGGGGCTCTTGTGGTGCTATAGGAAAGCGGGAAATCCATTGATCCCAATTGTCCACACTCATCCTAGCATTGCTGACCTTGCAAGTTGGCACATGTAAAGGGCACGGCCAGGGATCTGCTGGTAATCCAACCAAACAAGTTGTGAAAGGATTGCCAGGAGAAGACAATGACAGGCAAATAGTCTCTTGTTTGGTTAAGTTTGCCAGGGTGACCCATATGTTAGTCTTGGGCTGCGGTGGGGCCCATGCCTGATGGTCTACACTGTCCCCAAAAGAAGCAAAAATTAATAACGCAACAACATAAAGTTTCCATCAAACACAGCTGCTCGGGTCCATTTAGCAGGTACCCACAGAGATCCTATACATCTTTCTTTACATCATCTGTTTCATGTACATAGTGACGAATCACAGCAGGAACCTTATTTTCCCCAAAAACACACAGGTGGTTCAAAACAAACAAGCACTTTAACAATCTTTCTTGTGGCTCTCTGGTATCCATATATTTACTCAAATATCTTTTTAAGGTACCATTCGCTCTCTGCAACTGCATAAACAGTTCATGTAACCTCCGGTTTTGAACCTTTTTTGTAGAGGCATCCTCTATTCGCTCACACACGCCTGCAACATACACAGAATCTGTTACAATGTTAAGAAGTCCAGAGAAATGCATCATGGCCCATACAACAGCCAATAGCTCCATCGTTTGCAAAGTGTCCACCTCAGTAGCTCGGAGTATGTGATGATGCCATTGTCCCTTTTCTTGCCAGGTCACTGCTGCAGTTTTGGATTTTCTTCCTGCATCTGTGTAAGCAGTTATAGCATCTGATAAGGGCTCTAATGATCTTTTTGGGCATTGAATCCAACCCCACTGTCCTATCACGACCCTTTTTGAGCAAATCAGCTAAAATTTCAATTTTCTGAAGAAGGGTTTTATGTTGTTGAAATGGAGGAGATATCCATTCCAAGGCCCATATCTCCCCCGTTTTTCTGTTATGCTGAGTAAGTGCACTCAGTAAAAATTTTGGTCCACACCAAACTGTCAGCTGTATAGGAAGATCAAGATCACGTCTCCGAACACTGCCTTGTGTAACACAGTCTAATATCTGCTGCAGTGTCTCACCCTGTTCAGGAGTTATACGAACAGGCTGTGCAGGATCAGTTCCCTTTAACAAAGGTCAAAGTTCATCTAACAGTTCATTGTTCGATTTGCATAGGTGGAAAAAGAGTATGCACCATAATGGAAATCTCCCCTGTATAATCAGCGTCTATTATTCCAAATAAAACAAACAATCCCATCATTGTAGCCGAGGAACGTCCTAAAAGCAAAGCTCCCATAGGTAATCCATCAATAATGAGTGGTCCTTTCACCCCAGTTGGAACCTTTTCCGGGTGAGCAGTTATCAGGGTCACTGGCCGCTGCTGCTGCCAGGTCCACTCCGAGGCTCCCGGCGGTGGCGGGCTGGAGGCAGGTTGAGCCGAAGCGGTGACAGCTTCTACTGGTGTCCGGGCACAGGGAGCTGGTGGCCAGGAAGCAGAACTGCACTGGGCAGCCGCGGGGCGGGCGGACCCCCCGGAGCCCGCCGCTCCACGGGGGGTGGGAGGCCCGTCCTGCCGCCCCCTCGGCTCGGGGGTCGGGGCGGCTGCGGAGCGGAGCAGGCGGCAGCCGCGCTGCAGCTGTTAAGTCGCCCAGGACCGGGGCCGGCACGAGCCTCTCCGGCAGGGTGGCTGCGGGCGGCACGGCTGGAGTACGCGTGGGGGGGGGCTGCTGCCCAAAGCAGGAGCTGATAGCTGCAGGGAGCTGCTGTCTGGAGCGGGAACTAGGGTCGGCGGGGAGCCGCCGCTTAACGTAGATGCCGGTGCTGGCAGGGGACCGCTGTATGGGGCAGGAACCGAAGTCGGCGAGGGGGTGCCACTTAAAACAGGCGCTGATGTCGGCGGGGCCGTGTTGCTTAGAGCAGGCGCTGACAGGGGTGGGGAACTGCCGTTTAGAGCAGGAGCTAGTGTCGGCGGGGACCCAAACCAGTCTCTGTAACTCCTGTTTCTTTCATGGGCTGCACTAGTCTGCTGGGCAGCTCTTTCCTCTGCCTGGTATTTCAAGAATCCAGCATGCACGACTCGCCATAAATTTCCCAACTTTCTCGCGGCTTTATCAGCATCTATGACTGCCTGCCACAACTAATCCCCAAATATACGGCACTCTGATAACCTATGCCCTGTGCGAGGAGTCCGAAAAAGTCTTTGAGCATACCCATGAGCTAACAACCCATGAAGCTTCTTCTGCAACTCTATACTCTTAACTTTACGCTTTTATAAAAAGCTAGGAAATAAATTATATGCTGCTTGCCTTTCTTTATCCGTGTTAAACGATAACAGCGGGCTTCTTGCAGCTCTTTCAGTCTCCGGCAGCACGTATCGGCCGGGCTCTCCTCTGAGGTCACCCGGGGCCGGCACCTTCCCTTTTTCAGTGGTGCTTTTGCCGTCCTCAGCTGCGATAGGACCCGAACTCCGCTCACGCCGCCGACCGTGGCTAGTCCCGACGTCCGGGGTCACCATTTGTCGTGAACGGCGGGAGAAATGCGACACACCATATGCGTGAATAGCAAATCCCGAAGTTTATTGAAAACCCACACATATTTATATTGGTGTTAATGAAGCTTATACATATTGCAAAAGCTGAGCTCATTATTGGTTAAAGCACACTTAGATCAACCACACCTACTTCTATCTTCTAGTAATTGTTTTGCTTCTATGTTTGCATTCTTCTAGCTTCTCTACCTGCGATATCTACATTTTCTGGCAAGCGATCTTCTCCCCCGTCTTCCCGTTTCAGAGAAGGTCACTGTGACCTTTGTCAGTGATTGGACACTGGTTGCTCAGTTCCCAGCTTGTTTCCCCTATCCTTATCCATTGGTATCACATCGAAATGTCCTTTCTCAGCTAACCAATTATCCAAAAAGCTCTCTACAAACCCCTATACACTACTGAGTAATATCCCCCCAGCACACCAGTGGTTTAGTGTGATAGACCTAAAAGACACTTTTTGGGCGTGTCCACTGGCAGAGAAAAGTAGGGATATATTTGCCTTTGAATGGGAGTACCCCGATTTCAGGAGGAAGCAACAGATTTGGTGGACTAGATTACCCCAAGGGTTTCCCGAATCCCCAAACCTATTCGGTCAAGCCTTGGGAGAAGTGCTACAACTCTTCCCCATCAAACCTGAGATAAAGCTCATCCAATATGTAGATGTCTTGGTTTGGAAAGACAGGTGTCTGCTAAGGAAGGCAAGAGCCTCCCCTGAAATGGAAAAATGTAAAACCCCCTCCCTCAGAATTGTTATAAATTTGAAATTAAAGGGGGGCTCTCAGGCAATGATAACCCTACACCCTTTCTACAGGATCCCTGCTCCAACAGAACCACACCTGACACTCCAGGAGGACTACAGCCACAATTCCAATTGGACTGCTACCAACACCCTGACCCACAGGGTATCAGGTTGTATTCTGACTCTGTCAGTGTTGTTTTGATTTACTGCATTGTTTATTTTATCTTTTTATTTTCTTCCCTAATAAAGAACTGTTATTTCTGCTCCCATATCTTTACCTGAGAGCCCCCTTTAATTTCAAATTTATAACAATTCTGAGGGAGGGGGTTTTACATTTTTCCATTTCAGGGGAGGCTCTTGCCTTCCTTAGCAGACACCTGTCTTTCCAAACCAAAACAATATAGAAAAAGGTGTAGCTCATGGAGTACTAGCCCAGGACTGGGGAGGATCCAGGAAACCAGTGGCCTATTTATCAAAACTGCTAGACCCTGTCAGCTGGGGGTGGCCAACCTGCATTCAGGTGATGGCAGCAACTGCCGTACTCATAGAGGAAAGCAAAAATTTAACCTTTGGGGCAAAATTGAAAATATCTACCCCACACTCAGAAGTATCCTAAGCCAAAAGGCTGAGAAATGGTTCACTGATTCCCGAGTGCTAAAGTATGATACCATCTTAATAGATAATGATTTAGAGGTAATCATGAGTAACTAACTCAACTCTGCCCAGTTTTTATATGGAGAACTAGGTGAGGAATTAATACATAATTGCCTAGATGTTATAAACTATCAAACTAGAGTAAGAGAGGACCTAATGGATCAACTACTCCAAGGAGGGAAATGATTGTACATTAATGGATCTTCACGGGTAATCCAGGGGCACTGGGTATCGGGGTACTCTGTAGTGGATGAAGGATTAGTAGCCATAGAAAAGGGAAAGTTACCTTCCAACTGGTCAGCTCAAGCATGCTAGTTATGTTCCCTAAAATGAGCTCTGGAAATATTAGCACAGAAAAGGGGAACAATATATACAGACTCAAAATACGCTTTTGGCATAGTGCATACTTTTGGAAAAATTTGGGAAGAGAGTGGGCTCTTAAATTCAAAGGGAAAGGGACTGATTCATGAAAAACTTGTTTTAGAAGTGCTAGAAACCTTACAATTACCAGAGGAAATAGCAGTGGTATATGTTAAAGGGCATCAAAAAGGGGTGACTCAAGACGCGTGAGGGAACAATTTAGCGGATTTAAAAGTGAAAAATGCAGCTGAATCAGGGACAGAAAAACTAATGATGGTGTTAACCCCCATGAGAGAAATGCAAGAAGTTCTGGTGTTTAGTGGGCCAGAAAAGGAAGAACTTAAAATAGGAACCAGGAAAGATATTGAAGGGAGTTGAAGATTAGCAGATGGGAGGCAAATGTTGAATAAACCCTTGCCAAGAAAATGCTAGAAGACATACATGGGATAACACAAATGCTAAGTGATCAATTTCTAAGGGACTAGGGCTGCATAGGAATTTTCGGGATAGCTAAGCAGATGACTGAATGGTATGTGATATGTCAACAAGTGAATAGGAAGGTCATGAGGAAAACACCCAGGGGAGGGCGAGAACTAGCCTTAAGGCCCTTTCAAAATATCCAAGTAGACTACTGAGCTTCCCCAGGTACTAGGTGAAAGTTTTTGCTAGTGACAGTCGATCACTTGACTCATTGGGTAGAGGCAGTACCCACTGTTAAAGCCAATGCCATCGTTGTGAGTAAAACACTCCTAGAATCAATCATTCCCCAATATGGGATGGTAAACAGGTTTGATTCAGACCAGGGAACTCATTCCACATCTAAGATATTGCAGAAAGTTGTTCAAGCCCTGGGAGTAAAATGGGAATTATACACTCCATGGCATCCACAGAGTTCCGGTTGGGTTGAGAGAATAAATCAAATAATGGGTTTTTCTTCCAGCCAGGTCTTATGAGCTCTCAGAGAAACCAATCACACTGGAGATAGCTCAGCTACTGCGAATGGCATAAAATTAGCAGGATGGCTACTGAGGTAGTGCTGGAAACAGAAGGTCTAATAAAAGGCAAAATAACAAAGCTCTTACTGAGAAAAACCAAGACAGGGGCAAGAGGTCCTTGCTCCTGCTAAAACACCCCACTGTCTTAGGTTGGAAATGGGGGAGGTGTATTCTATTCCTACCTGATGGGGCAGTTATCTTCTGATAATTGGGCAGTTTTCTTTATCTCTTCCACAAGCTATCCTCCCTCCCAGAGTGATATCTTCTGTTAATGGGCCATTGAGTGCCACAGCACGACTGATAAAATTACATCATCCCATTGTGAGATGCTCTGCCCAGAGGGAGGAGCCAAGCATTCCTAACTGGATATAATCAGAGATGTGGAAGACTACAGGCAGCCTTTTCCACTGGATTCCCAGAGGAATACCAGGCCCATCTACACCACCACTGGATCTTCAGAGGAAGACTACACCCTTTCTACAGGATCACTGCTTCAACAGAACCACACCTGACACTCCAGGAGGACTGCAGCCACCATTTCAATTGGACTTCTACCAACACCCTGACCAACAGGGTGTCAGGTCGTATTCTGACTCTGACAGTGTTGTTTTGTATTACTGCATTGTTTATTTTATCTTTTTATTTTCTTCCCTAATAAAGAACTGTTATTCCTGCTCCCATATCATTGCCTGAGAGACCCCTTAATTTCAAAATTATAACAATTCAGAGGGAGAGGGTTTACATTTTCCATTTCAGGGGAGGCTCTTGCCTTCCTTAGCAGACACCTGTCTTTTCAAACCGACACCCAAAAAAGCAATTATTGCCTTTGTTCTCTTCCTTTTCTTGTGAATTACCTAGGTGGGACCTCTTGGCCTCTGTCCAATTGGACAGCCCCAGATCTGAGGTGAAGTCCCAAGGGTCCTATGAGGTGTCTTTGTCCCAAATTCGGAGAGAAACTTCTGGGCTTTTTGCCTTTTTAAGCAGACTAAGAATAATTTAGTCACTTCATCAACAGGGAGCACATTCCTACAATCAAACTCGTAAAAGAGCTCTAGTTAAGCTAACGATTGAAACCCAGATGTCATGGATAAAATGTCTCCCTTTAGCTTTGTTAAGAATTAGAACCCAACCCTGGTCAGATCTGGGGGTCTCACCCTATGAAATCATGTTTGGGTTACCCTTCTTGACCTTGCCCCAGAAGGTTGCCACCTATGAGGAAGGGAAAACCAATGCCAAGAAATATGTCTATAGCACAAACCTTAGATGGGCTAAGACATAAAGGGGCAATTCCTCAAACTACCACCCTGGATTTCAGAATCCATAATACTAATCCTGGAGACTGGGTGATGATCAAGTAATGGAGAAATCAACCTCTAACTCAGTGGGAAGGTCCCTTTCAAGTACTGCTCACCACTGAATTGGCTGTGTGAACTGCAGAGCAGAGATGAACTCATACTAATAGAGTCAAAGGCCCAGTAGAAGAACCCAAAGAATGGAGTATAACATCCAGGCCAGGTGAAATGAGATTGACTCTCAAGCAGAAACCGAGTGACAACCAGAAAAACAGCGAGACGCAAAAAAAGTAGAGTCAATTTTCCACCAGCCAGCTCAAGAACTGTTTCCCTGTTTTAATGGGCAAGAATTACAAGCATCTGTTGAGGGGAAGTACACAAGTGACCATAGAAGGTGATGGGGCAGCATCCTTAAGAAAATAATACAAAGGAAGGAGGTCAAGACTGGGTTGGCCCCTTTGTTCGCTACCAAGAAGACTCCATAGCCCTGCTGTGGGTAGCAATCCCCTAGGCATGGAAAAGTAGGGGCAAAAAGGCCATGCCGGACCTCTATAATTCCCCAAATGTCTTTTAATACAAAAGAGACTGGAGGGCAAGACTGAGTTGGCCTCTGTACTCACCACTAAGGGACACCTCATATAGGTAGCAACCCCATAGGCAAGGTAGACAGGGGTAAAAGCCATACCGGACCTCTGTAATGTCCTTTTGTTCATTCCAAATAAGGGTGTCTAAGGAAAACTGGGGATTTCTTTTTCCCCTTGGGTTCCCTCTGTCCTTGCCCACATCAACAGATGCTAGTATGACTCATTGAGTTAAATTGCTTGAGCCAAAAAACTGGTGGAAAAAGAAAAGGGGGGATTGTGATAGATGAATAATGTGATGGTTGACTCTCACAATTAAAAGGCAAATATCATGTATATATGTTAAGAGAAGTTTTATAGACTTATAGTTATGTTTTACCTTCCCCCCCCCCCCCTTTGCATTGTTATCAGGAGCTGGCCTGGGTAGTCGGGACATTTGGGAGGGTCAGCTTGTTACTATGGCAACATCTGACCTCCAATCAAGATGTTAGGAAGTAAACCCCACCACTGGACAATGACGAAGGAGTTGCTGGACAGAACTTTGGGAGAGGCTAAAGGGTTAAAAGGCAAAACCTCCATTGTGTGGACGAGCACATGGTGGGAAAAATCCTTTGCATCTGGTGCCGTAATATTTTCTCTATTCAGTGTTCTGTTGTATTTTTGATAAGGTTTTAAAAAACCTTCTAAATTTTTTAAAAGTGAGTATCCTTTCTCACATTGTGGAATATCTATACTTATATACTATTTTAGGAAGGCTAGTAATGTTTTGCTACAATGATTGGGTTAATCATCACATAAACTTATGCATTTTACAATATCTCTTGCTTGCAGAACTTGATGTAATTTTCTTTTTCTGCTAAGTCAGTCTGATTTAATCTTCTTGCAATCTTCAAAGCTGTTTGTTCTTGCCAAGGCCTCCTGATTGTCAAATCTCTTATGCTAACCAGAACCAAAGTCTATCACCTCTCTTGTGTGTCCCAATATATATATATAGTAGTGTGATATATATATTATAGCTTAGGCCTTCACAAAATATTAAAATAGAGACTGTGTTGTGCCTTTATTTATATAACTAACTGACAATAGTGAGAATAACTCAGATAATGGTGATTTAATGTACTTGTGGAGTATCTTATCTGAATGACAAGATAACATTGAAAAGAACCAGGAAAATAAACACCAAGAGAAAAAAATGCAAGGAGGAATTTACTACTGACCCTCCAGTAATGAAGAACTGTCAAACAACAGAAAAGAACCTCGAGAAGAAATAAAATATATGAATATCATCTACAGGATGGCATGAAGACAAGTCAAAAGTCAAACCAAGGAAAAGAATTCCCAGAATATGTAAACTCAAGAATGTTTGAATGTGTATAATCCTCATGAATATGCATTTAACCAATGTAATGAAAAAGTATATAAGAAAATTGTTTTAAGCTAACTGGTGTGCCCCTGACAGTTTGCCAAGACCCCAAGGCTGTGTACTGTCCGTTTTAACCCTTATTAAACTTTAAAAAATTTTAAAAAGTGAACCTTGTTTCTCACAAACTGATGGTGAGACATGGGGTTAGGAATTAGAAGGGTATTGATTAGAAATAGATATTTAGATGATATTGTTTAATATTTGCTGCATGTTACTGTGCTAACTGCCTGTAAAGGGAAGACAGGGTGTACATGGGACACAGGGTGTACGTGCGAGAGCAATATGAAAAAATGCAAGGATGTGTGATCAGGGAAGGATGATGTTCAATCAAAACAAGACAAAGTTACAAGGCTACCAAGATAACAAGGCTCCTCAGACCCCTGAACCAGATTAGACCATCCTCATGGTTTGGACTGTGACCAAAGGATCAGTAAACATGAGCAAGAAGATGGGATAAGAAGGTCAACTTTGATGAAGACCACTTACTTCATCCCCCTGCGACCCCCAAGATGACCACCAGGGACAAGTACGCAGGCGCAAGGGACTGATAAGTTAATTAGCATACGAAGCAGGACAAGGTGGAGGCAGGAAATGAATATGCATAGATGTATTGCAAATCCTAATGTAGATGCAACATTTTAGAGGATGAAAACGAACACTAAGATGCGCATGCTTTTTCGGAAGTATCTCGCATGCGCCCGGCTGAAAAAATACATACCTACTTTATAACTCACTTTATCTTTGAGTTTTAGAGTCTTTCCATTTATCATTTCTGGTGACTCTGGTGGGACGTTCTCTGCCAGCCATAGGATCGACTGAGTGGCGGACTTCCTAAGGCACGCCCCTGGATTTTCCCTGGAAGGGATTGCACTTCTTGGATCGCTCACTGTGGGGACAGACAACAACCTCCTGAGCAGCGAGGAAACAGTATGTATTTGTTTTTAAAAAGGGGGACCCTGTAGGGACCACTGATATGCCACTTAGAGATGTCTGAGCACACAGAAAGGGTCCTGGTGGGTTTGGGCTTGCAAGCAATATTGTATTTGCGTTTCCCCCAGAAAAAGGAAGGAATGATAAATCTGACTCCATGTTCTCAGAAGGCTAATTTATTATTTTTTGTTACTATATTATATAAAAGAATACAAAACTATATTAAAGAATACAGAAAGAATACTTACAGAATGCTAAAAGATAATAATGAAAACTTGTGACTCTCGCCAGAGTCCTGACACAGCTGGGCACTGATTGGCCAATGAGTCAAAATAATTCACACCAGAAACCAATGAAAAAATCACCTGTAGGTAAACAATCTCCAAACACATTCCACGTGTGAGCAAAACAGAGGAGAAGCAAATGAGATGAAATTGTTTTCCTTTTTCTCTGAGGCTTCTCAGCTTCCCAGGAGAAAAATCCTGGGCGAAGGGATTTTTCCAGGGAATGTGAATGTGACACAAGCAATCATTGGTTAGATGTGCAGCTACCGGGGGAAGGGGTTCACTGACCAGTGGAGCGGTCGCTACCGGTTCTGGGGGTGAAGTGAGTGAATTCCTCTTTTATTGCTGATATATTGATTGCGTGTGAGTTCTAAAAGTTCGGATGTGTGTTTTGTTTGGTTGTGTGCATGCCTGATACCCACCTTTGGTGAAAAGTGAAGCTGTGGAGTTAACTTGTGTGAGGGTGACCATTGTTTCGGGAGCTGTGGTGCATTTATGAGGTAATACTGCCATTTTGTGTCAAAAGTCATAATTGCAGCAAACTGCCATCTAGATATTCTCTTTTACCGTGTGCTGTCTTTAGGGCTTTTTTGGTGTTGCTTGCCAGGAGTACTGTTTCTTTAAGGGTTTTGTGCTTTACTTTGGTGAAGTGTTGTCTGTAAGGTTTGTTTGGCTTTGCTTGCTGTCAGTATTGTTTTAGGGTTTGCCGTGAGGTGTGTTTTAAGGAAAGAGCAAAGGCATATGGGAGGGTTGCAGAGTTGCAGTTGTCCCAACTGCAGCGAGATGTGTGGAAGGAGTCCCTCTCTCCCAGTGGCTTGGACTCCATTCCTTGGAATTCGTAACTCCTGAGAGTAATTGGGTGATAAGTGGAAATGAGCGGGTTTATTTAGAGGGACTATATAGAACCTCTGCAGGGAAAATAGTTGCATTAGACTGGAACAGCCAGCACCAAAGGATTTGAATATCTAGACAAATAGGAGAGGTGGAATAATCTGTTTCTGCAGGTAAGGGCAACATCTTGCATGGGTGTTGGTTAAGTGCAGGTCCTGCAGAGAGCATTGGTACTGTTCTTCTGGTAGAAGACACATTGCATGTCCTCAGTGTTAGCTGCAAGGTCAGGGGGACCCTGAACCAGAAATTTTAGAGTATTTCTGTGGAAGATCGCATTTAGTCCTAGAGATTTGGAGTGCAAGGGAAGAGGATTGGGAAGGATTGACTGTGCGAGAGTGTGAGAAGAGATTTGGGTGGAAGCGAAACAGGACAAGGAGGAGAAAATAATGGGATCAGGAGAGAGTAAAGAAATCCCTAGGGCAAGTCCTCTGGGCTGTATTTTAATCAACTCGAAAGGAAATTGCAAGCCCGGCAGGCATAGAGTCCAAATGCACATCTGTGAAGTACTGCACACAGTGGTGGCCCTTATACAGACTGGAAACTGGAGCTAAATGGCCACAGACTGGGACCTTAGAATATAACACCTTGTTGCAGCTTATGCTTTTTCTCAGGTGTGAGGTTTCATATGCAGACATATTCTTCTCCTTCCAAAATAATCCTGAATGTCAGAGGGATTGTGGAATTAGAGCCTCCTCTGATCCCCTAGTATTAACCCTTGAAAAGTAAAACAAAGCTAATAGAGGGAAACCTAAACGATGCTGCAGTACATGCTCAATCACCCAGCGCTGCAAGCATCATGACAAGGTTTATCAAGCAGAGACACAAAAACAAGAGTCACTGGGCCAATTTGGGCCACCCCCTGAGGAGCAAGGGAGACAAGGGGAAAAGCAGATTCAGCTCCCTTGGAAGGAAGACAAACTGGGCTTTCTGCTCCTCCACTTACTTCCAAATTACAAAAAACGCTTGTATTCCCCATTGCCTGATAGTGATGATGAGGAACCTTCCAGCGAGCGGTCCCATAGCATCCTGGACTAGAAAACAAACAAGGGAAATAATACAAGCCCCTTTACAAGAGGCATTAGGATCTGGGAATCAAAGGATATTAGTGAAAATTCCTTTTTCTACAATTGACTTAGAGGGCTGGGAAAGAATTGTCAAGAACTATAGAAGTGATCCGATAGGAACAGCCAAAAGGTTAAGATATATGATTAAGCAACATAAACCTGCCTGGTCTGACCTACAGTTATTGTTGGAGGCGTTAAAGGAGACAGAAAAACAGTTAGTTCTGAAAACAGCGGGGGACTTAGCAAAGAATGCTTGTAGAACAACACAAGAGGATCTTAAGGATGTTTCCCCTCTCCAGGATCCAAATTGGAATCCAAATGAACCAGGGCAATTGGTAAAAATACAAAACTATCAAGAATGGGTAGCAAAGGGGATGGAACAGGCCATCCCCATAACTATAAATTGGTCAGCTTTGTATGCCATTAAGCAGACCCCCTCCGAAACGCCTTCTGAGTTTTTAGATCGCCTGAGAGACGCGATACACTGCCATACACCATTGGATCCTGGATCCGAGGTAAGGATACAGCAGCTAGTAAGTTTATTTTTAGGGCAGTCTACGGGAGACATCAGAAGAAAACTTCAGAAGCCCCAGGGACCAGAAGGAAGGAATTTAGAGGCCTTGTTAGATGAGGCATGGAGGGGTTTTATCAACCAAGAAGAAGGATATAAGCAAGGGATGAGAAAGTTAGTAGCAGTAGTAAAAGAAGAAGGGAAAGGAAAACGTGGATGGGAACCATCTAGGCAAGGACCTCCCCTACTGGACAAGAATCAGTGCATGATTTGCAGAAAATTTGGACACTGGCAGAATGGATGCCCTGAACAGAGAAGAAATGGGAAAGGGAACCGAGGAAGGGAGGTGGTGGTCGCTCATGAGAAAAATGACTGAGGGGGACCAGGGGGATCTTACCCCAGGAGATCCACTGGTTATAAAAATGGAACTGGGGATGGAGGGAAAAAAGGTGGAACTTATGGCAGACACAGGAGCAACATTTTCAGTTTTAAATAAAGCTTTGGTACCAGTGGGGAACAATTATGCTAGGGTGAGGGGGGCAACTGGCCAATCTGAAATAGCATATTTTTGCAAGCCACTGAAATATAAATATGGAAAACAATGGGGCATCCATAAGTTTCTATATATGCCCAACTCTCTGGAGTCACTCCAAGGGAGAGAATTGCTGGAGAAATTACAGGCAACCATTTCATTTAAAAATGGGGAGGTTACTCTGGAGGTGAATAAGCAAAATGTGTAGAAGTGTTGAGTTTAATATTGACAGCTATTGAGGTTTAAGAGGAAATTAGCGAGGAGATACTGAACCAAGTGTTTCCAGGAGTATGGGCTTCCAGTGTACCAGGAAGGGCAAAAAATGCACCCCCAATACAAATTAAGCTTAAGGAAGGAAAACAACCAGTTAAAATTAAACAGTAACCTTTGATAAAGGAAGATAGAGAAGGGAATAGCCTGATAATTGAAAATTTCTTACAGCTGGAGTTGCTGAAGGAATGCCAATCTGATTTCAACACTCCATCTGTCCAGAAACCTGATGTGCCATACCGAGTTGTACAGAATTTACAAGCTGTTAACAAGATAAATGAGGATCTCTACTCTGTGGTGGCTAACCTGTACACTTTGTTAACGTGTTTAACACCAGAGCTAACTTGGTTTACTGCTTTAGATTTGAAGGATGCCTTCTTTTGCCTCCCTCTCCATGAAGCCAGCCAGAAAATTTTTGCATTCGAATGGGAAAATCCCACAAGCAGACACAAAACTAAGCTCACATGGTTGGTCCTTCCCCAAGGGTTCAAAAACTTGTCCACGCCGTTTGGAGAACCACTTGCAAAGGATTTGGAATCCTGAGAAGCTCCACCAGGAGAAGGGAAACTGTTGCAGCATGTGGATGACATCCTAATAGCTACCCCAACAGAAGAAGGATGCGTGGCTTGGACAGTAAGCCTTTTAAACTTTTTGGGGCTTCAGGGGTATAGAGTGTCAAAGAAAAAGGCTCAGGTGTTAAAGCAGAAGGTGATCTACCTGGGTTATGAGGTCACTGCTGGACAACGGACTTTGGGGAAAGAGCACATAGAATCGATATGCCCAACCCCGAAACCCCAGACCATAAAAGATCTAAGGACCTTTTTAGGAATGGCAGGATGGTGCAGATTATAGATTCATCATTATGGATTACTTGCAAAACCTCTGTATTCACTCATTGCAAACGGGAACAGAGACCTCCAGTGGACAAAAGAAGCGACACAGGCCTTTGATCAACTGAAAAAGGCCCTTATTGTCAGCTCCAGCTCTAGGACTTCCAGATGTGAGTAAACCATTCTTTCTCTTCTCCCATGAGAAACAGGGACTATCCCTGGGGATACTAGCACAGGACCTGGGCCCATATAGAAGGGCAGTTGCTTATCTCTCTAAGCAGCTGAATGCATCAGCTAAAAAATGGCCAGGCTGCCTCAGAGCCATTGCTGCCGTTGTACTGAACATTCAAGAAGCCCACAAGTTCACCCTGGGCCAGAAAATGACTGTGCTAGTGTCCCATACAGTATCTGCAGTACTGGAAACAAAGTGAGGCCATTGGCTTTCCCCACAACGGTTGCTAAAATATCAAGCAATCATGGTTGAGCAAGATGATGTTGAAGAGTGGTTACTAACATTGTCAACCCAGCTTCTTTCCTTAGTGGAAATCAAGGAGAGCCGGTACATCACGACTGCCTGGAAACCATTTGTCCTGGGTTGACTATATGCTGCTTTTATCCCCAATAGTCTTGTTCTGTTTATGCTGAATAATAAGTTTTGCACCTTTAAGACGTGTTCCAGAGAGTGAAGGGGAGAGAGAAGAAGTGCGCAGTTTGTTTTCAGACACTACACTCACTCCTCTGCATTCCTTCTCCTGACTATGTTGTCTGCAGATGGACAGACAGCGGGACAGAGTTCTCCTTTGCTTTTAGTTAGTTTAGCTAGCTGAAGCAAAGAAGTTCCCTGGACTGTGGTTTTTTTTCCCTTTTCTTTGGACCTCTTGAAACCTGCTCTGGACTGAACACCCAGGGGAGCACCGGCAGCTAGCACCTGTGGCCCACTGGGCCGGGCCTGGCCTGCGACATTTCCAGCACCGGACAGACTGATCAGAGACTGAGTGAGCTCAGCTGCAACCTGGGGATGGGGTTTTCTCAGTTTGTCATCTCTTTTGGAGCAGCAAGTGGTTTTATTGTTTAATATTGTTTAGGTTTTATTGTTTAATAAATAGGTTTTTTCCACTTTTCTTCAAGGAGTTAGTTTCTCCCAGACCGGTTGGGGGGAGGGGCCAATTGAATCTGCTTTACTAAAAGAGCCCCTTTGGGGGTTCTCTCCCAAATTTGCTCTGAACCAGGACACCATTGAAGGCACTTACTCCTGCTGCCCAGATCGGAAGGATACTGCCAGTTTTTGGCTTCTTTTCTGCCTCTGTCAAGGTTGGGATTGAAGCTCTCGAGACCATATTTTGTGTTCAGACTCAGGTGTTTATTATTTCTCATCTATATCACAGTCTCACAAGGTGTGACTTCTGCAGTATTTCACTAACAAGGCACAAAATGGCTAACTATCTTTCTCTACAAGGTCTTTTAAGGCTAAACTATCTATTTAAGAAATGACACCTAAATTATTTTTACTTTTACCCCAATAACTAACCACTTGTGTCTCACAATGTGGACTTTTCTGTCCAATTACAAAATACCACCCAAACCCATGAAGAATAAGGTGTAGAAGAACAACCAGCCACTGCCCTAAAACCTCCATCTTGCTTCATATATATTACTGTATTCTAAAATCTTAAACTCTAAGATTTCCACTACTTGCTATTACACACTTCTAATCAAACTACACACCCATAATCCTAGTTCTATCATTCAAATCTAGAAGCCTTCTCCACGGCCTCAGGTCAAATGCAGTGCTCTCCTGGGGTCAGAGTCTGTCAGCACAGAAAGTCTAAAATTCTCAGCATCCAGAGTTCCAACAAGATACCCGTCTGGATGATGCAGAAACCTGGTTCACAGATGGAAGCAGCTACGTCATCAATGGAAAATGACATACTGGGTATGCGGTTACCACATCCAGAGACCTAATTGAAAGAGGACCTTTTCCAGCAGGTAGTTCTGTGCAAAATGCAGAAATAATTGTCCTAACCCCTGCCTTAGTGTTATCAAAAGGGAAGAGAATAAACATTTACACAGATTCAAGATATGCATTTGGGGTGGTGCCTGCTCATGGAGCAATCTGGAAAGAAAGAGGACTGTTAAACTCGCAAGGGAAGAACATTAAACACACACAAGAAAGAATACAACTGCTGGAAGCAGTCCAACTGCCCTCGAAGGTAGCAATCATGCACATTAAGGCACATCAGAAGGTGAGCTCAGAATTGGAAGAGGGAAACAAGCTGGCAGACAGAGACAAAAGAAGCAGCAAAAGGTGAGGTGACAGTAGAAGGAGCCTTGATTCCCGATGGCCAAATCTCCCTAGAAGGTAAGCCAGTGTATAATAAGAAGGACAGAAGGCTAATTGAGGATCAAAAGGGAATGTATAACCAGGAGGGATGGACTGTTACTGCAGAGGGAAAACTGATTATCCCCTCCCATTTACTATGGCCATTAGTAAGAGAGGAACATCAGAAAACACACTGGGGAATTGACGCTTTGTATAGTTTTT
Organism: Agelaius tricolor; assembly: GCF_023055355.1. NCBI lineage: Eukaryota > Metazoa > Chordata > Aves > Passeriformes > Icteridae > Agelaius > Agelaius tricolor. The sequence goes on from NW_027269281.1 coordinate 8,791,684, forward strand.
TGATTGGAAAAATCACTGCCAGGAACTTATATGCCACTACCACTCAAAGTGGCCTGGCAGTGTGAACTTTGCTTCCAGATTAACCCTAAGAATACCCCTAAACCAAAACTTGGCCAAACTGGAAAGGGCCATGGTTCTGGCCAGCAGTGGCAAATTGATTTTTCAGAATTACCAAGAAAAGGGGTGTACTGATATTTGTTAGTACTAACAGATACCTTTTCAGGATGGCCAGAGGCTTTCCCCACCAGGACTGCCAAAGCCCGGGAGGTAACCAAAGTGCTGTTGCAAGAAATAATACCACGCTTTAGAGTTCCAGCCACAATATCCTCAGACAGGGGACCACATTTTATTTCAAAAATAGTACAGCAGGTCAGTCAGCTTCTGGGCATAGATTGGGAATTTCACATGCCATACCATCTCCAGCCAAGCGGCCAAGTTGAGAAAATGAATCATTTGATCAAACAACAAATTGTGAGACTAGGGCAGGAGGTGAATTTGCCTTGGCCCCAGTCCCTCCTGCTAGCATTGCTACGACTCCGGACTAAGCCCGGAACTAAAGAAAAGCTGAGCCCCTTTGAAATGCTCTATGGGAGACCATATGGTGTGCAGAAACGGATATCCACCAAAATTGGAGAGGAAAGGCTGAATGCCTATATGGTGGCCTTAGGTAAACAACTTAGAAAAATTGAAAAACGTGGCTGGAACTCAGAGCAGAGGCCTACACGTACCGGTGCATGACATACAGCCTGGGGATTATGTGTATGTCAAGTCTTTTGCAGAGAAGACCTTAGAGCCACAGTGGGAAGGACTATTCCAAGTGCTTCTCACCACTTTCACTGCAATTAAGATCAAGGAACAGAACACCTGGATTCACCATTCTCTAGTGAAGAAAGCTCCAGAGACTCCTTGGATGGCAACACGGGGTGATAATGAACTGAAACTAAAACTCACTCAAACAAAATGAGTACATTTCGGTTGGGAATGTTTAGTAATCTAGATTGCAGGAATTTAATCAAGAAAATTGTTTTGTTTGTAATCATAATTGCAATCCAAGAATTGGAAAATACCTCTAGTCAGAACAAAGCTGAGTGGTCTTGGTCCCAAGCTTTTATTCAGTACACTGGATCCATGGGATGATCTGATATGAAAGATTTAAACCTATCAACTGTAGTAATGCACGAAAACCAAGTATATGAAAGGCAAGAAAGGCAAAAACAAAGGTTATGGTCACTTCAAGGGACTGTAGGAGAGGAAATTAGAATAGGATGTCAGATGATTAATGGAGCCACTCATAAGAAAGCAATCCAAATTTGTGTTTCAACCGCTCCCACAGACAAACACCGGGAGGTCTGTAGTTGTTCAAGTGAATTAGACTGTTGGTATAACTTTACGTTAATACAGACCATTGAGGTGGTTTGTCTTTGGACCCATGATACTATTGGGCTCTCCTTCAAATTTAAAATAAATGCCACAACTGAGCCCGTTACAACTTATGCCAGCACTCCAGCCCAAACCCAAATCACGCCACCTAGGTTTGAACCTAAAATTTATGAAATTGGCCCATATGTAATAAGGGACACGGGCCAACAGCAGTTTTTTAATCCAGAATCGTTGCAGACACAAGACCTGCAATGCCTCCGTGGTGTTCAGCAGCCTAAGATAGGAAATGCCTAGTCATGATGACTGGACCTAAGAAGCCCCTCTTCTGCCTTTGGACCCTTGCTTATCTCTCTGTAAGAGGATAGGTCACTTTTGCCTCGACCCTTACTATTGGACTGTTTCCAAAAACTCCTATACCCTATAAAAACCCCTACTTTTACCCAGCTTGTCAGAAAAAGCTGTCACTGGGAACCTTTGCAGAAGCTGCCAATAAAGGACATCTCTGTGGAACCTCACACAGCGCTTCTCCTCTCTCTCCCAGCGTCTGCCAAAGGCACTTAGCAAGCTAAAGAGCTGAAATCACTAATGAACTGATAATCACCAAGAGCTGATCTCACTTAAGAGCTGAGCTTGCTAAGACTGCCTTCGGCTCTGGAGCCTGCCTGAGGGGCCAGGACAGGTCGTGCTTAACTGGACTTCTCTGTCTTGGACACCCATGGCAGCTGGGGTCGGGAGACCCCGAAAGCCCTAAGAGCTGTCTCGCAGAGTGGTCTCTCAAGCGTGTTGAATAACTAATGCAAACTAACATCTCTCGAGTCCAACCAGACTGCTCTTCTTTCCTAAAGACATCCTTTGAGGGTTGGACGACATGGTTGCAAAGGCAAGTATGCACGAGGGGCAGAATGCAAAGGGATCTGACAGGAATATTAGGGACAGGGCTGGGAGTTCTAAACAGAATTGATTCAGAATTATTAATGAATAAATTTGCCACTGCAACAAGTGATCTAAGAAAATTAAAACAACCCTTACAGTCATCTTTGCTGGCATTAGGAACCAGTCAGTGGCAGGTTTCAAAAGTGTTACCAAGTTGGGAAAAAGCAGAGGACCAAGACCATAGGTTAATCATAGATGCACTTGCTATGGCTCAGAGTAATGTCTTTGGCTTTTAGCTGTATACAGGCACAATTATGGTTGTGTCCTGGTTCAGGGCAAATTTGGGAGAGAACCCCCAAAGGGCTTCCTCTAGAAAAGCAGATTCAATTGGCCCCTGCCCTCAACCGGTTCGGGAGATAATACCTCCTTGGAGAAAAGTGGAAAGAACTGTTTATTAAACAATAAAACCTAAACAATATTAAACAATAAAACCACTTGCTGCTCCAAAAGAGATGACAAACTCAGAAAAGTCCCCTCCCCAGGTTGTAGCTTGGCTCACTCAGTCTCTTATCAGTCCCTCCGGCACTGGAAATGTCGCGGCCAGGCCCGGCCCAGTGGGCCACAGATGCAAGCTGCCGGTGCTCTTCTGGGTGTTCAGTCCAGAGCAGGTTTCAAGAGGTCCAAAGAAAAGGGAAAAAAACCCCACAGTCCAGGGAACTTCTTTGCCTCAGCTAGATTAAACTAACTAAAACAAAGGAGAGCTCTGTCCCACTGTCTGTCCATCCACAGACAGCAACAGTCCAGGAGAAGGAATGTGGAGGAGTGAGTGCAGTGTCTGAAAACAAACTGCCTGCTTCTTCTCTGCCCTCCGTCACTCTCTGGAACAAGTCTTAAAGGTGCAAAACTTATTATTCAGCATAAACAGAACAAGACTATTGGGGATAAAAGCAGCATATAGTCAACCCAGGACAGGTTGCAATCAACAGCTGCCTTAATTATAAGAGAAGGAAGTGAAGGAGCCTTTCCAATTGAAATTCAAAAAGCTGCCTGGGACAATGCTACTGATTTTGAAAAGAAATTTCAGTCCTGGTGGACTTTGGTAAATTTTACCTATGATCCTACTGCTAACATGGCTACTGCCTTTGTACTCACTAAACGCAATGCCACAGCGTCATGGTTTGACACTGGTGCAATGCCAGTGCCCCAATGAAAATATAGTCTTCCCAGTGGCTGCTGTGAGATGTGACCAGAAATAGACCAAAGCAGGCTCCAGCTTAGGAATAAAGGAAAAAACTTTATTAACTTACAATATGTAAAAAGGAACACACACAGAACTCAGAATGAAAACCTTCCAAAACATTCCTCCTCCTCTCCCCAATTTCCACCACAGCACAATGAGATAAAACATTAGATTCTCAATCCAGTTGCCATCCCTCAGATAATCAACTCTCAGTTCATCACCATCCCTCAGATAATCAACTCTCAGTTCATCAAGGAGAGAGGAGTCCCTCTTGTACCACAGGCTTCCCCAGGAAACACAGTTGAAACCTCTTGTTTTTCCATGTCACACGTGGCACCCCCTGGAGAACATTTGCCTTCGTGACCTCTTCCTTCCATGTCCAGTGCTCTCACCACTGTGCATGGATCAGAACTGCTTCTAGGGTTTTCCTTTTAAGGATGCTTTGCCCAGTTCCAAAAAAAGCACAGTCTCTCACTTTCGGGACACCAGTCCCCCCGCAATTCACCCCCTGGGGCCGAGGGGTCTCGAGAACGGAGATCTTTTTCACTGAAGACAGAGGGCACCACCACACCCTCTTCATCTGCCTCTGTTCATGCCACTCCACATAACATCAGTGCACTGTCTTGGCTCCAAGCCATTGCCTCCCCCTAAATGCAGTCTCTGTGTTACAGGAAAAATGGTTTTGTCCATGGCTATACAAGAAAAGAGTCCAGCCAAAGGCCACTCCATCATCTCCTCCCACCTAGGATTCTTCTCAACTTCTTCTGACATCTTTCACTTGCTCAGACCTTCACCACACTTGCCCAATTTCCTTCTATTTCATGTCTGTCTTTCTTCTAGGAAGGTTAATGTTCCGCAAAGTTTTTATTGTCCAAGAAAAGGGTTAAAATCTTGGGCTCTGCCTGCCCAGAACTCCCATGGCGGCCAGGCATCTTCTCGCTCCACCTCCCCCCTCTTTCTCCTTCTTGGCTGGCCGTGCTGCCAGCACATGATATCAAATTTCAAGCTAGCAGGTTCTCTCTCTCTGGGATGGGGGGGGCTCTGTCTGGGGCTGTCCAGGACATCTCAGTGGTTCCCCACCCCTCCATCCTGCAGGGGCCTTTACCCCCCTTCTCTGTCCAAGGCTCTGGCCTACTTCAGCCGAGGCCGCATGGCTTCCCCTCCCCCACCCAGCCTGTGGCTGGGCAGGGGAGATCCGACCTCTTCAACTGACCAGAACCAAGAGTGAGTCCCCCTGGGAGTTCTCTGCTTTTTAACCCCCTGTGTTCTCAGAGGCGTCTCTATGTCTTCGGTGGCCACACCAGGTGCCAATATTCAAATCTGACCACTGATTGGTTTGACCACAACTTCCTAAAAAACTCACTTCCTTATCAACCCAGGACACTCAGTTTATGTTATTCACCCCATTGTAGCATTAGGATTAAATAATGAGAGATCAGTGCTCTATCCTTTGGAATACAGAACATGGACACGGAGAGTGGATGAGAAATGGTAAACTGTGAATCTAGAATCCCGTGTTACCCAGGAACAACAAGGGTTTATTTTTGAAAGCAACACAACTGATGCTCAAGACATATGTCTTGATACTGAGCAAAGTGTTTGTCACTTCAAGATTCACCCAGATACTAGTCAAAGAACCGTACTTGTATATATTGGTCAGGGCTGTGTATGTTTGAGGACTTAGTGTGCTTTTGTAGATATAGACAAAGATAATGTATCTTTACTCAGTAATAATCATTCCAACTTTTGTATTTGCAATTTTGTTAAGATTGTAGGATGTGACTTTCAGTATTTGGCACCAGCTGTATCCCACCAGCTAATTAGGTCTAACCACACAATGTATCACAAGTTGTCACCTACACCTATTGGAATGAACCTCACCTCAGTGAAACAATTAATTAAGCATCGGGACCTTGTCAAAATTCTAAAAGATATTCAAGAAACTGGGAAGAAAACTCTAATCACCGTCCATCATGACACAAAAGAAATAAACAAGGTCCTGCAAAGGGTCAAACAGGACGTGAGTCACAACTGGTGGGATTCACTTTTTTGATGGTCTCTGACTGCGACTGGGATTCTAAATACATTATGTCACCCCACTATTTTTTTATTGATATTATTTGGTATAAGTTTAGCACTGTCTTTTGCAATACTTATCTGGAATTGGAAGATGCTGCAACGAGTAGCGATATTAACCTCTTTATTCTGAGTACATGGCAAGGCATTGAGAGACACATATCATAGAGATTGGAAAGAAGAATTTATGTACTAAGTAAAACAATTTATTGCCTTATAGAAAAAGAAATTGAGACATGGGGTTAGGAATTAGAAGGGTATTGATTAGAAATAGATATTTAGATGATATATATATTGTTTAATATTTGCTGCATGTTACTGTGCTAACTGCCTGTAAAGGGAAGACAGGGTGTACATGGGACACAGGGTGTACGTGCGAGAGCAATATGAAAAAATGCAAGGATGTGTGATCAGGGAAGGATGATGTTCAATCAAAACAAGACAAAGTTACAAGGCTACCAAGATAACAAGGCTCCTCAGACCCCTGAACCAGATTAGACCATCCTCATGGTTTGGACTGTGACCAAAGGATCAGTAAACATGAGCAAGAAGATGGGATAAGAAGGTCAACTTTGATGAAGACCACTTACTTCATCCCCCTGCGACCCCCAAGATGACCACCAGGGACAAGTACGCAGGCGCAAGGGACTGATAAGTTAATTAGCATACGAAGCAGGACAAGGTGGAGGCAGGAAATGAATATGCATAGATGTATTGCAAATCCTAATGTAGATGCAACATTTTAGAGGATGAAAAAAAATACTGAGAGTGAGTAGATGCGCATGCTTTTGCGGAAGTATCTCGCATGCGCCTGGCTGAAAAAATACATACCTACTTTATAACTCACTTTATCTTTGAGTTTTAGAGTCTTTCTGCATATCAATGGAAGCATTTTCAGGGACATATCAGTGCCAGGAGAGGCTAAATAAAGCTGAAGCTGGGAGCGCATCATTTGGATACACTTTGACTTCAGTACCAAGATTTCATCCAACTTGATAATGAAATTCTAAAAATCCTGGTGAGGAAGTGAAAGGAATAAGAGAGATTTGTCTATACAAACAAACTGTGGGTCTGCTGATTTTCAGAGACTGAAATATTATAGTTTATAACTTAAACATTTTCATGAAGGACTTTTGCCTATTATAGCAGAACTGTATTACAAAATCTGCTAAGAATACCACCCCAGCCTGAATAGGTCATCAGGGTGAGGCTCTTGCCAGTTCGCTGATGAAGATAAAGTAACAAATTCATTCTTTCTTTTTCTTTCTTTCTTTCTTTCTTTCTTTCTTTCTTTCTTTCTTTCTTTCTTTCTTTCTCTCTCTCTCTCTCTCTCTCTCTCTCTCTTTCTTTCTCTCTTTGCCTCTTTTAATATTAAATAAAAGATATCAATTTTTTGGCACCAACATCTAACCTTGTTTGGTTTTAATCTTGTTTTTGGGTATATTTTGAACCTTCTAAGTTCTTTCCAGTTTATACACTGAAACTTAGCTTTCTTTGCTTTTCTGGATTTAAATGATATCATAATACTGATAAATAAAGTTAGATACTGAGACATGAAAGAAACAATAGGAAGAATCATAAATTCCATAGGAATTCCACTGATCAACACAAGGAAAAGAACAAGGGGGGGTATGCATTAGAAGGGGGTCTTAAGTATGAGATGATTCATGAAGTTTGTACCTCTCAAGTACCTCAGGCAATGGGGAAAGAGAGAGGGAAATGTGGCCGGGAAATTAGGATAAAAAGGAGGCTGTGTTCTCTAACAGTTTGAGAGACCCCATGGGAAATGCCCATGATCTCTCCCTTTATTTGAATAAAGTAACAGGACTTCTCTATCTCTGTTTTGGACATAAACCTCTGAGTGTTTGTGGATTAATTTTCCTGACAGGAAGGCAAAATGAAAGTTTTGGGAACAACAATAGCAGCAGGTTGGAGAAAACCAGCATATTTTATGCACTGCAGAAGTACATAAAAGCATGTTTTTCATTCTTCAGTCTAGTAAATAACTTCTAGATATCGAACTGCTAAATCTCACAACCCTATGGGAACAAAGAGAGACACAAAATGCTGGAAATACCTGTTCCCAAAATGGTGCCAGCCAGAGGTGGCCACATGGCTGAAGGACAACGGGAAGATGATGTCACACCCTGCTCTTCCAAGATGGATCCTCCCATGCAACTGTGTTCCCAGGAATAAAGAGACAAGATGGTGTCAACTCCTCCCAGGAAGGCAGGAGCCTACAGAGCAATTCTAGAGACATGAAAAACTTGCCAGCTCATGTAAGGTCTGCCCTGCTGCTGCCACTTCCTCTTGCCAGTCATGGGCAGAAAGAAAAGGACTTCCCACGGTTTCTTTTTTCTTAAATGTGTTATCATAGAGGCTCTTCCAGCTTTTCCAATTGGCCTAGCAGTGTGTCAGTTCTCAGAGCTAGCCAGTAATTGGTTTTGCCAGGCACGGAACAAGCTGTAAACCCGCCTGCCTGGTGGTCTGATCTTGCCCCCAAGCAGGCAGCATGAGCCGGATAGCTCAATCCCTCCCGGGGACAGAGTGTCCGAATACCCAGGCCGCTCGTAGCCGTGGCTATCTTAGCAAGCTTAGTGGATATCAGCTCTTTAGTGATTATCAGCTCTCTTAGGATTCCAGCTCTTTGCTTGCAAAGGTACCTGGCAGGCTAGTGGGGAAGCAGATGCGAGAGAGAAGAGAAATCGTCCTGGGGTTCCACAGCGATGGTTTTATTGAGGGGTCTGTGAAGGGTTCCAGCGATGGCTCTTCTTCTGCCGAATGGGCTAAAACAGCTCCTTTTTATAGGGTATAAGGGGATCCAAACTTGTCCAATAGTAGGGGTTAGGGGAAAGTGACCTATGGGGTTACAGAAATAAGCTAGGGTCTGAAAGGTGGAAGACAGGAGCTTATTTTGCTATTTCATCATGACTCAGCAATTCCCATCGTTAAGCCTCAGCCCTCCATGGGCCCCTAGCCAACTCCATGAAGCCTGCTACAAAGCTGTTAGCAGCTCCTTACAGAGAATCATTTCCATGGCTGAATTTTTCTATCTTCACCAAAGACCAATTAAATGCAAAACCAGCACAACGTATTTAGCCAGGAATCTTGTAGCCCTCTCATTTTTTACAAGGAGCTCTATTGTAGTTAGCTAAAGAATTTATGTTTTGTTATTTTAGTTGTTTTAGGTTTAAATCTGTGTTTAGTTTAGCTTTTATAGAACATGATAAAGCGTCCTGAGAAAATTTGGAGTATCCTTGCTTCACCTGCAGTGGGGAGTCACTCCATGGACCTATACACCTCAGAAAGCTTAATCGATAGGAATTGTTTATCTAGGGAGGCAAATTTAATAAAGTATTATTTAGTTAGAGGAACTATGAGTTCTCATTTAACCAAAGATAGATGGAGTGTCTAATAGTAATTAAAACAATATGATTAAAAATTGGGACTCAGCAGAAATATACCATGCATGAGTCAGAAGTTGCCAGCATAAAAGGTCAACTAAAGGATAAAATGATGATGACTCTGATGAAGTAATGAGAAGCCCTCCTACACAAAATAACCAAAAAAGGATGCTAGACGGTAGTCTAACTCCACAAAAGAATAGCAAAATGAAATTAGAGAAGGAATTTTATCGTGATGAATCATGCAAGATTCCATTTTATTCATGCAGGAAAAAGCCCATTCTTTATTCACACAACTTGTTTTTATACAGTTTTCACAGACCTCATGTCTGACTCCAGTTGGTTAGTAGCTTTCTTGCCAATTACTTTATTGGTTAGTAAAAGGTATTTTACTTGTCCATCAAATCTCTCTATTCTAAATTGTTTACATATTTTCTTCACTGATTCTCATGGGATAGATCTATTGTTTATGCAGGTGCCACTCATTTTTCTCCCCAAGAATAGATTGTTGTGCAAACGGATTTTTCTTCTCAAGATATTTTCACATGGGAACTTAGCTAGATGCTTAGCTGCGCTTAGAGGAAGTGACAGGCTAGCTGGTAATTTAGCAGAACGAGGCCTAGTTTTATGAGGCGTATCTTTTATAGTTCTTTTACCTATCACAACAAAATTTTATGTCATAATGGACTAAGGTGGAATTCAGAGGCTGGGGGGAGTGTGTTTCTGGGTGTTGTAGTGTATTTAAACCTCTGGAAGTCATCTTTCGTCAGACATATTTTGACAAATAAATTCCCATGAGTCCCCAACCTTGGTCAATGTTGTTATTAGGAATGTTCGGTCCACTAACCTTTGTTGTTGGATTTAAAGTTATTTGTTTCAATTACCAGTACTATCTTTAACATCAGCATCACACTCTCGGCCACCTCAGCATTCTTTGTATGTTGATTTACTGAGAAACAAACCACACTCTCTCTCTTCCCTGATGTCATGGTTTAATCCCAGCTGGCATCCAATCCCCACACAGCTGCTTGCTCACTCCTCCCCTGTAGCAATGTATCTGAACAACTTAGGCCTCAGTGTGCACCAACAATACTATCTGCAACTGTTCTAATCAGAATTTTCTCAGGGCACTGTGGAATTCGTCAAGGTTACTAAGACATAATCTGTGCTAAAATAAGAACAAAGAAGCTGAGAAACCGCATACCAGGATTGCAAGAACTAGATAACAGAGGACTGTAGAACATCTGCATGGTAACCAATCACAGACACTGAGAAATGGAGGCAGAGAACAAGGGAACAAGACAAAGGCACCAATCAAGAAGTGTGATCTTAGTAGTTTGCAGAATCTATAAAAGTGTGTGTAATGTAAACAATAAACGGCTTCTGCTTGATCATATTGGTCAGTTGTTCAGGAGTCCTGGATTTCCCGCAATACTCCCCAGTGGGATGGGGGAAAGAATCTGGAGGGTAAAAGCAAAAAAATCTCGTGGGTTGAGATATAGACAGTTTAATGGGAAAAGCAAAAGCCATGCACACAAGCAAAGCAAAGCAAAGCAAGGAATTCATTCACTACTTCCCATGGACAAGCAGGTGTTCAGCCATCGCCAGGGGAGAAGGGCTTCATCATGTGTAGCGTTTACTTGGGAACCCAAATGCCATAACTTGGAACATCTCCTTCCTTCTTCTTCCCCCCAGCTTATATACTGAGCATGATGTCATATGGTCTGGAATATCCCTTTGGTCTGTTTGGGTCACTTGTCCAGGCTGTGTCTCTTCCCAAATTCCCATGCACCCCCAGCCTTCTCGCCAGCGTGGCAGTAAGAGAAGCAGTAATGGCCTTGGCTCTGTGCAAGTGCTGCTCAGCAATAACAAAAACATCTCAATATTATCAACCCTGTGTTCAGCACAAATCCAAAACACAGCCTCATACCAGCCACTGGGAAGCAAATTAACTCTATTCTAGCCAAAACCAGCACACCTGGAGCCGGTGAATTCAGCTGCAGCTATTTCTGTCAGGTCATATCCAACAAATGGACTGTGAATGACTCCTTACGTTTATGAACCCAAGCCCAGAAGGCAGCAGCATAGCTTTACATCACAGCAGGTGGGTGAAAGTCATCTGACCCTTGTTTGTGGGAAATGCAGAAGAGTGCAGTGTGTTCCTCCACAATGCATTTATTTCCCCAGGTCCAGCATGCTGTTCAACAGAGCTCTGCTTCTCATACACTGCCAATTTTCTTCCTCAAACCTTTTCTGGGAACCATGTATGTTCTTGTCCACAGGGCAGCGTCTCTCGTTTAGAAGACATTTTCTCTGTATCACTTGTTTCCTCGTAGTCAAGAAGGGACACCATGAGAGGAGCCATTAGCTCAGAAGTTAATTCTGAGGAACAACTGGATAATCTGGAATGGTTAACTCCATTTTTTCAAGCTTTCCATTTTACATCTCCTGCAAGGGCAACTTGTGTATCCAAAGTGCATTCTTCCTTCTCTTCGTGCTGGAGGTGTCTGCCCTCTGGAGTTCCTGATTTCAGTACAGGAGAAACACATAGATTTGAAGCATCCTTTTCTGGAGTCAAAGTGGCTTCACTGGAGTAAATGAGACATCTGTGTTTGGATTTGTACTGTTTGTGATCAGCTAGGAAATATTTGTCATTTTTTCCAGTTACAAGCAGGATCTTGCAGGCAGTAAGGTTTTTCTGCAGTATTGCTTGTAGAGGACTCAATAGTTAAGTCATAGCTCCAGTCTGATGGAGTTTTGCGGCAGCCTGCATTTTTAATGGATTCCTCTGTCTTTGGGCTGCCCTCACTACAATCCCAGCTGTCATCTAGTTCATGTTCTTGAATGGGTATTGCATATTTAAAAAATAAATCCCATTGATTTTGGCCTTTTTGCTTTTCCTCATTTCCTTGTTCTCTTTGATGAAGGAAAAAAATTAATGCTATCTGCATTTGTTGGTATTTCTTCTTTTCACACTCTTTTGACTACAGGCAGATAAGAAAGAATTTTCACTGAAATCACAGTCATCCAGATCTTCCAACTGCATCCCCTCTTCATACTTCTGTGGGAGTAAGGCTCAGCTCCTGCTTCATTTGAATCTCCTTTGACTTGTATTTCATTAGAAACCTCTCAAGAGTTTGATAATTCAATTTTTGCTGTAGAATAGGTGTCTGCTGAAACTGCTGGTGATAAAGACATGAATTTTCTTCCCTTTCCTTCTGAAATGGAGGCAGAACTGTCCAGATTTCAACACACTGTTTAGCACAGTGTCCTGGTTTAAGTCAAATTTGGGAGAAAACCTCCAAAGGGGTTCCTCTGGAAAGCAAATTCAAGCGGCCTCTCCCCCAACTGGTTTGGGAAAATATTTCATTGGAGAAAAGTGGAAAAAAACTGTGTATTTAACAGGCAAAGCATTCACCAGCACAAAAAAAAAAAGTAAAATATGAAACAATAAAACCTCTCGCCACTCCAAAGAGATGACAAACTCAGAAAGTCCCCTTCGTGGGCTGTAGCTCAGCTCACTCAGTCTGTTATTAGTCCCTCGTGCGCTGGAAAATGCCGCGGCCCAGGCCAGGTCCCGGTGGGCCACGGGTGTGAGCTGCCAGTGCTCTTCTGGATTTTCAGTCCAGAGCAGGTTCAAACAGTTCCAACAGAAAGAAAAACTACAGTCCAGGGAACTTCTCTGCCTCAGCTAGCTAAAAACTAACTAAAAAGCAAAGGAGAGCTCTGTCCCGCTGTCTTGTCTGTCCGCAGACAACACAGTCCAGGACAAGAATGTGTGGGAGCAAGTGCAGTTTCTGAAAACAAACTCTGCACTTCTTTTCTCCCCCCCTTCGCTCTCAGAACCAGTCTTAAAGGTGCAAAAGTTATTTCCAGGCTAATGTGGCTCCAGGGTTTTTGGGAACTCCCTGAAAATGGCTCCCATGGATGTTCCAGACAGCGAAGTCCAGTTAAGCACAACCTGTCCCGGCCCCTCAGGCAGGCAATCTTAGCAAGCTCAGCTCTTAAGTGAGATCAGCTCTTTAGTGATTCTCAGCTCATTAGTGATTTTCAGCTCTTAGCTTGCTAAGTGCCTCAGCAGCAGACTCCGAGAGAGAGAGGAGAAGCGCTGTATGAGGTTCTACAGAGATGTCTTTATTGGTATCTTCTGCAAAGGGTCTCAGTGACAGCTCTTCTGCCAAACTGGTCAGAAATAGGGGTTTATATAGGGTGTAGGAGTTTTAAGAAACAGTCCAATAGTAAGGGTCAAGGTGAAAATGACCTATCGTCTTACGGAGAGATAACAAGGGTCCGAAGGCAGAAGAGGGGCTTCTTAGGTCCAGTCATCATGACTAAGCATTTCTTATCTTAGGCAACTGACTGCCAGGGAGGCCTTGCAGGCCTTGTGCCTGCTACACTGGGCTAAACAGATGAATGGGGATACAAGCATCATATAGTCACCCCAGGACACAAAGGCATTTCCCCATTCCTGTGTGCTGTCAGAAGACAGATTTAGATCTTCAAAAGAAAATATGTCTTAGAAACAAGCTGTTTCTGAACAGGCTGCACTGTCTGGACTTTCAGGCACTGGACAGGTGGTCTGTGTTGTGTATACTTGTATCTCTGGCCACTCTCTTTTGTTTCTGCCATGGCAGCATTTTTGATGAAATCTTTTGCAGTGGGATTCTTTTCAGAGTGGGGAGACAGATCATCAGTTTTCTTCTTCAGGGGATGTGCTAGCTGTAGGGCTAGTGTGTTGGAGCTATGGTGAGCTGGGATTTCCTCTGTAGACGTGCACTTTGTTGATTCCCCTAGGGACAGAGGTAAAAGGAGCACTCGGTGGCTGGAGTGCTCCAGTTCCCTAATCATCTTTGTAGTACTCTGCTGAACCCGCTCCAGGAGCTCCATGTCTTTCTTGTACTGGGGAGCCCAGAACTGGACACAGAACTCCAGATGTGCCTCACCAGAGCTGAGTAGAGGGGCAGGATCACCTCCCTTGACCTGCTGGCAATAGTCTTCCTAATGTGTTGTAGTGCGTTCTTATATTTTGTAATACTTTAAAGTAGTTTGTTTTGTATTCCCATGTTTTTCCCAAATGGTTTATCCCAGACTGTACCCCCCCCCTCCTTTTCCCTCTACTTGTGTTATCCCTTTCCCGGGATAAGATCTCCAAAACCCCCACCCTGGCTCTCTGTCAGTCACCTCGACATCCCAGCCCCTTACCTAGAAGTTTCGGTCCAAGTTGTCGAGTGATTAGCCAGGGGCCAAGGGTCAACCCCCCAAGCCCTGCCCCATACGCTGTTTTGTATGTCTATCCCCCCAGCACCCATCCCCCAGGGATACCTATTGGTTAGTAGGATTTTATCTATGTTAGTTTCCTCCCCCCTTTAAATGTGAACTCCGGACATCCCCCAGCGCTCTCGGCAGGAAGCCCCTGAGGTATAGGAGCTCCCTCGGGACTCCTTAATAAAACCTTGGAATACCCCCTGCTGGGAGACGGCCCCTTTCCTCTTCCACCGACGTCTCAGTCGTCTCTGCTGCAGCAAAGGCAACCAGCCTGAGTGCCCTCAGCACCCTCGGGGCACAGAGAGTGTCTCCCCGCAGTCGGCTGTGGTGGGGCTGCACCCCCCACTCTCTGCCGACCCGGGTAAGGCCCAGGGACTTGAGAGGCTTGCAGAGAGACTGGGACAGCTTGGCGCCCAGCCGTGGGGCTCGGAGACCATTCCACGAGCCCACGGAAAGGGGCTCGGACATTCTTTCAGTCTGTTCGATAAGCCTTTGGCCGGCAAGCTACCTCAGGAAAGAAAAAACTCCGTTTTAGTGAGTTGCTCTCCTGTGGACGAAACTGGGAACTTCGAAGTACCCTAAGAAGTCAGTTTCAGGTGGAAATCAACATCCCAGGCTTTTTCGTTCCCCTGTCCTGCAGCTGGATTGGTAAGTTTTACCCTTCTCTTGTTTCTCCCCTCTTTGGGAAGGGGTGTTTCCCTGCCCTTTGTTCTCAGGCCCGCCGCGGAGGGCCGAAGTTTTTTTTTCTCTCTATTGTGGGCAGGCTGCCAGCCGCAGGCTTTTTTCTCCCCCCCCCCACCTGGGTTGCTGAAATTTGAGATACAAATTTAAAATCAGAGCCAAAATGGGTGCTAGGCTTTCTGTATCTCACAAGGGTGTCTATTATCATCTTTTAAACATTCTTAAGAGTGAAAAAATCCGATTTTCAAAAACAGATGTTAAACAGTTCGTCAGATGGCTTTTTGTTCACATTCCTGACGTGTCCACTGAAAATCTCAGTGATTTGGCCTTTTGGGACAAAATTGGTAGTGAATTATTGAAGGCAGGGAAATCAGGAGACATATCTCCGTCAAAATTCGCTTTTGTAGCCCTGCAGATAAGAAATGTTGTAAAATTTAATTTAAAAATGCAAGAACAGCCATCCGGCAACAGTTTCAATATCTCTGTTTCCCAGAAACCCGATCTACCCCCCTCCAAGTTCGGTTCTCCCTCCCCCATCCACCTTTCCCCACCCCCAGCCCCTGCACAAACCCCTGCCCCCCCCCAGAGGCTCCCTGTCTCCAACCCGGACACTTCTGCCCTGAATTCCCGAAATCCCACCCTTCCCCCTGCTTCCCCAAGTTATAATACCGTGTCTCACAACCTTAGTGCCCGCCTTTGTACCCCCGAGACGCGCCCGGTAATTTCCCCGGACCATAATGGTGGACACCACGTGGCAATGCTGGTTTCCTCTCCTTCCCAGAATCCCTTTCGCTCTCCCAACAACCCATTCTGCTCGGAGCACCCCACCCCCGAAACCCGCCTTCCCCCGGCCCCTCCTCCGGCCCCTCCCGCCCCCCCCCCCACGGCCCGCCCTCCGGCCCTCAGAGCAGTGTAACAAGAGACGCTGTCGCCGGCAGACAGAACCCGGAAACAGCACAGTCCTTTTCTGTTGCCCCTGTCTCATATATTCCAGATGTCACCGGGGCATTCCAGCCAAATTATAGCCCCCTTTCTGTTGATTCTGTTAAAGAACTAGCCAAAGCCCAAAAATATTTTGGGAGATCAAGTGAATATTTTAGAGGGCTCCTTAAAGCTACATTATTCGCTCACATTTTAACCCCTGCTGATATAAAACACCTTTTTTCCTGCCTGTTATCCTCTTCTGAATATCTCTTGTGGGATGTTGCATGGCAAAAAGGATTGAGAGCAATTTTACCAGCTCTGTGGGCTGATGAAGCTACTGCTCGTGATGTTTATGGTAACATGTTATCTCTCGACCACCTC
This sequence comes from Agelaius tricolor, assembly GCF_023055355.1. NCBI lineage: Eukaryota > Metazoa > Chordata > Aves > Passeriformes > Icteridae > Agelaius > Agelaius tricolor. The sequence goes on from NW_027269281.1 coordinate 8,807,908, forward strand.
TGTGGACAGGGGGGTTGGGAAGATGCCTTGACCCAGGCAGAAAGCATTCCCACAAGGGCTTTCAGAGAATGTGCTAGAGCAGCTGAGAAAGCCTTCTTTGGGCTCCGTCCTGGTATTCCAATTGAGAATTATTTGAAAATAACACAATCTCCATCTGAGTCCTTTTTGAGTTTTGTGGAAAGGTTGAGAAAAGCTGTTGAATTGCAAGTTCAGAATGAAGGAGCCAGGATGGAAATCCTCACCGAGATTGCTAAAGAAAATGCCAATGAGAAGTGCAAAGCTGCTATTCTCAGCCTGCCTCTTGACCCAACGCCTACGCTGCAGGCCATGCTTGAAGTGTGTGAGAAGAAAGTTACCATTACCCTCGCTGACCACGACGAGAGACCAAAACCACAGAGAAGGATTGCTGCAGTGGAAGCCCCTGAGCCACCATTCACCAGCCAGCTCCAGCATGTCACGATGCCACAAGAGAGAATCTCCAGCTCTAATAGACCTTGCCATCTTTGTGGGAAGTTAGGGCATTGGATGCCTGACTGCCCTCTGAAAAAGCAGTTTTTAGATTTTAAATACAATATGCTTAAAAACCAGAATTCCCCAAAGGATCACCTCTCAAAAAACTGAGTAAAGAGCGCTCCTTTCCCCAGCGCTATGACAAAAATAGGGTGGGCTCAATTCAAGTACGGGGGAGGGAAAAGAAATCTAGTGTAAAAGATGTATCGGTGCCAAGCGAGGCACTGGCTTTAAACAAAACAGAACATTCATTTCATTGGAATAATCCCAGACCAATTTTAACCACTGACTCTTCACATAACCCTTACAGGCTGGCGTTGACAGAACCTCTCCATCTCAGAGACACTAACTGGCATTTCATATCTGTTAACCCTGAACAACCAGGTACTTGGACACAGCTTTGCCAGAAACGTCACAGTAAGTATGTCGTCCTTGGGGACACAAAACACACACCCCAAGAAATTATTATTCCTCCGGGTCTCATATCATCAGACCCGAAACAATTTGTCATATGGCTTCACTGTACTCATCCACCCGTGTACTTGCCCAAAGGCCAAATCATAGCCCAAGCAATCCCAGTACCTGAGCCTCCATGGGACCAGGAGCAAGCAGACACCCTCAGAGGTAAACTCCATCCCAATGTCTGCTGGACTCAGGTATTGGGAAAAGAAAAACCCAAGCTATCATGTGGGTTACACCGTGGTGGCGAGTACAAGTCCATACAAGGACTTTTAGATACTGGAGCAGATGTCACGATCATTCCATCTAAAGAGTGGCCATCACACTGGGAATTGCAAAACGTAGCAGGACACGTGCAAGGTGTAGGGGGAATTCAATTGGCAAGACAGTCAAAAAACGTTGTTCAAATTGAGGGACCCAATGGCAAAATAGCTTCCATTCGCCCGTTTGTTTTAGACTACACAGAGCCCCTCTGGGGCAGAGATTTAATGGTTCAATGGGGAACCACAATTGACATCCCAGAAAACCCGCAGGTTTTTCGGGGAGCGGTCGCTGAGGTGCGCCATGCCCAAAAATTGATTTGGAAAACTGATACTCCAATAAGGGTAGTTCAGTGGCCGCTCAATAAAACCAAATTAAAGGCGCTTGAAGAACTTGTACAAGAGCAGTTAGAAAAAGGTCACATTGTGGAGACCACGTCGCCGTGGAATTCGCCTGTCTTTGTCATTAAAAAACCAAACAAAGACAAGTGGAGACTACTCCATGACCTCCGTCAAATCAACAACGTTATTGAGGACATGGGCTCCCTACAACCAGGGATGCCCTCACCAAGCATGCTTCCACAAAACTGGTCTTTAGCTGTAATTGACATCAAAGATTGTTTTTTTCACATTCCCCTACATCCTGACGATGCTCCGCGCTTTGCCTTTTCGGTTCCCACCATTAACCTGGAGGCCCCAATGAAGAGATACCATTGGACGGTCCTCCCTCAGGGACTAAAAGTCAGTCCTATGATTTGCCAGAGGTATGTTTCCTCCCTGTTGTCTCCAGTCCGTGAAGCTGCAGGAGATTCCATCATCCTGCACTACATGGATGACATCCTGGTGTGTGCCCCAACCGATGACATGCTTACTCACACACTTGACCTGACAATCAATGCATTGGTTGCTGCAGGGTTCGAGCTCCAAGAAGAAAAGATTCAAAAGATGCCACCTTGGAAGTACCTGGGCCTTGAAATTGGAAAGCGGACCATTGTGCCGCAAAAATTGACTATCAAACATGATATCAAAACCTTAGCGGATCTCCATCAACTTTGTGGATCCTTAAATTGGGTGAGACCTTGGCTAGGCATTTCCACCGAAGACCTAGCCCCCCTTTTCAATTTGTTAAAAGGGGGAGATGACCTTAGTGCTCCTAGGACCCTCACCCAGGAAGCGAAAACCGCACTGGAGAAAGTTCAGGAAATCATGTCTACTAGACAGGCCCACAGGTGCCAGCAGGGTCTCCCCTTCAAATTTATCATTTTAGGCAAATTGCCACACCTCCATGGTATGATTTTTCAGTGGGAAACTGTCCAGGCAAAGAAAAAGGACCAGGTCAAGAAAGATCCCCTCTTAATTATAGAGTGGGTCTTTCTCAGTCACAACAGGTCAAAAAGGATGACAATGCCACAGGAGCTGATGGCAGAATTGATCCGGAAAGCAAGGATACGGATCAGAGAATTGGCAGGGTGTGACTTTGACTGCATTTACATTTCCTTAAACCTGAAATCAGGCCATTTGTCTCAAGCAATGCTAGAGCAATTTTATCAAGAGAATGAAGCCTTACAATTAGCCCTAGATAGCTACACAGGCCAAATTTCAATTCACAGACGGGCCCACAAAATTTTCAACTCAGATGTTCAGTTTTCATTATCACTGACAAGTATTCAGAGCAGGACACCTCTAAAAGCACTGACAGTTTTTACTGATGCGTCTGGTGTGTCTCACAAGTCAGTGGTAACTTGGAAAGATCCCCAAACTCAACAGTGGGAAGCAGATATTGCCAAGGTGGAAGGATCACCCCAAATTGCTGAGTTGGCCGCTGTAGTCAGAGCTTTTGAGAAGTTTCCTGAGCCTTTAAATGTAGTTACTGATTCAGCTTATGTTGCAGGTGTAGTGTCTAGGGCAGAGAATGCTGTGTTGCAAGAAGTTTCCAACATTCCTTTATATGAATTACTTTCTAAGTTAGTAAGAATTATTTCTGGCCGAGAACACCCATTTTATGTGATGCATGTTAGGTCACACACAGACCTGCCGGGGTTCATTGCAGAAGGTAACCGGAAAGCTGATGCCCTTGCGGCTACAGCCAAGATGGCCCCGCTCCCAGAGGTATTCCAACAAGCAAAGATCAGTCATCAATTTTTTCATCAGAATGCACCTGCCTTGGTTCGACAATTCCATCTGAAGCACAAACAAGCCCAGGCCATCGTAGCCACGTGCCCTTCTTGTCAAAATCAGTCACTACCTACCTTAAGTGCAGGTGCAAACCCTAGGGGCTTGCAGAGCTGCGAAGTGTGGCAGACAGATGTAACCCACATCCCATCATTTGGCAGATTTAAATATGTCCACGTCTCCGTGGATACCTTTTCTGGTGCCATCTATGCTTCTGCCCACACAAGGGAGAAAGCCAGTGAGGTAAAGAAGCATTTCATGCAAGCCTTTTCCACATTAGGAATCCCTAAGGTCATCAAAACAGACAATGGCCCAGCGTACAAGTCCAAAGACCTTCAGAGCTTCCTGCAGCAATGGGGAATAGAACACAAAACAGGCATCCCCTATTCCCCGACAGGTCAAGCTGTGGTGGAGAGAGCCCATCAGAACCTAAAAAAGGTTCTTCACCGACAACGTGAAGTGATGAAAACGGAGACCCCTCAAATCCAGCTGTCCAAAGCGCTGTTCACACTGAATTTTTTGAACTGTACCTATGAAAACCTTAACCCACCTATTGTAAGACATTTTAACGAGAACAGTCAGCACAAATTAAAAGTCCGTCCGCCAGTCCTCATAAAGGACCCTGAAACTTGGAAAATAGAGGGGCCCCATGAGCTCGTAGTCTGGGGTAGGGGATATGCGTGCGTATCCACTCCCTCAGGCTTGAGATGGATCCCCTCCAGGTGGGTGAGACCGTACATTCCTAAGGTGTCAAAGGACAAAGCTGCAACACAGGTAGCCAGTGCCTGCTGGAGGAGGAAGCGCCGTCAGACTCTTTAAAGTTAGATTGTTGTTACCTGGACCTCATCCCTAACATTTTTTATTTTCAGTTTTAGTGTTTTCCTTTGATCTGAACTCAGCCCTGGTGTCATCAGAATGAGCCCCATCCTTCCGTTGCTTCTGTTGACAGCCGTCCATCCAGGTCAGATGTGGATCGTTCCACAACCCCAAGCAAATGTGTGGACCACCCTCGCCAGAGTCCTCAACCAAGACCACATTTGCCTGTCAGCCTCTTCTGTGTCTGACCCGATGTCCACTTGCCTTGTGGGGATCCCATCTAAATATGATGAATTTCCGCCAACATTAGCTGCTCCCCTTCCCCCAGTATATAATCCGTTATCCCCTTGGTCAAAATTAATTGATAGACAAGCAGTAGCAGAAAAAGAACCCCAAGAATTTGAACTCCTTGGTTCTGCCAAGGCATTCTATTGTGTTCAGTTTACGTTTACACCAAAAGATCAAGTAGATTTGTACCATGAAGTCAAACAGTTTAAAGTGAATTACACAGCAAAAATTTGGTGTAAGAAAATTTCCCAAGTAGGAATACCTTCTACCCCTGATAATAAGCCCCGTGCCCTTCCTAAGGGGTTTTTCCTCATTTGCGGGGACAGGGCATGGGCAGGCATCCCCTCTCATCTAATCGGAGGTCCATGCACCATTGGAAAGCTGAGCCTGTTTACACCCAACAAAACCCAAATCATGGATTGGCGAACCAAAACCAACACCCGCAATTCGGCCCGCAAAAAGAGAGATTTAAGGAATCTGGACCCAAATTGTGATTCTGAAATTGTACATTGGTCCAAACCAAAAGGAGTTGCGATCACCGTGTTTTTGCCATGGGTGTCTGCAGCTAAAGCTCTAGGCGAATTATCACATCTAGAGTGTTGGGTTGCTAAACAGGCCAATATTACATCAGCTGCACTTTCAGACCTCCTGGCAGACGATGAAACAACAAGGAAAGCCACCCTACAAAATCGGGCTGCAATTGATTTTCTCCTCTTGCTACATAATCATTGTTGTGAGGAGTTTGAAGGTCTCTGTTGCCTGAATCTGTCATCCAAAGCTGAAAATGTCCACAAAATCATCGGAAAGATGCAACAAATGGTCCAAGACATCAAGCAAGAAACAGCGGACTGGATGGATGGACTCTTTCAGGGATGGGGACTCTCGGGCTGGGTCAAATCCATTTTGAAATCTGTATTTTTAGTTTTGCTTGTTCTTCTTGTTATTTTGATCAGTTTTGGGATCATCAAGAGCATTGTGACCAAACTGATCTCGAAAGCTATTTCCCCTTTAGAGGTCAATCAGGTGACTGTTCCCACCTCTTCTGAGGAAGAGACAGAAACCTCTGCAGAATTTACCAAACAGCCTTGGTTTGCTGATGCTTGATAGCACTCCGAGCTGAAATTTAATGTTTAGGTGCCTCTTCCTTTTTTTATTTAAACGAAAAGAGGGAGATGTTGTAGTGCGTTCTTATATTTTGTAATACTTTAAAGTAGTTTGTTTTGTATTCCCATGTTTTTCCCAAATGGTTTATCCCAGACTGTACCCCCCCCCTCCTTTTCCCTCTACTTGTGTTATCCCTTTCCCGGGATAAGATCTCCAAAACCCCCACCCTGGCTCTCTGTCAGTCACCTCGACATCCCAGCCCCTTACCTAGAAGTTTCGGTCCAAGTTGTCGAGTGATTAGCCAGGGGCCAAGGGTCAACCCCCCAAGTCCTGCCCCATACGCTGTTTTGTATGTCTATCCCCCCAGCACCCATCCCCCAGGGATACCTATTGGTTAGTAGGATTTTATCTATGTTAGTTTCCTCCCCCCTTTAAATGTGAACTCCGGACATCCCCCAGCGCTCTCGGCAGGAAGCCCCTGAGGTATAGGAGCTCCCTCGGGACTCCTTAATAAAACCTTGGAATACCCCCTGCTGGGAGACGGCCCCTTTCCTCTTCCACCGACATCTCGGTCGTCTCTGCTGCAGCAAAGGCAACCAGCCTGAGTGCCCTCAGCACCCTCGGGGCACAGAGAGTGTCTCCCCGCAGTCGGCTGTGGTGGGGCTGCACCCCCCACTCTCTGCCGACCCGGGTAAGGCCCAGGGACTTGAGAGGCTTGCAGAGAGACTGGGACACTAATGTACCCCAGGATCCCATTGGCCTTCTTGGCCACAAGGGCACACTGCTGGCTCAGGGACAACTTATTGTCCACCAGGACCCTCAGGTCCCTCTCCACAGAGCTGCTTTCCAGCAGGTCATCTCCCACCGTGTGCTGGTACACGGGGTTATTCCTTCCCAGGTGCAGGACCCTGCACTTGCCTTTGTTGAATTTCAGATGGTTCCTCTCCGCCCATCTCTCCAACCTGTCGAGGTTCTTCTGAAGGGCTGCACAACACTCTGCGGTATTGGCCACTCCTCTCAGCTTTGTGTAATCAGAAAACTTGCTGAGGAGTCATCTGCCCCTTTGTCCAAGTCATTCATGAATAAGTTAAACAATACTGGGCCCAGTATTGAACTCTGGGGGACACCACTAGTGACAGGCCTCCAACCCTGTGCCACTGATCATGACCCTCTGGGATCTGCCACTCAGCCAGTTCTCAACCCACTTCACTGTCCACTGATCCAGTCCACACTTCCAGAGCTTGCCTATGAAGATGTGAGAGACAGTGTCAAAAGCCTTGCTGAAGTCCAGGTAGACAATATCCACGGCTCTCCCCTCATCCATTCAGGTAGTTGTTTCATTGTAGAAGGCAATCAGGCTGGTCAAACATGATTTCCCTTTAGTGAATCCATGATGACTGCTCCAGATCACCTTCTTGTCCTCCATATGGGTAGAGATGGCCTCCAGAATGAGGGGTCCATCCCCTTCCCAGGGATTGAGGTGAGGCTGACTGGCTGGTAGCTCCCTGGGTCCTCCTTCTTGCCCTTTTTGAAGACCAGGGTGACATTTACTTTCTTCTAATCCTTAGGCACCTCTCCTGATCTCCATGACCTTTCAAAGATGATCTTGAGTGGCCTTGCTATGGTGTCTGCCAGCTCTCTCAGCACTCCTGGATGCATCCTGTCAGGGCCCATGGACTTGTGGATGACAAGTTTGCCTAGGTATTCTCTGACCCAATCCTCCTTGACCAAGGGAATGTCCTCCTCCCACCATTCCTTTACCCGGGTCTCCTGGGTCAGAGATCCCTGAGGGCTGGTCTTGTAGGTGCAGACCAATACAAAGGCGTTGTTCAATAACTGCCTTCTTTGAGTCCTCTGTCACCAGGGTCCCTGCGGATTTAGTAACAGGTCCATAGTATCCTTAGTTTTCCTTTTGTTATTGTATTTGAAGGAACTCTTCTTGTTGTTTTTAACATCCATGGCCAGATTTAATTCCAGATAGGCCTTGGTCTTCCTTTTCTCATTTCTACTTACTCTGACAACCTCTCTATATTTATTCCAAGAGGTCTGACCCTACTTCTATCTTGTCTGTCTCCTGCTTATGCTTGAATAATGACAGGAGTTCTTTATTCATCCATGTAGGTCTCTTGCCCCCCTGTGCCCAATTTCTTACTCATTGGGATGCGTTGCTCTTGACCCTGGGGGAAGTGGTGCTTGAAAATGCTGGGATGGACAAGGAGGAACTTAGGAATAAAAAGAGGATGTATCATCTTTGGAAGGAGGGTCAGGTTTCTCAGGAAATATTCAAGGGGGCTGCTAGAACATGTAGGAAAAAAAAATAGGGAGGCCAAAGCTCAGTTTGAACTTAAAATGGTGACTTTTGTAAAGGATAATAAAATATGTTTTTACAAATATATTAATGGTAAAAGGAAGGGTAAGACCAGCCTTTGTTCTTTATTAGATGTAAGAGGGAACTTAGTAACTGCAGATGAGGAGAAGGCAGAGGTGCTTAAGGCCTTCTTTGCCTCAGTTTTTAGTGGGAAGGCAACTTGCTTTCAGGCCAACTGTCCTCTTGGGTTGGTAGATGGTATCAGGGAGCAGAATGGTCCCCCCGTTATCCAAGAGGAGGCAGTTAGAGAACTGCTGAGATGCTTGGATATTCATAAATCTATGGGACCAGACGGGATCCATCCCAGGGTGATGAGGGAGCTGGTAGATGAGCTTGTGAAACCGCTCTCCATCATTTACCAACAGTCTTGGCTCACTGGTGAGGTTCCAGATGACTGGAAGCTGGCCAATGTGACACCCATTCATAAAAAGGGTGGGAAGGAGAATCCTAGTAATTATAGACCAGTCAGCCTGATCTCAGTACTCGGTAAGATTATGGAACAGTTTATACTGAGTGACATCACATGGAACTTACAGGATCGCCAGGGTATCTGACCCAGCCAGCATGGGTTTAGGAGGGATAGGTCGTGTTTGACCAACCTGATCTCCTTTTATGACCAAGTGACCACCTGGTGGATACAGGAATGCCTGTGAATGTTGTGTACCTGGACTTCAGCAAGGCCTTTGAAACTGTCTCCGTCCTAGATTGCAAGATAATGTGTGTATTCTATTTACCATCTGTTAGAGGTGTGGCAGTGTCCTGGTTTGGAATGGGAGGAAATTCAGGGAAGTGATGCAAAGCTTTTTGTGTAACTGACAGTCTGTCGAACCACTGAGAAGCTGGACACATCTCTGTGAAACACACATGTTAAAGATGAGAAAACCTGGGAGCTCTCTCTTTCCTTTCTGGTTGGTGGGCCAGGCTGGGCGGTTCTGCTGCGGGCCGGGCCCCTTCCCCCTCCCTGGCCCCCCCCCCCTCCCCCATCCGCTCCAGTCTGGCCAGGCTGGGCTCCAGCAGCTGCTGGGCAGGAAGGCAGGGGAGGCTGCAGATCCTGGGCGGGAGCAGGTCTGGCCGCGGCTGTGAAGATCTTATCATCAAATCCCCCTCCTCCAGCATGGCTGAGACCAGACACCCCTGCAGCCCATGCAGAAAAGCAAAGACCAACCATGAGGCTGCTCAGCCGTAGCTCCCCACCACAAGTTGTAGCTTCCTGCCACAAGTTACCGGCAGGTCAGGTAGGCCTCAGGCGTGATGTTAACCCTTTCAGTGCTTCAATCCTCCCTCGAGTGAGAGAAAGTAACAAGATGCAAGTACATAAAGGAACAACATGAAGACATCGAGGTCAGTGAGGAAGAAGTCCCAGATGGGAGGGGGAGGAGATGCCTTGTTTTTGGAGCTGAAATCCTCTTGTAAGCTATGGAGAAAGGACACTTTTTCCTTATAACACAGGAAACTATGGGGAGATGAAAGTGTTCAAATAGATATCGAGCAAAAGCCTCCATGCTAAGTAAAGCAGATGTTGAAATAGCTGTGATCCCATGAGAAGTTTGAACAGAGGAAGAGAGAAGAGTAGTCCTGTGCTTCCAGGAGAAGATTTCTGTTCCCAGGGATGAAGATGATTTTAGAAATAGATAATGAGAACTTTTGCCTTTGAACAGCTCATCTTTAAAACAATACCCCATAAGTCAACATGGCCCATCAACAAGCTGTGGGAAGGCTTGTGAAAATGGGAAGGATTTCATGATGGCAGGGTTCCCTGGGCAGCTGCTACTCGTGATGAAATTGAGAACCACGAGAGAACTGTTTTTCCTCTTGTGGAGAAGTCTCCATAACCTTAACAAAAGGGACTTCTCTCCCTCAGTGAACTGAAGAAAGACTATTTTAGAGGTGGTAAACTGACTGGAAATCTTGGGTGTGGTTTCTTTACATTGTCAGTGGGAAAGAAAAGATTGTGGGGGGAGGAGAAGTGTTCTGGAGGGTTTGTTTTGATTCTTACTACTTTTTTTCCTTCTAGTTACTTTTAAAAAAATCTTCTTTATACTCTTAAAGTTTTGAGCCTACTTTGCCTTTCTCCTGATTCTATCTCACAGCAGTAAGTGAGTGTATTGGTGATTGGCCAGCACCAAACCCGCCACAGGCAGTTATCTTCTGTTAATTGGGCAGTTTTCTTTATCTCTTCCACAAACCAATCCTCCCTCCGGGGAGACATCTGCTGTTAATGGACCATTGAGTGTCACTGCATGACTGATAAAAATTACAGCATCCCATTGTGAGATGCTCTGCCCAGGGGGAGGAGCCAAGCATTCCATCCTGGATATAATCTGAGATTTTAGGACACCAGGGCTATCGGAAATCAAGCCAACCCCGATGAAGGGAAGAAATGATGCATCTGACTCCATTGATATCAGAAGGCTAATTAATTACTTTATTATACTATATTATTCTATATTGTATTACACTGAATCTGCACAAGCACTCAACTCTGCTCAACTGCCCAGAATCTCGTGACTGTCAGCCACGTGGATTCAATTAGTCAATGAATCAAAACACTCACACCAGAATCCAATTACCAAGTCCCTTCAGGTAAACAATCTTCCACAATGCATTCCACTTGTGAACAACAAGAGGAGCAGCAATAACATAAGAATTGTTTTTTCTTTCTCTGAGGTTCCTCACTGTGATTCCCAGAAATATCCTTGGGAAGTTGTGCCTTGCTTTTTTCTGTGAAGAGAAATGCAGCCACACAGGGCAGCCTTTTTTCCCACTGGATTCCCAGAGGAGTAGCTGTCTTCTCCACTGGATTCCCAGAGGAAGACCAGGCCCATCTACACCACCACTAGAGGAAAACTCTACCCTTCTACAGGATTACTGCTCCAACAGAACCACACCTGTCACTGCAAGAGGACTGAAGCCACCATCCAATCAGAGTGCTACCAACACCCTGACCCACAGGGTGTCAGGTTGTATTCTGACTCTGTCAGTGGTTTTTTGTTGATGTTTGTACTATTACATTTGCATTTTTTTAGTTTTTCCTAGTAAAGAAGTGTTATTCCTATTCCCATATCTTTGCCTGAGATCCTTTTAATTTCAAAATTATAATAATTTGGAGGGAAGGGGTTTACATTTTCCATTTCAGGGGAGGCTTCTGCCTTCCTTAGCAAACACCTGTCTTTTCAATCCAAGACAGTCTCCTACATCATACTCCTGGAAAAGCTGGCAGCCCAAGCTTGGACAGGAGCACTCTTTGCTGGGTTAAGAACTGGCTGGATAGCTGGGCCCAGAGAGTGGTGGTGAACAGTACTGCATCTGGCTGGTGGCCAGTTACCAGTGGTGTCCCTCAGGGATCTGTGCTGGGGCCTCTTCTGTTCAATATCTTTATTGATGACATGGATGAGGGTATTGAGTCTTTCATTAGTAAATTTTCTGATGACACTAAGCTGGGAGCATGTGTCAATCTATTGGAAGGGAGAAGGGCTCTGCAGAGAGACTTGGAACAGTTGGATGGATGGGCAAAGTCCAATAGGATGAAGTTTAATAAATCCAAGTGCTGAGTCCTGCATTTTGGCCACAATAACCCCCTGCAGCACTATAGGCTGGGGATGGTGTGGCTGGACAGTGCCCAGGCAGAAAGGGACCTAGGGGTACTGGTCAACAGTTGACTGAACTTGAGCTAGCAGTGTGCTGTGGTGGCCAAGAAGGGCAACGGCATCCTGGCCTGTATCAGAAATAGTGTGGCCAGCAGGACCAGGGAGGTCATTCTTCCCCTTGGCACTGGTGAGGCCACACCTAGAGTACTGTGCCCAGTTCTGGACCCCTCACTTTAGGAAGGATGTTGAGACACCTGAGCACGTCCAGAGGAGGGCAACAAGGCTGGTGAGGGGCTTGGAACACAAGCCCTATGAGGAATAACTGAGGGAGTGGAGGTTGTTTAGCCTGGAGAAAAGGAGACTCAGAGGTGACCTTATGTTCCAGATTGCAAGGCAAGACGTATTCTATTACCATCTCTATGGCAGTTGTCTTTTGTCAAGTGGGCAGTTTGCCTTATCTCTCTCTCTGAGTGACCACAATCACTCCTCCCTCGGGAGGGGATATCTGCTGATAACAGACTATTGAATGTCACTGCATGACTGATAAGAACTATAGCATCCCATTGTGAGATACTCCACCCAGAGGGAGGGGCCAAGCATTGCTACCCCAATATAATCCGGAGGTTCTGAAACACCAGCATGGCTTCTCCACTGGATTTCCCAGAGGAACAGCAGCTGCCTCTTCTTCCACTGGATCTTCAGAGGAAAACTACACCCTTTTCTACAGGACCCCCTGCTCCAACAGAACCACACCTGACACTCCAGGAGGACTGCAGCCACGTTACCAATCGGACTGCTACCAACACCCTCACCAACAGGGTGTCAGGTTGAGTTCTGACTCTGTCAGTGTTGTTATAGCGTACTGCATTGTTTATTTTATCTTTTTATTTTTTCTTCCCTATTTAAAGAACTGTTATTTCCTGCTCCCATATTTTTTGCCTGAGAGCCCCTTAATTTAAAATTTATAGCAATTTAGAGGGGTGGGGAGGGTTTATATTCTCCATTTCAGGGGAGGCTCCTGCCTTCCTTAGCAGACTCCTGTCTTTCCAAACCAAGATAGATTTTGGCGCCCAATTTGGGGCTCGAGGGCACAGAAACAAAAAGGGAATAACAGTTCTTGAGTAATATAATTTTTTGTGTGCGGCTATAGAAACCTTGATAAGTGACACCATGTGGTCCAGCTTACCCTGGTTTGGGTGGCATGTGATCATGGCTATATTTCTCCCATTTGTAGGCCCTTATCTAAACATGGGTCCTATAACCAAGGCTACTGTGGCTATTATCCGGTTTGTTTTATGGGTGAATAAGGTGAGGAATTCATGGATTTTTAACTTCCTCTGGAAAGTGGGCACATGGATTCCCAGCTATCACACACTAACTGTATGTTTTTGGGGTTACTTTAATAATGGCACTTGTTGTAAGGAAATGACACCGGGGGAAATTTTCTCCCAGCCCTTTAACCATCTCTTTGGGTCTGCCCAACCAGTTTTTGAAGGGTTCAGATCCACTCTAAATACTAATGATATCATACAGTGGCTGGTGTTGCTGATAGGCCTGTTCTACTTAGCATTTAGAGAGAAGGGGAGACTAACCTGGATAACTACCCTGACACCTACCCCAGAACCTAACATGCCACCAGAGCCTAGGGATACTGCTGCCCCAGAGCCTGACCATACCCCACAGCCCACCCCAGACGTGAACTACCCAGATTGGGTGGAGGGTCTGATGAAGGAGATAGGCTGGATGCTGAAGGAATACACTTCCCCAGCTGGTGAGAAGCCCTCCCCCTGCCTTGAAGAGGGAGAGTCTAATAGTGCAGCAGCGGAACCCACAGATGTTACAACTGTCCAGGTTCCGACTGAACTGCAAAGGCAGTCACAGCCAGCAACAGTTGCCCCTGTAGAAACAAGGAGATCTAAGATGAAAACAGAGCACCCAGACAGGGGAGGGCCCTCACAAACCACAGGGGAGCCAAAGGTTGAGATCATCACTGAGTCCCTGACGTACGAAAGTCTCTGTAATCTGCACAAAGACATTGTACGACGGGGACGTGAGGCTTATACAACCTGGCTACTTCGGGTCTGGGATCTTATGGGTACAGGTGTCCAGATGGATGGTGGTGAGGCAAGGAATCTGGGACCCTTGACCCAGGACTCAGGTATGAATCAGATTTTTGTAAGGGAGCCATGGTCCCTCTCCCTCTGAGACCAGCTTTTAATAAGTGTCAGAGAGAGGTTTGTCCACAGGGAAAGAATGCAGGAGCACCACCATAGAATGCACTGGAAGACTCTTGAAGAAGGGATCCAACAGCTGAGAGAAGTGGCAGTATTGGAGGTACTCTTTGGGAGGGATGGACAGCATGATAATGACCCAGACAAGGTCGGGTGCACAGGGCAAATGTTGTGGAGTCCAGCAAATCTAGGGCCATCTCAATACACCACCTTCATTGCAACAATTAATGCTGATACCAACCGAGAGACAGTGGGTTCTGTTGCCAACAAGCTTAGGAATTATGAAAGTATGATCAATGGCCCGATGCAGGCTCATGTCTCTGCCGTGGTCCAAGAACTCAGAGAGGAGATGAGGGAGGAGGCGAGGAGGAGCAGTTCCCACATTGCACCAGTGCGAGTCACAGGCCCCAAAGTCAGAGCCCAACGTTCCCTAGCTAGAGAGAGAGGGTACACCCCACGGGCTGACCTGTGGTTCTTTCTGCGTGACCATGGGGAAGACATGGGAAGGTGGGATGGAAAACCCACTTCTGTCCTGGCAGCACGGGTGTGTCAACTCAAGGAGGGAAACGCTAATCGAGGGAACTCCAGTAAAGTGAAGGTAGCCTCAACCTCCCATGACCGAGCTGCTAAGTATGATCTGTCAGATCCCTTGGAAGGTACCTCTACCATGTATGCCCAGGAAAGAAATAATAACCAGGGTTAGAGGGGCCCTGCCTCTAGCCAGGGAGAGGCACGGGAAAACCGGATTTTGTGGACGGTGTGGATCCAATGGCCTGGCACATCAGAGCCACAAAAGTACGATGCCTTAGTTGATACTGGTGGGCAGTGTACCCTAATACCATCGGGACATGTGGGGGCGGAACCTGTTTCCATTGCCGGGGTGACGGGGGGATCACAGCAATTGACCCTGTTGGAAGCCAAGGTGAGCCTGACTGAGAAAGAGTGGAAAAAACATTCTATTGTGACTGGCCCAGAGGCCCCGTGTATTCTGGGCATAGATTTTCTCCAGAACAGCTATTACAAAGACCCAACGGGACTCAGATGGGCTTTTGGCATAGCTACTGTAGAGGCAGAAAATATTAAGCAGTTGAACACTTTGCCTGGACTATCAGAAAGGACATCTGCAGTAGGTCTCCTGAAGGTGGAAGAGCAACAAGTGCTGATTGCCACCTCGACAGTGCACCGCTGACAGTATCAGACAAATCGAGATGCCATGGTCCCCATCCACAAAATGATCCATGAGCTGGAGAGCCAAGGGGTGGTCAGCAAAACCCACTCACCCTTCAACAGCTCCATCTGGCCTGTGCGCAAGTCTGACAAAGAATGGAGATTGACTGTGGACTATCGTGGCTTGAATGAAGTGACTCCACTGCTGAGCGCTGCTGTGCCAGACATGCTGGAACTCCAGTACGAGCTGGCGTCCAAGGCAGCAAAGTGGTACACCACTGTTGACATTGCTAACGCGTTTTTCTCCATTCTTCTGGCAGCAGAATGCAGGCCTGTTTGCTTTCACCTGGAGGGGCGTGCAGTACACTTATTTTATCCTTTTATTTTTTCGTCCCTATTAAAGAACTGTTATTTCCTGCTCCCATATTTTTTGCCTGAGAGCCCCTTAATTTAAAATTTATAGCAATTTGGAGGGGTGGGGAGGATTTACATTCTCCATTTCAGGGGAGGCTCCTGCCTTCCTTAGCAGACTCCTGTCTTTCCAAACCGAGACACCTTATCACTTTCTACAACTTCCTAAAAGGTGGTTTTAGTCAGGTGGGGGTTGGTCTCTTTCACCAGGCAGCAACTGACAGAACCAGAGGGGACAGTCTCAGTGTCACTATAGGACACGAAAGAACACAAGCACACACTACTGTTCTCAAGGTGAGGAAAAAAGGGAAGTTTATTTTCTGACTCTAACATTTATAGTTTTCTAAAAGTGACAGCGCATTGGAGGGTGACAGTGACACCTCTCCAATGACACTGGTCAAACTAACAGTTTATCAACTCTCTTCTATAAAGGAATGCGAAACAATAAGTTATTTACAGAAAATGTGTGAGAAAGTTCACTACAAGAATGTCAACATCGGAAGGCTTAGAAAATCTTAAAAAACCAGGGTGACAGTCTCAGGCTGCGTCAAGAGAAATATATGTCGAATATTAGGAAAATGTTTTAACTGAAAGACTGATAAAGTACTGGAATGGCCTGCCCAGGGAGGTGGTGGAGTCACCATCGCTGGATGTGTTTAAAAAAAGACTGGATATGGCACTTGGTGCCATGGTTTAGTTGAGGTGTTAGGGCATGGGTTGGACTCAATGATCTTTAAGGTCTCTTCCAACCTAGTCATTCTGTGAATAGTGACCAGCTCTCTTGGACCTCCCTTCCCTGCTGTGTCCCTTCCCATTGGATTCTTCCAAGAAGATCCCTGATGATACATGGGGTTAGAAATTAACTTGTGGTAGAAATCAATTTCGAATTTAGAGGAAGTGTTCTGTTTTGAATTGTTTAGTCTGTAGCTTGCTCACATAGATGAAGTGTGTTGTTTTAGCTTGTTTAGTCTGTTGACTTCCTGTGCTCGCAAAAGCCTGTAGCTCGCAAAACTGCCCCAAAAAAGTGGAAGGAATGTGAGCTTCCAAGCTGGAAGGAGATAAGAGAGGCTCCTTGGACCTTGAAAGAAGAAGCAAACCAAAACTGAGGCTGCCAAGATACTGAGGAGAGTTCAGACCAGAGAGCTGTCCGCACAAGGACAGATAAGGCCTAATTGTAATGTGAAGCAGGGCTAGTAAATGAATATGCATGGACCCTTTACGACAATTAATGCATATGCAACAGGTTAGGGGACAAAGGGGGATCTGGACTCTCAAGGAGTGCATGTTCTTTGAGGAGCAATCCTGCATGCGCCTGGCGCTGAATAAAAATACATACCTACTTCACGACTTTTAAGAGTTGTGAAGTTTTTTCCATAAATCATTTTTCTGGTGAGCCAGCCAGGAGATTGTCTCTGTCTCCCACAAAAGGAGAGTGGGGAGGTGAACCTCCAAAGGCACACCCTGGGGGACTTTCCCTGGAGGAGCTCTGCATCTTGGCTCACCCCACCTGTTGAGACAGACAATGGCCTGCTAGTGTGTGGATAAATGGTATGTACCAAGCTTAAAAAGGGGCCTTGGCCAAAAGGTCTGCTGGTAAGCTGCACAGAGACATCTGGCATACAGCGCAGTCCCTGTGTTAGTAAAGGTTTGGGGCTTGCAAGCAGCCACCGGCCAAGCATGGCTGGCAGGAGGGGGAAGGGTCCACTTGCTGATGGAACTGCTAGTGAAGGGATTCAGTGCTCGACTGTGTGATCCCTAGCGGCTCTGGGGGTGAGTCAAGTGAATCTGGATCTTAGTGCTGCTATTCTACTTACTGCTATTGTGTGGTTGTGGTGTCCGGACATTGTGGTTAATGTTAGTGGGTTTTTGTGATTGTGTGAGTGAGTGGCTTTGTGGGCTCAGTTATATAAAAGAGGGGGCAAGTGAGTGAATGTACCCATGGTGTGGGGGGAGACTCTACCCACGACTGAGGCGGCCGAGTGAGGCCCAGGGTGGCAGCTGGGGTGCACCGGCTAAGAGGTTGTGGGGGCAGATAGCATCTCGTGGGGTCCCAGCTGGGGAGAAGCAGAGCAAGCAAAGAAGTGTGGGTGAGGACACGTATTGGTTTTAAATGGGTTTGAGTAGATCGTGTATATTTTAACCGTGGCTAGATGAACTGAGGAGATTCCACTGCCTCAGTGGTTCGAGCTTGACCCCTGGGAGTTTGTGAATCCAGTAAATCACTGGATAGATAGAGGGGATGAATGGGTTTATTTAGAGGGGCTTTACGGGACTTCAGCTAGTAATATTGTTTCTCTGGATTGGGAACAATCCACTGTAGAGAATTTAGAAATTCATGAAGAAGTAAATGGAATACCCTGTCTTTGCAGGCAATTCTTAGGAGCCTTGGGCACATCGAGAGGCTAGCACCCTGCATGGGTACTATTGCAGTGCGGAGTTTGTGAGAGGCGTTGGTATTGCTGTTCCAGTAGGAAGAGGGGCATATGCCCTAAGTGTGGATTGAGGTTTCCTAATCAAGCCAATTTTGAACCTCAGGTTTTAAAGGTTGTGTGTGGAAAATCACATCTGGTAACTGTAACCTGGGGTTGACTGTGGAAAGAGAATTGGGAAAGGACTGTGAGGCTTTGTAAAGAGAGGTTTGGGTGGAAGCGCGATAGGACAAGGAGAAAGAGATTATGGGAACTAACCAGAGCAAAGAAGTTCCCCAAGCTAACCCTTTAGGGTATATCTTAACCCACTGGAAAGAAGTCGCCAGTAGGGGCGGATCTGAGAACAAGAAAGATTTAATCCAGTACTGCATGCGGTAGTGGCCATTATACAGGCTGGAAGATGGAGCAAAGTGGCCACCTGCTGGAACTTTAGATTATAACACCTTATTGCAGTTAATGCTGTTTTTAATATGGGAAGGGAAGTAGGATGAGGTCTCTTACGCCGATATATTTTTCGCCTTACAAAATCATCCAGAATGGCAGAGGGACTGTGGACTCAGAGCTCCCTCAGACCCACTGGTATTAGCCTTTGAGAAGGAAAACAAAGCCAAGAGAGGGCAAATTAAGTGAGGTTGCTCAGCATGTAGTATAGGACAGTGATATACCATATCAGATAAGGTTTATCATGCTGCAGCTCAAGAACAAGAAACAATAGATTGCTGAAAGCTCCTCCCAGGAGATGGGAGAATGAGGATGAGGTGGACTTTCCTAAAAAAGAGGACACAGGCTTGGAAGGCACATCTGCTCAAACCTACTCCCCTTCTTGCAGTCCGGTTTCGTCCAGAACCAAGAGGCAAGCAATGTTACAGGCCCCTCTGTGAGAGGCAGTGGGACCAGAAGGAGGGAGACTAATGATTAACGTACCATTCTCCACCCTTGATCTAGAGGCATGGGAAAGGATTGCTAAAAATTATCTCATCAATCCAATACTTACTGCCAAACGTTTACGAAATGTTATCAAACAACACAAGCCGGATTGAGGAGACATCCAGTTATTACTGGATGCTTTCACTAAAATGGAAAATCAGTTGATCTTGAAAACAGCTGGGACTTTGGCAGAAGATTACTGTAAAAGCAGGCGATTAGATGTAAGAGAATTTTTCCTCTCCAAGACCCAAAATGGGATCCAAATGTATCAACAAAATGAAAGAAATTAGCAAATTTTCAAGATTAGATAACAACAAAAGTGGAGAGAGCTATTCCTAAGACCATAAATTGGTCTGCCCTATATTCTATTAAGCAGGGACCTTCCAAGACTCCGTCTAAGTTTCTAGAGTGTCTGAGGGATGCTATGCATGGCCATACATCATTAGATCCATGGTCTGAGATCGGAATGAATCAGCTAGTTAATTCATTTTTAGGACAGTTTACTAGAGATATCAGGCGTAAGCTTCAGAAAATCTGAGGGCTGGAAGGGAGAAACCTTGAGGCCTTGCTTAAAGAGGCATGAAGAGTATTTAGTAACCGAGAAGAAAGATACAAATGGGGAATGAAAAAGCTAGTGGTAGTGGTACAGGAGGAAAAGCAAGAGAAACACAAGCAGGGTCCACCTCAGTTGGGCAGAGACCAGCGTGCAATTTGCAGGAAGACCAGTGTGAAAAATGCCATTTACTTGTGTTAAAATTTTAGAAGTTTAATAGTATTGAAAATAATAATAAAAATAGTAATAAAAATTAGGACAATAAGAATTTGGACAATCAAAGTTAGGACAATAAGAGACAATAAAAAGCGAAGAATTATGGATGTCCGGGTGCCTTTGCTCTCTGCTACAAAAGCACATTTTGGTAACAAAGGATTAACCCTTAAAAGCAATAGCCTATTGCATATTCATATATCTCATACATGATTCAAACATTCTTTTCAAACTAAGGGTGTTTCTGCTTAATGTCAACTTTCCCCCTTCATCTTGTAAATTAATCTCTTGGTCCCTCAAAGTCTGGTTTGTCCCGATAAGGAGGCAATAATTCTTCTCTTTGGGATTTTATTTTCCTGTTGCTGTTATCTCTATGTGAAGAATTTCTTGACTATCTTATCCATTCCTTGAGCTAGTTACAAAAAGTATCTTACATCACATAGTTTCTATTTTAATATTATGCTGTAGCCTAAAAACTATATTTACCACACTACTTAAAAGAGATTAATACAGCATAACTTTCCAACATAACACATATAGTATTCATTTTAATATTTGCGAAGAGCCAATCATATAATATGCATTTTTCACACCAGTCACTAGAAAAACCAATACCCAGAGCAGAGACGAGGTGACCGTCAGGAGAAGAGAGTGGTGGTCACTCATGTGCAGGATGACTGAGGAAGACCAAGAGACTCTACCCCAGAAGATCCACTAGTTATTACAATGAGGATGAGAGAAGAGGAGAAGAAGATGAAATTTTTGGTTGACGCAAGAGCAACATATTCAGTTTTAAATAAAGCTTTAGTGCCTGTGGGGAATGATTATGTTGTGGTGCAGGGGGCAACTGGCCAATCTGAAATGGCATATTTTTGCAAACCTCTAAAATATAGACTGGGGAAACAGTGGGGCATCCACAAGTTTTTATACCTGCCCAATTTGCCAAAGGCGCTTTTAGGGAGAGACTTATTAGAACAATTACAAGCAACCATCACATTCAAGAATGGGGAGGTTATTCTAGAAGTAAATGATCAAAAGTACATAGAGGTGTTAAGTTTAATACTGACAACTATTGAACCCGAAGAAGAAATTAGTGAAAAGATATTGAGCCAAGTGTCTCCTAGAGTATGAGCCTCCAATGTACCAGGGAGGGTGAAAAATGCCCCTCCCATCGTTATCAAACTTAAAGAAGGGAAACAACCAGTTAAAATCAAACAGTACCTCCTGAAAAAAGAAGACAAGGAAGGGATCAGCCTGATAACAGAGAACTTTTTGCAGTTAGGATTGCTAAAGGAATGCCAATCTAATTTCAATACTCCCATTTTACCTGTTTGAAAGCCTAATGAGTCATATAGAATAGTACAAGATTTAAGGGTTGCCTAAAAGATAACAGAGGATTTATATCCTGTAGTGGCAAATACATATACTTTGCTAATCCACTTAACGCCTGAGCTAACCTGGTTTATCATTTTAGATCTAAAAGATGCCTTCTTTTGCCTCCCCATCCATGAAGCCAACCAGAAAATCTTTGCATTTGGATGGGAAAACCCTAAAAATGGGCACAAACCTCAGCTCACCTGGACTGTATTGAATCAAGGTTTTAAAAATTCTCCCACTCTGTTTGGAGAACAACTTACAAAAGACCTAGAGTCCTAGGAAGCTCCACTGGAAGAAGGAAGGCTATTGCAGTATGTGGATGATATTTTAATAACCACACAGATGAAAGAAGTGTGTGTGGCCTAGACTATAAACCTTTTAAATTTCCTAAGACTCTAAAGATAAAGAGTATCAAAAAAAAGGGCACAGATAGTGAAATAGAAGGTAATCTACCTGAGATACGAAATTAGTGCTAGACAACAGACTTTAAGGCAAGATCACAAGGAAGTGATATGCCAAACCCCGAAACCTCAAAAAATAATGGAACTCTGAGTCTTTCTAAGAATGACAAGGTAGTGCCAGCTATGGATTTATAACTATAGGCTGCTTGTAAAACACATATATGCTCTTATTGCTAATAGAAATAGAGATTTCCAGTGGACAAAGGAGGCCACACAAGCCTTTCATCAGCTAAAGAGTGCCCTCATGTCAGCTCTAGCTTTGAGACTTCCAGACATGAGTAAACCATTCTTTCTATTTTTCCATGAGAAACAAGGGATTACCTTGGGAATATTGGCTCAGTATTTGGGTTCGTATTGAAGGGCAGTTGCCTACTTTTCCAAGCAACTAGATGCAACAGCCAAAGGATGGCCAGGTTACCTCAGAGCTGTGGCAGCAGTTGTGCTAAATATCCAAGAAGCACGCAAATTTACCCTAAGACAAAAAAATGACTGTGCTAGTGTCACATACAGTGTCTGCAGTACTAGAAGTAAAAGGCAAGCACTAGCTTTCACCACAAAGGTTTTTGAAATACCAAGCCATCATGGTAGAACAAGATGATGTCTAAATAGCGGTAACTAATATTATCAGTCCAGCTTCTTTTCTCAGCAGAACCCAAGGAGAAGCAGGACACCATGACTGCCTGGAGACTATTGAAGCTACTTACTCCAGCCACCCAGACTTAAAGGACACTCTTTTTGACAATGCAGGGACCTGGTTCACTGATGGGAGCAGCTACATCGTCAGTGGAAAACGACATGCTGGGTATGCGGTCACTACCTGCAGAGAAGTAATAGAATCTAGACCGTTGCCAACAGGGACCTCTGCACAAAAGGCCGAGATAATTACTATGATTAGTGCCTTAGAAATAGCAGAAAATAAGAAAATAAACATATACACAGACTCAAGATATGCATTTAGGGTTGATTTAGGGTTGTGCATGCACATGGAGCCATTTAGAGAGAGAGAGAGGACTGCTGACCTCACAAGGGAAAAACATTAAACACGCACAAGAGATAATCCGACTATTAGAAGCAGTTCAGCTGCCTGAGAAAGTAGCAATTATACACATTAAGGCACACCAGAAAGTGAGCTCAGAGTTGGAATAAAGAAATGAGCTAGCGGAAAGAGAGGCAAAAGAAGCAGCAAAAGGTGAGATTCCCACTGAGACAACCCCAATTCCAAATGGACAAATTTCTCTTAAAAGTAAGCCAGAATATACTAAAAAAGACAGAAAGTTAATCCAAGATCAGGAAGAGATATATGACAAAGAAGAGTGGACTACTATTAACTAGGCTCGGGCAGCAGTGGCAAATTGACTTTACAGAACTCCCAAGAAAAGGGGGGTATTGCTATTTATTGGTATTGACAGATACATTTTAAGGGTAGCCAGAAGCCTTTCCTGCTAAGACTGCCAAAGCTCGGGAAGTAACCAAAATATTGTTACAAGAAATAATACCACGCTTCAGAGTTCCAGCCACAATATCTTCAGACAGAGGATCACATTTTATTTCAAAAATAGTGCAGCAGATTAGCAACCACCTAGGCATAGATTGGGAACTTCATACCCCATACCACCTCCAATCAAGTGGCCAAGTAGAGAAAATGAATCATTTGATAAAGCAGCAAATTGTAAGGCTGGGGCAAGAAGCAAATTTACCCTGGCCCCAAGCTCTTCCACTGGCACTGTTGCAGATTCAGATTAAACCTAGAGCCAAAAAAAAGTTGAGTCCCTTTGAAATGCTTTATGGAAGACCATATAGGGTGCAAAAGGGAATGTCAATGTCTACCCACATTGGAGAAGTGACATTAGCCACATACATAGTAGCTTTAAGTAAACAACTCAAGGAAATTGAAAAACATGTAGCTGGAACTTGGAGCAGGGGGACTGAATAGACCAATACATAACATATAGCCTAGAGATTATGTATATGTTAAGTCTTGAGACAGAGTAGAAATTATCTAGAGTAGAAATCCATTCCGATTTAGGTAGAGTACATCTTTGAACTAAGTCTGTAGCTTGTGAACATAGCTATTTAGTCTGACTGCCTGTTCTCGCAAAAAAAACCTATGTTCAAAGAAACTGCTTCAGTCAAAGGAGAGAGATAAGGAGAGGCAGACAGAGAGGCTGCGGGAGGCAGGGCAGGGTGACCCAGGAGTTCTTTCTGTACTTAATGATAAAAAAAAAAACCTAGCTGCAAGAGTAATGCGAAATCAGTAAAATGAATATTTATGAACCATGCATATGGATTAGTAAAGAAAATAAAAAGAGATCTGGAGTTCCCAGAGGTACGCGTGTCCTTTTAAGGGGAGCTATCCCCACATGCGTCCAGCGCTGTAATAAACATACTGACTTTACAACTTTAACAAAAGTTGTGGAGTTTGTTTCCTTTTCTGCAATTCAATCTCTTACAGAAAAGCCTTTAGAACCGCAGTGGGAAGGACCATTCTAGGTGTTATGTTGCTCATGGGGGGGGGAAGGGGCAAGGAGACAGAGACACCTCACCTCCAGATGTTCATGTAGCACAGAGGAAGTTTATTCCGTAGGCTACCATTTATAAAGACTTTTGAAAGACCTGGTCTGGATATTCTCATTGGTCTAAACTCCACACCCCCTCGGGATCTGGCCAGTGAAATGCTTGCAGCTTCATATGACATCTGATTGGAAGAAGCCCCTGTCAGTCAATCCCAGGGCTTAGTAGCTAGCTATCCGGTAACATCCAGGTGCTTCTTACTACTTTCACTGCGATTAAGATCAAGGAGCAAGGCGCCTAGATCCACCACTCTTGAATGAAGAAAGCCCCAGAAACAGAAGACACTTAGAGAGTGACACCAAGAAACGATGAATTGAAATTAAAACTTACTCGAGCAAAATGAGTATATTGTGGCCAAGAATAGTTCATAGCTTTATTTGCAAGAGTTTAATTAAGAGAATTGTTTTGTGTGTAATTGCAATTAAAATCCTAGAATTAGAGGGTACCTCTATCCAGATCAATGCTAAATGGCCTTAGTCCCAAGCTTTTATTCAGTACACTAGATCCATGAGAAAACATTCTGATATAAAAAATTTAAACCTGTCAACTGTGGTCATGCACAGAAACCAAATATATGAGAAGCAAGAGTAGCGAAAACGGAGACTATAGTCACTTCAAGGGATTTTAGGAGAAGAGATCAGAGTAAGATGTTGGATGATTACTGAGACTACTCATAAGAAACCAAATCAAATTAGTGTTTCTGCCTTTCCTACATACAAGCACCGTGAGGTTCGTTATAGCCCAAGTGAATCAGGCTGTTGGTATAATTTCACATTAGTACAGCCTGTAGAGGTGACTTGTATTTAGGCTCATGATGCTATCAAGCTCTCATTTAAATTTAAAATAGATGCTGCACCTCTTGCAACAGCAAAGCCTCATACAACTTATGCCAGTACTCAAGCAGCCCAAACCCAAACTAAACTTGAACCTCAAGTCTATGAAGTAAGCCCATACGTAGTGAGGAATATGAGCCAACAGCAACTGTTGTTTAATCCAGAGTAGTCTCTCAAATGTGTTGAATTGCTAATGCAAATCAACATATCAGAAATCCAACCAGCCTGCTCCTCTTTCCTAAAGACATCCTTCAAGGGCTAGACAACATGGTTACAAAGACAAGTACACCTCAGAAGCAGAACAAGAAGAGATTTAAGTAGGATATTAGAGACAAGATTGAGAGTTTTAAATGGAATCAATTCAGAAATATTAATGAACAAGCTGTCCACTGCAGCAAGTGATTTATCAAAACTAAAATGGCCCCTACAGTCATCTTTATTAGCATTAAGAACTAGCCAGTGGCAAGTTTCAAAAGTGTTACCAAAATGGGAAAAGGCTGGAGACCAAGACCACAAGTTAATAATAGATACACTTAGTATGGTTCAAGATAATGTGTCTTTAGCTTTCAGTTGTATACAAGCACAGTTATAGATGCAAGCAACAACAGCTTTGATCATACGAGAAAGAGGTAAAGGTGAATTTCCAGGTAAAATTCAAAAAGTTGTTTGAGACAATGCGATTAACTCTAAAAGAAAATTTCAGTCTTAGTAGACTATAGTAAATATTTACTATGATCCTGCTTCTGATGTAGCCACTGCCTTTGTGCTTACTATAGGTAAAACCACTGTTTGTTATCCACCCCATCATTGAACTAGTACTAAACCACGAGAGGACAGTACTCTACCCCTCAGAACCTAGAGCATGGGCACAAGTAGTGAATGAGAAGTAGCAAACAGTAAACTTAGAATCTTGTGTTGCCTGGGAACAACTAAGGTTCATTTGTGAAAATAATACTACTGATGCTCAAGATGTGTGTCTTGATACTGAACAAGGTATTTGCCACTTCGAAATTCATCCAGTCACTAGTCAGAAAACTATGCTTGTGTATACTAGCCAAGGTTGTGTATGCTTAAGAACTACTTGTACTTTTTTAGAAATAGATAACAAAGATGTAGCTTCATCATTCTAATTTTTGTATTTGTAATTTCATTAAGATCGAGTATAATTTTTCATATTTAGTACCAGTAACATCTCACCAGCTGATCAAAACCAATTATGCAATGTATCGAAGGTTATCACCTACTCCTATTGGAATGGACCTTACATTAGTAAGACAATTAATTAAACACCAAGACCTATTTAAAATTTTGAAGAAAATCCAGAAAAATAGAGAGAAAACTCTAATTACTGTCCATGATAATACAAAGGAGGTAAGCCAAGTTCTGCAAAGATTAAAACAAGATGCAGATCATCACTAGTAAAATATAATCTTTAGATAGTCGTCAACTGCAACTAGGATTTTTAATATGTTGTGTCACCCCATTGTAGTTTTACTGATATTAGTTAAGTTTAAGGTTATTTTTTATAGTACTTATTTAGAATTAAAGAATATTACAGCAAGTGGCAGTGTTAACCTCCTTGTCAAATGTACATTGTAAAGCATTAAGGGATACATATTATCATAGAGATTTGCATTAAGTAAAAGAATTTACTCATTTTCTAGAAAAGGGGGGAATGAGACATGGGGTTAGAAATTAACTTGGGGTAGAAATCAATTTCTGATTTAGATGAAGTGTGCTGTTTTGAATTGTTTAGTCTGTAGCTTGCTCACATAGATGAAGTGTGTTGTTTTAACTTGTTTAGTCTGTTAACTTGCTGTGCTTGCAAAAGCCTGTAGATCACAAAACTGCCCCAAACAAGGTGGAAGGAATGTGAGCTTCCAAGCTGGAAGGAGATAAGAGAGGCTCCTTGGACCTTGAAAGAAGAAGCAAACCAAAACTGAGGCTGCCAAGATACTGGGGAGAGGAATGGATGACCAGAGGGCTCTCTGCAAGGACTGATAAGGCCTAATTGTAATGCAAAGCAGGGCTAGTAAATGAATATGCATAGACCTATTATGAAACTTAATGCATATGCAACAGGTTAGGGGACAAAGGGGGGGTCTAGACTCTCTCGAGGAGTGGGCATGTTATTTAAAGAGGGATCCTGCATGTACCCAGCGCTGAATAAAAATACATACCTACTTTACAACTTTTATGAGTTGCAGAGTTTTTTCCGCAAATTGCTGAGGAGGCTAAAATCAGCTCTCTTGAAGTCCATGGTTGTGATCTTACATGCTGCCCTTGTCACAGACATCTTTTATGAAAAATCCTTTCCCTTAGGATTTTTCCTCCTGAGAAGCTGAGAGGCCTCAGGAACAAAATGTAAACATTGATTATCTGCTGCTGTGGAATGCAACAGGTGGATCTTTGATTGGTCCATGGTGGATGTTTCTAATTAATGGCCAATTACAGCCCAGCTGGCTCGGGCAGAAAGTCCGAGACAGAGCCTTTGTTATCATTCCATTCTATTCTATTCTTAGCTACCCTTCTGAGGAAATCCTTTCTTCTATTCTTTTAGTATCGTTTTAATGTAATATATATCATAAAATAATAAATCAAGCCTTCTGAAACATGGAGTCAAATCCTTGTCTCTTCCCTCAACCTGAGACCCCTGTGAACACTGTCACAGCCCTGCTACCTCTTTGCCTGATACTGAACTCCACAATCTCGTGGTCACTGCAGCCAAGGCTGTCCCCAACCTTCACATCTCCAACAAGTCCTTCCCTCTTTCTTAGTATAAGATTGAGCAGCACACTATTCTTCATTGGTTCCTCCACCACCTCTGACAGGAAGTTGTCATCAATGCATTTCAGGAACTTCCTGGACTGTTTGTGCTTTGCTATGTTGTTTCTCCAGCAGATGTCATGCTTTCAGATATTTAGCTGTCCTGGTTTAGGGCAAATTTGGAGAAAACCTCCAAAGGTGTTCCTCTAGAAAGCAGATTTAAGCAGTCCCTCCCCCAACTGGTTTGGGAAAAAGATTTCCTTGGAGAAAAGTGGAAAAACCTGTTTATTTTACAGGCAAAACATTCACCAGCACAAAAGAAATGAACAATATTAAACAATAAAACCTCTTGCCAATCTGAAGAAATGACAAACTCAGAAAGTCCTTTTTGTGGGTTGTAGCTTGGCTCACTCAGTCTGTTATCAGTCTCTCCAGTGCTGGAAATGCCATAGCCCAGGCCAGGCCCTGGTGGGCCACAGGTGTGAGCTCCCAGTGCTCTTCTGGGTTTTCAGTCCAGAGTAAGTTTAAACAGTTCTAACAAAAAGTAAAACCACAGTTCAGGGAACTTCTCTGCCTCAGCTAGCTAAAAACTAACTAAAAAACCAGAGGAGAGCTCTGTCCCGCTGTCTGTCCATCCGCAGACAACACAGTCCAGGAGCAGGAATGTGGAGGAGTGGGTGCAGTTTCTGAAAACAAACTCCGCGCTTCTTCTCTCCCCAGCTTTGCTCTCGGAACCTGTCTTAAAGGTGCAAAAGCTATTTCCAGACTAAACAGACAAATGGGGATACAAGCATCATAACGTCACCCCAGGACATTAGGCTAAATAATAAATTCAGTGTTGTGATTTCTATTTTAATTGTCAGTGATCTACACAAGTATCAAAACCCTTCTGCCGAAATGCTTGCATTTCTGGAAAGGTCTTTTGAAATGCTTACTTGAACAATGTGGAACAGGTCAAATGAGTGAAGAAGGCCTCTCTTTCAGTGCAAGGGGGTTGCATTTCCACACTTTGTAATGCAGCATGGCACAGCGCCAGCTCAAGACATGCCTAGTACTCTCCACAGTACATCATTGACACAAAGTAGGGCTTTTGGAGTACTTGCAGAGGGGCTCATTGGCTCAGGTCATATGTGTATGGGGCTACATTGCTCTTAGATCAGACTCAGCAACTGTGAAGAGCTTCTTACCTGGTATCACCCTATCCCCTATATTGTCTCCTTTATCCCTCTTCCCCTTAAGCATCCCTTATCCTCTTAACCTCAGCATTGAACAGCCTATAATTAACAGCCTCCTGTGTAGGAGGGACAGACTTGCACACATTATAGACAGAACTACAATAGAAAATTAAACCAAAACTTTTAATTGCTGAGGTTAATAATCTGGCAGTTAGAGGGAGCACAGTGATATTTTCATCACTGAAAGCTACCATCTGAAAAGATTTGCAAGACCCAGAGAATTTCAAGACCAAGTACAAGAGTTGGAACAGATAAGGATGTTATTTGCATTGTGAAAATTGCATTTTCTTGCCTAAATAAACATTTCCAATGCGACCAAAATAAAATGTAATGACAAACTTTTTTCTTTGTGTTTTTTTGCCTTGACAAGAGTGTGCTTCATCACCTACCTGTCAGCATATCATAAAGCCTTCAGGATATGGTCTGTAGCTATGTGGCTAGGTGATACATTGGCTATTAAACATGTCTTGGATTTGCCAAACATAGAATCCATTAGCATCTAGGGTTGGAAGGAAAAAATGAAATTCTTAGCAATTCCTATATTTCTTTTTAAACATGTTCTTGTCCTTATTTTACACACACACACACACACACACACACACACACACAAAAGTGATTTAATTTGCTCAGAATTTTTGAAAAGTTACCTTGCATTTCCTCTACGTTAGCAATGCGTACAGAGGCAGTTTAACATGAGTCAGGTAATGCACAGCTAGTCTCTTTTTAAAAAAAATACATTCATCTTTTCTTAATTTGTCTTGTAATTCTTTGTTTACAATTTAAAATTAATACAAGCATTAATCAGGGCTCTGAACAAGCCCTTGCACTGGGGGCCACAAGGACGTCCATATGTTTTGAAGAATAAAGCATATGTTACAACTGGAGTTGTAGAATTGTTGATGAAAACTCCCATGAGTGTTAATGCACTGTGGCGTATGAATGCGAGACTCACAAGCTGAGAGCAAAATGAATCTGTTTATTGCAGAGTTAAGACAGTACTTATACACTTAGTGTGAGACTCTTTGTTCAGTCCTTTGCATGCAACCCAGTTGCAGGTCTGTAATAAATCCATCGGCCTGACAGATTGTTAGTTTCCTCAAAATTTGCCAGCTTCAAAGAAACAGGATGCCTTTCCTGTTCTCACATAGTGCTTAATCTACTTTTTTTTCATGCTTCCCAGGAGTTTTCTGCAGTGCCAGGCTTTGCTGTTTCCTTACATCTCCCCCTCCCTTTTGTTTTTTATCTAATTTTTATTTTTATTAGGGTCCTAGATAAGGCTAAGGTAACCATTACTTGTTTTTGCATGCTTTTAACAGCTCTGATTTTGTTAAAAAGGACAAGACAGAACATTAGAAAGAATATCATTGCCAGACAGCTCAGTTCAATGAAAACCCAAACTCGTAAATTTATCCCAGAAAACCAAATTTTTGGATTTAGCCAAGGAAGATCATTTTTCAGATCTGTCAACACATTTTGTTCCTGTAGAGTTTGTAAAGTTCTGAGTTGATCCTTTAATTGAGTGTGAAGCAACTGTATATTCTGTTGTAAGGATTTATCAAAGGCCCCTTGGAGGTGGTTTTTCACTGTCTTGCAGTTCTGTTCTGTGTCATTCCATGGAAGGGGAGTGACACATAAGGAATTATGGATATGTTCCAAATCACAGTGCAGGGATAGATGAGTTTTTTGGGCCTCAACTCTCTCACCTACCCATATAAGAGCACTTTCCAAGGCATTTAATCTAGCCATTATTTCTTTATCAATGTTTTCCTGTGTTTGTAATACTTTTGTGATGTTAGTTAAAGCCTGTCCCACAATATGGGTAGTTTGAATGGAATGGGTTAAGGCAGCAATGGGCACAGAAGCTGTGGTTAATACTATTATGGCAGAAACAATAGCAAAAATTAGCCAAACCAGAAATTTGTGAACCCATTTCTTAGTTGTTTGGATTTCCTCTTGGACTAGTCAAGCCAATTGTGAAAGACCATTTTGTCTTTCCCAAGTCTGAGTCAGATTTACAGGTACCCAAATTTCAGGTCTTCTTTTAAATGGAAGAAGGACAGAATAGTTACACATATCTTCATAAGTTTTACATGATTTGAAAACAAAAGAATCAGCGGATAAAAAATACGAACTATTTCTATAATCTATTGAAAAATCATTAGCTAAAGCAAAAACATGCAGGTGTGAGGTACGAGTCGTTAGCAATTTGTCCTTCAGCAACATTAAATTGGCAATTGTAGCATTCCCATACCATTTTACTTGGTATATCCTATTGCCAAAAGCAGGTAACAATATTTTCCACAAATGTTTATACACGCCGGATTGATTATTACCTAAAAAATATTGAATTAAGGATGCACTTAGGACCTGATAAACATAAGAGATTTGATAATCAGGATGCCTTGGCAAGAACAAACAGAGATGAAGATTAAATCATACTGACCTACCAGAAAAGAAAATGACATCAAGTTCTGCAAGCAAGGGATGTTGTAAAATGTATAAGTTTGTTTATGTGATGATTAACCCAATCACTGTAGTAAAAAATTACTAGCCTTCCTAGAATAGTATATAAGCACATGTAGTCCACAATAAATTTAGAGTCTGACCACCAGAACTCAGTCTTCCCTGCCTATCTCCATCGCCGATAAATTAATGATCCGACCATCCCACCATCATGCCAAACAATACTGTGGTTTGCCTTTTGGGACTGAAGAATGGTTATCTTGGTCCCACTTTCTCTAAGAATACCTTGTGGTCCCCAATCGATTACCCTCCCATACTGTAAGAATTGTTATTGTGGCCGTTGTCCTACGCATGATGTCTATTCCAAACGCCATATATTGGAGATGGGTGTAAAACGACATTTGGGGAAATGAGGTGGAGTGGCATCCACAGATTTGTTGGAGGTAGACAGAATGGACAGCAATATAATAGCAGTCAAATTTCTTGCAGTCTCTGAGTGTACATATACTAAATGCAATTGCATAGAAAAGTTAGCACAAGGTAAAGGTAAAGAGGTACTTGTTTGATTCCATGTTAAGCATATTGTTACAATAGGACACAAAATGAACAACGCATGCTGAAACTTCCAAGGTAAAAAGAAGAAAGTTTATTTCTTGACCGCGATATATATAGAATTCCAAAAGTGACCATGGATTGGAGGATGAAATTGCCACCTCTCCAACAACACTGGTCAAACCAACAGTCCATCAAATCTCTCCTCCTCCAGAAAAGAATGCAAAACAATCATTATTTACATAAAAGTGTGTGAGAAACTCCATTACAAAAATGTAAACATCAGAAGGCTTAGAAGAACTTAGAAGAACAGGGCAACACATATAGGTGATAAATCAGTAACATAAGCAGCATTGCTAATATACATATCTACAATGTCTTGATCTAAGGGAGGAAACCAAGTTCCTCCTACCCATTCTGTTCCATTGTTGCTGAGGGCAGGCTCTGGATCCCATCAGGTCAGAAGGCGGAACAGCAGATGTTGAATGATGTGGGCCCAGTAGATTGTCTTTTCTACCATTTGATGGCAGTATAGCATCAAAAAGATGACAAGGTTCATGGTTGTCGCCCTTGACTGGTTTTGATGTATCTTGCTGGAAGCCAATATGGTCCTGTAGGTAAAGAAACACACCCATAGCCTCTTCCCCAAGCTAACAATGGAACTGGACCTTTCCACTTACCACTGTGTACATCCTTGTATATAACTTTTGGGTGAACTCCATCTCCATCAGCAGTCTGACACAGGAGCCTTTTATGTGCAGTTACATCATCTCTAGTGGAGACATTAAAAAAATTAAAACATAGGTTGCTTTGTCAAGCTGCTCTTGAGGGAGCATGCCTATTGTATTTCTCTTCTTTTGTTTTTGTAGCATGTTTTTCAATGTGTAATGTGCCCTTTCCATAATGGCTTGCCCTGTTGGGGAATGGGCAATACCTGTGACATGCTTGATACCCCAAGTGTGGAAGTATTCTTGTGTTTTATGAGATGTATATGCAGGTCCGTTATCTGTTTTTATCTGTTGAGGGACATGCATTGTGCTGAAGGCACAGATTCAGTGTTGGGTGGCATCTCTTGATTTCTCACCCTTGTGTGCTTTTGCTACTATGAAACCTGAAAAGATATCAGTAGGAGCATGGACATATTTAAAAGTCCCTAAGCCTGATATGTGTGTTACCTCTGTTTGCCAAATGTCATTAGGTTTCAACCCTCGTGTGTTTGTACCTAACGTTTCTGGCAAAGAGTCTGCTGACACTGTGAGCAAGTATTCACTACATCCCATGCTTGTGGAAAAGTCAGATCAAATTGTTTTGCCAGTGCTTGGGCATTTTGATGGCAAAAATCATGAGAAAGTTTTGCCTGCCCTAACTTTTGTAGTACAGTGACTGTCATGGTGAGGGTATCTGCCCTCTCATTACCTTCCACTATAGGTCCGGGCAGAGTGGTATGTGACCTAAAGTGCAGGATGTAATATTCATGAGACCTGTGAAGTAAAAAGTTGTACAGACTGGTTAATAACACAAAAATATCTTTGTTAGATACTTCCTTCAGGAATGAATGATCAATCCTCTTGACAATTCCTGTAACATAAAGAGAATCGCAAACAATGCTAATAGGTTCTTGTGAAAAAAGACTAAATGCTTCTACCACAGCTGCCAGTTTGACTAGCTAGTTAGATCCAGGTTGAAAGGTTACTGAATGTTCCTATTGTCCCTTATAATTTCTCCACAGGGTGACAGCTTTGTATGTCTTTCCTGATCCATAAGTGAAAAGTCTTTGCCTCAGGGATAGGCATCTTTGACTGTAATCGTCACAGTTGGAAGGGAAGTTCTTTGAAGGATTGCACAACAGAGCATGTCAAGGTATCGACTGAATAAACTGTCCATCATAGTCATCAAGGGCAATTTGAAATGACAGTGAGTCCCTGAATAGTCTCCAATTCTGCTGTAGTAACAGGGAGATTTATTACTGCCAGATCATGTCCTGTCAGGCTCTGGCATGGGAGTCGTCCCATCAACAGCAGTCAAATAAGCATCTCAAGTTGAGTGTGATGCCTTGAGAGGCTACCTGGAACAGAGGCTAGACAGTGTTAAAGGAATAAAGTAGGTATTTATTAGAAAGGCCTTCAAAAGATACACCTTGGGCAGTACAAGAGCCTGGCCATGGCTCTACGCAAGATGGACAACCGTTCACAAGTTTTCACACTTCTATAAGTTTTGGTCCATTTCCATATTGAGGTTAATTGTCCAATTCCAGCTTCAGGTTATGAAGTCCCATCCTCCCAGATTGCTCTCCTCAATTCACCATTGTTTATACTTTTTGGGCCTGAAGTTGCAACAGTATCCTTGGTTCTCAGGCTGGAAAAGGATTGTTTAGTCAAACTAAACTGTGAAGAGAACTTGCTATCACTTTATATGAAGTTCAGAGTTACATACTAATGCAGTACAGAATCTGGTAAATATGAAAGCTAAAACTTAAGGCATCAAGGGGTTATAGTTTTTGCAAAAGTATGTGGCAGGAAAATCCATTCTAATAGCCAGAGATGGTGTTCCTGTACATCACATTGACCAATAAGAGCATAAGATTGAAAGGATTGAAGAATTATGAACAACTGCAAAGGCAAATTCAGCACTGGCAAAGGATTTATTAATCTTGTCACTTACATCTGCCAAAGCCTCTCAGGCAGTCTTTGTTAGGTGCCTAAGGGAAGAAGGATCTGGGTCACCTTTTAACAATTGAAATAGAAAGGATAATTATTCTGTGGTGATTCCCAATAAAGGGTGAATCCAACTAATAGTGCCTAATAGCTTTTGCAAATCATTAAATGTGCATATCTCACACATTAAAGTTACTGACTGTGGGCTGTGGGGTGACTTGTTTCCAATAATTTCAAGCCCAGGTATTTCCAAGGAGGTTCTGTTTGAATTTTTTCTTTGGTTATGTACAAGCCTCAGCTGGCAAGCATTATTTTTAAAGCAGCAAGGAAATCATGTTACAATGAAGAGCTGTTGGAAACAATTAAAATGTTGTCCATGTAGTGATACAGCAAAACAGATGGATATTTTTGCCATACTAGTTGTATCACTGAGTGAATGATGAATTCACAGATTGTAGGACTGGTTTTTATATCCTGAGGTAGCACAACACACAGGTATCGTTCCATGAGGGTCTCATGATTGACAGAAGGTAAAGAAAAGGCAAATTTAGGTGCATCATGAGGATGTAAAGGAATTGTAAAAAAGCAGAATTTTAAGTGGATTATCACTAATTCCCAGTGTTCTGGAATCATTGTGGGGTTAGGTATTCCTGGTTGCAATGCCCCTTCCCAGGGGAGCCCCCTGGTCCCTTTCTTTTTTTGTCAGCACTGCTGGGCCATGCCGGCCGGGGATATACCAGTGCTGGGAGCAACCATGCAGCCAGGACCAGCGCTGGGAGTAGTCCTGTGGTCAGTGCTGGGGGCAGCCATGAAGCCAGGAGTGGCTGGGGCTGGGAATGGCTGCCACCAGGCCGGTCTGGGAGCGGCCATGCAGCTGGGACTGCTTGGCCAAAATCCACGCGGCCAGGGCAGCACCGTGCGGCTGTGGCTATCTCGGCATGGCACCCAATGAACTTTGTTTGCTTAGCCACTTTAAGCCAGCTATGCTGCAAACAGAACGACAAAAGCAGTGGCAGCAGGTTTTTTCTTTTTCTGTCTCCCCACATGAAGGAAAGGCGCAGGGGTGGCCCCGGCAGGCAGCGCGATGTACACGGTGCCAGCAGAGACCACGCGATCAGCAGCGAGAGACACAGTGATTCCTCGATTGCAGAACCTGGACAAGATCAACCTTTCAGTGCTGCAAAACTCTATAAAAACTGTTTCAATTGATAAAGCTTGAGAAAAAATGAACATGCAAACACCAATTCTCTCCCTAATCAGGAAAAAGGAAAGGGTGAAGACACGTAGAGAAAACAACATGGGACACTAAGTTCAGTGAACAAGGAGTCAAATTCTAGATGGGAGGGGATTGAGGAGATGCCTTCGTTTTGGGCTGAAGTTCTTTTGTAAGGCTATGGTGAATATATATTTTATATATATCAGACTTTGTTTTTTCCCTGTAATTCATTAAATGTATTGGGGGGATGTAGCATTCTAACCACAGCGGTGAGCAGAAGCACCAGTGTTGGAATAAGCAGATGTTGCAGTAGCTATAATCCAATGAGAAGCTTGAACAGAGAGACATGAGAGAGATGAGAAACTTTGCCCCAGGAATAGAAGAAAACTGCTGTTCCCAGAGATAGATGAAGAGAACTTTTTGGTTTTATGCTAAAACAGCTTATCCTTAAAATAGCACCTGAATAAATTGACGTGGCCCATGAACACAGCTGTGGGAAGGCTGCAAGAGATGGGAGGGACTTCACGATTGCGGATTTCCGGGCGGCTGCTATTTGTGGAAATTAAAAACCAAGAGAGAACTGTTTCTTGTGGAGAAGTCTCCATGGCATGGCAAGAGAGACTCCTCTCCCTTTCAAGAACTGAAGAATGACTATTTTAGAGGTGGTAAACTGACTGAAAGTCACAGGTTTTGTCTCTTTATGTTGTCAGTGGGAAAGAAAAGAGGGTATGGGGGGAGGAGAAGTGTTCTGAAGATTTTATTCTGATTTCTTTTTTTTTTTTTAGTTCTGCTAATAAAGCTTTCTTTATACCCTTTAAAGTTTTGAGCCTGTTTTGCCCTCCTCCTAATCCATATCTCACAGCAGAAAAAGGAGTAAATATATTCTAGTGGGTGCACTGGCATTTGGCCAGCACTAAACCCACTACAAAGACTTAGATTCTATTTGACAAGTAAGTAATGGTTGTTGTACCCCTATGATTTTTGACCAAAATATTTGCGCAGTACCTGTGCTCCCAAATCCTCCTACATTTTGTTGTTGCTCTAAGATCAGTGCTGAACAGCGAACTGCTGGCCGTGGTATTAATTGTGCCAATCAGCTTCCCTGTGCCACTGTACAGGGAGGATTGGGCATCCAAGCCCTGATTTTAATTTCAGCTTTATAGTCAGCATCAATGATTCCTGGTAATATAATTATTCCAGTGCAGGTGGTAGACGAATGTCCCAGGACTAAAGCATGTGTTTGAAATGGCAATGGCCAGCACACAGGGGTGGGCAACAGAACAGAGGTATCATTTAGGACTGTTATAGCACTGATGACCAGGTCCAAGCTGGCACTCCTGGGGTGCCCCTTGCAAGGTTTGTGCTTGTATTGTTTGACTGGGGTTTTGTTGGATTGGAGGTCACTGGACCTTTGGCCCCGTTTCGAGTTTCCCTGATTTGGGAGAGGGTTGTCATCTTTGTCATATTTAGACCGGCATTGATTGCTCCAATGAAAACCGTTTTGGCAGCAAGGACAAGGTTTATTGGGCTTTTTATTGCCTTTTTGTCCTTTTGGGCATTGTTTTCTAATGTGGCACTCTTCCCTGCATTCAAAGCACCTAACAGCTGCTCTGGTCACTTGCAGTTGTTAGGCTATTGCAGTAGCAATCAGTTCTGCTTTAAATTGTTCTGAGCTAATATTAGCGCATGCCTTGATATAATCAGAAAATTCAACATCAGCATGGTTACGAATCATGTCCGGGGCTTTTTAACAGTCATTGTTAGCATTTTGATAAGCAAGAGATTTTAAGACAGCATCAGCTGCCTCCTGCATATCAATTTGCTCCCTAACAGCTGATTGCAATCAGTCAGTAAAAGGGATATATGGTTCCTGAGGGCCCTGCCAAAAAGCAGCAAAACTGGGCTCTAATTTTTTTGTATCAGGTACTTTTCATAGTGCTTGCAGGGCAATAACAGTAGCTTGTTCCCATGCTTGTGGGAGAATTTGTAATTGTGAATGGGCGGTAGCATATATGCCTGTCCCAGAAAGCTGGGGGGCCGTTATATTGATTGGTGGTTGTTGATTACAATTATTCAATGCCTGAGTTTGAGCCAAATCTACAAATTCCGTCCAGCAGGCAGAGTATTGTCCTCCTGTTAATACTGTTTTAAAAAGAGATTTCCAATCCACTGGTAACATAGTATGTGCTTCTGCAATTTTATCTAGTAAATTCATTGTAAAGGAGGAATGTAAATCATTTTCTTTCACAGATTTTCTCAGTTCCTTTACCATTTCATTTGACAGTTGTTCATGATGTGGGTTTTTGTGGGTTCTCTGCTTCCTTTTTCTACCTCTATTGGGGTCAGGATTGAAAGCACTTGAGATGATAGTTGGCATTCAGACTCAGGTGTTCATTGTTTCTTATGAATGTAACAGCATCACAGCAGTGAGTTCTGCAGTCTTTCATTAGCAAGGCACAAGATGGCTAACTATCTCTTGTTAGAAGGTCTTTTAAGGCTAAACCATCCAATCAAGAAATGACACCCAAATTATTTTTCCCTTCAACCCAATAACTGATCACTCGAAGTCTGCAATGCAGACCTTTCCATCCAATTACAAAATACCATCCTGTCCTAGGGTGACGTTAGGATGCTTGTATCCCCATTTGTGTGTGCTGTTTATGCTGGATATTATGTTCTGTGCCTTCAAGACTGGCTCTGAAGAGTGAATGTTTTGTTTTGTTTTCTTATCAGCCGTTCCCCCACAGCTGGCGGGACACAGAGACAGGGCAGTACATAGTGCTGCTTTTGCTTTTTTGCTTTTGCTTTTCGCTTTGCTCTCTCGGTCTTGCTTCTGCTTTGCTTCAGCTTGCTCTTGCTTCTGCTCATTAGCTAGTTTAGCTAAACAGTCCAAATTTCTTCCTGGACTGTTTCTCCTTTCTTTTTTTTTTGGACCAACTTGAACCTGCTCCGGACTGGGACCTGGGAACACCGAGAGTTTGCACCCTGTGGCCTGCAGCAGCTGCCCCAGCGCTGGAGGGACTGATAACAGAGCGACCACTCCCAAGAGAGACTTTCTGAATTTGTCATCTTTTTCAGAGCGGTGAAAGAGTGGTGTCATCCGGTATTGTTCATTTTGTGTGCTGGGGGGTGCTGTGCCTGTTAAATAAACAGGTTCTTTCCACTTCTCCCTGAGGAATTCTTCCCGAACCGGTTGGGGGGAGGGGCCGTGTGGGTTTGCTTTCTGGAGGGGCCTCCCTTTGGAGATTCTCTCCCAAATTTGCCCTAAACCAGGACACACCCAAACCTATGAAGAAGAAGGAAGAGGAAGGTAAAGAAGAACAACCTGTCTCTGCCCTAAAACCTCCATCTTGCTTCATATCTGTTACTATACTCCAAAACCCCAAACTTTAAGTTTTCCACCCTGTGATATTACACACTCCTAACCAACTACACACCCGTAATCTCAGTGCCATAAATAAACTTTGGAAGCCTTCTCCACAGCCCCAGGTCAAATTCAGTGCTTCCTTAGGGGTCTGCGCCTCTCAGCACAGAAAGTTCAAAATTCTTCAGCATCCAGGGTTCCAACAGGTTTTGATTATGATACACAACAGGCATTGCTTAAAAAATTCAATATCACCCTCCTCCAAAGTCCATCTTCAACATTTCTGTATAAACCTTTCTGATTCAGGTCCTATAGGTGGCATTGTTTCCTCATCATAGTTGCTAGAGGAATAAGATGTGGCATAAGGCAGTGGTTCAGTTTGTGAAACAGTTGCCGCAGTTTTTTTGCATGCAGTTTGTAATATTTCTTCCACGCTAGGAGCAACAGCTGCCATGGCACGTACTGGGGCTAAAGGAGGATATAGATCTGGTTCTTGTTCAGGGTCAACAGGGCTAGGATCAAAAAGATCCTCTCTCTCCAGATCATCTTCCTCATGTGAAGTCTCATTAACAAAAATGACAGTATCTGACGGGGGTGCAGGTGGAGCATCCACAAGGATGCCATCTGCTTCCTTAAATTGTTGCAAAGCCAAGTATACCACATGCCAAGTAATATCATCAGGGTGGACATCGTGATGAGTTATTTGGTGGGTTTGCAAACATTCACCAATCTTTTGCCAGTGAGTAAGTTCATAGGAGCCATGCAATGTGTACCAGGGACAAAATTGTCTGACCCATATAAGTAGCTGTATAAATCTTTGGGGTTAGATTTTATATCCTTGTTCTCTGGAAATATGCAAAAAGCCATCTTTATGCAGTTTTTGGGATTTCGTTGTGCTTTGCCCCATTATAAGAAATGCTTCCTGACCGCTCGCAAAGCCTAACCTGTTCTATAGCCAGCAATGAAAGGAGCTGTTTGGTGATCAGCTGAACACACCCATGGTTGGTTCAGTCAGGGTACACTACTGGACTGGATTATGTCAACAGTAATGAAGTCCCTGTTGTTCGGGGGTCATTTGTAGTGTATGAAGGCAAGACACAACCTGAAGCAAGTGAATCTCGTTTATTGTAAAGTTAACATTTATACTTTTTAATGTGAGAAGCTATTTTTAGTTGCCTACCTAAAGCAGGTTACAGTTCCTCAACAAACTCATCATCTTGACAGTTTATTATTCTTTTCTCAGGACCACAGGCTAGCAAAAAGGACGCCTTTCCCGTTTTCAGATGTTGTGTGGTCAGCATTCTTCCACATTTCTCAGCATTCTTGCCGGCGCAGCCTTCCATCCAGGCACATGATGCAGTGGTGTCTTCCTCTGTAACTCCACATATGTGTATGTTCCTGACCCAACACCTGAATGTATTCCTTTAACTACCAAAAGAAAAGAAAACAACAGAGGAAGGGAAAACATCAATCACACACCAGTGAGGAACTGAAGTACATCAAACCAAACCTACAAATTTGCTATTTCCTTCATGCACCTTTGACTCCTACTGTGTGATGTCCCTGTTGCCTTTTTCAAGCTAGAAAGGAAACTCAAGATAGTTTTAGTATAGGAGGTAATAAAAAGTGGATCTTAATTTGGAGGCCTCCACTGGCAGTTATGGAAAATGTTCACAAAAGTCCACCCCCCCCCCCCCCCCCAAGGGTGAGTACATTTTTTATAGGGTTTAGGAAATTAGCATAATTGATAAAAAGAACCAATTAGGAGGACAAAGTCGTGATGCAATTCCCCCCCCCCCCCCCACCCCAGTCAAGCCCCTTCTCTGGAGCCCTCTCACTCACCACTAGCTGTACTTAGTCTGTGAAAATGTATCTTGAAGAGTTGTTCTCAACCTTGGTAGCAAGGAAGAACCAAGATAGCACTAGGGGCCTTGTATCCCCTGGGGCTTGGAGCTCTGGAATTTGTTTTGTCTTTCTGCCTAGGGAAAGGGCATGTAAAATGTGAAAAATGCATATTTTATGATTGGCTTTTCTCAAATATTAAAACGACTATTATATGTGTTATTTTAGAAAGTTATGTCGTATTAATTTTTTTAAGTAGTGTGTTAAATATAGTTTTAGGTTATAACATAATGTTAAAATAGAAACTATGCTATGTAAGATACTTTTTTTAAGAGAGGACTCGCACAGAGATAGCAGCCACAGGACACCTAAATCTTTCAGAGAAAAAGAATTTATTGCTCCCTTATCAGAAGAAACTAACTTCTTCCCACCTCACTCAGTCCTAAAGATTCGTCAGGATTAAGAAGAAGAAGTTGACACTGACCAGACAGACTCCTTTGTTTGAATGGAATTTATGCATCATGTATGAGGTTTATGAATATGCAACAGGCTATTGTTTTTAAGGGTTAATCCTCTGTTAACATGTGTCCTTTTTCAGGCTTCTTTTGCCCAGAAAGAGGTACCCGGACTGTCCATAACTCCTTGTTTTTACTGTCTCGTATTGTCCTAAATCCTAATCGTCCAAATTTTTATTACTGTAATTATATTACTATTATTATAACCATTTTATTACTATTAACATTTTAAAATTATAAGAACAAGTGATTCGTGTTTTTCACAAAAAATTACTGGGAAAACTAGCCACTAATACAATAGGCTACAGAGCTACAAATATAGAGAAAAAAGCAAAAATCAAAATGGCATCATCTCTTGCAAGCAGAGTTTGTTGCTGCCACAGCCATGAATAGCATGGGAGACATGCAAGAGCACATGAGAGCAAACAGGATAGAGAGCATGCAAAAGAGACAGAGAGTGAGACATGGGGTTAGGAATTGACTTGGGTTAGAAATCCATTTCAGATTTAGATGAATTGTGCTGCTTTGAATTGTTTAGTCTGTAGAGTCTTTTAATTTGCTGTACTCATAAAAAAAGGCTATGCTCACAAAAGCCTGTAGCTCACAAAACTGCTTCAAACAAGGTGAAAGGAATGTGAACTTCCAAGCTAGAGGAAGATAAGAGGGGACCCTTGAACCCTGAAACAAGAAGCAAACCAAAACTGAGGATGCAGGAGAGGACAACCAGAGAGCTCTCTGCACAAGGACTGATAAGAAATGAATATGCATGAACTATTTGCAAAACTTAATTCATATGCAACAGATTAGGGGACAAAGGGGAAGTTTGGACTCTTGAAGGGTTCACATGCCTTTGGAAATTATTCTGCTTGTGCCCCCCCCCCCCCCCCCAGCGCTGTAGTAAACATACCACTTTTCAACTTTAATTAGTTGAATAGTTGTCTGAGGGTGCATCAAGAGCATGCAGGAGAGAGCATGTGAGACAGCAGAAACTCATGCAAGAGAGCTAGCACATGCAAAGTGGGGGAAAGAGGAAGAAAGAGATGAGAGATGGAACAGTCAGCACATGCAAGGAAGCATGTGTGTGAAAATAGGAGAGAGGGAGCAGGAGACACTATGCAAAATAGTACATTTGAGAAAGAGCATGCATGTAAGAGAGCATGAGAGTACATGTGAGAATGCATGTGAGACGACACGTAAGAGAGAGGCATGGAAGAGCATGCAAGAGAGAGCACATGTGAGAGAGCACATGCAAGAGAACACATGAAAGAGAGAAAGCTAAGCTAGCACGGGAGGGGGTGAACACTAAAGAAAGGAAGTATGTGCAGGTACTGGGTTTGTCTGGGATAGAGTGAATTTTCTTCAGAGCAGCTCACATGGTGCTTTGTTTTAGATTTGTGGCTGAAACACATTAATGTTTTAGCTATAGCTGAATTGTCAAAAATAGGTTAGAAACTGTTGTAAAATAGTTGATAATTGTTAAGCATGTACTGTTAGTTTGTTTATTATATTGTAAAAGGGGTTAAAAGGGTAGTTATAAGAAATACGGTACTCAGTATACCGTATTACACCAAAGTAAAATGCACCCCCCCAAGCGAAACGAGCCAGCCTGGACAGAATTGTAATGGGCCAATCAAGCACCTACAACCTTCATGCAAATGAAGGATCCAAAAATAAACCAATCCAAAGGAACAAAAAACAGTATAAAAGGGGGCATCTGACCCAGTGAATTTGTGCCGCTCCACCTGGAACATCGGAGACATCGCTGCTCAAGAAAGGAAGAAGACCCAGCACCAGCGCTGCAGCATCCTCGACGGGAATGCTCCTGCTCGACCCACGGGCCCCCATGCTTTCGGCCTTATTATAACAAATGCTGAAATCACTTTTAGTACCAGGAGCGTCATCCTGTTTTTAACAGAATGGTGTTTGCAAAGCATCAAGGCCTTCTCTGGTTCTCACTCTGTCCCCTCAGTGAATAGAGTAGGGGGTTGTACAAAAGGTTGGGAGTGGACACAACCAAGAAGATGACCCAAAGTAACCAAAGGGATATTCCATGCCTTAAAACATCATGCTCAGCAATAAAAAGGGGAAAGAGGGGATTTAGGGAGGTTATTTATCTTTTGCTTTGGAACTGGCTGGGCATTGGTCTTCCTCTGGAAGGTGGTGATGCCTTTGTAGCACTTATTTTTTTTCTTCGACTTTTTCTTCGCTTCTTAAATAATTATGTCAACCTCCAAGTTTTCTCTCTTTTTTCTAAACCCACGTGTTGTGGTTTAGGAATGGTATTCTCCAATGTAGTGCTCCCACTGAAATCATATGCCACTCTCTCACTCCCATGCTCCTCCTCTGCTGCAGCAGCTGGAGAGGAGATCTAGAGGCACAAAAGGCAAAAATCAAGG
Organism: Agelaius tricolor; assembly: GCF_023055355.1. Taxonomy (NCBI): domain Eukaryota; kingdom Metazoa; phylum Chordata; class Aves; order Passeriformes; family Icteridae; genus Agelaius; species Agelaius tricolor. The sequence goes on from NW_027269281.1 coordinate 8,851,648, forward strand.
GTTGAGATTGTTTTGCGGAGATATAGCCAAAAACTCCACAACTTGGTGAAAGTTGTAAAGCCTGTATGTTTATTATTACAGCGCTGGACGCATGCGGAGATTACTCTCCTTAAAAGGCATGCATACTTCTGGGAACTTCAGGTCTCTTTTTATCCCTCTCTCAGATACATATGCATACAATTTCACAATAGGATCATACATATTCATTTTTATGAATTTCCCGTGACATTTGCTGCTAGTTCTTCTTTATCAGAAAGAATTCCTAGGTCAGGTTGATTTGGTCTCACAACAGTCTCTGTCTCTCTTTATCACCCTCTGTCTCCCCCCTTCTCCCCCCCCCCCCCCCCCCCCATCTCTGTCCTTCATTGAAGCAGTTTCCCTTGAGCCTAGGCCTTGCAGTCAGGCTACACAGACTTTAAGATGTACATTTCACCTAAATCAAAATGGATTTCTACTCTGGAGAATTTCTACTCTGTCTCAAGATAAGAACAATTTACTGGAAACAGCAATAAGATAAGAAAACAAACAGTAACAGCAACAGCAAAAATATTAATGACAGAAGTGTACAAAACAGAGAGTGATTCCCATGCAAAAATGCTCATCCTGGAACTTGACCTGACTGCAGCCACACCACCCTGACCGCTCCTTCTGGCTTGGAACTGGCACCACACTTGCTCAACCAGAAGGAATCCCTTCTCTGCAGAAGAGACTCCTTTCCACACACCCCCCCCTCCCAGGCAATAACTTGAGGTGGTAGAGAATAACCTCTGGGTCTTGCCCATGCCCCTTCTTGGCTACTGCAAAAATTAACCCTGTCCTGGCTGAAACCAGGACATTATCCACCCCTTATTCTATAACATGTAGTTCATGCCCAGATCCTACACCTTCAACTATACACACACACATGCACATATATAACTACACATATATACAAGCACAGATATAATTTCCATAGTTAATGGCCATTCCTCCAAGATGTCTGTTGATTTAATTTAGTCCATGACTATGGGTTCTATCTGTCCTGGATGCCTTCCAGGGGAGGAGGGCTGCTGTGCTGTTGGCTAGTTTCAAGCTGCATCAGGAGCTCATGACTGGTGTATCTGGAGCAATCAATCCTCATTGTCCATGGTAGTTATGGCACATAGTGGCAGCATCATTCAGCAACCAATATTATACAATTCAACATTACAGGCTGTTCTCACCCAAAAATCAAATCCCCTTGAGGTACACATCATGTTTCCCTATCCCTCTGTATTACCCACCAAGTACACCCAGGTCCTAGAACAAAAACAATCCCACAGATGGGTTTGCCTTTCCTTGAGGCAGGACTAATCCAAACTGTCTTCCCTAACACATTTCTCATATGCACCACAGGGACTTTATCCCCTGTAGAGAGCTTTTTGGAGAATTGGTTAGCTGAGAAAGGACATTCCGATGTGATACCAATGGATAAGGGTAAGAGAAACAAGCTGGGAACTGAGCAACCAGTGCCCAATTACTGACGAAGGTCACAGTGACCTTCTCTAAAACGGGAAGACGGGGGAGAAAATTGCTTGCCAGAAAATGTAGTTATCCCAAGGTAGAGAAATTAGAAGAATGTACACATAGAAGCAAAATAATTGTTAAGAGATAGAAGTAGGTGTGTTTGATTATAGTGTGCTTTAACCAATAATGAGCTCAGATTTTGCAATATGCATAAGCTTCATTAACACTAATATAAAAATGTGTAAGCTTTCAATAAACTTCGAGATTTGCTATTCATCGCATATGGTGTGTCGCATCTCTCCCGCCGTTACGACAAATGGTGACCCCGGACGTGTACCTTCGGGACTAGCCACGGTCGGAGGCGTAAAAGTCAAGTTCAGGTCCTATCGCAGCCGAGGACGGCAATAAGCACCGCGGAAAAAGGGAAGGTGCCGGCCCCGGGCGACCTGATAGCAGGGCCCGGCTGATACGTGCTGCCGAAGCTGGAAAAGGGCTGCAAGAAGCGCGCTATTATCGTTCAACACGGATAAAGTCAGGCAAGCAGCATATGATTTATTTCCTAGCTTTTTATAAAAGCGTACGGTTACGGGTATACATTTGTAGAAAGGGCTTCATGGGTTGTTAGCTCGTGCGTATGCTCAAAGACTTTTTCGGACTCTTTGCACAGTGCATACGTTATCAGACTGCCGTATATTTGGGGATTAGTTGTGGCAGGCGGTCATAGATGCTGATAAAGCCGCGAGAAAGTTGGGAAATTTATGACGGGTCGTGCATGCTGAATTCTTGAAATATCAAGCAGGGGAAAGAGCTGCCCAGCAGGCTAGCGTAGCCCGTGAAAGAAACAGGAGTTACAGAGACTGGTTTGGGTCCCCGCCGACACAAGCTCCTGCTCTAAACGGCAGTTCCCCACCCCCATCGGCGCCTGCTCTAAGCAACACGGCCCTGCCGACATCAGCGCCTGTTTTAAGTGGCACCCCCTCGCCGACTTCGGTTCCTGCCCAATACGGCGGTCCCCTGCCGGCACCGGGATCTACGTTAAAGCGGAGGCTCCCTGCCGACACGAGTTCCCGCTCCAGACAGCAGCTCCCTGCAGCTATCAGCTCCTGCTTCGGGCGGCCCCCCACGCGTATTCCAGCCGTGCCGTCCGCGCCGCCTGCCCCGGTGTTAAACCCTGCACCGCCTCTGCCTCCTCCCGCTCCGGACCCGCACCCTCCGGAGCCCTGCCGCAGCGCACAGCCCGCAGCCGCCCCGCCGGAGAGGCTCGTGCCGGCCCCGGCCCTGGGCGACTCAGCAGCTGCAGCGCGGCCGCCTCCCGCTCCGCAGCCGCCAGCACCGCTCCGCAGCCGCCCCGTCCCCGAGCCGAAGGGGGGGCGGCAGGACGGGCCTTCCACCCCCCGTGGAGCAGCGGGCTCCGGTGAGTCCGCCCGCCCCGCGGCTGCCCGCAGCTATCACCACTTCGGCTAAACCTGCCTTCAGCCCGCAACCGCCGGGAGCCTCGGGGTAGACCTAGCAACAGCAGCAGACAGTGATTTTGGTGACTGTTCACCCAGGAAAAGTTCCAACGGGACTAAACAGACCACTCATTATTGATGGATTATCTGTGAGAGTTTTGCTTTTAGGACATTTCTCGGCTACAGTGTTGGGATTGTTTGCTTTATCTAGAATAATGGACGCTGGCTATGTAGGGGAGAGTTCTATTATGCTGTATATTCCTTTTCCACCTATGCGAATCGAACAATGAACTGTTAGATGAACTTTGACCTTTGTTAAAGGGAACTGATCCAGCACAGCCTGTTCGTATAACCCCTGAACAGGCTGAGACACTGCAGCAGATATTAGACCGTGTTACACAAGGCAGTGTTCAGAGACGTGATTTTGATCTCCCTGTACAGCTGACAGTTTGGTGTAGACAAAAATTTTTTACTGAGTGTACTTACTTAGCATAACAGAAAAACGGGGGAGATATGGGCCTTAGAATGGATATCTCCTCCACTTCAACAACATAAAACCCTTCTTCAGAAAATTGACATTTTAACTGATTTGCTCAAAAAGGGTCGTGATAGGACAGTGGAGTTAGATTTAATGCCCAAAAAGATCACTAAAGTCCTTATCAGATGCTATAACTGCTTACACAGATGCAAGAAGAAAATCAAAACAACTGTTACTCATTATATGTTTAGAAAACTGGGCTGGATGTCATGTAACATTTAGAATTATGATTTAACCTGAATGTTAGTTTGCACAAAAAAAAAAAAAAAAACCAACTCCCTCCAAACAACAAAAACAACAAAACTTCCACTCAAAACAGATACTAAAATATATAATAGACTTCCAACCATAATATTAATACTATTATTATTATTATTATTGGAGACAATTTTGATAAATAATTACCAAAAGGAATATATTCATCCCTACTGTTTAAGCATCAATTGACTTTTAAAACATAAAACATAAACACTGATGTTTGAGGCCTAGAAAACATTCATTCTATTGTTTGAATAATGATTTTAGTCTACAGGAAAACTGTTGCTTAGCTTTTCCTGTAACATCGAACAAAGAGTATTTTGTACTTAGTTGTTATCCTTTTTCTTTGTCCAAGTGAGAACACAATATGTCATTTAAAATATTCTCTCATTTAATTTACATTTTAATCCGAAAGAGAATATGAGTTAAAAAAATCATACCACAGCATTAACGTCCCTTTGTACTTAGAAACATATTTTTTGTACCTGTTCAATTTAAAGCAAACCTGCAATACTCTGAGCACCTGACTCAACTTGTAACTTCTCCATCACTTCTTATATTTTTTTCCCTCTGAAAATAACCAGTGTGAGCTGTAGCTTGTCTCACATGTGTTAAGTTCTTCACTGGCTTTGCATAAGGAGATTCACAAGTACATGAGTTATTCTACACTGCTTATTTGTCTCAAATATCCGATCTAAAACACATCATCTGATTTGTATTTCTTAATATTTTATAAGTGAGTTAGTTCTGAGTTATTTTTCTCTGTTTCCTGTGTTTAACCAAGATGCTGAAAGACTTTGTTGATACGTCAGACTTCACTGAAACAAAGGCTTCACACAGATCAGGCCTTGGTATTGATGGATGGCTCAAATCTTTAAACTTAGGATCATGGTTACGTTCAATTATTAAGGTTAGCATTGTAGTAGCTATTGTAGTTTTGCTGTTAGTATTAGTCTTGCCTTGTTTTTGTATATGCTTACAGAATATGGTGCGAAAGATGATAACTACTGCATTTAATCAAACTATGCTTGTTCAACAGAAAAACAGGGGAGATGTAGAGAGCTTTTTGGAGAATTGGTTAGCTGAGAAAGGACATTCCGATGTGATACCAATGGATAAGGGTAAGAGAAACAAGCTGGGAACTGAGCAACCGGTGCCCAATTACTGACGAAGGTCACAGTGACCTTCTCTAAAACGGGAAGACGGGGGAGAAAATTGCTTGCCAGAAAATGTAGTTATCCCAAGGTAGAGAAATTAGAAGAATGTACACATAGAAGCAAAATAATTGTTAAGAGATAGAAGTAGGTGTGTTTGATTATAGTGTGCTTTAACCAATAATGAGCTCAGATTTTGCAATATGCATAAGCTTCATTAACACTAATATAAAAATGTGTAAGCTTTCAATAAACTTCGAGATTTGCTATTCATCGCATATGGTGTGTCGCATCTCTCCCGCCGTTACGACAATCCCCTTCTATAGTATGTGAAGGTTTTGATAGGGTAGAGCCAACTTGATTGGTAGAGTGTCTAGAGTAAACTAAGCAGGTGGCCTTTGCTATATGTAGATCCCAATGTTTGAATATCCTACCCCCCTTTGCTTTCAATGTGGTTTTTGCTAGTTCATTATACAGTTCAATTTTCCCAGAGGCTGGTGCATGATATGGAATATGATACACCCACTCAATCCTGAGCTCTTCCATCCAGGTGTCTGGAGGCTGTTTTTGAAATGAGTCCAACTGTCTGAGTCAATTTTTTCTGGGGTGCCATGTCTCCACAGGAGTTGCTTTTCAAGGCCCAAGAGGGTGTTCCAGGCAGTGGTGTGAGGCACAGAGTATGTCTCCATCCATCAATTGGTTGTTTCCACCATTGTCAGCATGTAGTGCTTGCCTTTGCGGGTTTGTGGCAGTGTGATGCAATCCATCTGCCAGGCCTCTCCATATTTATATTTTTACCATCGTCCCCCATAGCACAGAGGCTTTACCTGCTTTACCTGCTTGATTGCAGCACATTTCACAGTTATTGATAATCTGAGACATAGTGCCCATGGTTAAGTCCACCTCTTGATCACAAGCCCATCTATTAGTTGCATCTCTTCTCTGATGACCTGAGGCATCATGGGCTCACCAAGCCAGAAATAACTCACCCTTATGTTATCAGTCCAGATTCACTTTAATCTTGGCAGCTTAATCCACCTGTCTGTTGTTGTGATGTTCTTCAGTAGACTGATTTTTGGGTAAGTGTGCATCTACATGATGTACTTTTACAACCAACTTCTCTACCCAGGAAGTTATGTCTTGCAAGAATTCAGCAGACCAGATGAGTTTCCCTCTACACTGAAAATTGCTCTTTTTTTCCGTCAGTCCAGCCACCCCCACAAAGCATTTACTACCACACACGAGTCAGTGTCGAGGCAGATTGCTGGCCATTTCTCTCATTCAGCAATATCTAAAGTCAACTGGACCACTTTCAGCTCTGCACTCTGACTTGATCCACCTTCTCCCTAGGCTGTTTCCGTGACTTGCTGTGTAGGGCTTCATATGGCTGCTTTCCATTTTTTATTTGTCCCTACAGTACATCAGGAACTATTAGTGAAGAGAGTATATCACTTCTCATTTTCTAGTAGCTGATTATATGGTGGTGCCTTCTTAGCATGTGTTACCTTTTCCTCCACTGATGATGATGACAGTCCAAAATCTTTGCCTTTGGGCCAGTTTGTGATGACTTCCAAGATCCCTGGGTGATTGCAGTTTCCTACCTGAGCTCACTGCGTGATCGATGCAATCTTCTTACTTCAAGCAGCATCAGTGGCATGATGGAACTTCCCCTCTGAACATCCAGCCCCACATTGGCAGCTGGGGTGACAGGAGGAGGTGTGCTTTGGTGCCAGTCACTTCTGAAGCAGCTCAAACCCTTTCTTAAGCTTACAGTATGTCTTTTTCAGTTGGAGTGTAAAAGGTCTTGAATCCTTTATATCCCCTACTCCAGAACTCAAGGGGTCATCCTTAGGTGTCCTAGGGTAATTTTTGTCAGAGGCTCCAGGAAGGACCATTCTCCTCAGCTGTTGTGTAAACCATATTTTTCACATCCTATCCTGTTCTGACTGGCCCAAGGGCTACTGCATGAACTATCTGTTGCTTAATTTGTTCAAAGGTTGTTGCTGCTAAGGATCCCACTTGAAATCATTCTTCCATGTCACACAGTAGAGAGGGCTGACAATCTGACATTAGTCTGGAATATGCATGCTCCAAAAACCCAGGGTGTCCAGCAAAGCCTGCATTTCCTTCTTGCTGGTTGGTGGGTGTGGCTATAGAGCCCCAGTCAGTGCAAAGCACCAGGACTCCATCAGATGGCTGTATAGATCTATTTATTAAAGCAACATGTTGCCTTTATGGTTTTACAAGATATTTACATTTACTTAGCAAACACATACACTGCCCATTGGCCATAAAAAAGAAACAAAACTCTCAATAGGTGAAAAGGAGCCACGTCACTCTGTGAGCCAACCAAAGTCCATATCTTTTTACTTTCCTTCTTTCTTCACATTGTCATGGTGATAGCCTTGGTACCTTCCTTGAGAGAGATATGAGGCTTTCTTTATCTTCAGGAAGCCTTCTCTAGCTCACAAGAACATAAATGTCTTTTCTACAATTCCCTCTTTTTGTATTTGACCCGCAAACAAAACTGCTAAGGACTTCTGCAGGGCCCTTGCAAAAAAATCCTAGCAGACAGAGGATCCATTCTTCATTCACTTACAGATAACCAACTTCTACCAAATCCACAACACACACCCTCACAATCTTAACATTCATATACAAACAAGGCACATAAAAAATAGATATTTAAGTACTGTTATAGACCTTGCAATTTCCAGATGACACATTTGTAGCAGTGTGGAAACCCAGGGCGCCGGGAATATTTCTCTGTCTGTTCTGGGGTGCCCTGATCCCCAGGGGAGCACTGACTTTGACCCTCATTCATGGAGAAAGTTTCCTAGACTTCAAGACAGACTAGAATCCACAAAAGTGTGAAATAGATTATAGAGAGTAGTGTAGGTATATCACTTGGTGAGAAATTTAGGTTTTGGGATTTTTAGCATGTTGTGGATGGAAGCAAGATGGAGGGCACAGGGTGTTGTCCTGGGTTTCTTCTTCATGCTTCTTTTTCCTTCTTCTTCATGGGTTTGGGTGGCATTTTGTAATTAGGCAGGAAAGTCTATATTGCGAGCTCTTTGGGATCAGTTATTGGGTTAAAAAGGAAAATAATCTAGGTGTCAGTTCTTAATTGGATAGTTTAGTCTTAAAAGACCTTGTAACAAGAGATTGTTAGCCCTTTTGTGCCTTCTAAAGAAAAGCTGCCGAACTCACAGTAGTAAGACTTTTTCACTGATAAGAAATAATAAACACTTGAGTCTGAACATGAACTACCGTCTCAAGTGCCTTCAATCCAGACGCAGAGAAACTGACAACTGGTACCCCCACATAGCAGAATGACACCTTCATCTCTACTCAAATAAATTTCTCCTGCACAGAGTCAGAGACCAAGTCATCTGCCTCGTCACCACTTAGAACAAAGTAGCATCCACTTAACTTCACAACTGGTTGCTGCTATCATAATGGGCAACCAACCTAGTTGCTCAAAGTGTGGACTTCAGCTACTAATTCAACTCCTATGCAAAGACAACACTTCTCCCTTAGGTACATCAAATTCCCCTATTTTGGGACTGTCTGTGCCCTGCAAAAGGAAATGGTATGACACTGCGTTACTGCGGTCACAGGGAGATGTTCTCTGGCCGCTCATTCCCCAAGACTGATGCAGTCTTGAGAGGGGCCACCCCAGGATCAGTGCGGAGACTCTCTTGGGTGGTCGTGTGTACGGGGGCTCGCAGCTCCCTGCAGCTGTCGGCTGTGGCATGGGTGGCACAGCAGCAGCAAAGTACAAAGAACCAAGGCAAAGGAATAGGGAGTCATCACTTGTTTGAGTTCGAAGGAAGTTTATTTCCCCAGGGGAGTCAAGGACAAGTGACATTAACTGAGGGCAAAAGAACTGCTTTTAAGGAAGGGAGGAAATAAGGGGAGGACTCAACCTTTCACCAATAGGAAGGCATTAAGGCAGGGGTGCAGGGTAAGGGCTATCCAATAGAAGCCAACAGGGGGAAGGAACAAACCTTACAATCCAATCTTACTTCGAGGAAGGGATGAAGGACAGGGAACATTCCAGAGGAAAAAGGTCGTGCTATCTTTGACAGACAAGGGTAAGACAAGGGAACAAGGGAGGTACAAGGAGACTGACAGGGGGATTGACATACACTTGGCAGGAAAATCTTGTGGTAAACATCTCAGGACTGAACCTTCAGGGAAGCCAAATGGGGTACATGGAATGAACCATTACAAACTTATAACAAGGACTATTGCAGAAGAACAAACTGTAAAATAATAGACTACCACATCTCCTCCTTATTTGTTTTAAAATGTTGAAAAAGAAGCAGGAGAGGGGTAGGAACTTAGTTTTTAAACTCAGTCTCTCAGACTTTGGTGCTTTCAGGCACGTCTTCTTCCCACCATTGTTATTCCGTAGTGGCTGCTGCCACTACGACTTTGGAAGAAGATGACCTGTTGGTAGCATTCGAGATAACGCTCTTTAAAATTCCAAACACTAAAGAGACTAAAAATATGACAACTAGAAAATAGCCTATATCTTTTGGAAATAGAAATGGAAAGCATCCAACCCGACAACCCCCAGTTCTTAAACAAGTCTCTGAACCAATCCTCATTTTCTTGTTTCACATCCCCGATTGGAGCGGTGGCCGGTGGAAAGTAAAACGCCCAGGCTAGATAAGTGTCCAGCCAACCTCCAGCCAGTAAGGCACTTCCCCAACCCGAAGTCAGGGCCTTGTGCCCAAGGCGATGTCAAGCCTTGCGGACGTGTGGCCGCAGTAGAGAGCTCTGAAGTCGCAGGATGAAATGAAGAGGCGACTCTCAGTTTCTTCAGGGAGGGTGGTTTTATTGGTAGGGAAACGTGGAGGTTCAGGTAGAAGGAGCTGAGAGCCCCGAGGCAGGGAAAGCCTCGGGTTTTACAGAGGGTGGGAGGGGTGAAAGATAGCAAATCAGAGAAGGATACATTAAGGATTGGCATAATCGGAGAACCCATCAAACACAGTTGTGGGAGGGACCCTGGCCCCTAACCCAGTCACCCGACATCCTGGCCCGAACTTTCTAGAAAAAGAGGCAGGGGTGTCGAGTGACAGGCAGGCCGTCAGGGGTGGGGAACAAGAAAGATAACCAAGACAACTGGGGAGGGGTTTGGGGATTGACACAAACTGGTAACAGGGCAGGACCTTCTGAGAGAACAATGGGGGGAAAACTGAACAGACATAAAACACACCACAACACCCGATCATGTCCTTCGTCTCATCGATGGAAGCATGGATGCTTTGGTTAAAACAACAGTTTTGAGGTTGGGGAATCATCCATGCTTTGCAGGATTGGCAGAGGGAGGTTATGAGCCACAAGTGTTGGACTCTCAGGCTTGGTCAGGTGGATGCCTAGAACAAAGGAAACATTAACTCAAGGTTAAACATGACACACATTAGGGTTTTCAATAGGAAGTTAGAGTTCCCCTCTTTCTTTGTGGCACTTCCGATTTGAGGCAACTGTGTCATTTGTAGGGTTGTTTAGAGGGTTCGGAGGGGTTGTAGTTGGTTGGTCTTTTCTGTTAACTGGAATATATGGCTTGACCCACTTCCGGGGGATCCATCTCACCCTGGAGGGCATAGACACACACGTGTACCCACGCCCCCAGGTTACCAGTTGAAAGGGTCCTTGGATTTCCCCAGATTCTGGGTCTCTGACCAGAACCGGCAGTTTTTCTTCCAACGGAAGCTGGCGGTGTTGATGAAAATGCTTCAGAACGGGTGGATTCAGGTCCTCTTAGGAACAATTGAGAAAGTTGATTGTGAACAGTGCTTTATATAACCTTTGCTGTGGTGCAGCAATCTGGGTGTCTCCTCTTTGGCGGTTGAGGACTTTTTTAAGAGTCTGATGAGTCCTTTCTATCACTGCCTGGCCGGTGGGGGAGTGCGGTATCCCTGTCAGATGTTGGACCCCCCATTCTTGTAAACACGCCCTGGAAGTATAGGTTGGGCAGTTGTCAGTTTTGATGGTATTGGGGACCTCTAAAGTTGCAAAAGCCTGCACCAGATGCCTTTGTGCATCTGCGGCTTTTTCCTCTGTGTGGGCTGAGGCAAAGACTGCTTCTGAGAAGGTGTCAACTGAGACATGTACATATTTTAATCTTCCAAACTCTGGTAAATGAGTGATATCTGTCTGCCACACTTCACAACTGCGGAGTCCTCTTGGGTTCACTCCTGAACCCAATGATGGTAAGGAGGACTCCTGACAGTTTGAGCATGTGGCCACAATTGCCTTGGCCTGATAACGCCTTAGATGGAATTGACGGATCAGACCAGGAACGTTCTGGTGGAATTGCTAATGGCTGAGTTTGGCCTGCTGGAAGATGTTGGGTAGGCCAGCTAGTTGTAATGGAGTGGCTAGGGCGTCTGCTTTACTGTTCCCCTCAGCGATGAATCTGGGGAGGTCAGTGTGTGACCTCACATGCATCACAAAAAAGAATTGCTCCCGGTGAGAAACTAGATATATAAGCTTCGAGAGCAAGCTGAAAATAACTGCATTGGAGACCTCCTTTAAAATGGCATGTTCTGCTCTGGACACTACTCCAGCTACATAAGCCAAATCGGTAACAATGTTAATTGCTTCTGGGAATTTCTTGAAGGCCCTAGCAACTGCATCCAACTCAGCAACTTGAGGAGAGCCTTCTATGACCTTAATGTCGGCTTGTTTTGCAGAGATAAACAAAACTCCACAACTTTTGTGAAAGTTGTAAAGCCAGTATGTTTATTACAACACTGGACATATGTGGGAATTGTTCCCATAAAATGACATGAGTACCTCTGGGAACTCTAGATCTCCTTTTATCTCCCTCTCAAATACATATGCATGCAATTTCACAATAGGTTCATACATATTCATTCCACTGATTATGTGTGACACTTGCCACTAATTCTTCAGAAAGAACTCTTGGGTCAGGTTGCTCTGCTCTGTCTGCTCCTTTCCTCCCTCCTTATCTCTTGTCCTTCGGCTGAAGCAGTCTTTCCAAGCACAGGCTCTTCGAGAGAACAGGCAGTCAGACTAAACAGCAAGCTACAGACTTAACTCAAAGATGTACATTTCACCTAAATCAAAATGGATTTCTACCCTGGAAAATTTCCACTCTGCCTCAGGCTTCCCACTGCTGAGTTTGAGGTTCTTTCCAAGTCATAACAGACTTGTGGGATCTTCTGGACGCATCAGTAAAAATGGTCAAGGCCTTCAATGGGTGTTGATTTGGATATCTTTTGGAATTAAATTGAATTCTGTGTTAAACAATTTGTGGCCTGGATGATGTATGGAAATTTGACCTGGATAGCTATCTAGAGCAAATTGTAAACTTTCATTCTCACAGAGCAACTGCTCCAGTGTCTCCTTGGTTAGTATCCCTGTCGATGTTTTGATGGGGACATGGATGCATGTGAAATCACACCCTGCCAACAGTCGCATTCAAGCCCTAGCTTTGGTGATCAACTGGGCCATCAGCTCTTGTGGCCATGTGATATTTTTGGACAGCTGATGACCAAGCAACACCTACTCTATAATCAAGAGGGGGTTCTTCTGGTCTTTGTCCCATTGAAAAATGAGCCCATGAAGGTGAGGCAGCTTACCTAAGATGATAAAGTTGAAGGGAAGGCCCACCAGACAGCGATGGGCCTGTCAGCCTGCCAGCGTTGACTGTACTTTCTCAAGACCCTGCTTCACCTCCTGAGTCAAGGCCCTTGGAGAATCTAACTCCTCCCTCCCCTTTAACGTGTTGAAGAAAGGAGATAGATCCCCCATGGTGAGCCCCAGTCAGGGCCTGACCCAGTTCAATGACTCACACAGTTGGTGGAGGTCTCGTAAAGTCTTCAGATTATCATTGATGAGGATTCTCTGTGGTGTAATGGTCCTGTTTGAGATCTCAAGGCCCAGATACTTCCAAGGTGGCAGTTTTTGTACTTTGTCTTTTTTCAGCTCGAATCTAGCCACCAACAAGGCAGTGACAGTATCCTCAAGCGCTGCTGCAAGTATATTGTTATCAGGTGCACACACAAGCACATCATCCATGTCATGATAGATGACACAATTCCCTGCCCTCGCACGCACTGAGGACAGAACTCTGGCAACATATCACTGGCAGATAGAAGGAAAGAATTTGAGGCCTTGAGGCAATACTTTCCAGTGGTAGCACTTCATGGGGGCTTCTCTGTTGATGAAGGGCACAGAGAAGGCAAAATGCGGAGCGTCGGCTGGGTGGAGGGGAATTTGAAAAAAGCAGTCTTTAATATCTATTACCGCCAATGACCAATTTTGGGGGAGCATTGAGGGGGATGGCATCCTTGGTTGGAGGGACCCCATGTCTTTGATGACACCATTTATCTTTCTCAAATCACCTGTCTTTCCCCGGCTTTTTGATGACAAACACTGGGGAATTCCAAGGGCTCTTAGTTTCGATGATATGACCTTTTGCTAACACTTCTTCCACAATTTGAGTGAGCACATTTAATTTCTGCTTATTTAGCGGCCACTGTTCTACCCAGACTGGTGTATCTGTCAGTCAATTTAGTTTCTGGGTAGGGCCCTTCTCAGTGACCACCACTAAAAATCATGAGGGGCCGGAAGTTCCAATTTGGCCCCCCATTAAGACATGGCATCTCTCCCCCACAGGGTGAACTTGGAATTCGGTAGGAATGGGTGTACAGAGGCCAAATGCCCATTCGGTCCCTTAATTTGTACAATGCTCTTGGATCTTTTAGCCAATTGGGTGCCCCCAACACCTAGAACCTCACTGGACATGCTTTGCAGCTCCCCCTGTGACGGCCATTTGTATGGAGGAATGACCGTCATGTCTGTCCCCATGTCCATCATCCCCTGCAGTTGGATGGAATGCCCCCCGCTCTTAAGGTCACACCATATGAGGGGCTTGTCTTCTCCCCGCACTTTGGTGAAATAAACAGAAAGGTTTAGGTCATCATAAAGGGCATAAAGCACTGGAATGGCCTGTGCGATGACCTGGCCTTTTGGCAGGAAAGGGGGGGGTGGACACAGCGCGCCATGAGACTGAATCACTCAGGATCGAGTGACAGGATCCCGGGGGGGATTTCAATTTCAAGGGGAGTGTGCTTGGTGTCCCTGACAACAAGGTACTTGCAGTTTAGTGATTTAATGCACCTGTGGTCCTGTCTGCTGGATATGAGGAATGAGTTTCGGTTCTGCAGCGACAACATGCCAGTCCTGAAGAGCAAACTGTAAAATAACAGACTACCACAATGGTACAAGACACATTTCTCAGTACTATCAATGTCTTTGTGAGAGAATTCAAAGAACAGAAGCAAAAGTAACATCCACTAACTTAAATTTTGGATTTTCAGTGCAAGTCAATAACTCCCTTTACTCTGCCTTGAATTACCATCTTGACCACACATTCTTTGAGGGTCCATGCTTCCATCCACCTAATAACCAATGCAATTACCTACTCATTTTTCTTCAAGTGTGGAACCACCCATCCTGTCCTTTCCTGTATGCTCCAAATAAGGTTTAATGCAATGGGCAGAGACTCAATGAGGGCCATTTTCTGTTAAAACATATGCATATCCTCTTCCCCATATTACTAATTCTACTGGACCAGTCCACTTTTCCGTGCTTAAACCTTTAACCCATACCTTAATACCTTTCTTAAAGTCTGGCTGTTTTGAATTCAAAGATGAAAAATGATAGAATATAGGAGACAATTGTAAGTCAGGTAAAGGACGCAAAAAGTTTAACACATAAACAGCTTTATCTAATCTCACTTGAGGCGAGCCCCTCTACATTCCCCCTTTTTGTTTTTGTACCTGGCTCTTCAACACACCATGGGCACGTTAAATAATTGCTTGGCCTGTCGAAGCATGAGGAATACGAGTGGAATGACCAACACCCCAGGCATGAAAAAACACTTGCAATTTCATTGAAACATACGCCGGGCCATTATCCATCTTAACATGTGATGGAACGCCTAAGATGGAAAAGGAGTGGCAAAAGTGATGAATAACATCCCGTTCTGTTTCACCTGCCAATGCTGAGGCAACCATGGCATGAGAAAAGGTGTCAGTTGTAACATTAACATACTTTAAATGGCCAAATTCAGGCATTTTTGTAACATCTGTTTGCCATTCTTGTAAAGATAGTAACCCTCTAGGATTAGTACCATAATATTGCGAAACATGAGACATATGACAATCAGGACACGAAGAAATAATTGACTTTGCTTCACTATGTGATAATTTAAATTGCTGCCATAGTGCCTGAGCACCTTGATGAAAAAATTGATGAGATATAACAGCTTGCTGTAACACATTAGGCACCATTTTTACTGCTGAGGCAGCCACAAGGGAATCCACATAGGCGTTACCTTCAACAAAAAATCCAGATAGTCATGTATGGCTACGAATATGCATAATAAAATAAGAATGTTTTCGATTATGAATAACAGTCCACAATTTCAACAACATAACAAATAATGGTTTCTCCTTTACATTATACAACACAGCTGGATCCAACTGTTATCACTAAATTAGCAACATAAACAGAATCAGTAACTGTATTTATGGAACTAGGAAATAAGGTAAAGGCCTAAAGTACAGCAAAGAGTTCAACTAATTGAGGACACCCTTGTTGAACCATTACTTCATATTCCCAGTGGACATCCTTCTTCCAGACTACAGCAGCTTTCCCAGTTTTTCCTGATCCATCTGTAAAAACTGTGGCACCTTCCACTGGAACAGAAGAACAACGTTGTTTCCCCTGAAAGGGAATCTTCTTAGTGAAATTCAAAATAGGATGACTAGGTAAATGATGTACTATTTGACCTGTAAAAGAAAAGGCTGATTGTGACTCATGATTGTTTTGAAAACACCACTCAAAATACCATTGTTGTACCAGTAAGACAATAGTTACAGGATCATGGCCTAAGATCTCATGGAAGCCTCTGTGACCTTTGATAATGATGTCTGCAAAAAGCTCATACAGACCTGGAGCTGTTTTTTGGGACCTGAAAGATAGATATTTCCATTCCAATATATGCAATTTTTCTTCCCATTTATCATTCCATTGACACAACAATCCATATGGTATTTCATCATCTCTCAAAATAAATAATTGCACACCAACAGAAACATCTATCCTGGTAACAAATTTAGATGTCAAGGCCAATTCAATTTCTTCTACAGCCTTTTTTTCCTGCAGCGGTCAAATGTCTCATCTGTAGAGGAAGTAATCCCTGACAGTAGGTCATACAAAGGTTGCAGTTGATGATTAGTTATCCCCAAGTATGGCCTAAGCCAACCTATTGCACCAACCAATTTCTGTACATCAGCAACATTAATTTCAATGTCCAATTTTACAGGTTGAGGCAGAATTTGCATATTGGTGATTATCAACCCCAAATATTTCCAAGGCATCTGTCTTTGAACTTTCTCCGGGGCAATAACCGAACCAAAGGCTTCTAAATTTGTCACAGTGCATTGTTCAAGAGTCGATAATTGTAGTTTATTTTCAGATGCCAGCAAGATATCATCTATGTAATGATAGCATTAACAATTGCTAAATTGCTCTCGGACCTTAGATAAAGCCTGTGCCACAAACCATTGACAAATACTTGGAGAATTTCTCATTCTTTGAGGCAAAACGGTCCACTGATATCTTTGGCACAGTTCCTCATGATTTAAAGAAGGCACAGTAAAGGCGAATTTTTCCTTATCCTGATCAGCCAATGGAATTGTAAAAAAGCAATCTTTCAAATCAATGATAATTATTTCCCATCCTTGTGGAATCATTGTAGGTGTTGGGACACCTGATTGTAAAGCACCCATTGCGGCTATCACAGCATTTATCTGCCGCAAATCGTGCAGAAGTCTGCATTTACCAGATTTCTTTTTTATTACAAACACTGGTGAATTCCATGAGCTAAATGATTTTTCTATATGTCCATCTTGCAATTGTTCTTTCACTAAGCCTCACAGGGCAAGAAGCTTTTCAGTAGGCAGGGGCCACTGATCAATCCAGACAGGCTTATCTGTCAGCCATGTCAAGGACACAACTGGATGTTTAAGGCCCGGCATCCCAGTGGCCCCCACTAAAAATCCGTTGTGATTTTAACACCCCACTGGGTTAAGCAATCATGTCCCCATAAATTAGATGGAGCATTAGTAACATAAGGTCTGATGTTAGCTTGTTGGCCTTCAAGATGTATCACAGTGATTGCAATAGCAGATAAAGCACCAGCAGCTGACCCATCTAACCCAACAACTCCAAAGGTTGATTGAGTGGGGGGGCCATGTTGGAGGCCAAACAAACTGTGAAATTATAGTTACATCTGCTCCTGTGTCAAGTAAACCAGATATTGTTGTAGTTTCTGGATGACATCCCTTAGCAGTGACCAAACATTGTATTTCTGGACTCTCATCTGTCACCTTTTGAGTCCAAAAACCTGAGGTGGTCCTGTAGATCCAAAACCTCCAGTGCCACGACTCCGGTCCACTACAGTTGGAACACAACTCATAAAACGAACAAGTTGAGCAATACAAGTACCTTTTTGAATAACAACAGGAGGTTTACTAACAGACACCGTAGCCTGAATTTGTCCAACATAATCAGAATCAATAAGGCCTAAATGCACATTAATACCTTGAATAGTGCTACTAGATCGTCCCATTAGGAAAGCACTCAAACCTTGGCCGATAGGACCATGGGCATCAAGAAGCACTTTACCTACACCTCTTGTCAAAATAGTTACTGAGTCAGCTGTCAGTATATCAATGCTTGCCAAACCTCTTGTGGCCCCTTTGTATCATTCACAAATAATGAGCTTTGCAGTGCTGGCAGGGCTCGTGATTGTCATTGGAGTATTTGTGTCTCCACAAGCCCCTTCATGTTCTTCTTCCAGTTTCCCAGTGTTTGTTGACCACCTGAAAAAGATCGTGACTTACTGTCCTAGGGTGATGTTATGATGCTTGTGTCCCCAGTCGTTTGTTCTGTTTATGCTGGATATTACTTTCTGTGCCTTCAAGACTGGCTCTGAAGAGCGTAGTATTGTTTTGTTTTGTTATAAACCTGCTCACTCTCCCACAGTTGGTGGGACACAGAGACAGGGCAGTACATAGGGCTGCTTTTACTTTTTTGCGCTTGCTTTCTCTTTGCTCTTGCTCCTGCTTTGCTCTTGCTTTTGCTTCTGCTTGTTAGTTAGTTTAGCTAGGCAGTCCAAATTTTCCCTGGACTGTTTTTCTTTCCCTTTTCTTGGAACCACTCGAACCTGGTCCGGACTGGGACCTGGGAAATACTGAGAGTTTGCACTTTGTGGCCTGCAGCAGGCATTCCCAGTGCCGGAGGGACGGATAACAGAATGACCACTCCCAAGAGAGACTTTCTGAATTTGTCATCTTTTTCAGAGCGGTGAAAGAGTGGTGTCATCCGGTATTGTTCATTTTGTGTGCTGCGCCTGTTAAATAAACTGGTTCTTTCCACTTCTCCCTGAGGAATCCTTCCCGAACCGGTTGGGGGAAGGGGCCGTGTGGGTTTGCTTTCTGGAGGGGCCCCCTTTGCAGGTTTTCTCCCAAATTTGTCCTAAACCAGGACACTTACATAGTTTAGCAATGTGGCCAAAGTTACCACAACGATAACAAGGCACTTTATTGGTCCAAATTACCCTAGAATGTACACATTGTCCAGCAGTTTGAGGGCATTGTGCCTTCACATGCTCTGATTCTTCACAAGCAGAACATCTGAGTAAAGACTTCATGACTGCTGCCAGAGCAGCCATTTTGTGCTCAACTGAACCAACCTTTGAGCACACAACTACAATATCAGACAGCGAGGGATCGCCTGGTAAAGAATCAATAATTTGCCTGCAATCTTCATTCACGTTGTCCTGGGCTGTCTGCATAAAATTTGCTTCAACTTATCACCTTCTACTTGCTTCTCAAGGGCTGCAACAACCCTCTCCACAAACTGGAGAAAAAGTTCCTTCACCCCTTGCTGGATGGTAATATACCTCGGTTTAGGAGCTGCCATCTCCATTGTTTTGAGTAAGGCACTCATACCCAGCTGCTGGGCCTGTGCCAGAACCAGAGGGTCCCATCTTGCCTGCAAATCCAGGTTAGAGAACGGTCCATTGCCCAGCAAGGCATCAACTCCAACAGCATGACGTGGATCATGCTGAGGTAACTGCATTTTGTCCTATGCTGCTCTTTCAACCATTTGTTTCCAGGTAGCTTGAAACACACCATACTGCACTGGTTGAAACAGAATCATAGCAAGGTGAACAATATCATAAGGTGCAAGTATATCAGCATTTAGAACACGAATCACTTGCATCACCTGAGAAGAGTTAACACTATACCGATCTACTTTTGCCTGGAGATCCTGCACAATCCTCCATGCAAAAACCTGATGGCTATCTTGTTGTCCCGAATTAGGAGCAGCTTTGAAAACAGGAAAAGCCACAGGCCACCAGAAGCAGCAGCAGCATTCATCTCCATCCTTTTAGGTGGACCTATTTTCTCTAACAAATTTCAATCTCCCACTTCAGCTGCTTTCATTCTCACATGCTCCCAAAATTGCAAAATGTGTCGAGGAGTCACAGCCACCTGGCAGAGAGGCAGAGTCCAAGAAACAGCAGGCCTGGATCTGCTATAAGATCTAACAGAAACAGATCCCTGCATCTTTTTAGATGTACTTATCACCTACAGTTCATCCTCAGAACTACCACTAGGCAAAGAAGGACCTAACGTTAAAGATTGCATTTGTTTAGCCAGTTCAGGAGGGGGGGGGGGGGGGCAGACAGCTCAACAGGGGGTGGAGCAGAGGCAGACGACTCAAAGGGGGGCACAGAAGGGGCAGACAGCTCAAGGGGAAGTGGGGTGGGGGGAACAACCGAACCATGGGAGGGTGAGGGGGCAGCAAATGGCCCAGAAGGGCCAATGACCGAGCCTGTTTTTCACTTTGTTGCTTCTGTAACTTCATTTCGGCTAATTGCTGTGCAGGCGTAATGTACTTTGACTTAGTACTCAGTTCAACTAATGGCTGAGCAGGCACAATATACACCAGTTTAATATAGTCTTTTGGAGATGAATACCAAGGAGCAGTCAGCCTGCCGTTTGATTGTCACGATAGCAAACACTGGGGGGAGCCTCCACAGCAACGGCAGCAGACTCCTCAAGGGGAGATACATAGACAGGCTCTGCTCCATCTTCTTCCTGTTCCTCTACTTCCATTTCTTGCTCTAATTCCTCTTCCTCCAGTTCCTCCCCTCTATCTTGTTCTGCTTTCCATTCCTTCAAAGCCTCATACAACAATCTCCAGGTAGAGGCCAAATCAACAGCAGTCTTATCCCCCTTAGATATCACTTCCCATAGTCTCTTCCCAACATTTTTCCATTCCCGGACACTGAAAGCAGTGTCGACATCAGCTTCAAAGTCCTGTGATTTACACCATATTAATAAACTATGAAGGGCATAATCAGAAGCTTGAACATTTTTCCTTTTCAATAAAGCTTTCCACGTGGACCAAACAGTCTTTTCCTCATTTGATAAATTATTTCCCATTATTTTTCCCAATCACATACCTCAAATCAGACGTCTGAATTAGGTCCGGACCTCCACAGCCTTCTTACTGCCTTCACATATGTAGGGTACCCTTCAACTTTTTTCTCTCTTGTGTTTTTGGGTTTTTTTTCCTTTTTTTTTCAGTCTTGTTGCAATCACAGTGGCAGCCACCAGATGTTGCTACAGAGCCCCAGTCAGCGCAAAGCACCAGGACTCCATCAGATGGCTGTATAGATCTATTTATTAAAGCAACATGTTGCCTTTATGGTTTTACAAGATATTTACATTTACTTAGCAAACACATACACTGCCCATTGGCCATAAAAAAGAAACAAAACTCTCAATAGGTGAAAAGGAGCCACGTCACTCTGTGAGCCAACCAAAGTCCATATCTTTTTACTTTCTTTCTTTCTTCCCATTGTCATGGTGATAGCCTTGGTACCTTCCTTGAGAGAGATATGAGGCTTTCTTTATCTTCAGGAAGCCTTCGCTGGCTCACAAGAACAGAAATATCTGTCCTACAGGTGGGGACATAGCTGCTATTTTGTTGACCACATCCATTGGAATTTGATGATGTCCATCTTGATATTCTGCTCCTAAAAGCTGAATTCCTGGGCAGGTCCCTTGACCTTACATTGTTTAATGACAAAACTGGCCTTCAGGAGGATATAAATTATCGTCTCCCCTTTCTTGAAAACCTCCAATGCCATGTTCCCCCATACAATGATGTCATTAATGTATTGCAAGTGTTCTGGAGTCTCACCCTTTTCCAGTGCAGTCTGGATCAGTCCATGGCAGTAGTAGGGCTGTGTTTCCATCTGTCCTGGTTTCAGACAAATTTGGGAGGAAACTTCTGAAAGATGTCTCCTCTGAAAAGGCAGATTCCAGTCAGCTCCTTCCCCACCCAGTTCAGGAGAAAATCTCCTTGGAGAAAAGTGGAAAAAACTGTTTATTTAACAAGCAAGGTATTAACAAGCATGGAAAAATGATTAATATTAAACAATAAAACCTCTTGCTGTTCTGAAGAGATGGCAAATTCAGAGAGTCCTGTGGTTCAGAGAGTCCTTCTGTGGATGTGTCTCAGTCTACCCAGTCTCTCCAGGGCTCAGGCCTGGCGTCCAGGCCACAGTGCAGCTTGGGGTGCCTCCAGGCACTTGTCCTGGTGTTTCAGATCAGAGAGAAGCTGAACAGTCACAGAATAAGAAGCCACAGTCATGGGAAAACTTTTTTGCCTTAGCAAATGAGGAAAACCAGCAAAAAAAGCAAAGGAAAACTCCCCATCTCTCTCTCTGCAAAGCTGAGAACTTGGAGAGACTTATCTTAGGGTTTTAATAAAGCAGCAAAAGGAATTTCCAATGCTTCCACCCTTCCCTCTTTCTCTGGGCCTAGCTTAAAGCTACAGGACCCATCTCTGGACAAAAAACCCAAAAAACAGAAAATGGGGACACCGGACCATACAGTCGCCGCAGGACATCATCCCTGGGGAAGTCGGTTTCAGGCGTACTGGATGCTCCTCCAGGTGAAAGCAAAGTGTGGCCTGCACTTTGCTACTAGACAAATGGAGAAAAACATTGGCGATGTCAATAATTGGCACCATTTTGCTGCCTTGGACTCCAGTTCATACTGAAATTCCAGAATGTCCAGCACAGCAGCACTTAGTGATGGTGTGACTTCATTCAGGCCACAATAATCCACTGTCAGTCTCCATTCTCCATCAGACTTATGCACAGGCTATATAGGGCTATTGAAGGGGGAGTGAGTCTTAGTGACCATTTCCTGGCTATCCAATTCACAGATCATCTCATGAATGGGGATGACAAAGTTTCAGTTAGTGCGGTATTGCCAATGATGCACTGTTGGGGTTGTAATTGGTATCTTTTGTGAAGAGGCAGCAGCCTGCTCAGCCTGCTCCGGGCATCCTGGCCTTGCTGAAAACTCAGTGTAAAAAGAGCAGCTTGTCACATTGTCGTGGTTTGACACTAGCCCAATGCCAGTCAGCAGCGAGAGTCACTTGCTAACCCTCCCCTGGCACAGCTGGGCAGAGTAGGGAAAAGGAAAAAAAACCCCAAAATTAACAAATGCTTCATGAGTGAGAAAAGGACCAGGAGAAACACTTCAAGGGCAAAACAGGCTCAACTTAAGTTGCAAAGTGAATTTTATTACTAACAGAATCAGAGGAGGATAAAGACAAGTAAATAAGTCCTTAAAACACCTTTTCCCCCCAGCCCCTCCTTCCTTCCCACCAACAGTGCAGGGAGACAGGGTGTGAGGGTTTTTGGGTCAATTCATCACCAAGATTTTCTTCTGCTGCTCTGGGAGAAGAGTCCTTGCCCGTGAGGTCCCTCCCACAGGAGACAGCTCTCCGTGAACTTCTCCATGGTCCACTCTCATGAGCAGCAGCTATACCGCACCTGCTGCAATGTGAACTCCCCCCACAGGCAGACAGTCCTCCCAAAACAGCTGCAATGTGGGTCTCTCCTTCCACGGGGTGCAGTCCTCCAAGGACAGGCTGCTCCAGCCTGGAAGCAGGGGCCCCCTCTCTCCACTGGGTCTTCCACTGTATCACAGCCTCCTCCAGGCATCCACCCACTCCAGCATGGGCACTTCCCCCACAGGCTGCAGGTAGATCTCTGCATCCCCCGTGGATCCCCATGGGCTGCAGGGGGGCAGCCTGCTTCACCATGGTCTTCACCACAGCCTGCAGAGGGATCTCGGCTCTGGCACCTGGAGCATCTCCGCCCCCTCCTTCTCCACTGACCTTGGTGTCACCATTTTGTTTTCCCTCACATGTTCTCATGTCCTGCTCTTCTCTGACTAGGAGCAAAAACCTTGTGACTTTGTTCTGATTTTCTTATTAAATATGTCATCATAGAGACATTACCAACCTCTCTCATTGGCCCAGTTTTGGCCAGCAGCATGTCCATCTTCAGAGCCATCAGCCATTGGCTCTACTGGACATGGTGGGAGCTTCCAGCAGCTTTTCACAGGAGACATCTTTTTGGCCCCCTTACAACCACAAATCAGGCTATGACAAACCAATACAGACATTTATCTTGACTTTGATAAAAGCTTTCTGTTCTCTTGGGAACGGTGCATACCAGAGGAATGACTACAGCCATAAACACCATGTGTGAATACTTTTCTTTTACCACCCAGAACACTGGGAGGTGGCGTGTTTGAGTGAATGGATGATAAGGGCAGAAACATCTGCTCTAACGAATGCTTGGTGGTGTAGCTACTTTGTCTTTCCTTCTGCGCTTTCCCAAAACTTTCTCTAAAGTTTCCCATAGTAGAAACATATAAATACTGAAGTATGTGTGGATGCCATGGGACAGAGAGAGAGAAATGGCAAGCGTTTCTCACAGCAGCTTGTGAGAAGTTTTAGGGAGCTGGAAAGATGTGATGACTTGTTGACTCTAAACAATTTGCAGGTGCTGTTTTTCTACTTTATTTTTCTGTTCTTCTCAAGGACAGTGCATGAGAAAGAGGTTTCTGTTAGTTAGCCAATAGAATAGAATCTATTGTACCACTATAAAAACCACACGTTTCTTTTGAATAAAGCCTTCTTTGCCTTTTCTATGATCCTGCCTCTCGCCTGGTTCTGCCCTGACCCCGGCTCACAAGTGACAAGTATGTGTAATAAAGATGGAACCTGCTAGAAGAAGCAGTGGTCTCTGTTTTTTTCCAAACTGCTGCAAAATGGTGCCCTCATTGGGACACAATCACTGAATCTCCAGTAGCAGCCACTGAGTTCGAATGGAGCTGTGCATGGAGGGGATCCCTGACCTTTCATCTCTACTTGCTGGACCAGTATGATGCCAACACATAACAATGAGCTAGGCATTCATATTTCATTCATATTTCATATTTCAAATGAGAAGAAGATTTATTTAGAGATTTTACAGAGAATTTTGAAATAACAGGTATTTAAGACTCAGGCAGCTATGTTAGCTGCATTATTAGTAGGGTTGAATAACAATTGTAATGTATTGTCCCCCCACAGTTCCTACAATCGTAAAGTGTGGTAAGAAGTAGGAGCTAAGCTATAGGCACAGAAAAAACAAGGACAACCAATCACTGACAATATGTTATCTACATGGAAAACTGTGCATACTGCTCTAAAAACTTTGCAGCCTGCTGAGAAAGTTTGTGAGTGCCCTGTCACAGATATTTTAAATTTGGAGATTTCTTCTAGTGTTAGCAATGTTTATGCAGAAGTGCCCGCTGAACTGGGAAACAAATACTCTCAAGGGCCTGGCAGTCCTTTTGATCCTGTTCCTACTGATCCAGAGAAAAAAGCCTGATCTTTATCCTCCTTTAACTCCTGTAAAAGATTCAGTTGCTGCGTTTCCCACCACTGCTCAAGTGTTTGCTAATTCTTATCCTCTCCCCAGGATTCCTTTACCTGATTTACTGCTGCAGTCTCATTAACCTCCAACATTATTAGAGAAATATAGTAAAGAAGCCCTAAAAAGGGGAGATATTTTTCGCAGTGAGCGAAACTTGGACGCTCAATATGAGTGTTTAGCAAGCTTCGTTTATTGAAGAGAGCATCAGACTTTTATGCACAACAAGTAATAAGCTCATACATATTCTGCAAGCTAAGCAATCTATTGGCTATACTACGATATCAGCTCTTCCTCATACCTTAGGGGTTACATCTTTCTTTTCTCATGTGTCTCTCACTACTTGTTATTGTACTACAGCTATGCTCAAGGACACAGTGTTTTGCAGGTACAGGGACCCAGATTAGCTGCATCCTCCCGATTCTTGGTCCAGAACGTGGCCCCTGTCACGTAGCCATTCCTCCACAATTCCCCTGTTTTCTTTTTGCACAAGCAATGTTTGATTAAATGCAGCAGATATCATCCTTTGCACCATATTTTGTAAGCATATGCAAAAGCAAGGCAAAATTAATACTACCAACAAAGCTATAATGCCTACTATAATGACAGCCTTAACAATAGAGCGCAGCCATGATCCCAGGCCTAAAGATTTGAGCCATCCATCAATACCAAAGCCCGATTCTACCTGTAGGTTTCTGGTTAACCTCTGCAACTCAGAGAGCTGGGAATGGATGGACTGCGAATGGTCAGAAAGGTTCATGCAACACATGCCTTCAAATTCTTCACAACCATGGCCTTGTGCAAGCAAAAGAAAATCAATTGCAGCTCTATTTTGAAGTGTTGCATGGCGAATAGAATCAACATCAAGCAAAAGGCTAGAAAGCGCCATAGAAGTGGCATTGGTTTGCTTCGCAAGCCAGCATCCCAACTTATTTAGGGTGGCATGGGTACCTGCTGCTGCCATCCCTGGAGCCAGAAAGCTACCAACTGAGCTATCCGGGCTGCAGGGCTCCCATACTATGGATCTGATCATTGACGGCACGTAGATCATGCAGGAGCCGATATTTTCCAGATTTCTTTTTGATCACAAAAATAGCAGTATTCCAAGGACTAACAGATAACCGGAGATGTCCTTGGTCAAACTGCTCCTGTACCAGCTTGTGTGCCTGAATGAGATGTGGTAGGTAAGGGACAGGCGTTTGGAAGATTTCGGGCTGTGACGGAAAATTACAGGACTCCTTCTGCCCCTCTCCCCAGAGATAAGGATCACCCTTGGAATGTAGCCAAACAGGTAGCCCCCCTAACCTATGGATGCCAGTAACTTTCCACTCCATACTAACCCTAGAAAGTATAGCCAAACCCCTTTCTGACGTAGAGAAACCCCTTAGTCCATAAATAACCTTGAGACCCCTCAATAAACGCCTTTAACCGTCCACCACATTGGTGTTAGCGTCTGTTACTGGCCCCGAGGGATCCCAGGAGGGGATCGCCGTGCTGGACTTCGAAACCAGGTCACCGCCGCCTTCCCAAGAAGGCAACAATGAGACTTTCCCCTTTTAAAGGCCATTGCCCAACCCACACCGGGTCCTCTGTTTTCCATCGGAGTGGGATCGGGAAAGTCCATGCAATGGCCGTCCCTATAAAGGGAGATCTGTGGTAAGGACCATTCCCAACTGTGTCAACACATCGCAGCCCAGCAAGGCGTGGACACCCTCAGGGAGCGGTATTACAGAAACTGTACAGGTGACAGTCTTTCCCTCTATAATAATTTTCAGCAGAGGGGATTTCTGTGCAAGCGTGAGTCCTCCTACTCCTGCGACTGTGGCATTTGCCGCCTGGGTGGGCCACTGGGGTGGCCATTTCTGCGTCCCTATGATGCTGACGTCTGCACCAGTGTCTAGGAGCGCAACCAGGGTGATGGTTTGACCCTGATACTGGACGTCAATATGTTTTTTAGGACAATGCTTTAAGTCCACTGTTAACAATGCCATTGTTCCTGTGGAACCAAAACTACCTTCACCACGTTGCTGCTTGCCAAGTGGTACAGTCCCTCTGGTTAATTGGGGCAAAGGGATTAATTGAGCAATTCGCGATCCGGCCGGAATAAACAATAGTGGGAATAATGTTTGTGCCATTATTTGTATTTCACCTGTATAATCAGCATCAATTAGTTCAACAAGAATAGTAAGTTCCGACATGCTGGCAGACGAGCGTCCAATCAACAAAGCTCCCATGGTTTGTCCGCTGGCTGTAACAGGGCCCTTAATCCCCGTTGGGATACGCTGTAGTTTGCAGTCTATTAAGGTGCAGTCTATTGAGGTTGCCAGGTCCAACCCGAGGCTTCTTCTGGTTGCGGGGTGGAGGGAGGAGGCGCTTGTTCTGGGAAGGCGCTTGGGCTCTGGGCCGCCACTTGTGTCGGAGCGGGGCGACCCCTCCCGCTGGGCTTCCTGTTTCCTGAGACGTGCTGGCAGGCTGACTCACTGTGTGTATCGGACTTGCAGCGCCGGCACCACACAGCTCCCATTGTACAATCCCGGCGCATATGGCCAGCAGTTCCACAGAGGAAGCATCGGAATCGTGATGGTCCTTTTCTTTGAAGCCAATTTACTGATGCTTGCAAGGGGGCAAGGGCAGCCAACACCTGACTCTGCGTCGCCTGTGCCTGCTCCCTGAAATTACTTCCCAAATCTCTTACTGCTTCCACTAACATAGCCTGTGGCCCCACCGGCACTTGAGCCATTCGTTCTAAAGCCCCCTCAACAGTCCAGGTACCAGGGAGTGTGACAAGTGTACCCCTAGTGGTGGGATTGCAATTTTGTAGGGCACATTGCTTTAGTAGTGCTCTGTGCATATATTCAGGGACCCCTGCTGTCTGAATAGCATTCGCCACTCTGTCAATAAACAACCCAAATGGCTCTTCTCTTCCTTGTTTAATTCCCATGTATGGGGGAATACCCCCTGGGGATTTCACCCTATCGAGCCCCACCCGGGCTAATCTCATAGCCTCCCTCAGCTTCTCGGGCCCGATTAGTGCTTGCGCCTCCATTCTTAGGTATGCCCCTATCCCCATAAGTTCCTCTAAAGTAACTCCATATAGCGGATCCCCTGGCTGTCTCAGGGTAGCCACAGACTCTTGGCATGCAGCCTGCCAGTGAGCGTTAAACAACAACTGTTGATGCTGGGTAAGCACTAGCCTCATGAGGCTTTTAATATCCGATGGCAACAGTATGTTTCCTCCCCACAAATAATTGAGCATCTGACGAGTTGGTTCTCCGTGGATACCACACTCACTTACAGTGGCACGGAGCTGTGCCAGCCATTTCCAATCTAAGGTAGTGATAGTTGCTTGCAAGCCTCCGGCAGGATTTGGTGCATAAACCACCTGACAAGCCACCTCAAGCAAGGCATCAGCAGCCGCTCGGTCGCCTGCAACTATCACCTCTCCTGTAATCTCTCACCATGCCTTACCCCTTTCATTAGCAATTCGCACCACCTCGGGGTCAATAATTTCCTTTGTTCTTTCCCCGCTGTCCTCTCCAGCCGGAGGGGGGGAGCAATCCCTCGCTGCCAGCAGAGGCGCAGAAGGAGCGGCTTGGGTGGCTGGTGCGAAGGCCGTCCCCGCCGGCAGATACACCATGGTAGTTGCTGGGGGCAGAGGATAAGAAGACGTAGACGCTGAGGCCCCGCTATTCTCACTAGGAACAGGCATTCCCAATCGGGCGGAGGCTGCCTGAGCAGCCTTCTGCTCCGCCTGGTACTGTTTTAGTGCATTAGCAACTATCCGCCAAGTTTTAGACAACTTTTTTGTAGTTTTACACTCATCTAACACAGCTTCCCACAGCTTATCCCCAAACCTTCGTCACTCTAACTCCTCAAAGACCTGATTGGAATCTGCAAAGCACCCTTTTGCAACTCCATATGCAAGCAATCCCGGGAGTTCTTTTCCCAGGTCAATACCCTGTAATCCCCGCTTTTGTAAAAAGCATTTAAAAAGGTCATACGCCGCTTGTCTCTCCATTACCTTCTACCTTAGGGGTTACATCTTTCTTTTCTCATGTGTCTCTCACTACTTGTTATTGTACCACAGCTATGCTCAAGGACACAGTGTTTTGCAGGTACAGGGACCCAGATTAGCTGCATCCTCCCAATTCTTGGTCCAGAACGTGGCCCCTGTCACTTAGCCATTCCTCCACAGGTATTCCCATGTTATTGGCCATGCCTGTCAATTATCAGCCTAAGAAAGCCCCTCATATGTACAACCTCTGATGCTCCCCCTCATGTATTTATAGATGAAATGTTTGCACCTTATGTACCCTCCCCAGAACCCTTGTACCAGGGGCTGCCTGGTGGGTTGGGGGGGCTCCAGCAGCACTGCCACTTCCCTGCTCCACAGCCCTCTGTGACCCCTCCCCCCCCACTTCCCTGTGGCTGCAGCAGCTTGGTCCAGGACCCTGGCAGGGCACCTGGAGACAGCAGCGGCTATAGAGTCTTCACAGATTGAATCCAGTTAATGAGTTGATGTTAATATAGCTGTAATGCCCCTGCCCTGGATTTATAAACTTTTATATACTTTCTGTAAAGGAAAATTGGCAAATTTAGGTGTTAAGCTTTCTGAAAGCTGTTTATTTGTTGCGCTGGTCATGAAGGTCTAAAAGGCATTATATTCAAATTTACAGGAACAGCTTTTGTGTCAAAGACAGCTGAAAAAGTTTTCTGTATGTGACATTTTCTAAGTGACAGAGAAATAACCAACAACAAATCGGCATGTTTTCATGCCATTTCATAGTCAAAAAACTTTGTCTCATTTTGAGCTTCTAGGGAATGCTTAATTTGTCCCAACCTTAATGTCTTTATGAATGCAAACTCTTCATGTTAGATAATAGATTTTACTGAATCACACATACATTTTTTGCTTTTGTTAAAACTAGCTTTGTATTTTCAGTAGACTGTAGATTTTGACGTGACTGCTTATTAGAGAAATTCAAGGTTAGCTGTGTGGATGTAGTGCGTTTCTGCCTACAGATAACATTATATCATTGCTTGCTTTAACACTGTGTAGCAAGGTTTAAACTTTTCAAAAGAAATGCTGATTTATTGCATGATTAGTAAAACTTTTCAGGTAAGATGCATACTGCCTTTTCAAGAATTTTCATTTTAAAGTCTGATTGGACTGAATTAATACCGATTCTTTGCTCAGTTATAATGATGTTAGTTGTTACCATGAAAATTAGAAACCTGTATACCTGGAAAAATATTTGCAAGTCAGAACCCTCAGAGCAACATTTATCACTATGTGGCTAATGTTTTAGTTTGTGGACTGGAAAGTTCATATTTGTAAGATACAGTACCCCCTTAGACAAATCAGTAGATCCCTCCTTGGAAATATTTTGGGTGGATATTAACAGAACAGCAATTAACTTTCAAACCTTGAGCTTTATCTGCAGCAGCTATTTGAGAATTAGATATAATTAGCACATGAAACTCCACTGCAAAGGCAAGCAGAACTGTGCTGGCTTTGCCTGTTCACTTGCTTTTTTACCCCACAGCTTTGATAAGCTAATTTTGCTGAGAATCTTTTGCCATGTGGACACATGTGGCAGCATTTTGGATAGGTACACCTATTTAGTGATTCAAATGTAGTTATTCTTCCTTTCCACATATAAATTGAAATTGGACTTGATATCAAAATAGTGTAAGTACATTGATGGACCACAAGTGCTGTAAAAAGTAGCTCACTCCTTTAGAATCATCCATACCATGACTTTGTAGCTGTTTATATACAAGTCTTACAAACCCACTGACCCAACCGAGTTACATGTGAAAAACTCATTACAGTATTATATAACTAGGTCCTTGATGCTTTATCCTTAAATAATTATATCTCATTAGCTTTAATAGTCCAAGCTCAAATCTATTGTACAGGCAATCTCAAAAAGCTGTCTTAGCATCTACGAACTGAGCAGGTTTGAAGTGCAACTTGCCGAGATATACACTGTTGTCATTTTTCTGAGTGAAACTGCACTTAAAAAACCCTGGCAAAGTTATACTTACACTAGAAAAATTATTACTATGAATGAGTATTTTCAATAATATTTGCACTTACCATGAGCTATTATCAAAACTAAATTATGTAAAATCACAATGTATTTGCCACGCCTTTATAATCTCTTCAGTAAATCCATGTTGCTGGAATTTCATTTATGAATCAGTCCTTTACTTGCATATTGTTCATCGATGTTTAACTGTTGCATGACAAATTTTTGGTAGCTTTCTTGTAATGATGGAGTCAAAATGAGTTAAATTCTGTTGAATTTAACAGAAAAAAAATAACATTTTTCTGTAAAATCTGAAACTTTTAAAGGAACACTCCCAAGTCTGACTTTAGTTTTGTTAAATTTAAGTGATGGTAATTTGAAGTTCTGTTATGTTTAAGCTCTGTTATGTTTAGGTTTTATTAAATTTAAGTTCTGTTAAGTTTAATTTCTGTCAAGTTTCGGTGTTGTTAAGTTAAAGTGTTGGTCAATTTAAATTCTGTTATTTTAAGTTCTGTTAAATTTAAGTTCTATCAAGATTAATTTCTGTTCAGTTTCAGTAATGTTAACTTTAAGTTCTGTTAGGTGTACTTTGTTACGATTAAGTGACATGAAGTTTGAGTGATGTTAAGCTTAAGTTCTGTTGAAATATGCTTGTTTAAATTACAAGATACAGTTCTTTTGAGATAAAGTGGAATCTATCAGTGATTGAGAGACAGGGACATCTGAGTTTAGATCAGAAGCTGATTTTATTGCAAATACAAGGCGTTTATATAGGGTTTTACTTGTATGGAACTTATATAGGGTTATATTTTTTGTAACAATTTCCCATTGGTTACACATTCTTCATGACATCACGTCACCTGGTAACATTATCTTATCACAAAGTTTCACAACGTGTTTCTTGGTCACTTCTTCCCCAGGGAGCATTTATCTGTGTTTGTCTCTCCCACTGTTTCTGCTTGATCAGGCCTAAGATATCAGGCTCCTTTATCAGTTCCATTGTACTCTCTGTTTTATTCCCCATAGCTCCCCCTTTCTGTTCAACCAAAAATACACTCTTAAGTGACTTGTCTATTAATTTTTGCACACATAGTAAAATAACCATAAAAATGCATACTATAATGCCTAATACATATAAGCCTATTTTAACTAAATTTCTTATCTATCCACCAAGTCTCCAATCCCCCAGAAGTCAGCCTAGCCAATAAAGTCCATCATCTACTTGCAGTTTGTTTACACCCTCTTTCAGGGCTTGAATGCTTGCATGTATTGATTTGGAGTGGTCAGACAGGTTCATACGATACATTCCATCAAATTCTTCACATCCATGTCTTTGTGCTAAGAGCAAAAAATCTATTGCTGCCCTATTTTGCAAAGTAGTGTGTCTAATAGAATTAACATCAGTTAAAAGTCCTGTTAATGCTAAGGACGTAGCATTAGTTTGTTTAGCTAGCCAACAACCTAATTTGTTAAGTAATCCTAAAGCTTTTCCTGCTGCTACATTAGGAGTAAAAAATTATTCCGCCCATCACTGTCCTTTAAACCAAAAATCAAACTGGCCATCACAATCTTTGTCAAAAGTATGTAAGTTTTGTTTAATTCTAGAGGGATATTTATGTTGAAAAATCATGGACATGTTTGGGGTTAAAAGGGATAATCGCCCAAGGCTACATTTTCCTCCTTTAATATGCCATGGGATGGCAGGCCAAGCCCTATCCCCACAAATTAAAAATACCCCAGGAGGTAAAAGTAATGGAGCATTGGTTGAGTGAGAAATAATCCTGGATGTATAATTACACCAAGAGCTCACATTTTTATACACAGGGTGATGAGGGGAAACAACCCAAGCCTTAGACTGATTTTTCCCAGAATAATTAAACCTTATAAAATCCATTTTCACTGAGCCCAGAGGTTCTAACTCTTGAGGCTCAAGGGAAAGATAAGGGGTCCATTGATCCCAGGCATCAGCATGATTGCTGTTTTGCAACATTGTATTCGCCTGAGTCAGGCAAGGCCAATTGTCTAAGGGCAGAGCAACAAGGCACGTTGAAAAAGGATTATCAGGGGAGGCAGTGGCCAAACACAATGTATCCTGTCCTGTAACATTTGCTAAGGTTACCCAAATATTTGGTTTTGGTTGGTTAACAGGCCATGTCTGAGCACTAGAAACAATTCCCAGTGAACACCATAGTATTCAGGAAGTCATCATTTATCCTTATTCTCAGTAGCAAAAGGCCACTGTTTCAGAGTAATTTCCAATTGTTCAGGTAAACCAAACTTATATCCTCACACTAATCATTGAATTTGTGCATTATTTCTGCTGCATTTCGTTGGATTATATTGACATCAAGCACCTTGTCTTTTATGAGATGTACAGTACCACAGTATCCCACATTAAACATATTTGCATTAAACCCAAGCTTGATGATGCCTAGTATGACAAACTAAACAAGGGAAGGGGAGAAGTAGTCCTGCACTAAGTTCTCGCTCAAAGGCAGTAACTATTTGGCTAGGGTCTTGGTGTTCCCAGTCCAAAGCAAGAATAAACTCATGAAATGGGAATTGTGCACTGTATAGACCTCCTCGTAATGTATGAAGTTCTGGTTCTCTTAGATGGGACAACCTAACCCTGTAAACCTGGATACCTCTGGGTAATCCAAACCATTTTCCCGAGGACATAAGTCTGTTAGAGGTCAAATAGGTGCTGATGTGGTGGCAAGGTCTTGTTCATAAGGGTTCTCCTCCGATGTTGGTGTTAAAGGTGAATCTTCAGGTGATGCAGTCAAAAGTTCTTGAAACAGCTTCACATTCTTTGCTGGAATCCACTTGGGACCATTCTTTGTGGAGACAAGCAAAACCTCTACCCCAGGTGACCAAAGGATAAGGCCCCAATATCTTACTGGATTCTGGATCCTTCACTAAAACCGGGAGTTTTTTCTTTTGTTGCAATTGTGTGTAGATATTCTCAGTTCAGTTGAAGAAAGAACAGAGATAATTTCTCCCAGGCTGAGCCTGGGAATCTTAGAGGAAAGAATTAAAACAGTTATTATGACTCTTTCTGTAACCATTGTTGATAGATATGGTTCTCCAGAGTGTGTTATTCATAGTTCACCAATAGTGTGAGATGTTTCTACTTTGAGAGCAATCAAGTATCACCTTAGCTAGTCACATTATAAAAAGACCCGCTACTTTCATTAAAAGCTTTTGCCTTCTAATCCACCTGAAGACTGGAGTCTTCTTTCCGTCCCTGACTCAACAGCATCAATTGTGAATTACAATTAAAATGTCAAACAATCGGTGGGTTGGGGTCCATCAAAGAACAATTCAAAAAGTTGAAAGCATAAAGGGCTTTTTGCAGTCTCTTGGCAGGGGTGCCACCCACGGCTCTCCCTTTCTGTTGAACTAAGAGATGCTTGAGGGAGCCATGAGCCTGTTAAATGAAAGATTGGCCTGTTGGGGAATGAGGAATACCTGTTTTGTGCATAATTCCCCATAAGGAAAAAAAGGTAGGAACTTGATGGGAAGTATAAGCTGGGCCATTGTCTGTCTTTACTTCAGATGGGATACCAAGAGTTGCAAAAGCAGCAGTGAAGTGCCTACAGACATCTTTAGCTGTTTCCCCTGAATGGGCTGATGCATAAAGAGCACCAGAAAATGTATCAATAGAGAAATGAATGTATTTTAAACAGCGAAATTCAGAAAAATGGGTGACGTCTGACTGGCAGACTTGAAGGCTCTGAAGCCCTCTGGGATTAACACCTCCTGCAACAGAGGGAAAAGAACACCTTTGGCAATCAGGACAAACAGCAGTGATTCCTGAAGCGTGGCCTTTAGTAATGCCAGTGTCAAATCAAAGCGGCAGCATTTTGGTGAAAAACAAATAGCTCAATTTAGCCTGTTTATGGTGGTTTTACATTAGAAGTACTTACAGAAGTGACTTTCTAAGAGAAGCTGCTAGCAATTTTTTCTGTGTCTGGCAAAAAAAGACCAATCAGTAATTAGCTTTGAGAATTGACAATTTTTTAAACTATTAAGGAAACTGTACATGCTTCTGTGAAGACACATGTAAAAGACTAAAAAGCTCAGGAAGGTCTCTTTTCCTTCCAGTCTGAAAGCAGGTAACGAGGCCGGCCCAGCCCCTGTCTAGGCTGGGCTGGGCTGGGCAGCCCCTGCTGCAGGCCAGGTCCCTTCTCAGGGAGCTCGCTGGGCCCTATCGGCTGCCAGGCAGGGGGAGGGGAGGCTGGAGGGCCGAGGCCAGGCTGGCGTGAGAGACGGTCCGAAGTTTCCCTCCTTTGCCTCATGACCATTGCAAGGACAGAGACTAAGACCCTGAAGACCCTGATCGGAGTTCTGGCCTGGTTGAGGTGGATGCTTGCCAAGTGATTGTTTGCAGGTGTGCTTGCTGTGCCACCATGGTACACTGCTTCGAGCAGGGACTGGCAAGGACTGGCTCACTCTGTACACTTACACCTGTTTCATGATCCCCACTCATCACAATAGCCCATGAATTTCCCCACCTCTCGACCAGATGCCACCAGCTTTAGAGAAAGACTAACTTTCTGAGGTAACTTTGGTGATCCCCAAGGACAGAGATTGAAGCTCCCCCCCCAAGGACTGAGACTGAGACCCTAAAAATTCTAACACAGGGGAGCTGGCCTGAAGGAAACGGGATGTCTGCCAAGTGTTGCCTTCAGATGTGTTCACTGGACCAAGACTGGTTTCCCATGGAAACCAGTCCTGAAACAATGGGTCCTGCTCACTGCTGGGACTGGTTTGCCCTGTTCGAAACTGGACTGTCTGGACTTGTTCTCAAAGTAGTTGTTCTCCACTGTCCTGTACCTGTTCCCTCCTCTCCCAGTGGAAGACTATAAAAGACCCCTGAGTTAACCAAAGACTTTGAGATTCTCCCCGACATGGCAAGACGGATCTATTGGCCAGACCACGGGGATCTCGTCTCTCCACTGGTAGCTATCCCCCCCCCCCCCGCCTTGTCTCTCTCTATCCTTTATCTCCTTTCTAATCCTTCTATTGCATTTGCTGTGGGCACTCAATAAAAGGTGCATTTGTTTTGATTAATACTGAAAGTCCCCTACTGTGTGTTTTTTGCACTCTGAGATCAGTAAAGCGAACCATCACGAGCCCCACTTGTACTAGCAGATTGTGACATTTAAATTGGCATAATGAACAGGATTTCTGTTAGACAGAAGAGGTGCAGGTTCTGTGTAGTCTGTAACAGGGCAAGGATGTTTCGCTCCAGATGCACCTAGCTCGCCACTCTGAAAGAGTGAGCAGTATCTAGAAAGCAAGGGGGGTGACTCGAATTTACCGCAAACTGCACTTGCCTAGGTGAAAAAAACATCCACACTCGTTTCAAGGCTCTGTCTTCAGAAATTCACAAAGGATCTCCTAGTGCAAAAGGCGAGACTGGGTTTTTTTTGGTTTTGTTGTGTGTATGAATTTTTGACTGCTTGGTGTAGCGAAGAGACATCCAGAAATTTATATTGAAGGAGTACCTCCCAAGCAGCTTTGGTCTGTTCACCCACACAGGGAAGTGAAGGGAGACACAGCAAAAGCTGTGTGGTTGTGTAACTTAAGTCTATACCTCCCTGTAGTGGTTTTCTGGTCCCTTCACAAAATGAGTGAAAACCTCAGCGCAAAAATTAAAGCTGAATTTTATGCTCTACTAGCTAAACATAATGACAAACCTTCTCCAGGAGGAGAAGAATGGGCACAGAGTAACTGGTTTAATTTGGAAAATGTTATTGATAGAGTATGTTCTTTGCAACATGAAGCAAAATTTAAACTGGGCAAAAATAAAACTATTTTCTGCTCAGTTTTGGGGGCTTGTCTTACAGCAGCTATAGAAACTTGCTTGAAGCGAAGAAGTGAAGAAAAAGCTATAATAGACTCCTTTCAAAACCTAGTTGAAATTTTGCAAAAACAATTAGATGAAGAAAGGAATGAGAATCGTTTATAACAGGCTGCCTTGAGAGATGAATATTTTAAGAATTCACAGAATGCTGATTCCTCAACAGAGGCGGAGGAAAAAGAAACTCCTCACATTAGTCAGATTTATCCCCATAAGGAACTTGAAGTAGTAAAAAATTGTGGGGAAAACTGCTGCCCTCATTTGAGACCCCTGGTCAAAACAGAATATAATTATATTAATGATGAAGATTTTGAACCACATATCACAACTAAAATACCATACAGTGCTACCAGATTTCTAAACTAAAGAAACAATATGGGCGGCTTCCACAAGAATCAGAGACAGAATATGTCTTCAGAGTGTCCTGTCGCAGACATCTTTTCACTAAAAACCCTTTCTTTAGGATTTTTCCTTCTGAGAAGCTAAGAGGCCTCAGAGACAGAATGTAAACAATGGTTATCTGCTGCTGTGGAATGCAACAGGTCCACCTGTGATTGGCCCATCTTGGATGTTTATAATTAATGGCCAATCAAGGACCCAGCTATCTCGGACAGAGTCCGAGAGACCTGCCTTTGTTATCATTCTTTCTTTTCTATTCTTAGCTTAGCCTTCTGAGGAACCTTTTCTTTCTTTTCTTTTTAGTATAGTTATAATGTAATATATATATATCATAAAATAATAAATCAAGCCTTCTGAACATGGAGTCAACATTCTTGTCTCTTCCCTCATCCAAGAACCCCTGTGACCACGGTCACAGTGTCCCTCACTGGTGGAGATCAAATTAAATTAACTGAACAGGAGGCCAGCGGATATTGGGGACATGGAGTTTTCTTAACAACAGGAGATAAGAATGAGACATGGTCCCTGACACAGCGCACAGCTTTCTGGGCCGGGGGAATTAATCCTTTGGAAAGGGGAGACCCTTTAGCTATAGTTAGTACCCCTGACCAACTTTTGGAAAGTGTCCACAAAGCCACCTGCCTGCAAATGAGTCATGAAACGAGATTGACTCCTAGTTTTGAATCCTTGATGCAATTTCCTGTGAAGCCTGAACTGATGACCCCTTTAATTCGAGGGCTTCCAGAATCACTTAAACCTACAGCAATTACTTTACAGAAAACCATAATGGCCTTGGGTCCTGTAGAGAGACTAGATAGATTCCTTGGTAACCCAACTGACCGAACTGGATCTACTAATCCTGGTTTCACTCCATATTCTGCCTCCTCACAGCCCCCAGCTTTTCAGTCTAATTCACCTGCCAGTGGCCGTAAAGTTTGGACATAGAGTGAGGTTGTGGTAGATTTGATTAATTATAGTAGAAAATATGGACCTGTAAAAACCCTGGAGGGGAAATCAGAAAAAACAAAAGGTATTTGGTTTATCAGGGCTCCTCACAGTGAAAAATTAGAAAAGGGAAAACAGATCTCTAACCGTCAACTGTTGGTCGATGTTGGGAGTAAAAAGGGGGGGTCCCCAGAGAGGTGATGGATGGTTTGCCCCTTGATAAATTACAGAAAATAGTATGTAATTGGCACTATCGAAAACCAAATTTATCGGTTCAACCCAGTGCACCCCTCTCTTCTCAGAATCCAGGCAGCAAGCCAAAACAAACCCTCTCCAATCCTCTCCCTCAGAATCTAGGATGTGAGCCAAAACAAACACAGAACCAGGGAAACTAGGTTCTCTGCCCCTTACAAGTGAGCGAAAGGATGGAGCATGGATGTGTTAGCGTTCAAAAACACATAATCACATAAGCGATTATATGCAGTGCTTTTTATTTAAGAGCTCTCGGAATCGGGGTAGTTTCCACCCAAATCTGATTCCGACCATACATTCGAGGTGAACGTGTTTTACACTCTATTGTTATATAACTTTCATGTTAATTATTAAACTTATATTGTTCTGTTGTATACACAGATTTCAGCTAAACATAGCCCCCTTTAAATTTCCATCATAGTTTCTCACGATTCTTCTTATGGTTATATAATAATTATATTTAATTACTAAACAATCACCACATCTAACAATTATATCTTTTATCATACTGCTTACGCAGGTGCAGTTGATCTGGGAAAACACAAAGCCTAATATTTTCAAAGACTATTTTTAATATTTTCCAGGGCTCCCCTATCATTCTCCCTCCTTTGAAAGCATTTTCACTTTAATATAGGTGTAAATGTTTTCACTTGATACAGTCCTTTATTTCTCAATTGATACTTGGCGTTCTTCAAATCCAGGGTTGATGTGGATGCTATCACGAACTGGAGAATCAGAAGATGGTGGGCGTGGATCTCATGTCAGTGCCTTAATTATTTTCTGGTTCCAGGACGTTTTCTTCTGTATCTCTCCCTTTAAAATGCTGTAAACTAACCAATTGCTAAGAATACAATTAGTAAGATTATCACCCTCTCAATGATAGATTTAATCCATGAACTCACATTCCACCCTGACCCTTTAAAGATTTTTCCTAACCAGCTTGTAGTCAAGTCCTTTTGCTCTTCTTGTGCTTCAAACTCTATTTGTTTCAACTGATTGATGTCATGTTCTACATCTGCAGTTACATTTGGGATATGAATGCAGCAATGATCAACTTGTCCCTTTAAAAATCCACATACTCCATGCTCTTTCAGGAGTAACAAATCTAAGGCTAATCGATTTTGTAAAATCATCTTTGTGGTGGCTTGTAATTGTACGTTTAATTCTTTAAATCCTTCTCGGGTGACTCTTGCCAGTCTATCTACCTGACCTGTAAGTTTGTACAGCATCTCCCTACTGTGATAGTTTGCTATAGGACCAAGTAATGACTCTAGGCCTCACCCAAATTTTATTCCACTAGAGGGTTCTTGCCAAGTGTCATCTGGATTCTCATTGTCTAGAACTTCTCATCTTGCTCTTATCTGCAGAAGTTCATGTTTTCCATTAATTGGGGACTTTTTCCAAATTGGACATAAGGTTGGGAGGCCTAAAGTAATCTCCTTTACTTTCCCATCTACAGGCAGATGTGTTGTCCAGGTACCATCGCTTGCTGCCCATACAAATTGTCCTGGACCTCGGACTGTAATTCTGGTACATCCTATGACTGCTTTATAATTCACTCTGCCTTGTTTATGTTTGATCCCTCTGCAAGCACAACCAATTTGTAGGGCTATTGCCAGGGGTGGCATCTGTTTTATCTCTACATCATCAGAAGGGCACTCATAAGTTTTGTTACATGCCCACCAACTTACTTTGTCTGCCCTCGTTCTGCTACTAGTGGCAGTGTTCGTTACTGCTGGATCTGTTTCATTCTCGGAGCCTTCCCACTTAATACAGCAAGGGCTGCTTGCCATATATTGGAATCTTTGAAGAATACTCACAGACCACGCACTGTCCCAAGGCTCTATCTGATCTTTCTGATCCTTGGCCTCACACTTCCATACCAGAGTGGTTTCTGTAACATTTTCTATAATCTTTTATAGTGTGGTAAATAGCATTGCCATTGTGTGATGCCTCCTGATTCTCCCATAGGGGTTCCTAGTATGCCATCACTTAGAATACAGTCTTTCTGGCCCATGGGTATCATCCATGTTCCTATTTTCTCCCAAGGTTCCTTGATTACTTGCCTCGATTTGGGTACCTGTTTACATGCAATTGTTTTGTTCTTTTGTATTTCAGGTAGTTTTGATGTTATGATTCCCCAATTTACTGGGTCTCCTGCTGCCTTTGGTATTGGAAGACAGGCAGTTATTCTACTGGTGTTTTGCATTTTGGCAAAGTCTTTGACTAATCCGATCATTACATTCTCAGCACGAACTGCATTAGAAATTTTTATCACCTGTGTTTCTGCTTGTACCTCTCTCTTCATTCTAGAATGAAGAGTAGTTAGTTGATCATTTTGCATTCCACATCCCAAAGACATTAATGACCATAACGTCAGCACAATTACTGATAGCATTCTCAAAGAATTAAACACATCTTATCTGAAGCCTTGGGGGTTCCACAGTTAACACAATCCGTGATTCAGGATATATTTTCTTCACTCGGGTGTAGTGAATCCAGGGGTCCACGCCAGCTACTTTGACTGCTGTAAAGGTGGTCAGTAGTACCTGATGGGGTCCACTCCACTTTTCTTTCAGCGGTTCTTCGTTCCAATTCTTGATGTACACCTCGTCTCCTGGATGTATGGTTTGAACTGGGTTCTCGAGAGTTAGTGGTCTATTCCACACGAGGATGCTCCGGAGCCAAGCTAAAGTTTTCCCGAGAGACAGAACATAATTATACACTTCCTGCTTTCCTGTGATGTGTACATTAGGGTTAGGCTCAGGAGATTCATATGGTTTCCCATACAATATCTCATAAGGACTGACTAACATCCCACTCCTAGGCTTTATCCGAATTCTCAACAGTGCTATTGACAGAGCCTGGGGCCATTGCAATTTGGCTTCTTGGCATATTTTACTGATTTGCCTTTTTAGTGTCTGATTCATCCTCTCTACCTGTCCACTCGACTGGGGTCTCCATGGTGTGTGGAGGTCCCCGGTTATCCCCAGAAATCTACTTACCTCTCTTACCACTGTAGCTATGAAATGGGGCCCCCTATCTGATGATACCCCTAGGGGTACCCCGAACCTGGGAATAATCTCCTGTAGTAACCACTTAACTGTTTCCTTTGCTTGGTTTGTGCGACAGGGAAGGACTTCTTGCCACCCAGAGAATGTGTCAAGCCCCACTAACAGGTATTTGTATCCTCAAGTTCTTGGCAGTTCTACAAAATCTACCTGCTGATAGTCTCCTGGCTCTATTCCTATCTGAATTCTTCCTAGCTGTGATTGTCGCCTAGCCACTGGGTTGTTTTTCAAGCAGATATCCCATTTTGACATTACTGATTTTGCCATTGTTAACATCCCTACTGAAATTAAACTTTGCTTTAGCAATTTTATCAATGACTCTGCTCCCCAGTGACATTCATTATGTTTAATTTGTAGAACTTCTCTCATTATCAAGGGGGTTACCCCTATTTGTCCTTGTGCAGTCACATACCTTCCCTCTGAATTCTTTTGTGCATTTAGCAAACGTGCCAGTCTCTTATCTCCTACTGAATATTTTGGTTCTGGAGGCAAATTGAATTGGGATACATTAAGCTTTAAAGGTATCAATGCCATTGTTGTTTGCACCTCTCGAGCAACCTGTCGGGCTGCCCAGTCTGCTTTTCGATTTCCCTCACAGATTTTGGAGTTCCCTGATTGGTGTGCTTTACAGTGTATAATTGCCACTTGTTCAGGTTTTTGTACTGCTTTTATCAATTGCAGGACTGCATCTTGATGTTTAATGTGCGTACTTCAAGAAGATAATAAACCTCTTTCTTTCTTTCCACAGTGCTCCGTGTACATGCACCACTCCAAAAGCATATTTTGAGTCAGTCCAGATATTTACCTTTTTCCCTTCACTCAATTCTAGTGCCCTGGTTAAAGCAACCAGTTCTGCCTTCTGGGCGGATGTATTTGGTGGTAATGCCTTTGCCTCTACTACTGTACTGACTGTGGTTACCGCATATCCAGCGTATCTGGTTCCGTTTTCCACGAAGCTGCTCCCATCTGTAAACAGCTCCCACTCTGGCTGCTCTAGTGGCACGTCTTTCAGGTCTTCTCTTGCTGCATAGGTGTACTCTATTACCTCTACACAGTCATGCTCTAATGGGCCTTCTTCAGTTGTGGTACCTAGGAACAAAGCTGGATTCAAAAGCTTAGTTGTTTTTAATGTGACATCATCCTGTTCAGTCAGGACTCCCTGGAATTTCATCATCCTGCTTGGGGATAGCCAATGGCCCCCCTTCTGCTCTAAGACAGTGGTTACCATGTGTGGTACACAGACATATATGTGCCTTCCCATAGTAAGCTTCCCGGCTTCTTGTATCAGAAGCACAGTGGCTGCGACTGCCCGCAGACATGAAGGCCGCCTGGCACTTATGTTATCAAGTTTTTTGGAAAAGTAGCCCACCGGCCTTTTCCAGCTCCCCAGACGTTGGGTCAGGACTCCTAGTGCTAGGCGCAGCCTCTCATGTACACACAGCTGAAAATCTTTAGACAGATCAGGTAACCCTAATGCTGGAGCAGTTGTCAGTGCTTCCTTTAATTTTAGGAAGGCTTCTTTCTGTGGCGTGCCCCAGGTGAATGGCTGCGTCTTCTGAGCTTCATACAGGGGCTTCACAATCAGTCCATAGTCCATGATCCACAGGCGACACCATCCTGCCATCCCGAGGAAGACTTACACCTCATGTAAATTCTGGGGCTCTGGAATAGCACAAATCCCTTGGATA
This sequence comes from Agelaius tricolor, assembly GCF_023055355.1. Lineage (NCBI taxonomy): Eukaryota > Metazoa > Chordata > Aves > Passeriformes > Icteridae > Agelaius > Agelaius tricolor. Next base: position 8,894,708 of record NW_027269281.1, read on the forward strand.
TGGTTAGTACCTAGTTTTCGTTGCCCTTGTGAAATTTCACATCCCAGGTAAATCACAGTCTGTTGGGCAATTTGTGCCTTTCCTCTGGATACTTTATAACCTCCCATTCCCAGTGAATTTAAAATCTCAATGGTTACCTTTATGCAGGTTGCTTTTTCTCCTGTAGCTATTAGTATATCATCAACATACTGCAACAACAGGTGTTGGTCTCTGGGTACTTGCCCATTTTCGGTCCAAATCTGCAGCTCCTTTGCCAGTTGGTTTCCGAATAGGGTCGGCGAGTTCTTATATCGTGTCTAGGTGAGCTGGGTCTTTCTCCCATTCCCTGGGTTTTCCCACTCACAGGCAAACAGTTTCCTACTTTCTTTGTCAAGGGGGATGCAGAAAAAGGCATCTTTTAAATCAATTACAGAAAACCATTTATATATCTCCTTTACGGATGTCAGCAATGTGTAGGGATTTGTTGCCACTGGATAAATGTCCTTTGTTATCTTATTTATTGCTCTCAAATTGTGCACTAATCTATATTCACCATTTGGCTTCTTTACTGGAAATATTGGTGTATTAAATTCTGATTCACATTCTTCTAAAATTCGGTATTTCAAGAATTTCTCAATAATCTTTACTATTCCTTGCCGTGCTTCTGGTTTTATGGGATACTCTTTGACTTGTACAGCCCTCGCCCCTTCTTTTAACTCTACATGCACTGGTTGTGCCAATTTAGATTTCCCTGGTATATCTGTCTCCCATACAGAGGGAATCACTGCATCTTCTACCTCCCTAGGGATAGAGGGAACAGGTTTTTCTTTGATCATTAATATCTGTCCCGTCTTTGATTCAGGTATTTTCATTATATGCTCTCCATTTTCAAAGGTTATTACCGCATCAAGTTTCACTAGCAAATCTCTCCCTAAAAGCGTAATTGGACACTCAGGTACATATAGGAATTCATGTGTTATAACTTTGTTTCCAAAACACACATCTAGGGGTTGCAAGAATGGCCGTTTTTCCTCTTTCCCTGTAGCACTGACTACTGTTGTTTCCTTGTCCCAAATTTGTCCTTGCAAATCATTCAATACCAAGTATGTAGCTCCTGTATCTATTAGAAATTTGACCTCTTTAGGTCCTAATTGTATATTTATAACGGGTTCCTTAACTTGTTCTACCGGTTCTATGTCTAGTCAGCTGGTATACTGTGGGAACTCAGCACATCGTTCCCGATGTCCAGAGATCCCAGGAGAACCCTTGGGGGTCTCGGAAATCCTGAAATGTTGCCAAGAGTGTTTGGTGGCTTGATTTTGATCCATCCACAGAAGTGACAGCAGTTTGAGGACATGAGAATCACTTTAGAGTGAAGGGTGTAAAAGGGACACATTTAGAGGGTGAAATATAAACTTCAAGGTTTTTGGTACAGGGGGGTTATGGAGACAAGATGGAGGGATCAGGGCGTGTCTCGTCCTTCTTTTTTCTTCTTCTTGTCTTCCATCTCCTGTGGTGATGTTGGCACTTGGGGATTGGTTTATGGTGAAAGTGCACTTGCTAACATGGGTGAAAAGTATTGGAAAATAAAGGTAAATATCATGTACGTAGATTTTAGTATAAAAAGACATGACCGCCTCGTGGGTGGTCAGAGTTCCCTTGGCTGCCTTGCAGATCAGACCTCTGTTGGGCAGACAGAAAATTTTGTAGATAAGAAACAATAAACAATCTGAAGACCGAAAAGCTGAAGAGTCCAGACTCGTCCTTTGAAACGCGTGCCACCCAAGAACCACCCTACCCGTGTCGGGGCAGAGACAGACAGCCGGACCCGACAGTATACTCCCCCAGGACCATCTCCTTGGTAACCTGCTGGAACTGATCGTCCTGGTGAAACTGGTTATTCAAGCTTGGACAATCTCGCCTCCAATGCCCCTCCCACTTGCAATATGCACATTGATTTAGGCTTAACCTTTGCGTGACTGGTCTCCTACCTCGACCATTCCTGTTACGTCCCCTGAAATTTGGGTTCCCTTTTCCTTGTATTACTGCCAACAGATTCTGCTGCTGCCTTTTACTAGCTTCTCTTTCGCGATTGTTATATACCTTCCAAGCAACTTCAAGTAGCTTATCAAATTCCTTAGTTCTTCCCCTTCTAATTTTTGCAATTTTTTACGAATATTGTCCTGTGACTGGCCCAAGAATATGAGAGCGTGCTGAACCTTTGCTTGTTCTGTGTCCATTTGGAGATCTGTATATTTTCTTGCTACCTCCTTAAGCCTCTCCAAAAACGCAGTGGGAGATTCCTTCTTTTCCTGCCAAACCTCATATAGTTTAGACCAATTTATAGTTTTGGGCACAGCATTCTGAACTCCTATTTGGATCCACTCCTGATATTTCCGTAAGTTCCTCATATCGCAAAATAAATTAGGGTCCCATTTTGGATCCTCAATTGGGAAATTTTCATCTAAATTCCCTGTTACGAGTCCGTTTCTGATATCCTCTCTTACCCTTTCTTTGGCTGCCTTAAGTACCATCTCTTTCTCAGTAGAATCCATCAAAGTATCTAATATTACTTGTATGTCATCCCAGTCCGGATTTTGAGATTTTATAACAATTTTTACTACTCGTGCCATTTTATCAGGATTTTTGTATAAGTTCCGGCTGATTGTTTGCAAATAACTAAATCTGCAGGAGAGAAAGGCACTTTTATAAATACTGGCCCTTCCACTCCTACACCTTGTCGCAAGGGGGCAATTACAGCCCATTTTTGTCTGCCTTTGTCTTTTCTATCCATAACTGGGGCAAGGTTAGACCGACTCCTGGTTCTGTTGGCTACCGGGGTCTTTGATTCTCTCTCTCGCCTTTCTATCACAGTTAGGTTTTGCTCATCTTCCGAGGAAGAGGAATCAGGTGATGATGGGAGAGGAGGATAAAGAGGGAAAGGTGTACTAGACGAGACAGGTTCAGGACTGGGTGGGTTAGGAGCAGGCAGTGGGATAGGGACAGATGGAACAGGTGGGATAGGGTTAGGTTCTCTTTCTCTTGTTCCAATTGGAGCTATCTCAAAATCAATATCTGTATAATTTTCCCTACTCAGGCTTTCTTTCAACGTCAAGTGTTCTAAACAACGTTCTTCACAAACCCCACACTTATTGCTTGCAGATGTTTTAACCATCATTAATTCACATTCATCCTGCCATTCTGGCTTTACCCATAAATAGAAAAACAAATCAACATACGGAACCTCATCCCATTTTCCTTCTTGTTTACAAAACATTAACTGAAAAATAGTGTTATATTGCAAAGTACCGTATTTTGGCCATTTTTCACCATTCTCCAAGGCATATCCTGGCCACCATGTATTACAATAATCAATCAACTTAGCTTTACATAATTCTTCCCCAAAATTACCCTGTTTCCAATGTGCTAATAAGCACCCCAAAGGAGAACGTTTCAGGATAGAGGTGTTGCCGCCCAAAATCCCTTTCAGTTTCTCCATTCCAAATATACCACAAATGCCGAACCCGCAACGCTTTCGCGATTGTCTTATGAACGGCACCTAGGCTTGTACCAGCAGGAATTCCTTTAGCCCAACCAAGCGTAGCTTTCACTGCGTCTTATTGGCAGGCACCCAAACCAAAGTAAAAAGCACCTTACCTTTCTCCCGGGGACATTGCGAGCGGCAGAAGCGGTCGCAGCCAATCGAGCTCCCCAAGAATCCCTCGGTGCCGGCTGGAGTGTGGTCGAGTCGCGAAACTCACTTCAGCAGCACCCACAGGGTCCCATCTGGGGTCACCAAAATGTTAGTGTTCAACAACACATAATCACATAAGCGATTATATGCAGTGCTTTTTATTTAAGAGCTTTGGGAATTGGGGTAGTTTTCCACCCAAATCTGATTCCGACCATACATTCGAGGTGAACGTGTTTTATACTCTATCGTTACATAACTTTCATGTTAATTATTAAACTTATATTGTTCTATTGTATACACAGATTTCAGCTAAACATAGCCCCCTTTAAATTTCCATCATAGTTTCTCATGATTCTTCTTATGGTTATATAATAATTATATTTAATTACTAAACAATCACCACATCTAACAATTATATCTTTTATCATACTACTTACGCAGGTGCAGTGATCTGGGAAAACACAAAGCCTAATATTTTCAAAGACTATTTTTAACATTTCCCAGGGCTCTACTATCAGATGTATTTGAGAATGCTCACTAAAAATAAATCAGGAGATGTATTGATCACAGCTATCATGGGCCCCAAACGGGCACCTGTAACCTTTCTGGTTGACACTGGGGCACAAATCTCTGCACTAACAACAAAGGCTGCCCAGAAGTGTGGAATTGTTCCAACAAAGAAACAATATTGTGTTCTTAATGCTTTAGGAACTACTGAATCTATGAATGTGGCCTTAGTAAAACTCATGCTCCTTGGAGAGGAGAATCAATTAGTTGTCAAAATGGTAATTGGGGATATTCCAAACAATTTATTAGGGATGGATGTTCTTGCTGGGAGGCAGTGGGAAGATTCTGAGGGATTCCTGTGGTCATTTGGCATGCCACGTCTTAACATTAGACTGCTCCAAGCTGCACCCTCCCTACCATTTAGCAAAATTCCTAATGTAAAACAATACCCTCTTCCCTCTGGCGCCAAAGAGGGCATCAAACCAGTTATACAGGACTTGCGAGACCAAGGAGTTATAGTTAATACTTATTCTCCTTTCAACTCACCAGTGTGGCCAGTTCAAAAACCCAATGGGAAGTGGAGGTTGACAGTAGACTTTGGCAGGCTTAATGCAAACACAGACCCTCTTACGTCAGCGGTTCCAAATTTAGCTGAATTAATAACATCAATTCAAGAAAAGGCTCACTCAATCATGGCAACTATAGATGTCAAAGACATGTTTTTTATGATACCTATACAGCCAGAAGATATGGACCGCTTTGCCTTCATGTGGGAAGGACAGCAATACACTTTCAGTAGGCTTCCCCAAGGTTACAAACACTCACCCACTTTGGCCCACCACGCTTTAGCCCAAGAATTAGAAAAGATACCCAAACCTGACAATGTATCTGTTTATCAATACATTGATGATATCCTTGTGGGAGCAGATGAAATCTAAGTAGTGGAAGATATCCAACAAAAAATAATCTCCCATTTAGAAAGTCTTGATTTGCAAATTCCCCCAGAGAAAATTCAAAAAGCCTCTCAGGAAGTAAAGTTTTTGGGAATTTGGTGGAAAGGAGGTATGACATGTGTTGTAGTGTGTTTTTATACTTTGTAATACTTTGAAGTAGTTTTGTTTTGTATCCCCGTATTTTTCCCAAATGGTTTATCCCAGATTGTACCCCCCTCCCTTTACCTGGGTAATCCCTCTCCCTGGCTGAGATCATCCCCAAACCCCCACCCTGGCTCTCTGTCAATCACTCAGCATCCCATCCCCTCCATCTAGAAGCTTCGGTCCTGGACGTCAAGTGATTAGCCAGAGGCTAGGGGTCATCCCCCCCAAGCCTTGCCCCATACGCTGTCCTAAACGTCTATCCCCCAGTACCCATCCCTTAGGGTTACTTATTGGTTAGTAAAATGTTATCTACTTTTGGTTTCCACCTCCCTTTAAATGCAACCTTGGCACATCTCCTGGGGCTCTCAGCAGAAGGCCCCCTGAGGTGTAGGAGCTCCCCAGAGCCCCAGAATAAAACCTTGGATTGACCCCTGATAAGAGTCGGCCCTTTATCTTCTACCGATGTCTCTGGTGTCTCTTCTGCTGCAAAGGTGACCAGCCTAGGTGCCCTCAGTATCCTTGGGGCATAAGAGAGTGTCTCCCCACTGTTGGCCATGTCGGGGCTGCCCCCCCTCTGTCTGCCAACTCAGGACTGGCCGAAGGTTCCTGAGAGGCTCCCCAGAGGGACAGAGACAGATTGGCGACCAATGTGTAGCTCTGAGACCATCCCCAGAACTCACGGACGGGGCTTGGACATTCTTTCAGACTGTTCACCAAAGCCTTTGGCCGGCAAGTTACCTCAGTAAGAACACACTCAGTTTTAATGAGTTGCTTTTCTGTGGACGAGACTGGTAGCTCTTGAAGCACCGTCAGTTTCAGGTGGAAGTCATCATCCCAGGACCCCCCTTTTTCCTGTCCTACAGCTGGATTGGTAAGTACCTTTTTCTTGTTTCTCCCCTCTTCAGGAGGGGGGTGTTTCCCTGCCTTTGTTTTTAGGCTCGCTGCGGGAGCCAAGGTATTTTTTTCTCTATTTTTGGCAGGCTGCCAGCTGCAGGCGTTTGTTTCTTTTCTTCACCCCCCCCCCCCCCCCCCCCCCCCACCTGGGCTGTTGTGGTGTGATGTAGTAGCCTGTCTCAGTTATCCCAGTTCCTTCCCCTCCCTTACCCCCTGCTGAGTGCTGTCCATCAATCTTGGCATTCCAGAAAGGGCGTCGTATGATTGGCGAAGTTCAAAAGATGCCTCTCAGCCCTGGGGACATTGGGCCACCCAGGTGTCATTTGTCCCCTGAGACTCCCCCCCCTTACCTGGCTGCTGGGATCCCTACCCCTTCCCTCCCCCTCTCCCCAGGGTTAAAAGACACAGCAACCACGCGGTTTGGTAGTTCTGTTAGAGCTGTTGCTGGATTCAGAGGCCTGTGTGCCAGGAATAAATTTCTGGATCAAAACCCTCTAGCAGAACTGACTCCTTTCCTTCACCTCGTCTTAAAGCTTCTCCGCCAGAGGTAAACCTGAGCTCCTGCATGCCTGGACTTGTCCCAAGTGCCCAGCTGCAGCATCCAGCTAGCCAAAGGTGTCTCTGAGGTGAAACAACCACAGCTGCCACTTTTGATCAAGCAGCAAGGGCCAGATGAGCCCAGGCACGTTCCATCCGGCTATATTGGTATTTAATTCCTATATTTTGGTGCCCAACATGAGGCAGCTCAATCCTGCAGCCCCGAGAAGACATCCCAGAACCTCAGAACCTCGGAAAGACTTTAAGGCAGCTTAGCGTCCACTGGCAGAGCTTTGACAGCATAGCTCTCCAGCAGAGACTTTGGGACTTATCCCACAGAAGCCTCGTTCTGCGCCTCTGGAAAGTGCAGCTCCTTTCTGGTGAGCAAATTTTCCAGAGGAGAATAGGGCAGCCCCTCTTGCCCTGGAGGAGTCCTATTCAGGTGAAGAGAAGACTCTGCCAGACCACGCCACCAACAGCATTGATTTGGGGTGAGTATATCTGCTCTCAGCGAGGTGCGAGTCGGCTCCGGTTTCAGGTTTGCTGCGCGGTGCGGGCGGGGGAGGCTTTTTCTATCCCCCGGTGTGGTGTGGCGAGTTCCGATTCTGTGCCGCTGCCGGCAGCACTTTTAAAAGCAGTTCGAGCAGCTGCGTTGTGAAGGGCTAAAAGTCTGCATGTTTTCGCTTCTTAACCACGGTTTTTGGAAATCGGTAGCTGATTTGGTTTTGTTTTCGGTTGGTGGGAGATTGTACTATGCCTTTTACATCTAAAATGGGTTCTAAGTTAAGCACAGCACAAAAAGGAGTGTATTATCAGATTGTTGGAATTTTAGTTAGTGGAAATGTAATGTTCTCTAAAGGAAAATTGAAACGGTTTATAAGGTGGCTTTTTCTCCACTTACCACAAATTTCTCCTGAAGAAGTCCACAATATTCAATTCTGGGACAAAGTAGGGCATGAATTGATAACCTTGGGAAAGTCTGGGAATACGTCTTCAGCTGAATTCATGTTCTGGAGTTTACAAGTTCGAGCAGCCTTGCTCAAACAAAGGGAAGTGGAGAAAAAGCCAAATAACAAGGAATGTACTTCTGCTCTTCCTGTTTCTCCCCCCCCCCAGCTCTGAACCCTGTACCCCAAAACTTGGTATTTTAAAGAGAGCAGACTCTGCTCATGCCCAGGGAAGCCGGCTCCCTGAGCACCTCAAAATGCCTGAGTTCCTTTGTCCACAAGGACCTGGCCAGACCATGTGGAACCTTTCCCAAAACCCTGCATCCCTTGCTCTGAAACCCAGAGCACATGTTAGCTTTTCAGAGAGCAGTGACCCCCAAAATGGCTCCCAGTCCCCAGGGGGCCAAGAAGATGGAGGATGCCACATGGAACCATGCCATACCTGGTCTCCTTCTTCCCATGATTCCCCTAAGCATCCCAAAATTCCTTCCCCATCCCCCACCCCTCCCGATCCTCGTGACACCGTCCCCCCCCCCCACCTTACCTGCTGTACCCTCAGCTCCGCCCCTCTACTCCTCCCAGGGGGCGTCTGCCGATGGGATGTCACCAGGCATCCCTGCCCTCTGCCAACCCCCTGTCCCCGCCCCCAGTTCCCACGGTGTCCCTGCCCCCTCCCCGGGTTCCCACGGTGGGGGCATGCCCACTGCTTGTCCCCACAGCTGTACCTATGATCCCAATGCTTCCGATTCAAAGGATACAGGGCAGGGAACCTCAGACCCAATACAGGGTCCCACTTTGTCATTCGCCCCCGTTATGTATCAGCATGCAGGGCAAGGGGGAGGAGCCTCAATTGCTAATTGGAAAGCTTTTGGATGAGAAATGATAAGAGAAATTTGCAAAGCCCACAAAGACTATGGCTTACATAGCCCATACTTCCCTGGCCTTTTAAATGCCGAACTGAGTAGAACTGTAGTAGACCCACATGATTTAAAACAGCTTTTTTTGTGCCTCATGACCTCTACAGAATTCAAATTATGGGAATTGGCATGGAAACAACTGCTAAAAGAAGCTCTCCCAGACTTACATGCTGATCCAAACACAGCAAAAGATGCCAATGGCATGCCAATTACCATTGACCATCTCTCCGGTGAGGGCCAATGGTCCTTAGCCCCAATCCAAGCTGCAGTAATTCCTGTAGAAGCACTTGAGAGAGTCAAAGAAGCAGCTGAAAAGGCCTTCTCTTCCCTCCAACCTGAAGGCCCATTTGAGCCTTATAGTAAGATCAAGCAGCTACCATCAGAGACTTTTTAAAAATTTGTAGAAAGGTTAACTAGAGCTATTGAAATCCAAGTTTAAAAAGTGAGTGCAAGGGAAGAGGTTTTAGAGGAAATGGCATTTACAAATGCAAATGAACAGTGTTGAGCGGCAATTTTAAGCTTACCTCTAGAACCCCCCCCACACTAAAAGATATGCTTCTAGTTTGTAACAGGAAAGTGCCTCTGATGAGTGTGGCTGAAGACACCAGACCAAAGCTGCTGCCAAGACTACCTCAGCGAGTCGCCGTTGCCAGTCCAGTGCCCATTCCCTCAGCACAGTGGCACACTGGGCAGCAGTGAAGACCAGCAATGGTTGACCCCACAAAGCCATGCCTGCTTTGCAATAACCTTGAACACTGGAGTAACCAGTGCCCCCTGAAAAAGCAATTCGATGAATTTAGAAATAGCAGGGGAGAAGAACTGCAAGCGCTCCCAAGGGATCAACAACAACAAAAAAACTGAATGGGGAGCGCCAGCCTGCCAGGCGTGCAGACACAAAAAGAGCAGGCCAAGGGAATAAGGGAAGCAAAAAAGACCAAGCACGTGGTAGCATTCCTATTTCTGTAAGTGAAGCAGATGCTTCAAAGACCACGTCTGCTGGTCCACTGCTGAAAGTGAAACAAAATAACCTTTACTATGACTTAGGTGAACTTATGTTAACCACAACTTCTGTCAATGAGCCTTACAGGTTGCAGCTGACTGAACCACTCCACCTGAAAGACACGGACTGGCATTTTGTCTCTGTCAATCCAGAACAGAAGGGCACTTGGCACCGAATTCGCTGTAAGTACATCCTCATTGGGGACACCAAACACACACCACAAGAGATCGAAATTGCTCCAGAAATGACATCAGATCCTGAGCAATTTGTTCTCGGGCTGCACTGTTTCCACCCACCCCTGTTTCTTCCCAAAGGACAAATCATTGCACAAGCTATCCCAGTGCCGAGTTTACCTGAAAGCACCGAAAAACAAGGGCTGACAGTTGCCTGAGTCCAAGCTATTGGGAAGGACAAACCCAAAATCTGGTGTAATGTCAGTGGGGGTGGGGAGTCAAAACGCATTGAGATGCTTGTAGACATAGGTGCAGACTGCACAGTGATCCCAGCACAGGACTGGCCAGATCATTGGCCTTTGCAGAACATGGCTGGTGTAGGGGGCATGCAATTGGCAAGACAATCCAAGACCGTCGTCCAAATTGATGGACCAAACGGACAATTGGCAAATATCCGTCCATTTGTGTTAGATTATTCGGAACCATTGTTAGGGAGAGATTCAATGACCCAGTGGAGTCTCACAATTGATATTCCAGACTCTCCACAGAATTTTTGTGCAGCGGTCACTGAACAGCGCCATGCCCAAAAAGTGAATTGGAAGACAGACACACCAGTTCGGGTAGCACAGTGGCCGCTCAGTAAACAAAAAATAAAGGTGCTCGAGGAGCTAGTGGAAAAGCAACTGAAAAAGGGTCACATTGTGGAGACCATGTCCCCATGGAACTCTCCAGTGTTTGTCATTCAGAAGGCTGACAAAAAGAGATGGCGGCTCCTCCACGACCTCTGACAAATGTATAATGTCATTGAAGATATGGGTTCTCTCCAACCTAGTATGCCATCCCTGTTATAAGTAGAAAAAGCTGCCAATTTTTTTTAAAAAGGTTGCAGAGTGAACAGGTTGGACCAGTTGCTGCCAGGGTGGAGTTCTAACTGTTTGTTATTGTAATCACCAGTCGTTTTCATTAACTACCTGTCGCTGATGGTTAAGAATTCCTCCTTTTGTCAGTACCACCCTGCCTGCTGCCAGGTGGATGACCCTTCTCGGACAGTGAAAGGAGGGGACATCGGAGGGCATGCAAATGACCTCGGAGCCAGCATGCCACGGGAAAGCCACCCCACCAAACTTACCAAAAGACCCCAAAAACAATGAGCCAACACAGAATTAAGAGATCAAACACAGAATTAAGAGATCAAAGTGATGTCTGGATGTGAGGAACAAAGTCCAGAGCCTGCAGAGACGCTGAGACCATTTTTTGCCCCTTGCCCTAGCCAAGGAGGACCTCGGCTAGAGGCAGGACCCTGGGAGTCAAACCAAAAAAGCGAACAAGGGATTTCCCGATGCTCTCGTGAGGACGGAACCCCTGGCTCTGCCCACAGACCAGTGGACACAGCTGCACTCTTCCTCCTCCTCCGAGTCCCTCCTGGGAGCAGTGGCGGCATGAGTGCGGACCTGTCAGTTCTCCCCACCCAAGCTGATCACTTTTAATAAAGGCATTAAAAAGGAGAAAGGTCTCCTGCCCATGTTTATTTCAATCCCCAGCAATGCTTCCCCAGGATTGGAAATTGGCTGCTATTGATATAAAAGATTGTTTTTTCCAAATTCCCCTACACCCTGACGATGCACCGTGTTTCGCATTTTCAGGCCCCACCACCAACATGAAAGCCCCGATGAAAAGGTACCATTGCAAAGTTCTTCCTCAGGGACTAAAGGTCTTGCCAGCGATCTGCCAGTGGTATGTCTCTTCCCTGCTGTCCCCAGTGTGTGCAGCCACAGAAAAGGCCATCATCTATCATTATATAGATGATATCCTTGTGTGTGCCCCCAATGATAATTTACTCACCCACGCACTTGACCTAACGATCAATGCATTGATTGTTGCAGGGTTCGAGCTTCAGGAAAAGAAAATTCAAAAGATGCCACCTTGGAAGTATTTGGGTTTAGAAATTGGAAATAGGACCATTGTTCCTCAAAAATTAGAAATCAATACAAAGATCAAGACCCTTGCGGATGTCCACAAGTTGTGTGGGTCTTTAAATTGGGTAAGGCCCTGGCTGGGTCTGACTAATGAAGACCTTGCCCCTCTTTTCAATTTATTGAAAGGGGGAGAGGACCCGGGTGCTCCTAGGGCTATTACCCCAGAGGCACAGAAAGCTCTAGAAAAAGTTCAGACAGCAATGTCCACAACACAGGCCAACTGATGTCAGCCTGACCTGCCATTCAAATTTATCATCTCAGGTAAGTTGCCACACCTCCATGGAATCATTTTCCAGTGGGAGGAAAAACAAACACCTAAGGCAAAGGAAACACCTAAAAAGGGCCAGGACCAGAGGAACCCTCTCTTGATAATAGAGTGGGTTTTCCTCAGTCACCAAAGGTCCAAGAGAATGACAGTGCCCCAAGAGCTGGTAGCAGAACTGATCCGGAAAGCAAGGACCCGGATCAGGGAGTTAGCAGGATGTGACTTTGAGTGCATTCACATTCCAATTGAGTTAAAATCAGGCCAAAATACTAAGAAAATATTGGAACAATTGCTTCAGGAAAATGAAGCATTGCAGTTTGCTCTAGATTCCTACCCAGGACAAATTTCTATCCATCGGCCTGCCCACAAAATTTTCGAACAAAAAGTTCAATTTACTCTGAAATTGAGAAGTGTTCAAAGTAAGAGACCTTTAAAAAAGGCTCTGACCGTCTTTACAGATGTGTCCAGGAGGTCCCACAAGTCCGTTATGACTTGGAAGGATCCTCAAACCCAGCAGTGGGAGACAGACATTGCTGAGGTGGAAGGTTCACCTCAGGTTGCTGAGTTGGCTGCAGTTGTTCAGGCCTTTGAAAGGTTCTCAGAACCATTCAATCTGATTACAGACTCTGCATACGTGGCAGGAGTAGTATCCAGGGCAGATCAAGCAATACTGCAAGAAGTGTCTAACATCGCACTTTTCGAATTGCTCTCAAAACTTGTAAAGTTAGTCTCCCACTGAGAGCAACCATTTTATGTGATGCACGTCAGGTCACACACTGACTCACCTGGGTTTATCGCCGAAGGCAACAGAAGGGCAGATGCTCTTGCTGTACCTGCAGAGATAGCCACTCTCCCAAATGTTTTTGAACAGGCAAAAATCAGCCACCAGCTTTTCCACCAAAAAGCACCCGGCCTAGTTCGTCAGTTTCACATCACTCGAGAACAGGCCAAAGCGATTGTGGCCACATGCCCCAATTGCCAACAACATGCACTCCCTACAGTGAGTACGGGAGCAAACCCTAGGGGGTTGAACAGTTGTGAACTGTGGCAAACAGATGTAACACACATACAGTCATTTGGACGGCAGAAATACGTTCATGTTAGTGTAGATACCTTTTCTGGAGCGGTCTATGCCTCTGCCCACACAGGAGAATCATCTTCCGATGCCATAAAGCACCTCTTACAGGCCTTTATTTCATGGGCATCCCTAAGGAGTTGAAAACTGATAATGGGCCCACTTACAAATCCAAGGAATTCAGGAGCTTTCTGCAGCAATGGGGAGTAGAGCACAAAACTGGCATCCCCTACTCCCCTACAGGTCAAGCCGTAGTAGAAAGGACTCACTGTGATATTAAAAGAGACCTGGGCCAGCAACATCAGGTTCTGAAAGTGGAACCTCCCCACATCCAGTTGTCCAGGGCACTGTTCACAATCATTTTTCTGAACTGCTCCTTTGGCAGCCTGAATCCGCCCATCCTACGCTACTTTGGAGGGAGCAGTCAGATGTTGATGAAAGAAAAGCCTCCAGTTTTAGTAAAGGACCCTGAGACTTGGAAGATGGTGGGACCTTACAAATTGGTTACATGGGGACATGGATAGGCCTGTGTGTCCACTCCCTCTGGTTTAAAGTGGGTTCCTTCCAAATGGGTAAGACCCTATGTCCCCAAGGTCTCAGGGAAATCTACAGGAGCGCCCCAGGTTGCCAATGCTGCCTGGAGAAGGAAACGTCGCACGCATTCCCTGGAGGAAATTCCATTTAAGCCTCCTATCTGGAATAGCTTGTAATATATGTTTGTCTTTAGTTCCTTGTACCAGTTTAGATCCCATTGTTCGTGTGCAGTCTCAAGACACCATGAGACCGAGTCTGCTCCTCATCCTACTCGCAATCATTCCACCAGCTATCTCCTGGATAGTCCCTCAGCCCAAAGCAACATATGGACCACCTTGAAATTACGACATCAAGAGAGAAACTGACGATTGGCTGAGTGGACTGTTCAAAGGCTGGGGACTCTCGGGCTGGTTGGGATCTATTCTGAAAACTGTAATTTTAGTATTGTTTATTTTAGTTATTGTTATTGTAATTGTTAGCATTGTTTTCAGACTAATCAAATGCATAGCTCACAAGTTAATGTCAAGCTCCTCCCCCTCCTGAAGTCTACCATTTGGAAGCGCTTAGTGCTCCAATGGATGACATGGAAGCCTCAGTGGAAAGCACTGACCCTCCTGAAGAGGAGGAACCAATTTACAAACCATGGTTTGGCAAGCATTCTGCACCACAAACCCAGTCCTTTTCACAAAACTTTAAATCACAGCTACAATGGGTGCCAAGCTTTCTGTATCTCATAAAGGTGTCTATTACCATCTTTTAAATTTTCTTAAGAGTGAAGAAATCAGATTTTCAAAAAGAGATATTAAAATATTTGTTAGATGGCTGTTCCTTCACTTCCCTGATGTATCAACTGAAAATATCCATGTTGTGGCTTTCTGGGACAAAATTGGCAATGAGTTATTGAGAGCAGGGAAGTCAGGTGATAAATCTCTGTCAAAGTTTGCTTTTCTAGCTATGCAGATAAGAAATGTTGTAAAATCCAAATCAAAAATTCAGGAACAGCCATCCGGGAGCAATTTGAACACCTCTGTTTCCCAGAAACCAAATTTACCCCCCTCCAAGTTATGTTCTCCCTCTCCTAGCCCTCTTTCCTCACCCTCAGCCCCGAGACAGGACATTCTGAAGAAAGCTACACTCCCTAGCTTCCCTCAGAAGCTTCCAGTCTCCAATCTGGAGAGTTCTGGCCAAACTCCCCGGGATTTTACCCTTCCCCCTATTTCCCCAGTTTGCGATACCCTGTCCCGAAATCCTTGTGTTCATTTTTGTACCCCCGATTCACCTCAGGTGATTCCCCCAGACCATGATGGTGGATACCACATGGTCGTTCCTGCTCCTTCTTCTTCCCACAATCCTTTTCGCTCTTCGAACAACCCATTCCGGTCGGAAAACCCCTCCCCTGAAACCCTCCCTCCCAGCACCCTTCCCCCTCCCCCTCCTCCTACTCCGGCCCTACCCCCCTCCGCCCCCTTAGGGGTTTGCCCACCAGCTGCCCCCTCCCTCCACCCCTCCCACAGCCGGCCCTCCAGCTCCCATGTCAGAGAAACTGGAGATGCTGAGCCTGGGAGCTGGAACCCAGAAACAACAACGCCAGTCCTCTCTGCAGCTCCGGTGTCATACATTTCAGATTTAATTGGAGGGATTCAGGCGCATTGGACCCCTTTTCCTTTTGAATCTGTCAAGGAACTTGCCAAAGCCCAGAAAGATTTTGATAGGTCGAGTGAATATTTTAGGGGACTTCTTAAAGCTACGCTTTCTGCTAATACCTTAACCCCCGCTGACATCAAACATCTTTTTTCCTGCCTGTTATCCCCATCTGAATATCTCTTGTGGGATGCAGCATGGAAAAATGGAGTGAGAGCCAGTTTACCAGCCCTGTGGGCTGATGAAGCCACCACCCATGATGTTTATGGTAAAATGATATCACTAGACCATCTCTGTGGACAAGGGGAGTGGGAGGACGAAGCAAGTCAGGCAGAGGGCATTCCCAAAAAGGCTCTCAAAGAAAGTGCTAGAGCAGCTGGGAAAGCTTTCTTCAGGTTGCGTCCTGATGTTCCACTTGAGAACTATTTGAAAATAACACAATCTTCATCTGAGTCCTTTTTGAGTTTTGTGGAAAGGTTGAGAAAAGCTGTGGAATTGCAAGTTCAGAATGAAGGAGCCAGGATGGAAATCCTCACCGAGATTGCTAAAGAAAATGCCAATGAGAAGTGTAAAGCTGCCATCCTGAGCCTGCCTCTCGATCCAACACCAAGACTACAAGCAATGCTAGAAGTGTGTGAGAAGAAAGTTACCATCACCCCTGCTGACCAGGATGAGAGACCGAAACCACAGAGAAAGATTGCAGCTGTGGACGCCCCTGATCCACCATCCACCAGCCAGCTTCAGTGCGTCACGATGCCACAGGAGAGAACCTCCAACTCTAATCGACCCTGCCATCTTTGTGGGAAGTTAGGGCATTGGATGCCTGACTGCCCTCTGAAAAAGCAGTTTTTAGATTTTAAATACAATAAGCTTAAATATCAGAATTCCCCAAAAGAGAGCCTTCCAAAAAACTGAATAAAAAGCGCTCTTTTTCCCACCACTATGACAAAAATAGGGTGGGTCCAATTCCAGCACGGGGGGGGGACAAAATACCTAGTTTAGGAGACGGGCCTATGCCAAGTCAGACACTGGCATTGGACAAAACAGAACGTTAGTTTAACTGCAACAATCCCAGACCAATTCTAACTACCAATTCTCCCCGTAACCGTTACAGATTGTCACTGACAGAGCCTCTCCATCTCAAGGACAATAACTGGCATTTCATAACTGTTAACCCTGAACAACCAGGTACTTGGACACAGCTTTGCCAGAAATGTCACAGTAAGTATGTCGTCCTTGGGGACACAAAACACACACCCCAGGAAATTAACATTCCTCCAGGTCTCATATCATCAGACCCGAAGCAGTTTGTCATTTGGCTCCACTGTACTCACCCACCCGTGTACTTGCCCAAAGGCCAAATAATAGCCCAAGCCATCCCAGTGCCTGAGCCTCCATGGGACCAGGAGCAGGCAGACACCCTCAGAAATTAACTCCATCCCAATGTCTGATGGACTCACGTACTGGGAAGAGAAAAAGCCAAATTATCATGTGGGTTGCACCAAGGTGGGGAGTACAAATCTATGCAAGGACTTCTAGATACCAGAGCAGATGTTACGATCATTCCCTCCGAGGAGTGGCCGTCACATTGGGAATTGCAAAATGTGGCAGGACGCTTGCAAGGTGTAGGGGGCATCCAATTAGCAAGACAGTTAAAAAACGTCATCCAAATTGAAGGACCAAATGGCAAAGTGGCTTCTATATGCCCATTTGTGTTAGACTACACAGAGCCCCTCTGGGGCAGAGATTTGATGGTTCAGTGGGGAACCACAATTGACATCCCAGAAACCCCCACAGGTTTTTTGGGCAGCGGCCACTGAAGGGCGCCTTACCCAAAAATTGATTTGGAAAACTGATACTCCAGTACGGGTAGAAGAGTGGCCGCTCAACAAAAGCAAATTAAAGGCGCTTGAATAGCTCGTAGAGGAGCAGCTAAGAAAAGGTCACATTGTGGAGACCATGTCACTGTGGAACTCCCCTGTCTTTGTCATTAAAAAACCCAGCAAAAACAAATGGCGGCTTCTCCACGACCTCCCTCAAATCAACAACGTTATTGAGGACATGGGGTCTCTACAACCAGGGATGCCCTCACTGAGCATGCTTCCACAGAATTGGTTTTTAGCTGTAATTGACATCAAAGACTGTTTTTTTCAAATTCCCCTGCATCCTAACAATGCCCCGTGTTTTGCCTTCTCAGTTCCCACCATAAGCCTAGAAGCCCCAATGAAGAGATACCACTGGAAAGTACTCCCACAAGGTCTCAAAGTGAGTCCTGTGATTTACCAGCGGTACGTCTCTTCCTTGCTGTCCCCAGTCTGTGAAGCTGCTGGAGATTCCATCATCCTGCACTACATGGATGACATCCTGGTGTGTGCCCCAACCGATGACATGCTTACTCACACACTTGACCTGATAATCAATGCATTGGTTGCTGCAAGGTTCGAGCTCCAGGAAGAAAAGATTCAAAAGATGCCACCTTGGAAGTACCTGGGTCTCGAAATTGGAAAGCAGACCATTGTGCTGCAAAAATTAGCTATCAAAAACGACATCAAAACCTTAGCGGACCTCCATCGACTGTGTGGGTCTTTAAACTGGGTGAGACCTTGGCTAGGCATTTCCGCCAAGGACCTAGCCCCCCTTTTCAATTTGTTGAAAGGGGGAGAGGACCTTAGTTCTCCAAGGACCCTCACCCAGGAGGCAAGAATTGCACTGGAGAAAGTTGAGGAAACAGTGTCTACCAGGCAGGCCCACAGGTGCCAGCAGGGCCTGCCCTTCAATTTCATCATCTTAGGCAAGTTGCCACACCTCCATGGGGTGATCTTCCAGTGGGAAACTGCCCAGGCAGGGAAAGGTGACCAGGCCAAGAAAGATCCACTCTTAATCATAGAATGGGTCTTCCTCAGTCACAACAGGTCCAAAAGGATGACAATACCACAGGAGCTGATGGCAGAACTGATCCGGAAAGCAAGGATTCAGATCAGAGAATTGGCAGGGTGTGACTTTGACTGCATTCACATCTCCTTAAATTTGAAATCAGGCCAAATATTTCAATCAATGTTAGAACAATTGCTTCAAGAGAACGAAGCCCTGCAATTTGCGCTAGGCAGCTACACGGGCCAAATTTCGATCCAGTGACCGGCCCACAAAATTTTTTATTTGGATGTTCAGTTTTCTTTATCATTGACAAGTATTCAGAGCAGGACGCCTCTAAAGGCACTGACAGTTTTCACTGACGTGTCTGGAGCGTCCCACAAGTCAGTGGTGACTTGGAACGATCCTCAAACTCAGCAGTGGGAGGCAGATATTGCCAAGGTGGAGGGATCACCCCAAATTGGTGAGTTGGCTGCTGTCGTCAGAGCCTTTGAGAGGTTCTCCAAGCCTTTTAATTTAGTTACTGATTCAGCTTACGTAGCAGGTGTAGTGTCCAGGGCAGAGAATGCTGTATTGCAAGAAGTTTCCAACATTCCTTTATGTGAATTACTCTCAAAATAAGTGAAAATAATCTCCCACTGGGAACAACCCCTCTATGTGATGCATGTCAGGTCACACACAGACCTGCCGGGGTTCATTGCAGAAGGTAACCGTAGGGCTGATGCCCTTGCGGCACCAGCCAAGATGGCCCCGCTCCCAGACATATTCCAACAAGCAAAGATCAGTCACCAATTTTTCCATCAAAATGCACCCAGCTTGGTTCAGCAATTCCACCTGACGTGCGAACAAGCCCGGGCCATCGTAGCCACCTGCCCTTCTTATCAAAACCAGTCACTACCTTCCCTAAGTTCAGGGGCAAACCCTAGGGGTTTGCAGAGCTGAAAGGTGTGGCAGACAGATGTAATCCACATCTCATACTTTGGAAAATTTAAATATGTCCACACCTCCGTGGTTACCTTTTCTGGTGCCATCTACGCTTCCGCCCACACAAGGGAGAAGGTCTCTGAAGTAAAAAAGCATCTCATGCAAGACTTCTCCACATTAGGAATCCCTAAGGTCATCAAAACAAACAATGGCCCAGCATACAAGTCCAAAGAGCTTCAGAGCTTCCTGCAGCAATGGGGAATAGAACATAAGACAGGCATCCCCTATTCCCCAACAGGCCAAGCCGTGGTGGAGAGGGCCCACCAGAGCCTAAAAAAGGTCCTTCACTAACAACAAGAGGCTATGAAGGTGGAATCCCCTCAAGTCCGGCTGTCCAAAGCGCTGTTCACACTGAATTTTTTAAACTGTACCTATGAAAACCTTAACCCACATATCATAATATTGTCAACCCAACTTCTTTTCTCAGTAGTAATCAAGGAGAAGCAGTACACCATTATTGCCTGGAGGCCATTGAAGCTACCTACTCCAGCCCCCCAGATTTAAAGGACACTCCTTTAGACAATGCAGAGACCTGGTTCACTGATAGGAGTAGCTCTGTTGCCAATGGAAAGCAACATGCTGGATGTGCAGTCACTACCTGCAGAGAGGTAATAGAATCCGGACCCTTACCAACAGGCACCTCTGCGCAGAAGGCCGAGATAATTGCCCTGACCCATGCCTTGGAAATGGCAAAAGGAAAGAGAATAAACATCTACACAGACTCAAGGTATGCATTTGGAGTCGTGCATGCTCATGGAGCCATCTGGAGAGAGAGGGGACTGCTGACCTCACAAGGAAAGAACATCAAACATGCACAAGAGATAATCTGGCTGCTGGAAGCAGTTCAGCTGCCTGAAAAGGTAGCAATAATGCATATTAAGGCACACCAGAGAGTGAGCTCAGAATTAGAAGAAAGAAATGGGCTGGCAGATAGAGAGGCAAAGGAAGCAGCAAAAGGTGAGGTAACTATTGAAGGAGCTCTAATTCCAGATAGACAAATTTCCCTTGAAGGTAAGACAGAATATAATAGGAAAGATAGAAAACTAATTGAAGATCAAAAAGGGACATATAAACAAGAAGGGTGGGCTACCATTCAAGGGAAGCTGGTAATCCCTTCCCATTTGTTGTGGTCACTGGTAAGGGAAGAACACCAGAAAGTACACTGAGGAATAGATGTCCTAAACGCCTATTTGATTGAAAGAATCATTGCCAGGAATCTATATGCCACTATTACTGAAGTGACCCGACAGTGTGATCTTTGCCTCCAGACTAACCCCAAAAATACCCTCAGACCAAAACCCCGTCAGATTGGGAGGGGCCATGGGCCTGGACAGCAGTGGCAAATTGACTTTTCAGAACTCCCAAGGAAAGGGGGGTATCAGTATTTATTAGTATTGACAGATATATTTTCAGGATAGCCAGAAGCCTTCCCCACCAAAACTGTCAAAGCTCGAGAGGTGACCAGGGTATTATTACAAGAAATAATACCATGCTTCGGAGTTCCAGCCACAATATCCTCAGATAGAGGATCACATTTCATTTCCAAAACAGTGCAACAGATTAGTAGCCACCTAGGCATAGATTGGGAACTTCACACTCCATACCGCCCCCAATCAAGCGGCCAGGTGGAGAAAATGAATCATTTGATTAAGCAGCAGATTGTAAGACTGGGGCAGGAAGTTAATGTACCCTGGCCCCAAGCTCTTCCACTGGCACTGTTGTGAATTCAAACTAAACCTCAGGCTAAAGAAAAGCTGAGTCCCTTTGAAATGCTTTATGGAAGACCATATGGAATACAAAAGGGAACATCCACCCACATTGGGGAGGTAACATTGGCCACCTACATGGTGGCTTGAAGCAAACAGTTCAGAGAAATTGAGAAACGTGGCTGGAACTCGGAGCAGGGAGTTAGATGGACCAGTACATAACATACAGCCTGGGGATTATGTATATGTTAAGTCTCTTACAGAAAAGACTTTGGAACCACAGTGGGAAGGACCATTCCAGGTGCTTCTCACCACCTCCACCACAATCAAGATCAAGGAGCAGAATGCCTGCATCCACTACTCTCAAGTGAAGAAGGCCCCAGAAGCCCCTTGGAGAGCGACACCAAGAGAATGAACTGAGACTAAACCTTACTTGGGCAAAATGAGTATATTGTGGTCAGGGGTAGTTTGTAATTTCTTTTACAGAATTGTTTTTTATATAATTATAACTGGAGTCTTGGAATTAGAGTGTACCTCTATTCAAAGTGATGCTGGCCTAGGTCCCAGGCTTTTAATCTGTATACTGGATCCATGGGAGAACCTTCTGAGATAAAAGATTTAAACCTATCCACTGTAGTAATCCACAGGAATCTGATATATGAGGAGCAGGAGTGGCAGGAACGGGAACTGTGGACACTTCAAGGGATCAGAGGAGATGAAATCGAGGTAGCATGCCGGGTGGTCAATGGGACGGCTCATGAGAGACCAGATGCAATTAGTGTCTCAATCTGTCCTGTATACAAACACCAGGAAGTTTGTGATAGCCCAAGCGAATCAGACTGTTGGTGTAATTTCACATTAATACAGCCTGTAGAAGTGACTTGCCTTTAGGCTCGGGATGCTATTGGGCTCTCATTTAAATTTAAAATAGATACTACACTTTTTACAACAGCAGGACCTTATACAACCCACACTAGGACTCAAATAGTTCAGACTCAACCCAAACTTGAACCTGAAGTGTATGAAATAGGCCCCTATGTAGTGAGGAATGTGGGTGAACAACAACTGTTGTTCAATCCAAAGTAGTCTCTCAACGTGTTGAATTGCTAATGCAAATTAACATCTCAAAAATCCAAACAGCCTACTCCTCTTTCCTAAGAACATCCTTTGAGGGCTGGAAAACATGGTTAAAAAGACAGGTATACCTCAGGAGCAGAATAAGAAGGGATCTAACTGGGATATTAGGGACAGGATTGGGAGTTTTAAATGGAATTGATTCAGAAATACTGATGAATAAGCTGGCCACTACTGCAGGTGGCCTAGCAAAATTGAAACAGCCCTTACAATCATCTCTATTGGCATTAGGAACTAGCCAGTGGCAGATTTCAAAAGTACTGCCAAAGTGGGGAAAGGCCAGGGACCAAGACCACAGGTTAATAGCAGAAGCACTTAGTACAGTTCAAGATAATGTGTCTTCAGCTTTCAGTTGTATACAAGCAGTTATGGATGCAGGCAACAGCAGCTTTGATCATACAGGAAGGGGGTGAAGGTAATTTTCCAGCTGAAATTTGGAAGGTTGTCTAGGATAATGCTATTGATTTTGAAAGGAAGTTTTAATCCTGGTGGACTATGGTAAATTTCACCTATGATTCTGCTTCTAATGTGGCCACTGCCTTTGTGCTTACCATACGTAATGCCACTGTTTACATTATCCACCCCATCATTGCACTAGGATTAAATAATGAAAAAACGGTGCTCTACCCTTCAGAACATAGGGTATGGGCACGAAAGGTGAATGAAAAGTGGCAAACAGAAAACTTAGAATCCTGTATTACTAGAGAACAACTAGGATTCATTTGTGAAAGCAATACTATTAATGCTCAAGATGTGTGTCTAGACACTGAACAGAGTATTTGCCACTTTGAGATTCATAAAGTCACTGATCAGAAAACTGTGCTTGTATATACTAGTAAAGGTTGTGTGTGCTTGAGAATTGCTTGTGCTACTGTAAAAATTGATACCAACAATGTTATTTTGTCTAGTAGAAATCATTCTAATTTTTGTATTTGTCATTTTTTTAAGATTACCGGGCATGATTTTTCGTACTTGGCCCCAGCAACATCCCACCAGTTAATTAAAACCAATTACACAATGTATCACAGACTATCACCTACTCCTATTGGAATGAACCTCACATTGGTAAAACAATTAATTAAACACCAAGGCCTACTGGAGATCTTGAAAGAAATCCAAGAAAGCTGAGAGAAAACCCTAATTACTGTCCAACATGATACAAAAGAAATAACCAGAATTCTGCAAAGAATAAAACAAAATGCAGATCGTCACTGGTAAGATGTAATCTTTGGGTGGTCACCAACTGCAAATGGGATCTTTTATAAGTTGTGTCATCCCATTGTAGTTTTATTAATATTAGTTGGAATAAGTTTAGGGAGTTTAGGGTTATCCTTTATATTGCTAATTTGGAATTGAAGAATACTACAGCAAGTAGCTGTGTTAACCTCCTTATCAAACATACATGGTAAAGCATTAAGAGACAGTGTCGTAGGGATTTGCATTAAGTAAAAGAATTTACTTATTTTTAGAAAAGGGGGGAGAAATGAGACAGAGTGAAAATTTTCCAGAGTAGAAATCCATTTTGATTTAGGTGAAATGTACATCTTTGAGTCTGTAGAGATAAGGGGGGGGGGGGGGGGGGGGGGGGGGCGGGGCAGAGAGAGAAACTGAACTGTTACAGAGATCAGGGCAACCTGACCCAGGAATTCTTTCTGATAAAGAAGAATTAGTGGCAAATGTCACTCGAAACCAGTAGAATGAATATGTATGAGCCTATTGTGAAATTGCATGCAAATGGATTAGAAAGGGAGATAAAAAAGGATCTGGAGTTCCCAGAGGCACGCATGTATTTCGAGGGGAGCGGGTCCCCACATGTGTCCAGCGCTGTAGCAAACATACCGGCTTTGCAACTTTCACAAAAGTTGTGGAGTTTATTTGCCTCCACAAATCACAGTCAAGTGCCAATTTCAGGGAATCGTGGTAGGATATTGGAGACCAAGTTGTTAGGGCCCCATATCCTCCATATCTGCGTTAATTTTTTTGAAGATCATGGAGTAAACGCCACTTGCCAGTTGGTTTTTTGATAACAAACATGGGACAATTCCAAGGACTGGTAGAAGGGACAATATGCCCTTTCGGGAGTTGCTGTTGGACCAACTCCATTAATGCGCGCAGTTTTTGCAATGGTAGGGGCCATTGATCCACCCAAACTGGATTTTCTGTTTTCCAGGTTAGTTTTAAAGTGTTGCATGCTTGAATGGCCCCCATTAAAAATCTGATTGAATTCTAAAGCCGCATTGGGAGAGAACATCCCTCCTCCATAGCACCATCAGCACTGGTAACACAAACAGTTTGACTGAGGCACGGTGTCCCTCAGGGCCTTTGATTTGTATCAAGTGTCAGGTTTGATAGCTACAGCTGCTTCCTCCAGTGCCTGAAAGTGCCTGAGGCACTTCAGCAAGGGACCATTGTGGGGGCCATTTGGCTTGGGAGATAACTGTAATGTCAGCCCCCCCCCCCCCCCCCCCCCCCCCCCCCCCCGTCTATGAGATCAACAAGTGTTATCTTTTGTCCTTTTAATGTCAGGGTACGTTGTCATGTGGGGCATTGTTCTAATATAGGTTGTACCCAGAATACTTGGGGTGTCCCAGTAGACCCAAATCCCCCTTTTCATGTTACATCTGTGAAAGGTATGCTCATGGTTTGGGGAAGTAAAATCAATTGAGATATTAAAGTTCCTTAAGGAATGGTGCAAGGTGGTCAATGACTGACCTAAAAGCAATGCATGCATACGCTGCCTTGGTGGTCCAAAAACTCCTGTGGGAAGCAAATGAACAGATGAATCAAGAAACGTTACTGTGATGGAGGTTGCCAGGTCCAATCTGGCGCTCCCTGCTGTGGTGGGTTGTAAATTGGTGATGGTCCAGCAAAGTCTGCTTGTGGCAGCTGGGCTGAGGCTTGCTGTGGTCTGCTCTGAGGCATCAGCTGGGGCATCTGTGTTGCACGCAGCTCCAGTTTCCCACTATTAGAGGCCCTTCAAAATCATATTTGGAATGACATTGTTTTGCATAATGCCTTCCTTTACAGCACTGAGGGCAAATACTGGGAGCTTTGGACCTGGCCTCCCCTTTTCTGAAAGAGTCTTTTTTCAAATGCCCAGATTTCCCCCACATGAAGCACATTTGGGGGTCCCCGATGTAATCTTCAAAGCTGCAAAAACATTAGCTACACCAGCCTCCACAGCTTTGTAAGTAACTGTTGCCGCATGCAGAAACATGCCAAGGCGATTACATGCCTCAATCATTTCCAGCAAGGTGGGTTCCTCCTTAGGCAAGGATTTAAGCAGTTTTTTACAGTCCTCATTAGCATTTTCAACAGCTGATTTTAAAAGCAATACCTCTCTGGCAATGTCATTCTCAATTTGTCTTTCAAGAGCTTGTTTTAAGCTGTCAATAAATTGCATATAAGGCTCAACCAGTCTTTGCTTTACATTAGTAAATACTTTTTGGGGGGGGTCACAGCATCGGGAACCTTTAAAAATGCGATACATGCAGCTTCAGTAATACCCTCAAGGGCCTCTAGGAATGTGGGCTTGCCCAACAGGGTCTGAGTGGACCCCTTCTCTGGCCTGGTGGTCAGTCATGAGTGCTGCAATATTCTGACTTGCATGCCCTACAAATCTTACAAGCAAAGCTTCTAACCCCTTTTTCCACTGAACATCAAAAATGGCATACTGAGTTGGGGTTAATAAGAAGTTCGCCAGACCCTTTAAATCATGAGGGGTCATAAGATGAGTTGACAACGTAGACTGTAAAAGATTAGCAAAATAATGAGACCCCAGCCCATATTCTGTAGCCGTGTGGCATAGTTCCTTAATTTCCAAATTAGCACTGCCAGCTCATGTCCCATAGTAGCTAAATCATAGAGCTTAACACCCACATCATCCCAAACAGCAGTTGTAAAGAGGAGGCAGTGATGTCGGGACGCTTAACAGCTGCCCATTTAAGAATAAGTTTCAAGTCCAGATTTGGCAAGGATTTCCCATGTTTCACAAGCAAAGCAATCATTAATTCAAAAACACCTCTCTCTTCGTTAGACATGCTTTGTCCCATGTTCCCCCGGCTCACCTCCTTCTCCGTGGAGGGATTATTTCGGGCCCACTCCTGGTTCTCACACCAGCACTTCCAGTTCTGGGGGGCTCATCAACAGCAGCGCAGATAGGCCAGTTCTTGCTCCTCACATGGGGGCACCAATTATCAGCAACTGAGAGATG
Source organism: Agelaius tricolor (assembly GCF_023055355.1). Classification (NCBI taxonomy): domain Eukaryota; kingdom Metazoa; phylum Chordata; class Aves; order Passeriformes; family Icteridae; genus Agelaius; species Agelaius tricolor. The sequence goes on from NW_027269281.1 coordinate 8,920,852, forward strand.
GGGATGATGCCTTGTAAAGGCTGACCTAAAACAGAGGCCAGATGGAGTTAAAGAATAAAGAAGGTATTTATCAAAAGGCCTCAATGGGCAGTACAAGAGCCCAGCCAGGGCTACACCCAAGATGAACCCAAAATGGTCACAAAGTGCACGACTGGTCATGACGTCTCTCAGTTTTATAAGTTCTGGTTCATTAGCATATTGGAGTTAATTGCCCAATTATAGCTTTAGGTTATGAAGTCTGTCCTTGTTCAGGGCAAATTCTGGAGAGACCCCCCAAAGGGGCTCCTCTAGGAAAGCAGATTCAATCGGCCCATCCCCCCAACTGGTCCAGGAGAAAATACCTCCTTGGAGAAAAGTGGAAAAAAATCTGTTTATTAAACAATAAAACCTAAACAATATTAAACAATAAAACCCCTTGCTGCCCCCAAAGAGATAACAAACTCAGAAAGTCCCCTCCCCGGGTTGCAGCTCAGCTCACTCAGTCTCTTATCAGTCCCTCAGGTGCTGGAAATGCCGTGGCCCAGGCCCGGCCCAGTGGGCCACAGATGCAAGCTGACGGTGCTCTTCTGGGTGTTCAGTCCGGAGCAGGTTTAAACAGGTCCAAAGAAAAGGGAAAAAAACCTGCAGTCCAGGGAACTTCTTTGCCTCAGCTAGCTAAAACTAACTAAAAGCAAAGGAGAGCTTTGTCCGGCTGTCTGTCCATCCACAGACAACACAGTCCAGGAGCAGGAATGTGGAGGAGTGAGTGCAGTGTCTGAAAACAAACTGTGTGCTTCTTGTCTCCCCCCTTCACTCTCTGGAACAAGTCTTAAAGGTGCAAAACTTATTATTCAGCATAAACAGAACAAGATGATCGGGGATAAAAGCATCATACAGTCAACCTAGGACCATCCTTCTTGTTCTTCTCTCTTCAGTCCATGTAGTTTATGCTCTCGGGCCTGAAATTTGGGTTGGTTGTCCTTGGTCTCAAGCTAGGAAAGGAATTGTTTTGTCTAGCTACTCTGTGAAGAGAGCTTATCATCCCTTAATATAAAGCTCAGAACTACACACTAAAGCAGTACAGAATCTGAAAAATATAAAAGATAAAACCTAAGGCATCAGGGACATCCAAGTTTAGATCAGAAGCCGATTTTATTGAGAATACAGGGTGTTTATAAAGGGTTTTACTTGTATGGCACTTATATAGGGTTATATTTTTGGTAACAATTTCTCATTGGTTACACATACTTCATGACATCACGTGACCTGGTAGTGATAGTAGAGCCCTGGGAAATGTTAAAAATAGTCTTTGAAAATATTAGGCTTTGTGTTTTCTCAGATCACTGCACCTGCGTAAGCAGTATGATAAATGATATAATTGTTAGATGTGATGATTGTTTAGTAACTAAATATATTTATTGTATAATCATAAGAAGAATCATGAGAAACTATGTTAAAATTTAAGGGGGAACCATGAGAAGCCATGCTCGGCTGAAATCTATGTATACAATAGAACAATATAAGTTTAATAATTAACATGAAAGTTATATAACGATAGAATATAAAAACACGATCATCTCGAATGTATAGTTGGAGTCAGATTTGAGTTGAATACTCCTGACACCCAGAGCTCTTAATAAAAGCACCTGCATATAATCGTTTATGAGATTATGTGTTTCTGAATGCTAACATTTTGGCGACCCAGATGGGACCCTGCGGGTGCTGCTGAAGCGAGTTTCGCGACTCAACCACGCCCCAGCCAGCACCACGGGATTCTCGGGGAGCCCGATTGGCCACGACCGCTTCTGCTGCTCGCAACGTCCCCGGGAGAAAGGTAAGGTGCTTTTTACTTTGGTTTGGGTGCCTGCCAATAAGACGCAGTGAAAGCTACGCTCGGTTGGGCTAAAGGAATTCCTAGTGGTATCGCCTAGGCTCTGTTCCATAAGGCAATCGCGAAAGCATTGCGTGTTCAGCAATTTGTGGCGCATTTGAAATGGAGAAACTGAAAGGGATTTTGGGCGGCAACACCTCTATCCTGCAATGTTCTCCTTTGGGGTGCTTATTAGCACATTGGAAACAGGGTAATTTTGGGGAAGAATTATGTAAAGCTAAGTTGATTGATTATTGTAATACATGGTGGCCAGGATATGCCTTAGAGAATGGCGAAAAATGGCCAAAATATGGGAATCTGCAATATAACACTATTTCACAGTTAATGTCGTTTTGTAAACAAGAAGGAAAATGGGATGAGGTTCCGTATGTCGATTTGTTTTTCTATTTACGGGGAAAGCCAGAAAGTTTGCCCCAGTTGTGGATAGAAAAGACATATGCAGACAAAAACGGGCTGTAATTGCCTCCTTGCGACAAGGTGGAGGAGTGGAAGGGCCAGTATTTGTAAAAATGCCTTTCTCTCCTGCAGATTTAGTTATTTGCAAACAATCAGCTGGAACTTATACAAAAATCCTGATAAAATGGCACGAGTAGTAAAAATGGTTATAAAAACTCAGAATCCGGACTGGGATGACATACAAATAATATTAGATACTTTGATGGATTCTACTGAGAAAGAGATGGTACTTAAGGCAGCCAAAGAAAGGGCAAGAGAGGACATCAGAAACGGACTCGTAACAGGGAATTTAGATGAAAATTTCCCAATTGAGGATCCAAAATGGGACCCTAATTTATTTTGCGATATGAGGAAATTACGGAAATATCAGGAGTGGATCCAAATAGGAGTTCAGAACACTGTGCCCAAAACTATAAATTGGTCTAAACTATATGAAGTTTGGCAGGAAAAGAAGGAATCTCCCACTGCGTTTTTGGAGAGGCTTAAGGAGGTAGCAAGAAAATATACAGATCTCCAAATGGACACAGAACAAGCAAAGGTTCAGCACGCTCTCATATTCTTGGGCCAGTCACAGGACAATATTCGTAAAAAATTGCAAAAATTAGAAGGGGAAGAACTAAGGAATTTGGATAAGCTACTTGAGGTAGCCTGGAAGGTATATAACAATCGCGAAAGAGAAGCTAGTAAAAGGCAGCAGCAGAATCTGTTGGCAGTAATACAAGGAAAAGGGAACCCAAATTTCAGGGGACGTAACAGGAATGGTCGAGGTAGGAGACCAGTTACGGAGGGGTTAAACCTAAATCAATGTGCATATTGCAAGTGGGAGGGCCATTGGGAGAGACAATGTCAAGACTTGAACAACCAGTTCCACCAGGGCAATTAGTTCCAGCAGGTTACCAAGGGGATGGTTTTGGGGGAGTATACCAGCTGACTAGACATAGAACCGGTAAAACAAGTTCAAGAGCCTGTCATAAATATACAGTTAGGACATACGGAGGTCAAATTTCTAATAGATACAGGAGCTACTTATTCCTATTGAATGATTTGCAAGGACAAACTGGGGACAAGGAAACAACAGTAGTCAGCGCTACAGGGAAAGAGGAAAAACGGCCATTCTTGCAACCCCTAGATGTGTGTTTTGGAAACAAGGTTTTAACACATGAATTCCTATATGTACCTGAGTGTCCAATTACGCTTTTAGGGAGAGATTTGCTAGTGAAATTTGAAGTGGTAATAACCTTTGAAAATGGAGAGCTTATAATGAAAATATCTGAATCAAAGACGGGACAGATTTTAATGATCAAAGAAAAACCTGTTCCCTCTATCCCTAGGGAGGTAGAAGATGCAGTGATTCCCTCTGTATGGGAGGCAGATATACCAGGGAAATCTAAATTGGCACAACCAGTGCATGTAGAGTTAAAGAAGGGGCGAGGGCTGTACAAGTCAAACAGTATCCCATAAAACCAGAAGCACGGCAAGGAATAGTAAAGATTATTGAGAAATTCTTGAAATACCGAATTTTAGAAGAATGTGAATCAGAATTTAATACACCAATATTTCCAGTAAAGAACCCAAATGGTGAATATAGATTAGTGCAAGATTTGAGAGTAATAAATAAAATAACAAAGGACATTTATCAAGTGGTAACAAATCCCTACACATTGCTGACATCCGTAAAGGAGATATATAAATGGTTTTCTGTAATTGATTTAAAAGATGCCTTTTTCTGCATCCCCCTTGACAAAGAAAGGAGGAAACTCTTTGCCTGTGAGTGGGAAAACCCAGGGAACGGGAGAAAGACCCAGCTCACCTAGACACGATATAAGAACTCGCCGACCCTATTCGGAAACCAACTGGCAAAGGAGCTGCAGATTTGGACCGAAAATGGGCAAGTACCCAGAGACCAGCACCTGTTGTTGCAGTATGTTGATGATATACTAATAGCTACAGGAGAAAAAGCAACCTGCATAAAGGTAACCACTGAGATTTTAAATTCCTTGGGAATGGGAGGTTACAAAGTATCCAGAGGAAAGGCACAAATTGCCCAATAGACTGTGATCTACCTGGGATGTGAAATTTCACAAGGGCAACGAAAACTAGGTACTAACCATATCCAAGGGATTTGTGCTATTCCAGAGCCCCAGAATTTACATGAGGTGCAAGTCTTCCTCGGGATGGCAGGATGGTGTTGCTTGTGGATCATGGACTATGGACTGATTGCGAAGCCCCTGTATGAAGCTCAGAAGACGCAGCCATTCACCTGGGGCAAGCCACAGAAAGAAGCCTTCCTAAAATTAAAGGAAGCACTGACAACTGCTCCAGCATTAGGGTTACCTGATCTGTCTAAAGATTTTCAGCTGTGTGTACATGAGAGGCTGCGCCTAGCACTAGGAGTCCTGACCCAACGTCTGGGGAGCTGGAAAAGGCCGGTGGGCTACTTTTCCAAAAAACTTGATAACATAAGTGCCAGGCGGCCTTCATGTCTGCGGGCAGTCGCAGCCACTGTGCTTCTGATACAAGAAGCCGGGAAGCTTACTATGGGAAGGCACATATATGTCTGTGTACCACACATGGTAACCACTGTCTTAGAGCAGAAGGGGGGCCATTGGCTATCCCCAAGCAGGATGATGAAATTCCAGGGAGTCCTGACTGAACAGGATGATGTCACATTAAAAACAACTAAGCTTTTGAATCCAGCTTTGTTCCTAGGTACCACAACTGAAGAAGGCCCATTAGAGCATGACTGTGTAGAGGTAATAGAGTACACCTATGCAGCAAGAGAAGACCTGAAAGACGTGCCACTAGAGCAGCCAGAGTGGGAGCTGTTTACAGATGGGAGCAGCTTCGTGGAAAACGGAACCAGATACGCTGGATATGCGGTAACCACAGTCAGTACAGTAGTAGAGGCAAAGGCATTACCACCAAATACATCCGCCCAGAAGGCAGAACTGGTTGCTTTAACCAGGGCACTAGAATTGAGTGAAGGGAAAAAGGTAAATATCTGGACTGACTCAAAATATGCTTTTGGAGTGGTGCATGTACACGGAGCACTGTGGAAAGAAAGAAAGAGGTTTATTATCTTCTTGAAGTACGCACATTAAACATCAAGATGCAGTCCTGCAATTGATAAAAGCAGTACAAAAACCTGAACAAGTGGCAATTATACACTGTAAAGCACACCAATCAGGGAACTCCAAAATCTGTGAGGGAAATCGAAAAGCAGACTGGGCAGCCCGACAGGTTGCTCGAGAGGTGCAAACAACAATGGCATTGATACCTTTAAAGCTTAATGTATCCCAATTCAATTTGCCTCCAGAACCAAAATATTCAGTAGGAGATAAGAGACTGGCACGTTTGCTAAATGCACAAAAGAATTCAGAGGGCTGGTATGTGACTGCACAAGGACAAATAGGGGTACCCCCCTTGATAATGAGAGAAGTTCTACAAATTAAACATAACAAATGTCATCAGGGTGCAGAGGCATTGATAAAATTGCTAAAGCAGAGTTTAATTTCGGTACGGATGTTAACAATGGCAAAATCAGTAATGTCAAAATGGGATATCTGCGTGAAAACAACCCAGTGGCTAGGTGACAACCACAGCTAGGAAGAATTCGGATAGGAATAGAGCCAGGAGACTATCAGCAGGTAGATTTTGTAGAACTGCCAAGAACTTGAGGATACAAATACCTGTTAGTGGGGCTTGACACATTCTCTGGGTGGCAAGAAGTCCTTCCCTGTCGCACGAACCAAGCAAAGGAAACAGTTAAGTGGTTACTACAGGAGATTATTCCCAGGTTCGGGGTACCCCTAGGGGTATCATCAGATAGGGGGCCCCATTTCTTAGCTACAGTGGTAAGAGAGGTAAGTAGATTTCTGGGGATAACCGGGGACCTCCACACACCATGGAGACCCCAGTCGAGTGGACAGGTAGAGAGGATGAATCAGACACTAAAAAGGCAAATCAGTAAAATATGCCAAGAAGCCAAATTGCAATGGCCCCAGGCTCTGTCAATAGCTCTGTTGAGAATTCGGATAAAGCCTAGGAGTGGGATGTCAGTCAGTCCTTATGAGATATTGTATGGGAAACCATATGAATCTCCTGAGCCTAACCCTAATGTACACATCACAGGAAAGCAGGAAGTGTATAATTATGTTCTGTCTCTCGGGAAAACTTTAGCTTGGCTCCGGAGCATCCTCGTGTGGAATAGACCACTAACTCTCGAGAACCCAGTTCAAACCATACATCCAGGAGACGAGGTGTACATCAAGAATTGGAACGAAGAACTGCTGAAAGAAAAGTGGAGTGGACCCCATCAGGTACTACTGACCACCTTTACAGCAGTCAAAGTAGCTGGTGTGGACCCCTGGATTCACTATACCCGAGTGAAGAAAAATCCATCCTGGATTATGGACTGTGTAAACTGTGGAACCAACAAGGCTGCAGATAAGATGTGTTTAATTCTTTGAGAATGCCATCAGTAATTGTGCTGATGTTATGGTCATTAATGCCTTTGGGATGTGGAATGCAAAATGATCAACTAACTACTCTTCATTCTAGAATGAAGAGAGAGGTACAAGCAGAAACACAGGTGATAAAAATTTCTAATGCAGTTCAGGCTGAGAATGTAATGACGGGCTTAGTCAAAGATTTTGCCAAAATGCAAAACACCAGTAGAATAACTGCCTGTCTTCCAATACCAAAGGCAGCAGGAGACCCAGTAAATTGGGGAATCATAACATCAAAACTACCTGAAATACAAAAGAACAAAACAATTGCATGTAAACAGGTACCTGAATCAAGGCAAGTAGTCAAGGAAACTTGGGAGAAAATAGGAACATGGATGAGACCCATGAGCCAGAAAGACTGTATTCTAAGTGATGGCATACTAGGAACCCCTATGGGAGAATCAGGAGGCATCACACAATGGCAATGCTATTTACCACACTATAAAAAGATTATAGAAAATGTTACAGAAACCACTCTGGTATGGAAGTGTGAGGCCAAGGATCAGAAAGATCAGATAGAGCCTTGAGACAGTGTGTGGTCTGTGAGTATTCTTCAAAGATTCCAATATATGGCAAGCAGCCCATGCTGTATTAAGTGGGAAGGCTCGGAGAATGAAACAGATCCAGCAGTAACGAACACTGCCACTAGTAGCAGAACGAGGGCAGACAAAGTAAGTTGGTGGGCATGTGATAAAACTTATGAGTGCCCTTCTGATGATGCAGAGATAAAACAGATGCCACCCCTGGCAATAGCCCTACAAATTGGTTGTGCTTGCAGAGGGATCAAACATAAACAAGGCAGAGTGAATTATAAAGCAGTCATAGGATGTACCAGAATTACAGTCTGAAGTCCAGGACAATTTGTATGGGCAGCAAGCGATGGTACCTGGACAACACATCTGCCTGTAGATGGGAAAGTAAAGGAGATTACTTTAGGCCTCCCAACCTTATGTCCAATTTGGAAAAAGTCCCCATTTAACAGAAAACATGAACTTCTGCAGATAAGAGCAAAACGAGAAGTTCTAGACAATGAGAATCCAGATGACACTTGGCAAGAACCCTCTAGTGGAGTGAAATTTGGGTGGGCCCTAGATTCATTACTTGGTCCTATAGCAAACTATCAGAATAGGGAGATGCTGTACAAACCTACAGGTCAGGTAGATAGACTGGCAAGAGTCACTCAGGAAGGATTTAAACGTACAATTACAAGCCACCACAAAGATGATTTTACAAAATCGATTAGCCTTAGATTTGCTACTCCTGAAAGAGCATGGAGTATGTGGATTTTTAAAGGGACAAGTTGATCATTGCTGCATTCATATCCCAAATGTAACTGCAGATGTAGAATATGACATCAATCAGTTGAAACAAATTGAGCATGAAGCACAAGAAGAGCAAAAGGACTTGACTACAAGCTGGTTAGGAAAAATCTTTAAAGGGTCAGGGTGGAATGTGAGTTCATGGATTAAATCTATCATTGAGAGTGTGATAATCTTACTAATTGTATTCTTAGCAATTGGTTAGTTCACAGCATCTTAAAGGGAGAGATAAAGAAGAAAACGTCCTGGAACCAGAAAATAATAAAGGCACTGACACGAGATCCACGCCCACCATCTTCTGATTCTCCAGTTCGTGATAGCATCCACATCAACCCTGGATTTGAAGAACGCCAAGTATCAATTGAGAAATAAAGGACTGTATCAAGTGAAAACATTTACACCTACAGTGAAGTGAAAATGCTTTCAAAGGAGGGAGGATGATAGTAGAGCCCTGGGAAATGTTAAAAATCGTCTTTGAAAATATTAGGCTTTGTGTTTTCCCAGATCAACTGCACCTGCGTAAGCAGTATGATAAAAGATATAATTGTTAGATGTGGTGATTGTTTAGTAACTAAATATATTTTTTGTATAATCATAAGAAGAATCATGAGAAACTATGTTAGAAATTTAAGGGGGGAACCATGAGAAGCCATGCTCGGCTGAAATCTATGTATACAATAGAACAATATAAGTTTAATAATTAACATGAAAGTTATATAACGATAGAATATAAAAACATGTTCATCCCGAATATATGGTCGGAGTCAGATTTTAGTTGAATACTCCTGACACCCAGAGCTCTTAATAAAAGCACCTGCATATAATCGCTTATGTGATTATGTGTTTCTGAATGCTAACAGTAGCATTATCTTATCACAAAGTTTCTCAACATGTTTCTTGGTTACTCCTTCCCCAGGGAGCATTTATCTTTTTGTATTCCACGGTTTCTGCTTGATCAGGCCTAAGATATCAGACTCCTTTATCAGTCCCATTGTACTCACTGTTTTAATCCCCATACAAGTGGTCTTTGTATTTTTTGTAAACATATTTATACACAGAAGAAATTACGGTGGTATGACAGCCTTAACCACAGCAGCCTGAAAAACTGCAACAAGTCAATTAGGGTTTTTTTCCCCAATATTAACTACCTGAAATTGAGATTATACTGAATAGCAATATATGGCATAGTAAGTCCATGTTTATAGACCTATTTTGAACATTTTATAGAATTAACTCCTGTTCCTTTGGAGCTTTGAAACTCTTCTAACAGTTCTATCACTACATATTTATGAGTCAGCATAGCAGCCACAGGGCCTGCAAGGCCTCCCTGGCGGTCAGGTGCCTAAGATAAAAAATGCCTAGTCATGATGACATGATCTAAGAAGCCCCTCTTCCACCTCTGGACCCTCGTTATCTCTCTCTAAGACAATAGGTCATTTTCATCTCGACCCTTACGATTGGACTATCTCCCAAAACCCCTATACCCTATATAAACCCCTACTTCTGTGCTGTTCATCAGAAGAGGTGTCACTGTCACCCTTCGCAGAAGCTGCCAATAAAGACACCTCTGTGGAACCGCATACAACTCTTCTCCTCTCTCTCCCTGCATCTGCTGAGGCACTTAGCAAGCAAAGAGATGAAATCACTAAAAAGCTGAATTCACCAAAGAGCTGATCTCACTTAAGAGCTGAGCTGCTTGCTAAGATTGCCTGTGGCTGGGAGCCTACCTAAAGGACCTGGACAGGTTGTGCTTAGTGGGACTTCACTATCTGGACACCTATGGCAGCCGGGGTTGGAGAGACCCTGAAAACCCCCGCTGTAATAAATATTTGGTGCCCTGAATGGGGGGCTGGCATCCTGGCACTCCAGAGAGCAGCATTCTTCTTGAATAGTTACTGCCTAGGGTCACTATGACCTCCTGAAGATAAGTTCTCCATTATAGAAGAAGTTATCTTAAGAGGCGCCCAACAACCCTCCATACCGATATCTGGGATGAGATCCTGAGGAGTCAGACATGGCAGACCACTCACCAGCAGTTTTTGACCCACATTCGGCTGAAGATGTGTAAATTTAAAACAGCCTTTTTTGCGCGCTTTTACCTTGGGTCCTTTTTTGGGTTGTTTGTTTTTTTTTTTTTTTCTCTTTCTGCTTCTGGAGGGGAAAAGGGAATGGGATCAAAACCTAGTAAATTAAAATGATCCCAGAACGAGAGAGAATTATATTTACAAATCCTAGAAATCCTATCTGCTAACACCTTTTCTTTCTCTAAAGGCAATCTCTCAAAAACTAACTTGAAAAAATTTATAAAATGGATTCTCTCCCAGTTTCTGGATACTAACACACACATTATCACTCTAGATTCTTTTTGGGACACAGTAAGGACAAGAATATATTCTCTCCAAACTAATGAAGATTTTTCTGTAACTCGGTTTTTACCTCTTTCATTCCATTACCAAAGCGGTTGAAAAAACGAATATAAAGAGCTCCATTTCTTTGCAACCTTCCCCTGCTGAGGGCATTCCGACTTTATCTCTCCCACCAGAGACTCTCTCTTCAAATGCAAATAACATTCCTCCCCTCTCGTCTCTGAATCCTATCCTCCGCTTTCTCTGGGTCCAAACACCATCTCTGGGGCCGCTCCACCCTCAAGCCCCCTGGGAAAGGGAACACGGAATTCGTGCCGCACCCACCCACCCTCTCTCAGTGCCCGTGGAGTCCATAGGGCTTGCCCATTCTTCCGCTCCTCCCCTGGACGCAGCAAGCGCAGATTCCGCTCTACCTATTGTGCAATCCACGGCATGCTGCTTGCACCCTGCCCCCACGCTATCTTCGGGTGTAACTGTGCCGGATTCTATTGGGTCCACTATGGGAACCCAGGAAATTCCTCTGGCTGCCCTGGAGGATGCGAGACCCTGTCAGGGGGCTCGAAGACATTGGCACAGAGCCCAAGACCCCCGTGCCTTTGATTTAGTCCTTGGAAAAAAAAAATTACCAACCTTTATATGAAGAATTACAAGCCACAACAGTTTAAGTAGGATGATAGTGAATTTATCACAGGGTGGAAAAATAGATTTTTTGGGGTTTTTAGAATGGGGGTTCAGGGGGCAAGATGGAGGTGTCTGGGCATGTCCAGCCTTTTTCCTTCTTCTTCTTGGCCTCCATCTTCTGGTGTGATGTTGGCACTTGTAGATTGGTTTAGAGTAGAAACTCACTGTCTAACATAGGTGATAGGTATTGGAAAGTAATTGTAAATATTGTACACGTAGTTTTTAGTATAAAAAAATAACACCGCCCGGGGGCAGGCAGAGTGCCTCGGACTGTCTTGCTGAGCAGACCTCGGCTGGACAGGAGAAAAAATTTTATAGATAAGATACAATAAACAACCTTGAGACCGACAACTGAAGAGCTCTGACTCCTTCTTCAAGCGCTGGGCTGGGAAAAGAGACTTTCTAACGTTTCTCGGGGTCACTCTGACCAGCAGAGATTCCAAGAGTCCACCCCCTCACCACCCCTGCTGCCGTGCCTCTCACCCCCGCCGCGTGTCTCCCCACGCCCGCTACCATTCCTGCCGCAGCAGGAGGTCTTGTCCCTACCTGCCTGCCTGCTGCAGCTTGGGCGAATCACTGTTACACCCGTTGTGCCTGCTGTGACAACAGCAGCCCCTGCCAATCCCACAGCTTCCTCTCCCCCACTTCTCCCTTGCTTGCATCCCCAGGCTTTGCAACCACCCACCCACCCTCAGGGACCCCCGAACGGCACCACCGAGACCCCCCCACGGTGGCACCCCACTTCTCCACGTGCCTCAGTCCTGTGCAGGCTGTGCCACACGTAGCACTGCCATTGCCGCTCCACTGCTGCGTCCCTCTAGCCAAGCTCTGCCATGTGCCTCCTCACATTCTCTTCGGTCCCCTACACCCCTGGAAACTCTCTCTCCAACACGCCCAAAATAGCATACTGCACCCCCTGCTCACTCTCACTCCGCCACTAAGGACAGTAGTGACAGCGAGTCCAATTCTGATCCAGAGGACATTGATCCATGGGCTCTAATCAAAATGGAAGCGACTCGGGCGGGGGATTAGGAAATGGCTCAGAGAACTTTTGCCTTCCCAGTAACTTACATAAAGGGAAAAAGAAGTGGTGCCACCACTAAAACAACGTGGGTACCAAACACAAATAAAGAACTTGTGCAACTACAAAATATAGCCAAAGAACACAGTAGAAGTTCACATTTTTAGAAATTTCCTAGAAGTTATCTTCTTGGCACATGTTTTAGTACCTCACGATGTTAAAAATATTTCCCACTGCCTTCTTTCCCCAGCAGAATATATGCTGTTGGAAAGGCATTGGAAAAGAAAATTAAAAACATTATGAGACACCTATGCTACAAATGCAAATAGGCCAGATTTTACAGTCGAACAGCTGACTGGAGAAAGGGGTTTACAGAAACCCTCTGACCAAGCTAACACCTTACCTAAGGCAGCACTACAAGACTTGGCTATTGCAGCAAAAACCTCCTTACTTCTTACCCCAGATGACTCTATTCCTACCCAACATTTCTCTAATATTAAACAAGGAGTAGATGAAAGCTTTATCGAGTTTGTGGATAGAATTAAGGATGCTCTAGAGAAACAGATAGAGAGCGCAGAGGCAAGAAAAAAACTGTTGTGCAAGCTTGCTATGAGTAATACTAATAAACAGTGTAAAAAAATTCTGAGGGCCCTACCCTTGGATACAGAACCTACCATAGAGCAAATGGTGGAAAGCTGTACACCTCATTTGTCCACTGAAAACACAGTGGCCCAAGCAGTTGCTAAGGGTATTGCAGAAGGAGTTTCTGGTGCATTTGTAGTTGTGGCTTCAAGAGACCAGGCCCGCTGCTTTCACTGTGGAGACTTTGGACATTTTATAAAAGACTGCCCAGAAAGGTAACCTACCCAAAACCTCCGTAACACCTACCAAAACCCCCAGAATAAGCAGCACTACTGAGACAGAGTGGAAATTTTCCAGAGTAGAAATCCTTTTTGATTTAGGTGAAATGTACATTTTTGAATTAAGTCTGTAGCTTGCAAACATAGCTGTTTGGTCTGACTGCCTGTTCTTGCAAAAAAACCTATGCTCGAAGAAACTGCTTCAGCCAAAGGACAGAGATAAGGGAGGGTCCCTTGAACTCTGAAACAGACAGAGAGGCTGCTGTTGGATACAGGGCAGGATGACCCAGGAGTTCTTTCTGATAAAAAAACTAGCAGCAAATGTAATGCAAAACCAGTAAAATGAATATGTATGAACCTATTGTGAAATTGCATGTATATGGATTAGAAAGAGAGATAAAAAAGGATCTGGAATTCCCAGAGATACACATGTCCTTTTAAGGGAAACGATCGATCCCCAAATGTGTCCAGCGCTGTAATAAACATACCGGCTTTACAACTTTCACAAAAGTTGTGGAGTTTGTTTGCTTCCACAAATCACTACCAGCAGCGTTCAGGAAACTTTCAGCGGAGCATGGTCAGGCCCCGCGCAAAGACAACAAATCAAAAGCCATCCAGACCCAGCCACACATCATCCCAGGAGATTCCAGATCACATGAAGAGGATCCAACACGCAGAGTGATACAGATAGGAACCCGGCACCAGCTGGTAACTTCTCTGTCCATTGACATTTACAATAAGGATATTTATTGTGTTCCCACAGGCAAACATGGGTCAAAAGGTGGTCCTTTTGACATTTTAATTATAGGTGACACTCTCCATGGCCCAGAGGAAATCTTTGTTGTTCCAGAAGTACAAACAGTGCACCCGGGACAAGAAATCTCTGTCCAGCTGTGCTGCATGGACTTACCATTTTACCTTTCATGGGGAACTCTGGTCGCACAAGCCTTTCTTCTCCCAAAGAATCACAGGGAACAGATTCCTCTCAATCCTACAGCAATGTGGGCACGAGTTGTGGGTCCAAGTAAGCCTACCATTGAGTGTGATCTATCCTGCAGAGAAGATCTACTGACCAGGGATGCTGGACACCGGTGCTGACGTGACCATCATTGCCCGCTCAGAATGGCTGGCACACTGGGAACTACAACCAGTAGCAGGCATGATTTCAGGGATTGGTGGAGCTACAGTTTCTATGGGAAGCAAGAACAACATCCTCGTCGAAGGGCCTAAAGGCAAGTTGGCAACCATCCGCCCATTTGTGGTAAGAGCCCCCATTCCCCTTTGGGGCAGGAGTACTCTATCCCAATGGGCAACTTCCCTACATATTCCCAGTCAGGATTTCTAATTGGGGCCACTGAGGAGGGCGCACTACCAGACACCCCGCATCTCACCTGGAAATGCCAAGACCCAATCTGGATTGAGCAGTGGCTCCTCTCTAAAGTAAAATTGCGCACACTACAAGACCTTGTGGAAGAACAGCTTGCAAAAGGCCACATCGTCGAGACCACCAGCCCTTGGAACTCCCCAGTCTTCATACTGCAAAAACCTGGAACGGACAGGTGGAGGCTGCTCCATGACCTTCGCAAAATCAATAAGGTCATCAAGGACATGGGCCCCCTCCAGCCTGGCCTGCCTTCACCATCAATGCTGCCTAGAGACTGGACACTTGCCATCATAGATATTAAAGACTGTTTCTTCAGCATTCCACTGCACCCCTAGGACGCTCCATGGTTTGCTTTCTCTGTTCCCTCTCTTAATAGAGAGGCTCCACTCAAAAGATATCATTGGTGTTATCTTCCTCAAGGAATGAAAAACTCACCTATATGCCAGTGGTACGTTGCTCAAATTCTGTCTCTCGTTCAGAACCTATTTACAGATGCAATCATCCACCACTATATGGATGATATCCTGGTCTGTGCATCAGAAAAAACTTAGACAAAGCAGTTAAAAAGACCATTGAAACCATAGAAAAGGTAGGATTTGAGATCCGTGAGGACAAAATACAGTACACTAACCCATGGACTTATCTCGGATTCCAGATCCATGAAAGGACCATCATACCCCAGCAGCTCACCATCTGAGACGACCAAAAAACCCTGAGAGATGTACACAGTCTGTGCCAATCCATCAACTAGGTATGTCCCCTGCTAGGAATTGCAACAGAGGACCTCACTCCCCTGTTCAACCTTCTCTGTGGCAACGAAGACCTGGACTCTCCATGCACTCTCACAACAGAAGCCCAAGACACCATCACCAAGGTCCAAGAAGCCCTGTCTTCATGCCAGGCCCATCACTTCAAGCCCAACCTGCCTTTCCAGTTCGTTATTCTGGGAAAAGTACCCCGGTTCTACGGACCAATTTTCCAATGGAATACTCAACTTTGAGACCCTTTATTGATACTGGAATGGATCTTTACAAACAACCAACCTTTAAAGACAATTAGCACCTTCCAAGAAATCATGGGACATCTAACAAAAAAAGCCAGAACTCGCCTCCACTGTCTTGCAGGGTGTGAGTTCACATGCATATACTTGCCGCTGACCACTGGGGACCTGGAGCATTTGCTCCAGAACAATGAAAATCTCCAGTTTGCCCTAGATAGCTATACAGGCCAAATTTCTATCCATATCCCAAAACATAAATTTTTTAATCATGATGCAGCCTTTCATCTGACCCTAAAATTAGTCCAAAATAAAACACCTCTCAAATCTCTAACCATTTTTACAGATGGTTCAGGGTCATCCCACAAGTCTGTAATGACCTGGAAGGACCCTAAGACCCAAAAATGGGAATCTGACATCCAAATAGTAGAGGGATCTCCACAGATCACAGAGTTAGTAGCTGCTGTCAGAACCTTTGAGAAATTCAAAGACAAACCCTTTAATCTGGTCACAGATTCAGCTTATGATGCTGGCATAGCTATGAGAGCAGAACATGCTCTTCTCAAAGAAGTTTCCAATCCAAAGTTACACCAATTGATTTCTACATTAACATGCTAAATCTCCCACAGAAAGCAACCTTACCATATAATGCATGTGAGGTCACACACCGACCTCCCAGGTATCATCACAGAAGGGAACAGGAAAGCAGATGCATTAGCCATGGCAGTACAAACTGCTAATGTTGCTAACATCTTTGCCCAGGCAAAGTTGTCACACACATTTTTTCATCAAAATGTACCTGCCCTTTTCAGAATGTTCAAGCTCTCGAAAGATCAAGCAAAAGCTATTGTCACCACATGCCCGAACTGCCAAAACTACCAGATATCATCTATGGGGACGGTGATAGTGAAAGATTTTAAAATCACAAAATTCGGGGAGCTAGAAAGAAAGTTAGGCTTAGTAGGCCCTGGGAAAATGTTAAACGTAGGCCTTGGGAAATGTTAGACCTTGTATTTGCTACATCATGTGAAACTGCACCTGTGTAGTCAGTATATGATTGTCATGGTTTGACACTGGCACAATGCCAGTGCCCCCATGAGAATACCCTCTCCCTGGTTTCTGCCATGAGATGTGACCAGGAATAAGCAAAGCAGGCTCCCACTTAGGAAAAAAAAAAAAAAACAAAAAACACACAAGGAAAATGAAAACTTCATAAATACATCCCCTCCTCCTCCCCACCAAATTCCCAATACAATACATCCCCCAAATCATCGACTCCCAGTCCGGCACCACCCTTCAGAATACTCAATCCTCAGTACATCAAGAGGAGAGGAGTCCTTCTTGTGCCAATGGTGACCTCTTCCTTTCATGTCCAGCGCTCTCACCACTGAACACGGACCAGAGCTGCTTCTAGGGTCGACTTTTAAGGATGCTTCGTCCCACTCCAAAAAGGCACAGTCTCAACTTTGGGACATCTGTCCCCCCCATATTTGTCACCCCCTGGGGCTGAGGGGTACCAACACTGAACCCTCTTGGTTCTGAGGCATTGCCTCCCCCTAGATGCAGTCTCTGTATCACAAGGAACATGGTTCTGTCCATGGCTATACAAAAAGAGTCCAGCAAAAGCCACTCCATCATCTCTTCCCACTAAGATTCTTCTCTATTCTTCCACTATCTCTCACTTGCCCAGACCTCTCTCACACTTGCCCATTTCCTTCTTCATCTTCCACTCTATCTCTCTTCTAAGAAAGTTTAATGTTTTGTAAAGTTTTCATTGTCCGAAAAGGGCTTAAAAGCTCCTACAAGCGGCCGGCTGCACCCCCCCCCCCCCCCCCCCTTCTTCTCCTTCTCAGCCATGCTGCCGGCACAGGCCCATGTTTATCAAGTTCCAAGGTAACAGTCCCAGGCACCGTCTCTCTCTCTCTCTCTCCTGGGGGGGCTGCCCGATGGGTCCCGGTGTCTCTCTCTCTCTCTCTCTTCCACCCTTCCACCCCCGGGGTCAGGCCTACCTCTCCCGGCCACATGGCTTTTCCCCTCCCCCTGCCCAGCCAGCAGCTGGGCCGGGGGAGAGACCCGAACTCTTTCCTGCCGGAAACCCAAGAGACCCTCCCAGGGGAGAGCTCTGCTTTTAACCCCGTCTTCTCAGAGGCGTGTCCAATGTCCCAATGGCCACATTAGGCGCCAATATTAAAATCTGAGCACCAATTGGCCTGACCACAGCATCCCAGAAAACATATTTCCTGTCAAACCACCACAATGATAAATTATATAATTATTAGATGTGATTAGATATAATTATTGTTTAAAGAATCATGAGAGAATATCTTAGAGGTTTGAGGGGATCACGAGAAATCCATGCTTGGATGAAATCAATGTATATAATAGAACAATGTAAATTTTATAATTAATATGTCAGTTATACAATGATAGAATATAAAACATGTTCGGTCCAAAATCATGGCAGAGTCAGATTTGGGTTTGTCTACCCCAACACCCAGAGCTCTCAATAAAAGCACCTGCATATAATCATTCTGTGATTATGTGTTCCTTAATGCTAACAATGGGAGTCAATCTCTGAGGCCTGAACAGCTGCCAGCTGTGGCAGACAGACGTAACTCACTTCCCACCTTTTGGAAGGTCAAAATATGTGCACTTATTGGTCGACACGTTTTCTGGAGCAGTATTTGTATCAGCTCATCCAGGAGAAGCTACACAACACACCATTAAGCACTTCCTCCTTGCCTTTGCTACCCTGGGAGTACCAAAGGAGATAAAAACATATAATGGACCTGCCTATACCTCTCGTAAGTTAAAAGAGTTCTTCAGTGAATGAGGACTAGAACACAAGAAAGGTATACCTGCAAATCCCACAGGACAATCAGTTGTAGAGAGGACACATCAAACCCTCAAAAGAGTTCTCAATCAGCAGCAAAGAGAAGCAAAAATCATATCTCCAGCTGAAAGACTTTGCAAGGCTCTCTACATCATCAACTTCCTAAATTGTACAACATCAGAGCCTGACTCCCCAATACTTTGCCACTTTACAAATACCACCCAAACAAAGCTCACTGAGAAACCACCTGTGCTAGTGAAGGACCCAGAAACACACCAAATTTCTGGGCCTTTCCAGTTGATTACTTGGGGAAGAGGTATGCGTGTGTTCTACTACCATCTCGCCCAAGATGGTACCCAGGAAAAAACATAAAGCCACATCTAGGCACTGCAAACACGACTCCCACAAACAGTGACAAGAATTCTCCTGAGTCAAACACAAGACCTCCTCAAAACCAGACCAGTTCTGCCTGGAGACGAATGTCCACATACTGAAGAAAAGACCGTCCCATCACGTGACGGCAGACAAAACAGAAAGCCAAACAACATCCTGCTGCATTAGTCAAGCCATAAGCCAGACACAGCCTGAACACAAACTCTTCTCTGAATTACATGCTATTACCCTTTTTTACCCTAAACAACCCAATTATTCCCCTTTCTCAACTCTTACCAAAAACCCCTAACCTTATACCCACTCCCCCATCCTTAGCTATAGAAAAAAAAAAAGGGGGGGGGGGATGAAAGGAGGAAAGGAACAAGGGAAAAAACTCTAACCCTCCCACCATAAAGATAACAAATTTTGCTTATATTCCCTATCAGAAGCCCCATCCCTGTCCAAAGATGAAAATTATCTCCATAGGTGCTGTCCTCACTGCTGCCTGGATGCTCCTCACTGTACCATATGCCTTCAGCTGGATTAGCCCACAGCCTAGCCATAATGTTTGGGTAACCTTAGCAAGGACATTAAAACAGGATAACATGTGCTTATCCATGGGAAGCATTGATAATCCACTTTCCACATGTCTGGTAGAGATTCCTTTTGTAGCAGATGACTGGCCCGTCTATAATTCAGAGCTCCTCCGCACCACAGGTAAGAGACCCAACCTGGTAGACACTTGGGACGAGTGGACAAAAATTCTGCCAGATGCTCGAGAGGAACCCCACGAATTGGACCTGTTGGGGTCCTCCAAAGCAACATACTGTGTCAAATTTTACTTTAGACATCCGAAAAATAATTGGCCAGAAATTGACCAGACAAAAAACACATACAGAAAAGACATATCACCCATTAACAAAGCCGATAACTATCCAGATTGGTGTAATTACACTGCTCATGTGATCTCTGTGTCCTCTCTCTACCCCAAAGTATTACCCAAGGGAATGTTTCTCATCTGTGGTGACAGAGTATGGGCTGAGATCCCCTCGCGTCTCCAGGGAGGTCCCTGTAGCCTTGGAAAACTTTCTAGCCTCACTTCAAATATCACCTTGTTACATACTTGGAAGAAAGAAAGCGAATTAAAACACCACAAAAGATTCTACATGGATTTTGATGAAAATTGGGATCCCAAATTATACGATTGGAACAAACCAAAAAAGATTGCTGTCTCCCTTTTCCTACCATGGGTAGCTGCAGCTAAAGCCCTTGGTGAAATAAATCACTTCGGGTGCTGGCTCAGTAAGCAAGCCTATGCTACATCTGCTGCCCTGGGCAATCTCTTAAAGGAGGAAGAAACCACAAGACATGCATCACTTCAAAATCAAGCATCAATTGACTTCTTACTGCTTGCCCACGGACACAGCTGCCAAGAATTCAAAGGGATGTGCTGCGTCAATGTCTCTTCACGCTCAGAATCCATCCACGCAAACATCCAATAACTGAAGGAACTTGTGAAGGACTTAAAAGTAGAAAACAACCCAGACTGGGTCAATGACCTTTTCAGTCAGTGGGGATTAACAGGATGGGTTGCATCTTTGGTTAAGGAAATGTTGTGGATTTTCATTGTAATTGTCATTGTATTTGCTATGTTCTGATGTCTATTCTATTGTTTTAAAAGAACTATTGGGAACACCTTTTTACTAAATACAGAAAGTGGAGTTGTAGCAGCCACAGGGCCTGCAAGGCCTCCCTGGCGGTCAAGTGCCTAAGATAAAAAATGCCTAGTTGTGATGACTGGACCAAAAGAAGCCCCTCTTCCACCTCTGGACCCTCGTTATCTCTCTCTAAGACAATAGGTCATTTTCATCTCGACCCTTACGATTGGACTATCTCCCAAAACCCCTATACCCTATATAAACCCCTACTTCTGTGCTGTTCATCAGAAGAGGTGTCACTGTCACCCTTCGCAGAAGCTGCCAATAAAGACACCTCTGTGGAACCGCATACAACTCTTCTCCTCTCTCTCCCTGCATCTGCTGAGGCACTTAGCAAGCAAAGAGATGAAATCACTAAAAAGCTGAATTCACCAAAGAGCTGATCTCACTTAAGAGCTGAGCTGCTTGCTAAGATTGCCTGTGGCTGGGAGCCTACCTAAAGGACCTGGACAGGTTGTGCTTAGTGGGACTTCACTATCTAGACACCTATGGCAGCCGGGGTTGGACAGACCCCGAAAATCCCAAGCCTTGATAAGTCAGGGCATTTGAACATTTTACAGAATTTTGCCCTGCTCTTGTTCTTTGGAAGAATCCTTGGGCAAAATATGCCCATTTGAAAACACAAATGGCAAACTAATCTTTTTTTTTTTTTTTCTTAAAAGTGAAATGCAAACATCCTTATCTTCTGTAGTTAAGTAATGAAGATGCTCTTTCCATGTGCAATAATGCCCAGGAAGTCCTTCATGGGCTAGCTGAAGCGACCGGCAATTCAGTTTCTGTCGTGAACGGCGGAGGAATTGCAGCACACAATATGCGTGAATTGCAAATCCCCAAGTTTATTGAAAACTCACACATATTTATATTGGTGTTAATGAAGCTTATACATATTGCAAAAGCTGAGTTCATTATTGGTTAAAGCACACTTGGATCAACCACACCTACTTCTATCTTCTAACAATTATTTTGCTTCTATGTTTGCATTCTTCTAGCTTCTCTACCTAAGATATCTACATTTTCTGGCAAGCGATTTTCTCCCCCATCTTCCCGTTTCAGTGAAGGTCACTATGACCTTTGTCAGTGATTGGACACTGGTTACATAATTCCCAGCTTGTTTCCCCTATCCTTATCCATCGGTATCACATCGAAATGTCCTTTCTCAGCTAACCAATTATCCAAAAAGCTCTCTACAAGTTTCAGAGCCAACATTCCAAATATACAAAACAACCACACTGATTTAAGAGAATGAATACAGAACTGAATATTTTTTCCTCTGATAGCAAATAAAACAGTAGCTTTGAGTTGAAATAAGACATCTCTGTAGCTTGACTCTGTCACCTTTCGTTGAACAGACTGTAACATTTCAACCCTCAAAAAAATCCTGTTCATTTCTCGGTGTCAGGTTTGGGAGCACATTCTGGGAGATAGTAATAGCTGGAGCTGAAGCCTGTTGCAGGGTGATAGAAATGCTGCAACCTTCTTTGAGGTGTCTCCTTCTAAGCCACTCAGAGTAAGGCCACAAGAACAGCCATTTCAAGTCCCTGCACACACACACGCCACAAATAGATCAGCGGAGGAAAGACAGGAAGGGTCTTTGCGTGATATATTCCAGCAAGGGTTTTATTGCATCCCCCACACCAAAGGGACCAGAGACAGAAGACAAAACCATGTGGTCTTCATGACTTAAGAATGGGGTCAGTGACCAATGACCTGAGGACACAGGGGCGAGCAAAGGGCAGGGCAAAGGGCAGCAACCTATAGGGGGGATGAGGGATGAATATGCACTCAAATAAAGACAATAGCAGTGTTTTAAGCACAGTTATTGATTTTGGAAGGCTCCTTACTGTTGAGCTGGTTTATAACATACCTTCACTAGGCTTATCTGAAGATTTTATTCACTCCTTATTGCTTATCCATACAGAATTCATTTTTGAAATTATTTACTAATTTCAATAAAAGCTCTTTTTAAGTTTTAGCAAGATTACACTTAATATGCATTTGTAGTTAATGCAAATTCTTTTTATGAACTTACCAAAGGAAAACATTAACGTTTTGAGTCAAAGTAATAATGATGCTCCACAAACCTATATATTTTGTATAAAAACATCCAAACTTCTTCCCTATACCTTTTCAGAAACCTATTTGGCAAAAGGAATTCATCCCTTGTCCACAGCCTTCTAAAAGCACTTGCCACTGCATTCATGTTCTGATAAATGCTATGATCAGTTACAAAATATTGGAGAAAATCTTGTTCATTTCAGAAGTTAAAGTTCCAGTTAACTGTCAGGTAAAAAGCCCATTCACATATACATAGAGAGGGTTTGATCTATAAAACTGCATTTTTTTACCTATTCAGGTTATCTTTTCAGTGTTTTCAGTCTGGCCTGACATTACTTGGTGAGTTGTTATGATGTTGTTTCCAAAATAAGGGCATGAACCTTCAAGATAAAAAATTAGTAATTCATGTGCCTGATTCACAGGCATGAGAACATAACTTCAAGAGAGAAATTAGCTTGTTAGTAAGTGCTCTGAGATAATCCTCTTCAGAAAATGGATTGTAGAGTTTAACCAAAGTCCTGCTTTTTATTTATCTGACATTCAAAATAAAAAGTACATATGTGTGTATATTTATATCTACACGTGTGTATACACACATACCTATCTATATATATACATATACACATTTATCTTTACTGTGGGTTATGTCCTCTTTTTAGTTTCCTAAAAATTAGTCCTACCAGCATATACAACTTTAATTCAATTTTAATGATTTAAAAATATTTTTTCCTTAAGAAATGAGCTTTTAACAATTTAATCATGTTTTCACAGAAGATGCCTGAAAAATCATGCTATCTGAATTTAAAAAAAAAATGATAACAGAGTAGTCTTTACCTGTTTAATGAATTCTCAAACTAATATGTTCCCAGCTATTATATACTTCCCTAGTAATTATCAGCTGTTCAAAAAGAATTATTTCTCTGTCAAATATGCCTTAATTCTCAAAACTATTTTAATCATGAGAAGCTGGAAAAAAGAATGAATGAAATCAGCAGTAACAGCATCACTTAGAGCAGCAGTGCTTGCTTTGGGGGCATAACACACATTGAATCGTAAAGGAAGTCTTATGTACAAAAGGAGTTAGGTACTTCCCCAACTATGTGCAGTCAATCACATCTATCAAAGTCAGCGTAAATTAAAATTTTCATTAGCATAAACAGAAAAAAAATTACTATCTTTTTATCTATTATATAGGAATAAAATGTCCTATAAACTCATGAATATATTGAAGAGATTGACTGATAATATGGGTTTCTTTGCAAGCTTGATTGGCATATTTAAGGCTTGATTGCCATACTACTCACAAACTACTATTAAATATAACTCATTTTCAGATTTCCAAGAGTAAAATATATATATTTGTGCTGTATCCAAAACTGCATGATAAATTATTTCAGATATTATGGACAAAAGGAATGCAATAATCACACAATAAGCATTTGAAAAGTCAAGTAAGCAAAAGAAAACTGTTGGTTTTGGATCTGCCCATATTCTGGATCACAGCTGTATAAAAAATGATCTGTGAGCCAGGCACAAACATGCATGGCAGAAACAGCACTGTCACACAATAAATACCCCAGGTTTCTTTATTAATTAATTTCAGGAGTAGCAGAATGTATAAAGTTTGCTACAGAGATCAATTTTGAGAGGAAAAATGCTTTGAGGGAAGAAAAATCACAGCAGTTCCCACTGTGATCGGGCTACATCCCTAATTTATTGTATCTTTTTACCGCAGAAACCCATCTGAGCCTGACCACTTGAATTATAAGGATGCACAGAACCTATTTCACATCTGCTCAGTGAGCCTGAGGAATGTTTTATAGTGAAAAGGAAAGGACAAGGACCAGGAATACAAATGAACTGAAACACAAGCAGCTAAGAAATTCTTCATTTCCTTAAAATTAGTTCTACGTATTTAGTATGAAATACATTTAGGCTTGATCCATAGTAATTTTAATTCAAATAAGCACATCTCAATTTTTTCCATCCTCCCCAGTAAAGGATATTTTTTGGGCTTTTTCTTTTAGCATTTTGCCAGCAATATGCTCAACATTATTTCTTTAGGAATGAAAGCTATAGCATGATATTACAAAATGTTTGGGGAAACTGGCCATGACACTCAAGTTCCAATATGTCACACATTCTTAGGTTTTCAAAGCTGGTTGAATATATAATGAAAACATCTACGGTTTAGGCATGAATCAGCATCCCCTTGTCACAACGTCATGCTGCAGTGATCCCTGCAGAGCTCTAAGACTGGATTTGAAAAAGAAAATCAAAGCTCAACACTGGCTCTTGAGCCAGAAGGATTAAACATCCAAGACTAAACATCTATTACCTCTGTTCTTAAAATACTGTATTGTGACTGTGGTCACAAGGGTTTTCAGGGTGAAGAAGAGACGAGAATGTTGACTCTATGATCAGAAGGTTTGATTTATTACTCTATGATACATGTTACATTAGACTATACTAAAAAGCAATAGAAAGGAAAAAGTTTCTTGAGAAGCTAGCTAAGCTAAGAATAGAAAAGGAATGAATAACAAAGATCTGTGTCTCAGACAGAGCAAGAGCTAGCTCTGCTATGAGTGGTCAGGAAATCTAAACACCCACAGGAGATCAATCACTTGTTGCATTCTACAGCAGCAGATAACCATTGTTTACTTTGGTTGCTGAAAACTGCAGCTTCTCACAAGGAAAAATCCTAAGAAAGGATTTTTCATGAAAGATGTCTGCGACACTGTATGAAAACTTGTTACCATTATGGCAGCTTTATAGTATTAGTGTGGTGGGTTCAGTGCTGGCTAATCACCAGTGCACTCACTAGAATGTACTTACTCATTTCCTTCTGTGAGGTAGGATTAGAAGAAAGGCAAAGAAGGCTCAAAACTTTAAGGGTATAAAGAAAAATTTATTAACAGTAACTAAAAGAAAGAGTAATAAGAATCAGAACAAAACCTGTAGGACATTTCTCCTCCCCCTACAACCTTTTCTTTCCCACTGACAATGTAAAGAGACAAAACCTAACATTTTCACTCAGTTTACCACATCTAGAATAGTTTTTCTTCCGTTCACTTAGGGAGAGAAGTCTCTCTTGTTGAGGTTATGGAGACTTCTCCACAAGAAAACAGTTCTCTTGTGGCTCTCAATTTCCACAAATAGAAGCCACCCAGGGAAATGTGCCATCGTGAAATCCCTCCCATTTTCCACAAGATTTTCCCACAGCTGTGTTTATGGGCCATGTCAACTTATGGGGTACTGTTTTAAAGATGAGCTGTTCAAAGGCAAAAGTTCTCATTATTGATCTTTGATATCACCTTCATCTCCAAGGAACAGAGATCTTCTCTTCCTGGGGGCACAGTATCTTCATCACTCTTCTCTCCTTCTCTGTTCAAACTTCTTATAAGATCACAACTACTTTAATATCTGCTTACTTTAGCATGAAGGCCTTTGCTCAATATCTACAATTTGACTACTTTCATCTCCCCATACCTTCATGTGTTACAGGGAAAAAAGAGTCTTTCTCCATAGATTTACAAGAGGATTTCAGCCTAAAACTAAAGGCATCTCCTCATCCTTCCCATCTGGGACTTGACTTCTTCTTCACTGACCTCAGTGTTTTCATGTTGCTCCTCTACATGCCTGCATATCATTCCTTTCTCTCACTCAAGGGAGGATTGAAGCCCTGAAAGAGTTAATATCTCGCCCGGGGCCTGCAGATGGTCACGTGACCCCAGCCGGCTCAGTAGTTTGCAGTGGGAACTGCGGCTGGGGGGGAGGTGGCTAGGATCTCAGCAGCCAGGTCAGAACTCAGCAGCAGCACGCCGGGGCTGATGGCTTCTCCTCTCCCCTGCCTGGTGGTTGCGGACGAATCTCAACGGTGGTAGAATCTTGGCTGATCCGGCCCTGCCCCAGGGCTGCTCCTGGGGCCCGGCAGACCCGGCTCAGCCCCGGGCTGGCAGCGGGCCGGGGCTTAGTAGCAGCAAGATGTTAGAAATAGCAGCCATGGCCTGGCCTGGCCTCGGCCCCGCGGCACTCCCCACTCTCCCTGCCCGGCAGCCAATTGTGGGGGGAGGCCCGGCAGGCACCCCAGGAAGGGGGCCCGGGCCTGCAGCAGGGACCACCCGGCCCCTGTTACCTCTTTGCCGACCAGAAAAGAAAGAGAGATTTCCTGGGATTTTTAGTTTTTTACATGGGTGTTCACAGAGGCGTATCAGCTTTCTCTTTACATCACTTCCGTGAGCGCCTCCCATGCAAAACCACTACAATTGCGAAGGAAAGCTCTCTTCAGGTGACTCCAATATCCTTTTGATGCCTTGAAGTGGCTACCTAGAACAGAGGCTAGACAAGATTAAGAGAATAAAGTGGGTATTTATTAAAGGCCTTCAAACAGGTACCCCTTGGGCAGTCAGAAGCCTTCCAGATGCTACACCTAAGATGGACAACAGTCAGGAGTTTTTCAGACAGATGTAGGTTTGGCCCATTTACATATCAGGGGTTAATCCTCCAATGACAGCTTCAGGTAATGAAGTCATATACCCCCAGTTCGCTCCCCCCCAATTCACTTTGTTTATACTTTTCAGGGCCTGAGGCAGTAGGGTGTCTTTGGATCTCAGGCCTAGAGGGATTGTTTTGTCTGACCAAAATGTGAAGACAGCTAACACTTTATATGGAGTTTTGAGTTATGCACTAATGCAGTACAGGATTTGAAAAACAAGGGCTAAAATCCTAAAGCATCACTTTCAGTGCTAAAATAGGTGAGTACACATTACAACTACCTCTGAAGTTGTTGGGTAGGCAGATTTAAGAGGAAAGGATTTCATCTTCATAACTTTCCTTCTTTCTTGTTTTGATGGAATTAAGAATTTTTAAAAATCAGGTATCACTGATGGTCAGCACTCCCCCAATTAGACTACGCTCAATTGCATTGTGCTGCTGAAGGACAATGAAGTCCAGTGCTTTGGATATGTTCCACTTTTCCCCTATGAATTGCTTCCAATGCTGTGCATTTGCTCCAGCTGTGAAACCAAATGTCCTGGTTTGGGACAGATTTGGGAGGAAACTTCGCAAAGGAGTCTCCTCTAGAAAGCAAATTCCAGCAGCCCCCTCCCCCAACCAGTTTGGGAGAAAAAGCTTCTTGAAGAAAAGTGGAAAAAACTATTTAACAAACAAAGTACTCCCAAGCATGAAAAAATGAATAATATTAAGCAATGAAGCCTCTTGTGAAAAATGCGCATTATATGATTGGCTTTTGCAAATATTAAAATGAATATTATATGTGTTATGTTAGAAAGTTATACTGTATTATTCCTTTTCAGTAGTGTGTTAAATATAGTTTTAGGCTATAACATAATATTAAAATAGAAACTATGCAATGTAAGATACTTTTTCTAACTAGCTCAAGAAATTCTTCGCACAGAGATAACAGCAACAAGCCACCAAAATCCGCAAGAGAAGAATTATTGCCTCTTTATCAGAAAAGACCAACTTTCTTCCATCTCCTTCTCGACTTTGAGGAGCCAACAGGATTAAGAGGGAGAAGTTGACAATAACCAGAGAACACCCTTTGTTTGAAAAGAATTTATGCATCATGTATGAGATAGATGAATATGCAACAAGCTATTGCTTTTAAGGGTTAATCCTTTGTTAGCGTGCATGCTTTCGGGGCTTAATTGCCCGGGAGGCATCCGGACTGTCCGTATGTTTGTTTTTATTGCCTTTTATTGTCCTAACTCTGTCCAAATTCTTATTACTCTAATATGTATTACTATTTTTATAACCATTTTATTACTATTAAACTTTTAAAATTTTAAAACAAGTGATTATTGTTTTTCACAGTCTTGTTGCTCTGAAGAGATGGCAAATTCAGAGAGAGTCCTGTAGTTCAGAGAGAGTCCTCCGTGGGTGTGTATTGGCTCACTCAGTCTCTCTCAGTCCCTTTGGGGCTCAAGATGGGAGTCCAGGCCCTGCATGCAGCTTGACAGCTTGACGGGGGGGGGGGGGGGGGGGGGGGGGAACAGGGCGATTGTCCTGGTGTTCTGGGCCAGAGAGAAGCCGAACAGAGTTCCAGAAAAAAGACACAGTCCTGAGAAAACCTTTCTTGTTGTAGCTAACAAGGAAAACAAGTGAAAAAAGCGAAGAATAACTCCCTGTCTCTCTCTCTGCAAAAGCCGAGAACTCGGAGAGCACTGAGAGCCTTATCTCTCTTTCACTGTCCATGCTAGGCAGCACAGTCCATGAGAGAGGAATTCCGGGGGAGTAAACTGAAGCTTCTGCAGACAAACTTCCTGCTGCTTCTCCCCCGCTTTGCCCTCTCTGTCTCACTGGGCCTATCTTAAAGCTACAGGACCCATTTCTGAGCAGAAAAAATTCCAGACCATGGGACACCAGACAATACAGTCACCCCAGGACATTCTACCCCTTATCCCATATTGTCTGCTCAATGCCAAAACTAATATATATTCTAACTCTACACACACACACACACACATTTATACATACATATATAAATAAAAATAAATAAATAAATAAATAAATATATATATATATATATGTAAATACAGCTATATGCACATAGTGGCAGTGATATTCAGCAATGATATTTACACATGGTTATCATCCAACAATCAGATCTCCCTGAGGTACACATCATGTTGTTCCATCTCTCTGCATTATCCACCAAATGCAACCTGGTACCTGAGCAAAGGCAACCCCAAAAATGGGTTTCTCTGTACTCGAGGAAGAATTGATCCAAACTGTCTTCCCTAACAGACCTCTGACATGTACCACTGGGACCTTGTCTTCGTCTACTTTTCCTAGGGTGACGTTATGATGCTTGTATTCCCAATCGTGTGTTCTGTTTATGTTGGATATTATATTCTGTGCCTTCAAGACTAGTTCTAAGAGCGAAGGAGGGGAGAAGAAGAAGCACAGAGTTTGTTATCAGAGACTGCACTCACTCCTCCACATTCTGCCTGGGGGACTGTGTTGTCTGGGCACAGACGGAGCAGAACAAAGCGCTCCTTTGCTTTTTAGTTAGTTTAGCTAGCTAAGGCAGTCCAAGTTTTCCCTGGACTGTTTTTTTTTCTTTCCCTTTTCTTGGAAACGTTCGAACCTGCTCCGGACTGGGACCTGGGGGGAGCACCAAGAGCTTGCACTTTATGGCCTACTGAGACCAACTCTGGGCAGCAGCCTTTCCCAGTACCAGAGGGACTGATAACAGAGCAACCACACACCAGAGAGATGTTCTGAATTTGTCACCTCTTCAGAGCGGCAAATGAGTTTTGTCATCTGGTATTGTTCATTTTTTGTGCTGGGGAGTGCTTTGCCTGTTAAATAAAAAGGTTTCTTTCCACTTCTCTCCGAGGAAATTTTTCCCGAACGGGTTGGGGGGAGGGGCAGTGTGTGTTTGCTTTCTGGGGGACTGCCTTTTGGAGGTTTTCTCCCAAATTTGCCCTAAACTAGGACACTACTGGATGCAAGGGCTCAGATTGGGCAGGGCCTTCTTGGTTGGTGGAACCTCGGATTTTAACTAATCAGGTGGCCTTTGCTAGATGCTGCTCCCAATTCTTGAAAGATCCCCCACCCAATGCTTTCAAAGTGGTTTATAACAGTCCATTGCACCATTCCACTTTGCCTGCAGCTGATGCATGGTAGGGGATATGGTACACCCATTCAATGCCATGTTCCCTAGCCCAGGTATTGATAAGGGTGTTCTTAAAATAACTCCCATTGTCTGACTCAATTGTCTCAGGGTGCCATGGTTTGACGCTGGCACAATGCCAGTGCCCCCATGAAAATACATTCTCCCTGATGTCTGCTGTGAGATGTGACCAGAAATAGAGCAAAGCAGGCTCCAACTTAGGAATAAAGAAGAGAAAACTTTATTAACTTACAACTATATGTAAAAAGAAACACATAGAAAGAATGAAAATCTTCCAAAAACATTTCCTCCTCCCCCCACCCCACCAAATTTCCAATACATCCATCCCTCAGATCACCAATTCTCAGTCCACCACCACCCTTTAGATAATCAATTCTCAGTTCATCAAGGAGTGAGGAGTCCCTCTTGTGCCATAGGCTTCCCCTGGAAACACAGTTGAGACCTCTTGTGTTTCCTGTCACACGTGGCACCGCCCGGAGATCATTTGCCATCGTGACATCTTCTTTCCATGACCAGTGCTCTCACCACTGCGCATGGACCAGAGCTGCTTCTAGGGTTTTCCTTTTAAGGGTGCTTTGTCCAGTTCCAAAAAAGAGCACAGTCTCTCACTTTCGGGACACCTGTCCCCCCCAAATTTCACCCCCTGGGGCCGAGGGGTCTCAAAAACAGAGATTTTCTCTTCCACTGAAGATTGAGGGCACCACCACCCTCCTCACCTGTTGTCTCTGTTCATGCACTCTCTCACATAACATCACTGCACTCCCTTGGCTCCAAGCCATTGCCTCCCCCTAAATGCAGTCTCTGTGTCACAGGAAAAAAATGGTTCCGTCCATGGCTATACAAGAAAAGTCCAGCCAAAGACCACTCCATCATCTCCTCCCACCTAAGATTCTTCTCCACTTCTCTCGTGGCCCATTTCCTCTTATCTCATCTCTTATCTCTCTTCTCATTAAGCTCCAGGAGGATTAGCATTTATAAGGTTTCCATCATGCAAGAAAGGGTTAAAAATCTCAGTCTCTGCCTGTCCAGAATTCCCACGCTGCCCTGCTGGGCACCTGCTCGCCGCACCCCCCCGCCCCCCCTTCTCCTTCTCAGCCGGCCCTGCTATCAAATTTCAAGGTGGCACAGGCAAATCTCCGGCAGGGGTGGCTGCCCGATGCCTCTTGGTGCTCCTCCACCCTTCTGTCCTCAAGGGCCTGTCCACCTCCCATCTCTGTCCAAAGCCCCAGACTACCTCACCCGGCCGTGTGGATTCCCCTCCCCCGCCCAGCCCGCAGCCGGGCAGGGGAGAGGTCTGACTTGTTTCCTCGCTGGAACCCAAGAGAGAGATTTCCTGGGAGTTCTCTGCTTTTAACCCCTGTGTTCTAAGAGGCGTATCCATGTCCCCAGTGGCCACACAAGGTGCCAATATTCAAATCTGAACACCTATTGGTTTGACCACAGCATCCCAAAAAACTCACTTCCTCTCAAACCACGACACTAGGGTACCATGCCTCCATGGGACTTGCTTTTCAAGGCCCAGAGTGGTGTTACAGGCAGTAGTGTTAGCGTTCAGAAACACATAATGACATAAGCGATTATATACAGGTGCTTTTATTAAGAGCTCTGGGTGTCAGGAGTATTGAACTCAAATCTGACTCCGACCATACATTTGGGATGAACATGTTTTTATATTCTATCGTTATATAACTTTCATGTTAATTATTAAACTTATATTGTTCTATTGTATACATAGATTTCAGCCGAGCATAGCCCCCCTTAAATTTCCAACATAGTTTCTCATGATTCTTCTTATGATTATACAAAAAATATATTTAGTTACTAAACAATCATCACATCTAAGAATTATATCATTTATCATACTGCTTACGCAGGTGCAGTTGATCTGGGAAAACACAAAGCCTAACATTTTCAGATTCTATCTTTAACATTTTCCAGGGCTCCACTATCACTAGCATGAGACACAGGGTAGGTTTCCAACCATCCTGTGGTGGCTTCTACCATTGTGAGCACGTAGCACTTACCGTGGCGAGTTTGGGGCAGTGTGATGTAGTCAATCTGCCAGGCCTCTCCATATTATATTTGGACCACCGCTCACCATACCATAGGGGCTTCACTTGCTTGGCCTGCTTGATCGCAGCACGTCTCACAGTCGTGGATAACTTTAGAGATGCTGTCCATGGTTAAATCCACCCTGCAGTCTTGTGCCCACTTATAGGTGGCATCTCTGCCCTGATGACCTGAGGCATCATGAGCCCATCAAGCTAGGAAAAATTGTCCCTTGTGTTGCCAATCTATCTTTGACACCTCTATCTTTGCTGCCTGATCTACCTGCTTGTTATTTCAGTGTTCCTCGTTAGCCTGACTCTTGGGGACATCTACATGGCAGATTTTCACAGATAGTTTCTCTACATGGGAAGCAATGTCTTTCTATTTTTCAGCAGCCCAAATTGGTTTTCTTTTATGCTGCCAGTTAGCCTCTTTCCACTTCTCCAGCCATCCCCACAGAGCATTGGCTACCATCCATGAATCAGTATGGAGGTAGAGCTTTGGCCACTTTTCTCTTTCAACAATGTCCAGGGCCAGTTGTACAGCTTTGAGTTCAGCAAGTTGGCTTGATCCACCTTCTCGTTCAGTAGCTTCTGCGACCTGTCAGATTGGGCTCCATACCGCTGCTTTCCACTTTCATTTCATCCTTATGCTGCAACAAGAACCATCAGTAAAAAGAGCGTACTGTGTTTCCTCTGCTGGTAGTTGGTTGTACGGTGGAGCTTCTTCAGCACATGCCACTTGTTCCTGATCCTCTTCATCAGTGAGAACAAAGTTTTCACCTTCAGGCCAATTTGTAATTATCTCCAAAACTCCAAGGCGATTCAATTTTCCAATACAGGCACACTGTGTGATGAGAGCAATCCACTTGCTCCATGTGGCATTGGTGGCCTGGTGGGTAGAGGGAACCTTTGTTTTGAACAACCACCCCAGCACTGCTGGTCGGGGTGCCAGGAGGAGTTGTGCTTCAGTGCCTGTTACCTCTGAGGTGGCTTGGACTCCTTCATAGGCGGCCAAGATTTCCTTCTCTGTTGGGGTGCAGCTGGCTTCCGACCCTCTGTAGCTTCAATTCCAGAATTCTAATAGTCGACCTCGAGTCTCACCAGGCAGCTTATGCCAACGGCTCCAGGACAGACCATGGCACCCGGCTGCAGAGTAAAGTATGTTCTTCGCATCTGGTCCTGTCCTGACTGGGCCAAGGGCTATCACATGAGCGATCTCCTGCTTGATCTGGTGTAGTGGGTCTAGCACTGGCCAAATCAAGAGGCACCCAATAGAATCATTTTCTCATTTTCTGCTGTGAGATAAGGGTTAAGAGGAGGGCAAAGCAGGCTCAAACTTTAAAGGGAATAAAGAAAACCTTATTAACAAAATTAGAAGAAAAATAATAAGAAAATCAGAATAAAACTTCAGAACACTTCTCCTCCCCCCACACCCTCTTTCCTTTCCCACTGGCAACATAGAGACAAAACCTGAGACTTTCAGTCAGTTTACTTCCTCTAAAATAGTCTTTCTTCAGTCCATTTAGGGAGAGGAGTCTCTCTTGCTATGCCATGGAGACTTTTCCACAAGAAACAGTTCTCTCGTGGCTTTTATATTCCATGAATAACAGCTGCCTGTAAAGCTGCAAGCGTGAAATCCTTCCCATCTTTTACGGCCTTCCCACAGCTGCGTTCATGGGCCATGTCAAATTATTGAGGTGCTATTTTAAGGATGAGCTGTTCTAGCCTAAAACAAAAAGATATCATCTATCTCTGGGAACAGAGGTTTTCTATTACAATCACTGGGGCAAAGTTTCTCATCTCTCTCATCTTTCTCTGTTCAAGTTTCTCATTGGATTACAGCAACATCTACTAGCTTCAGTACTGGTGCCTTAGCTCACAGTTGTGTTAGAATGCTACATCCTCCCCACTGCATTTCCATGAGTTTCAGGGAAAAGGGTCTGATGTATCAATTATATCTTCTCCATAACCTTACAAAAAGAATTTCAGTCCAGGACTACCGCATCTCCTCAATCCCCTCCCATCTAGAATGTGACTCCTTCACTGACCTCAGAGTCCTATGTTGTTGTCTCTACATGTCTTCACCCTTTCCTTTTCCTGATTCGGGAAATAATTGGTCTTCCATCCCATCTCCTCATGTTTTCCTCACAATCACACAGGAAGAACTAAAGCACAGACAGAATGACTCTCCAGCTAATTAAAGTTGAAAAGAAGCATATTTATTACAGCGCCGGACACATGTCCAATATTTTCCAAAGACAAGCAGAGGGAGTTGCCAACTCCTGCTCTCTATTTATACAGGAAAGGTTTTACATATTCACACGGTTTCTAAGGATGCATAATAGGGGAAGACCCACTGCTGCTCTGGCACAATGGGTGTGTGAATTGAAAGAGGGCAAGACTCAGAGAGGAAGTTCCACCAGAAATGAAGCAGCTCCAGCTGCCCATAGCCAAACTTCCAGGTATGATGATGACATGTCCAATCCCTTTGAAGGCACCTCTAAAACGTACACCCAGGGAAGGGTGTTCTCTTAATTGGGTCAGTAGGATTTTGAAATAAGGGAGTGGGCATATGGGAGGAAGAAAGCCATCTTCCTCATGGTGAACTCTTCACCTATGGCCAGTTGGCAGGACCTTTTGACCTGCTGGTCACGGTCCAAGCCTCTCCTAACTGTTCAATTATCCTTAAGGCCAGGTATTTCTATGGTGTCTGCTCCTGCACAATTGCTACATCTATCCCTGTCACTCCTAGCTTTACTTTCCTGATATCTTTGTTACACTTTAACCAGAGTATGTGTGTCGCAGACATCTTTCATGAAAAATCCTTTCTTAGGATTTTTCCTTGTGAGAAGCTGCAGTTTCAGCAACCAAAGTAAACAATGGTTATCTGCTGCTGTGGAATGCAACAGGTAAACCCATGATTGGTCTCCTGTGGGTGTTTGTATTTCTTGACCACTCATGGCAGAGCTGGCTCTTGCTCTGTCTGAGACACAGATCTTTGTTATTCATTCTTTTCTATTCTTAGCTTAGCTAGCTTCTGAAGAAAGCTTTTCCTTTCTATTGCTTTTTAGTATAGTCTTAATGTAACATATATCATAAAATAATAAATCAAGCCTTCTGATCATGGAGTCAACATTCTCGTCTCTTCTTCATCCTGAAAACCCTTGTGACCACAGTCACATATGTGATTCCTGCTAGCTATATTACTAACTTAGTTTCTTAACTAATTTTAAAATCTTAACTAAAATATGCAATCTTCTATTACCCTAATTATATTCCCAGCTGTCCCCTCAACTCATCTGCAGTTTTCAGTTATCCTAATTACATTTCCAGCTGACCCCTTGACTCAGAACACCAGCTCACCTTGTGGGGTGTACCTTCTCTCCCTATCTGGGGGACATCTGCGTTTTGTAATGGAACCTCTGATCTCTACTGCCGAGATTTGGAGAAGGCCCGCTTTATTTTCATTTCTGAGTTTCTTGTGATTGTCTTCCATCTTATCTTCTATTTTCTACAGACCTGTTTCCAAAGCTGTGATTCGTGCCTGTGATGGGTGATGCACAGCATCAGCATATGCTCGGAGCTTCTTCACCATATCAAGCTCGGCCTCATCGCCATCAGCCTGCTTCATCATTGCTAAAGCAGAAGCATATTCTTGTGGCCCAAATTGTACAAGTTTTCATAGCCATCACAGGTGTACATGTTACCAAGTCTGGATTCCTAGGCATTGTTGGGTCCTCTGTGAAGACAATCTCTGCCACCGCCATTTGTCTCAAGCGTTGAATCCCTTATTCTGTGGTCTTCCACTGGGATTGCTGCATATAGAGATTGTCTGCATACAGATATCTTTGCCTCACACTTCTCAAGATCTGTATCCAGAGACTGAGATGGTCAGAACCCCTTACCATTCCTTGGTCAATAACTGGGTCATGTGACAGGGATTCCAAATGCCTCGCTTCAGGACCATCCAGAATTGTAGCCTCGCCTGCAGCATCCCTATTGGGGGTTGGGTTTTGGTTTTTGATTGTTTTTTTTCCTGTTCCTTCCTTGTTATTGTGGAATTTTTTCCCCATTGAGTTGCTAATAAGCACTGATGGCAGGGAGGGGGAAACTCCTTTGGTTTTTTGGGAGATTTTTTTTTTTCTTTCGGGCTGGGGGAAGGGGCTGGGTGCAGCTCCTAGCTCTCTCTCTCTCTCTCCGTTTCAGAGAAGGACGGTGGCAGCTGCTGCTCTTGGGGAAGGGAGTTTCAGTGCTGCTGTCAGAGCCCAGTCCAGAGCTGCTTTCTTCTGTTGTGGGCTGAGCCTCTGCTCATGAGAACACCCACTGAACTGGGAACTTATTAACACCTACCTCACTAAAAGAGAGATCTATCACCATCTGCTGAGGTGCCCAGGATCCCGAGCTCGGCTCTCCCTGCCCTGCTGGGAGCCCCTCACCCCCTGCCTGCCAAGACATCCTGCCAGCCCAGCTTGCTGCTGTCCGAGAGTCCTGCTAGGGGCAATGGAGCTGGCTGCCCCAAGGGTTTGTGAAGCAAAGCCTCTCTTCCATCCCTTCCCGTCTTTGAACAAAAACCTCCATTGCCACGTGCTCCCCGAGCCTGCACCGGAGTGTCGTGAACGGCAGGAGAAATGCGACACACCATATGCGATGAATAGCAAATCCCGAAGTTTATTGAAACCCCACACATATTTATATTGGTGTTAATGAAGCTTATACATATTGCAAAAGCTGAGCTCATTATTGGTTAAAGCACACTTAGATCAACCACACCTACTTCTATCTTCTAACAATTATTTTGCTTCTATGTTTGCATTCTTCTAACTTTTCTACCTAAGATAACTACATTTTCTGGCAAGCGATTTTCTCCCCCGTCTTCCCGTTTCAGGGAAGGTCACTGTGACCTTCGTCAGTAATTGGGCACTGGTTGCTCAGTTCCCAGCTTGTTTCCCCTATCCTTATCCATTGGTATCACATCGAAATGTCCTTTCTCAGCTAACCAATTATCCAAAAAGCTCTCTACATCTCCCCTGTTTTTCTGTTGAACAAGCATGGTTTGATTAAATGCAGTAGTTATCATCTTTCGCACCATATTCTGTAGGCATATACAAAAACAAGGCAAGACTAATACTAACAACAAAGCTACAATAGCTACTACAATGCTAATCTTAACAATAAACGTAACCATGACCCTAAGTTTAAAGATTTGAGCCATCCATCAATACCAAGGCCTGATTCCACCTGTAAGTTCCCAGTTAACCTCTGTAACTCAGAGAGCTGTGAGTGTACAGATTGTGCATGATCAGAGAGATTCATGCAACACATGCCCTCAAATTCATCACAACCATGGCCTTGTGCAAGTAAGAGAAAATCAATTGCAGCTCTATTTTGAAGCGTCGCATGGCAAATAGAATCTACATCAAGCAAAAGACTGGAAATTGCTAAAGAAGTTGCATTTGTTTGTTTAGCAAGCCAACACCCTAACTTATTTAAAATAGCATGAGCACTTGCTGCTGATACCCCTGGAGTTAAGAAAGATGCTGCAACTATGGCCGCTGGGGACCAAAACTTCACATCGTGCCGGCAATCGGCTGCAAATGCATGAGCCATTCGTTTGCCTCTACGATGGCGGCGGCTCATGTTTAGTATCATGGACATGTTAGGTGTAAGCAGAGACAGCCGTCCAAGTGTACATGGTCCCCCGTGCAGCATTGATGGGATACCGGCCCAAGCACGGTCTCCACATATCAGGAAATATCCGGCTGGCAATTAAATAGGGTCATTTGATGAGACTGACACTCTCTTTGTTGTATAATTGCACCAGGCCGATGCATTTCGGTAGACAGCCATGCTGGAAGTTACAACATTAGAGTGGTTCTTGACTGACAGCAGACTTCTATGGTTAAAATGAATGCATGCATCTGCCATCACTGACCCTAACAACTCTAACTCTTGGGGCTCCTGTGGTGCTAGAGGAAAGCGGGAAATCCATTGATCCCAATTGTCCACACCCATCCTGGCATTGCTGACCTTACAAGTTGGTACATGTAAAGAGCATGGCCAGGGATCTGCTGGTAATCCAACCAAACAAGTTGTGAATGGATTGCCAGGAGAAGACAGTGACAGGCAAATAGTCTCTTGTTTGGTTAAGTTTGCCAGGGTGACCCATATGTTAGTTTTGGGCTGAGGTGGGGCCCATGCCTGATGGCCTACACTGTCCCCAAAAGAAGCAAAAATTGATAAAGCAACAACATAGTTTCCATCCTGTCTTGATTTTCTCAGGCACCCTTTTGGGCCACTCGGCCATCATGCTTGTCACAAACTCTTAAGAACGTCTCTTTCTCCTTAGCTTTAGCCCCTTTAAGCTTTTCAGACAATCCTCCCACACTTGGTTGGGATCCTGACCCACCAAAATAGGACCTATCACGTTCGACTGTGCCAGAGGAATATTTCTACCACACAAGTGGAAAAAATATACTGTAGCCAAAATACCACTTTTGAAATGAACAAATAGTTTAGATGCCTGATCTGTGTGAAGCGTTTGTTTCAGTGAAGTCTGATGTATCAACAAAGTCCTTCAGCATCTTGGTTAGACACAGGAAACAGAAAAAAAATAACTCAGAACTAACTCACCTATAAAATATTAAGAAATACAAATCAGATGACATGTTTTAGATCAGATGTTTGAGACAAATAAGCAGTGTAGAATAACTCATGTGCTTGTGAATCTCCTTATGCAAAGCCAGTGAAGAACTTAACACATGAGAGACAAGCTACAGCTCACACTGGTTATTTTCAGAAGAAAAAAAAATATAAAAAGTGATGGAGAAGTTACAAGTTGAGTCGGGTGCTTAGAGTATTGTGGGTTTGCCTTAAATTGAACAGGTACAAGAAATATGTTTCTAAGTGCAAAGGGACGTTAATGCTGTGGTATGATTTTTAAACCCATATTCTCTTTCAGATTAAAATGTAAATTAAATGAGAGAATATTTTAAATGACATATTGTGTTCTCACTTGGACAAAGAAAAAGGATAGCAACTAAGTACAAAATACTCTTTGTTCGATGTTACAGGAAAAGCTAAGCAACAGTTTCCTGTAGACTGAAATCATTATTCAAACAATAGAATGAATGTTTTCTAGGCCTCAAACATCAGCGTTTATGTTTTATGTTTTAAAAGTCAATTGATGCTTGAACAATAGGGATGAATATATTCTTTTTGGTAATTATTTATCAGAATTGTCCACAATAATAATAATAATAATAATAATAGTATTAATATTATGGTTGGAAGTCTATTATATATTTTAGTATTTGTTTTGAGTGGGAGTTTTGTTGTTTTTGTTGTTTGGAGGGAGTTTTTTTTTTGTGCAAACTAACAT
This sequence comes from Agelaius tricolor, assembly GCF_023055355.1. Classification (NCBI taxonomy): domain Eukaryota; kingdom Metazoa; phylum Chordata; class Aves; order Passeriformes; family Icteridae; genus Agelaius; species Agelaius tricolor. The sequence goes on from NW_027269281.1 coordinate 8,960,381, forward strand.
TCAGGTTAAATTATAATTCTAAATGTAACATGACATCCCAGTCCAGTTTTCTAAACATATAAATATGTACAATGAGTAACAGTTGTTTGGATTTTCTTCCTGCATCTGTGTAAGCAGTTATAGCATCCGACAAGGGCTTTAATGATCTTTTTGGGTATTGAATCCAACCCCACTGTCCTATCACGACCTTTTTTGAGCAAATCAGTTAAAATGTCAGTTTTCTGAAGAAGGGTTTTATGTTGTTGAAGTGGAGGAGATATCCATTCCAAGGCCCATATCTCCCCCGTTTTTCTGTTATGCTAAGTGCACCCAGTAAAAATTTTGGTCCACACCAAACTGTCAACTGTACAGGGAGATCAAGATCACGTCTCTGAACACTGCCTTGTGTAACACAGTCCAATATCTGCTGCAGTGTCTCACCCTGTTCAGGGGTTATACGAACAGGCTGTGCCGGATCAGTTCCCTTTAACACAGGTCAAAGTTCATCTAACAGTTCATTGTTCGATGTGCATAGGTGTAAAAAGAGTATACAGCATAATAGAACTCTCCCCTATATAGCCAGCGTCCATTATTCCAAATAAAACAAATAATCCAATCACCGTAGCCGAGGAACGTCCTAAAAGCAAAGTTCCCATAGGTAATCCATCAATAATGAGTGGTCCCTTTACCCCAGTTGGAACCTCTTCTGGGTGAGTAGTTATCAGGGTTACTGTCCGCTGCTGCTGCCAGGTCCACTCCGAGGCTCTCGGCGGTAGCGGGCTGGAGGCAGGTTGAGCCGAAGAGGTGACAGCTGCTGCTGGTGTCCGGGCGCAGGGAGCTGGTGGCCGGGAAGCAGAACCGCGCTGGGCAGCCGAGGGGCGGGCGGACCTCCCGGAGCCTGCTGCTCCACGGGGGGTGGGAGGCCCGTCCTGCCGCCCCCCCCCTTCGGCTCGGGGGTCGGGGCGGCTGCGGAGCAGGACGGGAGGTGGCCGCGCTGCAGCTGTTAAGTTGCCCAGGACCGGGGCCGGCACGAGCCTCTCCGGCGGGGCGGCTGCGGGCGGCACGGCTGGAGTACGCGCGGGGCAGGGGGGGGGGGGGGGGGGGGGGGGGCCGCTGCCCAAAGCAGGAGCTGATAGCGGCAGGGAGCTGCTGTCTGGAGCGGGAACTCGTGTCGGCAGGGAGCCGCCGCTTAACGTAGATCCCGGTGCTGGCAGAGGACCGCCGTATGGGGCAGGAACCGAAGTCGGCGAGGGGGTGCCACTTAAAACAGGTGCTGATGTCGGCGGGGCCGTGTTGCTTAGGGCAGGCACCGATGGGGGTGGGGAACTGCCGTTTAGAGCAGGAGCTAGTGTCGGCAGGGACCCAAACCAGTCTCTGTAACTCCTGTTTCTTTCACGGGCTACACTAGCCTGCTGGGCAGCTCTTTCCTCTGCCTGGTATTTCAAGAATCCAGCATGCACGACTCGCCATAAATCTCCCAACTTTCTCGCGGCTTTATCAGCATCTATGACTGTCTGCCACAACTAATCCCCAAATATACGGCACTCTGATAACGTATGCACTGTGCAAAGAGTCCGAAAAAGTCTTTGAGCATACCCATGAGCTAACAACCCATGAAGCTCTTTCTACAAATGTATACCCGTAACCGTACGCTTTTATAAAAAGCTAGGAAATAAATTATATGCTGCTTGCCTGTCTTTATCCGTGTTGAACGATAATAGCGCGCTTCTTGCAGCCCTTTTCCAGCTTCGGCAGCACGTATCAGCCGGGCTCTGCTATCAGGTCACCCAGGGCTCCTGCACCTTCCCTTTTTCAGCGGTGCTTTTTGCCGTCCTCAGCTGCGATGGGACGTGAACTCCGCTCACACCGCCGACCGTGGCTAGTCCTGACGTCCGGGGTCACCATTTGTCGTGAACGGCGGGAGAAATGCGACACACCATATGCGATGAATAGCAAATCCCGAAGTTTATTGAAACCCCACACATATTTATATTGGTGTTAATGAAGCTTATACATATTGCAAAAGCTGAGCTCATTATTGGTTAAAGCACACTTAGATCAACCACACCTACTTCTATCTTCTAACAATTATTTTGCTTCTATGTTTGCATTCTTCTAACTTTTCTACCTAAGATAACTACATTTTCTGGCAAGCGATTTTCTCCCCCGTCTTCCCGTTTCAGGGAAGGTCACTGTGACCTTCGTCAGTAATTGGGCACTGGTTGCTCAGTTCCCAGCTTGTTTCCCCTATCCTTATCCATTGGTATCACATCGAAATGTCCTTTCTCAGCTAACCAATTATCCAAAAAGCTCTCTACACCGGAGTGCCCCCTGCAGCCAGTGGGGATCACCACACCTGCCCTGCCCACCAGGAGCCTGCCAGCTCCCCTGCCGGCTGTGACTGTAACTACACCTAAGGGGAAAGTGCCGCAGCCAAAAGGCTGTCACAGGGTTCCTGGTTCTGTTTGTTGTTAATGCCGTAGTTGTTGTTTGTTTGCTTTATTATACATACTAGTAAAGAACTGTTATTCCTATTCCCATATCTTTGCCTGAGAGCCACTTAATTTCACTATTCTAATAATTTGGAGAGAGGGGGTTGTCATGGTTTGACACTGGCACAATGCCAGTGCCCCCATGAGGATACCCTCTCCCTGGTTTCTGCTGTGAGATGTGACCAGGAATAAGCAAAGCAGGCTCCTACTTAGGAAAGAAAAGAAAACAGAACTTTATTAATTACACTACAACGATAGATAAAAAGGAACACACACAGGGAAAATGAAAACCCCACAAATACATTTCCTCCTCCCCCCACCAAATTTCCAATACAATACATCTATTCCCCAAATCACCAACTCTTGGTCCAGCACCACCCCTCAGACAATCAATCCTCAGTTCATCAAGAGGAGAGGAGTCCTTCTTGTACCATGGGCTTCCCCTGGAAACACAGTCGAAGCCTCGTGTGTTTCCATGTCACTCGTGGCACCGCCCGGAGTACATCTGCCGTCATGACCTCTTCCTTTCATGTCCAGTGCTCTCACCACTGAACATGGACCACATCTGCTTCTAGGGTTGTCTTTTTAAGGATGCTCTGTCCCGATCCAAAAAAGAGCACAGTCTCTCCTTTGGGACACCTGTCCCCACAGTCTCTCCTTTGGGACACCTGTCCCCCCCCATATTTGTCACCCCCTGGGGCCGAGGGGTACCAACACTGAACCCTCTTGGTTCTGAGGCATTGCCTCCCCCTAGATGCAGTCTCTGTATCACAAGGAACATGGTTCTGTCCATGGCTATACAAAAAGAGTCCAGCAAAAGCCACTCCATCATCTCTTCCCACTAGGATTCTTCTCTATTCTTCCACTATCTCTCACTTGCCCAGACCTCTCTCACACTTGCCCATTTCCTTCCTCATCTTCCACTCTATCTCTCTTCTAGGAAAGGTCAATGATCTGTAAAGTTCTCATTCTCCGAAAAGGGCTTAAAAGCTCCTACAAGCAGCCGGCTGCACCCCCCCCCCCCCCCCCCCCCCCCTTCTTCTCCTTCCCAGCCGTGCTGCCAGCACAGGCACATGTTTATCAAGTTTCAAGGTTACAGTCTCAGGCACAGGCTGTACTCTCTCTGTCTCTCTCGGGGGGGGGGGGGGCTGCCCGATGCCTCCTGGTACTTCTCCCACCCTTCCATCCTCGGGGGCCTCTTCACCTCCCCTCTAAGTCCAAGCCTCGGCCTACCTCACCCAGCCGCATGGCTCCCCTCCCCCGCCCAGCCAGCAGCTGGACGGGGGAGAGATCCGAACTCTTTCCTCACCGGAACCCAAGAGAGCCTCCCAGGGGAGAGCTCTGCTTTTAACCCCGTCTTCTCAGAGGCGTGTCCAATGTCCCAATGGCCAGGTTAGATGCCAATATTAAAGTCTGAACATCCATTGGCCTGACCAAAGCATCCCAAAAAACACATTTCCTGTCAAACCACTACAGGGGTTTACATTCTCCATTCCAAGGGAGGCTTTTTCTGCCTTCCCTAGCAGACACCTGTCTTGTAAACCAAGACAGTCTCAAAGACAGACTACCCAACTAATTATAGATTCATCAGATCATCGGGTGTAATCCTTTCTTAGGCCATGAAGGTCCTTCAGGGACAAGGACTTTATAGTGACTTCTGATTTTGAGACAGTTTCTGGCCTTGAGGGTCCTTCCCCCAGATCGTCATCATCTACTGGGTGATTAGTTTTGCTTTTGTGCTTCTTTCCTGTGGTAGGAGCAACTGCCATTGGCCTAGGCTCACTGTCTAGTTTAGCTGCTGGCTTAGGCTCACTGTCTGGTTTAGCTGCAACCTGAATGACTGGGGTATCTGCTGCAGCCTGAGTGACTGGGGTGTCTGCTGATTTATCTCCCTGTCCCCTGCCTCTGTCTGCTGCCCTACAGTATCTAGCAGCATGTGATATGCCTGGCCCCAGCTTATTGCAATGAGCTTTTTCTCATTAGAATAATCATGGCACTTCTCTTCCAGATATTTCCCCACCTCATCTGGGTTCTGAATTTCTTCACGGGGAAATTCCCAGGCTAGGGGGTCAGAAAATTCCCTCAGGGTTTGGCCCATTCTCTCCACTTCCCCACACCACTCGGGAATTTCCACACCTGGGTCCATGCCTGGGTCAGGTGTCTCATCATCCCCTCTGGACATATCAGCCCTCATTCTAGACAAACTGCAGACCATATAGAGGAAGCTTACGAGATAAAATACCAAGAAAGTGATCTCTTTAACATTCAGGGGAAACTGAATATTTTCAAAAGGTAACGTACCAGATTTAAAGGAGAAGAAGGGAAAGAAAGGCTGGGAACCCTCACCTTGCTCCTCTTTTAACAGAGTGCAAGAAACTCCCAAAATATGCTACTGAAACTAGGACACAGGGTAGTGTGGTAGATTGTTTTGCTGTTGTAATCTTAAGGTGTTCCTTATTGTGAGTTTATAGTGGTTTGTTCCAAGTACCCCGTTCGGTTTCCCCAATGGTTTTGCCCTGAAGTTGTTTACTACTATTTTCCTGCATAATCTTATGTCAGTCCCCATGTCAATCTCCCTTGCACCTCCCTGATTTCCAGACCCTTCCCTGCCAATCCTGGAAGTACTTCCCTCTTGCCTTGTTCATCAAATGTAACCCCACCCCTTTATCTAGAACCTTCCTTGTCTATCACCCTTCCCTCGAAGTTCCATTGGTGTGCCAAGCCTGATCCCCTCCCATGTTATCCCCTATTGGTTACCTAGACTGATCCCCCGCCCTACGTTCCTCCCCTGCTGTTCTACTATTGGTTAAGATTTGTATCCTCCCCTAGTACCCTCCCCTGTTCCTAAGTTGCTGTTACCCTGTTGGACATGTCACTTGTCCCTGGACCCCCTTGGAGATTAAAACCTCTTGAGAACTTACACAAGTGGCCCCTCTCATCTCCTTTGTTCTGGCTTCCTCGACTTGGGATTCTTATCAGCAGCTGCACAGAGCAGCTTTGCTGCCTCTGGGAGTTAGGCAGCCCTGCTCTACTGCCACCCAGACTGGCCCAAGGGGTGGATAGGGGGCAGCCACTCTTGGCCCGGGCCAGGAGGTGAGGGCTAGCTGGAGGACATCACCAAGTGACTGCCCGTGCTAGGACAAAGAAACAACAAACTATGCATATTTCAAACACACCCCAGTACCTTTGTAAAGTCCCTATAAATCATTATCACCATGCCCAACAAAATAGCAACCTGAATCCCTGCCCTTCTACTGTAAAAGCTACATGCCAGGGATAATACTGGAGCTATCTGTGCATAGGGAAGCAAGCCTAGGGACCAGAAAGGTATTAACACCTCAAACAGGCCTAGGGACCAGAGACATCAAGGCCTCCACCCAGAGAGACATTATAAACTCAAGCAACATGGTGGGTACTGAGTGCTTAATCCCAATTCATTGTAAGTGAAACCAAAATGCAATCAGTACAGGTTATTTTCCACTTTCTCAAGCCACATGCTGGGCGCCAAAATATTTGTCCTGGTTTGGGATGGATTTGGAAGGAAACTTCCCAAAGGATGTTTCCTCTGAAGGGCAGAATCCAGCAGCCCCTCCCCCAACCAGTTTGGAAGATAATCTCTTTGGAGAAAAGTGGAAAAAACCTGTTTATTTCACAGCCAAATACTCACAAACATGAAAAAAAGGAATAATATTAAACAATGGAACTTCTCATTGCTCTGAAGAGATGGCAAATTCAGAAAGAGTCCTTCTGTAGATCAGAGACTCCTTTTGCGGATATGGCCTCAGCTCTTGCTCAGTCTCCTTCAGGCTCTCCGGCGCTGGAGTGCAGTGTCCCAGGCCTCGGTGGGCCACAGGCGTGAACTCCTGGTATTATTCTGGGTTTTTGGTCCAGGGCAGAGCTGAACAGTCCAAGAAAAACACCACCATCCCAGAAAAAACTCTCTTGACTCAGCTCACAGATGGGAAACTAGCTTAAAAAGCAAAGGAAAACTGTCCTCCCTCTATCTGTGCTGCAGACAACACACTGAGAGAAAGGAATTCTGGGGGAGGAAGTGAAGCTTCTGCAGACAAACTGCAGGCTTCTTCTCCCCCCTTAACTCTCAGAACCAGTCTTAAAGGCACAGAACTCAATATCTGGCAGTAAAGCAGAACAGACGATTTGGGGTACCAGGCCATACAGTCATGCCAGGACATCAAACCAACAGAACCAAGAAGGTTCTGTTAGAATGATTAAGAATTCTCACACAGTGCTAAGCCTAGACCATTTCTCTTGAAGGGTACAACAGCATTCATGGCAGTCAACGCTGCTCTTCATTGGGCCATTACTCTGAAAAAAACATGCACCACCTCTCAATCTAAACCATTAAGCCTCCTAGTGATGCGGACTGGTTAAGTGTCAGACTGCAATTAGATTCCAACAGCTTTGCACACTTGCGCCAGTCTAACAAACTAAAGGGACTACTTTTCAGGGCTACTTTTCAAACCTTATTGACTTACATCCCTTTGCTGCGTTAAGTGAAGGTGGCCTGTCCACTTAGGTTAAAATCAGTAGAATTTTGGTCCAATTTGCTGTCATGCAACACGTCATGACACAATCTCTTGGTGTCGATGTGACATTCCCACTGAAGTGCCAGTCAATACATGACTTAAGGCTACTACTCACAAAGTGTCCACTCCACTGCTACACCCATTTTCTGGCCACCTTTAAATGACTGAGCAGTTTCCAACATTCTTCAGGGGTACATGACCACCACCTCCTCTTACCTGAAGTTTAGGAACCGAATCTAAAAGTAGTACCAGCAATACCAGTTTGCCTAGAAACCATTTGCTAGATCAACAAACTCCACGCAAGGGCTGATAAGTAGTTTGAAGACTTCTGCAAATTCTTACAGTAGGCTTTTTGTTTGCTTGTTTGTTTTTAAAGCAGATGGAGTAGTGTGCTGTTTCCCTGAGGCTATCAGGGGTGGAAGGAGGCAGGCCCAGCCCTGGCAGGGCGGCACAGGGGACCCCCGGTGCTGATGGCCACCACCTGCGGGTGCCAGGTCAGGGCCAGCAGGCAGGGCTGCACCCCACCTCTGCCACACCAGCTGCAGCTTCTGCAGCCTGAAACATGGCTGGCTCAGGGGTTTAAATCAAGAGCCAAAATATTTTGCTGGTCGATTTGGGACAGGAAAAGGTCATCACTTCCAGTATGCTATGAGCCTGCCACTACATTTTTGTGAAGGACAGTCACCTTGCTGGAGTGAAACACCTGGGTAAATACCGAAGCATATTCAGATTCATATTATCCTACATTTCTGTCACCTTTTTTTACACCTGCATTGCTTCATACTGCTGGTTTGGGGCACAAGTTTTTTGTACACAATTCTGTAAATAAAACCCATACCTGTGACCATGGTCACAAGGGTTTCCAGGATGAAGAAGAGACGAGAATGTTGACTCCATGATCAGAAGGCTTGATTTATTATTTTATGATATATGTTACATTAAGACTATACTAAAAAGAAATAGAAAGGAAAAGGTTTCTTCAGAAGCTAGCTAAGCTAAGAATAGAAAAGAATGAATAACAAAGATCTGTGTCTCAGACAGAGAGCAAGAGCCAGCTCTGCCATGAGTGGTCAGTAAATCTAAACATCCACAGGAGACCAATCACAGGTCTACCTGTTGCATTCTACAGCAGCAGATAACCATTGTTTACTTTTGGTTGCTGAAACTGCAGCTTCTCACAAGGAAAAATCCTAAGAAAGGATTTTTCATGAAAGATGTCTGCCACACATACCCACATCCTCCCCACCACCACCCCACCCCCCCATAAATCCCCCAACCCTAACAAAACCAACCTGCAGAATGCTTAATATTTCAAATGAGAACAAGCATAGAGGGTACAGAAAAAGATTGATCCTTCTAAACCATTTGTGCATGCAGTGCTCTGCAATCAACTCCTAAATTCTACTTCTAGTATACCAAATATTTGTCTTCAGAACTTGTTCTCCAGTCAAACCCTTCTGGGAAGGTAGTCGAGGAGATACTGGATGTATTTTTAGCACATGCTTCACTAGTCAATTAAATCCAATGCACAGGAAAACTTGACTAAACCATCAGTGGTGACTGAGGTGATGAAAAAACAAACACATGTTCATGTCTTAATTTGGAGCTCTTCAAACTGCTTGGAGCCTTGGACCTTGAAGGTTCAGACAAAGGAAAATCCAAAATGTGGACAGAATCTCTCTTCTGCTGGAAGCCTTGAAGTCCACCACTGCAGTCTACAGCCTACACAGATCATCTGAGTATGATAAGTTCTCCAAGGAAGAACAAGGCTAATGGATGCACAAATGGAGGAATTTTACTTACAGGCACAACTTACAATTCTGAAGCACTTAGGATTCCAGGATAGCAGCCCCTCTGTCACATTCTAGGGAGGACATGCACACCTTCACACAATGTTTACCATTCAGGCAAAAACAATGTTTCCAAGGCTGTTAAAATTTAAAAAAAAGGAACACAGTAGACAGCATGTCACCATTGAGCAAGAAATGACACAGATTCACTAGAAGGCTGGTTTGCAGAACAGCAGCTTTAATACAAAAATTCTCTTCTTTTTATAGATAGGTTCGACACATTCTACTTGATTGGTTAATTAACAAAAACATCTTTCTCACAAAAAGTCCTTGAGAAGAACAGAAAAACAGAGTAGGAAAACACCACCTGCAGGTTGTTTATGCTAACAAGTTATCATCCTTTTTCTACAACTCCCTAAGAAGTTTCTCAAGTCCACTGTGAGAAAACTAAGCTAGTTTTCTCCCGCTTTGACCAGGCTGTTGCATCCACAACAGCACCCCTTGCTGGGAGCACAAAGTGTTTCTGAAAAGCTCCAGAATAGCTCAGCCAGGCTGCAGTTTGTCAAGGCTGAGGCCTAACCAGCATTTCTCAGATCATGATGGGGCTGAAAAAGGGGAGGCAAGGGCAATCCACCACCACAAGCCAGGAGATCACACCTGATCTCAGCCCCCCATGCTGACATCCCATGGCATCCCAGGGCTCCAAATCCTCCAAAGACTTCTGAGCTCACAGGCACTCACAGGGGCTCCATGGGGACAACAGAGGGGTCTCTACGTGCCACGGAGCCCATTTGGCTCAGGCACTCACTGGGCTTCCAGAAAGACCTCCCAGTGATCTCTGTGCTCCTAAAGAACACCTAGTTCATGGGCAATCCCAGTGACTCCATGGGGATATTCCAGGGCTCTCCCATCTACCAAAGCAGACCAAGCTCACAGGCTGTAACAGGATATCAGTCTGGACATCTTTGGTGTCCGTAGGCTGATGAGGAGCCGTGATGTCACGGAATCTTACAGGGGCTCTATGGGGACATCCTAGGGGTCTCCAGGCTAAAACAGAGGTGTCTTGTCACAGATGGTGTAGCATATTGACCTTGGCTGGGTGCCAGGTCCCCACTCAGTCACTCAATCACTCCATTTCCCACTTAAGGGAGAGAATAAGATGGAGCACAAACAGCAGGCTGAGATAAGGGAGTTTATTACAGCAAAAGAAGGAAATAAGTGGAGATCTGCACGCACAACAGCTAAAGAGAGTCTCTACTTCCCATCAGCAGTGATGTTGGGACACTTCCTGGGAAGCAGGGTTTCAGCATGTGTAATGGTTCCTTTGGAAGGCAAACATTGAAAACTCATGAATGCCCCCCCCCCCCCCCCCCCCCCCTTCCTTAGCCTTCCTTAGCTGATGTCCTAGGGTGACGTTATGATGCTTGTATCCCCATTCATATGTTCTGTTTATGCTGGATATTCTGTTCTGTGCCTGCAAGACTGGCTCTGAAGAGTGAAAGTTTTGTTTAGGTTTTCTTATCAGCAGCTCCCCAATGGCTGGCAGGACACAGAGACAGGGCAGTACATAGTGCTGCTTTTGCTTTTTTGCTTTTGCTTTTCGCTTTGCTCTCTCGGTCTTGCTTCTGCTTTGCTTCTGCTTGCTCTTGCTTCTGCTCATTAGCTAGTTTAGCTAAACAGTCCAAATTTCTTCCTGGATTGTTTCTCCTTTCTTTTTTTTTGGACCAACTTGAACCTGCTCCAGACTGGGACCTGGGAACACCGAGAGTTTGCACCCCGTGGCTGCAGCAGCTGCCCCAGCGCCGGAGGGACTGATAACAGAGCGACCAACCCCAAGAGAGAGACTTTCTGGATTGGTCATGTTTTTCAGAGCGGTGAAAGAGTGGTGTCATCCGGTATTGTTCGTTTTGTGTGCTGGGTGTGTGTGTGGGGGGTGCTGTGCCTGTTAAATAAACAGGTTCTTTCCACTTCTCTCTGAGGAACCCTTCCCGCACTGGTTGGGGGAGGGGCCATGTGGGTTTGCTTTCTGGAGGGGCCCCCTTTGGAGGTTTTCTCCCAAATTTGCCCTAAACCAGGACACCAGAGAGAGAGGCATTTGAATGGGCATGAATGAAGAAGGAAATAACCAAAAACCTTGATAAGGAAAACTAAAACATAAGAGACAAGAAAAACAGTTGCAATGAACAAGTTCTTCAAAGAAAACACTCAAATTGTGTGTGAGAAAGTTTAGGAGAAGTGTTAAGGTAGACTAGACTGTGTTTATTTATGGCATTTAAGATACTAAAAAAGTAAGAAGAATTTCATATGAAGAGCAAGCCATGAGATTAATAAAATGAAAATTTACCAGAGTTTCTGACAGCTCTTCATGTTGCACTTCTTAGTCACACTTTACTTTGAGCATCTCTTCTATAGCACATGTAATGTAAAATTAGTGGAACAGAAATAATTTTTCATATTTAGCTGGCAGTATAAAACATTTACTCTTTTGTATTACCCAGTTCTCAAAACTTGTTTGATTAAGTTCAGAAACTGTAAAGGTAATTTATGACTTAATCTAAATGTAGACTTGAAAAAATTATTAAGAAAGACATTAGCAAATCTATATCTGAAGAGAAACGAATCATTTATCTTAAATAAAATTCAGACCCTATTATGTTTTCCACAATTACAACTTCAAATAAACCATGGACTGTAAGAATGGAGTAATCTCCAAGTATTGATGCATCTGCATTGTTCCAGAAAAAAAAATCTGAACTGCTGAAAGTATGTCGCGGATATGCTGAAAAAGGAAACCAGTTATTACTAACTTCCAAATATTTTCTATGTGCACATTCACAATACTGGTATTTTTTGCAAGTACTCAATGCCAAGGTCATGTTTGGTGTGGAATTCTCACAGGTCTCATCTTGCCTAGTTCTAGACAAGCATTAGCAGTTCACTTTTGAACACTTCTCTATAGATGCCCTCAATGTAGACAGAGACATCCAATTACATTTCTCATCTGTCAGATGAGATCTAGGGCCATGTGCTGCACAGCAGAAAAACAGTCCTGAAGGCAGATCTCTTACTCTGGGGGCTAAGGAGCACATCCCTAGAAACCACAGGATATCAAAGCAGTATTTAAAGATAACCCCTGCCAGCAACATTCCGCATACAGCAAGGGGAGGGTTGACAGAAACCTTAGTGGGAGGGTTTTATCTCTGCTACAAGCTACAGAAGTCACTCCTGGCACCTTCAGTGCTAATGGTCTTAGCTGGAAATCAAAATTACTTCCATGAGAATTCATGCATGGATGGACTTATTATTGGAGCTCTGCACAGCACTGCCCTTTGGCTGTTGCCAGTACCAATGACCACCAAAAAAAAGGGAGTCAAATGAGTAAAAATAAATTTAAGCATTCCTGACAGGTACAGGTACTGTAAAATAATTTCCCCAAGTACTAGAGACAGTCCATTTCCAGAAAACAGTAGAAAATCTTTTTATTACTGCTGAATTGTGGAAAAGGAAACAAACTCCACAACTTTTGTGAAGGTTGCGAAGCCAGTATGTTTATTACAGCACTGGACGCATGTGGGGATCACTCCCCTTAAAAGGGCATGCGTACCTCTGGGAACTCCAGATCTCTTTTTATCTTCCTTACTAATCCATATGCATGGAATTTCACAACAGGTTCATAAATATTCATTTTACTGATTTCGCATTACACTTGCAGCTAGTTTTTTTATCAGAAAGTACAGAAAGAACTCCTGGGTCACCCTGCCCTGCCTCCCACAGCCTCTCTGTCTGTCTCTCCTCATCCCTGTCCTTTGGCTGAAGCAGTTTCTTTGAACATAGGTTTTTTTTGCTCAAACAGGCAGTAAGACTAAATAGCTATGTTCACAAGCTACATACTTAATTCAAAGATGTACTTTTTACCTAAATCAGAATGGATTTCTACTCTGGAAAATTTCTACTGTCTCACTGCCTAGCTCATTTTCTGCCTTTCTACAAGCCTTACTCAGTTCAGCAGACTTATTTTGGAGCTCCAAGGTAGTAAGCAGCTTTGATTCGTCTTCATATTTCTTTAATCTAAGAAAATGGTAATTTAAAAACCCCAAATGTATGGTACAAAGCATTGCATTTGAAACTTAAAGGACAATAAGACAAAGTCTTACCACAAGCACTTTAAGAATATTTACCTTTCAACAGGCAGATATATCATCTGCCTGCAAGACATAACAAATTTCACTTTTACAACTTCAGAACAGTAGACATAAAAGTAAACAAATATATGCTTACAGAAATCTGTATTTCTTAAAGACGGATTTATGAAAGTTGGAGGGGGCAAATTTTACTTTTTATAGATCAGTATCAACCAGCACAAATAAAAAAAATGCATTAAATTCTCTGCATTTAGACCATTGTGTCAGAAAACCACCAAATTTCTGCTTAATTTCCAATTGTTCTTGATTTTATCATAAACTGCAACCTGTAAGATGACTCTTGGAATTTAAACTTTTTAATTTACCTCTTATGCTATTTTGCAGCAAGCTTTTCAAATTGGCGATAGAAATCTCAAACTCCTCTGTCAGGGCTGCAGGCAAAGCCTTTATTTTTTTTCATTCTTCCTCCTGTGCTTCCTTTTCTCTGGTGACCTGAATTAATGTTTTCACTGTAGGCTGGAATTAGGTTTCTAAGTTCTTTTGAGTAACCTTCAAAACATGATATAATTTCTAAACATGTTTTGCAACAAACAGCTACAGTTGTTTAATATCTAAAGTATCCATAATTATTTATGCAAAAACTCATCTAGTCTATTTATACTGTAAAACTATAAGTCAAGGTATACCTCTGCCTTTTGCAATGAAATTTTAGCCTCTTCCAGTTCTACCCTCAAATGTTCTTGACTGACATGGGATTTCTTTAACATTTCTTCTTCATGTACTAAGCAAAAAAGATGTATGCCCATATTTTTAAAAATAGGATATTTACTTAAAAATGCTGCTAAAAATGGAAAATTGCATACATTTATAGAATTTAATAAAGACCAGTGGTACTGACATCATATACTATTAATACTTTGAATATAGATGGCTTAAAAATATTGAAAATCAAGTTCTGAAAAGTAAGTTTCCTCAGTGGCACCTGCCTGACTGTAAATTTGCAAAACTCAAGCAACTTATTTTCCCTTTACAATCTTCAAAAGCTGTCACTGATTGACTTTCCCTACAAACTACCCTGCCAGTTCTGATCCCACATGAGCAGCTTCTGTTCCAAACAAAAATAAGGCCTTCAAGGCCCCAAAATTCTGCTGCCAACCAGCAACAGAATAAAATTATCATGACCCTGTTTCCTATGCTTCTATAAACAATTACATTTAAACATAGCAGACAGAACTCTTACATTTTGCTTCTATTAAGTTAGCAATCTTAGTGGTGTCTTCAGGTGAGCCTTGATGCCTTTATTACACCATCTTTTTCATCTCTCTGTATGGTAAGAACTGAAATCTAGCAAAATTAAAGAAATATAATGAAGTCTGGAAAAGGGACAGATACTCATTTTCATTTGTACCTGTGGTGGTTTGACAGGAAATGTGTTTTTTGGGATGCTGTGTTTTTGGCCAATGGATATTCAGACTTTAATATTGGCATTTAACCTGGCCATTGGGACATGGACACGCCTCTGAGAACACGGGGTTAAAAGCAGAGCTCTCCCCTGGGAGGGCCTCTTGGGTTTCAGGCGGGAAAGAGTTCGGGTCTCTCCCCCGGCCCAGCTGCTGGCTGGGCAGGGGGAGGGGAAAAGCCATGTGGCCGAGAGAGGTAGGCCTGAGCCCCGGGGTGGAAGGGTGGAAGAGAGAGAGAGAGAGAGAGACACACCGGGAGCCATCGGGCAGCCCCCCCTGAGAGACACAGAGAGAGAGAGAGAGAGAAAGAGCCGCTGCCTGAGACTGTAACCTTGAAGCTTGATAAACATGGGCCTGTGCCGGCAGCACGGCTGGGACGGAGAAGGGGAGGGGGGGGTTCAGCCAGCCGCTTGTAGGAACTTTTAACCCCTTTTTGGAGAATGAGAACTTTACAGAACATTGACCTTTCCTAGAAGATAGAGTGGAAGATGAGGAAGGAAATGGGCCAGTGTGAGAGAGGTCTGGGCGAGTGAGAGATAGTAGAAGAATAGAGAAGAATCCTAGTGGGAAGAGATGATGGAGTAGCTTTTGCTGGACTCTTTTTGTATAGCCATGGACAGAACCATGTTCCTTGTGATACAGAGACTGCATTCTAGGGGGAGGCAATGGCCTCAGAGCCAAGAGGGTTCAGTGTTGATGCCCCTCGGCCCCAGGGGGTGAAAAAATATGGGGGGGACAGGTGTCCCAAAGGGGAGATTGTGGGGACAGGTGTCCCAAAGGAGAGACTGTGCCTTTTTTGGATCGGGACAGAGCATCCTTAAAAGACAACCCTAGAAGCAGATGTGGTCCGTGTTCAGTGGTGAGAGCACTGGACATGAAAAGGAAGAAGTCACGACGGCAGATGTACTCCGGGCGGTGCCACGAGTGACACAGAAACACACGAGGCTTCGACTGTGTTTCCAGGGGAAGCCCATGGCACAAGAAGGACTCCTCTCCTCTTGATGAACTGAGGATTGATTGTCTAAAAGGTGGTGCTGGACCGAGAGTTGGTGATTTGAGGAACAAATGTATTGTGTTGGAAATTTGGTGGGGGGAGGAGGAAATGCATTTGTGAGGTTTTCATTTTCCCTGTGTGTGTGTTTTCCTTTTTATCTGTAGTTGTAGAGTAGTTAATAAAGTTCTGGTTCTTTTTTCCCTAAGTAGGAGCCTGCTTTGCTTATTCCTGGTCACATCTCACAGCAGAAACCAGGGAGAAGGTATCTTCATGGAGGCACTGGCATTGTGCCAGTGTTAAACCATGACAGTACCCCAGGTATGATAAGCAGACATACTGCTGTCATTCAAGTTAGATGAGGTTGTTGATCTTAGCCAAATATTGATCAAGTCACATTAAATAAAGAAGTTCTCCATTTCAAAATCAAACCATGAATTCTAGTAGACTAAGGGTACTGAAACATCAGTAAACTTAGCAGAATCTGACTTAAATACAGTTTCAGCTGTTATTTTTGTCTTTTTTACTAATTCCCAGAAACACTCCTTGCCTCTCGCATTGCCCCTTTAGTCACAAATAAAGCTATACATATCAGATGCTAAAACTAAGCAAACCTGCTTTTCCTTCTGACTGATTTCCAGTTTGCATTCTTTTTCAAACTTGTCCACTTTTCCCGCTTCTTCTTTTACTTTTGAGATACAGTAATATCCATAGTTAACATTCTAGATGAAATATACTCCAAGTTCAATACAACTTCCAGTTTAAGATTGCTTGTAATTGTACGGCTGTACAATTTGTTTCCTAAGAATAATTGTTCAATCAATGTTTGATTTTATAATCAAAATATCTTTTTTTTTTGCCAGCTTTACACAGAATTAGTCCATTACTCCATGTTTGTTACAAGAAACTAAAAGAAAAGAGCATGTGAAAATGAAACAGGAACACAGTAGCCTATATATATAGAGAGAGAACATTTAGCTAAAGTTTCTGTAGCGATACATTAGTGCATTATCATTTAAATAAACTAACTACATGAAATAAGTATTGATCTCTAGACTGTACTTCACAGACAAAGCTTGGACTTGGAGTGACTATTTGAAAAATAAAGTTCCAAATTTGGCCCAATGGAACAATAGAATGGGCCAGGTAGTGAATACAGGCAGCATGAATAAAAGAGGGTCCCAGTGTCTCAGTGTGACCTGCTCACCATTCAAGCACTTCACATCTGTCTGCTCTGACACTGCATGTGTAATAAAAGCTATGAAGTACAAAATTGTTGAGCCATCAGCATGAACACAATAGACAGAATTCTCACATTTGAAACTCATTTCCAATCTGTCCTTCTCTGCTTGCACACAAAGCTCTTCAAATGCCACTGTCATTCTCTAAAAACAAAATTTAATATTTGAATTCCATATTGGAAACCCTGGACGTTCTCCAAGGGCTGCTGCCAACCTCAGCCATTCTATGAAATCACCACATAGGTGAAAGAGTCCAAAAATAAGATAAAAGTTCTGGCAGTCACCTAGCACTAAGCTCATATCACACAGATCACATGGATCTACATCCCACACGCTGCTGCAATTTCTCCATTGAATGTGCTTTATATAATGCAAAAATAATTATTGAAAAGGGTCTGAAAACCTGACTTCCTGCATCACACATGACATGCTACACACACACATAATGGATACAAATAGTATCCCAACATAAACATGTAACTCAGCTCAGCATATCCACATAATTCGCATTCCTTTTAGCAAGCTATGTCACTTACTTCTATGTTGCTATGAAGTTCCTCATACAATTGTCTTGTTTCTTCTTTTTCCTGTTCATCTATCAAAGCAAGAACGTACAAGAAAGTTTTTCTTTTGAAAAAAAAATGCCATCTGTCCAAGTCATTGTGCTTAATTAGTATAATGAATTTAAAAGGGAATAATCAGCTCCTTTCTTATTTATAAGTCATTATGAAACAGGGTGCCAAAAGTTATAGAATCTAGGGAAAATGTGTTTTTCATTGGAACATTAGGCAAGCTCAGATTTTAAATTTCCTTCCCAATATAATTTTTCCCATGAAAAGTGTAATTCTGGATCAATTTATGTAACTATCTTAATTTTTATAGTATTAATGTTAGTGAATAACAATGTATCCAAACTGTTAGTATTTTATAAACTGTAATGTAGGGTTTAGCACTGAATTTCTTCCCATCAGCAGATACCTATGACCATAGAACTGTCATAAAATTGCAACAACACTCCACGTCCATATTTCCCTTCTTTCCTTTCACTTTTGTAATTGATACTTTTTTTCTCTAAGAAAATAATTATAGCAGACAACAGTAAGAAACATAGCTATCAAAAAAGAACAGTACATCTATACACAAGTGTTTCTAGAATTAAGGCTGAAAAGAAATAGACACTTCTTAAGTATCCAGGATCAAGTTAGTAAAATTTTAAAGATTATAATAACAATTCTAAATTGCATATAAAGTAAAATTCTCAATCAAGAACATGTTTTAAAACCTCAAGAATTTAAACTTCATTAAGTTATACAACTGTCTTGGCTTGTTCAGTTTTGCGAGAAGAATTCCAGTTCCTAATCATGCCTAGGGGTTAAGACCTTTTTCCCCCACAAATGTGTAACTGCTGCAAACAGGAAATACCAGCTCTGGAAATTTGTTAGAGTGATGGGAATTTAGAGTAGATTCTACTGCCTAAAAACAGGCATGAAGTGCCACTTCATATGTCTTAATATATTCACAGTATCTGGATGGGACTGAAAATCTTCAATGGGCTGACCAGACTTGAGGAGACCTGCACTGCTCTGGAGTGGCTGCCACTGGCTAATCAGGGGTGTTGACACTGCCTCAAACCTGTATCAGTGTATAGGCATCCAAATAGCTCCCAAGCTTGGAACCTTTCAGCAAAGAATTGTACTGGCTTCAAAAGTCCTCTGGCTGGATTTAGCACTACAAAGGATACATGTGTTAGACCTGTGGCTTCACTTCTAATTTTGTGAGCCACTTAAAATTTACTTCTCATTTTAAGAGCCACATCC
This sequence comes from Agelaius tricolor, assembly GCF_023055355.1. Taxonomy (NCBI): domain Eukaryota; kingdom Metazoa; phylum Chordata; class Aves; order Passeriformes; family Icteridae; genus Agelaius; species Agelaius tricolor. Next base: position 8,978,840 of record NW_027269281.1, read on the forward strand.
AGTTGATCTCAACTGGAGAACATATCTGGAACAGCATGAGAACTTTTTTCCGTTCGAGAATTTAGAGCAAGCTAGAAGTACATATACTCTCATAAATCAAAAAAAAGCATTTACATTTGCTGGTCTTCTCTGTGAAGTGAGTGCAGGTTTCCTTGAGCAGATTACACAGATGCCTTGAAGCAGTGGCTCTAAAGGAGGGACAAATATCATATGTTTTCACAGGAGTGCACACTACTTTATGTACCTAGGGAGTAACAATGTAAATTACCATGACAATTTCACAGTTATATGAAACTGCCCACATGAAAAATGATTATTTTCACCACAAAAATATATATTTGGTTGTATTACTTACTCTTTCAAGAGATCTTTATTTTCACATATCTCATCTTCCAGTTTTAAATGGAGTTTTTAATTTTCAAAATAATTTCATAAGGAACAAACGCAAAAAGACACTGTTATTGAAAATATATTAGAAATACACTTTGACTTCTCAAATCCCACATGAAAAAGTAATTTTGGGCATCAGTAGACAGAAGTCTATTTTATCTGGTATTACATGCTGAGTTATCTTTTGCATGAAAGACATAATAATGAACAGTCATTTACCAGCAACTGAGACAGAGGTATATTCTTCATACACTCACACAGGACAGGTGCACACACCTTCCCAAAATAATAATTTTCTCAAGGCACAAACCAAACTGCAACACTCTTTAATATTTAATTTTATTAATAATATTGTCATACTAAATCAAGAAGCACTTCATCTGTTCAATGTATATTATACAATACTGGCCTGCAGTTCTCGAATGGCTTTATTCTGTGCATCAATAATCTTTCTATTTTCTTGGAGTTTTCTTTCATTTCAGTTTAGTTCTGATTCTACAGTCAGTTTTTACTGCTTGATCTTCTCAGCCTCTTTGTAGAGTTTTGGGAACAATTCATTCATTGTTTCTGTATTCTATTAAAACAGGTTCCACAATTTAATCTCAAATACCATCTAATTAATATTGTTGTAGATAACATATTTATCTCTTAAAAACATCTCAACATCACAGGAGTAATATTTTTCCACAGATGGTGATATAAGCTTATATATGATCAGGAGCCAAAATTTAAATCTTTGTGCATCCACTATGTATGTATCAAAAGGCATTACAGAGCACATAGGAGACACAAATACAATGAAATATCCCAAACTGCCTTCAGACATCACCAAATAGATGGTCTTAAAGACATGGATAGCTGCAGTCCACCAAAATCAAAAAAAGTTTTGCTAGAATTATTAGTGAAGCAAAAATTCCTTCTAGTAGGTTCTTCACACCATTTCTTTCCTTCTGACAGACACTGCTGAGTTAAGTAAAAGCAGCTTCAGAGACTTTGCCCAAGAGTACCAGTGGTATTGTCGTTAAAGCATACATGGAACAGGAAGAAAAACCACCCACCCTTGTGCTCTTAAAACACTTTGAAAGCGTTGTACAAGCAGCGCTGGGCCAGTTGTCAAGGCTGGTAAGAGCAACACACTAGTCCACAGAGCAGTTTGGTTTACATATGATGCCCCCTAACGCCATGTGTGTTTTGGCTGCATCACGATATTGTTACAGTCTTGATGGTACTTTGATAGCTACTAGGATTAAAAGAATTCTAGTCATCAGGGATATGAAAATCAGCAGGATGAGCACAAGAAATGTGTTTTATTTTGTGGTAGCAAACAGCGTTTTGTAGCTGCAAAGTACAGAAGCTATTGCAAAAAAAAAAGCTTTGCTGAGTTGCACTCATAAAGATGATGTGAAAAGAATCCAATGCTTGAGGAAACCACTAAATTCATTGTTTTACAGATCAAATAAAGCCAGACAAGGCAATTGGGATAATCTACTTCAGTTTTCCAAAGAATACTCTGACTTCAATCCTTCTACCCCTACCCTTCAAGAGACTATTCAGAACCAGTTCCACAAGGATACATAAGTGTTTAAATCTTACTCCAATTAGAACTTGCAGACTTCACAGGCACTTCAAAAAAAGAAAAAAACAACAACAAACAATCTTGGAATCACCTTAATTTTTAAAGATATGTCTCCGGGCATGTTCACTAAATCACAAATATCTCCTCTAATAGATTCAGCTTTAAACGGGAGACAGAAAACATTATTCCCTTCTTACTGCTTCCTATAGCCCTGAAATATCTACTGAATAATGCTTTAGGCACTGTTTGGGAACAAATTTTAAAGACCCCAAGAAATTAGATATGCATATTTGATAATTAGCTGACCTCTTCATTTACTTCAGAGCAAAGTTTTACTTGCTGTGAAATTGTATCTGAAACATGATGAGATTTTTATCAATGTATATCTAAAAAAAAGTAACTGTGAAACTGTATTTAACAGTGTTACAGATATGTGAAACTGTGAGACTACTCATGAAAATTAAAACTCAACAATATTAAAAACATTTAAAGAATGTGCATGGCAAATATTTTAGTCTTACCTGAATCAGTGATTTTGCCATGGTTCAATATATCAAATGGCAACTTGAAATAATCATCTGAGCATTTGTTAAAACCCTGCACAAATTTAAAAATTAGTTTCTTATGGGTAGATTTGTAAAGAAGGATTACAAAATCCATGGAAAAAATGCTACAAATGATGCGAAAATAGATTTTTTCATTAATAAAGCAGCTCCCTACAATTTTCAAAGCCCAAGGTATTGGTGATGGCTTTGGAACTTGCTTCTTGTTATAGATGGGTGGTGTTGAAATAGAGATTTTTTGGAGTTCACTTGAGTTAGCAATATGAATTAAGCATTTAAACTTTAGCTTGTAGAATTATGTGTTGAATTTTAACCTTTTACTTAAGAAACCTCTGCCATGGTACAAAGGGCATAGGAAAATGCAAATTTCTGAAGCTTCTTGCATGAGGAACAATACTGGGAGAAGACCAAGGTGTTGTTATAGAGCACGACACAGCACAAAGTACCACAACTCCATCAGAAAGGTGCAAGAGAAATTTATTACAGCAACATGTTGCTTTTATACTTTTTCAAGATATTTACATTCACTTAACATACACATTCACTGCCCATTGGTTATAGGAAAGAAACAAAGTTCTCAGTAGGTGATTAAGGAGCCATGTCATTCTGTGAGCCAGCTAGAGTCTGTATCTCTTAACTTTCTCTCCTTCATCACATCTCCATGATGACAACCTTGGTGTCTTTCTCAGGAGAGATATGGGGCTTTCCTTATCATCAGGAAGCCTTTGCTAGCTCAAAAGACCAGCACAGAATGTCTTTCCTACAATTCCCCCTTTTTGTATTTGACCCACAAATACAACTGCTAAGGACTTCTGCAGGGCCCTTACAAATATCCAAGCAGATGGAGGAGCCATTCTTCATTCACTTACAGATAACCAACTTCTACCAACTCCACAACACACACCCTCACAATCTTAACATTCATATACAAACAAGGCACATAAAAACAGATCGTCAAATACCGTTACAGACCTCACAATTTCTGGATGACACATTTGTAGCAGAATGACACCTTCACCTCTAATCAAATAACTTTCTCCCACACAGAATCAGAGACCAAGTCATCCGCCTAGTCACCACTTAGAACCAAGTAGCATCCACTTAACTTTACAACTGGTTGCTGCTATCATACTGGGCAACCAACCTAGTTGCTCAAAGTGTGGACTTCAGCTACTAGTTCAACTCCTATGCAAAGGCAACACTTTTCCCTTAGGTACATCAAATTCCCCTATTTTGGGACTGTTGGTGCCGTGCAAAAGGAAATGGTACAAGACACATTTCTCAGTACTACCAACCTCTCTATAAGAGAATTCAAGGAAAAGAAGCAAAAGTAACATCCACTAACTTAACTTTTGGATTTTCAACGTAAGCCTATAACTACCTTTACTCTGTCTTGAATTACCATCTTTACCACACATTCCTTGAGAGTCCATGCTTCCATCCACCTAATAACCAATGCAATTACCTATTCATTTTGCTCTCACTGTAGAACCACCCATCCTGTCCTTTTCTGTGTGCCCCAAATAAGGTTTAACACAACAGGCAGAGACCCAAGGAGGGCCATTTTCTGTTAAAACACATGCATATCCTCTTCCCCATGTTCCTAATTCCACTGGGCCAGTGCACTTTCCCGTGATTAAATCTTTTACCCATACCATAATACCTTTCTGAAAGTTTGGCTGTTTTGAATTCAAAGATGAAAAATGATAGAATATAGGAGACAATTGTGAGTCAGGTAAAGGACGCCGAAAGTTTAAGACATAAATGGCTTTATCTAATCTCACTTGAGGCAACTCCTTCTGCATTCCCCCTTTTTGTTTTTGTACCTGGCGCTTCAACACACCATGAGCACGTTCAATAATTGCTTGGCCTGCCGAAGCATGAGGGATACCAATAGAATGACCAACACCCCAGACACGAAAAAACACTTGCAATTGCTTTGAAACATACGCCGGGCCATTATCCATCTTTACATGTGATGGAACGTCTAAGATGGAAAAGGTGTGGCAAAAATGACGAATAACATCCCGAGCTGTTTCACCTGCCAATGCTGAAGCAACCATGGCATGAGAAAAGGTGTCAATTGTAACATGAACACACTTTAGACGGCCAAATTCAGGCATTTTTGTAACATCTGTTTGCCATTCTTGCAAAGGGAGTAAGCCTCTAGGATTAGTACCATAATACTGTGAAACATGAGACATATGAAAATCAGGGCAAGAAGAAATAATGGGCTTTGCTTCACTATGTGATAATTTAAATTGCTGCCGTAGTGCCTGAGCACCCTGATGAAAAAATTGGTGAGATAGAACAGCTTGCTGTAACACATTAGGCACCATTTTTACTGCTGAGGAAGCCACATGGGAATCCATATAGGCGTTACCTTCAACAAAGAATCCAGGTAGCAATGTATGACTAAGAATATGCATAATAAAATAAGAATGTTTTCGATTACGAATAACAGTCCGCAATTTCAACAACATAACAAATAATGGTTTCTCCTTTACATTATCCAACTGCTTCACTAAATTAGCAACATAAACAGAGTCTGTAACTATATTATGGAACTAGGAAATAAGATAAAGGCCAAGAGTACGGCACAAAGTTCGATTAACTGAGGAGACCCTTGTTGAACCATTACTTCATATTCCCAGTGGTCATCTTTCTTCCAGGCTACAGCAGCTTTTCCAGTTCTTCCTGATCCATTGTAAAAACTGTTGCACCTTCCACTGGAACAGAAGAGCAAAGTCGTTTCCCCTGAAAAGGAATCCTCTTAGTGAAAATCAAAATAGGATGAGAAGGTAAATGATATGCTATTTGACCTGTAAAGGAAGATAAAGCAGATTGCAGCTCATGATTGTTTTGAAAACAACACTCAAAATACCATTGTTGTACCAGTATGACAATAGTTACAGGATCACGGCCTAAGATCTCATTGCAGCGTCTGCAACATTTGATAATGATGTCTGCAAAAAGCTCATACAGGCCTGGAGCTGTTTTTCAGGACCTGAAAGACAAAAATATCCACTCCAAAATATGCAATTTATCTTCCCATTTATCATTCCATTGACACAACAATCCACATGGTATTTCATGATCTCTCAAAATAAATAATTGTACACAAACAGAAACATCTATCCTAGTAACAAATTTAGATGTCAAGGCCAATTCAATTTCTTCTACAGCCTTTTTTGCTGCAGCAGTCAAATGTCTCTCATCAGTAGAGGAAGTGATCCCTGATAGTAAGTCATACAAAGGTTGCAGTTGATGATTAGTTATCCCCAAGTATGGCCTAAGCCAACCTATTGCACCAACCAATTTCTGCATATCAACAGCAGTTTTAATATCAATGTCCAGTTTCACAGGTTGAGGCACAATTTGTGTATTGGTGATTATCAACCCCAAATATTTCCAAGGCATCTGTCTTTGAACTTTCTCTGGGGCGATAACCAAACCAAAGGCTTCTAAATTTTTCACAGCGCATTGTTCAAGAGCCGATAATTGTTGTTTATTTTCAGACGCCAATAAGATATCATCCATATAATGATAGCAATACCAATTGCTAAATTGCTCTCGGACCTTAGATAAGCCTGTGCCACAAACCATTGACAAATACTTGAACAATTTCTCACTCCTTGAGGCAAAACCATCCACTGATATCTTTGGGCTGGTTCCTCATAATTTAAAGAAGGCACAGTAAAGGCAAATTTTTCCTTATCCTGATCAGCCAATGTAATTGTAAAAAATCAATCTTTCAAATCAATGATAATTATTTCCAATCCTTGTGGAATCATTGTAGGTGTTGGGAGACACCTACAATGTAGGTGTAGATTGTAAAGCACCCATTGCGGCCATCACAGCATTTATCCGCTGCAAATCGTGCAAAAGTCTCCATTTACCAGATTTCTTTTTTATTACAAACACTGGTGTATTCCATGAGCTAAATGATTTTTCTATATGTCCATCTTGCAATTGTTCTTTCACTAAGCCTCACAGGGCAAGAAGCTTTGCAGTAGGCAGGGGCCACTGATCAATCCAGACAGGCTTATCTGTCAGCCATGTCAAGGACACAACCAGACGTTTAAAGCCCTGCATGCCAGTGGCCCCCACTAAAAATCCGTTGTGATTTTAACACCCCATTGGGTTAAGCAATTACGTCCCCATAAATTAGGCTGAGCATTAGTAACATATGGTCTAATGTTAGCTTGTTGGCCTTCAAGATGTGTTACAGTGATCGCAATAGCAGATAAAGCACCAGCAGTTGACCCACCTAACCCAACAACTCCAAAGGTTGATTGAGTGGGGGGGCCATGTTGGAGGCCAAACAAGCTGTGAAATTATAGTTACATCTGCTCCTGTGTCAAGTAAACCCGATATTGTTGTAGTTTCTGGATGACATCCCTTAGCAGTGACCAAACATTGTATTTCCAGACACTCATCTGTCACCTTTTGAGTCCAAAGAACCTGAGGTGGTCCTGTAGATCCAAAACCTCCAGTGCCACGACTCTGGTCCACTACAGTTGGAACACAACTCATAAAACGAACAAGTTGAGCAATACAAGTACCTTTTTGAATAACAACAGGAGGCTTACTAACAGACACCATAGCCTGAATTTGTCCCACATAGTCAGAATCAATAAGACCCAAATGGACATTAATACCTTGAATAGTGCTACTAGATCTTCCCATCAGAAAAGTACTCAAACCTTGCCCGATAGGACCATAAGCATCAAGAGGCACTTTACATATACGTCTTGTCAAAATAGTCAGTGTCAGCTATCGGTATATCAATCCCTGCCGAGCCTCTTGTGGCCCCTTTGTATCGGTCACAAATGAAGAGCTTTGCAGTGCTGGCAGGGCTCGTGATTGTCGTCGGGGTATTTGTGTCTCCACGCGCCCCTTCGCGTTCCTCTTACCAGTTTCCCTGCACTTGTCAACCACCTGAAAAAGATCTTAACTTACAAAATTTAGCAATATGGCCAAAGTTACCACAACAATAACAAGGCACTTTACTGGTCCAAGTTACCCTAGAGTGTGCACATTGTCCAGCAGTTTGAAGGCATTGTGTCTTCACATGCCCTGATTCTTCACAAGCAGAACATCTGGGTGAGGACTTCATGACTGTTGCCAAAGCAGCCATTTTATGCTCAACTGAACCAACCTTTGAGCAAGCAACTACAAGATCAGACAGCGAGGGATCTCCCTGTAAAGAATCAATAATTCACCTACAATCATCATTCACATTTTCCTGTGCTATCTGTCTGCATAAAATTTGCCTCAACTTATCATCTTCTACTTGCTTCTCAAGGGCTGCAGCAACCCTCTCCACAAACTGCAGAAAAGGTTCCTTCACCCCTTGCTGGATGGTAATATACCTTGGTTTAGGAGCTGCCATCTTCACTGTTTTAAGTAAGGCGCTCATAGCCAGCTGCTGGGCCTGTGCAAGAACCAGGGGTCCCATCTTGCCTGCAAATCTGGGTTAGAGAATGGTCCATTGCCCAGCAAGGCATCAACAGCGTGACTGAGGTAACTGTCCAATGCTACTCTTTCAACCATTTGTTTCCAGGTAGCTTGAAACACACCATACTGCACTGGCTGAAACAGAATCGTAGCAAGCTGAACAATATTGTAAGGTGCAAGTACATCAGCATTTAGAACACGAATCACTTGCATCACCTGAGAAGAGTTAACACCATACCGATCTACTTTTGACTGAAGGTGCTGTACAACCCTCCATGCAAAAACCTGATGGCTATCTTGTTGTCCCGAATTAGGAGCAGCTTTGAAAACAGGAAAAGCCACAGGCCCACCAGAAGAAGCAGCAGCAGCCATCTCCATCCTTTTAGGTGGACCTATTTAACAAATTCCAATCTCCCACTTCAGCTGCTTTCATTCTCACATGCTCCCAAAATTGCAAAGGGTGTCGAGGAGTCACAGCCACCTGTCAGGGAGGCAGAGTCCAAGAAACATCAGGCCTGGATCTGCTACGAGGTCTAACAGAAACAGATCCCTGCTTCTTTTTAGATGTACTTATAACCGTCAGTTCATCGTCAGAACCATCACTAGACAAGGAAGGACACAATGTTAATGATTGCATTTGTTCAACCAGTTCAGATGTGGGGGGGGGGCAGATGGCTCAACTGGGAGTGGAGTGGAGGCAGACGACTCGAAGGGGGGCAGAGAGGGGGTGGATGGCTCAAGGGAATATGGAGAGGAGGCAGCCGAGCCATGGGAGGGTGGGGGAGGAGCAGCCGACCGATGGACAAGTAAGGGAGGGGCAGCGGATCCGTGGGAGGGTGGGGGAGGAGCAGCCGACCCAGAGGAGGGGGAGGAGGGAGCAAATGGCCCAGGGAGAGGCAGAAGGGCCAATGACCCAGCCTGTTTTTCACTTCGCTTCTTCTGTAACTTCATTTTTGCTAATTGCTGTGCAGGCGTAAGATACTTTGGTTTAGCACTCAGTTCAACAAACTGCTGAGCAGGCTAAGTATACACAGTTTTAACATAGTCTTTTGGAGATAAATACTGAGGAGCAATCTTAGCCTGCTGTTTGATTCTCATGATAGCAAACCCTGGGGGAACCTCCACAGCAGCTGCAGCAGACTCCTCAGGGGGAGATTCATCGACAGGCTCAGCCTCATCTTCCTCCTGTTCCTCTACTTCAGCTTCTTGCTCTAATTCCTGCTCCTCCAATTCCTCCCCTCTATCTTTTTCTGCTTTCCATTCCTTCAGTGCCTCACACAACAGTCTCCAGATAGTAGCCAAATCAACAACCATCTTATCCCCCTTAGATATCACTTCCCATAGTCTCTTCCCAACCTTTTTCCATGCCCCGACACTGAAGGCAGTGTCGGCATCAGCTTCAAAGTCCTGTGATTTACACCATATCAGTAACCTACGAAGAGCATAATCAGAAGTTTAAACATTTTTTCTTTTCAGTAAAGTTTTCCATGTGGACAAAATAGTCTTTTCCTTCTTTGATAAATTATTTCCCATTATTTTTCGCAATCGCTCACCTCAAATCAGACATCTGAATTAGATCCAAACCTCCACAGCGTCCTTGCTGCCTTCACTCATTTTTAGGGTACCCTTCAACTTTTTCTGTCTTTTTCTCATTTTTTTCCCCTTTTTTACAGTCCAGTTGCAATCACGGCAGACAGTCACCAGATGTCGTTATAGAAAACAACACAGCACAAAGTACCACAACTCCATCAGAAGGGTGCAAGAGAGATTTATTACAGCAACATGTTGCTTTTATACTTTTTCAAGATATTTACATTCACTTAACATACACATTCACTGCCCATTGGTTATAGGAAAGAAACAAAGTTCTCAGTAGGTGATTAAGGAGCCATGTCATTCTGTGAGCCAGCTAGAGTCTGTATCTCAACTTTCTCTCCTTCATCACGTCTCCATGATGACAACCTTGGTGTCTTTCTCAGGAGAGATATGGGGCTTTCCTTATCATCAGGAAGCCTTTGCTGGCTCACGAGAACAGCATAGAATGTCTTTCCTACACCAATGGATGCAAGAAACACAGATAAAGGGGCTCCTCTGTCTCCAAGCTCATCAAGACCGACAGACATACTCAGATAAGCACCAAGGGACCAAAAGCGCACGCGCAAAGGAGAAAAGTTCAAAAGTTCAATCATGAGGAAGACTACAATCTTCAGCCTCAGAGACCCCCAAAGACCCCTTTGCGACCACCACAGCAAACAACTCATGCTCAGAAGGGCATGGATCTAATTACCATGTGAGGTAAGGACAGGCGGGGCCAGGGGTTGAATAGGCATGGAAAGATTATGCAATGTAATGCATATAAAACATCTTTGTGAATAAAGATGTGGGTCAGACCGAGGATTGGGGAACAAGTTTTCATGAGAGCTATCTCGCTTGTGCCGGGTGCTGACATAGATACCCACTTTGTAACTACATCAGGTTGTAAAGTCTATTTATTCCGCATATCGCTTCAGTGTGGTGATTGGTTCTCACAAATGAAGAATGGATATTACGTGTGTTAAAAGAAGCTTTGTTAAGGTTTAAAGTTCTTCTGATGTGTGACTCTGTTGTTATAGGTTGTTTTTGGACCCATTTTTTCCTCCCTTTAATCCTCTCTTCTCCCCTCTGTATTGTTGCCATCAGACAACCCTGGTTGTCAGGGTTGTCAGAGATGTGGGGGGAGGGTGTGTACACGTGCCCCTTGCATGAGGCTGCTGGGAATGGGGGAAGCTTGTCACTAGGGGGACTTGGCATGCAACACCTCACTCCAATCAACTTGCAAGAAGGTCTCCACCAATGGATGGCAAAGAAGAGTTAACTGGCAGACTTTGGCATGGGCCAGGGATATATAAGGAAAATGCTTGAATATGTATGATCACCTATGAATATGTATTTGGCTGATGCAACACCAGGGGTATAAAAGGCGGAGCCTCTGTGATTAAGACTCTGTGAGTCACTTAATCTCTTGCTAATTCTCTGGATCTCGCTGGGCCATGTCTGTTTATTTGCTTTCGCTTGCCTGGAGGAAGGCAGGTTGTTTTTGTTTTTGTTTTTCTTGGAGGGAGGCGGGCTTTTGTTGCAAGGACTTGTGATTGACTGGAGGGAGGCTGGCTTTTATTGCAAGGACTTGGTATCAGCTGTTTGAAAAAGGCAGGTTTTGTTGCAAGGACCTGTGATTAGCAGGGAGGATGGGACTAGTGTTGGGGAAGATGAAACAGGAAAGTCTTATAAATATGATTGTCTGGCAAAAGATTTTGAGAATATAGAAACTATAAGTGAGATTGAAATGAAAGCAAGCTTTGAGATACCTTAGCTACTGAACAACTGGAAAACAGTGGTGTGGCCAGACTGAAGGTAATCCCCTTTTGATGAAACAATACCCTCTGCTTGCAAACAGGTCCAAGGGTCAGAGCAGACCCTACTAGCTTAGCAGAAGGGGTCCAAAGAGTAGTTTTTAGGGTTTAAAATGTAACACAGTACGCTAATGTAACAATTCTTATAGGCTGTATGTAAATGCTATAGGATTTGTATATTGTACTAGATTGGTTAGTGAGAATTAGAATATTCAACACAGAAGAAGATTTATTGCATTGTAATGGGAACCTTGCTCTCTTACCCTTTTACGCTCTTACCTTTTTTACTCCCTTACGCTCTTACCGTTTTACGCTCTTACCTTTTTTACTCCCTTTACGCTCTTACCCTCTTGCTCTCTTACCCTCTCATCCTCTCTACCCCTCTCTTCTCTCAGGCCTGCTCTGAGCTGTGGCTGGCAGCTCCAAGAAGGACCCCGGCACCCATGCCCTTTGCAATAAACCGCAAGTTCCACAACCTGGCTTCAGAGATCTCTCGTCTCCGTCCGTCCCGACCGTCCTATGCCCCAATGCTCCTACAGACTAGGAGCAAGTAAGGAAGCCCCAAGGGGAGAAGGAAGTGAAAAGATATCAACAGATATACCCCCAGAGAGCCCCCTGGGATGAAAACTAGCCCGGTGGAAATATGACCCCAACACCAAAGATAAGGACGAGGTTAAGATGATACAGTACTGCATGATAGAATGGACTAAGGGGGAAATTAGGTCCAATTATGTATACTGGATGTGAAAAATGCGTATTTTATGATTGGCTTTTCGCAAATATTAAAATGAATATTATATGTGTTGTAATAGAAAGTAATGCTGTATTAATTCTCTTAAGTAGTGTGTTAAATACAGTTTTAGGTTATAAAAAATGTTAAAATAGAAACTGTGCTATGTAGGATTTTTTTTTTAAAGAAAGGACTTGCAGCGAGATTGCAGCCACAGGACACCTAAATCTTTCAGAGAAAAAGAATTTATTGCCCTCTTATCACAAGAAACTAACTTCTTCCGGCCTCGAAGGCACTGTTAGGATTCAGAGGAAGAAGTTGATGATGACCAGACAGAATGCTGTATTTGAATGGAATTTATGCATCATGTATGAAGGGTATGAATATGCAACAGGCTATTATTTTTAAGGGTTAATCCTTTGTTAACGGGAGTTCTTTTTCAGGCTCATGCTGCCCAGAAAAAGGTACCCGGACGTCCGTAACTCTTTGTCTCTATTGTCTCATATTGTCCTAAATCAAATTGTCCAAATTATTATTAGTCTAATTGTATTACTATTTTTATAACCATTTTATTACTATTAAACTTTTAAAAATTTAAAAACAAGTGATTGGCGTTTAACACAATTATGGTAGCAGAGGATGGTTAACACCTCGCTGACAGTGCTTTAGGAGAGTCAGAGTGAGGAAGACGCCCCCTGCCCTATTTGGCAGCCTCGCTCTGTTTCCCCTGGGGTGACCAACAGAGGCAGCTTAGGATCGGTGGGCAAAAGGAGGCAATAAAACAAAGAGAAGGGAAAAAGGCTCCCTAGAACCGCAGTAATTGGCCCCCTAAGAGTAGTAGTGTGCACAAAGAACCTGGGAAGGAAAAGGGATTGGTAAGTATTTCTCGAGGGGGCAGTGAGGGAGATGAATGCGTGTGAATGAGAGGCGGGCTGGTTGTCCCAGACCTGCCAAGTGAGTGCTGGAGTCTCCCATGCTATGTTTCCGTTTTTCCGCGAGGGAAGCGGCCAGTAAAGAGACGAAGCGAGTGATAATAGGAGTGAAAGAATCCCCCAGGGTAACTGGGACTGGGTCTCAGGGAGGGGTTGGACCCCTTGGAGGTAGGGAGCAAGGTTTCCTAGCCCAATCCACTAGGAAACAGGACAGGAGGGGCCCCTAAAAACCTGCTGGGTTGAGGGATTTATATTCCAAGAGCATCCAAGAGCAGGGTTGAGCAGAATTCTGTTGGAGTAAGGATATGCCCAAGAACACCCAGGGTGGGACAACACAGCTAGATTGAGGGATGAAAATTTTGCCCAACAGCATCCGGGGTTGGACAACACAGCTAGATTGAGGGATAAAAAAATACCCAAGAACATCCAGGGTTGGACAACACAGCCAAAAAATTAAATGCCCAAGAGCATCTGTGGTTGTACCACACCGCTGGGTTGAGGGACAGAAAAATGCCCAAGAGCATCTCGTGTTGGACAACACAGCTGGGTTGAGGGATATCCAATAGCACCGGGCCTGGCCAGTAACACCTAAACTTGTAATAGGTGATGTGAAAGTAAAAGGTACCTTATTGTTGTCTTGTGTGTGTGAGAGTGAGTCAAACACAAAATCAGCCTCAACTTCCTGGGTGGGTGGGAAGAGGAGGGCAGTGGAAAGAGGAGTATGTGACCTGCAAACCAGGCTATTGTTCCCCAGGCAGGTGGGGATTTTTGGCCGAAGGGTGTGAGTGACCTGCACACCAAGCTAGTGTTCCCTCGGGGGTGTGAGGGGGCCATAGCTGAAGAGCGTGAGTGACACGCAGACAGCCTCACAGGTGAACTGGCACCAGAGGTGACCAGAGTCAGGGCCCTTCCAGGAAGCCCCGCGATACTGAGAGCCGGAGGCCAACCCCAAGGCGAGAGGGGGGCCACAGGGACATGTGATTTTCTGGCGATAGGGATCCACTTTGTGTCTTAAGGGTGTGAAAGAATGTGTGAAAGTGAATGAGACATAAAAGTGAGTGAATGTAGACGAATGAAAGTATAGGTGTCTTGGTTTGAGAGGGAGTGAGTTTTTTAGGATGCTGTGGTCAAACCAATAGGTGCTCAGATTTGAATATTGGCACCTGGTGTGGACACTGAGGACATGGATACGCCTCTGAGAACACAGGGGGTTAAAAGTAGAGAACTCCCAGGGAGAAGCTCTCTTGGTTCTGGTGGTGAAAGAGGTCAGACCTCCCCTGCCCGGCTGCGGGCTGGGCGGGGGAGGGGAAGCCATGCGGCCGGGTGAGGTAGAGCCTTGGACAGAGAGGGGAGGTGAAGGCTCTTGCAGGATGGAAGGGTGGAGGAACATCGGAAAGTCATCAGGCAGCTACCCCTCCCCCCCCATCCCGCCCAGGAGAGAGAGAGAGCGAGCCTGTGCTGGTGCTTGTGCCACCTTGAAATTTGATAGCACGGCCGGCCGAGAAGGAGAAGGGGGGGTGGGGCGAGAAGGTGCCTGGCAGGGCAGTGCGTGAGAGTCCTGGACAGGCAGAGCCTGAGATTTTTAACCCTTTTCTTAGATGATGGAAACCTTACAAATGCTGATCCTCCTACAGTTGAATGAGAAGAGAGATAGAGATGCGATAAGAGGAAATGGGCCACGACAGAAGTTGAGAAGAATCTTGGTGGGAGGGATGATGGAGTGGCCTTTAGTTAGACTTTTCTTGTATAGCCATGGACAGAACCATTTTTCCTGTGACACAGAGACTGCATTTAGGGGGGAGGCAATGGCTTGGAGCCAAGAGAGTGCAGTGATGTTATGTGAAGGAGTGCGTGAACAGAGAGATGACGGGTGAGGAGGGTGGTGGTGCCCTCCGTCTTCAGGGAAGAAGATCTTTATTCTCGAGACCTCTCGGCCCAAGGGGGTGAATTTTGGGGGGGACTGGTGTCCCAAAAGTGAAAGACTGTGCTTTTTTTTGGAACTGGGCAAAGCACCCTTAAAAGGAAAACCCTAGAAGCAGCTCTAGTCCCTGCGCAGTGGTGAGAGCACTGGTCATGGAAAGAAGATGTCACGATGGCAAATGATCTCCGGGCGGTGCCACGTGTGACATGGAAACACAAGAAGTCTCAACTGTGTTTCCAGGGGAAGCCTATGGTACAAAAAGGACTCCTCTCTCCTTGATGAACTGAGAATTGATTATCTAAAGGGTGGTGGTGGACTGAGAGTTAGTGATCTTAGGGGTATTGGAAATTTGGTGGGGGGATGAGGAATGTTTTTTAGAAGGTTTTTCATTCAGAGTTCTGTGTGTGTTTCTCTTTATATATAGTTGTAGGTTAATAAAGTTTTTTTCTTCTTTATTTCTAAGCTGGAGCCTGCTTTGCTCTATTTCTGGTCACATCTCACAGTAGACACCAGAGAGAATGTATTTTCATGAAGGCACTAGCATTGCGCCAGCATCAAACCATGACCATAGGTAATGTGGATTGTGCATTTTAAGCCTTACCATATCTCCTTGGAGGGAGGTGTATTGTCTTGAAAAGTAGTACGAGAAAAAGGTTTTTTTGGGTGTAAGTAGTTGAAAGAAAAGTGGTATTTAAGCGGTTAGTGAAAGTGAGAAACAGAGGCAGGGGATGAATAGATAAGATCTTGAAAATGGAACAGAAAAACAGTAAAGTTGGATACAGGGAAAAAGGGGGAATAAAAGCATACTAGAAGGGATACCCCAAGGATAGCCCTTTGGGAGTTATGTTAGCAAAGAGAAATACAACTTGCAATATACAGAGTATGCAGAAGTTGATGAGAAAAACATGCAAACTTGTGAATTATATACTTTAAAAAGAGCATTAGAATATTTAACACAAGAGAAGGGAGTTATATATTGATTCAAGGTATTCCTTTAGAGTAGCGCATACATTAAGAAAAATTTTAAAAGAGAGATTACTTAATTCAAGAGGAAAAGGATTAGTACATGAGAAACTTATTTTAGAGGTTTTAGAGGCATTAAAATTACCTAAGAGAGGTAGCTATAGTACCTACTAAGGGACACCAAAAGGTAAAGACCCCAGAAATAAGGGGAAATAATTTGGCAGATCAGGAAGCTAAAGATGCAGCAGAAAATGGAGCTGAAAGAGTTAATATTAACTCCAAATGAGGAAAAATTGGAAATTCCAAAGTTTAGGGAAGCAGAAAAAAAAAATTACAACAAGACAGGTGGTGAACAAGATAAATCGGGGAAAAAGAAACATCTTGATGGAAGACAATTAGATAATAAAATGCTTACTAGGGAATAGCAAAGGACATGTATCAAAAAGCCCAGTGAGATACTCAGGCTTTGTGTGATCATTTTTTTAAGGAACTATGGTTGCATTGGGATTTTTGGAGTAGAAAAACAAGTAACTGAAAGATGTATTATTTGCCAAAGGATAAATAACTGGGTGATGAGAAAAACAACATGAGAAGGTCGTGAGTTAGCTCATCAACCATTTCAAAGTATCCAGGCAGAAGTTTGGATTTGTTGAGTTCTGGATTTATTTGTAAAAAACATTTAATCCAGAAGAAAAAGAATATACCACATGCTGGGGGGGGGGGGGGGGGGGGAGACTTTAAGAAAATAACATCTTTAAAAAGCAATAAAAGAAAAACGGTGAAAGAAAAAGGCTGGGAACAAAATATTACGTCATCCATTCCCGTTTGTTCCCCCACTCGTTCGCGGCTGCGCCACCCCCCTCAGCCCGTGCCAGTTCCAGCACAGTCCGTCTGCCCCAGTCCCAGCCGCCTGGCCCGCGGCTGCTCTGCTGGCCGTGCCGGTGGGGGTGGGGGTCTGTCCTGCCATGTGGAAACATGGTCACCGCGCCGACCACACCGAGGGGGGGTCCCGTCTGTCCCATCCCCGGCTGCCCTGACTCTGGTTGGCTACCGCCGCTGCAGCCAGGGTCTGTCGCCTGTTTTGTCTCTGCCGGATCAGCCACCATTAGCCATATGGGGGCTATCCATGCTCCAGCTCGGTCTGCACCGGAACACCCCCTTCGGGCAAATCCAGCTGCAGACCCCGCCTTTAAAGGACCAAGACTCGGCGCTATGCCGAGCCCCCCCGTCCTGCCCCGAGCTCCGTTCCCTTGGTAACCACAGCTCCAGCTGGTCAGGGGAACTCTCTAAAGGAATCACCTTATCAAAACACTAAAAGTTCAGTTAAAAGAAAGCCCTCTCCTGATTCTTCCTAAAAATACAGGAAAAAGGCTAGAGAAGATAAAAATCCAAAAAGAATGGGATAAAGGGATTGGTCTATTTCCATTAAGAGAAGTTCCCATAGGAGGGGGGGGACCGGGGTTTGTAAATGCTCCTTTGACTTCGTCTGAGGTCAGAAATTTTAAGAAATAAATAAAAAGGATATTTGGAGGATCCCATAGGCATAGCTGAACAATTAGACCAATTTTTAGGTCCAAACATTTATACTTGAGAAGAGATGCGGTCTATAATGAAAATAATATTTTTCTCAGGAAGAAAGGCAATTAATTAATCAGCAGCTGGAATAAAAGCTTGGGAAAAAAAGATAATCTGCAGGGACCCCCAGAGAAGATAAAATGCCAACTGTACCTCTTGAGTGGGGTCAAAATAATGAGGAGGGGAGGAAACATATGAATAATTATCTTAATTACATAATCAAAGGAATAAATGAGACATCATATCAAAGGCGAAATGCAAAAAAAAAAAAAGGTTTTTAAGGGACAGCTTTTTAGAGGGGAAAGAAGAAACTCCAACTAAATAGATAAACAAACTTAAGAGAAATTGGAAAATGGTCCTAAGTAAGCGGAAGAACTGAAAATCTTTAAAGAGATGGGCACAGAGGAGGAATAGGGAGGTCATAGGCTCTATTTTTTTAAGGGACAAATACCATCTGGTGCCTGTGATAACTTTAAAAGTGGGTCCCCAAGAAGAAGAATTGGAATTTGTAGTAGACACAGGGGCAGAGAGAACCTGCCTGTTAAATATTCCAAAAGGTGATAGTGTAAGCAAACATTCTGTGAAAGTAACAGGGGCAAAAATAGAAAGTTTTACAGTTCCGGTCATTAAAGATGTGGTAATTGAGGGAGGACACTAAAATTTGGATAGGAGATGTCTTATTGGTCCAGGGGTGGGTAGCAATTTATTGGGGAGTCTTACCGGTGTCTTACAGGTGAAATTAGGAATAGGAGTTATACCAGAAAATGGGAAAATGACTGTCGCAGACATCTTTTTGTGAAAATCTTATCTTTAGGATTTTCCTGCTGAAGCTGAGAAGTTTCAGCAACAAATGTAAACAATTATTATCTGCTGCTGTGGAATGCAACAGGTCCACCTGTGATTGGCCCCTCTTGGATGTTTATAATTAATGGCCAATCAAGACGGAGCTGTCTCGGACAGAGTCCGAGAGAGCTGCCTTTTGTTTTCATTCTTTTCTATTCTATTCTTAGCTTTGAGGAAACCTTTTCCTTTCTTTTTCTTTTTAGTATAGTCATAATGTGATATATATATATCATAAAATAATAAATCAAGCCTTCTGAACATGGAGTCAACATCCTCGTCTCTTCCTTCACCTGAAAACCCCTGTGACCACGGTCACAAATGACAGCTAGAGTTTTAAAATAAGGCCAAGAGGATGGAAAAAAAAAAATCAACAAAGAAGTTTGGGCTGGGGAAGGAAATAGGGGAGGATTAAATATCGATCCCATAAGGGTTACAATTGAGAGAAAAGATTGTCCCATACGTGTACATCAGTATCCTATATCTTTAGAAGGAAGGGAAGGTTTGAAGCCAGTAATAGATGGACTAATAAAGGATGGGACATTAGAACCTTGTATGTCTCCTCATAATACCCCTATTCTCCCAGTAAAGAAGCCGGATGGGAGTTATAGACTAGTACAAGATTTAAGGGAGGTTAATAAAAGAACTCAGACTTGCTACCCAGTGGTACCAAATCCTTATAGTCTTCTAAGTCCCACCCCAGCATCAGTGGTTGAGTGTGGTGGATCTTAAAGAGGCTTTTTGGGCTTGCCCACTAGCCAAGGAGAGCCGAGATATTTTTGCCTTCAAATAGGAGGATCCAAAAAAAAAAAAAAAACCTGGGAGAAAGCAGCAATTAAGATGGACAAAATTACCACAGGGTTTACGGAATCCCCAAACTTATTTGGGCAAGCTTTAGAAACAATACTACAAGTTTTCCCTACTCCTCCTGGAATACAAATTATCCAATATGTGGATGATCTTTTACTGTCAGGGGAAGCTGAAGTTGAAGTGAGAGAGGCTACTATATAACTTGAATTTTCTCAGGGAAAAAGGATTAAGGGTATCAAAAGGGAAACTGTAATTTGTAAAACCAGAGGTAAAATATCTTAGACAATAAATAAAGGTAGCTGGAAACCCAACCATGAGAGAATTGCAGGAATTTTATCCCTTCTCCCTCCCTCTTCAAAGAGGGAGAGCAGAAAATTACTTGGATTATTGAAATATTATAGATTATGGATTGAGGGGTACACACAGGCAGTAAAATTTGTGTATGAAAAATTGACAGAGGGAGATGATATAAAACAGACCAAAGAAGATATTGTTAAATTAAAAGAGTTAAGTTAAAACTAGCCTAAGTACCAGCTTTAAGCTTACCCTTTTTAGAAAAATCCTTTATCATTTATACATAAATACAGAAAATGGAGTAGCTCATAAAATTTTCATTCAGGAGTGAGGAAGAGTAAAAAAAATATCTAGTAGCTTATATATCAAAGATGTTAGACCCAGTAAGCCACAGCTAGCCAGTATGTATTTAAGCTATAACAGCTACTGCAATCCTAGTAAAAGAAAGTTGTAAGCTTACTTTTGGAAGTAAATTAGTTAGGTACACCTCGTACCGTCTGAGGTGTGTTGAATTAAAAAAAAAAAAAAAAGGCAAGACGAGAAGAAAGAGAGAAGTTGAAGTAGGGGGGTGGTTAGCAGACTCTGGGATGTTGGAATGTGGAGTGATGACATCTTGGTGCTAGAAGAGAACAGAAGTGTGAATGCGGGTTTTTTGCATGAAAGGCAGGGAAGTGTATTAACACATGGGTGTTAAGAACTGAACTGGGGTCCGGAAATGGTTTTGCAGGATGGGCCCTCCTTGAAGGAAAAAGAGGATAAGTTGACTAAAGAAAGAAAAAGAATGTCAGGAGCACCCGAGAAGGCCAAGTTTGGGGTTGTCAAAGTTGAGATGTGTTTGATTGCTCCTGTACGAGCGGCGGGGTCTCGGAGGCTGCGGCAGGGACCGATTCATGGAGGTGATCCAATGGCAGTGCTGGGAGCAGAGGACACAGGTTTGCGGGCCAGGAGCAGGCTGGCTCAGTGGTGGAACTGCCGGGGTGGCTCCCAGACTGTCAGGGTCTTGAGTCTTGAGTCCAGGATGGCAGCGTCAGCCCCGGTAAGTGGGTTGAGACAGAAAAAAAGAGAAGGGGGGGGGGGGGCAAAAGGGAACCAAGGCATGTCCCCAGGGTCCCCATGCCCATGGCTGTTAGGGCAAAGAACAGCATTGACAGCAAGGCTGTGAAAAGAGGGGGAGGGGGGCTAGCACTAAAAGATGAAATCAAAGCAGAGATTGCTGACTCTCCAAACCTCACAAAGTGGGTTGTTTTTCTTAAGTAAGAAGTTTTTTTTTGTGTGCTTTGTTAGCTGTTGAAAAGAAGTTTTATTTCCTGAAGAATGGGTTTGTAAGGCTAAAACAATTTAATGTTGCCCAAAAAGTAAAAAGCAATAGATGTGATACATCTCATGTTAAAATTGGTCTGGCTTTTCTTATTTAACTAACTGTAACTCACAGAAAGAAGAATTTGCCTCTGCAGCTATTAGCACAGCTGGATATAAGAAGAAGAGGCTGCTGTGGAGAAAGCTTTTAGCTAAACCCAGAAAGTTTGGAAGGAAAGCGAATGGTAAAAGTTAATGCAGTATTGTCTTTCTTTTATTACTATGCTATTAAGAAGTCCTTTCCAGGTACTACTGAAGCAACAATCGGAATCACAGAAAGAGGATGGATTCATGCCAGCAGAATCAAAGGACTTGTGAAGAAACCTGAAGAATAGACTATCACATTTAAACTGGGTGATACCGAACTGACTTTCCAATGGGGACTGAGTGGTAATAGTTTGGGAAAAAACCCAAATTATCCAAGAAATGTACAAAGAATAACACCTAATTAAGAAATAAGACAATGCTTATATCACTGGTTTTGAGCACTACCTGAATAAAACATCTCCTTGGGGGAGGAATACTTCAGATAGAAGGATCAAGACTGTTTTTGTATTCTGACCTTAGCCTGTGAATTGTACATGGAAGAAGGAGAATTACCATTTCCATTAGTAAACTTTATTTGATTCATTCCAATACTGGACATGCTAGCTGGGTTATAAGTAAATGTTTGAATTGTGAGAATAATTAGTATTGTAGTTCACAAAATTGATGCTCTTATTGCAAGAAGTGTTAAAGTAATAACTTTGTTTTGTGGATGGGAATTATTAGTGCGTGTTGAATGAGAGATACCTGAGGAATGGCGGGAAACCACAGTTAAAGGGTGTCAAAAACAATTTGCCGGGAAATTAGTTAAGACAAAGTGACAAGGAAATAGAGGGCAAGACCAGATTGGCCTCTGTATTTTGCCACCAAGAAGATCAAATACACCTGCTATGGGTTGCAACCTCACAGGCATGGGAGGTGGGAGTATAAGCCATACTGGACCTCTGTTATTCCTGTTTCTGGCACTCATTTGTTGTCTTTTCCCTTTCGGGATACCAGCAAGATCGTGTCACTAAATGCTACAGAAAGCATCACATAGAAATAAACCAAAGTTCCTCTTTTATTACACACACATATGTCAACAGCCACTGTTATAACCCATCCAAATTAAGAACCTGTTGGCAAAACAGAGAAAATTATTGGATTACAAGAAACTTATGGAAAAGTGGCAATAGATTTGGAATTGAATGTCCAAAAGGAGAGAGATGGATTTGTTTTACATTTAATCTTAAAGAGACAGTTCAAGATTTGGTAAAAAAATAAATAGTAAACAAAAAGGTAAAACCAGCACAGGAATTTAACTCTGTATTGACCCCAAATTATCTATTGAGTCGTATTACAAGACTCCAAACAGTTATAGAAATGATAGCAAATAAAGCTGCCCAGGCATTAGAGTTAATATCAAGTCAGCTAAGCCAAACAAAAACTGTAGTGTATCAGAATAGGTTGGCTTTGGCTTTGGTGTTTGTGGAAAGTTGAATATATCAGATTGTTGAAAATTGATGACCACAGAAAAGTCATTCTAGAAAAAGCAAAAGAAATCAAAGAAGAAAAAATATATGCATATAATAACACAGGTACCGGTCCAAAAATTAGAAAACAATGTTAAAACCTAGCTGGTGGGGTAATGTATTAGAAGAAATTAAGATTTTTCATTTTATGTGTTACAACTGTTTTTATATTTCTTCCTTGTGTAATCCCCTGTTTTATTTTGCCAGCATAGTCCAGAAGATGCAAGTAGACAAGAAATATTGCTCAAGCCAAATGATTTACAAAGAATAAGAGTGGGGATTGTGAAAAATGCATGTATTTTATGATTGGCTTTTTGCAAATATTAAAATGAATATTATATGTGCTGTGATAGAAAGTAATGCTGTATTAATTCTCTTAAGTAGTGTGTTAAATACAGTTTTAGGTTATAAAAAATGTTAAAATAGAAACTGTGCTATGTAGGATTTTTTTTTAAAGAAAGGACTTGCAGCAAGATAGCAGCCACAGGACACCTAAATCTTTCAGAGAAAAAGAATTTATTGCCCTCTTATCAGAAAAACTAACTTCTTCCGGCCTCAAAGGTGCTGTTAGGATTCAGAGGAAGAAGTTGATGATGACCAGACAGAATGCTGTATTTGAATGGAATTTATGCATCATGTATGAAGGGTATGAATATGCAACAGGCTATTGTTTTTAAGGGTTAATCCTTTGTTAACAGGGGTCCTTTTTCGGGCTTGTGCTGCCCAGAAAAAGGTACCCGGACATCCGTAACTCTTTGTCTCTATTGTCTCATATTGTCCTAAATCAAATTGTCCAAATTATTATTAGTCTAATTGTATTACTATTTTTATAACCATTTTATTACTATTAAAAATTTAAAAACAAGCGATTGGCGTTTTTCACACTGGCCATGGTATGGGTCAGATGAGGGGTGGATATGTTGGGCTTTAAACATCCATGTAAAGGCTAAGGAACCATCTAATTGGGAAGAAAGTTAATACACTGCCTTTTGGGAAGGGAACCCGTTAGACTATTTGCCCCATCCATCCCCACTGCCACCGACCACATCTCCTTTGCCCCTTGACGGGCCTAGCCGAAACACTAGAAACAGAATGGCACAGGGAGATGAAAACAGGTCAGGAGATGAGAACCAAGCAGTGAGATTATATCCTCTTAGGGAAATAGCACTGGGTGGGGTGCATGGGGGAATTGGATTTGTGACTGTACCACTCAATTCCTCCAATGTGAGGATGTTCAAGAAGGAATTAAAAGGATTACTAGAAGACCCCATTGGATTAGCAGAACAGATAGATCAATTTTTTGGGGCCCAGCATTTATACGTGGGAAGAAATGCAATCAGTAATGAGCATTTTATTTATGCCCGAGGAAAGACAGATGATCCAGTGACAGAGGACACAACTGACGCCAAAAATGGGGGCAAGCATCAGCACTTTATTATTCCCCAGTACAACTTTTTATACCTTCTTTCTCACATGCATAACAGCTGTGTGCCCTTTTACTCTTGTGTGATTGGTCAATACACATAAGCATTCCACACTTCTTCTCCTTCAGTGCTGATCCCCTGTCTTACACAGCTGCACCCCATTAGAGATGAGGCTCTGCCACAGCCCCATTCCTAATGTCCCATAATCTATTATCCTACAATCTGGGTATCTGGAATATGGATATGGGAAAGGGAGCATATACAAGGACCTCCTGGGGATCTGAAGATGCCCACAGTATGCCCTAATTGGGTCCATTAAACCCCAGGGGAAGGCAAAACATGGAGGATTACAGGACATTTATTATCAGGGGTATTAAAGAGGCTGCTCCATGAAGTCAGAATGCTCGTAAGGCATTTGATGAACAGCAGAAGAGTGAAGAGACCCCAACAGAGTGGCTAGAAAGGTTGAGGAAAAATATGAGGCAGTATTCAGGTATCAACCCTATACAGTAGCCGGACAGACCTTGCTAAGGATAAATTTCATCATCCATGTGTTGCCAGATATACGGAGAAAATTAGAGAAGTTGGACGGTTGGAAAGAAAGGGGATGGGAGGATCTCTTAAAGGAGGCACAGAAGGTGTACGTCAGGAGGGATGAGGAGAAAGTGAAGGCAAAGGCCAGGGTAATGGTAACTGCCATTAGAGAAGGAAACCAGCATATAAGGAACAACCCCTGTAAGGGACAGATCAGGGAGAGGGGATTTCTCACTGAATAACCTTTCGAGTTCTGGCCTCTCAGTCCTGAACCTCAAGGGAAAGTGTCATGGTTTGACGCTGGCGCAATGCCAGTGCCCCCATGGAAATACATTCTCCCTGGTTTCTGCTGTGAGATGTGACCAGGAATAAGCAAAGCAGGCCCCCACTTAGAAATAAAGAAAAGAAAACTTTATTAACTAAACTACAACTCTAAGTAGAAAGAAACACACAGGGAAAACGAAAACCTTCCAAAAACATTTCCTCCCCCCACCAAATTTCCAATACATCCATCCCCCAGATCAACAACTCTCGGTCCAGAACCACCCTTTGGATAATCAATTCTCAGTTCATCAAGAGGAGAGGAGTCCTTCTTGTGCCATAGGCTTCCCCAGGAAACACCGTTGAAACCTCGTGTGTTTCCATGTCACTCGTGGCACCACCCGGAGAACATCTGCCATTATGACCTCTTCCTTCCATGTCCAGTGCTCTCACCACTGCACATGGACCAGAGCTGCTTCTAGGGTTCTTCTTTTAAGGATGCTTTGTCCTGTTCCAAAAAGAGCACAGTCTCACCTTTGGGACACCTGTCCCCCCCAAATTTCACCCCCTTGGGCCGAGGGGTCTCAACACTGAACCCTCTTGGCTCTGAGCCATTGCCTCCCCCTGGATGCAGTCTCTGTGCCACAAGGAACATGGTTCTGTCCATGGCTATAACAAGAAGAGTCAAGCTAAAGCCACTCCATCATCTCTTCCCACCTCAGATTCTTCTCTACTCTTCCGCATCTTCACTTGCACAAACCTTCATCATACTTGCCCATTTCTTCCTCTATTTCATCTCTATCTCTCTTTTAGGAAAGGTTAATGTTCTGCAAAGTTTTCATTGTCCAAAAAAGGGTTAAAAGCTCAGCTCTGCCCTCCCACAGCTCCCACAAGCTGCCCGACTACTTCTCGCTGCACACCCCTGCCCCTCTTCTCCACCGGCTGTGCTGCCAGCACATGATATCAAGTTTCAAGGTGGCACAGGCTCTCTCTCTCTGTCTCCTGGGAGGGGGGCTGCCTGATGCCTCTCGGTGCTCTTCCACCCTTCCATCCTCAGGAGCCAGGCCTACGTCACCCGGCCTCATGGCCTCCCCTCCCCCGCCCAGCCGGGAGCTGGGCAGGGGAGGTCCGACCTGCTTCCCTTGCCAAAACCCAAGAGGGCTTCCCCTGGGAGTGCTCTGCTTTTTAACCCCTGTGTTCTGAGAGGCGTATCCAATGTCCCCAGTGGCCACACCAGGTGCCAATATTCAAATCTGAGCACCTATTGGTGACCACAGCATATCCCAGAAAACTTACTTCCTCTCAAACCACGACAGAAAGCTACTCTGCACCCCACTCCTTCCAAAAAACCCCACAAAAATCGTTTAAAAAAATCCAAACCCAAATGCATGAATTGGAATTCAAAACTGCACTGAACACTAAAAATCCTGGATTTGGGAAAAACACTGCCTTGGGGTGTTCTTTGTTTTCCTCCATCCTTTTTCCACCTCCTACCTTTCCTAAAGGTGATGAATCACCTGGCTCTGCATTTCCCCATAGATGATTATCACCTTTTTCTCTATGAACACTAATTTTTGCTGTACAGATATCACCATTGAGTCAGAAATGACATGGATAAAGAGTGACACACTCCATGCACTTTCAGAAGGCTAAAAATAATTTTATTAGGATCCCATTCCTTTTTATACCTTGGTTCACTACAGGTGGACCTGATTGGCCATTTAATCAACACATTTAACATGATTGGCTAATTAAGAAGACACCCATCTGTAAACAACCTTATGAGGAAAACAGCTTATTACAAAACACCACCTGTGGATTGTTTCCATTTGATTATTATTATTTCTCTCCAGCTCCCTAAAGCCTCCCAGACCAACTCATGGGAAAGCATATCTAGCTTTCTCTCTCTCTGACCAGACTGTCACATCCACATACAGATACCAGTGATGTTTTCCCTCAGATGATTTAACTGCTTACCATATCGAGTGTAACACAAAACAGTTGTTCTCCACCCAAATTTAACACTAACAGGTGCTGCTTCTCTTTCAGGTTGTGTGTCAAAAAGCTTGGCTATTTCTCCATGCATAGCAGATCTTACCATTCCCTGAGCCCTCACTAGCCCTTAAAAACACAGAAGAGCTCTAGGATTTGATACAGTGATTTCAAATGAATAAATTACCTTTCCCTCTTTCAGTCTGGGATGAAATGAACTTTGTTTCAAGGTGGCTCTGCTGACCCCACTGGGAGTGCTGGAACATGGGTCTGTGAGGCTAAAGAGTTAAATATTGCTGTATTGCTGCTGCGGGGGGGGGGGGGGGGGGGGGGGTAGCAGGCAGTAGATGTGACTCATCTCATGTCAGGATTGGCCTGGCCTTTCCTGTTTGTACAGAGAATGAACTCACTGTCCACTGCAAATATTCTCTTTCCAGCACAGATTCTCTATGTGTTATTTGCACTAAGAAGGGAATTTTTAGGTTACCTTTTTATTATGTTTTTCTTCATTAAAGGCAAATGATGGTAAGCAGAGCTCTGCAGAGGGTGAGGTGAAGAAGGACACACAATTGGTTACTAGTGAGACTATCAAAGAAAAAGGATCATCCCATTGTCCCTCCTCTGAACTTCACCAAAGGGAGAGAACCAATAAATTGTCCCCAAAAACATTTCAGACTAAATGTTACAGGGTTCTGTGTGGCCTTGTTTTGCCTGCATGAATACAGGACCTATCTTAGGGTGTGTGGAGAAGAGAGTTGAGGAAGTAAGTAGAACTTATGGTAGTGTGTTTTAACTAATTGTGGGCATGATTACCTAATTGAGTGGTATGGGGAAGGACAAAAGGTGAAGAAAACTGTGCCATAATGTCCCACTCATCCTGGAGAGGAATTTTCCTCTGTGTTTAAGTTTGCCAAAAGGTTTATGTGAGGTTGTGTGCTGTGATTTCCATCAAGTTTAATGGTGTTTAAAATGTAACTGCTCCAACAGCAAGATGCTGCTTGGTGAATTTTATGCTGAAGTTTTACATTAAATCTCTATAAACAGGGGCATCTGCAATTGCTGTAACTGTTTTTCTTACTCACAGCTTAAATACCAGAGAGCTAAGGCATAAAGGGATGATCCCTCAAACTACTACCTGGGATTTCAGAATTCATGATGTTAACCCTGGAGATTGGGTAATGATCAAGTCCTGAAAAGAGCAGCTTCTAACCCCTCAATGGGAAGGTCCTTTTCAGATGCTTCTCACCATGGAATCGGTGGTGCAAACGGACCATAACATTCAGACCGGGTGAGACGAGCTTGACTTTTAAGCAAAGACTGAAAGGTAACCAGAAAGGCCTAGGACATCAGACAAATAAGGTCAAGCTTCCACCAGCCATCTTAAGGACTGCTTAGATAACACTTTGAGTGGGAGATTTGGATTGTATTGGTCATTGATGTAGTCATCCTATGTAGTGGATGGAGATTGCAGGTGTCTGTTGAGAGGAAGGACACAGGAAACAGTGGGAAGTGCTGGGGTGTTTCACTTAGGAATTGACAAATGAAGTGCAATGAGAACTAGAGGGCAAGACTGAGTTTGCCCCTGTACTCATCACCAAGAAGATTATATAAACCTGCTGCAGGCAGCAACCCCGTAGGCATGGTAGGTGGGGGTAGACGCCATACCGGACCTCTATCATTCCCTTTCTGTCTATTACTCCTTAGTTGTCTTTTCCCTTCTGGAACCCAAACAAATTCTTGTTAAAATAGCCCACGTCCCAGTCCAGAAGTGGGACTCAATAGTAATAGCCAGCTGGAGAGACAACTTACTGGGGAAGGAGTGGTGGAAAAAGCTAAGCTTCCTCCTCATGTATGCAGTGACAGGATTATTATTTCTTCCTTGTATGATTCCCTGTTTCATTTGACTAATCACAAGTGTAATTCAGGGTATGTCAATAGTGGAAATGCCCATGGACTCAAAATTGACAATACCCAGAACAGCAAAAAGAGTAATGATGCTGAAAAAGCAGAACAAACTAGAGGACCCCTTCAAAGAAGACTAAGCAATCTATGAAAAGCATGAATGGATCCTCAAAGGAGTCGAAATTATTGCTCGAGCCTAATGACTTATAAAAAGGAAAAGGGAGGATTATTATAGATGGGTAATATGATGATTTGCTCTCACAATTAAGAGATGAATACTGTGTGTATGTTAAGAGAAGTTGTTGATGTATGGTTATGTTATTGAAGGTTGTTTTTGGACACCCTCTGTTCTCCCTATAATCCCCTTTTCCTCCTTCTGTGTTGTTGCCATTGGGTTGTCAGGGACATGTGGAGGGAGGGCATGTACATGTGCCCCTTGCATGGGGCAGTTGGGAATGGGGAAAGCTTGTTGCTGGGGAGATGTGGCATGACAACACCTCACCTCCAATCAGACTTCAAGAAGGTCTCTACCAATGGACAGCAAGGAAGAGTTGACTTTCACACTTTGGAAGGGGCCAGAGTTGGCTGATGCAACATCAGAGGCATAAAAGGCATAACCTGCCATTTTGTGGATGAGCCTCTGGCAGCCAGCCATGCTCCCAGCACTGTCCCTTTTTCCTTATTCAGTACTTTGTTGTGTTTGTTGAGGTTTAATAAACCTTTGAAATTTTAAAGTGAGCGGTCGTTTCTCACAGTTGCAATACAGAACAGATGCTCGAGAAGATGATTCCCTTCAGTTTTGATAGAAAATAACAGCAAAAGTCTTTGAAATTCAAACTGAAGATGTTCCCCCGGCACCAGTCTAGGCATATGCACAGAAATGAGTCCTTCACATAAGCTGTCCTGCCCATGCATGTGTGTGTGTGTACTCCAGCTCGGGGCTCTGCCAGGGCATTTCCTGAGCACAGCACTGTCCCCGTGTCCCCGGGGATAGGCCCCTGAGCTTTCCCCCTGCTCCCTCCTCAGCCACGGCCTCCAGAGCAGCACAGTCTGAGAAGGTGGCCGGGGGGGGGGGGGCCGCCCTCAGCGGCCCCATGGCTAACCGCTCACCTGGGATCTGCCCACAGACACCTGCCCAGCACTCAGGTACGGCAGCATGAACAATTGAAACCGGTTTTCTTTCTCCATGGCCCCGAAAAAAGGGAGGGTGAATGGGCCCCGGCGCCGGCACTTCTCGGAGGCTGCTGAGGGCAGGCACGAAGGCGGGAAGCTGCGGCGGCCCCTAAAAGCAGCATGCGCCTGGCAGGGGCGCTGCCTAGCAGAGCTCCCGGGGCGCAGGGTGCTGTCCCGCAGGACCTGCGCCCACCCCAGCCATGGCCCTGCTGGGGAGACCAGCGGCCGCAGGGCAACCAGGGCGGCAAGGCTTTCTTGTTGCCCGTGGCCACCAAAGAGGTGAGCCGGGTGAGCTGGAGACGTAGCTGTGGTCGCCAGCCAGGGGGGCACAGCGGGACCTTCGCCGTGATGGGGAAAACCGGAGATGTCTGGGGGAAGGGGGGGGTCCAGTGGGGAAGGGGGATCCCACCTGTACAGGAAATAAATGGGGGAGCCCCATTCTACTGTGATCCCCTGTGTTGTAAATCACTCTCCTAGAAATGTCAGTGGATGGAACGTTGGGTGTCGGGCACTGGAAGGAGCCAGAGCAGAGAAAGTCAAAGCCTGGAGAGCTCAAGGGAGGACAAACCTTTGCAGTGCGGAACATGGTGAGTCTGTGGGTGCAGGGCAATGCAGGGGCAGGTCCTGGAGGCATCTCCTAAAGCTGGCACAGTCCCAGCCAATGGGATCTGTGAGGAGGGGGCTGTTGGGGGATAGTTTGGAAAAGCTGTGTAGCCGGGGAGTTCAGGATTGTCCTGCAGAGTAGGATCCCTGTGCTTCAGGGCTCTCTGTGCCGGGTCAGGGACTCTGCTGTCTGCCAGGGGCAGCTCTCAGCCAGCCCGGGGAGCTGCTCACAGTGCTGGGGGACAAGATCTGTGTATGTAGGGGGTTGACCCTTCCAGTACACCAGGCACCCACCAAAGCCACTCTATCACTGCCCTCTACAACTGGTCAGGGTAGAAAAAATACAGCGAAAGGTTCATGAGTTGAGATATTGACCAGGAGAGATCCCTCATCAATTACTGTCACAGGAAAAACAGACTCAAATTAGGGATATTAATTGAATTTATTACTAACAAAAGCAGAACAGGATAATGAGAAGTAAAATAAATCTTAAAAACACCTCCCCATCCCTCCCTTCTTCCCAAGCAGGGAGATGGAAAATGGGGGTTATGGTCAGTTCATCACATATTGTTCCTGCTGCTGGCCTCCTGCTCCAGCATAGGGTCCATCCCACAGGAGACAGTTCCCCATGAACTTCTCCAGCAGGAGCCCATCACTTGGACAACAGTACTCTGGAAACTGCTTCAAGGTGGGTCACTCTTCCACAAGGTCAGTCCTACAGGCACAGCCTGTTCCTACATGGGCCCCCCACAGGGTCACAAGTCCTACCAGGACCCTGCTCCAGCACAGCTTCCCACACAATCACAGCCTCCTCTCAGGCATCCCCCTGCTCTGGTGTGAGCTCCTTCAGGGGCTGCAGGTGCATCCCTGCACCCCCCTGCCCTCTGTGGGCTGCAGGGGCACAGCTGCCTCACCATTGGCTTCACCATGGACTTGGAAATCTCAGCTCTGGCACCTCGAGCAGCTCCTGCCCCTTCTTCTCCGCTTCCCACTTGGTGTCTACAAAGCTGTTCCTCTCACATGTTCTTACCCCGCTCTTCTCTGGCTGCAATTACAACTGTGCAACAACTATTTTTCCTTTCTTCTTAAATCTGTTACCACAGAGGCATTATCACCATTTCTAACTGGCCCAGCCTTGACCAGCAGCACGTCCATCTTTGGAGCTGCTAGGGATTGGCTCTGCCAGACGTGAAGGAAGATTATGGCAACTTCTCACTGAAACCACCCCAATTTCACCCAAATTCTCTCTGGCCCACAGGCATCTTCCACAACCAAATGGCGATGGATTAGGGCAAAGACAAAGATTTTGGAGACAATGGGGTGGAAACCCCGACAAAAACAGCTCTTCCACCCACCCAACCCAACCCCATGGATACTCACAGTACGCCGACAAATAAATCCTTTCATTTTGGTCATGATTTTCTTTTGATCCATGTTCATACCTTAAAAACAGCCAAAATTAGGGTAAAAATGAAGAGATTGAACAAAGACATGTAAAGCCTCACAATTTCACTTGGATTTGGGGGGGGAAATTTAGGGTTCAGGGGTCTACTCAGAAGGATTTGGGTGTTCTGTGGGGATTTGGAGGAGTTTTCTCCATGACTTTGCATTCCAAAAGCCAAAGAGGGATTGACCCATCACTTCAAAACAACTCAATCCCACTCCAAAGTGGCTCAATCCCACCTCAAAATTAGTCATTCTCACCCCAAAATTACTTAATCTCACCACCCCCAAAACCCTGAGGAGGGCTGGGGTAGGGATTGGGAGAGGTGGGATGAGGATTGTAAGGAGTCATGACGGCGAACAACTGGACTGTGGGCCTCATAGGAGAGCAGATGCCAGCCAATCCCTGATGAGAACGTAAGCAGATAGCTATTGGCCAGTGAGCTGGGTGGTAACCAGATCATAGCCAATCAGGTTTGAACACGGAGTCTTTTAAATAGCCTATATAAGAGCTGTGCATGCCATTAAAGCTGTCTCTGCCACATGAACCTTGGAGTGTTGTGTTATATCTGTCTCAAGTGCAACAAGTGGTGACCTCTGACATGATGGTGATAGCCTGGCCACATGGAGAGCAGGGAGAGGAAGCCCAGAGGAGAGGCAGCCTGGAGAGCTGAGAGCAGTGTGTAGAAGTGTGAGAGTCCGGACTGATGTAAATAGAGTATCCGCTTGGGACATAGGGACCCAGGTCCCAACAGAAGAAAAAGCTGTAGTAAAGGTATGCACCCTCTTTTTATATAAACAGAGATAAAATATGATGAACAGGCATTGCAAACCTTACCATTGTGGTGCAAGAGCCATTAACTAGACGCAACTGCTGAATCCGCTTTTAACATTCAAACATGGAAGTAGGCAGGTGAATTGATTTTGGAGTCGGCCTCCTGAGGCAAAGAAAATGCTAAAAATATCATGACGACCTGGCAGCAGGTGTTGTATGCATTAAACCTGATAAAAGCTGAGCTAAAATGCATGATAGCTACTTCTGCAGGTTTTTTAATGCTCTCTAAGAGGACAAGTATTCGTTCAGCATGTTTGATTTGATTACTTTGAGCGTTCAGAAGTCCTCTCTCCTTCCAGATGGCTTCATGGGTGTGGACAACACTAAATGCATATTTAGAGTCAGTCCATATATTTACCTTCTTTCTTTCACTCAGGTTTAGGGCTCTAATCAGTGCAATCAGTTCAGCTTTCTGTGATGACACATCTGCTGGCAGGGCCTTTGCCTCGATCACCTTATCCTGCCTGGTTACTGCATAGCAAGTCATCCTTTTGCCATTTTTCATGAAACTGCTTCCATCTGTAAAAAGCTTCCAATCTGGATTTTCCAGGGGCACATCTTTCAGGTCTGGTCGGCTAGAATAGACCTCTTCGATTGTCTGCAAACAATCATGTTCAGGCACATTGTCAGTTAAGGTGGAGGACAAAAACATGGCAGGGTTAACAACAGAAGTCCTTTTCAGGGTAACATCATCCTGTCCTAATAATAGTGACTGATATTTTAGCATCCGGTCACTGGACAGCCGATATTCCCCCTTTTGTTCCAGCACAGCTGCTACTGCATGGGGTACATACACTACAAGGTGTTGCCCCAGGGTGAGTTTTCAGGCCTCCTGGATCACGATGACAGTGGCTGCCACAGCCTTGAGGCACCCTGGCCAGCCTTGGGCAACATTGTCTAGCTGTTTAGAAAAATATGCCACAGCCCTTCGTTGGTTCCCGAGGCACTGTGCTAGTACCCCCAAAGCAACATTCAGTCTCTTGTGTGTGAAAAGTTCAAAAGGTTTAGTTAAGTCTGGCAGTCCCAGTGCTGGAGCTGACATCAGAGAGCGTTTCAGCTGTTTAAAAGCTGCTCTGGTGTTTTCAGCCCATATGATAATTCCTTTTTCAGCTGCTTTTAAAGCTCCATATGGGGGTTTTACCAGCAGTCCATAATTTGCTATCCATAAACAGCACCAACCTACCATTCCCAGGAAAGCTTGCGTCTCTCTCACAGTGTGGGGCTCTGGAAGGCAGCAGATGGCTTCTTTCCGTTCTTTGCTGAGCTGTCCGTGTCCACGGAAGATCTCAAGCCCCAAGTAAACCACTGCTTCCTTAGCAATCTGTGCTTTGTTTCTAGAAACTCTGTATCCACTCAGTCCCAAAAAGTTTACGGTGAGTCGTATACAGTCATCTCTGGTTCTGGCTGCAATCAAGATGTCATTCACATACTGAAGAACAACTCCTTCTGGCTCCTGTCTTTTCCAATCCTCTAATTCCTTTGCTAGCTGGTTTCCAAATACTGTCGGGCTGTTTTTGAACCTTTGTGGTAAAACTGCCCATGTAAGTTAACTCTTTCTTCCTATCTTGGGATTTTCCCACTCAAAAGCAAAAAGCTCTTGGCTGTTTTTGTGCACAGGAATTCAGAAAAAGGCATCCTTTAGGTCTACAACAGTAAACCACCCTAATTCGTCTGTCAGTGTGGTCAAAAGGGTGTAGGGATTGGCTACTACTGGGTGTATATCCTCTGTAATTTTGTTAATTGCTCTCAAGCCCTGTACTAATTGATAACTCTTGCCATATGCTTTTTTAACAGCTAAAATGCGGGTGTTGAATTTAGATTGACATTGCACTAATAAACCATGTTGTAGGAATTTTTCAACTATAGACACTAATCCCTTACGGTTCTCTAATTTCAAAGGTTATTGTTTTTGCCTTACCACTGTGGCTCCTGGTTTGAGTGTAATACTCACTGGTTCTGCTTGTTTAGATCTTCCTAGGATATTACTGGCCTACATTATTGGATTGACCGCATTTTCAACTTCAGTGGGGATTTCGCCACATTTTTCCTGTGTAAAAAGTGCAGCAACTTGGACAAATTTAGATTCAGGAATTACAACTCGTACACCCTTCCCTTTTTTGAATTTAATTTCTGCTTCAAATTTTTCTAGCAAATCCCTCCCCAGCAATGGTTTAGGGGAGTTAGGCATCTAGAGGAATTGATGAGTTACCCAGTGCTTCCCCAGTTTAAATTTTAAAGGTTGAAAGAAAGGCCATGTTTCACTTACCCCGGTTGCTCCAGCAACATGTACAGTATTGTGACTCACTTTCCCTTCTAAAGTATTTAACACCAAATATGCTGCTCCAGTGTCTACCAGAAACTCAGTGTCATCTTTCCCCAGATTATTTATAACCGAGGGCTCTGCTGGGGAGGTAGCCTTCGGTCCACATCAGTCAGAGCCTGAGCTGCTTGAGGTTTGTACTACTGGTAGTTGAGGGACTGATGATTTTTCTTTCAACACTGGACAGTCGTTCTTCCAATGTCCCCACTTCTTGCAGTATGCACACTGGTCCTTCTCCGTAGGGGATGCTTTCATGGATGACTTTTCCTCAGTTGCCTTCTTACTGGGTTGGGACTTAACTCTTTCAGTTGGGCCCCTATCTCGAAACACTTCCCAGGCAACCTCTGGCAGTTTATCTAGATCTCAGACTCCTTCTATCTTTTGCACCTTTCTTCTTATATCATTTTAGGCCTGACCCATAAAGAACAAAACCAAATGTGCTTTACCATCACTTGATTCAGGGTCTAGATCTGTATATTTGATGGCAGCTTCTCTTAGCCTGCTTAAAAAATCAGTGGGTGATTCATCATAATTTTGCCTCACTTCGTAAATCTTTGACCAATTTACAGCTTTAGGGACACCATGTTTCAACCCATATACTACAAGACTTCGGTATTGTTTTAACCTTGCCATATGCTTGGGTATATTTGGATCCCACCCAGGATTCTCAAGGGAGAATATCTGAGTGACAGTGCCTTGAAGCAGTCCACTGGCTATGCTCCCCTCTACTGACATTGTGATGGCTTTATTGACCATTCGTCTCTCAGTGGGATCAAGTAATGTGTCTAACATAGAATTCAGATCAGCCCAGTCAGGATTTTGTGAGTCAATTGCTCTTTCTACCAATTGGGCCACTTTATCTGGATTTTCTTTATATTTCCCCACAGTAGCTCTCCACTGCACTAACTCAATAAGGGAATATGGAACCTTCACATATATTGGTCCCTGGCTGCCAACAGTTTGTCATAGTGGGGCAACCGGTTCTTTACCTTTTCTTGATCTAGTACGTTTTGCTATAGGGCTATGTTCTTCGATGGCTTTTCTCACAATCTTTCCCCTCCTTTGCTTGTTCAAGGCTGCAATGTGTTCATCAATTTCATCTTCCTCGGAGCTACTTTGTCAAGAACTCTCTGTTTCAGTCAACTCTGTTGTATCATATAATCTACTTTGCCTACCCCCGATCCTAGGAAGCACTAGGCAGGATTTTCTGTGTCTTTTAACTCAGGCTGCATGTATGCATGCATCAGTAAGGCCATCTGAAGCTGCTTCTTGGCATTCAGGGTTGCTATGGTAACTCACAGGCCTGAGAGCAGAGAGACTCTTCCCCCCATGGGAGGTTCCTTCTCCGCCCTCTTTGTAGAAGGCTCTGCCCCTCGGGTGCTCCTCAAGAGGTGGTGCTTAGGCTGTACACGGCAACTTTCCCTCCCCCCCCCCCACCCGTAAGGTCTCCCCAGTTTCTCAATACTAATCCCAGGGGACTATCTCTTGGGATATTATTACTACAACACTCACAGGAGAATATACACCCCATATTTTAACAGTTATGAGTAGAAATTAAAAGAACCAGGGAGACAGAGAGAGAGAAAGAAGAGACGAGGATCGAACCCCGGCATTTCAGAGTCATGGTGCTGGAACTATCCTTTGCGCCACCCCTTCTGGCCTCCTGACAGCAGCACTGTAATCTAATCCCGCTTCTCAGAGAGCATTCGCCCTTACTACCAGCGGGAGAGACGGACCACCATACCCCACCCAGATTCTAGAACACAAAAGACTCCCTTCCCACCTAACTTAGGTGTTAAACAGAATACCCCTTTATCTACTCACATGTCTCTGTCAGGTCCAAAGGTTCTTGGGCTCCGATACCCTCTGGACTGCAGCTGCCCCCCCTCCGGGAGTGCTGTAAGAGGGGGGGGGCGGGCAAGAGCTGGAGGTTCCTCTGTCACTGTTGAGTAAGAAATGACATAGACTCACCAGAAGGCCGATTGGCATAACAGGCCATTTACTTTGGACTGCTCCTTTTTATACACTGTTCTGCTACAAATGGACTCAAATGGTCATTTAGTTAATACATTTCACCTGATTGGCTAATTAACAAGATGCCCTTTTTATTAACAATCTTTGAGAAAAACAAGAAAACACATAATAGGAAAAACAACACCTGCAGCTTGTTTAAAATAATAAGCTATCATTGTTTATCTTCAACTCCCTAAAGTTTCCCAGGCCATTCTGAGAAAACTTATCTAATTTTCTCACTCTCTGACCAGGCTGTCATACCCACAGGTCTCCCTTTTTGTTTAAAGGAGGAGGCGGTATTTGTAATCCTCTGCAGGGCCCCTTGCAGAAACAACATAGCTCCAGAGGTTCCTCTAGTAGTTGCTAGTTACCAATCAGAACTTCAACTGGACACCGATTTAAAATGGTCAGAGAGATCAAATCTTGTGGTTTCCTCTCACAAGAAATACACTATTAATCTTAAAATCAGTTACCTATTCTAATAAAAGATCAATGCTAATTCTAATAGAGTAACACTCTATTGTTAGTTTGTTCAAAAACTGGCAGTCTAACTTGTCAACAGTCCTTTTCCCGAAACAAGGAAAGGATAGAATGTTCATTCCCCACTTGTAGAGGGGCCATCTGATTGATGGTCGTCATCTTGATCATCATTCGGAGGTTAGGAGGTTGCCTGTTAGCCGCATTCCGGTTTTGGTGCCGCAAATGAGGTTGAACACACCTTGCAGGTATCCATCATACTCCAGTATCTGTGGAAACACATGCAGACCTGCAGCCCCAAGTGATAAGGTTGCACAAGCCCTCCCACTTATTAGTGGCTAGGTCCTGTATCCAGACTTTAGCTCAAGGCAGGTGCATCTCACCGGAAGACTGCATCAAGAGAAAATTATTTAGAATGACAGGATTCTCTGAGTTCTGTGGCACTGTAAGATGACTGATTGTATATAGAGCTTTTTCCAATTGACCGTGTGGGGTTTCTCCAGGCATTCCCCCTTTTTGTTTATCCAGAACACACTTTAAGGTACCATGAGCGTCTTCAACAATGGCCTGGCCCGTTGGAGAGTGCGAGATACCAAGTTTTTGTGACACTCCCCATAAGCGCAAAAACTGACACGTCTTCTGCAAGACATAGGCGGGGCCATTATCAGTTTTCACAGAAGAAGTTATTCCCAAGTCTGCAAAAGCCATCCTCCAATGGGCAATCACGTCGCGACCCTTTTCTCCAGTGTGAGCAGATGCCCACATGGCAGAGGAGAAGGTGTCAATAGACACGTACATATCCTTGAGTTGGCCAAATTCAGCGATGTGAGTAACATCTGTTTGCCAAAGCTGCAAGGCTCTTAAGCCTCTGGGGTTCACCCCCGCTGGTAAAGGTGCAGCCAGTCCATGACAGTGCAAGAACTGACAATGTCACGAGCCTCAGTTGATGTCAAGTAAAATTGTTTCTGCAGGGTATGTGCACTTTGATGGAAAAAATCATGCAACGCTTTGGCTTGCACAATTTTGTCAGGCTGAGGCGCTACCCACTCAGGGTTAGCTAACCTGTCAGCCTTGGCATTACTTTCCATTATGAAACCTGGTAACTTGGTGTGACTCCAAATGTGCAAGATGTAATATGAATGAACTCGGGCCTGAATTGCATCTCACAAGGCTTTCAATAACTGAAACAAAACTGCATTATTGACTTCCTTTAGAAGTGAGCAATCCAAATGCTTGGTTATGTCTGCAACATAGGCATAATCAGTGACAAAGTTCAGAGGCACATGGGAAAATTTCTGGAATGCCATGGCAACAGCCTTTAACTCAACTAGTTGGGCCAAGCCTGACTCATGGCCCTCCAACATTTGCCATCCAGATTCATCCTTCCAAGTAACAATGGCTTTTCCCCATTTTTCTGGAACCGTCAGTGAAGAAGGTAGCTCCTCGCACTGGCACCCGACTACTTTTTGGCCGCAATGACTGATTGGTTGTTTTGGCCAACTGCAATAACTTATGACTGGGCATATGATAGGCAATCTGCCCTGAAAAGTTTTTCAGTACACTTTACAAAGGAGGGCTGTTAACAAAGCTCTATTCAAAATCTTCCCGTTCTACTGGAAGAATGATTGTTGCGGGATCAGCTGTCATTAATTGCAAACACCATTGACGGCATTTGATTATCAAATGAGCAATCAGTTCAAATAATGTGGGTGCTGTCTTTTTTGGTTGATGGGGCAAAAAGACCCATTCCAAAATGTGCAAGGGATCAGACCATTTGTCACTCCATTGGCCAATGATATCCATAGGATGAAAATCTGGATTGGTAATGAAGACAGTGATATTGATGGAAATATCTACTTGATGAACCTGACAAGCAGAAACAGCCTTTTGGACTTCCCTCAATGCTCATCACACCTCAGGAGTCAATTTCCGAGGTGATCTCAGGTCAGGGTCCCCCTTTAGAGTATCATACAGAGGGGACAGTTGTTTTGCGGTTAGTCCCAAGTAAGGATGTAACCAACTGATGACAACCATCAATTTCTGGGCATCATTCAAGGTCTTAATAGAATCCGAGAATTGCACCTCCTGATGCTGAATGGTTCGGTCCAGAATTTTGACTCCCATATATTTCCAAGGAGGGTGCTGTTGAACCTTCTCCGGAGCCACTTGCAGCCCATAAGAACGCAGAGCATCAAACAGCTGAGGCTGTATCCTCAGCAACTCATCCTGGGTGGGTGCTGCCACCAGGATGCCATCCACGTAATGATAACAACATGCACCAGGAAACTGCTTGCGGACTCCAGACAAGGCCTGAGCCACATGCCACTGACAAATAGTTGGGCTATTGTGACAGCCCTGTGGCAAAATTTTTCATTGATATCTCTGCACAGGTTTGGCATTGTAATTGAAGGCACTGTAAAGGCAAACTTTGGTTTGTCATCAGGATGCAAAGGAATTGTGAAAAAACAATTCTTCAAATCAATGATCAAGATCTCCCATCCCACGAGGAGCATGGTGGGTGAGGGCATACTAGGCTGCAGTGCCCCCATGCTTCCCATCACTGCATTAATTTTTTGGAGGTCCTGTAACAGCCTCCATTTCCCAGATTTTTTCTTTATCACAAAGACAGGAGTATTCCAGGGACTAGTGGAAGGCTCAATGTGTCCCTGTTGAAGTTGTTCCTGAACAAATTCACGAAGGGTGACCAATTTTTATTTTGTCAGGGGCCACTGGTGAACCCAAATGGGTCTGTCCACCAGCCACCATAAAGGCAGCATAGGATATTTTTTGCCCTTTAGCACAGTGGCCCCAATAGAAATCCATCCCAATTCGTACCCCCCAGGCTGCCAATACATCCTGCCCCCAGAGATTGATCAGAGCTGTAGTGACGTAGGGTCGAACTGCAGCTGTCTGCCCATCCATGTTTTTGATCAGCACAGACCATTGGCTTACAAAGGTCTGTGCTGTACCCCCCAACCCTTCGATGGCCGACCCTATGCAAGCCAAAGGCCATGTAGGAGGCCACACAGAGAAGGAGATGACTGTCACATCTGCCCCTGTGTCAATCAAACCTCGAAGCCAGATCTTCGGCAGGCAGGCACCCAGTAGGATCAGGGAACATATCATCTGGGGTTGCTGAGCAGAAATATCTGCAGACCAGAAGACTTGTGGTGGTCCTGTGGATTTGAAGCCACCATCCCCACGAGTCCACTGGTCAGTCCTGGGGACATATGACTGAAAAGGCACAAGTTGAGCAATCTGAGTCCCTGCTGGAATAGTGACAGGGGGGTGGGCATAGAAACCATAGCACAAATTTGACCCG
This sequence comes from Agelaius tricolor, assembly GCF_023055355.1. NCBI lineage: Eukaryota > Metazoa > Chordata > Aves > Passeriformes > Icteridae > Agelaius > Agelaius tricolor. The sequence continues at coordinate 9,019,494 of NW_027269281.1, forward strand.
AAAAGCCAGAGTCAATGACACCTGAGTGCACAAAGATTCCTTGGTGGGTGGCACTAGGTCTTCCCACAAGCAGTGTGCTCAGTCCTTGTCCCAAAGGTCCGAACACATCCAAAGGAACCTTATATTCACGACAGGACTCTAGGATGACTGTGGTTGCGATATGTACACCCACCCCAGTGGAGCCGTGGGTGCTGCTCCTGATCTGGCTGAGCAGGCCTGTGCCGGTGCTGTGCCTTGAGGAACCACTTGTGTCAGAGTGCAGTTCCCTTGGCCATTGGCATGATATTTAGACTTAGATTGGGTTGCAAAATGACCTGCCTTTAGGCACCTAGAACAGAAGAAACTGGTATTTGGTTCTGTCTGTTTGTGTGTTCCTTGCTTTTTCTTGCCCTTATTTTTGCCTTTTTTCTGTTGCTCGCCCCCTGAGGATTTCTGGCCTGGATGTAAAGCAACTGCCAGAGCAGACACTTTGTGGTCTACAGTACCTAGTCTGGAACATACTTGGACCATGTCTGTTAGTGTTGGGTCACCTGGAAGAGCATCTATGATCTTCCAGCAATCACAGTTTGCATTGTCCCGAGCTAACTGCTTGCATAAAACCTGCCTCAATATATCATCCTCAACCTGCTTCTCCAGGGCTGATGAAAGTTTCTCAACAAATGGTAGAAAAGGTTATTTTGTTCCTTGAGTTACTGTCGCATATTGTGGCTTGGGAGTGGCCATTTCTATAGTTCTAATCAGTGCTATAAATCCTACCCTTTGCTCAAGAACAGCAGGGTCCCAGGTAGCCTGAAGATCAGGATTGGAAAAGACCTGTTCTCCCATGAGAACATCCACTTCCACGTAAAACCTAGGATCTCCCTGAGGAAATCGCCTGTTCTCTGTTGCAACCCTTTCAGCGACCTGCCTCCAGTTGTCCTGAAAAACCCTAAATTGCACAGGCTGGAACAATACTTGAGCTATGTGTTTAATATCAAATGGAGCAAGTAGGTCTGTGTTTAGCACTCTGAGAACTTGCATAACTTGTGCAGAGCCAAGGCCATATTTTGCTACCTTATCTTGCAAATCTTGGACCACCTGCCAGGCAATCACATCGTGACTGTCAGCTTGTCCTTTATTTGGAACAGCTTTATACATGGGAAAAGCTTTAATTTCTCTTTTTGGCGGAACATTGTCTTCCTGAACCACCTGTGTCCCCTCCACAGATGCTGGATTAACTGTTTGACTGTCATCTGTGACCCCTTCCTCCGGATCTGGTGTGGTGGCAGCGTCACAGCATGGCATTCCCACCCTTTCGAACAGATCCCAATCCCCAGTCTCTAAAACTCGCATCTTAACTGCTTCCCAAAAGTAGCGAGGGTTCGTGGGATGCATGGTATGGTGGTTTGACAGGAAATGTGTTTTTTGGGACGCTATGGTTGGGCCAATGGATGTTCAGACTTTAATATTGGCATCTAACCTGGCCATTGGGACCTTGGACACGCCTCTGAGAACACAGGGTTAAAAGCAGAGCTCTCCCCTGGGAGGCTTCTCTTGGGTTCCGGTGAGGGAAGAGTTCGGGTCTCTCCCCCGTCCAGCTGCTGCTGCTGGGCGGGGGAGGGGAGCCATGCGGCTGGGTGAGATAGGCCGAGGCTTGAACTGAGAGGGGAGGTGAAGAGGCCCCCAAGGATGGAAGGGTGGGAGAAGTACCAGGAGGCATCGGGCAGCCCCCCCAAGAGAGAGAGAGAGAGTACAGCCGGTGCCTGAGACTGTAACCTTGAAACTTGATAAACATGGGCCTGTGCCAGCAGCATGGCTGAGAAGGAGAAGAAGGGGGCGGGGTGCAGCCAGCCGCTTGTAGGAGCTTTTAACCCCTTTTCGGAGAATGAGAACTTTACAGATCATTGACCTTTCCTAGAAGAGAGATAGAGTGGGAAATGGAAGAAGGAAATGTGCAAGTGTGAGAGAGGTCTGGGCAAGCGAGAGATAGTGGAAGAATAGAGAAGAATTTTAGTGGGAAGAGATGATGGAGTGGCTTTTGCTGGACTCTTTTTGTACAGCCATGGACAGAACCATGTTCCTTGTGATACAGAGACTGCATTCTAGGGGGAGGCAATGCCTCAGAACCAAGGGGGTTCAGTGTTGGTGCCCCTCAGCCCCAGGGGGTGAAAAAATATGCAGGGGACAGGTGTCCCAAAGGAGAGACTGTGCTCTTTTTGGATCGGGACAAAACATCCTTAAAAAGACAACCCTAGAAGCAGCTCTGGTCCATGTGCAGTGGTGAGAGCACTGGACATGAAAGGAAGAGGTCACGACGGCAGATGTACTCCGGGCGGTGCCACGAGTGACACAGAAACACACGAGGCTTCGACTGTGTTTCCAGGGGAAGCCCATGGTACAAGAAGGACTCCTCTCCTCTTGATGAACTGAGGATTGATTGTCTGAGGGGTGGTGCTGGACCAAGAGTTGGTGATTTGGGGAATAGATGTATTGTATTGGAAATTTGGTGGGGGGAGGAGGAAATGTATTTGTGGGGTTTTCATTTTCCCTGTGTGTGTTCTTTTTTATCTATCGTTGTAGTGTAGTTAATAAAGTTTTGTTTTCTTTTCTTTCCTAAGTAGGAGCCTGCTTTGCTTATTCCTAGTCACATCTCACAGCAGAAACCAGGGAGAAGGTATCCTCATGGGGGCACTGGCATTGTGCCAGTGTCACACCATGACACATGGTCACCCGACAGGGAGGCAAAATCCAGAGATTACTCAGGGACAATGGCGCCGCCTGTCAGGGCCGGCGTTCTGCCACCGGGGCACGCCCCCGTTGAGGGGCAGGCTGTTGGCAGTCATTGCATCCTGGGATGGGGAGGAGAGCCTGCGGGCAGCAGGGGGTGGTGGGTTGGCCAGAGGCTCCGAAGTTGAAGAATCAACTGCAGACTGCAAAGCCGGGGGGCTGGTGACAACCCCTGCTGTGGGGGGGCCGGCCGCCAGCTGTACTGCGGCCGGGGGCCCTGCCGCAGCTGGCGGTGGGGCAGCGTGTGGCACGGCAGCGGGCGGCGGCATGGCTGCCACCGCCGCAGGGGCTACAGGCACTGCTGCCACGGGCGCAGGCTGCAATGGTAAAGCTGCAAAAGTCAACCAAGTCAGCCACCGCACAGGGAGTATGAGGAGGCAGTTGTTCCGCAGCTAAAGGTGGGGGGGCGAAAGGGACCACAGCCCATGTTGTGTGATTTACCGATTGGAGAGACGCTGCTGGTGCGGCGGCTACTGTCGCTGTCATCTGCGCAGGCGCCATGGAAGATGGAGGAGAACCGGCGGGGGGTGTGACATCACCTGGAACAAATGCTCGCTGGCCGGAGCTGAAGATCGCCGAGGGTACGGCCATTACATCTGCGCAGGCTCCATAGTTGATGACAAGGACGCTGACAGAGCGGTTAGTTCCACCCTCACCCGCGGTGTGGGGGGTAATCAGAGTCGGAAGTAGCAGCTCCTGCCGGCCGTGAAAGAGTCGGTCCCCAGCTTGCGGGGGGGGGGAAGACAGGGCTGGCAGGTGGGGCCAAGCGGCTTGTGGAGCAGCGCAAGGCAGTCCCGCTGGGCAGGGCAAGGCTGGCTGAAACACAGACACGTCCGCTGCCTCCCGCGAAATGGAGGCGGGCATCACCTGTGGCTGGAGCGGGGCCAGCTGTCGCAGCAGCTCGCCAGCCACTCTTTGCAGGGCAGGGAAAACCCGATCTGCTGGCCGCGGCGGCGACAGTCCCGGTGCCGCCAGTGGTGGTGGAGGGGCCAAAAGTGGCACAGACGGGGAGGGGCCGTCCCCCGGGCGCGGCTGAAACACGGCTGTTGCGCTCGGCTGTGCTAGTTTTGTAGGAGGAGGATATGTCGGCCTCACAGAATCATAGGTGTGGAAAACGCCAATCACTTGTTTTTAAAATTTTAAAAGTTTAATAGTAATAAAATCGTTATAAAAATAGTAATACCATTAACGTAATAATAATTTGGACAATTTGAATTAGGACAATATGAGGCAATAGAAACAAAGAGTTATGGACGTCCGGGTACCTTTTTCTGGGCAGCACAAGCCCGAAAAAGACACCCGTTAACAAAGGATTAACCCTTAAAAACAATAGCCTGTTGCATATTCATACACTTCATACATGATGCATAAATTCCATTCAAATACAGCATTCTGTCAGGTCATCAGTCAACTTCTTCCTCTGAATCCTAACAGTGCCTTCGAGGTGGGAAGAAGTTAGTTTCTTCTGATAAGAGGGCAATAAATTCTTTTTCTCTGAAAGATTTAGGTGTCCTGTGGCTGCTATCTCGCTGCAAGTCCTTTCTTTAAAAAAAAATCCTACATAGCACAGTTTCTATTTTAACATTTTTTATAACCTAAAACTATATTTAACACTACTTAAGAGAATTAATACAGCATTACTTTCTTGTCGGGTTCGGCTGTCTGTCTCTGCCCCGACACGGGTAGAGTGGTTCTTGGGTGGCACGCGATTCAAAGGACGAGTCTGGACTCTTCAGCTTTTCGATCTTCTGATTGTTTATTGTTTCTTATCTACAAAATTTTCTGTCTGCCCAACAGAGGTCTGATCTGCAAGGCAGCCAAGGGAACTCTGACCACCCACGGGGCGGTCATGTCTTTTTATACTAAAATCTACGTACATAATATTTACCTTTATTTTCCAATACTTTTCACCCATGTTAGCAAGTGCACCTTCACCATAAACCAATCCCCAAGTGCCAACATCACCACAGGAGATGGAGGACAAGAAGAAGAAAGAAGGACGAGACACGCCCTGATCCCTCCATCTTGTCTCCATAACCCCCCTGTACCAAAAACCTTAAAGTTTATATTTCACCCTCTAAATGTGTCCCTTTCACACCCTTCACTCTAAAGTGATTCTCATGCCCTCAAACTCTTGTCACTTCTGTGGATGGGTCAAAATCAAGCCACCAAACACTCTTGGCAACATTCCAGGATTTTCAAGACCCCCAAGGGTTCTCCTGGCATCTCTGGACATCGGGAACGATGTGCTGAGATCCCACACTTTCTAACACAACACATATAATATTCATTTTAATATTTGTTAAAAGCCAATCATAAAATATGCATTTTTCACAGTAGGGATGAGGATATTTCAGTGGAACATATTCTCTAGGCGAGAGATTGGTTCTGCGGGGGGCCCCCACGTCCCCTGCAGGTCCATGCGGAGCCAGGGAAAAGCCAGCAGCTACCCGGCCCGCCCATCCTCCCCCTGGGGTCCTCCCCATTTCCGATTCACTTCCCCTCAGAGTCTGGCCTCACAAGGCTAGGGACAGGATTCCCCATACAGGTATAAGTTGAGGCATGATGGAATCCCCACTAGCAACTTCTTCCCAGAGCCAGTAGCCCAATGCGTCCCACATTTGAGGACTAAAAGCGGTGCCTATATCTACCGGAAAATCATGAGATTTGGCCCAGGCAAACAGAGTGCAGAGCAAATAATCTGACACAGAGATTCTAATAAAAGTAATCATGTACCTCCACACAGAAACAACTGCATATTCTTCCATAGAGAGGTGACTCCCCATCGTGAAAACACTGGCCCCCAACCTCCAGCAAGACTATCTTGGGGCACCTACTGTCTGTCTGCTTTGCTAGGGAACTCGTTCCCGCCCGAGCTTTTAAGCTATCATGGCAAAACCGTGATACCAGTCCTTTCCAGGAGGACGTGGGGAAAGGTCGCTGTTACCTCTCCGGGGTAACAGAGGGTGTCCAAACACGGGCGGGCCCCCCGGGCGCTGTGGTGTCCCAGCGGAGTTCCGATAGGGGTCAGAGGCGTCTCTCTGTCCGTCCTGTAATCCACAAAGGATTGACCGATGTAACACACGGCGTGGTCACCAGATGTCACTGTTAAGTAAGAAATGACACAGACTCACCAGAAGACCGATTGGCATAACGCGCCCTTTACTTCGGACTGCTCCTTTTTGTATACTGTTCCGCTACTAGTGGACTTGATTGGTCATTTAGTTAATTCATTTCACCTGATTGGCTAATTAACAAGATGCCCTTTTTATTAACAATCTTTGAGAAAAACAAGAAAACAGGTAGTAGGAAAAACAACACCTGCAGGTTGTTTATAATAATAAGTTATCATTGTTTATCTTCAACTCCCTAAAGTCTCCCAGGCCGATTCTGGGAAAACTTATCTAACTTTCTCACTCTCTGACCAGGCTGTCATACCCACAGTTCCTCTGGCTCTGGTCCAGGGGTTTCCCAGATGCCTTGCCTCCCTTTGTGGTCACCAAAAACTGATGCCTTGTGAAGGCTGACCTAGAACAGAGACGAGACAAAGCTAAAGAATAAAGTAGGTATTTATTAAGAGGTCTCAATAGATCCACCTTGGGCATCACAACCCAAAATGGCCACAAAAAATGGACAACCAGTCACGGGGTCTCACACTTTTATACATTTTGGTCCATTAGCATATTGGACCTAATTGTCCAATTACAGCCCCAGCCCATGAAGTCCCATCCTTGTTTTATCTCTTCGGTCCACCGTTGTTTATGCTCTTGGGCCTGAGGGTCTGGATTGGCTGTCCTTGGGTCCCCAGCTAGAGAAGGAATTGTTTTATCTACCTTTTCTATGAAGAGAGCTTGCTATCCCCTAATATGAAGCCTAGACTTACACACTAAAGCAGAATATAATCTGAAAAATATAAAGGCTAAACCTGAGGCATCATGATTGCTTTTTGTGATAGATGCTCCTGTAATAATTCTAAATTGTAAGCTATCCTTTCAAGCAGAAATTAACTGATACATTTTTTCAAAGTACCCTTTTCTGAAAGAATAGCTCCCACCTTGCTACTTCCCTGACGTGGAAAAGGTTACCACTAGAATGAAAAACCTAACCCGCCCATCCTAAAGCAACTTCTGACTCAGGGCTTGTTATCTCTTGAAACCACTTAGAGAGTTAATGTTAATATAATTGTAATGTCCCAAGCCTAGATTTATATACCTTCTGTGAAGGAAAATTAGCAAATTTAAGTATTGTCAAGTCATTTTTTGCTTTTGTTAAAAACTAACTTTATGTTTTCACTGAATGAGTGCTCATTAGAGAAATTCAAGGTTAGCTGTCTGATTATAGTGTTTTTCTGGAATGAGATAGCATTAATACATAGAGTTTTTATGAAGCGATTTGGTTGTAAGATAATTATTTAATGTTACTTATACACATTCCTTTAGTTATATTAATAAAAATTTGCTTACAGGTATTTTAGGGAAACCCTCTCAGTCAAGGCTTAAGGCTCTGGCCAAGCCCTAGCCCTGGCTGACTGGGGATTATACCATCAGACCCAGGTGTTTCTGCACTGAAAGTGTAATCAAGTCATTTTTACTTGCTAATTTGATCTTACAAAAGCTGGATCCCCTTTTTTTGAAGTAAACTTGGAAACCTTTTCCAGAAAAGGTTCTCCAACTCCTTATTGCAAAATGGGGCTCCCCAGCAATGGCAGACCCTGGGTGATGGTGAAGCATTTAGTCAGTTATAAGTATTACCTTGTTGATTTTTGTTGTTTTATTAGATGTATTGTTTTACTGTTCATAATAAGAAAAGTGCATGTTATGCTAAACACCCTTGTGAATTTATCAGGTTATACTATGTTCATGTTATAGTTGTTAAGGCTGAAAACAGAGGTGGGTACTGATAACCTGTTCAGCTACCACAGCAAACAGAGCTTATTTGCCTTGATGTAAACATATCTAAATGGTACTATACAGTAGAATGGGAATCAAAGACTGGAAAAATTATCAGCCTGATTTCTCAGTGCTGTGCTCTTTCTGCATTTTCTGTTTTTGTGTCTAAAAGCAGACATGCAAACAAAAAGTTAAATTCAGGATACCTACAAATATGCATTTTGTTTGATTGACTAGTGCTCACCAGGTCAAGGCCTGCACGAGCATTGAAGCCCTTTAAATTACTTTGTCTGACCCATCATTCACTGATGTTTATGATATTTTTGTTCATATTCACAGTGATCCTTTAAAAAACTACTGTACCCCAGCCTGACAGCCAACATTCATCCTGAGTATAAGCTTAAGGCTTCTTAAAGGATTGTCCAAAGATACTGTAATCCACTGAATTTTTATCAGTGAGGCTGACTAACAAACTTTTACTCTGAAGTCACATGTATTAATATCAACAGCTCAAACTATTTACAAAGTTGTAGGCTGATATCACCAACTCACCTGGGCCAGGCTGTGCTGCTGAACATGCATGAAACAGCTGCCTTGAAACTTACCTGTGAGGAGAAATGTCTCCTTGCTTGCAACACTAATTTTTAAGGTAATTGCCTTAATTGTCAAAGAACTAAAATATCAGTAGGGTTCTGATCTGTGAACTATTTTCTCTTTGATTGCAACAGACAGCATTAACTATTTCCTCTCTTTGGTAGGCTGACTGTCCATCCACAATACTCAGATTTCTCATCCTACCACCACAAGTGAGAAACAAGTGATTCCACAGGATTAGCAGTGAGTATCTCAGCCTCAGCAAGTTCAGACCAGCGAGATATTTAGGAAAAACTGTCAATGCAAATGTCAGATAAATTGACTGGCAAAGTTTAGTGTGCAGGTCCTCAAACTCGGTTAGAGAAGGTTCACTGAGAACCATTAAACTACAGTAATTCTGGTTAAGTTTGTACATATACCAATGGTCTGTGATACCTTGGGTTTTGGCTTTCTATTTTTTTTCTTTTTTTGATTCTGTGGGTCTGGGTTTCATATAAGGGGATAGTAAGGTGTGAGTTTTCATGTATGGGGATAGTAAGCTCTCTTCATAGAGTAGGTAGACACAACAATTCCTTCTACCCAAGGACAGCCAATCTGGACCTCAGGCCCAAGACTATAAACAACATGGACTGAAGAGAGAAAAAATAAGAAGGATGGGACTTCATGGGCTGGGGCTGTAATTGGACAATTAGGTCCAATATGCTAATGGACCAAAACTTATAAAAATGTGAGATCTTGAGACCAAGCCCTCTTTTTGCTTCCATCTTGGAGCCATCTGGGCAGAACCAAAGCCGTGGCTCCGGTACTGCCAGGGTGTGGCCTTTGAAGGCCCTTCAATAAATATCCTTTTATTCCCCTTAACTCTGTCTAGCCTCTGTTCCAGCTGTTTAGGACAGCATCTGCATATACCAGATGTACAGTCAAAGAACATCTATTAAGTGCATCTGCAAAAGATAATTAAGAAAGTAAGAAAATTGTCACTGAGTTTAAATTCATTCTAGTATCTGCCCTAATATTTTTTAACATATAACTCCCTCTTTTTTGTGAGAACTACAGATTTTATTGGAAAAAACAAGGCATCAAAGAATTAAGCTGTGAAATATTGTGCCTTACTACTGTAGATCTGGTCTTTTACCTGAACTGAATTCAGTCCGGCTCGATTTATGTACCACGGATGAGAGCTAGAGACAACTGAACAATATCAAAATGCATGCTTAAAAGAAATCAGACTTTACTAAGCCAGAAATCATGGAATGGTTTATATAAAAAATGGAATAGCATGGGAACATCTAGTACTTTCTTGCATGAGCTGCTGGAAAGAATTCAGGAAAATATAATTACAGTATTAGCTAAAATGAAGACAGAACAAGCTATTGTTGACCGTGCCCGTGGCACTTTAAAGCGTATCCTTGAAAAACAAAAAGAGGGAACGTGTGGTGAAACCCCACAGAGTAGGGTGGCCAAAGCTCTCTACATGTTAAACCATCTAACGACATTGCCAAATTCCCAAACCCCTGTCATCTTAAATAATTTATTATCATTACAGTCCTCTAGTGACATCCAGTTACCGAAACCTAAGGTATTGGTACGGGACCTCATTACTAACAAATGGGAAGGCCCTTGGGACCTTGTCACTTGGGGGCATGAGTATGCATGTATTTACACAGAGGCCAATATTCAATGGGTACCTGCTCAGTTGGTGCGACCTGCTCTATGCTCTGCTCTGGACCACAACCAACAATGCCTCCCTGATGGCCCCACATCAGACACTGTAGAACAGTGACCAGAACAACCCTCTGCACCAGCTGGATGGAAATCTAAGACTTTTGGAATGACAACTCACCCGTGACTTCACCCGGACCTCAAGAGTCGGAGACTTTAAGGACATTACTAGTAAAAGGATGATAAACATGGCTTTTATATTTTGAAAACAGAAAGGGGAACTATAACTGCAAACAACTGGACTGTGAGCCTCATAGGAGAGCAGATGCCAGCCAATCCCTGATGAGAACATAAGCAGGTAGCTATTGGCCAGTGAGCTGGGTGGTAACCAGATCATAGCCAATCAGGTTCGAACACGGAGTCTTTTAAATAGCCTATATAAGAGCTGTGCACGCCATTAAAGCTGTCTCTGCTGCATGAACTCCGTTGTCGTGTTGTCTCTCCATCTCCCCCTGACCACAATAAGGGGTGGGATGGGGATTGGGAGGAGTAGGAGGATGGGATTGGGTTTGGGAGGGGTGGGATGGGGTAAATAGGGCTTGAGAAGGGGCTCTTAATGTACAGGAGGCGTGGGGTGGGAATTGGGAAGGGTAGCATGGGTGCGATGGGGTCTGGAATGAGAGCTGAAGGTTGGGTATGATGAAGTCATGGGAAGACACAATTTCTGAGGGGCTATTGGAGTATCTCCCATTCCTGAGGGGATTTTGGGGTATCCCTGTTTCTGAGGTGGTTTTGGGGTACCCCCCCAATCCTGAGGGGGGGTATTTGAAGTGCAGAGACACATGCAAGAGTGTCTCAGTTCCCAGGAATAGGAGTTTAGTGTGGTCCCAGTGGCAAGGAAGTGGGGATCCAGGGGCCGGGAGAGGTGATATTGCCGGGATAGGTGGGGAAGGAGGGTCCCGGAGTCAAAGAAAGGGGGATCCAGAAGCTGGAAAACCAGAGATGGCCAGAATGGGGGGTCCCAGTGCCTGGCAAAAGAGGGTACAAGGGAATCCTGATAATAAGAGAAGAAAAGGAAGGAAAAATTGGATGAGGATACAAATTTCCAATTTCCAGTGCCAGTAACACAGGGAGAGGGAAGGAAAATGCCCACAGGGAAAGTGATCCCAGAGCAGATCTGGTGGTCAGGTATTGATGCAGGGCGATCCCAATGCAGGGAATAATGTGCTCTGACTCCATTATTTCAGAAGGCTGAACAAATGCTTTATTAGCTAGGTTATATTACACTAATACTATATTAAAACTATACTAAAGAGATACTATACTAAAGAGATACTACAGAAAAACCCGTGATCGTCTGGAGACAGTCATGACACAGCTTTGACCCAATTGGCCAATCAATCCAAACAACCATCACCAGTGTCCAATTAACAAATCACTCTCGGTAAACAATCTCCATAACGCATTCCACATGTGCCAAACAACAGGCGCAGCAAGTAGAGATAAGAATTGTTTTCTCTTCTTCTCTGAGCTTCTCTCTGCCTTCCCCAGGGAGAATCCTAGCAGAGAGAATTATGTCTCTCTCTGTTCAGAGAATGTGAATACCACAGTCAAGGACAGTGGAAACTGGGAACAAGGATTTTGGGAATGCAGAACAGTGGGATGGAGGTTGCCCTCCCAGATCCAATCTGAGCACCAGAGTGTCAGTGCCTTAAATCTAAGGAATTATAGAAGTGTGATTGAACCTGTGTACAACTTTGTCCTGTGGGATTAAGGATGGCAAATCAGATATAGTTATATAAAAATTAGCAATTTATTATGATAAATGATTAGACAAAAATATCTTAATGAGAATTATTAACTACACATAAGTAGTAAAAAACCTAAAACTGCTAGGATAGGATAGGATAGTTTACTATATCAAAGCAGTCAAATTAAAATAATTGTATTAAAGATAGCAAAAAGAAATAATTATTACAGCAGAGATTGATGTAGCTCACCCAGATCAATGACTGTGGACAAAATCTCATTTGCTAAGACACTAAGGGGTGTCCCCACCCAAAGGAAGAACCTCCATGCAGTCCAGAAGAACCTACCCTATGAAAGAGGACTGGACTTTTAAGGTGTAAAGGACAGTCGTATGTGTCTGGGTCAGTTTAGCAGGTTTTCTGCCAAAGCTTTGCCTCACTATCAGGATGTTAATTTTGGGGTTGATGAGCCAGACTGGATTTAGCATAATTCAACACCAAAACCAGCATGATACCTGCTCTCAGTCCACCACTGAGAGCCTTGTAAATAGGGCATTGTTTGAGTTACTTGACCACGTTCCAAGGCAGAACATCCTGCTACAGCTTGCAAACTGAGAGGTCTCTGAAGGAACAAATCAGGGAATGATAGAATATCTTGAATTGGTTAAAAAGCAGTTTCCCCTTGTGAACCCATGTTGATTGTGCCTGATGTTTACCTTGTCCTTCTTGGTTCTTTCACTAGCACCCAGTATCACAGGATCATAGACTCTCTCAACTTGGGAAGGGACTCATAAAGATCCTTGAGTCCCTGCTGCTTCCAGGACAACCTGAAATGAAATCATATGACTAAGAGCCTTATCTGTGCACTGCTTGAGTCTTGGCAGGCTTGATGCCCAACCACTTTCTCTGGGGACCCTGTTCCAGTGCCTGACCAGCCACTGGGTGAAGAACCTTTTCTTAATGTCCATTCTGAACTTCCCCTGACCCCATCTCACTCCATTTTTTTGTGTCCTGTCACTGATGGTCATAGGAGACCAGCACACCCCATGGACTGCCCCCTTTGACTTCAGTGGGGTCACCCCTTGTCCTTCCCTTCTCCAAGCAGAACAAAACCAAGTGACCTCAGCTGCACATCCTAAGTTTTGCCCTTGAGGCATTTCACTATCTTCCTCACTTTCCTCTGGACGCATGCTAATACTTTGATGTCTTTCTTTTCTTGTGTCACTCAGAACTTCCCCCAGGAGTGGAGGTGGGTCTGTCCCAGAGCAGAGCAGAGAAGGACAATCCCCTCCCTGGCCTGGCTGGCAATGCTGGGCCTGATCCTCCCAGGACACGGTGGCCTTTTGGTCTGCCAGGACACACTGGTGACATATTGCCATGAGCCCCATGCCCCAGATCTCTGTGCAGGGCAGGTCTCCAGAACCTTACCTGGAAGGGACCTCAGCAGGTCTGTAGGCCAAGGAAAACCACTGTCAGTGGAGGAAGGAGAAATGAGGGTTGGACTGTTTGTGTTAGTGGAAAATATAGGCCTACATAGACTCACAGGGAGTGTGGATCCCTCCAGGAGCTGATGTTGGGTTCTCAATCTATCCAGGAGCTGTCCCTGGCATCTCCCCTCCAGTTCCCTCTGCACAGACAAACACACTCACAAATGGCTCTCTCCAGCACCACTGAGGCTGGCAGGCAGCTTCCACTGTCTCTGTGTTTCCTCCTCATGTTTGGTTTTTGTCAGGAACTCCTTTCCCATCCATACCAGACTCCTACAGTGTTTTTTGCCTTCCTGCATGACAAGGTGAGGTATTCTGGAGCTTGAAGACAAGATTTTTGAGTGTGAAATAGTTCTTTCCTCTTCTCTGCAGGACAGTATCCCATGGAATTCTTCTTAGCAGGTCACCAAGCAGGCTGAAGGCTATTCTTCTGAAGTCCTGCTCTCTGCCTTTTTCCATTCTCTCAGAACCCTCACCTTTGCTTCCTCACCCCTGACTGTTACAGTCCTGACCTTGTTTCTAAGTGTGAAGTCCTGCAAGACACCCTCTGTCAGTGGCTTCTCAATCACCCTCATCAGAAAAACTCTTAATAAGCTCCAAAAACCTCCTGGCTGGCTTGCTGTGTTACCCCTTCATTGGATACTGGGATACTTCAGGCCTCCTATGAGGACTAGCACCGGGAAACATGAGGTTTCTTTCAGTTGTCAGAGAAGGCCGCAGCAACTTCTTCCTGCTCAGGAAGTTTGCAGCGCATGTCTCCCACCAACCCTCCTGTTGTCCTGCTCTTTCCTGTGGACTGCCCCACTGCCCATTCCCAGCAGTGCCCACACATTCCTGCTGCTCTCTCACACAAAGGGAACTTCACCCCCAGGTCCAAAATTAAGACATTCCCATTACCTGCCTCACAGGACTCCTCAGTTTCTCCAAGAGCGTTTAGGTCACAGTGTCTATCCAGTAGCTAACTGTGAGAAACAAAGCCCACTCCTCAGTTAAAATTTAAAGGAAATTTAATAAGAGACAATAGGGGACAAAGTCAATAAAGCAAAAGGAACAGCGCTAGGTGCTTAGTCACTGCCAGAGGCACACCAGTCAACACAACAACACCCCTTATATACCCTGGGTATTGCATCAGCCAAATGCATATTCATAAATTGTCCTACATATTCAAACATTTTAACATAGTTCCTCCTCTGTCCTGCCTTTTTGGAGCATGTGCAGTTGTCCTAGTCCTGGTCATTTGTTACTTTTTGATACATTTAACAGGTTTCGATACCTTCACTGGTTAAATATTAACATTACAACTCTTCACCAACATTGGTATCACAACACAACATTCACATTAAAAGAACTCCAAACTTTAGCAAAACTTCTCTTACAAAAATCAACATTATAAACCACATAGTATTCATTCTAACAATTTCAAAAGCCAACACTGTAATATATTTATCATACCAACTCACAGGCTCTTGGGGCTCTCCAAAATCTGATCCAGGCCTATGGTCTCTAAACTAACTAGATCTCAGACCTCTTTTTATATACTCTGGCTGCTTGGTTTGGTATTTGCTGGTGGTTGCACCCACTGACAGACACACCACCCACTCTTTGTCTCCCAACCACAGCAGGAAGATGAAAGCACAGACCCCAGAAATCACCTTTCCAAAAGTACATTTTCTTATGGGTAGCCCTGACCTTGATGTGCTACTTGAAAAGCACCTCTGGAAATGAGGTGATCTGGACCTCAGCTTCTCTCCCGCAGTGCTGTGGGGACCTCCTTAAGGAAGCTGAGAGCTGCCCCTGGCAGGGAGCAGAATTCCTGCCCTAGCACACAGAGCCCTGAAGCACAGGGGTGCTGCTCTGTGGGACAGTCCTGGGCACCCCTGGCTGCACCCTGTGAAAAACAGAGTTCAAGATAAAGAATTTTTGTAAAGTTTAATAAGGGATAAAATAAGAGACAACAAATCCAGCTCTGGGGTGCTCCTGGCGGACAGCCAAAGAACATGCAGGTATATACAGACAGTGTTATCTTTATACTGTTCCATCTCCTGCATATTCATGTGTTTCATACATTATTCAAACATTCTTGTGAACTTTCTGATGTTTTGGGAACTCCTTTGTTTGGCTTCTTCACACTCTGGCTTATCTGCATGACATCTTGTGTGTCAGGTCAATATATTTTATTTCTTCTTGTGTCTCCATCCTGCTGTTTCACATCCTCTGATAAGGATTTAGTATGTCCTCCTTAAATTTAACACGGTATTCTCTAATTGTCCTCCGGTGCTCTGGTTTGTGTCATGGTTATCTTATCACTTGGAGAATTCAGTCAATGGAAAAGGGGAGCAACACAATCACTTTACACCATTGTTTGTGTGAAAAATAGCGTTCACCCCTTAGAATTTTTAAAAGTTTAATAATAGGATAAAAGAGGGACGATATTTCCAGTGCTGGGGTGCTTTTGGCGAATGGCTAAAGAGCACCAAAATAACTTAAAATCATGTTCTCTATATAGGGTTACATTGCTGGGGTTACATGCATATTCATTGGCTTATGCATTATTTCAATATTTTGATGTTGCAGGGGCTCTTCATGTTTAAGTTTCCCATCCTGACTTATCTGTATGACATCCTGAGATCAAGTCAATAAATTTTATTCCTTTCTGTGATTTCATCCCTGTTGTTTCACACTTTTCTGATAAGAGAAGTTAGTGAGCTCTTCCCCAGTCTCCTTGGGTGCTCTGTCTTGTGTCACTGTTATCTTATCACTTGGAGAGGTCAGTCCACGAATGGCTTTACATTGTTTCATAGTTACACAAAAGCTTTTTGACATCTTATGTTTTTGCTAAGGTCTATAGTACAATAAGTTCATCACACTACTATTTCTATAAGTGTGTCGGTGGTCACAGGGGTCTTATGTTGAAGGAAGAGACGAGGATTTGACTCCATATTTCAGAAGGCTTGATTTATTATTTTATGATATATATTACATTAAAACTATACTAAAAGAATAGAAGAAAAAGTTTCATCTCAGAGGGCTAGCTAAGCTAAGAATAGAAAGAGAAAGAATCCTAACAAAGGCAGCTGTCTTGGACTCTCTCCGAGACAGCTGTGCTGTGATTGGCCATTAATTATAAACATCCAAGATGGGCCAATCAAAGATCCACCTGTTGCATTCCACAGCAGCAGATAGCCATTGTTTACATTTTGTCCCTGAGGCCTCTCAGCTTCTCAGGAGGAAAAAATCCTAAGGGAAGGATTTTACATGAAAAGATGCCTGCGACATATAAGCAATACATAGATATCATATTCATTACACTACTATTTCTATGAGCAATACAGTACATATTTAACCTAAGGGATTATATTATATTAACAAGCAGCTAACAAAAGTTATAATTTGTTCCATATCTACTTATGATCAATAACAACATGCAAAAGCTAATACATAAATGCGAAAGCCAATATTATCTGATCATTTTTTAAAATCCCTTCTCTTTGTTTTTCTTGCTGTATTTGGCTTGAGCTACAACTTTTGAACTTCTGTGCTCTTGGCGCACTGATACATTTCATAGATCTTAAATGCCTCATTTTCATAATCTTTTACTTTTCTCAATACCATAATTTTCTGCCTTTGTCCTATGGTTCCCGACTTTGAATTGGTGGGCACTGTCATTATTTGCATATTTTGGACCACATAAGTAATGAATCGAATAAAGCATGGGATCAAACATGTAAGAAAAAATTAGACCCATTATTCCACATAACACTACAAATCCTGCCCTCTTCCGCCAGGATATTCCAAAAAAATCTTCTAACCATCCTTTATTCATTATAGATTCCCATTTTTGGAGTGGCACATGGACTATTTTTCAGATGTTTCTGACTATATCCAAAACTGCATCCCCATTATCATCAATTTGTAGACAGCAATCAGATGTGTTAAACTGTCAGCAAACCCCTTCTTCTGCTAACAAATAGTCTAGCACTGACTAATTTTGATACACTGCAGCTCTGCTTTGCCTTTGCTGTTTGACTACTAATTTCATGGCCCCAGCCGTTTCATTAGGTATGATTTCTACAGCTGCTTGGAGTCTTATGATGTGATTTAACATATAAATTGGGGTTTGATATCCCCAACTTCCATCTTGTGCCCAGGTAGCTGGACCATATGTCTATTATCCATTCAGGTGGCCACTCTTCATTGCCCCACTTTTGGTATCCCAAATTTCTCCCATTAGTTCTCTCTTATTTCTTTTAAAGGCATTATATACCAGTATTTCCAAATCATCTCCATCTTGGTTTGGTAACAGGAAAAATCCTGGTTGTATAATTCCCAGAGTGCAACTTTCTTTCCATAGGGGAAGAAGTTTTGGATAAGCCCTTTTCCCACATATCCAGAATTAGCCATCAGGTGCTTTCTAGTATTCTTTTCTCTGGTTATTAATGTTTTCCCAAAATTTAGATATTTCAGGGATCCCATAACAGGGATTCTTCCCAGGGTCATTGCACCAGAAAAGTTTAATTTCCTTTTCATATTTACAGTTCTTTTTCCTCTCCTGGGTCCAATAGTCCACGGGTTTTTCAGGGGTCTACCATGTGAAAGTTCCATTATAAACGTTATACCTTTTACAGGAAGTTTGTCCTACATTATCTACAAATTCTTTTCCCAAATGCCAGAGGCACTCCTCTCCTATTATTTTTGTACCTAATATCCACCCCTCTGGTTGGTTTCCTCCTTTCATGTTGGTTCTATTCCATTTAAGGAGTTCGACTGGGCCCAGGGTACTACCTTTCCATGGCCACTCTTCAGATATTAAGGCCCCTCCCCACACCCAGCAGTTAGTAACATTCAGTTCTTTGCTGATCCTTTCTCCCAGATCTACAAATAAATTCTTCCCTAACCTTGGGATTTCTATCTCAGCTTCTATTTGTTGTTTGAGCTTTTCATAGAAATTTCTGTGAGGAGTTGGCTCTGGCCTTTTTGTAAACACTTTACCAAATAAGGCGTCTCCTGTAGGTGTTTTCAGAATATTTGGCATCAGTTGCAGGGGGTTTGGGGATACTAATTGTTCTTTCACTAAGTCTCTTTGAATTCCACCCCTGAGAGCTCTTTCAAAACAAACCCATTTCTCCCCTTTTGGGCATTCACTCCCTTGCCTTGTACTGCTCTGTCCTAGGTTTTCTGCAACCCAGAATGTTTCCTCGGCATGTGTGCAGGTGTCTAGCTTGGATGAGTCATAACAGTGTGGATCAACAAGGGTATGAGTAATAAAAAGAGAACCTATATAAAGTGACTGGTAGCATTTGTGACATGTATTTTCAAGGCCCCCAAGGGGGAGAAGACTAACCAGGAATATTAGGAGCCCAGTATAACATGTACCCCCACCTTCCATGCCTGATGGGATTGCTGACCACAGCATGTAAATATGATCTTCTTGGTGGCAAGTACAGTGGTTAATCTGGTCTTGCCTCCTTATCGCCTTGTCATAAAATTACCTATGTCACCTGCTTTTCTTATATTGTGGTTCTCTGTAGTTCCTTAAATAGCCAGCCCTTATTGAGTTCACTCTCGAAATAGGGTCTTATTACCACCCATCATATGAAGTAGTTGTCTGCATTCAAAATATGGTCAGCTTTTGATTTACTACAGCCTCCCACTCAGCTTCTAATAGCTCATGAGTATCAGGGAGCATCCATTCAACTCCACAACAAAGTGTTAGAATTCGTACTTGCCCTCAATTAGTGTTGGAACTTTTCCCTTTCTCTCGACAAATTTTGCAACATGTCTGCCACTTGGGAAAGCTACAACGCCAGAGCTGGCCACAATTTTCACACTGACGTTGCACCCAACTTGAGTGTCTAGTTCCAGGGTGCTTTAAGCAGGGTATGTGATCAGGAATAAATCTGGGAGATATCTCAGCAGAGAGGGCTAGTGGTTGTTCTTTATGCATGTCACAGGCACAAGCAAAAACTTTGGATTGTTTATGGACCTGTTGTTTGTTAATCTGTATACACCTGATCTCCCCAATTGGGGAGGTAGCAAACCACTGCCCTGGAGTCTGGAAAGCTTCTGGCCTTTGGGAATACAAAAGAATCAATAAAGCCTGCGGGGAACTCCCAGTCTGGATTGATGTATGGTTGCTCGTGGTTTACTTGCCACATTGAGCCTGCGTGTTCCATTTTAAAGTAATTTTCAGTCCTTCTGTGGAAGTGATGATTTTCCAGTTGCAGGGTTCTCTAACTGGTCCTTTTTTCCTGCTAGCATGAGTCCATACTCATTCTGCAGTTCATACAGCCAATTCAGTGATTAGCAGCACCTGAAAAGGACCTTCCCAGTCAGGGGTTAAAGGTTGGTCTTTCCATTATTTAACCACTACCCAGTCCCCAGGATTAACATTATGAATTTTTAAATCTAGGGTACCAGTCTGAGGAATTCTTCCCTTTTCCCATAGTTCCTCTAAAGTTTGTACTATGGACAGGACATATTTCTTGACACTGTCCTCCCCTTCTTCATAAGTGGCCATACTATCAGGCGAAATCAAAAAAGGTAAACCAAACATCATTTCATAAGGAGAAACTTTTAAGTCTGATCTAGGCTGTGTTCTAATTCTTAACAAGGCTAGGGGTAGGCACTTGATCCATGACATTTGGGTTTCAATCATAAGCTTACTTAGAGTTATCTTGAGAGTTTGATTCATCCTTTTAACCTGCCCTGAACTCTGTGGATGCCATGGTGTGTGTAATTCCCACTTTATACCTAAAGCTTGGACTACTTGCTATAGTATTTTTGAGGTGAAATGTGTCCCTCAGTCTGAATCGATGTGATTTACTATTCCATACCAGGGAATGATTAGTTCTAGAAGAGTTTTGCATAGCACACTGGCAGTAGCTTTAACTACTGGTACTGCCTCTACCCAATGGGTTAAATGATCTACTATTACCAACAAAAATTTCCACTATTGCACCTGGGGGAGTTCAGTGAAATCTACTTGGATGCTTTGAAAAGGTTGTAAGGCTAATTCTTGCCCTCCTTGGGGGGCTTTCCTCATGACTTTTCTGTTTGTTTTCTGGCATATTGCACATTTTTCAGTTATTTGTTTGGCTATTCCATAAATTCCATTTCAACCCCACTTTCTCAGGAACTGATCACTCAGCACTTGGGTACCCCAATGAGTTTTACCATGCATGCTTTCTAATATTTTCCTGACCAATGGTTTATTTAATAGCTGCCTCCCATCAGATAACACCCACTTCCCTTCATTGTTCTTTTTTGCTCCTATTCTAAGAAGATCCTCTTCTTCGGTTCTACTGAATACTGGTATATCCTGAATTTCTCCAGTAGGAGTCAGTATCATCATCACGTTCTCTTCCCCTGACTCGGCTGCATTTTTAGCTTCTATGTCAGCTAAGTTATTCCCTCTTATTTCTAAGTGATCCCTTTTTGATGCCCCCAAATATGCACAACGGCAATTTCCTCTGGCAATTGTAAGGCCTCTAAAACATTGGAAATTGGTCTTTCATTAATTTATCCTTTCCCTTTTGAATTTAACAGTCCTCTTTCTTTCCAGATTTTCCCAAATGTATGCACCACCCTGAAGGCGTACTTAGAGTCAGTATATACAGTCCCCCTCTTGTGTCAATATTTCGAGGGCTCGTTTCAAAGTGCACAATTCACATGCTTGAGCGGACCAACTGGGGGGTAGCCTTCTCTTTTCTATGGTCACTAACCCTTCATCTACTATAGCATATCCTGACATCCACTGCCCCTGAATCACCCTTGAGGATCTGTCAATGTATAACTGTTTCCCCTGCTGCAGGGGTTGGTCGGTCAAATCGTCTCTCACTTTGGTCTGGTAGTTTATAATTTCTAAGCAATCATGCACTAGTTCTTCTGCTGGTTCCCCATACAAAAACTGGGCAGGATTGAGGTGCTTATCTGTAATTAGTTCTAGGTCATCTTAATCAAAATTGCTTCATATTTTAGCACTTGAGAATCAGTGAGCCACCTCTTGGCTTTCTGCTTCAGAATATTTCTAACTGTATGTGGGGTGTGCACTTTTAATTTCCCCCCAAAAGTAAATTTTCTACTTTCTTCTACTAATAAGGCAGTGGAGGCTACTGCCTGGCTACAGGTTGGCCACCCTCTCCTAACAGAGTCTAAGAGTTCTGACAGATAAGCCACTGATTTCTTGGAACCCCCTCGTTCTTGGCCTAGAACACCATGGGCTACGCCATTTTCCACATCTACAAATAGGTAAAAATGCTTATCTAATGCAGGAAGACTTAAAGCAGGGGCCCTAATTAACTTCTGCTTTAAACTTTCAAATCTCTGCTCATCTTCTTTTTCCCATGTAATCTCTTGTTTTACCAGTTTTTCATACAGGAATTTAACAGCTTGGGTGTATCCTTCAATCCATATTTTGCAATATCCTAACAACCCCAATAGTTTTCTGATTTCCTTTTTAGTTTTTGGTTGAAGGAGTGAGGTTATTCCTGTGATCCTTTCAGGATTTAATTGCCAGGTCCCCTGGCTTATTATATGCCCTTAGTACTTTACTTCATTCTCTACAAATTGGAGCATTTCTTTTGATACTCAAAGCCCCAGGTTCCCCAAAAAATTTAGTAATGATATGATGGATTCTCAGACCTTTTCCTCATCCTCCCCTGAGAGAAGTAAGTCATCAACATATTGGATAAGTTTTACCTCTGGCATTATGGGGAAACATTGCAGTACTTCTTTTAAGGCTTGTCCAAATAAATTGGGAGATTCAGGAAATCCTTGGGGCAATTTGTTCCATCTGAATTGTTGCTTTCTCCCTGTATCAGGATCTTCCCATTCTAAAGCAAATATATCTCTGCTCTCCTCTGCAAGGGGACAAGCCTAAAAGGCATCTTTAAGATCTATCACACTGAACCATTGGTGTGATGGAGGAATTTTGCTTAACAGTGTATAGGGATTTGGTACTACTGGATATAGATCTACAGTTTGTTTGTTTACTTCTCTCAGGTCTTGGATGAGCCTGTATGTCCCATTTGATTTTTTACTGGTAGTATGGGGATATTTTGGGGAGACATGCTGTCACGACCCGTCCTAGTGAACGGGTAACGTGGTGGTTCATAGGAGTGATCTCCGGGTGCAAAAGAACTGACATGGTACAAGGGGGTTTGCAGTGATAATCAAAACAAATGCAGTTTTATTGATATAACCACAGCAAAAATGCGATAGAGGGATTAATGGAGAGAAAAAGATAGAGAAAGAGAGAGAAGAGAGAGAGAGGGGGATATAGCTACCAACGTAGAGACGAAGTCCTTTGGTCCAGTCCAGTCAAGGATCCACCTGTTACTCTGGGGAGATCTCAAAGGCACAGTTCATCTGCACCCCAATTATACTCTTTTTTGTTGGGGGAAGGGAGAATAAATTTCACAACTGAAACAAAGGTCTTCAGGGGGGAAGAATAGAAAGGGGGGTACACAGAGTCCAAGCTAGGCAGCAGGCAAGAACCATTGTTTTCTTGGTCCAGTGGTCACAACCTGCAGGCAAACATCTCGGTTTGGTCAGCTTGCCTCCCCCGCACACCTCCGCCGGGTTGGGGGTTTCCATCCCAGTCCTTGGAAGGAGGAGAGGGGCCTTTTCACATGGGGGTTTCATGTCTCAGTCCTTGATGGAGAGGCTTCTTACATCTCAGTCTGTCTGTCACGGTGGTTGTAAAGCAGGTGAGGGTCTTCTGTGGGAGACCACCCAAAACTCAGGAGAAGTCCAGCCAGGCCAAGAGGTGGGACAGCTTCCAAGGCTATTGTTGCAAACAGGGCACGGTGCCCCTTCTTCTTCTTAGTGTAGCATACAGCAAACACACCTGTGAAAACAATAACTTAACACTGTCCTTTCAGGTCTCAGGGCCTTTGGCGTGTGACTTTCTCCTTCAGAGCCAGAGATTCTAGACAGGGGGGTCTTTTCTTCAGTGGTCCCCCAATGACAATCGTGAGGCAGATGAGGGAAAATTCGGACAGACTCTCACACATGCAGGGCTCTAAAATTCCATCTTTGATTAATTCTTGAATTACAGTTTTCAACCCATTTCTCCCTTCAAGAGAGAGGATATTGCCATACCTGAATAGAGCAGTCTTTATTCATTATTCCAATTATTATAGGGGTTATGTTTAACTTACCCCTATTTCCAGGTTTGGCCCAAACTACTTCTTCATTTGGTTTTCAACCTCCTCTTTTAACCTGAGAAGTTTAACTACCATTTTATCCCACTCTAGAAGGACCCCTATGCCTAATTGTACTTCTAAGTCCCTTCCCAGCAGATTACATCCTGCCCCTGGTACAAATAAAACGTGCCCCATTCCTATCTTGTTGGTTCCTTCAAATACCAGATGTTTTATGACTGGTGCTCTAAATCCTTCCCCTTTTGCCTCTAAAACTTGAATTGTATCTTGGCTTTTCTTGCACCCTGTTGGAATTTTACACACACATGTGCTCTCTGCCCCTGTATCTACTAAAAACCCCAATACCTCCACCTGGGAACCTACTTTTAAAATTATCAAGGGCTCCTGCTGGTATTTTGCCCCCAGGAGATAGAGCTCCTGACCCCCTGTCCTAGGGTAACTTTATGATGCTTGTATCCCCAATTGTGTGTTCTGTTTATGCTGGATATTATATTCTGTGCCTTCAAGACTAGTTCTAGGAGCAAAGGAGGGGAGAAGAAGAAGCACAAAGTTTGTTATCAGAGACTGCGATCACTCCTCCACATTCTGTTCTGGGGACTGTGTTGTCTGGGCACAGACGGAGCAGAACAGAGCTCTTCTTTGGTTTTTAGTTAGTTTAGCTAGCTGAGGCAGAGAAGTTTTCCCTGGACTGCTTTTTTTTCCCTTTTCTTGGAACTGTTCAAATCTGCTCCAGACTGGGACCTGGGGAAGCACAGAGAGCTTGATTTTTGTGGCCCACAGGGGCCTACTCTGGGCAGCAGCCTTTCCAAGTGCCAGAGCAACTGATAACAGAGCAACCACCCACAGGAGAGACTTTCTGAATTTATCATCTCTTCAGAGTGGCGAATGAGTTTCATCATCTGGTATTGTTCATTTTTTGTGCTGGGGAGTGCTTTGCCTGTTAAATAAACAAGTTTCTTTCCACTTCTCTCAGAGGAAAATTTTCCCAAACCAGTTGGGGGGAGAGGCCATGTGGGTTTGCTTTCTGGGGGAGCCCCCTTTTGGAGGTTTTCTCCCAAATTTGCCCTAAACCAGGTCAAATTATTGGCGCCCAACGCGTGGCTCAAGAGAGTGGAAAAAACCCTGTTTGAACTGTATTTTGGTTGCAATTACTCTGTATTGGGATAAAGCAGTTAGTAGCCATGTTGTTTGAATTCATAATGTCTCTTGGGGTGGAAGCCTGAATGTGTTTCTGGTCCCTAGGTTTTTTGAGGTCTTAATACCTCTATGGTCCCTCGGTTTATTTTCTTATCCAGAAATAGCTCCGGTATTGTCCCTAATACGTAGTTTTTGCAGTAGAGGGGCACGGACTAGAATAGCTGTTGGGCTGAGCTTGGTGGGAATGACTTGTGGGAAGTTTATAAAGGTCCTAGGGTTTGTTCCAGGTATGTGTGGTTCTTGGTTATGGTTATGCACTGTCCTGGGTTGACTATATGATGCTTTTATCCCAAATCATCTTATTCTGTTTATGCTGAATGATAAGTTTTGCACCTTTAAGACTTGTTCCAGAGAGTGAAGGGGGAAAAGAAGAAGTGTGCAGTTTGATTTCAGACACTGCACTCACTCCTCCACATTCCTGCTCCTGAACTGTTGTTGTCTGCGGATGGACAGACAGCAGGACAGAGCTCTCCTTTGTTTTAGTTAGTTTTAGCTAGCTGAGACAAAGAAGTTCCCTAGACTGTAGGTTTGTTTTTTTTTCCTTTCTCTTTGGACCTGTTTAAACCTACTCTAGACTGAACACCCAGAAGAGCACCGGCAGCTCACACCTGAGGCCCACCGGGCTGGGCCTGGGCCGCGACATTTCCAGCACCAGAGGGACTGATAAGAGACTGAGTGAGCCAAGCTACAACCTGGAGAGGGGACTTTCCTGAGTTTGTCATCTCTTTTAAAGCAGCAAGAGGTTTTATTGTTTAATATTGCTTAGGTTTTATTGTTTAATAAACAGTTTTATCCACTTTTCTCCAAAGAAGTATTTTCTCCCAAACTGGTTGGGGGGAGGGGCCAATTGAATCTGCTTTTCTAGAGGAACCCCTTTAGGGGTTCACTCCCAAATTTGCCCTGAACCAGGACATGCACCTAGTTTGTTAGAGGAGGAGAAGGGGATGAGGCTTTTCAGCCTTTTCAGCCTTTGCTTTCCTTCTTCTCCTCTGAATCTGTTGAATCACTACTGAAGAATGTTCAGTTTCCCCTGAATGTTAAAGAGACCATCTTTTGGGTATTTAACCTGGTAAGCTTCCTCTATACAGTCTGCTGTTTCTCTAGAATGAGGGCTGAGATTTCTAGAGGGGCTGATGAGACCCCTGACCCAGGAGTAGACCCAGGTGTGGAAAATCCTGAGTGGTGTGGGAAATGGGAGGATATGGTCCAAATCCTGAAGGAATTCTCTGACCCTATACTCTGAGACTTTCCACATGAACAAATTCAGAACCCAGCTGAGGTGGGGAAATACCTGAAAGAGAAGTGCCATGATGATCCTAAGGAGAAAAAGATCATTGCAGTAAGCTGGGCCCTGGAATATGCTTATCGCACACTGCTAGATACTGTAGGGCAGCAGACAGAGGAAGGGGGGCAGGGAGATAAATCAACAGCTACCCCAGTCACTCAGGCTGCAGTCAACACCTCAGTTACAAAGCCAGTAGCTAAACCCGACAGTAAGCCTCAACCAATGGCTGTTGCTACTAGCAGGAGAAGCAGAAAGTGCACAGGCAAGACTGATCAACCAGTGGATGATGATGATGATGTTGACGATGATGATGATGATGTAGGAGAAGGACCCTCAGTGCTTCCTGACATAAAATCAGGAGTCAAAGTAAGAGGCACAAGATCAGAAGTGAATATTGAGTCCTTTTCCCTGAAGGACCTTCATGGCCTAAGGAAGAATTATACTCAATGACCTGATGAATCTATAATTAGCTGGTTAGTCTGTCTTTGGGATGCTGCAGGCGAGGCTACAATTTAGGACGGCACTGAAGCGAGGCATTTGGGATCCCTGTTACATGATCCCGTAATCGACCAAGGAATGATGAGAGGGGCTAACCCTCACAGCCTCTGGGCACAGGTCCTGGAAAGTGTAGCACAAAGATATCTGTGTGCAGACTATCTCTATATGCAGCAAACCCAGTGGAAGACCATAGAACAAGGGATCCAACGCCTGAGAGAGATGGCAGTGGCAGAGATTATCTTCTCAGATAACATAACAACTAGGAATCCAGACTTGGTATTATGCACGTCTGTGATGTGGCAAAAACTTGTATGACTTGGGCCACATGAATATGCTTCTGCTTTAGCAATAATGAAGTGGGATGACAGGGATGAGAACGTGCTTGATATGGCAAAGAAGCTGTGAGCATATGCAGATGCTGTGCATGGCTCAACACATGCCAGAATCACAGTGGTGGAAACACGTCTGCAGAACTTAGAGGACAAGATAGAGGAGAATCACAAGAAACTCAGGGAGGAGATTAAAGAGGACCTTCTCCAATCTCAGCAGTACAGATCAGAGGTTCTGGTACCTAACGCAGACGTTCCCCAGATGGCAAGAGAAGGTACACCCTACAAGCTGAGTTGGGGTTCTTCCTGCGTGATTGCGGAGAAAACATGAGGAGGTGGGATGGAAAACCTACTGCTGCTCTGGCACAACAGGTGAGTGAATTGAAGGAAGGCAAGACTCAGAGAGGAAGTTCCACCAAAAGGAAAGCAGCTCCAGTTGCCCGTAGCCGAACTGCCAGGTATGATGATGATGATGACGTGTCCGATCCCCTTGAAGGAACCTCCAAGACATATGCCCAAGGAAAGAAGGATAACCAGGCTTAGAGGGGCCCTGCCTCTAGCCAGGTAGAGGCTAGGGAAAACCGTGTTTTCTGGACTGTGTGGATTCATTGGCCTGGCACATCAGAACCATAAAAATATGAGGCCTTGGTCAACATTGGTGTGCAGTGCACATTAATCCCATCAAGACATGTGGGGACAGAATCTGTCTCTATTGCTGGCGTGACAGGCTGTCTTAGTTTGAAAAGACAGGTGTCTTCTAAGCAAGGCAGAAGCCTCCCCAGAAACGGAAAATGCAACCCGCCTCCCTCCGAAATATTATAATTTTGAAATTAAAAGGTTCTCAGGCAAAATTTGGGAATAGGAATAACAGCTCTTTGCTAGGAAAACTAAAAATACAAATGCAGTAGTACAAACAAGAAAAAAAAATCACTGACAGAGTCAGAATACAACTTGACACCCTGTTGGTCAGGGTTTTGGCTGCAGTCCTCCTGTAGTGACAGATGTGGTTCTGTTGAAGCAGTGATCCTGTAGAAGGGTGTAGATTTCCTCTGAAGGTCTGGTGGTGGTGTAGATGGGCCTGGTCTTCCTCTGGGAATCCAGTGGGAAAAGGCGGCTCTGGTATCCCAAAATCTCTGATTATATCCAAGTAGGAATGCTTGTCTCCTTCCCCTGGGCTGAGCATCTCACAATGGGATGATGTGATTTTATCAGTCATGCAGTGAGACTCAATGGTCCATTAACAGAAGATATTTCCCGGAGGGAGGATTGGTTTGTGGAAGAGATAAAGAAAACTGCTTTTTAACAGAAGATAACTGCCCTACCTCTGAAAGATGGCAAATAGAATACATGCATTATCTTTCAATCCAGGACACAGGGGGATCACAGGATTTCACTTTGGTGGAAGCTGATGTGAGCCTAACTGGAAATAAGTGGAAGAAACACCCTATTGTGACTGGCCCAGAGGCCCCATGTATTTTGGGCATAGACTTCCTCCAAAGTGGCTATTTCAAAGACCCAAAAAGACTTAAGTGGGCATTTAAGATAGCAGCTATAAAAACAAAGGGTGTCAAGCAATTGAAAACCTTGCCTGGACTATCAGAAAACCCATCTGTAGTAAGACTCCTAAAGGTGGAAGAGCAACGAGTACCAATTGCCACCTCAACAGTGCATCACTGGCAGTACAGAACAACTCAAGATGCAGTGATCCACATCCACAAAATGATCTGTGAGCTGGAGAGCCAAGGGGTGGTCAGCAAGACCCACTCACCCTTCAACAGCCCCATTCGGCCTGTGCACAAATATGAAGGAGAATGGAGATTAACTGTAGACTGTCATGCCTTGAATGAAGTGACTCCACCGCTAAGTACTGCTGTTCCAGCGATGTTGGAGCTCCAGTATGAGCTGGAGTCCAAGGCAGCAAAGTGGTATGCCACTATTCACATTGCCAATACATTTTTCTCCATTCCTTTGGCAGCAAAATGCAGGCCTCAGTTTGCCTTCATGAAGAGGAGAGTGCAGTACACCTGAAACCAATTGCCCCAGGGGTGAAAGCACAGTCCTACCAGCTGCCATGGACTGATCCATGCTGCACTAGAAAAGGGTGAAACTCCGGTGAAGCATGATTTTAAAAAGTTAAGATTTCAGCTGAGGGTTAGAGGAAATTCATAGTGATTTGGATGTAAGTTAGGTAAGTAGATGATAGGTTAATGATTATTAGATGCTTAAGCTAGAGCTGACTGTTATATTGTTTGCTATTATGAGCTTGTTTATAGAAGAAAGTGGAGTAAGTGAACTGTTATAAGAACATATTGAAACCAGCAGAACAATGGTTAGCACTTGGGCTTTATGTCAATCAATCACAAAGTAGCGGGACTTGGATCGAGTCAGAGGGTCACAGAGCCCCGACGAAGACGTTCCTGACTTCATCCCTTAAGACCACTGACCCAATTCGAGACCACCAACTCAAGAGAAGAATTGTGTATGGAGAGCTTTGTGGATAATTGGCTAGCTGAGAAAGGCCACTTTGATGTGATACCGTTGGATAAGGATCGGGGAAACAAGCTGGGTGTCACCCTGGGTTTTTAAGATTTTCTAAGCCTTCTGATGTTGACATTCTTGTAGTGAATTTTCTCACACACTTTCTGTAAATAACTCATTGTTTTGCATTCCTTTATGGAGGAGGAGAGAGTTGATGGACTGTTGGTTTAACCAGTGGCATTGGAGAGGTGCCACTGTCACCCTCCAATCCACTGTCACTTTTGGAAAACTATAAATGTTGGAGTCAGAAAATAAACGGCCCCTTTTTTCTCTTTCACCTTGAGAATGGTGTGAGCGTGTGTTCTTTTGTGTCCTGTAGCGACATTTGGTGATCCCGACGTGTGTATTGCAGCAGATTGCGGTGAGGTTTCCCCCCCCTCTCTTTGGTGCTTTGCCTGCGGTTCTTGGGGTAATGGCGAGCGCTGTGGGTTTTGAGGAGGATCTCCTCCTTTTGGATTTTTGGAGGGGGGTCCTGGAGTGGAAACAGATTTCTGTTTCCTGGGATGACTTTGAGAGATTGTTTCTGTGGGCCCGGGAGCGAGGGTTTCTTTTGGGTCCTGAGAGGGTGTTCTCCAGGGAGGAGTGGTCTCGTGTGGGGACCCGCCTCATGGAGGCCCTTTTTGACGATTGCACGCTAGATGCGGGACCGCTGCTGGTGCAGTGGAAGAGATGTGTGGAGCTTTGGGAGGGGTCTGGCTCTTGTACCCCTCGGAGTTCCCGGGGAAGCTCTTCTGCCTCGGACGTGGAGGAGGGGGAGTTTGAGTTTTTGTCCGATGTGGAGTCCCCCTCCCCACCTCCGGACGGTGTGCTGGGGGGCGGAGCCCCGTGGGTTTCTGCGGGCTCTGTGGATTCGGCGGCCCGTCCTCGTCCTGCTTCGCCCTGCGTGGGCGGTGGGGTGGGGGACGGGTTGCATTTTCTTTGTGCCTTTCCGGTTTTTGAGGGCCAGCCTCCGCCTCAGCTTGAGTCTGGTTCGGTGACAACCTGGTGTCTGAATTGCGGTGTTTCCATGAAGTTCCCCCTGGCCACGGCAGGGGCGGGGTCGCCCGCCTCCGAGCCGGGCTCCTCGGTGGGGGGGACGACTTCGCCCATCTCTGGGCCTGCGCAGCCTGCTGGGCATGCGCAGTCGGTGGACGCAGCCGGGGGCGGGGTGTCGGTCGGCATTCTGTCCGGCCCCACTCCGGTGGGCGGGCAGCCCGCCCCTCTCTGCTCGGTGGGGGCAGTACCCGCTGGGCAGTCTTGTGGTTTGGGACGGACACTCATAGGGGGCTTGCCGGGCTCCCTGGTGCCATCCCGCAGCGACGCAGCTGCGCGGACTGCGTCTCTCTCGGCGTCCCGTCCCTCCCCTGTGTCGGGGGCCAGGGGCCCCGTGCCGGTCTCGTCTCGGCCCGCGCCGGATTTGCGGGCCGGGACGGTACCTGCGTCCGCCGGGGCGCCCCCTGCTGGAGCTGTAACACGACAGGGCGCTGGGGTGTTTACCTTTAGCGCACCTGTTGACATGGCCAGCGGGAGGCCGGTGGGTGCCTGGGGCCACGGCACTTCCTCGTCGAATTTGTGGACGCTTCCTGCCTGTCAGGTGACCGTGCGTCCCAGGCATCCCGAACGTTTTTGGCGAGAGGTGAAAACCAAGACTGACGAGATGAATGAGCCCGTTTCCTCGCGGCACCTGCAGGGTCGTGGGGCGGGCTCCTTTGGCTCTGCCGGTGCTGCGGGGGGCCCAGGGCCGAGTGGTGTTGGCCTGGCTCCCAGGCGATTTTCGTCTTTTGCCCCTGTTGGGCCTGAGGACCAGGGAGCGTCAGGTGCGGTGGCTTTGCCAGGGGATCCTCAGGTTTTCCCTGTGCTCAGGGGTGTTGCTCATAACACCTATGAACCCCTTTCATATAAGCTGGAGAAGAAGCTCCGTGAGGCAGTTGCTCAGCATGGTTTGGGGTCTGCTGAGGTTATGCGGACTCTCCGGAGGGTTGATTCGGATATGCAGACGCCTTACGATCTCCGTCGTGTGGCATGTTCTCTTTTTGACCCTGTGCATATGGCGTCTTTGAAACCAAGTGGGCTCGGTTGGCGGCCCACGCGGTGCTGCGGAATGCTACGCTGGGTCCGCAGGACCCCAGGCGTGGGGTTGTCGCTGACATGCTGCTGGGAACAGGGCTTTATGAGAATGTTCAAGGGCAGGTTGGATTTGATCCCCTTGTGCTTGAACAGTGCCACTCGCTGGGCATGGCTGCAATTGTTCAGACCCTGGAAATGGCTGCTCCGAGGCCGCCGTTCCCGACCATTGTCCAGGGGGATGACGAGCCTTTCATGACGTTTGCGGAAAGGCTGATTGCATCCGTGGAGAGGCAGGTGCCTGATCCTGTGGCAAGGAGCGTTACGATTACGAACCTTGTCAAGTGCAATTGCAATGCTGCTTGTAGGAAAGTCATAGTGGCTCTGCCTGGTGATCCTACTGTCTCTGAGATGGCGGAGGCCTGTGTGGACATCGTCCCCCAGGATTGGAAGTTGGCTGCCGTGGCTGCCGCTGTGCAGCCGGTTTGGACGGCGCCGCAAGGCAAGCGGCCGCAGCGGGGGATTGCACAGGCTGGCAAGAAGCAGGGGAAGAAAGCGCAGAAGGTGAAGTTCCCCATGTTCTTGTGTGGTCGGTGTGGTAGGCCGAATCATATGTCTGATGTGTGCAAGGCGACTGTTCATGCTAATGGCCAAGCTTTGCCAGGCTCGGGAAACGGCAAGCGGAGCGCGCAGGGGGGACGTGTGCGGACACAAGCTTCTCTCCAGACCCCAGTGCCGATGGAGGTCTCCTTTGCCGGCTTGCAGCCAGCACCCGTGGATCAGCAGGAGTGGATGTCTGCACCACAGCAACAGTTATGTTAGAGTCTTCTCAGATATGCAAGGTTCCCCTGGATGCCTTTGGTCCCTTGGGTGGGGGCATGAGTGCTCTCCTTATGGGGAGGTCTAGTGCCACCCTTCAGGGCATCATTGTGCACCTGGGGCTCATCGATGCGGATTTCACGGGGCAGATTTGTGCCATGGTCTCCACACCCACCCCCCCCGTGACGATCCCGAAAGGGACGCGGCTTGCTCAACTTGTGCCTTTCAAGTCCTCTGTTTGCAGGTCAGCTGATCAGTCGCGTGGAGCTGGCGGTTTTGGCTCCACTGGACCACCTCAAGTTCACTGGACTGCTGTCCTGACCAAGGACCGTCCCGAGATGCTGTGCACCCTGTCTGTTCCTGGTGCAATGCTGCCAGAAGTCTGCGTCCGTGGGCTTCTCGACAGCGGTGCTGATGTCACGGTTCTCTCCCTTGTGACCTGGCCCTCAGAGTGGCCCTTGGATCCGGTGGGGACATCTGTCGCTGGCCTGGGAGGGACGGCGCAATGTTATGTGAGCCAACGGCCTGTATTGGTCATGAACCCAGAGGGACAGGTGGCCTGGGTTAGGCCTCATGTTACTTCTACTCCTGCCAACCTTTGGGGGAGGGATGTTCTGTCTGCTTGGGGGGTGCGCATTGGGACGGATTTTTGATGGGGGCCACTGCAGTGAAGGGCGCAGAGTGTCTGACGCCTCCTATACGGTGGCTGGTTGACAAACCTGTATGGGAAAAGCAGTGGCCCCTCCCTCAAGAGAAGTTGAATGCCCTTCGGAATCTGGTGCAGGAGCAGTTGGACCAGGGTCATCTGGAGCCTTCCACCAGCCCCTGGAACACCCCTGTCTTCTGCATCAAAAAGAAGTCTGGGAAATGGAGGTTGTTGCAAGACCTCCAAAAGGTTAATGCCGTGATGGAAAGCATGGGAACATTGCAGGCGGGCATGCCATCGCCTACCATGCTTCCTGCAGACTGGCCGGTCCTCATTGTGGATCTGAAGGATTGTTTCTTTACAATTCCTTTGCATCCCGATGACAGACCGAAGTTTGCCTTCTCAGTGCCAGCAATTAACGAGGCTGAGCCTGCACAGAGGTATCAATGGAGGACATTGCCTCAGGGCATGCGCAATTCTCTGGCCATATGCCAGTGGTATGTGGCCCGTGCCTTGTCTGGAGTTCGCAGGCAGTTTCCTGATGCACGTCTGTATCATTATATGGATGACATTTTGGTGGCCGCGTCCACCCAGGATGAGCTGCTGAGGATTCAGCCTCGGTTGCTTGATGCTTTGCATGCTCAGGGACTGCAGGTGGCTCCGGAGAAGGTCCAACAGCAACCACCTTGGAAGTATTTGCGGGTCAAAATTCTGGAACGGACGATCCGTCACCAGGAGGTGCAATTTGTGCATCCTGTGAGGACACTGAATGATGTTCAGAAATTGGTGGGTGTCATCACTTGGTTGCGTCTGTATTTGGGAGTAACCGATGCGCAGCTGTCTCCTCTGTATGATTTGTTGAAAGGAGACGCTGATCTAAAATCACCTCGCACACTGACCCCTGAGGCGCATAAGGCGTTGGAGGTGGTTCAGCGAGCTGTTTCGGCTTGCCAAGTTTATCGCATTGATCCCTCCGTTGATGTCACTGTGTTCGTCACCACTCCAGATTCGTATCCCACGGGTATCATTGGCCAGTGGAGTGACACTTGGTCTGATTCCTTGCACATTTTGGAATGGGTTTTCCTGCCCCATCAGCCGCAGAAGACGGCAACTGCGTTGTTTGAATTGATCGCTCGCTTGATAATCAAATGCCGGCAACGGTGTTTGCAATTGATGGGTGCGGATCCCGCAAAGATCATACTCCCGGTGCAACGGGAGGATTTTGACTGGAGCTTTGCAAACAGTGTGTCCCTGCAGAGTGCTCTGGAAAATTTCTCCGGGCAGATCACTTATCATCTGCCCAGCCATAGGCTACTGCATATGGCAAAATCCACAAAAATCTCTTTGCGGCCCAAAAATAGCCAGGAACCCGTGCAAGGACCCACTGTCTTCACTGATGGTTCAGGGAGGACTGGGAAGGCCATTGTTACCTGGAGGGACGGATCTGAGTGGCAGGTTCTGGAAGGCCACGAGGATGGGTCAGCCCAGTTGGTTGAACTGAGGGCTGCTGTCATGGCATTTGAAAGATTCTCCCAGGAGCCTTTCAACTTGGTCACGGATTCCGCCTATGTGGCTGATATCGCACAGCGGTTGGGTCATTCGGTCTTGAAGGAGGTCAGTAATCCTGCCTTGTTTCACTTACTGAAGACCTTGTGGTGTGCCATTCAGGCCCGACTTCATCCATTCTATGTTCTGCATGTGAGGAGTCACACCACTTTGCCGGGCTTTATAGTGGAAGGTAACGCGAGGGCTGACAAGCTGGCTAACCCAGCGTGGGTAGCGCCTCAGCCTGATACACTCGCGCAGGCCAAGGCATCGCATGGGTTTTTCCACCAAAACGCACATACCCTGCAGAAGCAGTTTCAGCTGACGCCAACTGAGGCTCGTGACATTGTTGAGTCATGTGATGACTGCCATGCACTTGCTCCGCCTTTGCCGGCAGGGGTGAACCCCAGAAGCCTTAGGGCCTTGGAGCTTTGGCAGACCGATGTCACCCTGGTTGCCGAGTTTGGCCGGCTCAAGTATGTGCATGTCACTGTGGACACGTTCTCCTCTGCGATGTGGGCTTCAGCTCACACTGGGGAGAAGGCCCGCGATGTCCTTGCCCACTGGAGGCAGGCCTTTGCCGTTTTGGGCATACCTTCTGCTGTGAAAACCGACAATGGTCCTGCTTACGCATCGCAAAAGGTGCGGCAGTTCCTGCAGTTGTGGGGTGTTTCGCACAAGTTCGGGATCCCTCATTCCCCGACTGGTCAAGCTATTGTAGAACGCGCTCATGGTACTCTGAAGCGGGTTCTTCAAAAACAAAAACGGGGAATGCAGGGTGAAACCCCGCACAGTCGGTTGGCAAAAGCTTTGTACACAATCAATCATCTCACTGTGCCACAGAACTCAACCCTGTCATTTTGAATCACCATCTCTTGTTGCAGGCTGCGGACGAGGCACATCAGCCTCGAGCAAAGGTTCGGGTGCGGAATTTAGTCACCAAACAGTGGGAAGGTCCCTATGACCTTATCGCTTCGGGGCACGGGTATGCTTGTGTATCCACAGATACTGGGGTACGCTGGGTACCTTCGAAATGTGTTCACCCTGACCTGCGACCGCAGAGGCAGAATCCAGCCGATGAGCAAGACGGAGACCGTGACCAACCTGAAAGGGATCAAGCGGGCGGATCATTGAGTGATGACTCAGATGCAGATGATGGGAGTGATCGCTCTGATGATTCGTCCGCAAGTGGACACTGAGCATTGTTCATGTTTTTCCTTTTTACGTTGTTCATTTTCTTTTCTTTTTCTTTTTAAATGGAAAAAGGGTGAGATGTCACCCTGGGTTTTTAAGATTTTCTAAGCCTTCTGATGTTGACATTCTTGTAGTGAATTTTCTCACACACTTTCTGTAAATAACTCATTGTTTTGCATTCCTTTATGGAGGAGGAGAGAGTTGATGGACTGTTGGTTTAACCAGTGGCATTGGAGAGGTGCCACTGTCACCCTCCAATCCACTGTCACTTTTGGAAAACTATAAATGTTGGAGTCAGAAAATAAACGGCCCCTTTTTTCTCTTTCACCTTGAGAATGGTGTGAGCGTGTGTTCTTTTGTGTCCTGTAGCGACAGCTGGGGATTAAGTAGTCAGTGTCCAATCACTGACAAGGGTCATGGTGACCTTGCTGCAACATGAAGATGGGGGAGAAAATCTTTTGCCAGAAAAATGAAGATAGCCTAGGTAGAATAGCCACAGGAATGTAAACATAGAAACAAAATAATCATTAGAGCATAGAAGTAGGTGTGGTTGATTCATGTGTGTTTTAACCAATAATGAGCTCAGCTTTGCAATATGTATAAGCTTCATTAACACCAATATAAATATGTGTGAGCTATCAATAAACTTTGAGATTTGTTGTTCATGCATATTGTGTGCTGCAATTCTTCTGCCGACCCTACACACTGACCCAATTCGAGACCACCAACTCAAGAGAAGAACTGTGCATGCGTGAAGGACTAATAACCTCATTTTAATACAGAGAAAGAAGGGGAGGTGCTGGGGTTAAGCACATGTATTGTATGTAAGATCTTGGGAAATAAATAGAGGGTTTAAGAACCTTGTACAGCGCAGTCACGCTTTTTGGGGATGACCCCCCGTGCCGCCCGCCAGTGTTAATAAACATACCACTTTCTAACTTTGATTAGTTAGAAAGTCTTTGTCCATGATCTTCAGTTTTAATGACTCAATTGGCGAGCCAGCCAGGAGGAGACTCTGCTCGGCTGTGAGGCCAGCTTGGGTCACGGATCCCTTTGGGGCGCCTCTGGGATATTCCTGGAAGAGTGGGCTCTGCTGCCTATACTGTTCCTCCAGCAGCAGACAAGGACCCCTGACTACTAAAACTCCGGACAAAACAGTATGTTTAAAAAAATTCAAACAGTTTTAAATAGTGACCTGTAAGGCGTACACATGTTCAGGAAAGGCCATTTGATAAGTTGTAGGAGACATCCCACGTGCAACTTGTGCCTCTGGAGTGTGCTTGCAAGCTGAAGTTGCAGCTGGTATCTGGTCAGTGGTATTTGGTTGCCAGCAGAAAGAGCTGTTGAATTGTTGTACTGGGTCAGGCAAACTCGGGTTTTGGTTGCTGGCAGAAGGGGATTTTGCCATTTGTTGTGCCATAGAGGGCTCAGTTTGCCAGCAATTTGGGGCTAGCAGTCATAAGGGCAAATCCTGGTCTAAGGTTGTTATAACTGTGTTGTGTGTGTATTTTAGTTACGGGGGACAGCATTTACTGTAACACCCGTTGTTCATGTTAAAAGGGTCCGGACTCCAAGAGATTATAGAGGCAGTGTTTTGCTGTTTGGATGTTTATGCCTGTGGAATTTGAAATATAGAAGTTGAGTGCCTTAGTATAGTGTGTTTGTAAGTGTTTCCCCCAGGAATAATAAGATTGTGGTGCTGCCAGTTTGCTTGTGTGTGGGCGGAGTTGTGTTTTGGAGCTGTGGTGCCTTTTTAAGGCAACACTGCCATCTTGGGTCAAAAAAAGTGCAGTGCATGTTGAGTGTGAAACAGTAAAATTGGTCTGCTTAAAAGAGTTGATGAGTCTTTGAGAGCTGAGACATGAAAGTTTTGAAGTAGATTGGGGACAGATAAAGGACAGGACCAATTTGGTAAAGAATAGAAGCCTTTGATAAGAGCTTAGTTGTGATTTTAGGCACAGAGGTTGTGTTCATGGATGCTGATTGCTAGAATTATAATAGGGGTTGTTTTAGTCTGAGAATCCAATCAGGCCAGATGGATAAAGCGAACTCCTTTGCCTCAGTGGTTTGAACTCAATTCATGGGAGTTTGTGAACCCAGTAAACTGGTGGATAGACAGGGGAAATGAGAGAATACATAGATAAGGTTTATATTGGGTATCTGCTGGGAGACTAGTGGCTTTGTATTGGGAGCAACAGGCTGTGGAGAATGTAGAAAGCTAAGGAGGAGTGAATTGAATAGCTTGTATTTGTAGGAATTGTCCTTCAGCTTTAGGTGCATCTAGAGGTTGGCATAGTGCATGGGTGTTATTGCAGTGTAAGATTTGTGCAGGATGTTATTATTGTTCTTCTGCTAACCAGTACAGAGAGTGTGCTGTGTCGACAGCTCCCTGCTTGAGCTGATTTAGAACCAAAGATTTTAAAGCTGGCGTGTGGAAAGTCACATTTAATACCTGAGCTGTGGGCTGTGCGAGGAGACTGGGAAAGGACTGTACAAGTCTGTGAAGCCAGGTTTGAGTGGAAGCGAGACAGGAAGCAAACAAGAAGATAAAAAAATTTTGAGTGATGGTTTTGTTAAGGACAAGAGGAGTGATGGGAACTAACCAGAGTAAAGAGATCCCTAAAAATAGTCCTTTAGGGTATATCTTGGCACACTGGAGGGAACTAGTAGGGTATGGTGGGGTAGAGAATAAAAAGGCACTCTTGAAATTCTGTACACAGTGGTGGCCACTTTACAGGCTTGGAGAAGGGGCCAGGTGGCCCCCAGCTTGATCTTTACACTATGAGACTTTGTTACTGCTTATGTTGTTCTTGAGACGGGAGCAGAAATGGGAAAAAGTGACATATGCTGACATGTTTTTCTCCTTTCAGAACCATCCTGAGTGGCAAAGAGATTGTGGAATTAGGGCACCCTCTGACCCCTTGGTATTGGCTGTGGAAAAAGATAAGGCTAGTAGAAGGAGGCTGAAACGATGTTGTAGTATGTAGTAAACCCCATAGATTTAGGAAAAGCACCATGGAGGATATGAACAATAGGAATGCTGAAACAGCAAAAGAAAATTCCTGTTTCCCTGTCCTCCGCCCTTAACCTACCTCTGTAACCCTATAAGGCAATGTCATGTTAACCCCTTACCCGTTGGTCAAGCTTGGATCCTTTCCAACCCTATAAAAGAAGCATACTGTACCCCATTAGGGGAGAAAGAAGAAGAGCAGAGACCCTTCACGGACCTCCCCAAATAAAGCCATCTTCGTGGAACAGCCTGCGCCTTCTCCTTCTCCTCTCTCTCCGTCTGCTGCAGCCTCCAGCCCAGGGCACCACTACCTAGCAAGCAGAGCTGAAATCCTGAGAGCTTGCAATCACTATAGAGCTGATAATCACCATGCTTGCTAGATGGTAGCCCCGCGGCCTTGGCATGAGCGAGCTAGCTTCGGGCACCCGGTCCCTACCCAGGGACTGAGCTCCTGAGCCCTATTGCTCTGCTTTATAATAACTCCAAATGAGAGGTTATTAGTAGTACATGTTCCATAAATCAACGCTGCACACATCCGGACAAGGTGTACCCAGCTGAGTCACTGGAGCAAGAGTTGGGGAATCTGTTAGGACCACCCCCTAGAAGGCAAGGGGGCCTGGGGGGCAAACAAATTTGAGACAGCTATTAACCTCAACTCCAACTCCAGCTCTTATTCCACCTCCTGATATCTCTGTCCAAACTCCAGCTCACATTCCATCCCCCACTCCAATTAAAGATATTTCTATTTCAATTCCAGCTCCAGCTCTAAACAAAGCGATTACTATTTCAACTCCAGCTCTAGTTTTAAGCTCAGCTGAATCAACTCCAGTTTCTATTTCAAGTTCAGCTCCAACCTCTACTCTATCCCCCACTTCGACTACTCCACTTACTCCTAAATCTCTCCCACTATCCAACAGTGACAGCGAGGAAGAGGAACCTTCTCCAAAGGGTCCTACAGCATCCCGGACTCAGAAACAAACCAGGGAAATTATACAAGCACCTTTGAATTGTGGAAAAAGAAAACAAACTCCACAACTTCTGTGAAAGTTGTAAAGCCGGTATGTTTATTACATCACTGGACACGTGGGGATCGGATCGTGGGGATCGTACCTCTGGGAATTCCAGATCCTTTTTTGTCTCCCTTACTAATCCATATGCATGGAATTTCACAATAGGCTCATACATATTCATTTTAGTGATTTCGAGTTACACTTGCAGCTAGTTACCCTTGCAGCTAGTTTTTTATCAGAAAGTACAGAAAGAACTCCTGGGTCACCCTGCCCTGCCTCTTGCAGTCTCTTCGTCTTTTTGCCCTTCGGCTGACACAGTTTCTTCGAGCATAGGTTTTTTGCGATAACAGGCAGTCAGACCAAACAGCTATGTTTGCAAGCTACAGACTTCAAAGTTCAAGCCCCCCCCCCCCCCCCCCCCCCTTATCTCTTTATCTCTGATTCAAAGATGTACATTTTACCTAAATCAAAACGGATTGCTACTCTGGATAATTTCCACTCTGTCTCACCTTTGAGGGGGGCAGTAAATTCTGGCAGGAAAACAATGTTAGTTAAAATTCCTTTTTCTACAATGGATTTAGAGGCTTGGGAAAAGATTGCTAAATGTTATCAAAGTGACCCAATAGATGTTGCAAAGAAATTAAAGTTTATGATTAAACAGCATCAACCTGATTGGTCAGATATCCAGCTGCTGTTGGATGCCCTAACAGAGACAAAAAAACAACTGGTTTTAAAGGTAGCTGGGGGTTTAGCAGATGCTTGTAGAATAACATGGAGTGACATGAGAGATGTCTTTCCTCTTCAAGATCCACACTGGGACCCTAATGATAATAATGATATGAGAAAACTAGAGGATTATCAAGACTTGACAGTGAGGGGGTTAGAAAGGGCAAATCCTAAAACAATAAACTGGTTGGCCCTATATACTATTAAGCAAGGTCCCTCTGAAACACCTTCTGAATTTCTAGAACATTTGCGGGATGCAATGCATCATTATACAACCTTAGATCCTGAGTATGAGGAAGGGATACAACATCTAGTGGGTTTATTTCTGGGACAATCTACAGGGGACATTAGACACAAACTTCAGAAGATACAGGGTCCAACAGCCCAGGATTTAGAGACTTTGCTAGAACAGGCATGGAAAGTATTTAGTAACCAGGAAGAAAAGTGTAAAGAAGGGATAAGAAAATTAGTAGCAGTAGTAAGAGAAGAAGAAAAAGAGAGGTGTGGACAAGGACCACTAAGGCAGGGACCACCTCAGCTAGGGAAGAATCAGTGTGCATTGTACAATAAAATTGGACACTGGAAGAAGCAGTGACCAGAAGGAAGAAAAAGTAATGATCAAAGAAGAGGAGATTGAAAAGGGGAGGCAGTGGCTGCTCATGTTAAGGAAGACTGAGGTGGATCAGAGGATCTTACCCTAGGAGACCCTCTGGTTATAATGAAACTAGGGAACAAGGAAATGGAAATTGAATTTTTGATAGACACAGGGGCAACATATTCGGTGTTAAATAAAGCTTTAATACCAATGACAGATGATTATGTCATGGTAAAGGGGGCAACTGGCCAATCTGAAAGAGCCTATTTTTGTAAGCCATTGAAATATAAACTTGGGAAACAATGGGGAATTCACAAGTTTTTGTATATGTCCAGTGCTCCATCAGCACTTTTGGGTAGAGATTTATTGGAACAATTAGAAGCAAAAATATTTTTAAATGGAGAGATTACTTTGGAGGTTAAGGACCAACAATATGTGGAATTGTTAAGCCTGATGCTAATGACCAATGAGACTAAAATTGAAAGTGAAGATGAGATTCACAGGAAAATAATGGATCAGGTATCTCCAGAGGTATGGGCTTCTAATATACCAGGGAGAGCAAAAAATGTACCCCCAATGCAAGTTAAGCTTAAAGAAGGAAAACAGCCAGTTAGAGTTAGACAATATCCCTTAAAGAAGGAAGATAGAGAAGGGATTAGCCCAGTAACTGAAATTTTTTTACAGATGGGGCTATTAAAAGAGTGTCAGTCTGAGTTCAATAATCCTATTTTTACATGTTAAAAAGCCTGATGGATCATACTGAATAGTACAAGATTTAAGAGCTGTTAATAAGATAACTGAGGATTTATACCCAGTGGTTGCCAACTCCTACACTTTGTTAACCTGTTTAACACCTGAACTAACATGGTTTACCATTTTAGATTTAAAAGAAGCTTTCTTTTGCCTTTCTCTCCATGACGCCAGACAGAAAATTTTTGCATTTGAATGGGAAAACCCCAAAACTGGACACAAAACCCAGCTCACATGGTCAGTTCTACCTCAATGTTTTAAGAACTCTCCCATAATATTTGGAGAACAGCTAGCAAAAGATCTGAAATCCTGGGAAGCTAAATCAGGAGAAGGACAACTGTTACAGTATGTGGACAACCTCCTGATAGCTACCGAAACTCGAGGCATGTGTGGAGTGGACAGTAAACCTCTTGAACTTTTTGCGTCTATGGGGGTATCAAGTATCCCCGAAGAAAGCCCAGATGGTGAGGCAAACAGTTATTTATTTGGGCTATGAAGTTAGTGCTGGACAAAGAACATTAGGATGGGATCACAAGGAAGCAATATGCCAGACCCCAAAGCCCCAGACAGTAAAAGAACTGAGAACCTTCTTGGACATGACAGGGTGCTGTAGATTGTGGGTTTATAATTACGGACTGTTAGTCAAACCCCTATATGCCTTGATTACAGAAAGAAACAGAGACCTCCAATGGACAAAAGAAGCAACACAAGCCTTCAACCAACTAAAGAAGGCCCTCATGTCAGCTCCAGCCCTGGGACTTCCAGATGTGAGTAAACCATTCTTTTTGTTTTCTCACGAAAAGCAGGGGATTGCTTTGGGAATATTAGCACAAGACCCGGGCCCATATCGCAGGGCAGTCGCCTACCTCTCTAACCAGTTGGATGCAGCAGCTAAGGGATGGCCAGGGTTCCTCAGAGCTGTTGCAGCAGTGGTACTGTAATTCGGCCTCCTGCTGGGTGCAGATTTGCCCCCGATCAGGCTGCATGAGCCAGATAACTCAGTCTTTTAAGGGAACTGACTGCCTGAGAACCCAAGCAGCTCTCAGCTGCTGGCAACCTTAGCAAGCTTAAGGTATATCAGCTCTTTTAGTGATTATCAGCTCTTTGTGATTCCAGCTCTTAGCTTGCAAGGTGCCTAGGCAGGCCGGCAGACGCAAGGCGAGAGAAAAGAAGGCCGTTCTGGCGTTCCGCAGCGATGTCTTTATTGGATGTTCTGCGAAGGGTTCCAGTGATGGCTCTTCTGCCGAACCAGGCTAAAACAGCCCATTATATAGGATATAGGGGGATCAGAAATTGACTAATAGCAGAGGTTAAGGGGAAGTGACTTATGGGCTTACAGAGAGATAAGCAGGGGTCCGAAAGGCGGAAGACAGGGGCTTGCCATGACTTGGCATTTCCTATCTTTAGGCCTCTGCTCTCCATGGGGCCTTTGCAATCCCTGTGCCTGCTACAGTGCTGAACATCCAAGAAGCATGCAAGTTCACCCTAGGCCAGAAGATGACTGTGCTAGTGTCCCAAACAGTGTCTGCAGTGCTGGAGGTAACAGGCAGACACTGGCTTTCCCCGCAGAGATTCTTGAAGTACCAAGCCATAATGGTAGAACAAGATGATGTAGAAATTGTGGTAACTAACATTGTGAACCCAGCTTCATTCCTCAGTAGCAGTATGGGAGAACTGGTGATCCACGATTGCCTGGAGACTATCAAAGGTACCTACTCCAGTCACCCAGATTTGAAGGACACCCTTCTTGAGGACACTGAGACCTGGTTAACTGATGGAAGCAACTATGTGATCAGTGGAAAAAGACATGTTAGGTATGCAGTTACCACGAGCCGAGGTAATAGGGTCTGGATCATTACCAATCAACACCTCGGCACAGAAGGCTCAAATAATTGCCTTAAACTTGGCTTTAGAGATGGCAAATGGAAAGAAAATTAATATTTACACAGACTCAAGGTATGCATTTGGGGTAGTCCATGCACATGGAGTCATCTGGAAAGAAAGAGGACTGTTGAACTCACAAGGAAAAAGCATTAAACATGCACAAGAGGTAATAAAACTGTTGGAAGCAGTCCAGCTACCTTAAAAGGTAGCCATCATGCAAATCAAGGCACACCAAAAAGTGAGCTCTGAATTGGACGAAGGAAATGAGCTGGCAGACAGAAAGGCAAAAGAAGCAGCTAAAGGTGAGGTAATTGTTGAAGCAGTTGAGGCAGCCTTAATTCCAGATGGGCAAATTACTATTAAAGGTAAGCCAAGGTGCAGTAAAAAGGAAAAGAGGCTTACTGAAAAAGAAAATGGATGTTATAATCAAGAGGGGTGGGCTATTACAGATGAAGGGAAAGGAAGGCTTGTGATCCCCTCTTATATGCTATGGTCATTAGAGAAAGAGGAACATGAGAAAACGCATTGGGGAATAGATGCCTTGTATAATTATTTGAAAGACAGAATCATAGCCAGAAACTTACAAAGTACAGTGATTCAGGTGACTTGCTGATGTAGCCTTTGCCTCCAAACTAATCCCAAAAATATTCCTAAACCAAAGCTTGGGCAAATTTGGAGAGGATATGGGCCTGGACAACAATAGCAAATTGATTTTTCCGAACTACCCAGGAGAGGGGGTGATCGATACCTATTGGTGTTAACAGATACCTTTTCAGGGTGGCCAGAAGCTTTCCCTGCTAGAACTGCCAAAGTCCGGAAGGTAACCAAAGCATTGTTACAAGAAATAATACTGCATTTTGGAGTCCCAGCCACAATGACTTCAGATAGGGGGCCACATTTTATTTCAAAAATTGTGCAACAAATTAGCTGCCATTTAGGCATAGACTCGGAACTTCATACTCCATATTATCCTTAGTCAAGCAGCCAAGTGGAGAAAATGAATCACTTGATTAAGCAGCAAATAGTAAGACTGGGACAAGAGGCAAAGTTACCTTAGCCTCAGGCTCTTCCATTAGCATTATTACGAATTCAGACCAAGCCAAGAGTAAAAGAAAAATTTGCTCCCTTTGAAAGACTGTATGGAAGGCCATATGGAATTCAAGAAGGG
Organism: Agelaius tricolor; assembly: GCF_023055355.1. Lineage (NCBI taxonomy): Eukaryota > Metazoa > Chordata > Aves > Passeriformes > Icteridae > Agelaius > Agelaius tricolor. The sequence continues at coordinate 9,064,040 of NW_027269281.1, forward strand.
ACAACACCTACTCAAGTAGGGGAAGAAACCCTATACAAATATATGGTGGCCCTAAACAAACAACTCAGAGAAGTTGAGAAACATGGCTGGGACTCGAAGCAGATTATTAGATGGACCAGTGCATGATGTACAGCCTGGGGATTATGTATATGTTAAGCCTTTTGCAGAAAAGACTCTGGAACTGTAGTGTGAGGGACCATTCCAAGTGCTCCTCACCACCTTTACTGCAATCAAGATTAAGGAACAAAGCACCTGGATACATCACTCCTGAGTGAAGAAGGCTCCTGAGGGACTTTGGAAAGTTATACCGGGTGACAACAAACTGAAATTAAAACTTTCTCAGGAAAATAAATAAAGTGTGGGTGAAATTATAATCATAGTTTAACAATCCTCCAAAGAATAGAAAGGCTTGTAGTTTTAATGGATAATCAAGTAGGTGTAGCTTGGAGAGTTGGAGAGTTGTGGCATTTGTGACTATCGCTATAGCCACAGCTAATGCAGTACCACTTGCATATAATGTGACTGGTATATATAAGTGCCAAGGGAAAGCCTATGATTTTGACTCCTGTAGGTCTCTGGGTCAGATGCTAAAAGTTACAAATGCAACTGTGTGGGAAGGAAGAGATGTTTGGGGATGTGAATATGTGTTTGTCCAGGATGGATTTCATAAATCTCATCAAGAACCCAAGAAACCTATTCGAATTGGTCCTGAATGCTGTGACAAATGCTTAACCAATTGTTCCGAGTTTGGGCTCACAATAGAAGGTTGTGCAATCAAGGATTTTAAGATTGATTATAGTATAACTAAAATTTTTACTGATTCCCAAAAAGATGAGGTTAAGATAACTTGACCAGTGTCAACACTAAGAGAAACCACGGCTACACAAATTACTTTAGAACCCACAGTTCCCATAATTATCAAAATTGGGCCATATGCTGTTAAGAAGACAAGAATAAAAAATTGCTAGTTAATCCAAAGTGGTCATTAAAAAGGGTAGAGATGGCAATGCAAGTGAATGTGTCTGCCATTTGGTGTGGAAGCCCTGGGGGGGCATCTCCTAAGTTACACCCCATTGGCTCCTTCCCCTGTTCCTATATCTGAACATAGGTGTTCCTGAGCCACTCCCTCCTATTTCCCTGATTGGCCCTCACCTTTATACTGCCCAGAGACCAAGGTCAGCCCCGAGGGCCCCTGGAGAGAGAGAGGTGGACCTTGGGTGTGTGTGCGCCTGGGACCTGAACATCTCACCGCACGGCTGAATTAAACATCTGTGGATATTATGCAAAGGCCCTTTTTGCTTCTTTACCCTGGACTTTACCAGCAGCGATTCAGGCTGCAACAATTCGGCCCGAGTGTGCTCCATTTTTAAGGACCTCTTTTATGGATTGGACCACCTGGCTGCAGAAGCATATGCCCTATATGTCCAGACAGAAGACAGACCCTACTGGGATATTGGGAACGGGACTAGGGGTTCTAAACACAATGGATTCAGAAGTATTAATGAACAAACTGACAAAAATTGACAATGATATGGTTAAATTGCAACAACCTTTACAATCTTCCTTATTGGCATTAGGTACCAGTCAGTGGAAGTTGTCCAAGATATTACCAGAATGGGAAAATATAGAAGAGAGGGATCATCAACTGATAATTAATACCTTAGGCACAACTAGCGAGAGCATTTCTTTAGCTCTCAGGTGGACACAAGAACAATTATGGATGCAATCAGTGGTGACCTCAGTCGTTAGGGATGGGGGAGAAGGCATATTCCCTGCCAAAATTCGTAAAGTTGTTTGGGATAATGCCTAGGATTTAGAAAAGGAACTTCAATCCAGATGGGTTTTTTGTTAATTTTACTTATAATCCCATGACAAGTATGGTAATGGCTTTTCTTTTAACCATATATGATGCATCAGTAAGTTTAATATATCCAATCGTTCCTTTAGGGCTAAATCACATGGGGACCATACTATATCCTTTTGAACACAGAATGTGGGCACAAAAAGTTGAAGGAAGGTGGTGAACTATTAACTTAGAACCCTGCTCAATGAGGGAACAATTGGGGTTTATATGTGAAGGTAATGTAGGTGATGATAAAGATATTTGGATACAGAGCAAAGCATTTGTCACTTTGAAATGCATCCCATTAACCAGACAACCTTGCTTGTGTATACAGGACAAGGTTGTATCTGTCTCAGGACAGCATGCCCCACTATAATGGTGGATGAGATTACTGTGAATGAAACTCAATTTAACTTGTGCATTTGTAACTTTGTCAAAATTGAAGGATGTGACTTCTCCTATCGGGCACTGTTGCAGTTAGTGTTTGTGTTACCCCAGTTTTCAGTTTCATAATCTGGGTTCGCTGATAATGGTTGCTTCCAAAGCCTTCCCTAGGTTGTTCCAAGTTGGTTTCTCCCTAAGTTGTATCCACCCCTGATGTAAACTACTCCCCTTTCTCCTCCCCTTTGCTCTCATTGGAACTGGCTCTGTAAACCACTCCCCTCACTCCTCTCCTAAGGTTATCCCATTGGGATTGATATAGGGAACTTATAACCAAGTTTATGCAACTAGTTTGCTGTGTAATCAAATGTGTTAAGAACAGATAATCCTCTGCTATGCAACAACAGGATTTCGTCTATTATTTAAGACTGATAAAGCAGGAACTAGTGTGCTAAAAAACAGTAAAAACTGTATCTTTAGTTTGGACTGTGGCCAAAAGCCCTGAAGGATTACCAGACACCAAGACACCCTGTGCAGGGACCAGGTTAATCCAGAAGACATCGTGAGGATGACTACTTAGTTCATCAAGCAACCCCTACCCCAGACCACCAGAAGTGCAAATGTGCAAGCACAGAACAATGAAAGGCTGATTAACATACAAAGAGAGAGTAGGCAGGATAGGTCATGAATATGTATAGGCGATGTTGAAACTTTAGTAAATATGAAAGATCTTAAGTGTATTTAAAGAGCGTCTGCGGCATGTTTGGGGTAGAGGGATTCCCCGTGTGCCCAGCGCTGAATAAAAATACCTACTTCACAAACCCGCTGGTTGTGGAATCTCTATTCCGCGTGTCAAGGGGGGTCCATGAAGTGGTCCTGAGACAGAGTAGAAATTTTATAGAGTAGAAATTCACTTTGATTTAGGTGAAATGTACATCTTTGAGTTAAGTCTGTAGTTTGAAAACATGGCTGTTTAGTCTGACTGCTTGTTCTTGTAAAAAGCTTAGGCTCGGAGAAACTGCTTCAGTGAAGGAGAGAGATAAGGGGGGGGAGACAGAGAGACAGAGAAACTGCTATGAGAGCAGGTCAACCAGACCTAGGAATTCTTTTTGATAAAGAACTAGAGGCAAATGTCACGCGAAATTTGTGAAAATGAATATGCATGAACCTATTGTGAAATTGCATGCATATGTATTTGAGAGGGGGATAAAAAAGGATCTGGAGTTCCCAGAGGTGAGCATGTCTTTTAAGGAGAGTAATCTCCACATGTGTCCAGCGCTGTAATAAACATATCGGCTTTACAACTTTCACAAAGGTGTGGAGTTTTGTTTATCTCCACAAAACATTCTGGTGAGCCAGCCAGGAGAGACTGTCCTTGCAGGGGCAGAGGGAAAGACGGACCTCCGAGGCACGCCCTGGGATTTTTTCCAGAGGAGCTCTGCTTGTCTCGGCTTGCCTCCTGCGGAGACAGACAAGGACCCGCTGCTGTGCAGAGGATACGGTGTGTATTGAGGGGCCCCCGGGGGAAAAGAGAGATAGGACAGCTGAATAAGTCACTCAGAGACGTCTGAGTGCTCAGCCTCATTCCTGTGTCTGCAGGCAGACCGGTCGATAGAGCGACTGGGAGACGAGGAGTCACTGTCTGATAGAGCGGCCGCTAGCGACCCTGGGGGTGGGTCGAGTGGACTCGCGTGTGTGTATGTGTGGTGTCTGGACACTGTATCATTGTATAGCTAATGCATTGTGGGGTTAATGTGTCGGTAATCGTGCGAGTTCGTGGTGTACAAAAGAGCGAGTGAGTATACCTACAGTGCGGGGGAGGTTTCTACCCACGACTGAAGGGGCCGAGTGAGGCCTGAGGCACCGGCTGGGGCGGGCTGTGGGGGCAGGAAGCGCCGGGCAGAGAAGTAGAGCAAGTAGTAAAGAGGCGTGGGTGAAGACATTGACTGAGTAAAGGTGATGATTTGTAGTGTAGATTGTGCACGCTTTTACCATGGCTAGATGAACTCAACAAGTTCTTCTGCCCCAGTAGTTTAGACTCGACCCCTGGGAGTTTGTGAATCCTGTGAATTATTAGATAGATAGAGGAGACGAACAAGTTCATTTTGAGAAGCTTTATCAGACTTCAGCTAGTACTTATAGTAAGTCTAGACTAAGAACAACCTGCCATAAAGGATTTAGAGTTCCCTGTGATAAAAGGAATAGCCTGCCTCTGCGGGCAATTACTGAGAGCCTTTGGTGCATCAAGAGGCTGGCATGCTGCGTGGGTATTATTGCAGTGGGGAGTTTGTTAGAGACGCTGGTATTGCTGTTCTAATAAGCGTCGGAGCATATGCCCCGAGTATAAATTAGTTTCCTGATTGAGCTGATTGAGAACCTAAGATCTTAAAGCTTGTGTGTGGGAAATCACATCTGATACCTGCCACCTGGAGTTGTGTGTGGGAGGAAAACTGGGAAACGACTGTGAAGCTCTGTGAAGAGAAGTTTGAGTAGAAGCGAGATAGGGCAAGGAGAAGGAAATAATGGGAACTAACCAGAGCAAAGAAGCTCCTAGGACTAGCCCCTTGAGGTACATCTTGGCCCACTAGAAAGCAGTCACCAGTAGGGGGGGCTCTGAGAACAAAAAGGATCTAATCCAATAGTGCACATGCTGGTGGCCATTATACAGGTTAGAGGATGGAGCAAAGTGGCCACCCACTGGAACTTTAGATTATAATACCTTATTGCAGTTAATGTTGTTTTTAAGACGGGAAGGTAAATGAGATGAAGTTTCGTATGCTGATATGATTTTGTTTTAAGAAATCACCAAGAATGGCAAAGGGACTGTGAGATCAGACCCCCCTCAGACCCACTGGTCTTAGCCCTTGAAAAGGAAAACAAGGCAAAGAGAGGGCAAATCAAACATTGTTGTTCAGCATTCAGTATAAGACAACTGTGTATGAGATCAAACAAGGTTTATCATTCTGAAGGGCAATAACAAGATACATTTGAGTTGATAAAAGCTTCTCCTAGGAGAAGGGAGATTGAAGACGAAGATGAAGAGGACTTCCCCAAAAGGGAGGAGGACTCAGGCTGGGAAGGCACATCCACTAAAATCCACCCCCCCCTCCCCCCGACAGTCCAGTTGCATCTAGAACTAAGAAGCAAGCAGTGTTACAGGCCCCTCTGCGAGAGGCAGTGGGACCAGCAGTGGGACCAGAAGAAAAGAGATTAATGATTAAAGTGCCATTTACCACTCTTTATTTAGAAGCACAATAAAAGATTGCTAAGAATTATCGTATTGATCCGATACTTACTGCCAAATGTCTACGATATGTTATCAAACAACACAATCCAGATTGAGCTGACATCCAGTTACTACTGGATGCTTTCACTGATACAGAAAAACAGCTGATCTTAAAGACAGCAGGGACTTTAGCAGAAGATCACTGCAAGAGCAAGCAGCTAGATGTAAAAGAATATTTCCCCCTCCAAGACCCAGAATGAGATCCTAATGTATCAGCAGAAGTAAAGAAATTAGCAGATTATCAAGAGTGGATAGCAACAGGAGTGGAAAGAGCTATTCCAAAAACCATAAATTAGTCTGCCTTATATTCCCTTAAGCAGGGGCCTTCTGAGACTCCATCTGAGTTTCTAGAGCGTTTAAGAGATGCTATGCATCATCATACATCATTAGATCCAGGGTCTGAGATAGGGATGAATCAACTAGTTAATTCATTTTTAGGGCAGTCTGCTAGAAATATTAGACATAAACTTCAGAAAATTTGGAGGCCAGAAGAGAGAAATCTCGAAGTCTTGCTAGAGGAGGCATAAAAAGTATTTAGTAGCTGAGACGAAAGATATAAACAAGGAATGAAAAATTTAGTAGCAGTGGTACAGGAGGAAAGGTAAAGAAAACGCAACCAGGGACCACCCAGACAAGGACCACCTTGGCTAGGCAAGAACCAGTGTGCAATCTGCAAAGGAACTGGTTACTAGAAAGATCAATGGCCAGAACAAAGTGACCAACAAGTAGCTGCACACGTACAAAACAACTGAAGAAGACCAAGAGATTCTACCCCAGCAGATCCACTAGTTATAAAAATGAAGCTGGGGGTAGAAGGGAAAAAGGTAGAATTTTTAGTTGACACAAGGGCCACATATTCAGTTTTAAATAAAGCTTTAGTACCTGTGGAAAATTATTATGTTGTAGTGCAGGGGGCAACTGGCCCATCTGAAAGGGCATATTTTTGCAGACCTTTAAGGTATAAATTAGGAAAACAATGAGGTATTCATAAGTTTTTGTATATGCCCAATTCACCAAAGGCACCTTTAGGGAGAGATTTATTGGAGCAGTTACAAGCAACCATTACATTCAAAAATGGAGAGGTTACTCTGGAAGTGATTGATCAAAAGTACATAGAGGTATTAAGTTTAACCTTAACAGCTATTGAAATTGAGGAGGAAATTGATGAAGAGACACTAAGTCAAGTATTTCCCAGGGTATGGGCCTCTGATGTACCTAGGAAGGAGAAAAATGCCTCCCCCATAGTAATTAAGCTCAAGGAAGGGAGACAACCAATGAGGATTAGACAGTACCCCCTAAAGAAAGAAGACAGGGAAGGAATCAGCCCAATAATTGAAAATTTTTTGCAGTTAGGGTTATTAAAAGAATGCCAATCTGATTTCAATACTCCCATTTTACCCATTCGGAAAACTGATGAGTCATACCGGATAGTACAAGATTTGAGGGCTGTCAATAAAGTAACAAAAGATTTGTATCCTGTAGTAGCCAATCCATATACTTTATTAACTTGTCTGACACCTGAGCTAACATGGTTTACCGTTTTAGACCTAAAAGATGCCTTCTTTTGCCTCCCTATCCACGAAGCCAGCCAGAAAATTTTTGCATTCGAATGAGAAAGCCCTAAAAGTAGGCGCAAAGCCCAACTCACATAGTCCGTGTTGCCTCAAAGCTTCAAAAATTCCCCCACTCTGTTTGGGGAGCAACTTGCAAAAGATCTGGAGTCCTGAGAAGCTCCACAGGAAAAAAGAAGGCTGTTGCAGTATGTAGATAATTTTCTAGTAGCCACTCAGACAAGAGAAGTGTGTGTGGCCTGGACGGTAAGCCTTTTGAATTTCCTAGGACTCCAAGGATCCAGAGTATCATAGAAAAAAGCACAAGTAGTGAAACAGAAAGTAATCTACCTGAGGTATGAGGTGAGTGCAAGGCAACAGACTTTAGGGCAGGCTCGCAAAGAAGCCATATGCCAAACCCCGAAACCCCAGACAATAAAGGAACTCCGAACCTTCTTAGGCATGGCAGAGTAGTGCCAGCTGTAAGTTTATAATTATGGACTGCTTGTCAGACCCCTCTCTGCTCTTATTGCCAATAGAAACAGAGATCTCCAGTAGACAAAAGAAGCCACACAAGCCTCTAACCAGCTAGAGTGCCCTCATGTCAGCTCCAGCTTTGAGACTTCCAAATGTAAGTAAACCATTCTTTCTGTTTTCCCATGAGAGACAGAGAATTGCCCTGAGAATATTGCCTCAAGACTTGGGTCCATACCAGAGGGCAGTTGCTTACTTCTCCAAGCAACTAGATGCAACAGCCAAAAGATGGCCAGGTTGCCTCAGAGCTGTAGCAGCAGTTGTGCTGAATATTCAAGAGGCACGCAAGTTTACCCTAAGACAGAAAATAACTGTACCAGTGTCCCACACAGTGTCCGCAGTACTGGCAGTAAAGAGTAGCCACTGGCTTTCACCACACAGGTTCCTGAAATACCAGGCCATCATGGTAGAGCAAGATGACGTAGAGATAGTGGTGACTAATATTGTCAACGCAGCTTCCTTTCTCAGTGAAAATCAAAGAGAAGCAATACACCATGATTGCCTAGAGACCATTGAAGCTACCTACTCCAGCCACCCAGACTTAAAAGACACTCCTTTGGACGATACAGAGACCTGGTTCACTGACAAGGGTAGCTACGTTTCCAGTGGAAAGCAACATGCCAGATACGCAGTGACTACCTGCAAGGAAGTAATAGAATCCAGACCCTTACCAACAAGTACCTCTGTGCAGAAGGCCGAGATAATTACCCTGACCCGTGCCTTGGAAATAGCAAAAAGAAAGAGAATAAACATCTACACAGACTCGAGGTATGCATTCGGAGTCGTGCATGCACATAGAGCCATATGGAAAGAGAGGGGACTGCTAACCTCAAAAGGAAAGAACATCAAACATGCACAAGAGATAATCCGGCTGCTGGAAGCAGTTCAGCTGCCTGAAAAAGTCGCAATTATGCATATTAAGGCACACTAAAGAGTGAGCTCAGAATTAGAAGAAAGAAATGAGCTAGCAGATAGAGAGGCAAAGGAAGCAGCGAAAGGTGAAGTAACTATTGAGAAATTGAGAAACATGTGGCTGGAACTCAGAGCAAAGAGTTAGGTGAGCCAGTACATAACATACAGCCTGGGGATTATGTATATGTTAAGTCTCTTACAGAAAAGACTCTGGAACCACAGTGGGAGGGACCATTCCAGGTGCTTCACCACCTTCACTGCAATAAAGATCAAAGAACAGAATGCCTAGCTCCATCACTCTCAAGTGAAGAAGGCCCCAGAAGCCCCTTGGAGAGTGACACCAAGAGACAGTGAACTGAGACTAAAACTTAGTTGGGCAAAATTAGTATATTGCAGCCAGGGGTAGTTTGTACTTTCACTTACAGAATTGCTTTGTATATAATTATAACTGGAGTCTTAAAATTAGAGAGTACCTCTATCCAAAGCGATGCTAAATGGCCTAGGTCCCAGGCTTTTAATCAGTATACTAGATCCATGGGAGAACTTTCTGAGATAAAAGATTTAAACCTATCCACTGTAGTTATCCATGAGAATCAGGTATATGAAGAGCAAGAGTGGCAAGAACGGGAACTGTGGACACTTCAAAGAATCAAAAGAGAAGAAATCAAAGTAGAGTGCCAAGTAGTCAATAAGACAGCTTATGAGAGACCAGATGAAATTAGTGTCTCAACCTCTTCTGTATACGAACACCAGGAAGTTTGTGATAGCCCAAGTGAATCAGACTGTTGGTGTAATTTCACCTTGATACAGCCTGTAGAAGTTCTGAGAAGCTCTCATTTAAATTTAAAATAGATACTGCACTTTTTACAACATCAGGTCCTTATACAACTCACGCTAGTACTCAGATAGTTCAGACGCAACCCAAACTTGAGCCTGAAGTGTATGAAATAGGCCCCTATGTAGTGAGGAATGTGGGTGAACAGCAACTGTTGTTCAATCCAAAATAGTCTCTCAAATGTGTTAAGTTGCTAATGCAAATTAACATCTCAAAAATACAACCAGCCTGCTCCTCTTTCCTAAAAACATCCTTTGAGAGCTGGACAACATGGTTACAAAGACAAGTATGCCTCAGGAGCAGAATAAGAAAAGATCTGAGATATTAGAGACAAGATTAAGAGTTTTAAATAGAATTGATTAAAAAATACTGATGAATAAGCTTGCCGCTGCAGCAGGTGGCCTAGCAAAATTGAAACAGCCCTTACAATCATCTCTATTGGCATTAAGAACTAGTCAGTGGCAAATTTCAAAAGTACTGCCAAAGTAAGAAAAGGCTGGGGACCAAGACCACAAGTTAATAGTAGAAGCACTTAGTACAGTTCAAGATAATGTGTCTTTAGCTTTCAGTTGTATACAAGCACAGTTATGGATGCAGGCAACAGCAGCTCTGATCATACGGGAAGGGGGTAAAGAGGTGTTAGAACATGGGTTGGACTCGATGATCTTGAAGGTCTCTTCCAACCTAGAAATTCTGTGATTCTGTGAAGGTAATTTTCCAACTGAAATTCAGAAAGTTGTCTGAGATAATGCGATTGATTTTGAAAAGAAGCTTCAATCCTGGTAGACTATGGTAAATTTCACCTATGATCCTGCTTCTAATGTGGCCACTGCCTTTGTGCTTACCATACATAATGCCACTGTTTACGTTATCCACCCCATCTTTGCACTAAGATTAAACCATAAAAAAACAGTACTCTACCTGTCGCAGACATCTTTTTATGAAAATCCTTTTCTTAGGATTTTTCCTGCTGAGAAGCTGAGAGGTTTCAGCAACAAAACGTAAACAGTGGTTATCTGCTGCTGAGGAATGCAACAGGTGCGTCTGTGATTGGCCCATCTTCGATGTTTACAATTAATGGCCAACCACAGCCCAGTTAGCTTGGACTCTCTGTCCAAGACACAGACCTTTGTTATTCATTCCTTTCTATTCTTAGTTTAGCTAGCCTTCTGAGATGAAACTTTTCCTTCTATTCTTCTTAGTATAGTTATAATGTAATATATATCATAAAATAATAAATCAAGCCTTCTGAAATATAGAGTCAAATCCTCGTCTCTTCCCTCATCCTGAAAACCCCTGTGACCACAGTCATACTCTACCCTTCAGAACATCGAGTGTGGGCGCGAAAAGTGAATGAAAAGTGGCAAACAGTAAACTTAGAATCCTGCATTACTAGAGAACAACTAAGATTCATTTGTGAAAGCAATACTATTAATGCTCAAGATGTGTGTCTAGACACTGAACAGAGTATTTGCCACTTTGAAATTCATCCAGTCACTGATCAGAAAACTGTGCTCGTATATACTAGTAAAGGTTGTGTGTGCTTGAGAACTGCTTGTGCTGCTGTAAAAATTGATAACAACGATGTTATTTTGTCTAGTAGAAATCGTTCTAATTTTTGTATTTGTAATTTTTTTAAGATTATCGAGTGTGATTTTTTGTACTTGGCCCCAGCAACATCCCACCAGTTGATTAAAACCAACTACACGATGTATCACAGACTATCACCTACTCCTATTGAGATAGACCTTACATTGGTAAAACAATTAATTAAGCACCAAGACCTACTAGAGATCTTGAAAGAAATCCAATAAAGCAGAAAGAAAACCTTAATTATTGTCCAACATGATACAAAAGAAATAACCAGAATTCTGCAAAGAATAAAACAAAATGCAGATCATCACTGGTGGGATGTGATCTTTAGGTAGTCACCAACTGCAAATAGAATCTTTAATAAGTTGTGTCATCCCATTGTAGTTTTGTTAATATTAGTTAGAATAAGTTTAAGATTATCCATTATATTGCTAATTTAGAATTAGAAAATACTACAGGGAGTAGCTGTGTTAACCTCCTTATCAAACGTACATAGTAAAGCATTAAGGGACACTTATTGTCTTAGAAGTTTGCATTAAGTAAAAGAATTTACTTATTTTCTAGAAAAGGGGAGAAATGAGACAGAGTAGAAATATTCCGGAGAAGAAATCCATTTTGATTGAGGTGAAATGTACATCTTTGAGTTAAGTCTGTAGTTTGAAAACATAGCTGTTTAGTCTGACTGCCTGTTCTCGTAAAAAGCCTAGGCTTAGAGAAACTGCTTCAGTGAAGGACAGAGATTAGGTGGGGGAGAGACAGAGAGACAGAGAAACTGCTATGAGAGCAGGTCAACCTGACCTAGGAATTCTTTCTGATAAAGAAGAACTAGCGGCAAATGTCACGCGAAATTTGTAAAAATGAATATGTATGAACCTATTGTGAAATTAGATTACATGCATATGTATTTGAAAGAGAGATAAAAAGAGATCTAGAGTTCCCAGAGGTATGCATGTCTTTTAAGGAGAGTAATCTCCACATGTGTCCAGCGCTGTAATAAACATACCAGCTTTACAACTTTCACAAAGTTGTGGAGTTTTGTTTATCTCCACAAAACAGTCTGCAGGGAGAGGTGAATGTGGGGGGGGGGGGGAGGCAGCGAAGAGTCCATAGGAAAGGACCACTGGACCTGCATCTGGATATGCATGCCCAGAGGGGGCAGAGTAAGGGAGAGTAAAGAAGGGTCTCATCAAATCTCACCTGTGATTACAACTTCTGGGAGGAAAACATGGCAGGACATCCAGGATAGGCAACTAAGGAAAGTCGAGAAAAGAGTAAAAGGGTCTTAACTATGCGGATGACTGTTGTGTTGTGTTATTATGCTCCCCCAGTTTGAGCTGGAATGTTCTGTTATCCCCTTTTTTCTGTATAATGGTTCTGTCTGGAATTCCCCCTCTTTCCCAGTTATCTGTCCATCACCAGTTACCCTAGAAACTCGCACCCTTTCTGTCACCCCCAAATGCCCCCCTTTTATCCAGAAACTTCAGTGTTATACATAGAATTATTGGGCCGGGGACCGGGGTCCCACCTTTGAGTTCTCTCGGTTGCTTACCCGTCCTGTCTCTCTGAAAAACCCGCGCTCACCGTGGGCCCCCATTCGCTGCCTGTCTGAGCTCTCCCTCTCCCATTTCTCCTATATAACACGTGTATTCCCTCCCCCCGCCGCCCTTCGATCCGGCGGGTTCCCCTGGGTGTTACTCCGCGTTCTGGAATAAAACCTGGACTTGCCCCGGTCGGGGAGACGCTCTCCCATCCCTGTCTGTTGTTGCCGTGCCTTTTTGTCCGCCTCTGGCAGAGCTGAACGCCGATCCAGCGCGTCCCTGACGACGGAGCGGCTCCCGCGCGCCGAACCGAGAGGCCGCGAATTCCTCCCGTTCCGTCTGCTGGCGGGCGAGGACGGCGGCGCAGGCGGGAACTTTTAAAGTCACGGTTACCGCAGATTTTGGCGCCCAGACGTCGGGCACGTGTGTATTCCCTCGGCACTCACGGCGCTGGAAACCGCCTCGCGGAAGAGAACTGCGGGACCCGCGTACCGAGACAAACAGTCTCAATTGGTTGCGAAATCCCCCCGGGGGCGAATTCGGTGGCGTTTTAGCACGCTGTACGCCCCGAGGACGGGACGGCAGCTCCGAAGCACCTCAGGAGTCGTCCCGGGACAGGACACCACTTCAGACGTTTTTTTTCGCCCTCGCTGGAATTCCGTGAGTCTTTTTTCCCCCCCTGTCCTTTTAACCCTTTTATTCCTCGTTGCCCTGGGCGGGCAGAGGCAATTTTCCTCTTTCCTCGGCTGCGCAGCCACTCCCTTTTCAGACAGGGGCCAGCGTGGAGTTTTCTTGATTTCTTTTTCCTTTTCCTGAAGTGGTGGGTGGTTTGAGCTGCTCTTAACATCTCTGCAATGGGTGCAAAGCAGTCAGCAGCTCAAAGGAGAGCTTTTATCCAAGTTGGGGATATCCTTGCTGGGGGGGGTTTCATATTCCAAAAAAGGAGTTGAATAAATTAATAAAGTGGCTGTTTTCTCAATTTCCTGAAGTTTCCACTGACCAATTAGATAATTATAATTTTTGGGATCTTATAACTAAGAAATTACACGACTCTGTAAAAAATGGAGAGACAAAACTGGCAAAAATCAGCTTTTGGTCCTCCCAAGTTAAAACATTGTTAAAATCAGGTTCTAAATTGAGAAAACAGTCCTCTTCTTCGAGTTTGCAACCCAGTTCTCCCTCTAACCCTGATCCTAGCCCTTTTCCCTCCCCTGCCTGTCCTAATACTGGGATTCTGAGAAGAGCAGCTCGCTCCAGCAGGGCGCAGGGTGGTCATCTTTCCCCTGGCTCTTCTCAGAAATCCCAATCCCCCCGCCCTGGGAGTCCTGGCCAGACTCTTAGGGGATCTTTTCCTTCTCCCTTTCTCCCGGTTCCCAAATCCCCAGTTAAAACCTCTCAAGTTCATTTTCAGTTCCCCTCCCAAGATGGCTCCTGTGGAGCACAAGATGGAGGGGACCACATGACTTTTCCCATCTTCTCCCCACAATCCTTTTCGGTCTCCAGACTCCTCCCAACTTCCCTTCCCCCCTCCCCCCTCCATCAGCACCTCCCCTTTCTCCTCCCACTCTCTACCAGCAAACCACGCCCACCAACTCCTCCCTTGGGGCGGCACCTTCGTCATCTGATGCCCCCGCCCAGTCCTCCAACAAGTCCTCCAGCCACTCCCCCTCCCCTTCCGGTTCCCACGCTTCGGCATCCGGGGGGCGGGGGGAAGGGACCCAGGATCCGGAGCCGGTTTCCATCCCATCAGTGGCTCCGGTCTCATACCACCTTGAGGGGGCGGGGGGAACCTAAGCCCAGTGGACTCCCTTTCCCCACCACCAAATTAAAAAACTCTGCAAGGCCCAAAAGGATTTCTCCCGGGAGAGTGAATACTTCCGGGGGATTCTAAGGGCCACTTTAGCAGGAACGGAAGTCACTACCTATGACCTCCAAAACCTTTTCTCATGCCTCCTCAACCCCACTGAATATGAAATGTGGGAGGCGGCATGGAGAAGGGAGGTGGTGGGGATCCTTCCCTCTTTGTGGGTGAACCCCCACACGGGGCTCGATCGTAATGGTGAAGGCATCTCGGTCGAACACCTGTGTGGGGAAGGAGTTTTTGCTGATGGGCAGTTCCAGGCCAGAATCATCCAGCCTGAAGTATTAAGGGAGTGCCAGAGAGCAGCAGAGAGGGCTTTTTTAAGGTTGCCATCAGGGCTGCCCCAAATTCCCTATTTAAAAATCATGCAGCAAGCTGACGAGCCATTCATTCTTTTTGTTGAGCCTCTCCAGAAAGCTATTGAATCGCAGGTGCAGAGGGAGGAGATCAGGAAAGAACTTGTAAAGGAAGTGGCCTCCACCAATGCCAATCCAGCCTGCAGGGATGCTATCTTGAGCCTGCCACTGGACCCTCCTCCAACCCTGCAGCGGATGCTGGAGATCTGCGCCCGCAAAGTCTCCTTGGCTTCCGGGAACCTTGACCCAAGGGCCCGACCACCGCCCAGACGCGTCACTGCTGCTGATACCTGGGATGCCACTCCAGTTGACCTTGCTCCTGCTTCCCAGATGAGCCATCCACCGCCATCCAGTACCCCTGGGCCGGTCCACAGGAGGACTTCCCCCTGCCATCTGTGTGGACAGTTAGGGCATTGGATGCCTGACTGCCCCCTGCGGAAGCAGTTTTATGAGTTTAAAAGAGGGCAGGGACTTCGAGGGAACCCCCCGCCAAAAAACTAGGAGCTGAGCGCAGTTCCCCCCTGTGTGCAGAAATAAATAAGGCGGGTTCAACAGCATTATGCAGGGAGGGGAAAAAGGGAAAACCGCCTGCCACCTCAACCAAATGTGACTTTTTCTTACTGGACTTGTCATGCTTATCATGCCTCCGACCTATGCCTATTCTAACCACCTTTTCCAAAATTGAACCTTTCAGGCTGCAGCTGACGGAGCCACTCCATCTGAAGGACTCCGATTTTCATCTTGTGACTGTGTGCCCGGAGTGCCCAGGTAACTGGGGACGGATCAACTGTGGGTATGTAGTTGTTGGAGACACAAAATTCACACCATCAGAGGTAAACATTGTCCCGGGTCTCTTGACATCAGACCCGGGGCAATTCTCAATGGGGCTGTACTGTGTCTGCCCTCCCCTCTTCCTGCCCAAGGGACAGATTATTGCTCAGGCCATTCCAGTGCCTGAGCTAACCTGGGTCCCAGGACCGCCCTCTACACCACCTCAAGACAAACATCCTACGGTGGCCTGGGCTCAGATCCTTGGGCGGGAGAAACCAAAAATTACTTGTCAACTCTCGAGGGGAGGAGACCAAATACCCCTTAAGGGTCTTTTGGACACAGAGGCAGATGTGACGATCATTCCTTCTCGGGAATGGCCGTCGCATTGGGAATTGCAAGATGTGGCTGGTCATGTCCGTGGTGTTGGGGGTCTTCAATTGGCCAAACAATCAAAGAGCACTGTGCTAATTAAGGGGCCGGATGGGCAATTGGCGTCTATACGCCCATTCGTTTTGGATTATACGGAACCCCTGTGGGGGAGGGACCTCCTTGCCCAGTGGGGAGCCTGAATTGACCTACCAGTGGCTCCTCAGGTTTTTCAATTAGCGGTCGCTGCTGAGCGCTCTACCTGGAAACTGAATTGGAAATCGGACAAACCAGTACGGGTAGCGCAGTGGCCGCTCAATAAACAAAAATTGAAGGCACTCAATGAGCTCGTCAAGGAGCAGTTACTTAAAGGCAACCTGGTGGAGACCATGTCAGAGTGGAACTCCCCAGTGTTTGTCATCAAAAAGCCAAACAAAGATAAGTGGCGGCTCCTTCACGACCTCCGACAAATTAATAATATTATTGAAGATATGGGTCCCCTCCAACCCGGGATGCCGTCCCCGATGATGCTCCCTCAAAATTGGAATCTGGCAATTATAGATATCAAAGATTGTTTTTTCCATATTCCACTTCACCAGGACGACGCCCTGCGTTTTGCGTTCACGGTTCCTGCCATCAACCGTGAGGCCCCGAGCAAGCGCTACCATTGGCATGTTCTTCCTCAGAAGATGGTGAAGAACAGCCCTGTGATTTGCCAGTGGTATGTCGCTTCCTTGCTGTCCCCCATTCGTGCAGCTGCCGAGGATGCAATAATATATCATTATATGGATGACATCCTCGTTTGTGCTCCGACCGACGACATACTCACACATGCACTTGACCTGACAATCAATGCATTGATTGCTGCAGAGTTTGAGCTTCAGTAGGACAAGATTCAAAGGATGCCACCCTGGAAGTGTCTGGGTTTGGAGATAAATAAGCGGACCATTGTTCCGCAAAAATTGGCTATTCGTACAAATATCAAGACCTTGGCAGATGCCCATCAGCTGTGTGGGTCTTTGAACTGGGTAAGGCCTTGGCTGGGCATTCCTACTGATGTCCTAGCCCCTCTTTTCAATTTATTGAAAGGGGGAGAGGAGCTTAGTTCTCCTAGGGCCCTTACTCCAGAGGCTCAGGCAGCACTGGAAAAAATCCAGCAATCCATTTTTATCATCTTAGGGAAATTGCCACACCTCCATGGGGTGATTTTTCAATGGGACAATTCTTTCAAAGGCAAGGACTGAGGCTCGGAGGACTGCCTCTTGATCATAGAGTGGGTTTTCCTCAGCCACCACAGGTCCAAAAGGATGACACAGCCATCAGAGCTGATGGCAGAATTGATCAGAAAAGCAAGATCGCGGATCAGGGAGTTGGCGGGGTGTGACTTTGAATGCATCCACATTCCAATTAAATTAGAGTCAGGCCAATTCAAAAAGAAAACCTTTGATAAACTGCTTGAGATTAATGAAATGTTGCAATTTGCACTGGACAGTTACACCGGCCAAATTGCAGTTGATCGGCCGGCCCACAAATTGTTTAATCAAGAATTTTCATTATCATTAAAAAGAATTCAGAGCTGAACCCCTTTGGAGGCACTGACTGTGTTTACCGACGCGTCTGGGGCATCCCACAAGTCAGTAATGACTTGGAAGGATCCTCAAACTCAGTGGTGGGAGGCCGAAGTTGCCAAGGTGGAAGGTTCTCCACAAGTAGCTGAGTTGGACGCTGTCGTCAGGGCCTTCGAGAGGTTCTACTGAACCATTCAATCTTGTAACTGATTCAGCATATGTCGCTGGTGTAGTGTCCAGAGCTGAAGAAGCAGTTCTTCAAGAGGTATCCAACATTCCCCTATTTAATTTGCTCTCAAAATTGGTAAAACTGATCTCCCACCGAGAGCAACCTTTCTTTGTGATGCATGTCAGGTCACACACTGATCTGACGGGGTTCATTGCAGAGGGCAGTCGAAGAGCTGATGCCCTGGCTGCTCCTGTTCAGATGGCCCCGCTCCCAGATCTGTTTGGTCAAGCTAAGATCAGCCACCAGCAGTTCCATCAGAACGCCCCTGGCCTGGTTCGTCAGTTCCAGCTCACACGCGAACAGGCCAAGGCGATCGTGGCTACATGTCCCCAGTGCCAGTCCCATCAGCTCCCATCGCTCAGCTCTGGGGCTAACCCCCGAGGTCTTTCTAGCTGCGAGGTGTGGCAAATGGATGTTACACATATCCCTTCTTTTGGCTGGTTGAGTTACATACACGTTTCAGTGGACACTTTCTCCAGTGCAGTCTACGCCTCTGCCCACACAGGTGAGAAGGCAGCTGACGCCGAAAAACATCTTGTGCAGGTGTTTGCTGTCCTGGGCATCCCCAAGGTCATCAAAACTGACAATGGCCCAGCATACAAGTCCAGGGAACTACGAAGTTTCCTGCAGCAATGGGGAATAGAGCACAAAACAGGCATCCCCTATTCCCCAACAGGCCAAGCCATGGTGGAGAGGACCCACCAGAGCCTTAAGAGGGTTTTAGAGCAACAACATACGGCTGTGAAGGTGGAATCTCCCCATGTCCATCTCGCAAAGGCACTTTTTACTATCAATTTTCTAAACTGTTCCTTTGAAAATTTAAATCCTCCAATAGTGCGACACTTCGGGCAACACAACCAGCTGCAGCTGAAAGCCAGGCCTCTGGTCCTAGTTAAGGACCCGGAGACCTGGAAAACAGAAGGGCCTTTTGACCTGGTCACCTGGGGGAGGGGATACGCTTGCGTGTCCACTCCCTTGGGGCTTAAGTGGGTACCATCTAAGTGGGTCAGGCCCTTCCTTCCGAAAAACGCACCAAAGGTTGGAGGCGTGGCACAAGTTGAGGAGGCTTGTTGGAGGAGGAGGCGGAAACCCTTTTCCCTTGACCTTGATGTCCTCTAAGTTTCCCTCTGGGCAGAACCAAAATTTTAAGTTCACCTTTTCACCCTGTTTTCTTTGATGTTTCAGTGACACCCATTCAAATGGCCTTTTCTCCATCTATCATCCTGCTGCTGGTGACAGCACTCGGGTCCCACTTTCCACCTTCAGGCACCTGGATTGTCCCTCAGCCCAAAGCCAATAAACATCAGACTGGCTGGGGGACATCTTTTCAGGATGGGGCTTTTCAGCCTGGATGAGGTCAATTCTAAAAACTGTTCTGTTGGTTCTTTTTATTTTAGTTGTAGTTTTAGTTGCTTGTTCTATAATTTGGAGTCTGATGAAGAGACTGCTGGGTAGGATTGTTCCTACCCTCGAGGTAAACCAGGTGGTGGCTCCAGGACCGTACAGCGAAGTAGAAGCTTCGGAATCGGATTGATCGGAGGCCTCCTCAGCCGTGGATGATGACCAATGGGCTTCTGCACCTTTCAGCCGCCCCTGGTTTGGAGATTCCATCCCAGACTCAGGCTGCCTTAGTCAGACTCCGTTCACCTCATTTTAAGTTTTTATTTTTTATTTTTTTAACAAAAAATGGGGAGATGTTGTGTTATTATGCTCCCCCAGTTTGAGCTGGAATGTTCTGTTATCCCCTTTTTTTTCTGTATAATGGTTCTGTCTGGAATTCCCCCTCTTTCCCAGTTATCTGTCCATCACCAGTTACCCTAGAAACTTGCACCCTTTCTGTCACCCCCAAATGCCCCCCTTTTATCCAGAAACTTCAGTGTTATACATAGAATTATTGGGCCTGGGACCCGGGTCCCACCTTTGAGCTCTCTCGGTTGGTTACCCATCCTGTCTCTGAAAAGCCTGCG
The DNA here is from genome assembly GCF_023055355.1 of Agelaius tricolor. Lineage (NCBI taxonomy): Eukaryota > Metazoa > Chordata > Aves > Passeriformes > Icteridae > Agelaius > Agelaius tricolor. The sequence continues at coordinate 9,083,630 of NW_027269281.1, forward strand.
CTCACCATGGGCCCCCATTCGCTGCCTGTCTGAGCTCTCCCTCTCCCATTTCTCCTATATAACACGTGTATTCCCTCCCCCCGCCGCCCTTTGATCCGGCGGCTTCCCCTGGGTGTTACTCCGCGTTCTGGAATAAAACCTGGACTTGCCCCGGTCGGGGGGACACTCTCCCATCCCTGTCTGTTGTTGCCATGCCTTTTTGTCCACCTCTGGCAGAGCTGAACGCCGATCCAGCGTGTCCCTGACGACGGAGCAGCTCCCGCGCGCGGAACCGAGAAGCCGCGAATTCCTCCCGCTCTGTCTGCTGGCAGGCGAGGACAGCGGCGCAGGCGGGAACTTTTAAAGTCACGGTTACCGCAGATGACGATCCCAAAATACCTCCAAAGGCTCCTTTAGGAGAATGCTGAGATGGTTTGCACATTCTCCTAGAGGTAGTTAAGGACATGGGTGCCCAGAGGGGGCAATAAGAGGCACTGAGAAAGGGTCTCACAAACCACGGCTAGAGAGGGCAATATGGTGTTGGTTTGGGAAAGGATTGGTCTGTGAGAAACAGAGCTCTGTCTCTGAAATTTTAAAAGTTTAATAAGGGATAAAAGGGACACTATCCAGCGCTGGGGTGTTTGGCAATAGGCCAAAAACCACACCATTAGCTTAAAACAATGTTCTTATATACTATTACATGAGTTACATGCATATTGATGAGAGTTTATACATTATTCAAACATTCCCATGAGTTTAAAAGTTCCAGGAATTCTTTTGCTTGGTTTTAACCTTTGACTTGTTATCATGCCATCTGGTAGATTAAATCAATATATTTTATTTCTTCCTGTGGTTCCATCCTGTTTATACACTCCCTGATAACAAAGAGTGAATTCTTCTCTTGGTGTTTTGGTTTTTGTCACTATCTTTTCATTCAGATAAGATACTCCACAAATGTGAGGAACTACCTTTCACTGTCATATTTTCTGGAAAAATCCCTTCACCAGGATTTCTTCTCCTGGGAAGCTGAGAAGCCTCAGAGAGGAATGAAAACAATAATTATCTCAATGCTTCTCCTGTGTTTTGCTGCTTTGGAATGTTGATGGAGATTGTTTATCCAACAGGTGGTTGTTTGATTGGTTTCATGTGAATTGTTTTAATTTAATGACCAATCACCGTCCAGCTGTGTCGGTACTCTGGCAGCAGTCACAAGTTTTCATTATCATACTTTGTAACCTGTCTGTATCCTTTCTCTATTCTTTAGTATAGTTTTAGTATAGCATTCTTTAATATAAGTACATAAAATAATAAATTAGCCTTCTAAGAACATGGAGTCAGATTTCTCAATTCCTCCTTCATCCTGGGGACCCAGCAAATACCACAACTACCTAATTATCTTACACCAGTCTCTGAGTTAGTTACACAAATTAAAGCATTTTAACATCACATAGTCTCTATTTTAATATTATGCTACTGCCTAAGATATATATATATCACACTAGTATTTATATAAGCCATACAGTCCATTCATAAACTGACAGATTATACTATACCAAAAATCAGTTAAAAGGAAATATAAATTGTACAATATCAAAATCTTTGTGATTAATAATAATATGCAAAAGTCATTACATAAATGTGAAAGTCAATGCTATATTGTCATTTATAACAGGTCGAAGGAGAGTGTGGAGAAATATGGAAAAAGCAAAGAGAGGTGGGAGGCTATGTGATAAGGAAAGACTGGGAAGTTCTATGCCTTGTCTTCAAAATCTGCCATCTAATACAGGGCCAGCTGCAAGTCTTTTGTATTCCCAGCTTCCAGGATACACCCCCACCCCTATCTGGATTATTATGGAGCCAGGTTGGAGAATTTCGGTTTGTCCTGTGAAAAACAAAGTTCACTTCAGAATTTTTAAAAGTTTAATAAGGGGTAAAAAAAAAAGGACAAATCCAGCACTGGGGTGGTTTTGGTGATGGGCCAGAAAACACACCGTTAGTGTAAAACAATGTTCCCTATAAACTGTTACATTACAGGGGTACATACATATTCATGAGTTTCATGCATTATTCAAACATTCTTGTGATTTTAGATGTTTCAGTGATTTTCCTGCTTTGTTTTAACCTTTGACTTGTCTGCATGCCATCCTGTTGATTAGATCAATAAATTTTATTTCTTCTTGTGGTTCCATCCTGTTGTATTTTCACTCCCTGATAACGAGGGTCAATAAAATCTAATTTTCTTAGTGTTCTGGTTCTTGTCTCTGTTATCTTGTCTTTCAGAAAAGATAGTCCCTAAATGAGGGAAATCACCTAATTATTTTACACCATTCTCTGAGTTAGTTACATGAAAAAACATTTTAACATGTCTTAGGTTGCAAGATGTAGCTGGGTGTGTGTATTCTATTGCCATCTGTTAGAGGTGGGGCAGTTATTTTCTGTTAATTAGGCCACCTGTTAAAACCAGGTGGGGCAGTTTTTGTTATCTCTTCCCCAATCGATCCTCCCTCAGGGAGATATCTTCTGTTAATGGGCCATTGAGTCTCACTGCATGACTAATAAAATTACATCATCCCATTGTGAGATGCTCTGTCCACAGGGAGGAGCCAAGTATTCCTACCTGGATATAAGCAGAGATTTGGAACACCACAGTCAGCCTTTTCCCAATGGATTCCCAGAGGAGCAGCTTTCTTCTCCACTGGATTCCCAAAGGAAGACCAGGCTGATGTACACCACCACCGAACCTTCAGAGGAAGACTACACCCTTCTACAGGATCACAGCTTCAAAAGAACCATATTTATCACTCCTGGAGGACTGCAGCCACCATTTAATCAAACTGCTACCAACACCCTGGCCAACAGGGTGTCAGGTTGTATTCTGACTCTGTCAGTGTTGTTTTGCATTACTGCATTTTTATTTTTTAGTTTTCTAATAAAAGAACTGTTATTCCTACTCCCATATCTTTGTCTGAGAACCCCTTAATTTCAAAATTATAATAATTCAGAGGGAGGGGGTTTGCATTTTCTGTTTCAAGAGAGGCTCCTGCTTTCCTTAGTAGACACCTGTATTTTCAAACTGAGACAACATCCCACCGTCTCTATTATGCTATGGTCTAAAATATAATATATATATTTTACTACTTTTTATAGAAGCTATACGGTGCGTACATAAACTGACAGATTATACTATACCAAAAGCAGTTAAAAGTAATTATATGTTGTACCATATCAAAATACTTGTGGTTAATAACAACATGCAAAAGCTAATACAGAAGGGCGAAAGCCAATATTATATTGTCATCTATAACAATTCCCTCCCTTTTCGCTTTCTTACTTTATTTGTCTTGAGCTGCAGCTTTTGAACCTCTGTGCTCTTGGCACACTGATACCTTTTGTAGATCATAAGTGCCTCCTTTTGATTTTTATCATCTTTTGTTTTCTTTAACACCATAGTTTTCTGCATTCACCTTGAAGTTCCTGACTTGGGATTGGTAGGCATTGTTATTAATTGCATATCTTGAACCGCATTAGTTAATCAGATAAGAAATGGCATTAAACATGGAAGAAAAATTGAACCTGTTATTCCACATAGCATTATAAATCTCACCTTTTTCCACGAGAATATTCCAAAGGTCTTCCCACCATCCTTTATTCGTTATAGATTCCCACTTTTGGACTGGAACATGGGCTATTTTCTGGATGTTTTTGGCTATATCAAAAACTGCATCCTCATTTTCATCAATTTGTAGGCAACAATCAGATGTGTTAAACTTTCCGCAAACACCTCCTTCTGCTAATAGCGCTAACCGATTTTGATACGCTGCAGCTCTAGTTTGCCTTTGCTGGCTAATGATTAATTTCATGGCTCCAGCTGTTTCATTAGTTATGATTTCTACAACTGCTTGGAGTCTTATGATACAGTTAAACTTATATATGGGGGTGTCCTAGGGTGATGTTATGATGCTTGTATCCCCAATTGTGTGTTCTGTTCATGCTGAATATTATATTCTGTGCCCTCAAGACTGGCTGAGAATGAAGGTGGGGAGAAGAAGAAACACAGAGTTTTGTTATCAGGGACTGGACGCCTCCTCCACAGTCTGCTGGAACACTATTGATGTCTGGGCATGGAAGGGGCAGAACAGAGCCCTCCTTTTGCTGGTTAGTTAGTCTAGCTAGCTGAAGCAGTCTGAGCTTTCCCTGGACTGTTTTTCTTTCCCTTTTCTTGGAACCATTCGAATCTGCTCCGGACTGGGACCAGGGGAAAGACCGAGAACACTTTGCAGCCTGCCGGGGCCTACTCTGCAGCCTTTCGCAGTGCTGGAGGGACTGATAAAACAGAGCAACCACCCACGGGAGAAACTTTCTAAATTTGTCATCTCTTCAGAGCAGGGAATGAGTTTTGTCATCCAGTACTGTACATTTTGTGTGCTGGGGAGTGCTTTACCCACTAATGAAACAGGTTCTTTCCACTTCTCTGTGAGGAATCCTTCCTGAACTGGTTGGGGGGAGGGGCTGTGTGGGTTTGCTTTCTGGAGGGGGCCCCTTTGGAGGTTTCTTTCCCAAATTTACCCTAAACCAGGACAGGGGGTACGATATCTCCAACTCCCATCCTGTGCCCAGATGGCTGGACTAAAAATTTGTATTATTAGTTCAGGAGGCCATACCTTAATACCCCATTTTTTATGTCCCCCAATTTCTCTGATTAATTCTCTTTTGTCCCTTTTTAAGGCATTGTAGACTGGTATTCCTAAATTATCTCCATCTTGATTTGGTAACAGGAAAAATCCTGGTTGTATAATTCCTAGAGTACAACTTCCTTTCCATAGGGGAAGGAGTTTTGGATAAGCCCTCTTTCCACATTTCCAGAACAAGCCATCTTGTGCTTTCCAGTACTCCTTTCTTTGGTTATTCATGTTTTCCCAAAATTTAGATATTTCGGGGATCCCATAATAGGGGTTTTTTTCCTAGGATCATTACACAGGAAAACTTGAATTTCTTTTTCGTAGTTACAATTCTTTTTCCTCTCTTCGGCCCAATAGTGTGTCAGTTTTTCAGGAATCCACCACATGGAAGTTCCATTATAGACTTAATATCTTTTACAGGAGGTTTGTCCTACGTTATCCAAGAATTTTCTTCCCATATGCCAGAGGTGCTCCTCTCCTATTATTTCTGAACTTAATATCCACTCCTCTGGTCAGTTTTCTCCTTTCATGTTGGTTCTATTCCATTTGAGAAATTCAACTGATCCTAGGCTACTACCTTTCCATGGCCACTCTTTGGACATTAAAGCCCACCTACATACCCAGCAGTTGGCAACATTTAGTTCTTTGCTGATTCTTTCTCTCAGATCTACAAATTGTTCCCTAACCTTGGGATTTCTATCTAATTTTCTATTTGTTGTTTGAGCTTTGTATAAAAAGCTCCACATGAAGTTGGCTCTAGGTTGGATTGCTGTATCTTCTTTCTTTGTCTGCCTATTATTGGTTCTTGTATCAAATCTCGTATCAAATCTCATTTCTTTTTCTTTTCTTGAGTCTGACCCATGGAGAAATAAACCCATTTGTCTCCCTGTGTGCATCCATGTTTTGACCCTAGAATATTCATGACCCCCATACATTAGGCCATTTTGTAGGCAGGTGTCTACTTTAGATGAATTATAACAGTGATGGCACAGGAAGGTATGAAAAGTAGAAGAGAAGCCCTGAGTTTTTCCATGGTACGGTGGTCTGTAGCATCGGTGACATGGGTCATCCAGATTCCCAAGAGGGAGAAGACAAAGAAGGAGTAATAGGAGTCCAGTACAATGTGTACCCCCACCTTCCATGCCTGATGGGATTTCTGCCTACAGCATGTAAGTATGATCTTCTTGGTGGCAAGTATAGTGGTTAATCTGGTCTTGCTCCTCATCTCCTTACTACAAAATTATCTATGTCACCTGCTTTTCTTATATTGTGGTTCTTTACTGTTCCTTAGTCAGCCAGCACTTATTAATTTTATTTGCAGATCTAGGTCTTAATACCTCCCCACCATATGGAGTTGTTGTCTGCACTCAAAATATTGTCCCAGTTTTTGATACACTACAGCCTCCCACTCAGCTTCTAATAGCTTGTGAGCATTGGGGAGCATCTATTCAACTCCACAACAAAGCGCTAAAATTGGTACTTGACCCTGATTTGTGTTTGAACTTGTCCCTTTCTCTCGACAAATTTGGCAACGTGCTTGCCACCTGGGGGAGCTACAACGCCAGAGCTGGCCACAATTTTCACACTGACATTGTACTCAGATTGTGTCTCACCCTAGGGTGCTTTAAGCAGGGTATGTGACAAGGAATAAATCTGGGAGATGTCTCAGCAGGAAGAGCTGGTGGTTTTTCACAGGCAATGGCAAAAACTCTAGGATTGCCTAAGGACCCAGTATTTATTAATTTATAAAACCCTGATGCCCCTGATTGGGAAGGTTGTAAATTTCCGTCCCTGTGCTGGTTTTGCATCACGAAAGATGTTTTGGGAGAGGCAGCTGGCAGTTTCCTTCATGTCTGATAGGAAACCAATCCGTGGTTGGTTTTGGGAATTAACAATCTGTTGAACCACTGGAAAGGTGTACACGCCTCTGTGAAAAATGCACATGTCCTAGGGTGATGTTATGATGCTTGTATTCTCAATTGTGTGTTCTGTTTATGCTGGATATTATATTCTGTGCCTTCAAGACTAGTTCTAGGAGCGAAGGAGGGGAGAAGAAGAAGCACAAAGTTTGTTATCAGACTACTCACTCCTCCACATTCTGCCCTGGGGACTGTGTTGTCTGGGCACAGACAGAGCAGAACAGAGCTCTCCTTTGCTTTTTAGTTAGTTTAGCTAGCTGAGGCAGAGAAGTTTTCCCTGGACTGTTTTTTTTTCTTTCCCTTTTCTTGGAACCATTCGAACCTGCTCTGGACTGAGACCCAGGGGGAGCACAGAGAGCTTGCGCTTTGTGGCCTACCGGGGCCTACTCTGGGCAGCAGCCTTTTCCAGCACCAGAGGGGCTGATAAAAGAGCGACCACCCACAGGAGAGATGTTCTGAATTTGTCCTCTCTTCAGAGTGGCAAATGAGTTTTGTCATCTGGTATTGTTCATTTTTTGTGCTGGGGAGTGCTTTGCCTGTTAAATAAACAGGTTTTTTCCACTTTTCTCTGAGCAAATTTTTCCCAAACTGGTTGAGGGAAGGAGCTGTGTGGGTTTGCTTTCTGGAGGGGCCCCCTTTGGAGGTTTTCTCCCAAATTTGCCCTAAACCAGGACAATATGTTATAGACAAAAGAAACCTGGGAACTTAGTTTCTCTTTTCCCTTCCAGCCGGCAGAGGTAACATGGCTGGCCCCTGTCTCGGCTAGGCCGCGCCAGGCAGCCCCTGCCGCGGGATGCCCGTCGGGCCCCGCCATCCACTGCCGGGCAGGGGGAGAGGAAAAGCCATCAGCCCTGGTGTGCTGGCTGCTGAGATCCTAGCTGCTTCCCCCCCCCCTCTCCTCAGTTCCTGCTGCAAGCTACTGAGCCAGGCCAGGGTCATGTGTCCATCTGCAGCCCCCGGGCAAGATATTAACTCTTTCAGTGCTTCAATCCTTCCTCGAGTGAGAGAAAGTAACAAAATGCAGGCATGCAGAGGAGCAACATGAGAACACCAAGGTCACTGAAGAAGAAATCAAGTCCCAGATGGCAGAGATGAGGAGCTGCCTTTAGTTTTAGGCTGAAATACTCTTGTAAAGATATGGAGAAGGACTTTTTTCCCTGTAATGCATGAAAGTATGGGTAGATGAAAGTGTTCAAATTGTACATATCAAGCAAAGGCCTCCATACTAAAGTAAGCAGATGTTAAAGTAGCTGTGATCCTATGAGAAGTTTGAACAGAGAAGGAGAGCGATGATGATCCTGTGCCCCAGGAAGAGGAGAAGATCTCTGTTTCTAGAGATGAAGATGATTTCAGAGATAATGACAACCTTTGCTTTTGAACAGCTCATCTTTAAAACAGTACCCCATAAGTTTACATGGCCTGTTGGAATGCAAGCCTCTCTGAGTTCCTCAGAGAGGGAGATGAATGCAGGGGTTGAATTAAAGCCTTTAGAGAAATTAAGATATATTAAGCCACATAGATATGAAGTAGACGTGTAGGTTTAAGTTTTAAGTAAATAGAAGTGTAAGTTATAGTTTTAAGTAAGTTTAAGTTTTAGGTTTTAAGCAAGTAGAAATATATTTTAAGTACCCTATGAAACTGCATTAGCTAGCTAGTAAGGCCCTAAGGCCTAGTTTAAAGTTCAGTAACTTAGTCCTAGGCATAAAAAACCCATAGCAGAACTTTGCCACTAGAACAGATAGAATTATTCATGGAAACCAGGCAAAACTACATGTGTAAATAGATAGAACTATTCACGTAAATAGATAAATTTATTCACGTAAATTTCAAGTAAGAAAACAGATGGTACATTTGCGTAAATAGATAATATTATATGCATAGTTTTTTAGGTAAGAACTGACTCTACTTTCATACTAGTTTCGCACGATAGAATCAAGTTCAGATTGGTTCAGAAAGAATGTTTTAGAATAATGGTTTTAGCTGATTGGATGTTTTATAAATAAAAAGCCCCATAGTGGGGTACAAGGATCATCATCATTGGCAACATCATCTTCAGCATCATCGACTACCATAGCATCAACACATCAGCAACCACAAAAAGAAGAAGACAAAAAGAGGAAAGAAGAAAGAAAAGCTGTGGTCCCTACTGGTGCTGCTTCTTGGAACATCGGACTCTTACTACTGCTGCTGCTGCTGCCGCTGCCCCGGATATCAGGCTCTACGCCAGGGAGCAACTGTTGCTGCTGCTGTTCCTGCATGGAACCTGGGACTCTATACCAGAAAGCAGCCTTGCAGCTGCTGCTCCTGCTTGGGACTTTATGCCAGAAAGCTTTGACATGGACTCTAACACCTTGAATTCTTTGCCTTTGAGACTGATATATTCATGTAATAAACAACCTTATAGCAACCAACAACTGCTTGTGTCTCTTTGAAGACCCTAGACCCAGTAAAAGCTCGATAGTGGCCCATAAACACAGCTGTGGGAAAAGCTTGTGGAAAATGGGAGAGATTTCATGATTGCACATTTCCCCGGGTGGCTGCTATTCGTGGAAATTAAGAGCCACAAGAGAACTGTTTTTCTTGTGGAGAAGTCTCCATAACATTAACAAGAGGGACTTCTCTCCCTAAATGAACTGAAGAAAGACTATTCTAGAGGTGGTAAACTGAGTGAAAAATTTAGGCTTTGTCTCTTTACATTCAGTGGGAAAGAAAAGGTTGTAGGGGGAGGAGAAGTGTCCTGAAGGTTTTGTTCTGATTCTTATTACTCTTTCTTTTAGTTACTGTAAATAAAATTTTCTTTATATCCTCTCAAAGTTTTGAGCCTGCTTTGCCTTTCTCTTAATTCTACCTCACAGCAAGAAATGAGTAAGTACATTCTAGTAAGTGCACTAGTGATTAGTGTCGTGGTTTAGGGCAAATTTGGAGGAGAATTTCCAAATTAGGGCTCCTCCAGTAAGCAAACCCACACAGCCCCTCCCCCCATCCGGTTCGGGAAGGATTCCTCGGAGAGGAGTGGAAAGAACCTGTTTATTTAACAAGCACAGCACCCCCCAGCACACAGAATGAACAATACCGGATGACACCGCTCTGAAAAAAGATGACAAATTCAGAAAGTCTCTCTTGGGGGGTGGTCACTCTGTTCTCAGTCCGGCGCTGGGGCAGCTGCTGCAGGCCACAAGGTGCAGAATCTTGGTGTTTCCCAGGTCCCAGTCCGGAGCAGGTTCGAAATGATTAGAAAAAGGAAAGGAGAAACAGTCCAGGAAGAAATTGGACAGTTTAGCTAAACTAGCTAATGAGCGAAAGCAAGCAGAAGCAAAGCAAGCAAGAGCGAGAGAGCAAAGCAAAAAGCAAAAGCAGCAAAAGCAAAAGCTGCAGTCTCTGTGTCCCGCCAGGCTGATAAGAAAACCAAAACAAAACTTTCCCTCTTCAGAGCCGGTCTTAAAGGTACAGAACATAATATCCAACATTAACAGAACACATGAATGGGGATACAAGCATCATAACGTCACCCTAGGACATTCCACCCCTTATCCCCATATCATCAACATACTACCACACATCATGCATTTATTCACACAAAATTTCCATCTGCTCCCCCAAAATTTACAAGCGATACCCATCATGCCCTCATCACATCCCCACACTGGACCACTGAATCCATGCCCTATACTACAGAGCAGCAGGATTTCACCCCTTTCACCTTACTCACTCAAAGCTCCATCTATCACTTGCTCAGACCTTCGACACTTGCACATCTCCTTCTCCATCTCCCACTTGCCCAGACCTCCAACACTTACACTTTTCCTTCTATCTCATGTCTGTATGGTTTAATGTACAAACAATGGCAGTAACATCCAACGAACAGTGATATTGCATATCATTCTCACCCCACAATTAGATCTCCCTGTGGTACACATCGTGTTGTTCCATCTCTTTGCATTATCCACCATGTGCAACCTGGTCCCTGAGCAAAGACAACCCCACTAATGGGTTTGTCTGTACTCGAGGCAGAATTGACCCACACAGTCTTCCCTAACAAACCTCTGACACGTACCACTGGGACTTCATCTATTACATTCAGGGACTCAGACTGGGCAGGACCTGCTCGGTTGGTGGAACCTCGGGTGTTAACTAACCAAGTGGCCTTTGCTAAATGCTGCTCCCAATTTTTGAAAGATCCCCCACCCAAAGCTTTTAGCTGGGTTTTTAGTAGTCCATTGTACCTCTCCACTTTTCCTGCAGCTGGTGCATGGTAGGGGATATGGTACACCCACTCAATGCCATGTTCGCTAGCCCAGGTGCTGATAAGGCTGTTCTTGAAATGAGTCCCATTGTCTGACTCAATCCTCTCAGGGGTACCATGTCTCCACAGGATTTGCTTTTCCAGGCCCAGGATGGTGTTCCGGGCAGTAGCATGAGACACAGGGTAGGTTTCCAACCATCCAGTGGTGGCTTCCACCATGGTCAGCACGTAGCGCTTACCCTGGCGTGTCTGGGGCAGTGTGATGTAGTCAATCTGCCAGGCCTCCCCATACTTGTACTTGGACCATCGCCCACCATACCATAGGGGCTTCACTCGCTTGGCCTGCTTGATGTCAGCACACGTCTCACAGTCATGGATAACCTGTGAAATACTGTCCATGGTTAAATCCACCCCTCGGTCTCTTGCCCACTTATAGGTGGCATCTCTGCCCTGATGGCCTGAGGCATCATGGGCCCATCGAGCTAGGAATAACTCTCCCTTGTGTTCCCAATCTAGGTCTATCTTGGACACCCCTATCTTTGCTGCCTGGTCTACCTGCTCATTGTTTTGGTGCTCCTCATTGGCTCTACTCTTGGGGACATGGGCATCTACATGGCGGACTTTCACAGGTAGCCTCCCTACCCTGGTAGCAATATCTTTCCACTCATCAGCAGCCCAAATTGGTTTTCCTCTACGCTGCCAGTTAGCCTTTTTCCACCTCTCCAGCCATCCCCACAGAGCATTGGCTACCATCCATGAATCAGTGTAGAGGTAGAGCTTTGGCCATTTCTCTCTTTCTGCAATGTCCAGGGCCAGTTGAACGGCTTTGAGTTCTGCAAGTTGACTTGATCCACCTTCTCCTTCAGTAGCTTGTGCAACCTGTCGTGTGGGGCTCCATACCGCTGCTTTCCACTTCCGGTTCATCCCTAAGATGCGACAGGAACCGTCAGTGAAAAGAGCATAGCGTGTTTCCTCTGGGGGCAATTGGTTATATTGAGGAGCCTCTTCAGCCCGTGTCACTGGTTCTTGTTCTTCATCTGTGACACCAAAATTCTCACCTTCAGGCCAATTTGTAATTACCCCCAAAATCCCAGGGCGATTCAGTTTACCTATATGGGCGCGCTGAGTGATAAGAGCAATCCACTTGCTCCATGTGGCACTGGTGGCATGGTGAGTGGAAGGAACCTTGCCTTTGAACATCCACCCCAGCACCGGTAGTCGGGGTGCCAGGAGGAGTTGCGCTTCTGTACCAATCACCTCTGAAGCGGCTTGGACTCCTTCATAGGCAGCCAAGATTTCCTTCTCTGTGGGAGTGTAGTTGGCCTCAGAGCCTCTGTAGCTTCGACTCCAAAATCCCAGTGGTCGACCCCGAGTCTCCCCAGGCACCTTCTTCCAAAGGCTCCAGGACAAACCATGGTTCCCGGCTGCAGAATAGAGCACGTTCTTCACATCTGGTCCCGTCCTAACTGGGCCAAGAGCTACTGCATGAGCAATCTCCTGCTTGATCTGGACAAAGGCCTGTTGCTGCTCCGGGCCCCAGTGGAAAGTGTTCTTCTTGCGGGTGACCAGGTAAAGAGGGCTCATGATCTGACTATACTCAGGAATGTGCATCCTCCAAAAGCCTATGGCACCTAGGAAAGCTTGTGTCTCTTTCTTATTGGTGGGTGGAGACATTGCTGTGATCTTGTTGATGACGTCTGTAGGAATCTGACGCCATCCATCTTGCCACTTCACTCCCAGGAACTGAATCTCACGAGCTGGTCCCTTTACTTTGCTCTTTTTAATGGCGAAACCAGCTCCCAGGAGGATTTGGATGATTTCCTTTCCTTTCTCAAACACTTCCACAGCTGTGTTCCCCCACACAATGATGTCATCAATATATTGCAGATGTTCTGGAGCCTCACCCCTTTCTAGTGCAGTCTGGATCAGTCCATGGCAGATGGTAGGACTGTGCTTCCATCCCTGGGGCAGTCGGTTCCAGGTATACTGCACTCCCCTCCACGTGAAAGCAAACTGAGGCCTGCATTCTGCTGCCAGAGGAATGGAGAAAAATGCATTGGCAATGTCTATAGTGGCGTACCACCTCACTGCCTTGGACTCAAGCTCGTACTGGAGCTCTAATATGTCTGGCACAGCAGCACTCAGTGGTGGAGTCACCTCATTCAAAGCACGGTAGTCCACAGTCAATCTCCATTCTCCTTCAGATTTTTGCACAGGCCAAATGGGGCTGTTGAAGGGTGAGTGGGTCTTGCTGACCACCCCTTGGCTCTCCAGCTCTTGGATCATCTTATGGATGGGGATCACAGCATCTCGAGTGGTTCTATACTGTCGTCGATGCACTATGGAGGTGGCAATTGGCACTCGTTGCTCTTCTCCCATCAGACATCCTACTGCAGATGGATTCTCAGACAGCCCAGGCAAGGTGTTCAATTGCTGGATGCCCTCTGTCTCTACAGCTGCTATCCCAAATGCCCACTTGAGTCCTTTTGGGTCTTTGAAATACCCACTTTGAAGGTAGTCTATGCCCAAAATACATGGGGCCTCTGGGCCTGTAACAATAGGATGTTTCTTCCACTCATTCCTAGTGAGGCTTACATCAGCTTCCACCAAAGTGAAATCCTGGGATCCCCCTGTCACACCAGCAATAGAAACAGACTCTGTCCCCACATGTCTCGACGGAATTAATGTACATTGCGCACCAGTATCAACCAAAGCTTTATACTCTTGTGGTTCCGATGTGCCAGGCCAACGAATCCACACAGACCAGAAAACACGATTTTCCCTGGCCTCTACCTGGCTAGAGGCAGGGCCCCTATAAGCCTGGTTATCCTTCTTTCCCTGGGCATATGTTTTGGATGTTCCTTCAAGGGGATCGGACATGGCATCATCAGCATCATACCTGGTGGTTCGGCTACGGGCAACTGGAGCTGCTTTCTTCCTGGTGGCTTCCTTCAATTCACGCACCCATCGTGCCAGAACAGCAGTAGGTTTTCCATCCCACCTCCTCATGTTTTCTCCACAGTCACGCAGGTAGAACCACAGCTCTGTTCGTGGGGTGTACCTTCTCTCGCCATCTGGAAAACGTCTGCCTTGGATACCAGAACCTCTGATCTGTACTGCCGAGATTTGGAGAAGGTCTTCTTTAATCTCCTCTCTGAGCTTCTTATGATTCTCCTCTATCTTATCCTCTAAGTTCTGCAGACGTGCTTCTACCGCTGCAATTCTGGCATGTGTTGAGCCATGCACAGCATCTGCATATGCTCGGAGCTTCCTTGCCATATCCAGCACAGTCTCATCCCTCTCATCCCGCTTCATTATGGCTAGGGCAGAAGCATATTCGTGTGGCCCAAGTTGCACAAGTTTCCACCACATCACAGATGTGTATGGCACCAAGTCTGGGTTCCTAGTTGTTACATCATCTGAGAAGATAATCTCTGCCACTGCCATCTCTCTCAGGCGTTGGATCCCTTGCTCTATGGTCTTCCACTGTGTTTGTTGCATATAAAGATCATCTGCACACAGGTATCTTTGTGCAACACTTTCCAAGACCCGTGCCCAGAGGCTCTGAGGGTTAGCCCCCCTCATCATTCCTTGGTCGATGACAGGATCATGTTATAGGGATCCCAAATGCCTCGCTTCCGTGCCATCCAGAATTGTAGCCTCGCCTGCAGCATCCCAGAGACGGACTAACCAACTAATTATAGATTCATCAGGTCGTCGGGTGTAATCCTTCCGTAAGCCACGAAGGTCCTTCAGGGAAAAGGACTCAATATTTGCATCTGGTCTTGCACCTGCTGCTTTGACTCCTGATTTTATGTCAGGAGGCATTGAGGTTCCTTCTGCTGCATCATCATCATCATCATCATCCACTGGTCGATTGGTCTTGTCCGTGCATTTCCCACTTCTAGTACTGGTAGCAACAGCCATTGGTTTAGCTGCTGGCGTAGGCTCACTATCTGGTTTGGCTGCTGGCTTTGAGCCTGTGGTGTTGGCTGCAGCCTGAGTGACTGGGATAGCTGATTTATCTCCCTGCCCCCCTGCCTCTGTCTGCTGTCCTACAGTCTCCAACAGAGTGCGATAAGCATATGCCAGGGCCCAACTCACCACAATGACCTTTCTCTCCTTAGGCTCATCCTGGTATTTCTCTTTCAGATATTTCCCCACCTCAGCTGGGTTCTGAATTTGTTTATGGGGAAAATCCCAGACTATAGGGTCAGAGAATTCCTTCAGGATTTGGCCCATTTCCTCCCATTTCCCACACCACTCAGGATGTTCCACACCTGGGTCTACTCCTGAGTCAGGGGTCTCATCAGCCCGTCTAGAAATCTCAGCCTTCATTCTGGAGAAGCAGCAGACTGTATAGAAGAATGTTACCAGATTGAATACAAGAAAGATGGTTTCTTTAACATTCAGGGGAAACAGAACATCCTTCACTACTGATGCAACCGATTCATAGGAGAAGAAGGAAAGCAAAGGCTGAAAAGCCTCATTCCCTGCTGCTCCTCCTCTAACAAACTGGACGAATAACCATAGCCAAGAACCATTCATACCTGGAGCAGACCCCAACATGTTTATAAACTTCTTGCAAATCATTGCCATCAAGCCCAGCAGGATAGCTATTCTGGTCACTGCCCCTCTACTGTAAAAACTACGTATGAGGGACAATACTACAACTATTTCAGGATAGGAAAATAAACCTAGGGACCACAGAGGTATTAAAATCTCGAAAAACCCTAGGGAGCAGAAGCACATGCAGGCCTTCACCCCAACACTCATCATGAATTCAAAAAGCATGACTATTAACTGCTTCAAACAAACAGAGAGTAATGGCAACCAAAATACACTCAAAACAGGGTTTTTCCACTCACTCTCTCTCGAGCTCCGCGTTGGGCGCCAAGATTTTTTCGTGGTTTAGGGCAAATTTGGAGGAGAATTTCCAAATTAGGGCTCCTCCAGTAAGCAAACCCACACAGCCCCTCCCCCCATCCGGTTCGGGAAGGATTCCTCGGAGAGCAGTGGAAAGAACCTGTTTATTTAACAAGCACAGCACCCCCCAGCACACAGAATGAACAATACCGGATGACACCGCTCTGAAAAAAGATGACAAATTCAGAAAGTCTCTCTTGGGGGGTGGTCACTCTGTTCTCAGTCCGGCGCTGGGGCAGCTGCTGCAGGCCACAAGGTGCAGAATCTTGGTGTTTCCCAGGTCCCAGTCCGGAGCAGGTTCGAAATGATTAGAAAAAGGAAAGGAGAAACAGTCCAGGAAGAAATTGGACAGTTTAGCTAAACTAGCTAATGAGCAAAAGCAAGCAGAAGCAAAGCAAGCAAGAGCGAGAGAGCAAAGCAAAAAGCAAAAGCAGCAAAAGCAAAAGCTGCAGTCTCTGTGTCCCGCCAGGCTGATAAGAAAACCAAAACAAAACTTTCCCTCTTCAGAGCCGGTCTTAAAGGTACAGAACATAATATCCAACATTAACAGAACACATGAATGGGGATACAAGCATCATAACGTCACCCTAGGACAATTAGCCAACACTGAACACACCACATTAATTAGTACATTGATCGGGAAATCTAAAATTAGTGAACCAAAACCACTACTACTAGGTTGTTTTGGAGTTTGGAGAGCCTCTGGCCTTTGGGCATACACAAGAACCAATAAAACCAACAGGGAACTCCCTCCCAGTCTGGATTGATGTGCGGTTGCCTGTAGTTTACTTACCACATTGAGCCTGCGCATTTAGTTTCAGAGTTATTTTTAGTCCTTCTGTGGAAGTGATGATTTTCCAGTCATGGGGTTCTTCTACTTGTCCTTTTATTCTGCTAGTGTGAGTCCATCCTCGTTCTGCCATTCCTACAGCCAATTTGGTGGTCAGCAACACCTGAAAGGGACCTTTCCATTGGGGGATTAAAGGTTGCTCTTTCCATTATTTAACCATTACCCAATTCCCAGGATTGACATTATGAGTTTTGAAATCTAGGATAGTAGTCTGAGGGAGTATCCCTTTTCCTCGCAGTTCCTCTAGACAGAACATATTTCTTGACACTGTCCTCCCCTTCTTCAGATGTGTCAATATTATTTGGTGAAATCAGAAAGGGTAAGCTGAACATCATTTCATAGGGTGAAATCCCTAAATCTGATCTAGGTTGCGTTCTGATTCTCAGCAAGGCTAGGGGTAGGCACTTGACCCATGACATTTGGGTTTCAATCATCAGTTTAGTCAGAGTTCTCTTGAGAGTTTGATTCATCCTTTCAACCCGCCCTGAATTCTGTGGGTGCCACGGAGTGTGTAATTCCCATTCTATATCCAGAGTTTGGACCTCCTGCTGTATTATTTTGATGTGAAACATGTTCCTTGATCTGAGTCAATATTGTTCACTATTCCATACTGGAGAATGATTAGTTCTAGAAGAGTTTTGCATACAACATTGGCAGTAGCTTTAACTGTTGGTACAGCCTCCACCCAGTGGGTTAGATGATCTATTATTAATAACAAAAATTTCCACCGTTGCAATTGAGGGAGTTCAGTGAAATCTACTAGGATACTTTGAAAGGGTCATAAGGCTAATTCTCACCCTCGTCAGTGTGGTCTCCTCATGGCTTTTCTGCTTACTTTTTGGCATATTGCAAATTTTTCAGTTATTTGCTTAGCTACTCCAAAAATTCCCATGCAACCCCAATTTCTCAGGAACAGAACACTCAGTGCTTGGGTACTCCAATGACTCTTATTATGCATGCTTTCTAATATTTTCCTTGCCAGTGGTTTATTTAACAACTGTCTCCCATCAGATAACACCTACTTCCCTTTATTGCCTTTTTTTGCTCCTATTTCAAGGAATTTCTTTTCCTCTGTTTTACTGAATACTGATATATCCTGAATTTCTCCAGTAGGGGTCAGGATCATCATGACTTTCTCTTCCCCTGACTCTGCTGCATTTTTAGCCTCTAAGTCTGCTAAGTTGTTCTCTCTTATTTCTAAGGTGGTCCCTTTCTGATACTGCCAAATATGCACCACAGCAATTTCCTCTGGCGACTGTAAGGCTTCTAATACTTCTGAAATAAGCCTTTAATGAATTAATCCTTTCCCTTTTGAGTTTAGTGGTCGTCTTTCTTCCCAGATTTTTCCAAAAGTATGCACCATTCAAAAGGCATACTTGGAGTCAGTATACACAGTCCCCCTCTCGTGTTAATTTTTCAAGGGCTTATTTCAAAGCATATAAATCACATGTTTGAGCTGACCAGCTGGAGTGTAATATTCTCTTTTCTATGGTTACTAACTTCTCATCTATTATAGCATATCCTGACATTCTCTGCCCCTGAATCACCCTCGAGGATCCATCAATTTGTAATCGCTTTTCCCTCTGAAGGAGTTGGTCTGTCAGATCTTCTCTCACTTTGGTTTGATAGTTTATAATTTCTAAGCAATCATGCAGTAGTTCTTCTACTGCTTCTCCATACAAAAACTGGGCAGGATTGAGGTGCTTATCTGTAATTAGTTCCAGATCATCTTTGTCTATTAAAATTGCTTCATATTTTAGCACTCGGGAATCAGTGAGCCATTGTTTTAGCTTTCTGGTTCAAAATATTTCTAATTGTATGTGGGGTGTGCACTTTTAATTTCCCCAGAAGGTAATTTTGTGCTTTCTTCTACTAGTAACGCAGTGGAGGCTACTGCCTTGCTACAGGTGGGCCACCCTCTGCTAACAGGGTCTAACAGTTTTGACAGATAGGCCACTGGTTTTATGGACCCCTGCCATTCTTGGGCTGGACTCAATGGGCTACCCCATTTTCCACATCTACAAATAGGTAAAAAGGTTCATCTAAAGCAGGAAGACTTAGAGCAAGGGCAGTAATCAATTTTTGTTTTAAACTTTTAAATCTCTGCCCATCCTCTTTTTCCCATGTAATCTCTTGTTTTACCAGTTTTTCATACAGGAATTTAACAGCTTGGGTGTACCCTTCTGTAGCAATGTACTTAAACAGCTTAGGCCACGGTGTTCTCCAGGCAAACCATTTTCAGTTATTCTTATCAGAACCCTCTGGAATTTGTCAAGGTTACTAAGACATAAATTGTGCTAAATTATGAAAGAAGAGGCTGAAAAACAAAATGCCAAGACCACAAGAACTAGATAAAGGAGGGCCTTGAAGCACTGGACTGCAACCAGTCATATATCCTGAAAAGTGCACGCAGACCGCGTGGACAAGATAGCGGCACCAATCAAGAAATGCGTGATTGCGTGTGCAGTAGTATTAAAATGTATAAATAGAGCATAATGTAAACAATAAAGTGGCTTCTGCTAATCACATTGATTAGCTGTCCAGGAGTCCTGTGCTCCCGCATGCCGGTGAACTACGACGTGATGATGTAGACCGGACCCTTTGGATTCTGAAGGGGGTCTGCTGAGCAAGGAGGTGGGAGGCCTTAGTCGGAGAGCACTGTGGCAGGACCACGGTCGGGGGAGTCGCAGGACGGCTCCAGGAAAAGGACACTTACGCTGCAGCAGACACCAGGAAAGGTGAGGCAAGCGGGGGCTGGTAGGATGGGAAAGGCACTATCAAAAGAAGAACAGGCTATGTTAACTGTCCTCCAGATTATTCTCTCTAAGAGAGCAATTAAGTATGATCCAGAGGTCCTGAAAAGACTGTTGAGATGGGGTCAGGAGAGAGGATTTTTTGCCACCCCTAAGAGTGTTTTCGACACCCCCAAGTGGGAAAGGCTGGGACTAGCTCTCTGGGATGCCGTAAGTGAAGGGTCAAAAGAAACCAAAGGACTTAGCACAGCATGGATCTTAATGATAACGGTGCTAAAGCAGTTAAAAGCAGAAAGAACAGCTGCAGCAGGGGCAGCAGCTGCCCTAGAGCCAGACAACCCTTCGGTTGCCTTCCCGATGTTTGCATGAGAATTTTTTATGGGGCTGGACCAAATTATACCATCCCTACCTTCTGCACCCCCGGAGTCGAAGTTACAGGTTTAACAGGCAGTCTCAGACAGTAACAACACGGTGCCACAGCCCACACTGGCTCCACAGCCCGCACGTAAACCAGAGAAAATGGACATTGATGTGCTGCTCCCTCTTCCAGCACCAGGACTACCCACAGGGTGCCCCGTGGTATCCCCCTGAGGAATTAACAACAGCATCAAGAGGGCGTATATATCCCCCGCTACCCCCTCGCTGCCTGACTCACCTCTGCCTAGCCATCGTGGGTATTCAAATGCAGAAAGCGGGTATTCACATGCAGAATGCTTGTGCTGCTTTGAGGAGGAATGTCAGCAGCAGGAGAGAAAAATAGCTGAACTCAGAGCTTTAATTGATCTAAAAATAAGGGAAAGAGAAAAAAAAAAAACAGATTATTGCTGATGGCAGAAGGAAGAAGGAGTAATGGATCAATTGTGAGATCAGCTTATCGCATTACCGATCCTTTGTACCGTAATGGCAGTGAGGATTGCCGAGCCCAACTCTCCGGAGAAGGTAGCCCTGATAGAAGGTCTGCCCGCCCTATGATTCCTGATGTTGAAACAGAATCGCTAGCCAGGCAAGAGTGGAGAAAACAATGGGAGTGAGAAGCTGAAGAGGAGAGAGTGCAGCAGGAGCAGGATTTTGACCGGTACCATGGTATGCGAGGAATGACTGATCCCCCAACTCGACACGACAACCAGGAGCAGACGCTACAGCGGAAGGAGGAGAGAAGCCCAGAGCGAAGGAGAGAGAATCCTGAACGGAGATTCACTAGCTGCCCTGTGTCCGACAATGAATGCAACCCGGCTCATCGGTAGCAAGGTGTAATCTGAGAGGCCCTGATCGAGGGTGAGTTTATTCCACAAGCACTTCTGGTAATCTCTGTCCCTGGTAATCCAAATCAATACCAGTGGGTTGGGCTGGACTGGAAGCTTGTCTGAGAGGAGCAGAAAGCTGTAATGCAGTATGGACTAACTAATCCATATGTACAGACCTTGCTGGACCACATTTTTACTAGCGGTTTAATGGCTCCGTTTGATTGTAAAAAGCTGGCAGAAACCTTTTTAAAACCCACACAGAGACTGCTGTGGTAAGCAGACTGGGAAAGGCAGGTAGATGCTGCTGTGGTTGAAATTCTCAGGCTCCCTTAAGGGGACCCTCGGCAGTTTGTCACCCCAGACGTGATGTTGGGGAAAGGGCCTTTTGCCAACCGGCAAACTCAGGCACATTTACATACAGCAATTTTGCAGCAGTCTCAGAAGCTGGCACAGGAAGCATTCCACGCTGTCCCAGATATGGGACTTCCACCACCATCCTATACAACCATTAAACAAGAGACAAAGGAGACTTTATTGAGTTTTCTAGATTGTCTTAGATGTGCAATTGATCAAGTTCCAGGAATGTCTCCAGATATTAAAGCCGCACTGGGAATGCAGCTGGCTGTGGAAAATGCTAACTCCACTTGTCAGAGGATCTTGCAGACTTTGCCTCGAGCAGCCACCTTGATGGACATGATTGAAGCTTGTTCTAGGGTTGGAACTCCAGAGGAAAAAGCCACTTACCTAGCAAAGCAATGGCAGTTGCCCTTAAACCACTGGTTCAACAAGGAAAAGACGACTCTAGCCCAAAATGTTTCAACTGTGCTAGACCTGGTCACTTTAAAGCCCAGTGCTGAGCTACAGCCGTAAAGCAAAGTAAGGCAACAGCAACATCTACTGGTTTCACAGGAAACTGCAATAGATATGATAAATTTGGTCATGGGGCCAGTAAGTGTCTATTGAAATGCAAGAAAGGCAGAACACCTATGGGAAACAAAAGAGTGTGAAGGGGCACACGCAATGACACAAATGCTCCCTCACAACCAGGGGGCTGCCTGGATATCCTCCACTTAGCAACAGCAGGAAGTGCCAGAGTGGACTTGGCAACAGCAGCAGAAGTAACCCTGGAAAACAGAGATGTACAGGTCATTCCATCAACAGCAAAGGGACCCTTAGGGTATGGGGTCAGTGCCCTGCTGATAGGGAGATCATCCACATCAAAGCAAGGCATTTTTGTTTTGCCCGGACTAATTGATGCAGATTATTTGGGCAATATTGGGATAATGGTGCAAACATTGAGGCCACCCATCCACATTCCAAAAGGCACCTGATTTGCACAGTTAGTACCCTTTAATGCTACAGTTCCTAGACAAGGGGTCATGCTGAGGGGGGATGGAGGTTTTGGGTCTACGGGAACACCTCAGGTAATGTTTACATTACCATTATCGGGAGCAAAACCAATTAAACCCATTCCTTTTCAGCACCCCGATGGAGGAACTCTTACGACAAAAGCCACATTGCTGGACACAGGTTCAGATGTCACCCTTGTTCCCTCATTTGCATGGCCTACAACATGGCCTCTGAATACCCTGGGAACACCAGTTATGGGGATGGGGGGCGTGCAAAAGACTTGAGTAAGTAAAACACTCTTAATAGTGTGGGTTGATGAAGATGCACCTCTGGGCCCAGGTGAGACCTTACATGATGAATACAACAATCTGGCTACTTGGATGGGACACATTGAGCCAGATGGGTTTCTGTCTCACCAATGAGGGTTTTTAGCAGTGGCCATTGAGGTTAACAGAAACGCCAGTCTGGGTCGATCAATGTCTGCTGTCTAAAGAAAAGCTTGCCCATGTTAATGAATTGGTTGATGAGCAATATCATACCCTCTACAAGCCCCTGGAACACACCCATTTTTACAGCCCCTAAAAAATCAGGAAAATTGAGATTATTAAATGACCTTCGAGCCATTAATTCTGTAATGCAGGATATGGGACCTCTGCAGCCCAGCCTACCCTCGCCATCAATTTTACCTGTCAATTGGTGACTGTTAATATGGACCTAAAAGACTGCTTTTTCACAATCCCCCCGCACGAGGGTGACGGTGAGAAGTTTGCCTTCTCAGGGCCATCCATTAACAAGGCAGAGCCAGTAAAGAGGTATCAATGGGTTGTATTGCCACAAGGGATGCAAAATTCTCCCATGATGTGCCAGCTGTATGTCGCCTGGGCACTAGCCCTGCTGAGAAAACAGTACCCACAGTATCTTATCTATCATTACATGGATTATATTCTTATCGCAGGAGAACACATAGATACAGCAAACCTGCTACCTGCCTTACAGCAACAATTACAAGAGGCGGGCCTTCAAATTGCCCCTGAAAAAGCCCAACAACAGGCCCCGTGCAAATATTTGGGTATGCTTATCACTGAAGCCCAAATTTGGCCCCAAAAATTAACTATTTGTATGGAAATTTGGACTTTGATGGATGCTCAAAAATGAATTGGGGATATACAGTGGATTCGTAGAACCTGTGGCATTACTAATTAAGACCTTGAGCCCCTAATGCCATAATTGAAAGGGGGAAATCAGGCCAATTTGCCATGCGAACTGACTGAAAAACAACAGAAGGCTCTGACTCAAATTGCCACTAAATTGGGTAATTCCTTTGCAGATCGTTGGTCCCCTACTTTGCCATTGTGCGTGGCTGTGCTGAATAGAGAAAAACACGTGATGGCTATACTAATGCAGTGGGATGACCAGGCTAAACAGCCACTAAAAATCTTGGAATGGGTGTTCTTACCATTTAATTTGAACAAACCCTTGATCAGGCTATAGCAACAATTGTGATCAAGGCACAGAAGTGGACACTGGAAACTGCAGGAATGGAACCCCAAAATATTCTTCACCCATTAGCAAAGGACTATTTGAAATGGTCATTACAGAATTCAGACACCTTACAATGGGCATTGTTGAACTTTCCAGGTCTCAATAGCACTCATTTTCCCCTCTCATAAGCTTTTTTCTTTGCATCAACAGGTGGAAGAACTACCTTGGCTATCAAGGCAACTTACAGAAGGCCCCACACATTTTACTGATACCAGTTAAAAGACTTCTAAAGCCAGTCTTACTTGACAGGACAAAGACAAATGGCTCAGTGAAATCCTTGAGGGACCAAGGGACTCTTTACAAGTTCTTGAGCTGTGTGCTGTTATCAGAGTGTTTGAAAAATGGCCCAATGATCCCGTTAACATTGTTTCTGATTCTCTCTACATGGTAGGTGTTGTCAAGCTCATGGAGCAAGCATTACTGAAGGAAATTCAAAACTGGCAGTTGTGGCAACTCTTTTTGCAATTATGGCAGTTACTTAATTCTTGCAAACAGAATTATTTTATTATCCATATACGGAGTCACTCTGGATTGATGGGAGGCCTGGCCTTAGGAAACGAGAAGGTTGACCAATTGGTGGCACCACTCTGGGCCTCTGATTCTCCCAACATTGATAAGTTTGGCCAGGCCAGAAGGGTTCACAAGTTTTTTCACCAATATGCAAAAGTTTTACACAAAGAATTTGGAATATTGCTCCAGGATGCTCAAGGAATTTTCACAACCTGTCTTCAATGCCAGGGCATGATTGGCGGATTGGGTCCTAGAGTCAACCCTCATGGCCTGGGGCCCCTGCAGTTATGGCAAACTGATGTAACTATCTACGCCCCTTTTGGTCACTTTAAATGCATTCATGTAACCACAGATACCTTTTCTGCCATGGTTTGGGCCACTCCTATGACAAACCTATGACAAACAAAGGGTCTCATTTTGTCATTCGACATTTGCAAGGCTGCTTTGCCATAATGGGCTTGCCTCAGGAAATCAAGATGGACAATGGGGCAGGATATATAGCCCAACAGACCCAGGATTTCTTGGCTTGTTGGAGAGTGAAGCATAGCACAGGTATTCCAGGTAACTCCACAGGACAAGCTATTATTTAAAGGATACATCAGAAAGACCATACTGGCTTTACAACTTTTACAAGTTGTGGAGTTTTTTTCTGGAAATCATTTGTGGTGAGCCAGCCAGGACATCGTCTCTGTGCCCTGCAGTGGCAGAGCGGGGAGGTGGACCTCCTTGGCACACCCCAGGGCACTTTCCCTGGAGGGGCTCCCAGCTTGCCCCCTGCAGAGACAGACAACGGCCTGCTGGTGTGCAGATAAACAGTATGTATCAAGCTTAAAGAGACCTTGGCCAAAAGGGTTGCTGGTTAGCTGCTCAGAGACGTCTGGCACACAGCTCAGTCCCTGTGTGAGTAAAAGTTTGGGGCTTGCAAGCAGCCGCCATCTGAGCATGGCTGGCGGGAAAGGGAAGAGTCTGCTTGCTGATAGAGCGGCAGGGGGAAGAGTCCACTGGCTAATAGAGCAGCTGGGGGAAGGGTCCACTGGCTGATAGAGAGGCTGGTGGAGGGGTTCACTGTCGATTGCGCGACCACTAGCGGGTCTGGGGGTGAGCCGAGTGAACCTGGACCTTATTGCTACTATTTTGTGCTTGTGGTGTCCGGACATTGTTAGTGTAGTTTGTAATTGTGTGAGCGAGTGGCTTGGTGGGCTCGGTTATATGAAAGGGGGAGCGAGCGAGTGAGTGTACTGATTTGTGGAAGGAAAAAAAACTCCACAACTTTGTAAAAGTTGTAAAGCCAATATGTTTATTACAGCGCTGGATACATGTAGGGATCATTCCCCGCAAAGGACATGCACACCCCTAAGAACTCCCAATCCTTTTTTATCCCACTTACTGGTACATATGCAGAGAATTTCACAATAGGTTCAAACATATTCATTTTACTGGTTTTCCATTACACTTGGAGCTAGTTTTTTATCAGAAAGTACAGAAAGAACTCCTGGGTCATCTTGCCCTGTCTCCCGCAGCCTCAGCTTTGGTTTTCATCTGTTTCAAAGTTCAAGGGGTCCCTCTTATCTCTCTCACATTTTTCCTTTGGCTGAGGCAGTTTTTTTTAACAGCATATTTCACCTTAATCTGAAATGGATTTCCACCCTGGTAAATTTCCACTCTGTTTCAGTACCCATGGCATGGGGGGGAGGGAGAGTTCTACCCGCATCTGAAGTGGTCGAGCGGGCCCTGGGGAGATAGCTGAGGTGTGCTGGCTGGGAGGCTGTGAGAGCAGATAGTGTCCCACAGGGAGGCAGCTGGTGAGAAGCAGAACAAGCGGAGAAGTGTGAGTGAGGACACCTAGTGTGTTTTAATGGGTTTGTGTAGATCATGCATGTTTTAACCATGACTAGATGAACTGAGGGGATTCCACTGCCTCAGTGGTTCAGGCTTGGCCCCTAAGAATTTGTGAATCCAGTAAATCACTAGATCCAGTAAAGAATTTTACTGTGTGCTGTTATTTTGATTGTGTCCAGAGTGTGTGAAGGCCAGAGAAAGCTAATCTGAGTGGATGCTGAAGTTTTGTATGCTGTGTTGTGTTGAGAAAAGTGGGCACTTTAAGCAATACACCTTTGTCCTAGGTTACAATATAAAGATGTATTCTATTCCCATCCTCAAGAGCTGTTGAAACCAGGAGGGGCATTGTTTTTCCTTATCTCCTGTTAATGGGCCCATCAATGCCTTGCAGCATGACTCAGAGATAACTCCCTCCGCGAGCCATTTCTGTTTAACGGGCAATCAAGGACCCACTGCATGACTCATAGAATGATAACAGCCCATTGTGAGATGCTCCACCCAGGGGGGAGGAGCTAAGCATCCCCACTGGGATATAATCTGGGTTTTGGGACAGAACAAACTGCCCTTACCCACTGGTTTCCAGAGGACAAGAGCTACCAGAACTTTTCTACTGGATCACCACTTCAACAAGACCATTTCATCTGGACTGCTACCACCACCCTAACTAGCAGAGTGTCAGGTTGTATTCTGACTCTGTCAGTGTTTTTTGGGGTTTTTTTTGATTATTGCATGTATTTTGGGGTTTTTTTTCCTTTTCTTAATAAATTGTATTTCTGACTTGGAGTCTCTCACTGGTTTTGCTTTCAAACCAGAACATGAGCTCATCTGCATTGGTGAGTCCCATGTCCAGTAGCATATCACCTCTGGTTGGTCTACTACCTGGACCAAGAAATTATACTCAATGCACTCCAGGAGTCTCACAGATTTCTTCAGTTATTTTGGTTTCTAAGTCTATATTTTTACATCTTAATAATAACTGAAAATTATTTAGAAATAAACGTGAATGGGTTGAGTTTAAGAATAAAAATGTGAATAGAGTATAATTCATGACATATCTATACAACCTACTATTTTTATATTGAGAAGAAAAGGAAATATGAATATGCTGGTTAAATATCCCATTCCTAAGAAACTTAAAATTACAATCAAATATGATGAGAAGCAAGGTATTAGATCTTACAGCAACAGTGTTATTGTAGGTATGTTGAAGATGTGTCTTTTATTTCTAAGATTAGTGAACAATTTTTTCAGACCTGATGAAATATACAAAAGTTTGCTGTTCCTTTTCCATCTACATTTATTAGTCTAAGAAGAGATATTGCTCCTTTGTTAGAAATTCTACTGTCATAAATATCTTTTATTTGAAAAGTTCTTTGCTATTTGCAATTGGTAAATTGGAGTTCCAAACCACAAATTTAGCAAGTGCTAGATTTGTCAGGTCTTACTCAATGACCTCCTGTTGGAGAAATGGGTTAAAATCAGAAGCCTGGTGAGGAGGACTGTAAACTCCTAAAGTGACCTTGCAGCTGGGACTAACTTTGGATAAACCAGTGTGAACAGCATGCTAGTGATCTTCTAGCATGGACTGAGTTTAATGGTGTCTGTCTTTCTGCTTGTGTGCCTCAGCCCAAGTGTTTCTTCAGGGATTCCCCTGTTTGCAAGGTAAGGAATATGAAATTACTCTGTATTCTAGCTGTGAGTATGAAGTTGTCCCAGCTGCCTGCCTGTGTCAACTTATATACCTCCTGCTAAGAAATTACATTTGAAACTTGTTCAGATTTCAGCAGTAATGAGAGACATTCTTTCCAAACTCATCAGTCAATCTCCAAGGAGAGACCTCTCCACAACTGTGGCATTTACATTTCCTGACCACGATTCTTTCGCCCAGGATTTTCTCCTGGGAAGCTGAAAGGCAGCAAGAGGCCTCAGAGAAAAGAAAAACAATTCTTATCTCATTTGCTTCTCCTGTGTTGTACTCATGTGGCATGTGTTTGGAGACTGTTTACCCAAGGTGATTGCTTGATTGGACTCCAGTGTGAGTTGTTTTAACTCATTGGTCAATTAGGGCCAAGCTGTGTTGGGACTCTGGAAAGAGTCACGAGTTTTCATTATTATCTTTTTAGCATTCAGTAAGTATCTTTTCTGTATTCTTCAGTATAGTATAGTATTCTTTAATATAATATAGTATAATAAAGGAATAAATTAGCCTTCTGATAAAATAGAGTCCTCCTCATCATTCCTTCCTTCATCGGTAGTTCTGCATTTACAATACACAACAACTTCTAATATCTAGAGCTTGAGCAGTACAGATAAAATTATGCATGACATTTCCATGGTTTCAAGATCTCGTGGTTTGACATTGGCCAAACGCCAGGCACACAAAAAAGTTGTATACTCACTCTCTCTTGCTTTCAGCTGAGGAGAGGGAAAAAAATTAACAAAGGGCATAAGATTGATCTGGCGGGCAGTTCAGGTCCAATCCGGCTAGCTATGGACCTTAGCCCTTACAATCTTACACAGGACAAAAGCAAAAGACAGGAGGTGCTTTTCTTCTTGGGACCAAAGTCCTATTTTATTCCTAGATAGGAGTCACCTCGGGATTCAGGCGATGTCCCAGGAAAAGAGAGACGGAATACCTCATGGAAGGAGACTTTTAAGCTTGGGGAAATGGAGGGCGGAGGAAGAGGACCACAGCCAATGGGATCCAAGTGAGGTAGGGGCGAGGGGAGGGGTAAACCTGGGACAAACCATTACCACCAGGGCTTTTGGGGGGAAAGGGGTAATGGGACAGACCATGTACCAAACACCCGGTGCAAAATACTGCACCTAAATAAACTATTTAGTTCAATGCAACACCTTCCCCTTTTCTGTTAAAAACAAAGTTAAAAGAAATTGTCGGGGCTATTCTGATACAGATTATGAATTTATCCACAACTCATGATTTGCAGGCCTGTCAGTTTGCTTTAGGTCCACAAACTCTGTGCGGTTGACTTCTGAGGTAGTGCAGATTAAACCGCTGATAGCATTCAGAATTCTATGTCGCATGTTTTTAAAAGCTAACATGATTAGAAAAAGAACAACAAAAAGCAACATAATTGTCTTTTTTAGGGAAGCCCACCACCCCGAGAGTCCCCAGTCCTTGAACAGTCTGCTGAACCAGTCCTTGGATTCTTGCTTGACTTGTCCAACCAGGCTTTTAATTTCTTGGAGAGCTACATGGATGTCGGGTGCTTTTGATGTTAAGTTTAAGCAGCAAAGTCCTTCAAATTCCTGGCACTCGTGCCCATGCAGCAGCAGGAGGAAATCTATGGCTGCACGATTTTGGAGTGTGGCCTGCCTGGTAATCTCCTCGTCCTCTAGGAGGGAGCTGATGGCAGCAGATGTCAAGTTTGCCTGTTTGACTACCCAGCACTCTAGGTGGCCCAATTCACCAAGAGCTTTGGCTGCTGCAACCCATGGAAGGAACAGGGATACAGCGATTTGCTTTGACTTGGCCCAATGGAAAATTTCTGAATCACAATTTGGGTCCAAATTGTCAACGATTCTCTTTTGAAATTTGCTGACTGAATTGTTCTTTCAAGTCCATTCGCCAGTCATGGTTTGGTTCGGTGCCAACAGGGACAACCGCCCGATGGTACATGGACCTCCTAAAAACCGAGAAGGGATTCCTGCCCATGCCCGATTCCCACAAATTAAAAACAAACCTTTAGGGAGGCTCTTGGGATGTGAATGGTATGGGTTATCTGCTGTGACATGGCTTAAAACCTTACACCACCTTCTGGCAGTGATTTCCTCTCGATACTGTAGTATGTTGTTAAAAGTTTTGGTGTTGGAACGTGGGGTAAAGACAAAGTGTACGCAATATGATGCAGGAGAGGAACGCAACAGCTCTAACTCTTGGGATTGCTGAGCAGCTCTGGGTAACTTTGGCAGCCACTCTTCTATGGGGTTCCTAATTGTTACAGCCCACCGCTGATGGGTATTGTGTGGTTGCGTGATGTGATTTGGGACTTGAGTCAGGCATAGGTGTATCCAACCTGTCTGTAAACTCTCCAGCTTGCAACAGAATCCTTACCAGGCAGATAGACATAGGGTCTCTCACTGCTGCAGTAGACAGGCATATATTTTCTTGTTGGAGAATCCATGCCAGGGTCACCCAGATGTTTTGGCATGGCTGTGGGATGATCCACGCAGCTGTCAGACTGCTCAGCATGAACAGGATGACAACTCAGACAGGGCTCATCGTGAGGTTAGGTGGGAGGTAGATTTTCTTCTCTACAAAGGAAAACAAACATTTTTAAAGCACATTAAAGTTCAGGGGTCTGCCGGAATGTAGCTAAATCTATTAGGAAGATTTTCCCTCCTCTTTCTGGTGGCATTTTCTCTTTGAGGCGACGGCTGCTTGCTTCTCATCCCCATCTGCTGGAGCTGGATTTTTGGGGATGAAAGGTTTTACCCACTTTTGGGGTATCCATTGCGAGTCTGTGGGGGTGGATTCATATGCATCGCCATGCCCCCAGGTGACAAGCTCATAAGGACCCTTGGTTTCCCAAGTTTCTGGGTCCTTAATGAAAACTGGTGGACGCTGTGACAACTTAAACCAATTGTTACTGTGGAAATGCCGTACTACTGGAGGACTCATGTTTTCAACTGAACAATTAAAAAAATTGATGGTAAACAGGGCTTTGCAGAGCTTTTGTTGTGGTGTCATCCACGCTGCTGAACTGCCCTGCCTAGCAAGGACTTCTTTGAGTGTATGGTGGGCACGCTCAATCACAGCTTGACCTGTGGGGGAGTGGGGAATGCCGGTCTTATGCTCCCCCCCCCCACTGCTGGACAAACTCTAGAAACTCCTTGGAGGCATACACTGGGCCATTGTCAATCTTAACCTCCCTAGGGATCCTCAACACTGAAAAGGCTTGTACCAGGTGTTGTTTGGCATGCACAGCCCTTTCCCCTGCGTGGGCAGAGGCATAAACCGCACCTGAATATGTGTCTATGCTGACATGTACATATTTCAGGCAACCAAAACTGGGAATGTGTGTGATGTCTGCCTGCCACACTTCACAGCTTCCAAGGCCTCGGGGGCTAACCCCAACACCCAGTGATGGCACTACCTGGAGCTGGCAATTGGGACAGGTGGCCACAATGGCTTGAACCTGTCTCCATGTTAGTTGGAACTGATGCATCAGACCTGGCACATTTTGATGGTATTGCTGATGACTTAGCTTTGCCTGTTGGAAGACGTCCGGAAGGCGTGCCATTTCTGCTGGGGTGGCAAGGGAATCTGCTTTATGATTACCTTCTGCAATCTCTCCTGGCAAATCAGTATGTGACCTCATGTACATCACATAGAATGGATGCTCCAGCTGTGAAATTAAATTAGTTTTGAGAGCAACCTGAAGAGATGCTTGTTCTCAGTGTCTTTGAGAACTGCCTGCTCCGCCCTGGACATTACTCCTGCCACATAGGGTGAATCGGTGACCAAATTAATTGGCTCCGACAACTTCTCAAAGGCTCTTATGACTGTGGCCAGTTCGGCAACCTGGGGCGACCCCTCCACAAACTCAACATCAGCTTCCCAATGCTGAGTCTGGGGATTTCTCTGTCATCACCAACTTCTGGGATGCCCTGGATGCATCAGTGAACACTGTAAGCGCCTTGAGTGGCCTCCAACTCCTTTTCTCAGGAGCAATGAGGTGGAATTCCTCATTAAACAGCTTGTGTGATGGGGCGTGGACTGATACCTGCCCACTGTAGCTGTCCAGAGATAGATGGAGACTGGCATTGCTCTGGAGCAAGTGCTCAAACATCTCTTTGGTCAACCTCTCAGGAGAGTTCTTTCCTTCCTTAGAAAGTTTGACTGGGAGGTGAATACACTGAAAGTCACAACTGGCCAGTTCATGCGACCTCACCCTGGCCTTCTGGATCAGCTGAGCTATCAGATCTTGTGGCTGTGTAATGGTTTTGGATTGCTGGTGGGAAAGGAAGACCCACTCTATGATTAAGAGTGAATCCTTCTGCCCTTCGATCCATTGGAATCTCAGACCATGTAAGTGTGGTAACTTTGCCAAAACAATGAATTTGAAAGGCAGCTCAGGCTGATAACAATGAGCCTGCCTCTCGGCCAAAGCCTTCTGTGGTTTTTTGATGGTGGTTTTTGCCTCTGGGGTCAGTTCCCTGGGAGAAACTAGCTGTCTCTCCCCTTTCAATAAATTGAGGAGGGGAGCTAGGTCCTTGTTGGAGAGGCCTAGCCAAGGCCTGACCCAGTTCAAAGACCCACACAGGGAATGGAGATCTGCAAGGGTTTTGAGATCACTCGATTTCCAATTTCTGCAGAACAATGGTCTGCGCAGTGATCTCCAAGCCCAGGTACTTCCAAGGTGGCATCCTCTGAACCATGTCTTCCTCCAGTTGGAATCCAGCAGAGATTAAAACTTTAACCACTAGGTTAAGTGTGTCTTGGAGTATTATATAATCGGGGGCGCACATAAGCACATCATCCATGTAGTGTAGGATGATTGCCTCCCTTTTCTGGGCGTGCACTGGGGACAGCAATGAAGCCATGTACCACTGACAGATGGAGGGATAGCACTTCATCCCCTGAGGCAATACTTTCCAGTGGTAGCGCTTCATTGGGGCTTCTCAAATGATGGTTGGGACCGAGAAGGCAAACCATGGGGCATCTTCTGGGTGTAGGGGAATTTGGAAAAAACAGTCCTTGATGTCCAGGACAGCCAATTGCCAATTTTGGGGAAGCATCGTTGGGGAAGGCATCCCTGGTTGGAGTGACCCCATGTCCTAAATTACCTTGTTTATTTCCCATAAATCATGGAGGAGATGCCACTAATCCTTTCCTGGCTTTTTTATTACAAAGACTGGGGAATTCCAAGGGCTGGTTGTCTCTTCAATGTGTCCTTGAGCCAATTGCTCCTCTACGAGCTCCTCAAGCGCCTTCAGCTTTTCCTTGCTGAGTGGCCACTGATTTACCCAGACTGGATTATCATCCAGCCATGTTAACTTGTGGGTAGAGTGCTCCACAGTGTCTGCTTCTAAAAATCCTGGGGTGTCTAAGGCATGACCAATTTGACCCCTCACTGGGACATGGTGCCTCTCCCCCACGAGGGAGATTTATAATCAGTGGCAAATGGATGGACACTGGCCAATTTTCCATCCGGCCCCTCAATTTTCATGACGCTTTTTGAGATCTTAGCCAATGTGAAACCTCCTACACCTTGGATTTTGCCAGCCATGGGTTGCAAATCCCACTGTGACGGCCACAACCTTTCAGGTATGATTGTCACATCTGCCCCCGTGTCAAGCAACCCTTCCATGTGGAGATGGTCTGCTCCACGCATTAGATAGCATCCCATAATGGGTTTGTCCTCACCAACCACTTCTGCCCAGTAGACACCTGGTGCTTTGTCATCTACTGAGATTTCTGCTGGAACAGGAATGGCCTGGGCAATGATTTTCCCCTTGGCAAAACAGAAGGGTGGCTGTGGACAGCACACCAGGAGAATGAGGTTAGGTATGTCTCCCTTGATGGTCATGGGAGCCACCTCAATCTCCATGGGTGTGTGTGCAGTGTCCCCAGTAACAAAGTACTCACTGTCCAGTCCTGTGGGATCTTTTGTCAAGTCCTGTGAGTCCTCTGGCAGGTCCACTCCAATGACTGTCCACTGGGTAGACCTGAAAACAAAAGCTTTGGTGGTCACAAGCTTGAAATGCTTGTGAGGCTGCCAGATTTTTTTAGGCAAACATTTCTTTTGCTGTACCACACCCCGCCTCCCTTCCTCCCCTTTTTCTGTTTTGAGGGAGGTTTTCCCCTTAGGGAAGCCCGCTGCATTTATGTCATGGCGCAGTGTGGGCTTGTGCTCGTGTCCTAGTTTTTTGGTTTGATGGTTTTCTTCCTGTGTTGCTGGCTTTGGGGGCAGTCTCGGGCAAAGTGTCCTGGCTTTTTGCATTGGAAGCAGATGACATGTTGAAGCTGCTCTGGTGACATCTGTTGCCTCCTCACTCCTGAAGATACAGCTGCCACAGTCCCTGAGTTTGTCGGCCTTGCCCATGCCTCCTGTGCAGAAAACAGTTCCGCCTTCCTAACACATGCCTTGATCATCTCTGCCAGTGTGGGTGGAGGGTCAAGAGGCAGTCCCAGGAGCACCCTGCTGCAGACCTCACTGGCATTTCTCTGTGCCATCTCTTTCACTATCTCCACCTGTGTCCTGGGGTCTCGTACTTGTCTCTCAACTTGTGCATGGAGCCAGTCGACAAACTGCAAGAAACTCTCCGAAGGAGACTGTTTAATGTTAAGGTAACTACCCCTACCTTCAACAGTTGGTAGCTGGTTAAAAGCCTTGTCCACAGCTTTCGAGATCTTATCTAGAATGAATTTTGATAATACCCGAGCTTGGTCCTCGGGCTTAGCCTACTCCCCCTCGCCACATAGATGTTCATAAGTGATGTTGTTATCTTCTAAATCTTTGGCACCCTGTGTGATTTGCTTAAGTTGCACCAGGAGGCCCACAGAGATCTCTTCCAGGAGCTTTCCCATAGATCAAACTCTGACTGGGTAAGCAGGCACCGGACAAGATCTAGGAGGTAAGTAGGACCAAATTCAAGGGATGCTAACGTGGGTCTCATCATGCTTCTAAAAATTTCACTGTTTCTTCCGAATTCTAACTGACTTTTACACAACTCTTTCTTTGTTTGGTAAGAGAAGGGCTGATAGTTTCTAGGCCTGCTTCTACCACCAGTGTATTGGACAAGGGCCACTGAGGGAATCGTTTCCTCTTCCTGGTTTTGATCCCCAGGGTTTTCCCTTTCGGCCCCACCCCTGTGGGACCCGGTAGGGGGACCACTCCCTCCCACGGCTCCACCCCCGTGGGAACCAGGAAGAGGACCTCCCCCAGTCTCACCCCCCTTGGGGACTGGAGAAGGGACTACCCCCCACCCTAGCTGCACCCCCTTGGGGAGCAGGTGAGGATGCACCCCCTACCCCACCCCCGTGGGCACCAGGCAGGGGGACACCCCCTCCCCCACCCCCACCCCCTTGGTAACTGGGAGGGGGGAGACCCACACCCTTTGGCCCCACCCTTATGGGACCCGGGTAGGGGTGCGTGGGAAACAGGAACAGGCAGGGGGGCAGGGCTTGGGGGTGGGCAGGGAAACCGTGGGAACCAGGGGCAGGGTTGCAAGATGACATCAGTGACATCATGCAGGGTGGGAACATGGAGGGAGGGGGAGAGTGTCCAAGGGAAGGCAGGGGTTGTGGGACCTTAAGGGGTTGGGGGAGGGGACAGCTGGGTGAAAGGGATTGTGGGAAGAAGGGTAGGTTGGGGGGTCTGCCATGTGGCCGCTGCCATTTTGGCCCCTGACCATGCAGTTGCTGCCATTTTGGGGGGGGGGGGTCAGCACGCGAAATCGGGGAAACAGCAACTGGGTTAAAGGGATGCAGGGAAGGTACTCTGTTGGCCTGCGCACAGCTGCCAGAGCCAGGATACTGAGAAGGAGGTGGGAGGCCAGGGAAACAGTGGCTGTGCCAGGTACCCTGCGATTCTCGGGGTGCCTCACATGTCCTCCTCAGTTGAGGGGCAAAGCGTTTGGGAGGAGGGGTGAGGGAAGCCACGGTAGGGGAGGTTTGCTGTCCCTTCAAATCCCTGTTAAGCACTTCTTTCTGAGACACAAGGAACACAGGGAGAAACTGAGACACTGTTTTGTCTCCCTGTTCCAGTTTTGCTGTTAGCAGCGCTTCAATTTTGTCCCAGGCAGAGACAGAATTAATATTCTCCTGGGTAAACTGAGGGAAATAAAAAGATATCCAGTGAACAAACAGTTTCAAAACTCCTTTGGAAACCTTAGCCTTTCCACTACTTAGGGTATCTCTAACTTGGATATAAATGCCTCTCTGTGTTGCAGAAAACTTTGCACCCATTCTGATGTTACACACTTTCTGCAAAACTTTGAATCTACCTTCCTTACAAGCACAAACAGAAAACTGAAAGCACTCTGTCCACAGCCAATCTGGGAAAGCGTCCAGGTTGTCTCCTTCCCCTCTCTCTGAGCAGGAAGCGAGACCACGTGTGTGGAAACCCGCATGGTTTTTAAAATGGCCGTCGGCAGCTGCCGGGCCGCCCCAAGCCATGTGGCTGCTGTGCCGGTCCCCCGCTGCTTGCTGGGGGCTGCCACCACCTGCACGCATCCGCTCGTGGCAAAAATATAAGCCGCTGCTTCTTCGCTGTCGCCCGCTCTCCCATCACGCAGCCTAAACTGCTGCGCAGCTGAAACCACCCTCCATGCTGTGGAAACCAACGGTCAGAGCTGTGCGCTGCCCGGAACCACGCTCTGCTGCCGCTGTGGTCCGGAGCCGCTCCGCCCCACGCCGTGCCAGCCGGACCCGCTCCACCGGGGCCACTCTACCACTAACTGAGGAGCTTGGAGCCGCTCTGCTTGCATTCGGACCACGTGAACCAGCGCTGCGTGGACCAGGAAAAACGGCCAGACAGACAAACACCCCCACTCGGGGCCGGACCTTTCCCTCCACTGGAGACGAAACCCCAACTGCCCCAGGGGCCTCTCCGGGGTCCCACTAGAACATGCAGGGTATACTCACCCTTCCTGGGGACCTTGGTTGGCTGGAACTCTGTAAAGAAGTCTCCTGTCCCGAGACCGGTTCACTCAGGGTTGGAACGAATTGTCAGTCCCACCCTTGTGGATCTCCACCATCCAAAAAATGACGAAGGACTCGAGGTGACTGACAGCCCAAAAGCTTGCGTAATCCACACGTGGATTACCAGCTGCTGCACGGCGTCTCAGACCTTGTGGGAGACGAACCCACGTGAATGCCAGCAGTAAGATTGATCTGGCAGGCAGTTCAGGTCCAATCCGGCTAGCTATGGACCTTAGCCCTTACAATCTTACACAGGACAAAAGCAAAAGACAGGAGGTGCTCTTCTTCTCGGGGCCAAAGTCCTATTTTATTCCTAGATAGGAGTCACCTCAGGATTCAGGCGATATCCCAGGAAAAGAGAGAGGGAATGCCTCATGATGGGAGACTTTTAAGCTTGGGGGAGTGGGGGGGCAGAGGAAGAGGACCAGGGACAATGGGATCCAAGTGAGGTAGGGGCGAGGGGAGGGGTAAACCTGGGACAAACCATTACCACCAGGGCTTTTGGGGGGAAAGGGGAAATGTGAAATGGGACAGACCATGTACCAAACACCCAGTGCAAAAAAACTACAACTAAATAAACTATTTAGTGCAATACAACAGAAGGGCTCATGAGTTGAGATGAGGACTGGGAGAAAATACTTTAGGGGCAAAACAGGTTCAAATGTAAAGGCATAAAGTACATTTATTATAAACAGAGTCAGAGGAGGATAATGAGAAATAAAATAAATCTTTAAACCACCTTTTTACCCCCAGCCCCTCCCTCCTTCCCACCGACCGTGCAGGGACACAGGGTGTGGTGGTTTTAGTCAGTTCGCCATTCGTGATCTTCTTCTTTTTCCTCAGGGAGAGGAGTCTTTTCTCTGCTATGCCATGGGGTCCCTCCCACAGGAGACAGTTCTCCGTGAACTTCTCCAGTGTGGCTCTAATCTAACAAGCAGCAGTCCTCCCAAAACTGCTGCAACCTGAGTTCTTCCCATGGGCAAACCCTTTTCCCAAAACTGCTGTGGTGTGGGTCATTCTTCCATGGGGTGCAGTCCTATAAAGATAAGCTGCTGTAGTTTAGAAGCAAGGGCCCTCTTTCTCTATGTCTGGAAGCAGGGGCCCTCTCTCTCCATTTGGGTCTCCCACTGGATCACAGCCTTCTATGGTATCCACCCACTCTGGCATGAGCACTTCTCCCACAGGCTACAAATGGATCTCTGCATCCCCCATAGACTTCATGGACTGCAGAGGGACAGTTTGTTTTACTACGGTCCTCACCACAGCCTTCAGAGGAATCTTAGCTCTGGTGCTTGGAGCACTTCCTCCCCCTCTTTTTCCACTGACCTTGGTGCTGCCATGTTGTTCTCCCTCACCTGTCCTCACTTCCTTCTCTACTCTGACTAGAAGAAAAATTGCTGCCTGTAGGTACCATTGCCAACAAGTTCCACTAATTCAAAGATCCTTGCAGAATTTTGCAATGTCAAGAGGTTGATTTTTGTCAGGTTCTGTATCAGGGAGTCGTTCACCCTGTTTCCACCACCACACAGGCAGCTCTGCCACCACCACACAGGCAGTGGTGGCCGCTGTAGCGCTAGCACTGTTTAATGCCTCTCTTCATGCCAAGTGCTAGGAAGGAGAAGCCTCTGGCCCTGCCCTTCTGCCCATGGCGCGGCTGGCTAGGGGCAGCCAGGCAGGCAAGGCTTGCCACGGGCCGCACTGAGATGGTGGCAGCTGTGGTGCATAGCTGCGCACTGCGCTGGGATGGCCCCAGTGGCAGCGCCTTGCCACCCCTGGAAAAAACTGTGCATGCACTGTTTTGACTTTCTTCTTAAACAGGTCATTACAGAGGCGTTACCAACCTCTCTAATTGGGCCAGGAGCATGTCCATCTTCAGAGTGATCAGAGATTGTCTCTGTCAGACATGGTGGGAGCTTCTAGTAGCTTCTCAAAGAAACCACTTCTGTGGCCCTCCTCCGCTGCCAAAAAACCAGGCCATGCCAAATCAACACACAAGGTGACATGTATTTCTATATATTTATGACTTTCTTGTGGTTGGAAAGAGGCTGAAAGAAAACACTGTGTATGACTGTATAATTTCCTCTTAATCTTTATTAGGCACTTTGCAAACATTGGAGAGATACAGCCCCAAAGAGCTTGTAGTCTGTAGAACAAGACTCAATCTTACTATTCTACAGTGGACAAAGTTAAAAAATTAACACAGCAAATATTAACCAAGTCCTCACAAAGATCTGAGGGGATGAATGCCGTACTTTGACCAAACTGAAAGTCAAAATATACTTTTAAAAACTTGTCTTCAATATAACAGAAATAATGGTTCAAATAAAGTACTGGTATTTTAGCTAATTCTTACATCTAGACACTATTGACATCTTAGTTTTTGAAGAATTTATAATTTTGTGAGCTAAGTCACAAGGAGAAAAAAGAAAAGCAATTTAGAAATAGTAATATATGGAGATGGCCTGCAAATACTTTATTTACATGAGAAATACTGCTTTAGTGACTGTCACAACTACTATACTTGGTTAAATGACAGGTCTGCAAGAATAGGACATAATACTTCTAATCCTCATTCCCTGCAAAAGTTTTTATCTTAAACCATATAAGCAGCTGCTCTTTATCCATTTGAGTACTGTTGAAAGAAATAACATTACTCAGGATAATGTTAGTAAAATCTCATTCCCTAACTATTGTACCAATTAGTCTTTATAGAATGTAATTGTATGAACTTTAAGATATATATGTATTTAGATATATATATATATATATTTACATTGTTTACTGCACAGTCGTTGTTAAGTAAGCATGACTAAAGGATGCCATCTCATTGCAAAGAGAAGGACAGTCCCCACCCTGAAGCATAAAGAATACCCCTAGACTACTGAGAGTTAACACCAGCATCCTAGCTACTCTAACACCTCTGTGAAACACTCCCATTTTCTGGCATCATAGGTAAGTAACTGTAGCAAGATTGACTCCGGGGATGTTTAGATCAAGAAAGAAGAAGATGGATGATGATGCCTCTTGTGGTTTAACATGAGCTGGTAAGTAAGCACCATGCAGTCACATGTTCATTCCTCTGCGGTGGGATGGGGGAGAGAATCAGAAGAGTAAAAGTGAGAAAACTTGTGCGTTGAGATAAAGACAGTATAACAGGTAAAGCAAAAGACACATATGCAAGCAAAGCCATTATCAGGTACTTTTGTCAGGCAGGTGTTCAGACATCTCCAGGAAAGCAGAGCTAACAGTTACATGGGAAGACAAAATGCCATATCTCAAAATGTCCCCATGCCTCCTTCTTCCCCCAGCTTTATATGCTGAGCATGACATTGTTTGATATGGAATATCTCTTTGGTCAGTCAGGATCAGCTGTCCTGGCTGTGTCCCATCTCAGCATCTTGTGCATCCCCAGCCTACTCACTGGCAGGGCAGTGCAAGAAGCAGAAAAGGCCTTTGCTCTGTGTAAGCCCTGCTCAGAAACAATGAAAAACATCCCTGTATTATCAACACTGTTTCAGCACAAATCCAAAACACAACACAATACCGGCCACTGTGAAGAAAATTAACTCTAGCCCAGCCAATACCAGTACATGCTATAGAATTATATTTGCTTTGCAAAACAGCAGTATGAGTTAAGTAGTAATTGGTCAAATCATATTGCACCTTGATGATTGAAACATATAAGAGCCTGGTGTAAAACACATTTGGGCTGCCCAGCTATGTTGGATTTGCATACATGGGTTTATAGTGTGGGGCGGGGGGGGGGGGGGGGGGGGGGGCGGCACAGAGGTAGCATCTCTGAGAAGCTGCTAGAAGCTTTCATGTCTGGCAGAGCCAATCCCTGATGGCTCTGAAGATGGACATGCTGCTGGCCAAGCCTGGGCCAATTAGAAATTGTGATAACACCTCTGTGATAACATATTTAAGAAGATGTCCTTGGTTACAATATTAAGATGTATTCTATTCCCATCCTCAAGAGCTGTTAAAACCAGGAGGGGCATTGTTTTTTCCTTATCTCCTGTTGACGGGCCCATCAATGCCTTTCCTCATGACTCAGACATAACTCCCTCTGGGAGCCATTTCTGTTTAATGGACCCACGGCATGACTCATAGAATTATATCAGCCCATTGTGAGATCCTCTGCCCAGGGGGGAGGAGCTAAGCATCCCCACCTGGATATAATCTGGGATTTGGGACACAACAAGCAGTCTTTCCACTGGGTTCCCAGAGGAACAGCTGTCTTTTCCACTGGATCGTCAGAGGAAGACTACACTCTTTTCTACAGGATTACTGCTCCAACAGAACCACATCTGCTACTCCAGGAGGACTGCAGCCACATTTCCAACTGGACTGCTACCATCACCCTAACTAGCAGGGTGTCAGGTTGTATTCTGACTTTGTCGGTGTTTTTTCTTTTGTATTATTGCATGTATTTTGGTGCTTTTTTTTCCCCTTTTCCTAATAAATTGTATTTCTGACTTGGAGTCTCTCATTGGTTTTGGTTTCAAACCAGAACAGAAGAAAATCAAAACAAAGTGAGGCACAATTTTTTCCTAGCCAGAGAAGAGGAAGAGGTGAGAACATGTGAGGGAAACAATATGGAGACACCAAGGTCAGTGAAGAAGTAGGGGCAGGAGGTACTCTAGGTGGTGGAGCTGAGATTCCTCTGCAGGCCGTGGTGATGACTATGGTGAAGCAGGCTGTCCCCCTACAGCCCATGGAGGTCCATGGGGGATGCAGAGATATGCCTGCAGCCTGGGGGGGGGAGGTGCCTGGAGGAGGCTGTGATCCAGTGGGAGACCTGGTAGAGAGAGAGAGGGCCCTTGCTTCCAGGCTGAAGCAGCCTGTCCTTGGAGGACTGCACCCCATGGAAGAGTGACCCATGCTGTAGCAGTTTTGGCAGGACTATTTGCCTGTGGGAGGGACTCACGTTGCAGCATTTTTGGGACGACTGCTGCTTGTGAGATTGGAACCATGTTGGATAAGTTCATGGAGAACTGTCTCCCATGGGAAGGGACCCCACAGCGTAACAGGGGAAGGACTTCTCTCCCTTAGCCAAGTGGAAAACCTCAGGTCATGAACTGACCAAATCCCCCACACCTTGTCCCCTGTGCTGTTGGTGGGTAGGAAGGAGAGGTTGGGGGAAGAAAAGGTGTTTTTAAGGGCTTATTTTACTTCTCAGTATCCTCCTATGATTTTGTTAGTAATAAATTCACTTTGTACCTCTAAGTTGAGTTGATTTTGCCCTTGTAGTGTTTTTCTCCTGGTCCTTAGCTCAACTAATGAAACCTTCATTAAATTTTTCTCTCCTCTGTTCAGATGTGGCAGGGGAGGGTGAGCAAGTGACTTTCATGGGTGCCTGGTGTTTGGCCAGTGTCAGACCATGACACCAGTTTGAATGGGATACGTCACGCACATGAATAAAAGAATTACCCTTATAATTCTATACTTTGTGTCCTAGCCCCTCTCCTCAGTTGGCACAGGCAGTTTCAAAATTTTTGTGACATGAGATTCTTAAATTACAAATATTTTGGAACACAGACTTTGCATTTTATGGGGGAAAAAAGCTTTGTTGGATCTAGATTAAAATTACTAGTCTTATTAAACTATTTTTTTCACAATAACAATTTCAAATCCCAGCTACCAGCAAACATCTAGCTTCTCACTTTATCTAGATGCCCTAACATGGTGCACCTACAGCTGTCTCCTTTTGTAGGAAGGTGTGAAAAATACATTCACTCTCCTGTGAAAATTTAAACAGTTTAATAAAGGACAATAGGAGACAAGGACCATAGAGCAAAGATTATGGCCTTGAAGAGCACACCTTCACCTCCG
This sequence comes from Agelaius tricolor, assembly GCF_023055355.1. Taxonomy (NCBI): domain Eukaryota; kingdom Metazoa; phylum Chordata; class Aves; order Passeriformes; family Icteridae; genus Agelaius; species Agelaius tricolor. Next base: position 9,125,968 of record NW_027269281.1, read on the forward strand.
GGGATACCCCTTAAATACCTTTTCCATTACATCAGCCTGTTGCATATTCATAGACCCTTATGCATATCCATAAACTAGTTTACATTTTCTAGGAACTGTTTTACATGGCACTTCCTTGGGTCTGCCTTTTTAGAGCATGCGTGTTTCTTGGCTGTGGTTTTGGCTCCTTCTCCTTATCACTTCCAGTTTGGGCCTTGGTCCACACTTTCTTCAGACGGTGAGTGCTGATAGTTGGCATATCTGTAGTAGGTGTCCTCATCCTATGTTCACTGGATGTTATCCTGATCAAACAGACAGTTGACTCACAACTATATCAGCTACCACTACTACTATGTCTAAGTTTTTGTTAATAGCAGAAATAAAAGCAAAGTTATTTTAACATTATACATATAACATTCATCCTAATATTTGCAAAAAGCCAACAACATAATATGTATTTATAACAGAAGGGGAAGGAAACTAAAAGCTGGGCAATTTGCTTGCAGTGCTGTACTGGTAATGCTGTAACCTCATGCAGGAATTTACATCTACAGGTTTACTCATACCAGGTAAATTAATCCCAGTCAGGCCTAGGCAGGTATACAGCCATCCCAGTGCTTCCACAGAGCCCACCTCCAGCAAGGTCAAAAAATTGTTATGTCAGTGTGCAACCTCCCTGCGATGGAGCCTGCAGGCTCCAGAGGTGGCAGACATCAGCGAGCACAGGCACAGGCACTCACATCCCTCTTCCTCTCCCCCTAGCTCACCATTCCCATCTTGCCCTATGAGGAGAGAACACGGAGGAGGAAGGAAGGCGAATACACACAACCCCAGCAATGCGAGAGGCTAGCACCATTCCAGTCCAATCGCGGCAATACTCCCCCTAATGCAGCAGGAAAGACAAGGAGCTGCGATGATATAAACACGCCTACTACCCTTTCCCCTTCTCCTTCCCTTCCTATAGCTTTTTCAATCACATGTTGCGAGGAGACGGGGGTCAAGGTGTCACGTGAGAGCAGGAGTGGGATTGATGACCCAGACTGAAGGGGAAGATGGCAGTGGAGAGAGTGTTTCTGTTATTGGCGACTGTATGTCCCGCCGACTTTGAGGAGGTGGAAGATGGCAAGAACATCTTTGCTAGCCCCGTGTCCACTTTGGAGGTGAGAGCCCACCCGTCCTGCAGCTTCCCTCCCTCCTTCCCTGGTGCAGTCTGTTACTGCGGGGCTCAGTCATTGCCCAGACCCCTGTGGTAGAGTGTGATGGTGCCGGCGGCCAGGGGGCTCTCTCCAATTACCGGAGGTCTCTTACTACCCCATCTCGGCCTCGAGCTGTTGCCCTCTGGGAGCGGCGGCTCCTCGGCCTGTGTCATTTGGTGGGGAGAGTTGCCTCACCAGGGGCCCTCTGGGGCCCTCAGCCCCATGTGGACTCAGTTGCTCCCCTCAAGTCTTTTTCTGTCAAAAAAAGAGCAAAAAACAAAACCAAACCACAGGAAAGTCTTTCTCCAAATATCACACCTATAATTGTTCAGAGAAATCAAGAGTCTGGAAGACCTAAAAATGTCTCGTGAATGCATCTATAGATCACTCTTGCTTTCTGTGTTAGGAGTCTAATAAAGTCCATTACAACTGTATATGTAAATACTGTCTAGTTCTGAAAAATGCTTATATCTTCATTATAGTGGGAACTTTTTTCTAAGTTGTAGCCATGTTTCACCCCAACTAGGTTCTTATGGAAAATCTTTGTTTTCCCTGTACACAGTTAACTATTTAAAAAGAGAATTGTTTGTGTTCCTCTTCCTGAAGAGTTTCCTACCCCTTATGATAGGATCACTGTGTATTTCTATTTTGCTCTGTTGTTGGTCACATCAGTAAGTAAAGAGGCTCTTAACTATGTTTTTTAAAGGCACTTGCATTCTCTGAAGTAGTTTAAAAATGTTGGGATATTTTTTTTTTTTGTAGATAATTTGTGCAATGCTACAGAAAAATTGTGGAAAAATACTGTAAAGGAATAACAAATTATGTGATTTGTTCACCTGCAGTTGTCAAGAACTGTTTTAATAGGACTTATGCACATCGGTGTGTGGTGCAGGGTGTATTATTGGAATCTTGTTTTGTACTTTCAGAAAAACCAATAAAACATAAATAATTTCTGTATTGATGTGCTCTTGAATTAAACTCCTAAGATATGTGATAGAATTACTGCCTAATCTGCAGTCTAACAATGAAAAGTCCTCATCTTAATGATTAAAAATAGTTACTGAAAACTTCTATAGCTGGGGAAAAAAGTGAAGAAATGCACTTCCTCCATACTGAGTGGTTTGGTTGACAGCTCTGTTGTGCTGCATTGCTTCTGTGGTCAGTTTATTTGGAAGAAAGTAGTTAAGTAGTGAAGAGTAGCTTCCTTGCTTCAAGAGGCACTTTGAAGACAAAGCATGTTTTTACTTTTAATCAAATAGAGTGCCTAGGAAAGAATCCCGCTCTTGTGAATTTCTAGCCAATTTGGAAGGAAGAGGCCATGAAGATTGAGTTTGAACTTCTCCCTATCTTAAAGCTAGATTGTTTAAGTGTACAGGGCACTTAGTCCAGAGAAGAATGATTTGACATGGTATGGGTCTAATTAAACTTATACATTTGAGTGTTGCTATAGTCCTATAACAAAGTACCTGTTTGTAAATGGCAATGGCAGCTCTACTAAAATGAAAACAGAGCTGACTTAATCTAGATCATATGTTTGCTTGCTGATTAACCAAGAGGAGAGTATGACAGGTTACAGTGAGGTCTAAATCCAATTTATGTGGAGATTATAGCGCTTTAAGAGAGTTTCTAACTGTTTTAATTTTGGAGCTGTTACCTTGCTTTTTGCATTATTAATTTCTGTTCTTGCCCCCCTCCTTCCCCCCCCCCTTTTCCCCTCTTCCTCCCCCCCTTTTTTTTTTTTCCATTCTTTTTGCCCCTGACAGAAGACATGCTGTTCTGTTTTTACCTATGTGACGGTGTTCACAGGAGTCTCAGGTGGAGGGAAGAGATGAGGATTTGACTCCATGTTTCAGAAGGCTTGATTTATTATTTTATGATATATATTACATTAAAACTATACTAAAAGAATAGAAGAAAGGATTTCATCAGAAGGCTAGCTAAGAATAGAATAGGAAAGAATGCTAACAAAGGTTTGTGGCTCGGGCTCTTCATCCAAGCCAGCTGGGCTGTGATTGGCCATTAATTAGAAACAACCAACATGGGCCAATCAAAGATCCACCTGTTGCATTCCACAGCAGCAGATAATCATTGTTTACGTTTTTTTCCTGAGGCCTCTCAGCTTCTCAGAAGGAAAAATCCTAAGGAAAGGATTTTTCATAAAAGATGTCTGGAACATACCTACAATTTGGCTAAGTTAAGCTGTGGGAAAGCTGTAAAACTGCTAATACTTCTTCCATATAACTTCAGTGTTAACATTTGTTTTATAAGAGGAAATTTTGTTAACTTACCTTTGTTCCAACAAAATATAAATTTCATGTATATTATGAACAGTAAAAATGAAACTTTGAGATTTCTTATGGCTGCAAGGATCTGTGTATTGCTTGAATGAAGCTAACTTGTTCGCTTAATCTCTGAAAAACTGGTAAGAAGCACTTGGAGACTTTTTTCTGCATAGAAGAAATTACTGCACAAAATCTAAATATAAGCCTTTCCAAAAAGACCTTTATAATTAAACTACATTCAGAATGCTATCAAGCTTATTCTAGATATTTCTGTAACAGTTTTAAATGTAAATGAAACTTGAGGAAGTGGTTTGGGGTTTGTTTTTTTTTTGGTTTTTTTTTCATGACAAAGAAAAAGAGCTGCTGACTAGTTTGTAAACTTTCTTCATTCTTATTGTAGGAAATTGAAATAGCTGACTGGGCTTCCTTTCTGTACATCTTGCTTGTTTCTTTGCAATGAAAGAATGTTTACTACAATACTTATATACTGATATGTGACAACTAGTTCTCTGCTATTTCACTTTTTTCTTAACAGTCAAGTCCTTCATCTGCAGAGCCAGCAAGTCTTCGTACAAAAGACCTCAGCACAAACTCCAGTGGTCCAAAGCCAATAGAAGTCATGCCAGATGACAATAGAGAAGACTTCTTTGCTGGTAACTGCCTTTTTTTTTCCTTCTAATGTATCTGCATAGACTCTTTTCTTCTTATACTTAAAGGGGTGTGCTTTTGTGAGGAGGAAAACCTTTTTATGCTGTAAAAGGTAATTTCCATGTCTTTAAGTAAATATGAAATGCAATGAAAATTCTGATTTTAAGCTTAAGCAATTTAACATTGTAAATCTTAGCCATTGTTCAACCTGTTGAAGATATACTTTCTGGAAAATTCAGTAAGTAATATGTTCCTTTGGATATTAGGAGTATTGCTAGTCTTTGTCGATCATTCTTTTTTGATTTAATGAACACCTATTAAATTGAAGTCCTTTATCTTCTGCAATATACTGTCACTTATGAACTTGAAATAATTTGCAAGAAAAGTGGCATACTATAAAAGGAAAAACAGCTGAGCAAAACTTTTGTGCAAAATTTGTTCTACTGTTGTTAACACATTTAGCTACTGCTTGAATATTACCGTAAAACTGTTTTGTAGTGTAGCCTTTTCTTTTTGAATTGGAAGTAGAAGATTTCATCTTGCTTATTAGGGAAATTAAAGTGATATGTGACTTCTCTTAAGGGTAGATGAGTCTCGTTTGAATTTAGTCGTAAATTAAAATTGGGGATTTTTCTCACTAAATTTGTGTGTTGTCATCTGAGCAGTAAATACTTTATTACACTCTTGATGATACATATTTTTTAAATGGAACTAGTAAGAATTACATACTAAAGCAATATCACTTTGAGAAGCTGTGGTGGTTTGACAGGAAATGTGTTTTTTGGGATGCTGTGTTTTTGGCCAATGGATATTCAGACTTTAATATTGGCATTTAACCTGGCCATTGGGACATGGACACGCCTCTGAGAACACGGGGTTAAAAGCAGAGCTCTCCCCTGGGAGGGCCTCTTGGGTTTCCGGCGGGAAAGAGTTCGAGTCTCTCCCCCGGCCCAGCTGCTGGCTGGGCAGGGGGAGGGGAAAAGCCATGTGGCCGAGAGAGGTAGGCCTGAGCCCCGGGGTGGAAGGGTGGAAGAGAGAGAGAGAGAGAGAGAGACAGACACCGGGAGCCATCGGGCAGCCCCCCCTGAGAGACACAGAGAGAGAGAGAAAGAGCCGCTGCCTGAGACTGTAACCTTGAAGCTTGATAAACATGGGCCTGTGCCGGCAGCACGGCTGAGAAGGAGAAGAGGGGGGGGTTCAGCCGGCCGCTTGTAGGAGCTTTTAACCCCTTTTTGGAGAATGAGAACTTTACAGAACATTGACCTTTCCTAGAAGACAGAGTGGAAGATGAGGAAGGAAATGGGCCAGTGTGAGAGAGGTCTGGGCGAGTGAGAGATAGTAGAAGAATAGAGAAGAATCCTAGTGGGAAGAGATGACGGAGTAGCTTTTGCTGGACTCTTTTTGTATAGCCATGGACAGAACCATGTTCCTTGTGATACAGAGACTGCATTCTAGGGGGAGGCAATGGCCTCAGAACCAAGAGGGTTCAGTGTTGATGCCCCTCGGCCCCAGGGGGTGAAAAAAATATGGGGGGGACAGGTGTCCCAAAGGAGAGACTGTGCCTTTTTTGGATCGGGACAGAGCATCCTTAAAAGACAACCCTAGAAGCAGATGTGGTCCGTGTTCAGTGGTGAGAGCACTGGACATGAAAAGGAAGAAGTCACGACGGCAGATGTACTCCGGGCGGTGCCACGAGTGACACAGAAACACACGAGGCTTCGACTGTGTTTCCAGGGGAAGCCCATGGCACAAGAAGGACTCCTCTCCTCTTGATGAACTGAGGATTGATTGTCTAAAAGGTGGTGCTGGACCGAGAGTTGGTGATTTGAGGAACAAATGTATTGTGTTGGAAATTTGGTGGGGGGAGGAGGAAATGCATTTGTGAGGTTTTCATTTTCCCTGTGTGTGTGTGTTCCTTTTTATCTGCAGTTGTAGAGTAGTTAATAAAGTTCTGGTTCTTTTTTTCCCTAAGTAGGAGCCTGCTTTGCTTATTCCTGGTCACATCTCACAGCAGAAACCAGGGAGAAGGTATCTTCATGGGGGCACTGGCATTGTGCCAGTGTTAAACCATGACAGAAGCTTATTTGGTAGAAAAGTTAAATTTAAATGTCTTAAGCTTTTGCCAGTGATGTACAGGATTTTTTCTTGTGCGACTCTAGCTTTAGTTAACTTTGATTACTGAATACAGATTTGTCTGTAATATGTACTGTCACCGCATAGTGTGGCAGTACTGACTACTTAATAACTTGTTCTGCTGATGGTAATAGAGCATGTCTTGTTATGTAATAATATTCAACTTTGTGTGTGTCTAAAAAGACTAGGCAAGTTAAAGACTTGTTTTCTACTGTAAAACCATTTGTAGTTGTTTCAGTCCTTTTTTACAAATATGAAGACTGATAATTCAGATCATATTGCAAGCTGGAGGGTATTTCTATTTATTAAAAGACTTGTTTTATTATTAAAAAAGAGGATGAGAAACTGACATATGGGATCAGTCCTGGCATTTCACTAGGGTAAGATTTAACAATACTGGATGTTTTGGAGAGATGTATGAAAGTTTTGATAAGTAATCAGTCAATGATACTTATTTTTAATCCTTGATCAGTCACTGCTTTGATGTTGGTTTTCTACAACCTATTTTTTCCGCACGTGAATTATGGTTACTGTCACAATTACAGGTGTAGAAGCATGTACTATTCAAGAAAGGAGATGTCACAGTAGATATTCTAAACATTACAAAACATGGTTTTAAATACTTCTTCTCAATGCTAATTGAGAAGTGCATTCTCCACCCTGGATTACGGGTGTGTAGTGTGAAAAACGTCAATCACTTGTGTTAAAATTTTAGAATTTTAATAGTAATAAAATTGTAATAAAAATAGGACAATAAGAATTTGGACAATCAAAGTTAGGACAATAAAAGACAATGAAAACCAAAGAATTACGGACGTCTGGATGGTCTTGGGCACTAAGCCACAAAAAGCATCCTCACTAACAAAGGATTAACCCTTAAAAGCAATAGCCTATTGTATATTCATATATCTCATACATGATGCAAACATTCTTTTCAAACAAAGGGTGTTTTCTGGTTATTGTCAACTTCCCCCCTCATCTTGTAAATCAATAGTCTTGGGCCCCTCGGAATCTGGGGTTTTCTGATAAAGAGGCAATAGTTCTCTTGCGATCTTGGTGTCTTGTTACTGCTATCTCTATACAAAAAAATTCTTGATTATCTTATCCATCCCTTGAGCTAGTTACAAAAAGTATCTTACATCACATAGTTTCTATTTTATTATTATGCTATAGCCAAAAAACCCTATATTTACCACACTACTGAAAAATGTTAATGCAGCACTGAAATAAATAGGGCAGGAGATCTTTCTCCTTTTTAATGTCTCTATTAAAAATCAGCTCAGGTGGGGAGAACTGCCGGGTCGCGCTCACGCCGCCACTGCTCCCAGGAATAGCACAGAGGAGGAGGAAGAGCGCAGCTGTGTCCACTGGTATGCAGACAGAGGTGGGGCTTCTGTCCTCACGAGAGCACCAGGAGATTCCCAGTTATTCTGTTTGACATTCGAGGTCCTGTTTCTAGCTGATATTTTTTAGGTTAGGGTGAGGGGTAAAAAGGGTCTTAGCGGACACTGGATTCTGTTCCTCACGTCTAGGCATCACTTCGATCTCTTAATTCCGTGGTGGCTCATTGTTTTTAGGGGTTTTTCCTACTAGATTTGGTGAGAGGTTTCCTCATTTGCATGCCAACCCTGATGTCACCTCCTCCTCACAGTCCCAGGTGCCATCTTCCAGGAAGCAGCAGGGGGATACTTGACAAAGGGGGATTTCTAACCATCAAGAACAGGTAATTAAAGGAAAACTATTAACAACAGGGGATTACAACCTGAAATTATTAACAACAAATAGAACTCTAACTTGGCAGCAATTGGTTTAACTTGTGAACTCTGCAACCTTTAAAAAAACGGACAACTTTTCTACTCATCACAGCACTACTTAAAAGAGATTTATACAGCATACCTTTCCAACATAACACATATAGTATTCATTTTAATATTTGCAAAGAGCCGATCATATAAAATGCATTTTTCACACTTTGTTAGCAAAACGTGCTCTGGGGCAGAGCAAAGCACCCGGACATCCATAATTCTTTACTTTTTATTGTCTTTTATTGTCCTAACTTTGATTCTCCAAATTCTTATTGTCCTAATTTTTATTACTATTTTCATTACAATTTTATTACTATTAAACTTCTAAAATTTTATCACAGGTGAATGGCGTTTTTCACACCGACCTCTACAGAGGTAGAACAAAGAATCCAAGAACCAGCAGAAGGTATTGTATTTTCAGGTAAAAAAACCTAATGTGAAGAATGGCACTTTTGACCCACAGCAAGCCCTAGAAGGTTTCCTGCAGGACCAGCTGCTCCAGTTATTTAACTGTTTTGATATATTCCTGTTGGGAGGTAACGGTTAAAACCAGAAGATTTGAAAAGTAGGAGGAAACAATTTTGCTCAAAGTGACCTTGCAGCTGGGAATGCTAAAAATGTTAGGGTGGGAAAATTCCATTTCTTATGTTAGTGTTGTTCATCTCTGCCTGTTCTGGTAAGTAGAATTCCTGTGGAGAGATAACACACTGTCACATACATGCACAAAGTCTTTTGTTACAGTGACGCAGGCAGTGAGCCCCCATCCTTTGCTGGGATGAGCAAAGAGTAAAGGAGCCTGTGTTCCCATGAGCCTCTGCTGCTTGGCATTGTTAGCGACGTAATGAAATAAATCTACTCTTTGCATTTCAGCTGTCGTTTGATGGTTGTGTTATAGATATATATTATAATATTGGCTTTTTGCAAACGTTAAAATGGATTTTATGCGTGTGATGTTAAAGTAACTTTGTTATATAGTTTTTATTTCTGCTGTTAATTAAGCTTAGTGAAATAGCTGATATAAGTATGCTTGTGTTAAAATGCCTGCTTGGATGGGATAACATCCAATGAACATAGGATGAGGACACCTGCTACAGATATGCCAACTATCAGCACTCATTGTCTGAAGACAGTGTGGACCAAGGCCCAAACTGGAAGTGATAAGGAGAAGGAGCCAAAACCACAGCCAAGAAACACGCACGCTCTAAAAATTTGGACCCAAGGAGGGGCCATGTAAAATTGTTCCTGGAAAATGTAAACTAGTTTATGGATATGCATAAGGGTCTATGAATATGCAACAGGCTGATGTAAGGGAAAAGGTATCTAAGGGGTATCCCCAAAGGTAACAGTGTGCTCTTGGCTGAGTGCCAAGATGCACCCGGCCGTAGTAATCTTTGCTCTATGGTCCTTGTCTCCTATTGTCCTTTATTAAACTTTTCAAATTTTCAGAGGAGAGTGAACATTATTTTCACAGTTGTTCTCAGTTACTTATATGTGGCAAGTCACACAATTCCTAAGAAAGATGCTGCCTGTTTTCTTTCTTTAGGGCTGTGCCACAGAAAATAGAGTACTATATATTAATTTTGATGTATACTGAAGCTTTCACTGTGCGCAAGGGGGAGGCAGAGCCTGTTGTAGCCATTTTCCTCTATATAACTTCCCCTCGTGCTTGAAAGGAAAAAGCAAACATGGGCAGCTGAAGATTTTTTATTCTATTTCTTCCTCAAAAACACCTAAAAGGGTGAGAGGAATGAGGGATTTGTCTTTACAAACAAACTCTAGGTCTGCTGGTAGATAAAACTAGCACTGAGAGATAAAAGAAAAAATGGGAAGGATTCTACTGATTGATCAATGGAAAAAGATATTTCCCTTTACAAAAAAACTGTAGGTTTGCTGATAAATTAAATTGGATATTGAAAGATGAAAGAAACAATCAGGAAAAAACCTAAAATCCATAAGAATCAAAAATTAAAAGGGAGGGTAACCTTCAGTATCGGATGTTCCGGGAAGTCTGTACCTCTCAAGTACCTCAGCCAATGGGGAAAGAGACAAGGGGAATGATGCTGGCAAATTAGGATAAAAAGGAGGCTACGTCCTCCAAAAATTTGAGAGACCCCAGAGGAATGTCCCATGGCCTCTCCCTTTATTCAAATAAAGTAAAAGGACTCCTCTGTCTCCTTTTTGGACAGAAACCTCTGATGTTTGTGGATTAATTTTCCTGACAAGGGTAACATCAACCATGCTGCCTCTGCTTCTTAGAGGGTGATGTTAGGAGAAGGCAAGTTATCGAAGTAGTACTTGGAGACACCTCCAATCATATTGCTTCTCTGACATCTAGGAAATCACAAAAAGTTTTTACTAAAGATAGAATCATAGAATCCTTAAGGTTGGAAAAGACCTCTAAGATCAAGTCCAATCATTAACCTAGCATTGCCAAACCCACCACTAAACCATGTCACTAAGCACCATATCAACAGGTTTTTTGAATATTTCCAGGGATGATGATTCCACCACTTCCCTGGGCAGCCTGTTCCAATGCTTGACCACCCTTTCAGTGAAGAAATTTTTCCTAATAGCTAATCTAAACCTGCCATGAGCAACTTGAGGCTTTGACTCCTCAGAAAAGGGAATCCTTTGATTCACTGATCAGTTCAGAGAAATATCAATGCCTACACCCTCTTTGGCTGTCATGCATTAATAAAGCCTCTGATTTGGCCTTATTATTATGCAGAGCAATATACCCTGGGAGCCCACTCCCCAGGGAGACGGGGTGCCCGAAGGCTAAGCTAGCTCAGGCTGGTAGCCTCAGGCCAAACCCCATAGCAAGCTTGGTGGCTATCAGCTCTTATAGTGATTGCAAGCTCTTAGGATTTCAGCTCGTGCTTGCTAGGTAAGTTTGCCCTTGGCTTGAGGCTGCAGCAGATAGCAGAGAGAGGAGAAGGAGAGGCGCTGGCTGGTTCCACAGAGATGGCTTTATTGGGGAAGTCTGTGAAGGGTCCCAGCGACAGCTCTTCTTCTGTTGAATGGGCTAAAGTATGCTTCTTTAATAGGGTTCAGGGGGATCCAGATTTGACCAATGGTAAGGGTTAAAGTAACATAGCCTTATAGGGTTACAGAGATAGGCTATGGGGCGGGGGGTCAGGGAGACAGGAACTTATTTGCTGCTGTGTCAGCATTCCTATTGTTCAGATCCTCCATGGTGCCTTTCCCAGGTCCATGGGGTTTACTACAATGCATGACAGGGCAATGGGATGATGGCATCACTGGATTCAACTTCACAAAGAAGTACTTGAATAATTTAGTGTTCTAGGTATGATCATTTATGAACTAAGTTGTCCAGGTGGATGACTACATCATTCATCATTGATAGAAGACAACTTTGCTAAGAGTGGATCTCTATACTCTGATGTACTCACACTAAAAACATACAGGCTGTGCATGACGTGTGTTGGTCATCTCATCCAAAACAAGGGAAAAAAAAAACCCCTTATTTTTTGATTGCCTCCATTTATATGTTTACTCTCTCCTTGGTAGTATCTGCATTTGGTGACCATCAGATTTCAAGTGAAGGCATTTTACATATTCTCAATAATTTTGGATTGCATGCTTTTTCAGAGTTTCTTAATTTACATGGAGCATCTTTTTTCATCTGAGAAGATTGCAATGATCCTTTGTGGTCTTTGTCTCATTACTTGTTTGAACAACACTTCAAATTATAATAGCTATCCAATGAAAAAAATGTGTCTGAAAATATATGACTTTTGGGCCAGACTCAAAGCCACAAGAAGAGCAGTTGGGGGCTGCTGGTAGGGTGAGAGATCTCTGACAATCTGCACACACACAACTGAGAAGTCAAAGAAGATCCAACAACTACAAAATATCCAAGACGTGAGGGTTACTGTCCCAATTTTAGGATATTTTAAGTAATTAGTCAATTAATTAGAGTTCTCAAAGCAATCTCAGCTGGAAAGGGATAGCATGTAAGCACAAACTAGACTTTGATTTGCTCCAATTCAGTTCGGTTTCAGTGCATGTGAGACTTTCCAATAAGATCAGGTCATACATGTCTTTTTCATGAAGATTGAGAGTGACAGTACCAGCAGCAAGGCAGCAACCTCTTGGAGATCAGGGTGTAGCTTTTTCTCATAAGATTGTACTGAAAACTGCTTAAGACTAGGTGAATTGGTAGTGAGAAGACACAAAACTAGAGGTCCGGATTTCTTTGACCCACCTTGAACTGTATTCAGTACTTACCAACTGTCTACTTTTAAATTACTACATATAATTAAATGGAGACAGCACATACCATCATATATATTTTTAGCATCATTAAACATAATGTAGCAATTTCAATCTGTTAAATAGGCCTGGAATCTGCAAAGATGCTGATGTTTATTTGCTTCCCACTTCTGAAAGAGAAAGGGTGCTAATGATACCCAAAACAGCAGTGGAAAATGTATGCTACTTTATGATACAGTCACCAATAGACAGGAATGACCTTCAGATGTAGTGATTACATATTGAAGTACCTACGTTTCCCCAGATATTTGCTCTAAATAACAACAGACATTAAGAGAGGGTCAAAATGGGCTGAATTGCAAAAGTAACGTATTTAGCATACAGTCTTGAGGCAGATATGTGACATGTCAGTCATATCTGATAATACCTGGCTCAGGTCTCTGTGTAGCCTATTAGATCTGCAAAAATCCCTACCTAATGTCCCTTTAGAAAGTATTTGCTGATGAACAGCTGTCACTGTCATATTTTCTGAAAAATCCCTTCTCCAGGATTTCTTCTCATGGAAAGCTGAGAAGCTTCAGAGAAGAATGAAAACAATAATTATCTGATTGCTTCTCCTGTGTTTTGCTGCTTTGGAATGTGGTCTGGAGAGTGTTTATCCAACAGGTGGATGTTTAATTGGTTTCATGTGAAATTGTTTTGACTTAATGACCAATCACCGTCCAGCTGTGTCAGGACTCTAGAAGCAGTCACAGGTTTTCATTATAATTCTTGTTAAGCCTTCTGTCTGTATCCTTTCTCTATTCTTTAGTATAGTTTTAGTATAGCATAATATAATATAATATAAATATTAGCCTTCTAAGAACATGGAGTCAGATTCTCAATTCCTCCTTCGTCCTGGGGACCCCAGCAAATACCACAAACAGCCTCTTACTGCCTTCAAAACATAGTGCTGTTATAAATACATATTATAATATTGGTTTTTTGCAAATGTTAAGATGGATGCTATATGTATAATGTTAAAATAACTTTGCTATAAAGATATAGTTTTTATTTCTCCTATTAACTAAACTTAGACATAGTAGTGAAATAGCTGATATAGTTATGCTCGTGATAATTGAACTGCCTGCTTGATTGGGATAACATCCAGTGAACATATGATGGAGACTCCTGCTACTGACAAGCCAATTATCAGCATCCACTGTCAGTAGAAAATACGGACCAAAGCGCAAACTGGAGGTGATAAGAATGGATTAAAACCACAGCCAAGAAATGCGCATGCTCTAAAAAGGCAGACCCAAGGAGGAGCCATGGTAAACAGTTCTTGGAACATGTAAACTAGTTTGCAGAAAAGTTTAAAGATGCATAACTGTTTATGAATATGCAATAGGAAAGGTGTGTAAAGGGTGTCTCTGAAATAGCAGGTGTGCTCTTGGCTGAATGCAAGCACCCAGCTGTAAAAACTTGGCTTTATTGTTGTCTCCTATTGTCCTTTATTAAACTTTTAAATTTTTCCAGGAGAGTGAACCTTGTTATTCACAGTGCTAATTAACATGAACCAAGTTACACTATGTGCTAGATTTCAGCTTTGTTACTTATTTAATGAGCTTTGTGGGATTTAAACATGAGGATCAAAGCAGGGAAAACCTCATAATTAGTTACAATTAGAAGTTCCTATGCATTACACCTATTTGATAAAGTGCAGTATTACAGTATAATCCACAATGTTTGTATGTCTGAGACGTAACACACGACAGAACTCCCTTTTGGTCATCAGACAACAGCCTTGTTTATTATGTCTCGCACCCTTTTATCCCATTCCAAACTCCCAGGTCGAGACAGCTTATTGGTCTATCTCTGTACCCCCAGACTCTGAACCAATAAGGTGCCTGCATCCTAGGAAAGCTCCCATTGGTTGTGAGCTTCTGTCAGTCAGCCCAGAGGCTGCTCCATGGAGCTGAGCTAAGCTGCTTATTATAACTTGATTAATACTACTGCAACAGTGCAGAGGGGAAAAGAGCTACTGAACAGATACAAATCACTAGCTTTGTTTCATTTGTTATTATCCTTATTTTCTTCTTAATTAGTGCTGATTAGCTCATGATCCTAATTAATGCAAAGGAATTTGGAACTGTATACATTGGTCTGTCTTAGAAGATGCCAGAGTGTACAGCTGCTAAATTGTCATTTATATGAGGGCAGGAAGACTGAGTAATGTGCTGCCAAATTAGGATTAAGATATGGTTTCCATTTCCAATTAAATCAGAAAAAAATCGTTATGGTTACAGAAAAAACCCCCAAACCTCATCCTTCTCTCTAAAAGTCAATACTTGCATTGCTAACATTTATTTAAAAAGAAGCAGCCCAAACCAGACAACAAATAAAAGATCTTCAAGAAAATGTAGGCCCTTAATCCAAAGGGGACACTCTAAAACCTTTTCAGCTGTTGCTTCAATATATTAGATGGTTTATCCATTATGAAGATATATTACAAGCAGCAAGCACTGTGCCAATCCTAATTAAGAAAGACTGTAATGATTTTAACAGTTAGTACAGGTGTGCCCAGCCTACAGAATTGCCCTGCTTCAGTGGTTACAAAGAGCCAGTGTCTTATTTACTCCCTCCAGATCTAGGTGGTGTGAGAAATTGCTACTCACTTTTGATAGTTTAGGAAGGTTTATTAAACCTTATCAAAAATACAACAGAAGACTGAATAAAGAAAAAAAGGTTACAGCACTGGGAGCAAAAGATTTTCCCCGCCATGTGCTCAGTCCCCTCACAATGGAGGTTTCCCCTTGTCGTGGTTTAGGGCAAATTTGGAGGAGAATTTCCAAATTAGGGCTCCTCCAGTAAGCAAACCCACACAGCCCCTCCCCCCATCCGGTTCGGGAAGGATTCCTCGGAGAGGAGTGGAAAGAACCTGTTTATTTAACAAGCACAGCACCCCCCAGCACACAGAATGAACAATACCGGATGACACCGCTCTGAAAAAAGATGACAAATTCAGAAAGTCTCACTTGGGGGGTGGTCACTCTGTTCTCAGTCCCTCCGGCGCTGGGGCAGCTGCTGGAGGCCACAAGGTGCAGAATCTTGGTGTTTCCCAGGTCCCAGTCCGGAGCAGGTTCGAAATGGTCAGAAAAAGGAAAGGAGAAACAGTCCAGGAAGAAATTGGACAGTTTAGCTAAACTAGCTAATGAGCAAAAGCAAGCAGAAGCGAAGCAAGCAAGAGCGAGAGAGAGCAAAGCGAAAAGCAAAAGCAGAAAAAGCAAAAGCTGCAGTCTCTGTGTCCAGCCAGGCTGATAAGAAAACCAAAACAAAACTTTCCCTCTTCAGAGCCAGTCTTAAAGGTACAGAACATAATATCCAACATTAACAGATCACATGAATGGGGATACAAGCATCATAACGTCACCCTAGGACACCCCTTTTTAACCCTTTAACCCCTCCCAAAGTTCTGTCCATCAACCCCTTCTTCACTGTCCAGTGGTGGAAAGCTCTTCCTCAAATCCTGATTGGAGGTCAGATGTCGCCATAGTGACAAGCCAGCCCTCCCAGACGTCCCAACTCCAGCTGTCCCTTGATAACCACATGAGGGGGTAAAACATAACTATAAATCTATAAAACTTTTCTTAACTTATATACATGATATTTGTCTATTAATTGTGAGAGTCAATCGTGGCAATACTCTTCTATCACAATTCCCCCTTTTCCTTTTCTACAGATTATTTGGCTTGAACAATTTAACTCACTGAGTCATACTAGCATCTGTTGATGTGGGCAAGGACAGAGGGAATGAAAGGGAAAAGAAACAAAAACTTCCTTAGACACCCTTATCCAGAATCAACAGAAAGCCTTTACAGAGGTCCGATATGGCTTTTACCCCCATCTCCCTTGCCTATGGGGTTGCTACCCATAGTAAGTCTATCTTAGTGGTGAGTACAGAGGCCAACTCAGTCTTGGCCTCTAGTCCCTTTTATATTCAAAGACATTTGGGGAATTATAGAGGTCCGGTATGGCCTTTTGTCTCTACCTTACCATGCCTACGGGGTTGCTACCCATAGCAGGGCTCTGGGATCTTCTCGGTAGCAAACAAAAGGTGCCAACCTGGTCTTGCCTTCTTTCCTTTCTCTTATTTTTCTTAAGGAAGCTGTCCCATTACTTTTTACAGTCCCTTGTGTACTTCCCCTCAACAGATACTCATAATCTTCCCCATTAAAACATGAAAAAACCCAACAGTTCTTGGGTTGGCTGGTGAAAGCTTGATTCTACTTTTTGGGTGTCTTGGTGTCTTCTTGGTTGTCTCTCAGTCTCTGCTTGAGAGTCAATCTCGTTTCCCCCAGCTTGGATGTTACAGTCCATTCTTTGGATTCTTCTATTGGGCTTTTACCTCGGTTAGCATGAGTCCATCCCCACTCTGCAGTTTGCATGGCCGATTTGGTGGTGAGTAGTACCTGAAAGGGACCTTCCCACTCAGGAGTTAGGGGTTGATCTCTCCATGACTTAATCATCACCCAATCCCCAGGATTAATATTATGGATTCTGAAATCTAGGGTGGTAGTTTGAGGAATTGCCCCTTTATGTCTTAGTCCTTCTAAAGTTTGTGCTATAGACATAATATATTTCTTGGCATTGGTTTCCCCTTCCTCATAGGTGGCAACCTTCTGGGGTGAAGTTATGAAGGGTGAACCAAACATCATTTCAAATGGTGACACCCCCAGATCTGACTGGGGTTGGGTTCTAATTCTTAATAAGGCCAAAGGGAGACATTTTATCCATGACATCTGAGTTTCAATCATTAGCTTAACTAGAGGTCTTTTAAGAGTTTGATTCATTCTTTCCACCCGACCGTGTAGTAAACCCCACAGATTTAGGAAAAGCACCATGGAGGATATGAACAATAGGAATGCTGAAACAGCAAAAGAAAATTCCTGTTTCCCTGTCCTCCACCCCTTACCCTACCTCTGTAACCCTATAAGGCAATGTCATGGTAACCCCTTACCCATTGGTCAAGCTTGGATCCTTTCCAACCCTATAAAAGAAGCATACTGTACCCCATTAGGGGAGAAAGAAGAAGAGCAGAGACCCTTCACGGACCTCCCCAAATAAAGCCATCTTCGTGGAACAGCCTGCACCTTCTCCTTCTCCTCTCTCTCCGTCTGCTGCAGCCTCCAGCCCAGGGCACCACTACCTAGCAAGCAGAGCTGAAATCCTGAGAGCTTGCAATCACTATAGAGCTGATAATCACCATGCTTGCTAGATGGTAGCCCCGCGGCCTTGGCATGAGCGAGCTAGCTTTGGGCACCCGGTCCCTACCCAGGGACTGAGCTCCTGAGCCCTAGTGCTCTGCTTTATGATAAGGCCAAATAAGAGGCTTTATTAAAGTGGCACCCAACTACTTCGGACTTCGGACCCCCCCAGAGGTGATATCTGTCGGTTGAGCAACGAAGCCCCCCTGGGGTTTTCTGTGATTGCCTGTTCGGGAAGCCGCTCCTTCGGTGAAGGGACTTTTCGTTTATAGAAAATCCTTTCCCCAGGAGGGTCAGTTCGACACTCAAAACTTACATCTGAACGAAAGTTCTGAGGAGAATTGACGTCAGCAGACCCCTTCCACAGATCTTGGACCCCAGGAATTGTAAGTATTAGCTAATATTGCGCGCATAACTTCGGGGCTCCAAAACTTTTTTTTTCATTTTTTTTCTTTTTTTTTTCACGTTTTTTTCTGCTGGAAGGGCTAACCATTAACATGGGTACAATTTTTAGTACATTAAAACTAAGTAAAACCAAGAGAGAGATATATTTAACTATTTTAGAAATCTTATCTGCTAACAACTTCTCCTTTTCTAAAGGCAAGCTCTCAAAAACTAATCTTAAAAAATTTGTAACTTGGATTATTTCGCAATATCCTGATACTGATAAGAAAGCAGTCATTGAAAATTCGTTTTGGGATATGATCGGGAACACAATATATATCTCCCAAACAAACCAGGATTTCTCTGTAACTAATTATTTGCCTTTATTCCATATAATAACTAAAACCGTTGAAAGATTTAACAGAGAAAAAATCTTGCAGGGCTTAACAGACACTTCCTCTTCAAATACTAACAAGATCGATATGGACTCAGAGGAATGTCACTTGCATATCTCACACCACCCCTTCGTTCCTAAAGTCCCTCTCGCCTCCGTTACTCCTAAAGCAGAGGTTACGCTGTCCACCACGGTTCCCCCCCCACATCCTCCACCCCTGCGGGACCTGCGCTGCCCAACTCCGCGGATCCTATCTTATCTGTAATTCCACACATCCCCCCTACCCCTGGCTCGGCTTCCTCCTTGCCTCCGGTCCCGGGGGTCCCTTTTCCTGCCTCTGCCGCCCCCTCCACCCCTGCGTCGGCTCTGCCCCCCGCCGCTGCGTACCCCCCCACCCCCGCGCTGGTGTCCCCCACCACCCCTCCCCTCGCCCCGGCTCCGACCGGCCCGGCCCCTCCCTACGGCTGCCCGAGCCACACCCCCGCCGCTCCCGAGCATGTGTCCATCCCCGCCCCCTCCCCCTGCTCCCTGTCTGCCACAGCAGGGACACCTCACACAAGCGCAGTGCCACCAACCCACCCCGTAACCGCGGCACCCCTGACCGGTACCACTGCCTGCTCACCCCCACTCCCCCCATGCCCGCACCCCCACCCCACCCAGCCCCCCTGCCCCCATCACGCGTCGCCCCGACCCCCTGCCCACCCTCAATGCCACCTGAACGGAATCCCAGACACCCCACAAGGTGCTACCCCCGCCACCCAGTCCTGTGCGTGCTGTGCTGCGATCCCAGCTCCATTGGCCGCGTCCCCCTACCCAGGTCATGCCATGTATCCCCCCCCAGCCACTGAAACCTTTGAAAAACGCTTCTAAACGAAAAAAGCATAAGTCACGGATAGCAACCCCCCCTCAGTCCTCCTCAGAGGACCAGAGCTCTTGCAGTGAATCTGATTCGGATACGATCCACACAGATCCATGGGCTCTTATTAAAGTAGAAGTGACAAAGGCTGGAGATTGGGAGCTGGCACAGAAATTTAATGCTTTCCCAGTAGAATATAAGCAAGGACGGAATGGTGGCGAATCCACTATAAAGATGTGGAAAGCTAACTCCAATAAGGAACTAGTGCAATTAAGAAATATAGCCAAAGAACATGGGCGAAGCTCACATATTTTTAGAAATTTCTTAGAAGCCATGTTCTCAGCACATGTCTTACTTCCCCACGATGTAAAAAATATTTCACACTGCCTCCTGTCCCCAGCAGAATATTTGTTATGGGACAGGCATTGGAAAAGACATTTAAAAACATTATCAGATTCATATTCTGCGGATGCTAATAAGATGAATTTTACGGTAGCCCAACTAGCTGGTGAAGGTGACTTACAGAAACCAGCAGACCAATTGGAAACCTTGAATAAAGAGGCACTGCAGGACATCGCTCTCGCAGCAAAAACCTCTTTATTTCTCGTGCATGATGAGTCAATGCCAACAATGCATTTTTCTACTATTAAACAAGGGACTGATGAAAGTTTTATCAAATTTGTGGACAGACTTAGAGATGCTCTGGAGAAACAGATAGAGAGCACAGAGGCAAAGAAGGAACTCTTATGTAAACTTGCCTTGTGTAACTCTAATGAAAAATGCAAAGCCATTTTGAGGTCTCTACCCATGGATACAGACCCCACCATAGAGCAAATGCTGGAATGCTGTACACGTCACGTGTCCACAGAAAATACAGTGGCCCAAGCAGTTGCCAAAGGTATTGCTGAAGGAGTTTCTGATGTATATGCAGTAATAACTTCTAAAGACCAAGCTGAATGCTATCACTGTGGAGATCTTGGACATTATATAAAGGACTGCCCAGAGAGATCACACCCCCGATACCACCGTAATGATTACCAAAGACCCCAGAATCAGCAGCACTACCAGCAGTATTCAGGAAACTTCTTGCGCCGCCCGGTCGAGCCCCGGGCGCTGACAACAAATCAAAGGCCACCCAGACCCAACCCCGCACCAACCCAGGACATTCCGGACCACAAGAAGAGGATCCAACCCACGGGGCAACCCAGATGGGAACCCGCCGTCAACTGGTAACTGCTTTGTCCATTGACTTTAATAATGAGAATGTTCACCGTGTTCCCACAGGCAAATATGGGCCAAAAGGTGGTCCTTCGCACATTTTAATTATAGGTGACTCTCTTAATAGCCCAAAGGAGATCTTCGTTGTTCCAGAAGTGCTGACAGTGCAGCCAGGACAAGAAATTCTCGTCCAGGTATGCTGCATAGACTTACCATTTTTTCTTTCAAAGGGAACCCCAATAGCACAAGCCTTTTTACTCCCAAAGGATCACAGGGAACAGATTCCTCTCAACCCTACAGCTATGTGGGCACAAGTCGTGGGACCATCCAAGCCTACCATCGAGTGCGGCCTCACCTGCAAAGGCGAGAAGACCCACCTGCCAGGGATGCTGGACACCGGTGCTGATGTGACCATCATCGCCCGCTCAGAATGGCCAGCACACTGGGATCTACAACCTGTTGCAGGCATGATTTCAGGGATTGGTGGAGCCACAGTGTCCATGAGAAGCAAGAACAACATCCTTGTGGAAGGGCCTGAAGGCAAGCTGGCAACCATTCGTCCATTCGTGGTAAGGGCCCCCATCACCCTTTGGGGCAGAGACATTCTATCCCAGTGGGGAGCTTCCCTACGTATTCCCACTCAGGATTTCTAATTGGGGCCACTGAGCTAAGCGCGCTGCCAGAAACACCTCGTCTCACCTGGAAAAGTCACAAGCCACTCTGGATTGAACAGTGGCCCCTCAATAAAGCCAAACTGCGCGCCCTAAACACCCTTGTGGAAGAACAGCTAGCAAAAGGCCACATAGTGGAGTCCAACAGCCCTTGGAACTCTCCAGTCTTCGTTCTACCAAAGCCTGGGACAAACAGGTGGAGGCTTCTCCACGACCTTCGCAGAATCAACGAGGTCATCGAGGACATGGGCCCTCTCCAGCCTGGCCTGCCCTCCCCATCGATGCTGCCTAGAGACTGGACACTTGCTATCATAGACATTAAGGACTGTTTCTTCAGCATTCCTCTGCACCCTGAGGATGCTCCACGGTTTGCTTTTTCCGTTCCTTCTCTTAACAAGGAGGCCCCACTCAAAAGATATCATTGGCGTTATCTTCCTCAAGGACTAAAAAACAGCCCAACCATTTGCCAGTGGTACGTGGCTCACATCCTGTCTCCCATTCGGAAATCATTCCCCGATGCTATCATCCATCACTATATGGATGACATCCTGGTGTGTGCTTCAGACAAAGATTACTTGGACAAAACAGTTAAAAAGACTATTGAAACCATAGAAAAGGCAGGAATGGAGATTCGTGAGGACAAAATCCAGTACACCAAGCCATGGACTTACCTTGGAGTCCAGATCCGGGAAAGGACCATCGTACCTCAGCAGCTCACCATAAATGACGACCCAAAAACCCTCAGGGACTTACACAGCCTTTGCAGATCCATCAACTGGGTACGTCCACTGCTAGGAATTACAACAGAGGACCTTGCTCCCTTGTTCAACCTTCTTCATGGACCTAAGGACCTGGACTCTCCCTGCACTCTCACAGAAGAAGCCAGAGGTGCCATCACCAAAGTCCAGGAAGCCCTGTCTTTACACAAAGCCCATCGCTTCGAGCCCAGTCTGCCTTTCCAGTTCATCATCCTGGGAAAAGCACCTCAATTCCATGGACTGATTTTCCAATGGGACTCCCAGCTTTGAGACCCTTTGTTGATACTGGAATGGGTCTTTACAAATAGCCAGCCCACAAAGACACTCACCACCTACCAGGAGGTCATAGCACATTTAATAAAAAAGGCTAGGACTCGCCTTCGATCTCTTTCAGGTTGTGAGTTCGAATGCATATACTTACCAATAACTCTTACAGACTTTGAGGATTTGATCCAGATCAATGAAAGCCTCCAGTTTGCCCTGGATAGCTACATGGGCCAAATTTCAGTTAGGATCCCAAAACACAAACTTTTTAACCCTGATGTAACCTTCCATTTGATTCCAAAACAAATCCAAAGTAGAAAACCTCTCAAGGCTCTAACCCTCTTTACAGATGGCTCAGGGTCTTCCCACAAGTCGGTGGTTACATGGAGAGACCCCCAAACACAAGATTGGCACTCTGACATACAAATAGTGGAGGGATCTCCACAGATCGCAGAATTAGCAGCTGTTGTCAGAGCCTTTGAAAAGTTTAAAAATGAGCCTTTCGATCTGGTTACAGATTCAGCTTATGTCGCTGGGATAGCGATGAGAGCAGAACATGCTCTTCTCAAAGAGGTCTCTAATCCAAAGTTGTACCAATTGCTCTCTAAATTAATATACCTAATCTCCCACAGAAAGCAACCTTACCATATAATGCATGTGAGGTCACATACAGACCTCCCAGGTTTTGTTGCAGAAGGCAACAGGAAAGCGGATGCATTAGCAATGGCGGCAGAAACTGCTAATGTTCCTAATATCTTTGCCCAGGCAAAGTTGTCGCACGCATTTTTTCATCAAAATATACCTGCCCTTATGAGAATGTTTAAGCTCTCAAAGGATCAGGCAAAGGCTATCGTGGCTACATGTCCGAACTGTCAGAATTATCAGATACCATCCATGGGGATGGGAGTCAATCCCCGAGGTCTGAATAGCTGCCAGCTGTGGCAGACAGATGTAACTCACTTTGCACCTTTTGGAAGGTCAAAATACGTGCATGTATCGGTCGACACATTCTCAGGAGCAGTATTTGCATCATCACATGCTGGAGAAAATACCATGCACACAATAAAACACTTTCTCCTCGCTTTTGCTGCCCTGGGTGTACCAAAAGAGATTAAAACAGATAATGGACCAGCCTACACTTCCCGCAAGTTAAAGGAATTCTTCAATGAATGGGGAATAGCACACAAGACCGGCATACCTGTAAACCCCACAGGACAATCCATCGTGGAAAGGACACATCAAACCCTCAAAAGAGTCCTTGATCAACAGAACAGAGACACGAGAATCACATCTCCAGTGGAAAGACTTTGCAAGGCTCTCTACGTCATCAACTTCCTGAACTGTACAGCATCAGAGCCTGACCCACCAATACTTCACCACTTTGCAAATACCACCCAAGCAAAGCTCACTGAGAAACCACCTGTGCTCGTGAAGGACCCTGAAACACACCAAATTTCTGGGCCTCACCAGTTGATTACCTGGGGTAGAGGATATGCGTGCGTGCTACTACCATCCGGTCCAAGGTGGTACCCAGGAAAAAACATAAAGCCATCCCTAGGCACTGAGAACACTACTCCTGCAAACGGGGACAAGAACACTCCTGAGGCAAACACAAGACCACCTCAAAACCAAACCAGCTCTGCCTGGAGACGAAGACGTCGCCGAATACCCACAAACTCAAGAACAGACCGCCCCATTACAAGACAGCAGACAAAACTGAAAAGCTAAACAACAGTCTGCTGCATGAGACCATAGATAGCCTTAACACAAAAGTGTTCTCTGAACTATATGTTGTTACACTGTTTTTTTTTTTGTATTTAAAGAAAGAAAAAAGAAAAAAAAACGCTGTTATTCCCTCTCCCTAACCTTTTAAAACCCCTTAACCCTCTACCCACTCCTCCTCCCATAGTGTAGCTTAGAAATTAAAAGAAAAAGGGGGGGAGGAGGGGAACAAGAAAAGAACAAGGCAGAAAACCCTCTCATCATAAAGATAACAAATTCTGCTTATATTGCCTATCAGAAGCCCTATTCCTGCCCAAAGATGAAAAATATCTCCGTTGCTGCTGTCCTCATTGCTGCCTGGATGTTCTTCACCGTACCGCGTGCCTTCAGCTGGATTAGCCCACAGCCTAGCCATAATGTTTGGGTAACCTTAGCAAAAACATTAAAACAGGACAACATGTGCTTGTCCATGGGAAGCATTGATAATCCACTTTCCACGTGTCTAGTAGGAATTCCCTTTGTAGCAGATGACTGGCCTGTCTATAACTCAGAGATCCTCCGCACCACAGGTAAGAGACCCAATGTGGTTGATACTTGGGATGAGTGGACAAAAATTCTGCCAGATGCTCGAGAGGAACCCCAAGAATTAGATCTGTTGGGGTCCTCCAAGGCCACATACTGCGTCAAATTTTATTTTAGACGTCCAAAAAACAATTGGCCAGAAATTGACCAGAACAAAAACACATATCGAAAAGAGATATCACCAATTAACAAAGCCTATAACTCTCATGATTGGTGCAATTACGCGGCTCGTGTGATTTCTGTGTCCTCTCTCCACCCCAAAGTATTACCCAAGGGAATGTTTCTCATCTGTGGTGACAGAGTATGGGCTGGGATCCCCTCCCGACTCCAGGGAGGTCCCTGTACCCTTGGAAAACTTTCTACTCTTACTCCAAACATCACCCTGTTACATAATTGGAAAAAAGAAAGCGAATCAAAACGACAAAAAAGGTCCTACACTGAATTTGATGAAAATTGCGATCCCAAATTATACGATTGGAACAAACCAAAAAAGATTGCTGTCTCCCTGTTTTTACCCTGGGTAGCTGCAGCTAAAGCCCTCGGTGAAATCAATCACCTTGGGTGCTGGCTCAGTAAACAAGCTAACGCTACTTCTGCAGCCTTGAGTGATCTCTTAAAGGAAGAAGAAACCACAAGACAGGCTTCTCTCCAAAATTGAGCAGCAATCGACTTCTTGCTGCTTGCCCATGGACACGGCTGTGAAGACTTTGAAGGGATGTGCTGCTTCAACCTCTCTTCACACTCGGAATCCATCCATGCTAACATCCAGAAACTGAAAGATCTCGTGAAGGACTTGAAAGTAGAAAGAATCCCAGACCGGGTCAATGAACTTTTTGGGCAATGGGGATTAACAGGATGGGCTGCATCCTTGGTTAAGGGAATGTTGTTGATTCTCCTTGTAGTTGTTATTGTGTTAGCTATGTTCTCATGCCTTGTTCACTGTTTCAAAAGAACTATAACGAACACCTTTTTTGTAAAAACAGAAAGTGGAGTTGTAGTAAACCCCACAGATTTAGGAAAAGCACCATGGAGGATATGAACAATAGGAATGCTGAAACAGCAAAAGAAAATTCCTGTTTCCCTGTCCTCCGCCCTTAACCTACCTCTGTAACCCTATAAGGCAATGTCATGGTAACCCCTTACCCATTGGTCAAGCTTGGATCCTTTCCAACCCTATAAAAGAAGCATACTGTACCCCATTAGGGGAGAAAGAAGAAGAGCAGAGACCCTTCACGGACCTCCCCAAATAAAGCCATCTTCGTGGAACAGCCTGCACCTTCTCCTTCTCCTCTCTCTCCGTCTGCTGCAGCCTCCAGCCCAGGGCACCACTACCTAGCAAGCAGAGCTGAAATCCTAAGAGCTTGCAATCACTATAGAGCTGATAATCACCATGCTTGCTAGATGGTAGCCCCGCGGCCTTGGCATGAGCGAGCTAGCTTTGGGCACCCGGTCCCTACCCAGGGACTGAGCTCCTGAGCCCTAGTGCTCTGCTTTATAATAATGCCGAATGAGAGGTTATTACGACCGGAACTCTGTGGATGCCATGGAGTGTGTAACTCCCATTTCATTCCCAGGGCTTGAACCACTTTTTGCAACATCTTTGATGTGAAATGAGTTCCCCGGTCTGAATCAATCTTGTTTACCATCCCATACTGAGGAATGATTGATTCTAGGAGGGTTTTACTCACAACATTGGTATTGGCTTTCACAGTGGATACTGCCTTTACCCCATAAGTCAAGTGATCGACTATCACTAGCAAAAACTTCCACCATTGTACCTGGGGAAGCTCAGTAAAATCTACTTGGATGTTTTGAAAGGGCCTTAAGGCTAGTTCTCACCCTCCCCTGGGTGTTTTCCTCATGACATTCTTATTCACTTGTTAATATATCTACACACCTTTCAGTCACCTGCTTAGCTATCCCCAAAATTCCTATGCCTCCCCAATCCCTTAGAAATTGATCACTTAGTGTTTGTGTACCCCAGGGTGTTGTCCCATGTATGCCTTCCAGCATTTTCCTGGCCAGGGGCTTATTCGACATTTGCCTCCCATCCACTAATCTCCATTTCCCTTCTTTATCTTTCTTGGCTCCTATTTTAAGGAGTTCTTCCTCTTCTGCCCTACTAAACATGGACTTCTCGTATTTCTCCCATGGCGGTTAACACCACCATTAGTTTTTCTGCCCCTGATTCTGCTGAATTTTTAGCTTCTAAATCAGCTAAATTGTTCCCTCGCACCTCTTGAGTCACCCCTTTTTGAAACTGTTCCCTTGCACCTCTTGAGTTGCCCCTTTTTTGATGCTCTTTAACATACACCACTGCTACTTCCTCTGGTAATTGTAAGGTTTCTAACACTTCTAAAACAAGTTTTTCTTGAATCAGTCCCTTTCTCTTTGAATTTAATAGCCCCCTCTCTTTCCCTCTTTCCAAATTTTTCCAAAGGTATGCACTACACTAAAAGTGTATTTTGTGTCTGTATATATTGTTCCTCTTTTCTGTGCTAATATTACCAGAGCTTGTTTCAGGGCATATAGCTCACATGCTTGGGCTGACCAGTTGGAAGGTAACTTTCCCTTTTCTATGGTTACCAACCCTTCACCTACTATAGCGTACCCCAATACTGGGTGGCCCTGGATTACCCTTGAAGGTCCATCGATGTACAATCATTTCCCTCCTTGGAGTGGTTGATCTGTTAGGTCCTCTCTACTCTAGTTTGATAGTTTATAACTTCTAGACAATCATGTAATAATTCTTCACCTGGTTCTCTATATAGAAACTGGAGAGGGTTGAGTTGGTCACTCACTGTCAGGACCCAGGACATCCCTCTGGCTGTCCTGAGAAGCCAAGATCCCTGCCAGGGGTCTCAGAGACCCTGGCACAGAGCCCAAAATGCCTGTGGTTTTGATTGTGACCCGTGGAGCAAATGACCAACCTTGTATGAAGATCAGCAAGCCACAACAGTTTAAGTAGAATAATAGGGAAGTTATCACAGGGTGGAAAAGTAGATTTTAGGGTTTTTGGTATGGGGGTTCAGGAGGCAAGATGGAGGGAACTGGGTGTATCCAGCCTTTCTCCTTCTTCTTCTTGGCCTCCATCTTCTGCTGTGATGTTGGCACTTACAGATTGGTTTAGAGTAGAAGCTTGCTGTCTAACATAGGTGATAGGTATTGGAAAGTAATTGTAAACATTTTATACGTAGTTTTTAGTATAAAGACATAACACTGCCCTGTGGGCAGGCAGAGTGCCTCGGACTGTCTTGCTGAGCTGACCTTGTCCGGGCAGGAGAAAATTTTTTATAGATAAGATAAAATAAACAACCTTGAGACCGAGAAATGAAGAGCCCTGACTCGTTCTTCAAGCGCCGGGCTGGAAAAAGAGACTTTCGAACTTTTCTCAGGGTCACTCTGACAAGCTAATGATCCTGACAACTCATGATTAGCTCTAAACAACTATCTATTAAGATGGCTTCATACTTCAGCACCTGGGAATCAGTGAGCCATTTCTCAGCCTTTTGGTTTAGTATATTTCTAACTGAGTGAGGAGTATATACTTTCAATTTTCCCCCAAAGGTTAATTTTTTGCTTTCCTCTACGAGTACGGCAGTTGCTGCCAATATCTGAATACAGGTTGGCCATCCCCGGCTGGCAGGGTCTAGCAGTTTAATAAATAGGCCACCAGTTTCCTGGATCCTCCCCAGTCCTGGGCTAGTACTCCATGAGCTACCCCTCTTTCTACATCTACAAACAGATAAAAAGGTTTACCTGAGACAGGAAGACTCAGGGCTGGTACACTGACTAATTTTTTTGCTTTAAAGCTTCAAAGTTTTGTTCGTCGTCTTTTTCCCACCTAATCTCTTCTACTAGTGTGATGGTGTTCACAGGGGTCTTTGGATGAGGGAAGAGACGAAGATCTGACTCCATGTTTCAGAAGGCTTGATTTATTATTTTATGATACATATTACATTAAAACTATACTAAAAGAATAGAAGAAAAGGCTTCATCAGAAGGCTAGCTAAGAATAGAATAGCAAAGAATGATAACAAAAGCTTCTGTCTCGGACAGAGAGTCTAAGCTAGCTGACTGTGATTGGCCATTAATTAAAAACAACTCTATGAGACCAATCACAGATCCACCTGTTGCATTCCACAGTAGCAGATAATCATTGTTTACATTTTGTTCCTGAGGCGCCTCAGCTTCTCAGGAGGAAAAATTTTAAAGAAAGGATTTTTCATAAAAGATGTCTGCGACATACTAGCTTTTTATACAAGAACTTGATGGCCTGCGTGTATCCTTCCATCCATAGCCTACAATATCCCACCCAGCCTAAAAAACCTCCTAACTTCTCTCTTAGTATTTGGCCATGGGAGTGAAGCTATCTCTGCTATTCTCTCAGGGTTCAGCCACCGGCTGCCTTGACAAATCACATCCTAGGTATTTTACTTCCCTCTCTACAAATTGGAGTTTCCCTTTGATACTCGAAGTCCTTGGTTCCCCAGAAAATTTAACAATGCTCTGGTGGATTCTTGAACTTTGTTTTTACCCATCCTGAGAGAAGCAAACGTCTACATACTGGATGAGCTTTATCTCAGGTTGATGGAGAAGAGTTGTTGTACTTCTCCCAAGGCTTGACCAAATAGGTTTGGGGATTCGGAAAACCCTTGGAGTAACCTAGTCCACCGAAACCATTGCTTCCTCCCGGAATCAGGGTCTTCCCATTCAAAGGCAAAGATATCCCTACTTTTCTCTGCTAGTGGACATGGCCAAAAAGCATCTTTTAGGTCTATCACACTAAACCACTGGTGTGCTGAGGGAATTTTACTCAGTACTGTATAGGGGTAGGCACTTCTGGATACCAATTCACTGTTCTTTTGTTTACTTCTTTTAAATGTTGGACAAGCCTGTAAGAACCATCTGACTTCTTTACTGGTAATATGGGTGTATTATGGGGGGACATACATGGTTTTAAGGTCCCGTCCTCAAGTAGGTCCTGGATCACCGGCCGTAGTCCTTGTCTCCCTTTCAGGGAGAGTGGGTATTGTCGTACCCAGACTGGATGGCTCTCATCAATTAATTTTATTACTATAGGTTTCATGTTCAATTTGCCTCGATTTTTCGGTTTTGCCCACAATATTTCATGAATTTTGCCCTCATCCCCTTCCCTTAATTGGAGAAGCTTAACCACCATTTTTCCTTCCTCTGGGAGTACTCCAACATCTAACTGCACTTGTAAATCTCGCCCTAATAGATTGCATCCTGCATCTGGAACTAATAGAACATCCCCGATTCCTACTTTATTTGCCCCTTCAAACTTTACTTCCTTTATAACTGAGACCTTGAACCCCTCTCCTTTTGCACCTACTACTTGCATGGTGTCTTGACCTTTTTTGCATACCTTTGGGATTCTACAAACACAAGTTCTTTCAGCCCCTGTGTCTACTAAGAATTAAAATTCTTCCTCCTGGGGGCCTATTTTTAAAGTTATCAAGGGCTCCTGATGGTATTCTGTCTTCAGGAAGTAGAGCCCCTGACACCCCTAATCATCTTCTTTTTGCTCAGTCTCATAGACCCTCAGGTCCTTTTCCTTCTGGGGGCAATTCCTTCTAATATGTCCATTCTTTTTACAGTAAAAGCAGACTGGTCCTAAGTTCCCCTGTTTCCCAAACTCTCCTTTTTGTGCCCAGTCCCAAGGAGCTGCATCCCCCTCCATCTATCTTCTCGTACTAAGAATCCCCCTCCCTTACCTGGGTAGTTCTTTATGTGCTGGTTTCCTTCCCTAATGGCAGTTGCCATTATCTTGGCTTTCACCCTTGCCTTCTCTTCATCCCTTTTTACATATACCTTCTGTGCTTCCCTTAAAAGATCTTATAACCTCTTTTCTTGCCAAACTTCTACCTTTTCTAACTTTCTCCATATATCCGGCCAGGCATGAGTGACAAACTTTATCTTTAGTAAGATCTGTCCGGCCACTCTGTCAGGGTCAACTCCTGAATACTGCCTTATATTTTTCCTCAACCTTTCTAACCAATCTGTTGGGGTTTCTTCCCTCTTTTGCTGCTCATTGAAAGGCTCACGGGCATTTTGGTTACATGGAGCTTCTTTTTGATACCTTTTGTAATCAATGTTCTGTATTCCTCCATGTCTTGCCTTCCCACAGTGCTGTTGTGGTCCCAGTAAGGTGCACTACAGGCATTTTCAGGTCCCCAGGAGGTCCTTGCACATGCTCCCTTTCCCATATTCATATCCCAGACACCCAGATCATCTGTCTTTCCTCTGGTATGAACAACATAGTCATTATTGATTGCATTTCCTCCCATGTATAAATATTGGGCCCCAGAAACTGGTCTAGCTGCTCCGCTAACCCAAGGGGGTCCTCTAATATTCCTTTTAATTCATTTTCTAACATTCTCACATCAGAGGAACTGAGAGGTACGGTTACGTATCCAATTCCTCCCTGTATCCCCCCCAGGGTACTTCCCTCAGGGGGTACTGCCCCAGTGCTCGGCTCCCATCCTCTGATCTGCTTTCCTCTCTTTGTGCTACCCTGCTCCTGGTGTTCTGGCTAGGCCCATCAGAGGGTAGAGAAGGTACAGTTGGGGCCACTGGAAGTGGGAGGGGTAAGTGGTCTAATGGGTCCCATTCTGTATGTTCTGCTACCTTAAACATGCTCACCTTCAAGGGTGAGTTTTCCCCTTCCCAGCAAGCAGCATAGTCACTCTCTTTCTGATTGAATGGTTTCTTAGCTCCTACATATCTGTTTAATGCTCGGCATATCCATCCCTTGTCTGACCCATACCTCGGCCAGTAGACATGATCATTCCTAATTTCCCTTCTGTTCCACTCTACTGCACAGTTCTGAATCATTTTGCTCTCATCCTTATCTCTGGTGTTTGGGTCATATTTCCACCGGGCTAGCTTCTTTCCTAGTGGACTGTCTGGAGGTATGCCCATTGGCTCCTCTTCAATCTCTCTTTCTTCCTCTGGGGATTCGCTACTCAGCCATGATCCCATCCTGACCAGCAGATCACAGGTTTTCCCCGACAGAGCCCGCCTCCCTACGAAGGGAGAGGGAATGGGGGAAAAAGAAACCAGGAAAGGAAAAGGGAGAGGGAAAAAACAAAAAAGAGTGTTATAAATGATCAATCAAAAAGCCAAATTATCAAAATGCAAAAGATTTTATTTTCCGCAACCAAAATATAGTCCTCAAAAACCCACAGCCAAAGAGACAGCGTCAAGCCCAGGATCGGCGCTGGGTGAACCTAGATCTGACCTCTATTGCATCAGATCCCCCTCTGTTCAGGAGTGCTGCTTCCAGCAAGGCTATTTTATACAGTTTTTTATGCCTGAGGCAGAGGCACCCTGATTTCTTTTGTAAACCTGCATATGCATGAGAGTTTCTTTCACTGTGCAGGGCTGGACAATTGCTGTTTCCTGAGCAGTGGCAAACACTGATCATGTCAGGGGAAGTTGCTATTCAGATGTATCTTTCCTGCAACTTCAATTATCTTGATAGATGGTATCAATCGATGATCACTCTTGGGAGTCTCCTGATTACCCGGAGAACGGCAATCATTGCACGGGCCATGTCTATTCATAGGTAAACAGGGGTATTTTTCTCCTGCCACCTTCAGGAATTTTGAGATTCCGAAGTAGACATCTGTCCCTGGGCTGCTTGTGGTCAGAGACTCGTTTGGATTTTACAATCTTATAAAATACATTCTCTCCTTAAGCATGAATTATTTCATAACATATATTACAAAAGGGAGAGAAACAAACTTGGAAAAAGCTTTACCTCTCTTCCGTATAAAAAACCTAGGGTCCAGGGGCTTCTTGTCTGGCTCCGCCCCGAATCACCGCGACATGGCTAGGCTAGGGTCTGCCCTGAATCACCGCCCTGCCCGCTCCCCCTCAGCCATGGCAAGGTTCCACCTGGGCCCCTCTCTATCTGCCTCGGCCGCTGTACTGCCGAAAAACCTTTCAGAACTGGTCTAACCCATTGTCCTGGATTGTCAAGCAAATTGTATTCTATTTGCCATCTGTATGGCAGTTGTCTTCTGTTAAGTGGGCAGTTTTCCTTATCTCTTCCACAACCACTCCTCCCTCCAGGGAGACATCTGCTGATAAGAGGCTATTGAATGTCACTGCATGACTGATAAGAACTATAGCATCCCATTGTGAGATGCTTCATCCAGAGGGAAGAGCCAAGCATTCTACCCAGATATAATCCTGAGATTCTGGAACACCAGCACAGCTTTTTTTTTTTTTTTTTCCACTGGATTTTCCCAAAGGAACAGCTGCCTCTTCTTCCACTGGATCTTCAGAGGAAGACTACACCCTTTTCTACAGGATTCCTGCTCCAACAGAACCACACCTGACACTCCAGGAGGACTGAAGCCACATTTCCAATTGGACTGCTACCAACACCCTGACCAACAGGGTGTCAGGTTGTGTTCCAACTCTGTCAGTGTTGTTTTAGTTTACTGCATTATTATATCTTTTTATTTTCTTCCCTATTAAAGAATTGTTATTTCCTGCTCCCATATTTTTTGCCTGAGAGCCCCTTAATTTAAAATTTATAGCAATTCGAAATGGGGGGGGGGGTTTTACATTTTCCATTTCAGAGGAGGCTCCTGCCTTCCTTAGCAGGCACCTGTCTTTCCAAACCAAGACACCCACACGTCCCGCTGGCCACGGAGGAAGAAATCCTCCACTTTCTTCTTGAATTCGCATCCTGTCTTCCCCTCCAACCGCCCAATATCCTGAAACTCCAACGGACCAGGACAGGTCCAATATAGTACTTGTGTGGAGTTTGCTTCCCTATACCAGAATTACTGAGTGTGGAGAGCTAGGGACCTGCGTGCAGAAGATCTCAGGCTGTACGGGTAGATAAGAAGGCCCCCCTCACCCTGCAGTCTGACCGTTGCTCCATACCCGGCCACACCCGGCCGGACGTGAGCAGAGGGAAGTGACACAGACTGCCCAAGCTATAAATACCCCTGAGACCCCTCAATAAACGCCATTTGCTGTCCACCATATTGGTGTATGTAGCATTGGACCGAGTGACCCTGGGCCTTGGGTCACCGTGCCGGACCTCCCGAACCAGGTCGCTACGCCATAACGGTAACATCTGGTGCCGAAACCCGGGAGAATCGCAGTGCCCGGAGTTCGGGATTTCGCCTGG
Organism: Agelaius tricolor; assembly: GCF_023055355.1. Taxonomy (NCBI): domain Eukaryota; kingdom Metazoa; phylum Chordata; class Aves; order Passeriformes; family Icteridae; genus Agelaius; species Agelaius tricolor. Next base: position 9,159,517 of record NW_027269281.1, read on the forward strand.
ACAGGGGACCGGCGGCTGCACAGCAGGCCTAGTGCAGCGGGGGGGACGCCCCCGGACCAGCGTGGACCATGGAAGCCATAGCGAAGGTCGTAACTCAGATGCATGCTCAATGGGGGATTGATTGTAAGCTAAAAGATTTATGTCTTGCTATACCGAGACTTATTAAGCTGGGGGCGATAGACAGCCCGGTGGATATTCTCCATTCGGAGATATGGGATACTTGTACAAAGGTTTTAGCTGAGGAAACTATGTCCTCAGGCTCAGGGAAAGCTCTAAAGTCATGGGGCAGAGTCGTGCAGGCTCTGCAGAAAGCTAGAGAAGAGCAGGAGACCTGGAAAGCCGCGCAGGCTTGGTTATTAGCCACGCCGCAGTTGGGGGTGAGCGCGGCAACGCAGACCGTGGAGGGCTTTGATCAGATCGGCACCGCGGAACCGCGAACGCTGGATTCCCCTGAGCAGACCGCTTCACCATCAGAGGGGGGGAACGCGCGCGGGCATTTTGGCGGGAGTTAACGGAAGAAGCGCGAGAAGCGGCGAAATTGCCAGACCCCGAAGGAGTAGATAAAAGCGCACCCCCTCCATATGCGTTTAAAAATGGCGCCGAACCGCGTGTTCAGGGCAGAAAGGGAAACACAAGAAGCGAAAATGCAGTCAGCCTGCTTAACAACGCATGCGTGGGCGAGCGGGGGGACGGGGCGGCCCCCGCGGAGGAGCGTAAGGCCAATCAGAGCGCTCAGTTCACTTTAGGTCCTTATAGGGCAAGGACCTCCCCCAGTAGGAGGCGGGGGGACCCCAGGGGGAGGGAACGGCCCGACCCCCGCAAGAAGGGGCGGGGTCGGAGCCCGAGAAAAAGGCAGAGCAGCCCGGAAACGTCCGGGCAGTCGATTTCCGGCTCGGACTTGGACTCGAGCTCCGAGCTCAAGAGGGGATCGGGGAGTTCCGACTTGGATTCAGGTTTTAACAGAAGGAGAGCAGCGGCATACAAGGTCACTAGCCACAGCACTCCGGCATGGGTGAAGGGGATATCAGAGAAAGATCGAACTCCGCTTACAGACTGGCGGAAAATAAAAATAGCGTGTGCTGAATGGACTCCGTCGGCAAAACTGGTGTTCCCGGTTCGGGTGGGGGGAGCCGGCGGGAATCAAAGGACCTATTCCCCGGTAAACCCGAAAGATGTGCAGGCAATTATTAAAGCAATTGTAGATAGGGGAATTAATTCTGCCATGGTTTCCACACTCATTGACAGCGTTTTTGGAGGGGATGACATGTTACCTTTAGATATTAAGCAGACTTGCAGAATGATTTTTGATAGGGCAGGAATGATCGTTTTTAAGCAGGAATGGGAGGATAACTGTATTAAGCAGCTGGCCCTGGTAACAGGGGCAGACCATCCACTGCACGGCTCCAGCATACAGAGGCTAATGGGCACAGACCCTACAATGATCACCCCTCAGGCACAGGCTGAGGGCTTGCGGGCACATGAGGTTATGACAACAACCCGTGCTGCCCGAGAAGCCATCCGTGTTGCTTCCAAAGTAATAGCCAAACCGTCGCCTTGGTCCACAATAAAGCAGAGTGAGAGTGAAAGCTTCACTCAGTTTGTGGATCGTTTACAGGCTGCCTTGGACTCCTCAACATTACCCTCAGAGGCAAAGGGTCCTGTGCTGGCAGAGTGCCTACGCCAGCAATGCAACTCAGCCACCAAAGACATTTTAAGATCACTGCCGCAAGGGTCTAATCTAGCCGCCATGATCAGACATGTTGCAAAAGAAGAACACCTAGCTCCCATTCAGGCAGCAGTTCACACTGCAATAACGAGTGTCATGGCATGCTTTAAGTGTGGCCAAGCTGGGCATGTGGCAACAAACTGCCCCCAGTCAGGGTGCCCACCAGCAGCTGCTCTACCACGCCAGGAGAGACCTAGGGGACCATGCTGAGCATGTGGAAAGAAAAGGCATTTAGCTAAAGAATGCAGATCCAGGCATCAGAGAAACGGGAGAGGGAGGGGGCAACCGGGCTGTATCCAGCCCCCTCCCACCTGGAACATGCAGCGGCCCAGCTACAGCAACCCCCAATGGGGCACACGGATCTCATGCCCACCACCTCCACCCCCTCAGGGAATGACCAACTTTGTCGCCCAGCCAATGGCTCAATCGAACCCATCTGCACCTCAGGAATACCAAGAACCTCTCCCTGGGGCCGAGGCCCCTGGGTGGCTTTGGCCATGAAAGCATGAGAACGGGACCCATGGGTGGCCTTTGCCGCGAAGGTGGGGAAACACCCACTGATCGTGTGGGCAGTGTGTCATCTCCACAACAGCTCCGACGACTCGGCCATCTGCCTTCCCTTTTGGGTGGACACAGGGTCAGATGTCACCGTCATCCCAGACATACATTGGCCTCGACCATGGAAGCTAGAAGTAGCCCCCATGGTGGGCGGAGTTGGAGGGCTGTCCCGAGCCCACAAGAGCACCCAACCAGTGGCAATAACCCTCTGCACCGAGAGAGGACCAGGAAGAACTATCACCCTCACTGCATATGTGATGTCGGACTGCCCACCCTTGCTAGGGAGGGATGCCCTAGCCCTGCTGGATGTTAGGGTGACAAATTTATTCTAGGAGCCACTGTCGCGTACCCGCCATTGCCCATCAAGCTGACTTGGAAATCAGCCGACCCAGTGTAAGTCGAACAGTGGCCCTTGTCAACGCCTCGAATGACTGCCCTCATTGAGTTAGTTAGCTGTGAATTACACAAGAATCATATAGAACCCTCCACGAGTCCATGGAACACTCCTATCTTCGTAATACCTAAGCGGTCTGGTGAAGGCTTTCGACTCCTGCACGACTTGCGAGAAGTGAACAAGAGAATCCAGCCTATGGGCCCTGTGCAAACTTCGCTGCCCATGAACTCTGTGATACCAAAAGGACAACCCTGTGCAGTGCTCGACATCAAAGACTGCTTCTTTTCTATTCCCCTGCATGAAGACGACAAGGAGCGTTTCGCCTTCTCCATCGTCTTCCCAAACAGCCAGTGGCCCAACCTACGCTTCCAATGGAAGATGCTTCCACAAAGAATGCTCAACTCCCCGACTATCTGCCAGATCACTGTGGACCGAGCGCTAGCACCAGTCCGGCAGAGCAATCCGACTGTAACCATCGTGCAGTACATGGATGACATCCTGATCGCTGCACCATCCACGAGACAAGTGGACCAGCTGGTGTCTACCATCTCCGAGACCTTAAAGACAAATGGCTTTGAGGTAGCGAGTGCAAAAATAAAAAAAGGACCGTGCGTGACCTTCCTAAGAGTGGGAATCACAAGCTCCTACATAACTCCTCCCCAGATGAAAATCCGCCGAGACATCAAGACGCTCCACGACATGCAACAGCTGGTAAGGTCCTTACAGTGGCTCCGCAACATCGTCCTGATTCCTCCCGAAGTCATGGACCCTCTAAATGACCTCTTGAAAGAGAAGAACCCATGAGAGCAAAAAACCCTGACACCGGAAGCAGTATGCTCGCTCAACTTCATCGAATGTCAGATGTCAGAGAGCATGCTCACCAGATGAGACTCAAGTGCTCCAGTCGATCTATATGTCCACTTTACAAAAAAGGGGGGAGTGGGAGCCTTAGCCCAAGGACCCCCCGACAAGGCCCAACCAATACTATGGGTGGTCTTGGGGAAACCGTCGCGTGCCTTTTCCCCAGGAGTCGAGTGCCTCTGCAGCCTCATCATGAAAGGCAGGAAACTCGCCCTAAGACATCTGGGCATCGAACCTTCCAGGATAAGCTTGCCTCTCCGCAAACAGCTCTCTGCGCAGTCAACAACAATATCGGAATATCTAGCCATGGCCCTTACAGGCTTTGGAGGAGAGATTCGCTATGCGGAAAAACCCCCTTGGACTCGGCTGCTCACGGTCATCGATATCGACCTCCCACCAAAAGTACTTGACCGACCGCGGGCGGGACCAACCATCTTCACAGATGCATCATCACAGACCTCCACCACGGCGGCAGTATAGCAGTCAGGAGAACAGTAGCAATGTGTCAAGGCAACCGACCCCACGCTTTCAGTCCAACAGCTTGAAGCAGCAGCTGTAGTGCTAGCGTGTGGACTGTTCCCAGAAGAACACCTTAACATTGTGACTGATTCCATATTTGTGGCCAAGCTCTGCCTAGCCATGTCTGGACCAGGTGTGTCAGTGTCCACAGTGGCAACGATGCTGGAGGAAGCACTCTATTCACGGAAAGGCACCATATCAGTCATCCACGTCAACAGCCACGACCCGGTCAAAGGATTCTACCAAATAGGCAACGACAAGGCTGACGCCGCCGCAAAGGGCGTATGGACACGGAAAGAAGCTCGTCACTTGCACGAATCCCTTCACATCGGAACTAAAGCGCTTGCGAAAAGGTGCGGGATTTCTACCATGGACGCAAAGCACGTCGTCGCTACGTGCCCCCACTGCCAGAAGTCGCCACTGTGGTCGAGTGGCGTCAACCCCAGAGGCCTCAAAGACTCAGAAATATGGCAAACAGACTTTACACAATGCCAGCTGTTGAAACCCCGAGCGTGGCTCGCGGTTACCGTAGATACGTACAGCGGCATGATTGTGGCCACACAGCATCTCAAGACCGATTCCAAAGCGACCATCCAACATTGGCTAACAGCCATGGCATGGCTTGGAGTTCCAAAACAGATCGAAACAGATAACGGCCCAAACTTCATCTCAAAGGATTGGATCATTGGACGTCCCCGAAACTCAAATGCCCCACTACTGGGAAAGAGAGAGAGGCCAACGAGCAACCCGACATCACCTGAGAAGCTCGTGCCATCAAAATTAAAGCAACAACGGTGTTTCTGTGTGATTTTGCTGTTGGGGCTTGTCGCCAGAGGGCAAGCCAGCCCCGAATACTACCCTCATCAGCCCTTCAGGTGAGTCATGCAACATCTTACTGGTGACAAGATGCTCAAAGACATCACCACGCCGAACGCCCCGTCTTTCGTGCTTCGCGTCACCGACCTGTTTCCGAGACAACCAAAGGTAGACCCCTATTCTTCACAAGCCACACACATGTACCTATCCTACTGGTGCCCAGCCTCAAACCCAGGAAAAAGTTATTGCAATCGCCCAGAGTGGGGATACTGTGGGCACTGGGGCTGTGAAACAATAGTTACAGACACCAAGCCGTCAAGACCTGGGTAGGACCCACAAGAGCCCGACAGATTCCTACAGTTCACCTGGGCACCCGCAGGCTGCAAAACACCCGTCTTCCTTCAGGGAAGTTTCTATCGAAACCACCATAAAGTCCCCGAATTCCAGAAATGCACTCACTATAACATGACAGTTTTGCAGCCGAATCACCCCAGCTGGGCCGTGGGCAAAGCATGGACAGTAGTCCTTCAAGAGTCAGAAAAGTGGGTGAATGTGCGAATTACCAGACTCCAACCGTCAGCACCCAGAGCAGTTGGGCCCAACAAAATGATCAAAAGCACACAAAAAGGGAGAAACATGACCTACCCCAAAGCCTTGCCCACAAGAGTCACCGACATCCCGACTGCCGATGAAAAAGCCTTCCAGATAAGCCGCTCAGCCACGTCAAGCTCGGACCCAATCCTTCGCACGTTAGAAGCTACCTTTCTATCCCTGAATGAATCTAACCCTAACCTAACCAACTCCTGCTGGCTTTGCTATGATGTTAAACCCCCCTTTTACGAAGGAGTCGCTTTAGATACCCCCTTCAGCTATTCCACAGCTGATGCCCCTCGCCAGTGCAGATGGGACACACCCCGCGAAGGAATTACCCTGAGTCAAGTCACAGGTCAGGGCAGATGCTTTGGCAATGCAACCCTAGCTAAGCAGAAAGGCGACGTCTGCACCGAAGTATTTGAGCCCGACAAGAAGAATAATAAGTGAGTAGTCCCATCCGCATCTGAGATGTGAGTTTGCCAGAGATCTAGAGTGAGTCCTTGCGTGTTTCTTGCCAAATTCGATAACTCTAACGACTTTTGTGTTCAAGTTCTGATCGTCCCTAGGGTCCTGTACCACTCAGACGAAGAAGTGTACCACCTTTTCGAAGAAAACAGCCAGCTCCACAAGAGAGAAATATTAACAGGTATAACTATCGCAATGCTGCTCGGCCTAAGGGCAGCTGGAACGGCAACAAGTGTCTCAGCCCTAGCAACTCAACACCAAAGACTGTCCCAGCTGCAGATGACCATCGATGAAGACCTGCAGAAGATCGAGAAATCCATTTCCTTTCTAGAAAAGTCAGTCTCCTCGCTCTCAGAAGTAGCCCTGCAGAACAAGCGAAGACTAGATCTCCTGCTCATGCAGCAAAGAAGCCTGTGTGCCGCCTTGAAAGAAGAATGCTGTTTCTACGCTGACCACACAAGAGTCGTTAGAGACTCCATGGCAGAACTCCGAAACAGACTGGCTCAGAGACAGAAAGACAGAGAAGCCCAACAGGGCTAGTTCAAATCCTAGTTCAATCGATCTCCATAGCTCACCACCCTGATTTCTACCCTAATAAGCCCAGTCACTATAATCTTACTAACCCTAATCTTCGAGCCTTGCATATTAAACAAACTAGTGCTATTTGTTAAAAGGCGTTTAGAAGCAGCTAACGTTTTGTTTCTCGAGCGCCGACAATTACTTTAAGGCGTGCCACTTACTAACACACTTACGATTTTACGCTAATTCTACTAACCCATGAAATTTTGTAACCTTTACATTTTATAAGATTTTTACTAATCATGGGGGGGGGGGAAATGTGGAGAGCTAGGGACCTGCGTGCAGAAGATCTCAGGCTGTACGGGTAGATAAGAAGCCCCCCCTCACCCTGCAGTCTGACCGTTGCTCCGTACCCGGCCACACCCGGCCGGACGTGAGCAGAGGGAAGTGACACAGACTGCCCAAGCCATAAATACCCCTGAGACCCCCTCAATAAACGCCATTTGCTGTCCACCACATTGGTGTATGTAGCATTGGACCGAGTGACCCTGGGCCTTGGGTCACCGTGCCGGACCTCCCGAACCAGGTCGCTACGCCATAACGGCAACAACTGCGTAATTATCTGACTAAAAAATAGCACTCACCCCTCTTCTTCTCTTTTCTTTATGCAGCCTCCTGCTGTCTCTGGGCTTCAGCCTGCAACCACTGGTGGCTCCAGGAGTATCTGATACTCTGCCAAATTTGTGGCGTGGGCGCACCTCTTTTTGAAAACTCCTAGCACCACTGGAGCGAGGTGTTTATCTGGGACGAGCACCCCCAAAATTGTGAGAAATTGCTACTCACTTTTCATAGTTTAGGAAGGTTTATTAAACCTTATCAAAAATACAACAAAATCCTTGTGGAAACCTAGAGCACCGGGAATATTTCTCTGTCTGCTCTGGGGTGCCCTGACCCCCAGGGGAGCACTGACTTTGACCCTCATTCATAGAGAAAGTTTCCTAGACTTCAAGATAGACTAGAATCCACAAAAGTGTGAAATAGATTATAGAGAGTAGTGTAGGTGTATCACTTGGTGAGAAATTTAGGTTTTAGGATTTTTAGTATGTTGTGGATGGAAGCAAGATGGAGGGCACAGGGTGTCATCCTGGGTTTCTTCTTCATGCTTCTTCTTCCTTCTTCTTCATGGGTATGGGTGGCATTTTGTAATTGGGCAGAAAAGTCTGCATTGACTGTTTTACTGATAAGAAATAATAAACACTTGAGTCAGAACATGAACTACCATGCCAAGTGCCTTCAATCCAGACCCAGAGAAACCGACAACTGGGACCCCCACAAAGACTGAATAAAGAAAAAAGATTACGGCGCCGGGAGCAAAAGATTTTCCCCACCATGTGCTCAGTCCCCTCACAATGGAGGTTTCCCCTTTTTAACCCTTTAACCCCTCCCAAAGTTCTGTCCGTCAACCCCTTCTTCACTGTCCAGTGGTGGAGATCTCTTCCTCAAATCCTGATTGGAGGTCAGATGTCGCCATAGTGACAAGCCAGCCCTCCCAGACGTCCCAACTCCAGCTGTCCCTTGATAACCACATGAGGGGGTAAAACATAACTATAAATCTATAAAACTTTTCTTAACTTATATACATGATATTTGTCTATTAATTGTGAGAGTCAATCATTGCATTACTCATCTATCACAGTGGGAAAGTGTCCAACGCTGAAATACTGGAAAAATTAGAAAAAATTCCTGAATTTCATCCTGGCTAGGCCACTGACTCACCGGCTGTCCTTTGTACTCACTTCACCTCTGCTTCATCTTCCTTGTGGACAAAGTGATTCTCCTAGATAAATCCATTGGCACTGATAAAGCACTTGTCAATATAGGAGATTTACATACCCATTTCACAAGGTCTTTACCAGAATTACTGAATTCTTTGAATATGTAAAGTGCTATATCTGTGTCATGGCAATTATCTTCCTTTTTTGTTTTTAATCACTCAACACTGGAAACAAAATAAAGAGTCTCAACATTAAGGTTTATGGAAAACTTCTTATGTGAGAAGGGAAAAGTCCAAGGCATTTAAAGAAAGCTCCAAATTCTTTTTTCTTTCTGTATATCAGTTTTGATGGGTCTCAAACAGCATGATGTGCAGTGGCTGTCACATAACTTCTGTTTGCAATGATTTCTGCAAAAATGGATATTTTATAGCAGACATTTCATAGCTAATGCTTTTTTTTGTTTGTTTCTTTTCCTGCTCTCCTATACCTTGGGGCCAAGGAAATGGCAAGGATTATCTAATAGGTATTTTTTATCTCTAATTTCCATGATTTGATGAAAAACTATATTCTGCACTATTCTCAGCTCAGCCTGATATATAAACATTAGTCTTGGCCGCTAGTCTCTGTTTAAGGATGTCATTCACTTCTCAGAGTTTCTAAATGTTGCATTTTTATACATGCATAGGCATGCATATATTTGGTCTATAGTACTTCCATGTCAATTTTCTTTTTTGAAATTATTTGAAATTTTATAAAAAATCAACCCAAAATACCTTAACATCAGTCAGACCATAGATATTGGATGTTTTCTGGCCAAATACTGGTATACACATACACATCTGTGTTATAAACGTGCATGTTATATAATAGGACACTGCCTGTGCTTGTCTGAGTTGCCTTGGTCCAATTTGTTTCAGGACTCAGAGAGTTTATGCTTCGCTGCCTGCAATGGTCCTTTCAGTTACCAGATCACTGCAGATAGCACAGCCCTGTGGTGTTACGGAATGAAGATGCAGGCTTGTGCATGAAAAATAGTTTTCATGAAGATAAACAAGCACTGAAATCAGAGTAACAGGCATTTCTGTGACCAGTTAAGGTTCCATTCCAGATGCACTAAGTTCATTTAGCTTTGTTTGCACTTACATGAAGTCCCATTTAAAATTATAAAAGAAGTATTTTCCCTATTAGGGCTTTAGCCTGTCAAACCTATCAAAACAGAACTTGCTGGAAATTGGAACTCATCTCACAGCTTTTACTCATGCCACTTACATTCCTGAAGTTGAGTTTATGGTTAAGTTACTTGTTGAAGGCCTGTAAAAGTTTTCATTTTTGTCTTGAATGCTGTTTATGGTCTTTCATCCTTACCTTAACTCATATCATGCTGCCTGCCCACACATGGCTCCTTCCATGTGATCAGCTCTACTCTTCCTCCTGAGCCACCTCATCACCCTCTTTCACCCAGTGTAGCTGCTATGTGCAACCCTGGACACAGTCATGGTGGCACTGAGGTGGTGGGTCACACCAGCATTATGTATGTGGCTGAGGATCCATTCAGAAAGACTGTAGTGTATTTCCTTCTGTACCTTTCCCTGGACCATTATCTCCCATTTCAACAAAGTTTTTTCCTAGCCAAACTATTTTAACATACTGCTGAACTACACCATGTTGCAGTCTCATGGCTTTCAGGCACTGGCTGTCTTCTACATGTCCTGTCTTGCTCACCTGTCTGCTGGCATATTCATATTTTTAACCTCATTCATATCTGGGTCTCTCCAGGCACAATACCTCCTGCTCTACACCTTGCAAGTACCCTCAATTCACCCTCACCTTCCCTTCTCTGTTGTGCTGAGGACTCCCAGGCAGGGTCCACCCTGCTGCAAAAATTTACCAGCTCTTGCCCTGCACATCCCTGTGCCTCAGCAGACCTCCATACCTCCAATGAAGCTTCAAGGTCATGCAAGAAGAGCACTGCAAGAGACATGCAAATGTGAAGGGCATTGAGGGGAAGCCGTGTGAGGACCACCTGAGGTCACTTGGTCTCTTCAGCCTGGAGGAGACAAAGGGGAGATCTCATCATGGTTTCCAGCTTCCTCACTAGGGGAAGTGGAGAGACTAATATGGGAAACATGTATGTTTATGAAAAAAACAGAATTTTAGAAGCATATAATATTCTTAAGCAGGTAGAAGAAAACAGAAATATATATAGCTTATTTAGCAAGTTTGCAAAATTACAGAACACAGTTTGTAACAGGAATGTAACTTGCTAAGTAAAGACAACTTGCAACAAAACTCCTAAGAATTTAGTTGCTAGGTAAAGGCCATAAAGATAAGAAAATGCAGTAAAGCAAGACTCAAGTATTGTTGAAACCCATAAAGCAGAACTTTTTGCTTAAGGAAGCAGGCTCCTAGTTTTGGCCAGGACAAACTGACCTGGGAATTAGCGAAACCTCCACCACGCCTAAAGACAAGGTCAAGTAGCGAACACCTGAGGAAGACCTCTTACTTCATTAAGAAGACCCCTGCCCACAACCCCCAGGGGGTGTGGCACCACAGAAGACTAATTGTAATATGAAGTGCAAGGAGGCAGAGAATGGGCAAGCAATGGGCGGGGAGAGAGGTGTGGGCTTGTGGGACACACGTGTACTTAAACCTGAAACCTGTCTCACCAGGTATGCGTTTATGGTGGAAATATCCTCCATGTGTCCCAGCTGGAATAAAATATACCTGCTTTACAATTTTAATTGTACAGTCCTTATTCACCAACTCAGTTTTGGTGACTGTGGCAGGACTCTTTTTATCTGGCTGCAGGATCACCCAGGAAGTGGATGTCCTAGCCATGGCCTGGGTCTTTTCCGGAGGACCTCCACTCCCTGGCTGCTCACTGCGGGGGTGAACAAGAGCCTTCCATACAGTGGATAAGGTATATTTTACTGGGATTAAGGGGGGCTCAAGGTATGACCATAAGATGCTTAAACATCTTTATGAAGGACTTTTGCCTGTTATAGCAAATGTGTGTAATGAAGTTACACCACCGAAGCCCACCCTGGATGGGCCTCCTGACTGAAGTCCTGAACTGTGAGTTAAACCGCCTAAGGCAACTTGAGATAAAGAAAGTAACACTATTGTTCAAATCATCTGGAAGAGCATCCATGGCAGGGCCCAACCCAGCACTTTTGGGGTGGAGGCCACAGCCCCAGATTTATCTGCTGCCAGGCTTGCACAAACCCCCACAACAAAGGGGGGAGGAGGAGAGGTTTTGGGTGTGTGGTACAGCCTCTGGTCAAAGGCAGTGAACATCCATCCTCTGCTGTGCACACCGCCCCAGCTGTGGGAGGCCCCCTTCACCCTGGGAATGCCAGATCTATGGGACATCCACATGAGGGACAGCAGAGGTGGTGTTATGGCCCATCAAAGGCTCCCCCCAAAGGGGTCCCCAGACTCTTCACCAGAGCACTGCACGTGATGCAAGATGATGTAACAGATCCAGAGTCTTGCAAAGGACAGTGTCAAACTTGCCCTTCCCTCCAGGGAGGCACCTGGGTGTTCCCACCTGGCCTAAACTTATATTAATCCATTGGATTCTATACTTTTTTAGCAGGGAACAGTCACCACCAAGAAGACCTGATGGAGGGGAGCAATGAGACATTTCTGGGACCTATGGAAGGGTGATATGTTTCTACTTAATCTCTGTCACTCTCCCTGTCCCCCACACCACACACATCTTTTTCTTCTCTTTCTTTCTTCCCTTTCTTTCTTCCCTTTTCTTTTTCTGTCTCTTTGCCTCTTTTGATATTAAATAAAATATATCATTTTTTGGTATCAGCATCTAACTTAGTTTGATATTCATCACGGTTTTTTTAGTATATTCGTACCTTTCACGGTTTGATCTGTTTTATTCACAGACTTAGTTCTCTTTACTCCTCTGTAATTAAACCAGATCTCAATACCCTGGAGACAGTCTTTGCCTTCATGCCTGCCTTAAAAGTACTAGCTTGCTGAAGGTGGGCTACAAAGCAGGTGCAGTTTATGTTAATTTCCAAGTAAAAAACATGATCCTCTCTCCTCCCACATTATTATGATTAAACGTAGCCCTGAAAAGTCTTCTTTCCTCCAGGCAGAAATACTCTGAGGAGTCATCTCATTGGAAACCCAAACTCAGTGTGGGTTTCTCTGGGCAAGTGAAAGTCAACATAAAAGTCAGCAGGAATAATTGCTAGGATGGTGGTTGAATGAGAATATCAAACTCTAAAAGAAGACTCAACAATTTTTGCCCAGAATATGCTGTTTTAGTAACAGTGGAAATTCCCCCTGCACTTCTCTGCCAACAGCGATTATAAAGTATTTCTGCTGCATACCTCTGTAGTAAACCCCATAGATTTAGGAAAAGCACCATGGAGAATATGAACAATAGGAATGCTGAAACAGCAAAAGAAAATTCCTGTTTCCCTGTCCTCTGCCCTTAACCTATCTCTGTAACCCTATAAGGCAATGTCATGTTAACCCCTTACCCACTGGTCAAGCTTGAATCCTTTCCAACCCTATAAAAGAAGCATACTGTACCCCATTAGGGGAGAAAGAAGAAGAGCAGAGACCCTTCACGGACTGTGACTGTGGTCACAAGGGTTTTCAGGGTGAAGAAGAGACGAGAATGTTGACTCCATGATCAGAAGGCTTGATTTATTATTTTATGATATATGTTACATTAGACTATACTAAAAGCAATAGAAAGGAAAGGTTTCTTCAGCAGCTAGCTAAGCTAAGAATAGAAAAGGAATGAATAACAAAGATCTGTGTCTCAGACAGAGCAAGAGCCAGCCCTGCCATGAGTGGTCAAGAAATCCAAACACCCACAGGAGACCAATCACCTGTTGCATTCCACAGCAGCAGATAACCATTGTTTACTTTGGTTGCTGAAAACTGCAGCCTCTCACAAGGAAAAATCCTAAGAAAGGATTTTTCATGAAAGATGTCTGCGACAACGGACCTCCCCAAATAAAGCCATCTCCGTGGAACAGCCTGCGCCTTCTCCTCTCTCTCCGTCTGCTGCAGCCTCAAGCCCAGGGCACCACTACCTAGCAAGCAGAGCTGAAATCCTAAGAGCTTGCAATCACTATAGAGCTGATAATCACCATGCTTGCTAGATGGTAGCCCCGCGGCGTTGGCATGAGTGAGCTAGCCTCGGGCACCCGGTCCCTACCCAGGGACTGAGCTCCTGAGCCCTATTGCTCTGCTTTATAATAACACCAAGGAGAGGTTATTATACCTCCAGTGGTGCTGTTGCAAAGATGGATAGTGCTCAGTGCAGAAGATGAAGAAAGAGGCAAAGGAGGGTGGGATTTATCTCATATTCCAGCCACCTAAAAGTTATTTATCTAATCTTAAGTAGTCATTTAGTCTGCCTCCATAAGGATAGGCACCTGCCATGTTGATTAAATCTTTGGTCCTATCTCCAAGATGACCCTAACTGCAAACTAATTTCAGGCTGAAAATTCATTACATTGCAATTTTCACTGAGTATTCATCTGGATGAGATTTCATCTGAAATGTCTGGAATAAAGGATTGCTTTCTTAGGCTTTTGAGCCAAGTAAGCACCATGTATTATATCAGTTATCAGGCTTTGATGTTTCATAACTCATGCAAGATAGTTCAAACTTATCCTTTATTGCTTTGCACGTCATTGAAGTGTTATGGATAAGTAATGTAATAGCTGGCTCTCACAATTAAGATATATTATATAGATTTATAGTAATGTTATTGTAAGATGTCATTCCACAATCCTCTCTCCCTCTCCCTCTCCCTCCCCCCTCCCCCCCCCCCCTTGTAACAGCCTTAGTAGTCAAGACATTTAGAGGAGGCTGGCTTGTTTCCAGGAGGCGTGGCATAACAACACCTGACCTGCAATCAAGATGGATATAAAAGGCAGAGCATCCATTTTGTAGATGAGCCACATGGCTGGCAGCTTTGGGGTGGGAGTGGAGGGGCTTCCAGCACTGTAATTTTTCCTTATTTAGCTCTTTTGTTGTATTTTTTGTTAATGTTTAATAAACCTTTGAGATTTTAAAAAGTGAGCAGTCATTTATCACAGAAGTAATTAAAAATGGAAATTCATCTGAAGCCTTTTTCTGGTAATAGTACTTTAAACATAAAAGCCCTTCTTAATCTTTGTTGAAATTCTTTGGACTGGTATAAATTACTTAGTTTAGCACCAGTGTAATTTTTGACTTAATATAACACTGAAAAGAGAGCAATATATTTAGGAAAAAATTGTTTTTCTTAGAAATTGTTTTCTTTCAGCCAAATATAGTTAATTCTTTTTATTGCTTAATTCCTATCCATGGTGAGAAACCTGTAATGTTTTGATCTTTCAAGCATTCTTCACAAAATGCTCCAAGGTCTTTATCTTACAGATAAATCTATTTTTTTAATTATTTGTTTGGGCAGAGTTATTCTGAACTAAGAATTTAAACACTGTTTCTCACCACAAGTGTAAGCTGAAAGGGAAAGGCAAATTGCACTTTTTTCCTTACTGATGTGAACTGTCTCACTAAAAAGTTAAATAGAAAATGAATTAAAACACTATACTAAATATAATTCACTGGCTGTTTTCAAGTATTCTGGCAATTCTTCAAAATAATGGATTATTGTCTTAGTATCTGAGGGCTATTAGCTACTCCTTTGTATAACTCAATCACCCACCATCCATCTCCAGGGGCATCACTCCCTCCTTCTCCTAGCATCTTTCATGGTGACAATGGGAAAAATTCACTAAGAAGCCTAAACCCATAACAATCATTAAAACAAAGCCGTGAGAATGTTATTAGCGGATTGCTAAAGAACAGTGATTTAGGAGATCTAGCTCCTATTGCTAGATATATTCCAGGTTTGGAAAAGCCACTAAGAATCTCTGAATCTTGCCAGCGTTTCATAGATGGATATTGAAGAATTCCAGGCTGGACCAGGGCTGACCTCCCAGCATCAGCAGCACTGAATCACTGTCATTGGAAATGCTGAAGGACTACCCATGACAGATGGAAAGATAGAATGCAAATAAATCATAACACAGAGATGCTCAGATTTTAAGCATAGGGATCACATTTCACTCAATATCATTTTATCAAGCCAAGTAATTTGTGAGTGAATATTCACTAGCAGGCACCTAGAAGTGCCTTTAGAAGTGGAGCATCTACATTGTGATAATCACAGTCACACCTTCATTATCACCTTGGCTTTCCTTTTCATTCCTCCCAAATTGCTCTTTAATGCCTTTGCCCTTATTAGGATGTCTGAGTGGAGCTGAATTCCAGACATTCATTTCACATTGGAGATCCTTCTGGATTCCATCAGCAGGATAACACCACACGGCTCATTCCCTAAGTAAATGGTGACTGCTGTCTGTGGTTAATTATCACACCATTTTCTATTTGCCTTCCATATAGTTCTCAAATTAAACACTTCTGCACTATGCCCCATGGCATTTTTTACACTCTGATGTGGTTTCCTCTAACCAAAAACAGTTATCTCACTGTTTGCATTTCAACTCTCCATTTCTGTAGTACCTACAAATCTTTTTAGTCACATCAGTGTCCATCTTGTCAAGCTGACCAATACAGTCTCATTGTTCTTGTATCTACCTTTATCCTTTATCTTTTGTTTAATAATCAGATTACAGAGGGGTTTGATCCCTGACCATCCATTGTTATTGAGGATTAATGTAATAAACACATATTAGTTTTGGCTTTCACAAATATTTAAGCAGATGCTATGCGTTGTGCATTATAATATAATGTCAACTTTTACAGAAGCAGCTATAGCTGTGAAATAATAACTAATGCTGTTATTTTTGTAACTGATTGACAATAATTAAAATAACTCAGACGTATTTGTGAAGTAGCTGATGTTGATTTAGAGTACTTGTGTTTAACTTGAAAAAACTGAAATAACTGAACCGTCTTCATGGTCAGATAACATTTGAGGAACGGGCATGACAAGGACCCCTGCTACTGACACTTTGACTATCAACAACTGTCACCTGCTGAGAGCACAGAACAGGGGGCCATTGTGGGGGGTGACACAAAACCACAACCAAGGTTCCTGCACATGCTCTAGAAAGGTGGATCAGAGGAGGAGTCATGCTAAAAAGTTCCTGGAGCATGCAAACTAGTTTGAAGAAATATTTAAATATGTATAATCATTTATGAATATGTATTTGACCAATGCAATAGAAAGGGTATTAAGAAGGGTTACTATAGTTAATTGGTGTGCCTCTGGCTACAGCTACACACTCAGCACTGTAACTTTTGCTTTATTGATTTTGTCCCCTATTGTCCTTTATTAAATTTTTAAAAATTCAACTGAGGAGTAGGCTTCATTTCTCACAGTTAATGATGATAATAAAAACCACAGTGTATGCGTGCAAGTATTTGGGCTCACAATTCTTCCCCATATCTCTGCAAGGCTCTGCTTGCTGTGCTCATAAACCAGACACCGGGCTGGGCTTGCAAAGCAGCTATGAGAGTTGGAGGCTAGGTCAGCCCAACCTTCCCATTGTAGACACAGCTGGAGAGTGGTGCCAAGTGCCTGAGACACCCAGCAAATCAAATTTTCAAGATGAAACCTGTGCTTAATCATAAACACAGAGCAGGCACTGTCCTGGGTAACCCAAAATGTTATTGCATTCCATAGCTATCTGTGCCCAAAATTGTTACTGACTCTTTAAGACACAGAACTGTGGGACGGAGGGGAGGGGGGGTGCCTGAGCTTTTTCAGGTCAAGTCACTCGGTCGGAGCTCTCTTGGCTCTTGCTCTTTCCCTTTCGTTCTTGCAGGGAGAGAGCTGAGGCAGCACAGGCAGAGTTTCACATTTGGGTGTCTTGTTTTTTTGGGGGTTTTTTTGGTGGGGTTTTTTTCCTCCTGAGGGGGCTGCTTTGGCTGGGGTTTGTGAGAGGCTGCGTTTCACGATCCTGGACTGCCCCAAGGCAAACTCCGTGTGTGCCTGTCTACAGCCGTGGCATCACTCCAAGAAGAACGAAACATCTCCACTCCATACAGTGACCCCAGCCTGCGAGCGGCGCCCAGTTGAAGCGGAAAGGCACAGAGTCCGAGTCACCCCATCTGGCTGCCTGCTGCTCCTGCCGAGAAGTCCCTCTATGAGTTCCAGCCGCAGGAGCATTTCAGGTGCCTTTCTTGATGGAACTGGCACCGACAGAGAGATAAGAGGGACTGAGATGGTGAATAAGGACTTTACAATTAAAAATTGTAAATCAGGTTTGGTTTTTTTCAGCTGGGACGCATGAGAGATATTTCCACCAAAAACATGCGTACCTGGTGAGGCAGGTCACAGGTGTTTTATACACATTGATCCCACAAGCCCACACCTCCCTGCCCGCCCATTCGGTGCCCAGAGTCTTTGGTGGTGCCACGCCTCCCAGTCATTGCGGGTTGGGGGTCTTTGGTGAAGTAATCATCATCTTCCTCAATGTTCACTGCTTGACCTTTTCTTCTGGGCGGACGCAGTAGAGGTTTGGCTTTCTCCCAGGTCAGTTTTTCCTGGCCAAAACCACAAGCCTGGTCCTGGCTGGTTTGGGTTCTGCCTTATTGGTTTCAACAATACCTTAAGTTCTGCTTTGCTGATGTGAGAAACGACTGCTCAATTAAAAAATTTAAAGGGTTTATTAAATCTTAACAAAAATACAACAAAAGGACTAAATAAGGAAAAACAGGCCTGGAAGCTGCCCTTGTGGCTGCCTACCACGTGGCTGGCTCATCTTCAAGATGGCTGCATAGTCTTTTATACTCCTGGGGGTTGCATCAGCTAACCCTGGCCCCTCCCAAAGTTTTTCAGTCAACTCTTCTTTGCCGTTTATTGGTGGAGACTGCTTTCTTGCAACTTGATTTGACGGTCAGGTGTTGTCATGCTGCGCCTCCTCCAGCAACAAGCTTTTCCATTCCCAACTGCCCCATGTAAGGGGCACATGTGCATGCTTTCTTTCTACCTGTCCTAGACAACCCAGGCTGTCTGATGGCAACAATACGGGGGGGGGTTAAAGGGGACTCTGGGGAAAACAGAGGACATTTAAGCTACAATAAGATAACTATACATCAATAAAGCTTCTCTTAATATTCACACAATATTCATACCTTAGTTGTGAGAGCCAATCATCTCATTATCCATCTATAACACTGAGCTCACCCAATATACATCTATCTTTATGGCCTTTGCCTAGCAACTAAATTCCTATGTTCTATTACAGTGTGTTTCTACCTAGCAAATTACATTCCTATGTGTCTTTGGTACAAGCTGTATCTGCTTCTATAAACTTGCTAAACATTTTTTGTTTTCCCCACCACCTGCCTAAGTGTATTGTATGCATCTAAAATTCTGAATTTTCATAAGCATGCATGTTTTCCATCTCAAAACATTGGGCTGGTTTTAGACTCCAGGTTTTCTTTGTGTTTTGTCCTTGTTCCCTGCTGGTTGTTGTTTGGGAGAAGTGGGAGTTTTTGTAATTGCGGTGGGTTTGTTTTCTGTGTTGTTGGTTTTTTCTCTTTGTTCTCTCTCTGTGAAAAATGACCGGATAATATTGGCTTTCGGATTTATGTATTAGCTCGTACATGTTGTTGGTGATTTTAACTATTTAGAAATAGTATCAATTATAACTCTTTTTAGCTGCATGTTAGTATAATATAATCTATCAGCTTAAGTATGCACTGTATTGCTCATAGAAATAGTAGTGTAATGAATATAATATCTATGTATCACTTATGGAAATAATAGTGTGATGAATGTACTGTGTTATAGAACTTAGCAAAAACATAAGATGTGAAAAAGGCTTTTGTGTAACTAAAAACAGTGTAAGGCCATCTATTGTAGCAGCAAGCCCCTGAACAGGGAATAATGAGCATTGACTCCATGATTGCAGAAGGTTGATCAATCGCTTTATTGTACTAAACTATACTATCCTATTAAGAAAAAACCTATCGCCCTTGCCAGACAGTCACGACACACATGGATCCAATTGGTCAATGAATCCATAACACCATTGACAGTGTCCAATTAAGAAATCACCCTTTGGTAAACAATCTCCAGAACACATTCCACATGTGCACAACAGGTGCAGCAAGTGAAGATAAGAATTGTTTCTCATTCTTTTCTCTGATCTTCTCACAGATTTCCAGGAAAATCCTGGGAGAGAGCTATGTCTCTCTCTGTTCAAGGGATATGTGATTACCACAGCCATCCACTGACCAACCTGTCCAAGTGATAAGATAACCATGACACAAACCAGAGCACCGGAGGACAATTAGAGAATGCTATTTTAAAATTAAGGAGGACATACTAAAATCTTATCAGAGGATGTGAAACAGCAGAATGGAGATGTAAGAAGAAATAAAATATTTTGACCTGACACCCAGGATGTCATGTAGATAAGCCGGAGTGTGAAGAAGTCAGACAAAGGAGTTTCCAAAACATCAGAAAATTTGATAGAATGTTTAATTAATGCATGAAACACATGAATATGCATGTATCTTACTGTCTGTATACACACCCTCCACCCCCCCCGCCCATGTTCTTTGGCTGTTGGCCAGAAGCATCTCAGCGCTGGAAATATTGTCCTTTTTTTATCCTATTCCTATCATTATTATTATTATTAAACTTTTAAAAATGCTAAGCAGTGAATTCTGTTTTTCACACTCTCCATGTGTAGCCGGGAGAGGGGGGAGGGCTGCTGTCATCTTTGTCTCTCCAAGTGCAGTTGTCTGCGTAGGGCACCATCCTAAAGGAAAGGTTTTGCCACCATTTTTGTTTCTTTTTGTTCCTGGGGAGTCCATGAGATTTCAGCAACTTTGTAACTAGTGATTATTACTGTTATTTTTTTCTTTCCTGTTGCTATTTCATTTTTTTAGTAAACTGATATTTTTTTCACTTATATCTTCCGGCATTCTTCTTTCCCTATTGGTGGAAAGGGATTGGTTAAAACTAAATGGGAGGTAACTAATTTTGGAGTTTCTGGCCCTCAACTTGTCTTAAACCAACACAGGCACCCAGGGTTATAGCCCAGCCACTAATACAGAAACTCAAGGAACAACATCTTTAACTTTTCTTTGCAGTTATCCACAGCGCCTTTGTGTTGCAGTGATGGCAGCAGTACAAGTCTTGAAAGATACAGCACATCACTGGAGTTTCATTCTCTCTTCCTTTCCCATTTTACTTTTGCAATAAAGAACTGAAAGGGTATTTTTAGGAGGAAAGGGCTATTTGGTGAAGGGCATAAGATTAGTAAGCTCTTCCCCTTATGAAAATATCCTGTGGTTTTTAATAGTCATTAAAATGCCAAAAGATCTAAGATTTTAGGATTTAACTCAAAGTACTTGTTCTGCCTGTAGTAAATTCCCAAGTACTTAATATATCTGGATCCCACTGGCATTTGAAATTATGACTTGACTGATCTGACTCATATGGCTTAAGCTGCTAAGCCATTGCCTGTTGTCTCTGGTTTTTGTTGGACTTGGTAGCTTCCTCAGGTCCTGAATGCAAGCTTTTCCTGGCAGTGAATGAGCTGCCATGACTTATCTATGTGATATTTAAGTGGGGTAAAGAAGGATTATTATAAATGCCTGACTTAAACCAACTAAAGTTTGACCCATCACATTATATTTCAGTGTAATTTTTGCTTGTGCAGTTTAGTTATTCACATGTTGCCATCTGTTTTCTTTGGAAAGTTGCAAATATTGAACAAGAGTTAATCTTTAGCCCAAGGTTAACATAAACAGCAAACAAGGATGTTCCTAGTAACTGCCTAGAAGCAGTTTACTGACATGCCCTGTTTCTGTCAATAACTTAATATGCTTTAAAAAAAAAAAAAAGAACTTAAGACAGTTTTGTCATAAAAAACACCAAAATTCAGCCTTTTTACAAAAACAATCTGTTGTGCTGCTTTAAAATAATCAGTTAAAATCAACTGCACTAAACTGGGGTGCAGGAGAGGAAAAGTGGGTCTTGGATCTGCTAAAATGATTGATAGCATATATAAAATATACTTGCCCTGAGAGGGAAGGAAGTAAAGTAAGTCTCTTTTCAGCTCTAACATCCAAGTCTTTCCTCCTAGGCAGTGGCATGATGTTCCAGAGAGTAAATGGCACTTAAGTAACCTGGCTTCAGTCTATGGTCTGCACTGCCTTCCTGTACAACATCACCTCAAGCTTCATGGGGTGGAGGAAAAGAATCTTGGACATTTCTTTCATGAGCAGAGATGTTACTGAACTTGTCAGAGGTTGTGCAGATCAGCAGCAAGTTGTGCTGTCAATCAGGGTTTGGGGTCTCATGCAGCCTCCTAATCTCCCCCATCTCCAGCACACTGTGTCTCTCCAGGACAGCTTCCGAGACAGATACTGGGGTGGGTCAGTGATGCCTAATTTCTCATTTTCTACTCATCACAGCAATGATCATGTCATCAGAGATGCATCATTAATGACATCTGGGACCAGAGGAATCCTGGGGGGGGGGGGGGGATAGGGAGAGAGGGAAGCCTCTCCAGAGTCATTCCTGAAAATTATGTACTCCTGCCAGCAGTACCCCTTCCCTTTCCCGAGAAAGATGTGTCATGGCTGTCTCTCTGATATGCTGTAAAGCCTCCCTCTGGCAAAACAACTCTAATCAGTGCTGCTCAGCAAATCACATTTGCTTACGTTAACTTTCTGAGTTACACAACTGACAAGCTCATGTAGATGGTGTTAGCAGAATATTGGACATGATGCCAGCCAGACACTTGTCACCAAGACCCAATCTAGGAGATGAGGAGCTTTCTAGGCTCATTCCTAACATTCATTATTTTTGTATTTAATAAGAAAATTGATGTGACACATCAGCGATACTGGTCAGTCAGATAGTATGGAAACTATTAGAGCATAAAAATGAATAGTCTGGCAGTTAACACACTCCCTAGAAACAATTTAGAAATAAGATTATTCATCTGAATTTATACCATGGTCCCTGGATCTCATAACAGCAGCTGAAAGTGGCTGAAACACTTTGCACTGCTTGTTGTTGGATCTGGGTTCTTTGTGGTGAATGGTGAGTATTTTTAAGGCAGAGTTGTCCCAAGTCTTAAAATCCAGCAGGAAGAGCTCAGAAACTGGGTATTTTCTTGGGTACAAA
The DNA here is from genome assembly GCF_023055355.1 of Agelaius tricolor. NCBI lineage: Eukaryota > Metazoa > Chordata > Aves > Passeriformes > Icteridae > Agelaius > Agelaius tricolor. Next base: position 9,181,899 of record NW_027269281.1, read on the forward strand.
CCTTCTGGACATCAGTTTCTGAATCATGGCTTCAAGCAGCATCTGTGGGGTGACTGGTTTTAGAAAGTCATTTAAGTATAGCAGGTCCTGGAAGTTTTTCTTTACAAATACTCTTTTTCATAGTCACAGTCAGTCACTTTAGCACCAGTACAAGGGAAGGAATGTCTTTAAAATTTGCTTAATAAGAAGAGTCTCACTAACAGTGGCTCTTACCTCTTGGGTTCCTATTTGCACCCAAGTCCTAGTTTCAGACAATACAAATGAAACCCCTCCAAGTTCATCTTTCATTGTCCTATATTACTTTCTTCACTGCCTAAAGCTATTTGGTTATATCTTAATCAGTAAATAAAATGAGCCAGCATCCATTGTCTGACCCTGGAAGCAAGCATATGGCATGGTTTGTCTTACTAGGGCTAAATTTCCTACCTGAAACAGGGCAGCTTTATCTATGTCTTGCTGACTGAAAGCCATCTCTGGTTCACAATGCCCACTGAGTCATGCTCAGATGTTATTTGGAGAGAGCTTACCCTCCCCAAGCTGAAACATGCCAGGGAGCAGGCTAACAGCAGCTTAGGAAAATAGTCTCCCGTCCCCATTCAATCCACCAGCTCAAATATTGCCTTTGGGTCTGCAGCAAAATTCATCAGTTCAACACCATTAAGATCAGTGTATATTGTAAAGACTTGCACTCATGTCTGCAACAAGAAAATTTTCCCCCAAGTCTTATCGTAGTATGTGATGAATCATCCTCTTAAAGTTTCTTCCTCCCTCTAGTGACTATGGCAGCTCAGATGACAAATTCCTTTTGATTGCCTAGCTTTTGGGTGGCTTAAGTTAAGTGAAAATCCCATGCTAAAATATAAATTACTTCCTCCATTTTAAAATCTGAATTATATTAAAACTCTATTTTGAAGGGAATGAAAAAGTTCTATATAGAACCTAAGCAGTTCAGTTCTTTCCTGTAAAGTTGCCATATGGCAGGGGAGTGAAGAACTATTGAGAGTGAGATATCTTATCACAGAGCATTTGGACCAAATTCTCCTCTCAGTTACACTAGTGAAAATATGGAGTGAACAACCCTGCCTTGATAGGAAATTCAGGTCACTCAGTGGATATGCAAAGCCAATTATTAGAGTGAAATAAAAGCAAACTTGAGAAATATTATGGTACAGTAAAGAAGACATGGTAGTGTAGCAGGCCCTGAGGCTGCAATGCCTCCGTGGCATTCAGCAGCCTAAGATAGGAAATGCCAAGTCATGGTGAATGGGCTAGAAGCCCCTGTCTTCCGCCTTTTGGAACCCCTGCTTATCTCTCTGTAACCCCATAGGTCACTTTCCTTTAACCCCTGCCATTGGACAATTTCTGATTCCCCTGTACCCTATATAAAGAGCTGTTTTAGCCCAGCTCTGGCTAGAAGAGCTGTCACTGGGACCCTTCACAGAAGAACCAATAAAGACATTGCTGTGGAACTCCATACAGCCTTCTCCTCTCTCTCCCTGCGTCTGCCTGCCTAGGCACCTAGCAAGCTGGAGGGCTGAAATCACAATGAGCTGATAATCACTAAAGAGCTGATCTCACTTAAGCTTGCTAAGGTTGCCTGCGGCTGAGAACTGCTTGGGAACTCGGACAGTCTGTCCCAAACAGGACTGCACTATCCAGGACCCTGCAGCCTGCTGGGGACACCCTGAAACCCAGCAAAGGCCACTAAACGGTAGGATGCCAGAAGACAGGAAGCCATTGGGCTTGGTATGCTTACTCTTCCTTTGAAAAAAATCATCCAAACTATAGTAACCACAAGTGGACAAGATCTTGTTTTATGTCTGAACTTGAAAAACTGAATTAAAGCTGTGGTGAAACATCTGTTCTGGGTTCCAAATATTTATATAGCCCTTTGTTAGAGTACCAAAAGTGACATCACATGAATAGAAAGGGAGCATTTCAGAAGAAAGCAGTACAAGGGTGGTAGAGGGAAAAGTCCAAGATTAACACAAGACCTGCAATGTATTACACACCAATAGCTTTCATTTATTTCTTTATGAACATTCAGCTGATCAAAACTTTGAGCTACATTTGACAAGACAAAACTAGAAACTGCTTCAAGGAGACAGATCATGGTGTATTCTTGTTTCTATACTATTTAGAAATACATTATGGACAACTTAGCAGCAAAAACTGCAATGATAGCACTGTTTGTCTACTAGGTTACAAAGACAAAGGAAAACATGTAGCTGAGAAGACTTCTGGAAATATAATTGGAGGCATATTTGTTCAATAAGAGTTGAGTATGGTTTATTTGAAACAGTCTTACAACCAACAAGCAAAAGAACTACTTTCTATTCAGGATCCTTTTCAACCCCTGCAAGATAATCAGAAATGTATATAGGTTTTTTGGACCTACATGGCAGATCAATGCCATTCATGTAAACTTTTTGCGGTGTGAAGCAATATCCTGTTTCACCTATCCCAGTCCCTCAGGTGTGCCAACCTCTCCCTTCCCCTCCCCCTTGCCCCCTTGCTAAGTGCTGTCCGTCAATATTAACATTCCAGCAAGGGCGTCGTCTGGTTGGTGAAGTTCAAAAGATGCTTCTCAGCCCTGGGGTCATTGGCCCGTCTAGGTGTCATTGTCCCCTGAGACTGCCCCCCTCCCACCTGGTTGGTGGCACACCTACCCCTTCCCCTCCCCCTTTCCCCGGGCTTAAAAAGACATGGGACCATGCGGTCGTATTCTGTTGTAGCTGTTACAAGATTCAGAGATCTGTGACCGTGGAATAAAACTCTGGATTAAACCCTACGGCAGAATCCGTCTCCTTTTCCTCTTCACCTCACCTAAAGCCTTTCCACCAGAGGTAAACCTGAGTTCCTGCTTGCCTGGACTTGTTCCAAGTGCCAGCTGCAACATACAGCCAGCCAAAGGTGTCTCTGAGGTGAAACACCACAACTGCTGTCTTTGGTCAAGCAGCAAGGGCCGGACGAGCCCAGGCACGTTCCATCCGGTAATATTTGGATCATATTCCAATATAAACTAAAAGAGATAAACAGGAAAAACTAAAAAAAAAAAGAAAATTAAAACCCCAAATAAATTTGCCATCATCAATTCTGCACAAAAAAGAGTTAAACTGCAACTTAATAAATTATGTATATTTTTTCTTGGAGGCTTATAAAGACTGAGTTCTTTCAAATGAGTTCAAAGGCAAACTATAGCCAACTCAGTGTCCACAGGTTTTTTTGAACCAGCAGGAAATATTTGGCCAGAAGAAATGGTAGCAACTGTTCAGTCCAAAGCCTATACTTTAATTTGCAAAAGCAAAAAGCTGTGATCTATTCCTCCAAAAGGAAGAAGTAAAAGAAAACAAAAATATTCAAACAGTCCATTCTGTGTAGGTTTATTATTTTAGCAACAGTTTGTGGGTTGGATGATGAGGTACACTCCTGAAGATTAGAAATCACCAGGTTGGGTTTTTTTAACAAAACAGTAGGAAAAATCAAAATTCACCTAAAGCAGAAGCAGTCCATGTAAAAGTTCAGAACTGTTTTGGCTCCCCCTCATCTCTTTGTTTTTTAAAAATGAAAATTCATCAACCAATAGTGTTAATCAGCTTTGGCTCACAGGCAGCATTTTTGCTTCCAGTTAAGGACAATTAAAGGCACAGTATCAACTGACCATTTATTAAGTCGTGTAAGCTCTGTGGATGCCCATTGATTTTTGTGACATAAAAAATTCTCATGAAAAATGGGACTGTTAAGTGTAGACATCTGGTTTCTTCTCCTTTTCAACTCAACAATTTGCTAGTTCAGAGGAAACTAGGTAGCATTTTGGAGAATAAATGCACACTGAAAGCAAGTAGTGTAGTTGCACTGACAAAATCAACTGACAAGTAAAATCAAATGGAGTAGATGGTGAGCTAATAATCTATTTGTTCAAACCTGGTAGTATCCTTTGGAGTATGGCTAAGGGAATGAGGTCTTGGTCTATATAAATATTAAGTGATGAAATTTAAGAAAAAGAAGATTGGTCCATACTTATTGTGATAATATTGCCATCACATGATTGTCCAATGTGATTTGTTCCGGCCTTCTAAACTATCAAAACCACCTTAATAGATGTCTTTACTAGGTAAAGTTTAGTTCCTTAACAGTTAGGCAACCCAGATGGGATCCAACTGCTAGCACTGGGTGAATTTACCAAGAATCTTTGGAGCAGGAAGGAACCAAAGGGTTAGTGTTAAAATTCCCTGAGCAGATTTTGTATAAAGGTGGATTTGAGTGTCTCCATTGGTGTGGCATTTTGTGCAGATTTGGTGAAATTATTAGTACTGAACTGAGAACGGGTATGCAGCCTAATCAGCATAAAGTGCACATAGAGGAGATGTGGTGCCCCCGTAAGGCATGAGATGGGAGGGCTCAAGTTTGTCCTAGGATGCAGATGGGTTTTGGAGACCTGCACGGGGAGAGGCTTATGTCCCTCAGACTGTGCAGGGGATGTGAAGTACCTCATACCACACAAGGAGTAGTAGAATCCCTTGGCACACTGCACACAGAAGGGAGGTTGAAGTCCTTTTTTTTAGCATGTTAAAAGGAGTTTCAAGTTCCTCTTAGTGCTTGAAATTATGGAAAATAAACCCTGCATAGATGTGCTTGCCATGAGGCTTGCTTTGTTGACTGTATATTAGTCTTGTGCTTTTTAGTGGCCACTTTTTGCTTTCACTGCTTGCTGTACTGCTGATCACCTCACTGTATTGTACCTGGGAAGGCTTTGATAACAGCCATGGCAATGTGCCTGTGCTGGCAGATGGCCAGGTCATTGCTGCTGTTTCTGTGCTGCTGTACTGGAAAGGCTGGAACTCCAGTGTGAACTTGAGCTGAAAGGACTGTGACATGTGAATGAGTCCACAATGGAGCAGAGATCCACCCACAGCCTGTGACGGACCCCATGCTGGAGCAGGTGGATGCCTGAAGGAGGATGTGACCCCATGAGAAGCCCATGCTGGAGCATGTTTGCTTGCAGGACTTGTGACCCCACAGGGGAACCATACTGGAGCAGTTTGTGAAGAACTACAGCCTGTGGGAAGGACCTATATTGGAGAAATTAAAGGAGGACTGTTTCTTGTGGGTGGGACCCCAGGCTGGAGCAGAGATTCCCCTGCAGCCCATGGTGAGGCAGCTGTCCCCCTGCAGCCCATGGAGGACTATGATGTGGACTATACTAATGGTGAACCCTAGAAAGAACCCCTTGTTGCAGCCAGGCTGGGAACAAGGGAAGGAATTCATTGCAATGTTAAACACTATAACCTGGCTCAAAAGGACCAGGAGTGGAGATTGTAATGGATTGTGTTGGTTTTGCCTGGCCTGGTTTTTGGTAGCAGGGGATTTGAGTTGTATGTTACAGGAATTACTATAACAGGAACCACTCAAACCAGTGGAGGAGAAGCCTTACAAGAAGCAGTTGGAGTGCAGCAGTAACCTGACCTGACCTGACCTGAGTTGGCTTTGGTGCCCAGTAACTCCATGCAATATACCACCTCTTAGATCCCCGTAGAGGCCCAGAGAAGCTAACTTTAGCTGCATGCTTCCCCACCCCCCCACCCCCCCCCCTTCCCCCAGGCTGCACTATGATGCGAGAAATGCTCCTTAGGCCTTGGCCTTGACAAACTACAGCTGGACTAAGCCCCTCTCCAGCTTATCAGAAACACTGTCTGTTCCCAGGAACTAGTGCTGTCTAATGAGCACCTGTTTTTTAACGTACAGCCTTGGAAACTTATTTTTCTTGCCTGAATAACAATCCAAGTGGAATAATATTTCTGTTGCTGAACCTTCAAAGAAAGTTACCAGCTTGAATTGCAGCCAGAATGAAAAATTACTATGACTAAAGCCCACTCCAACAATCCTATAAACAGCAGTCCAAAGTGAGATCTTTTTGAGCTCTCGATTCCCAGAAGATAAAGGGCTAATGTGTATGTCTCAAACACCAAATACCAGAGGGCTGTGAAGCCAACCAAGGACTGTTGGTAATAACCAAGGACTATTGTTATTAACATGTGGTGAGAAAGAACAAGATTTGGCTGGAGAAAGGAGCCCAGGTGGAGATAGAGCAGCACTTTTCCATGAGAAAGAACCATAGCATAGTACAGTGCAAATACAGGAATGATTGGCAGGAAGTTGAGACAGAGTAGAAATTCTCCAGAGTAGAAATCCATTTTGATTTAGGTGAAATGTACATCTTTGAGTTAAGTCTGTAGTTTGAAAACATAGCTATTTAGTCTGACTGCCTGTTCTCGTAAAAAGCCTAGGCTCAGAGAAACTGCTTCAGTGAAGGACAGAGATAAGCGGGGGGAGACAGAAAGAGACAGAGACTGCTGTGAGAGCAGGTCAACCTGACCTAGGAATTCTTTCTGATAAAGAAGAACTAGCAGCAAATGTCAAGCGAAATTTGTAAAAATGAATATGTATGAATCTATTGTGAAATTGCATGCATATGTATTTGAGAGGGGGATAAAAAGGGACCTGAAGTTCCCAGAGGTACGCACGTCTTTTAAGGAGAGTAATCTCCACATGCATCCAGCGCTGTAATAAACATACCGGCTTTACAACTTTCACAAAGTTTTGGAGTTTTGTTTATCCCCACAAAACAAAGTGTACATGGACTATAAGGTGGGATTGGAACCACCAAAGACCCCCAAAGCTGTCTGACCCATTTTCAGAAAGGCCTGAAAGAATGGACTGCAGATGATAACTAATTTACATAGAAAGTGAGAAACCTGTCTATAAAAAGGTTCCCGCTCTAGGCCTAGTCAGTGTCCCCTGGACCCTGGACATCTCATCAACCAGTCTGATGCAGCTGGATTGAGGCTTATCACCTGAATCGATGCTGAAACACAAATTGGCGTCCCCTCAGCTGGGTTGGCTCTGAGACCAGGATTGGCATCCCATCAGCTGGATTGACACTGTAGCATGCCCTGGTAATCCCTTTTTTCTCTCTCTCTCTTTCTCTTTCTTTTCCTCTCTTTTTCTCTTTTCCTTTCTTTAATTCATGTCTTTCATTTTTAATTAACATCTTTAACTTCTCTTTTTCTTTTCATACTACCCCTTTATCCAAAACCCACTACTGTGTGCCTATGTAGTAGGTCAGGGATTAACAAACCAATTTCCATGCAAAGTGTGTAATTTACTAATAAAACTCTCTGATTGTTTGGGGGCCCTTTAACTTTTGTTGATCCTTTCAACCAATAGGAATTCTTTTTTCTTAAGTACTTCCTGTGGATGCTGACAGTCTGGTCAGAGAGAAAGTCAGATAAACTTTCCCAGGCATTGTTCTGGGGGAACTTGAGAAAGCTCAGAGAAAGAATTAAAATAATCTTTAATCTTTGCAGCTGATGTTTAGAACTTGTTTACTTGTAAGATGTTTACAAGAAGGGTGTTGTTCTTAATTAGCCAATGATGTGAGGGGTCTTGACTGAGGACCAATCAGGTCCAGGATTCTTGGGACAGTCTATAAAAAGAATGTGATGTCTAATAAACTTTGCATTTGCCTTCTGAGACTGAAGTCTGTGTTGCCTCATTCAGCCGTCCCTAATACGAGAGCGACAACTTCCTTCCTTTTAAGGGTGGGTCATCACAATCCTGAGTGACCACCATGACAGATGAAACCCAAAGTCATGGACTAGATTAATTCAACAGACATTTTGATGGGTTAAGGTTAGGTTAAAGGAACCAAGAACAAAGAGATAAAGCCTATTCCATGGGGCTCAGAGAGGAAACAAGATTTTAAAGCAATAAAAGGAGCTTTAGTGTCTGCTCCTGATCTTGGGCTTCCAGATCCTTCAATCTGTATGTACATAAATGTAAAGGAATAGCCAGCAGAGCGGTAACGCAGAATTTAGGACCCCATCAGAGACTGGTTGCATATTATTTACTATATATTAATTACTCTTCAATTAGATCCAGTTGCAGCAGGGGCACCAGCCTGCAATAAGCCAGTGGAAGCAATGGCAACAATATTAGAAAAGAGCTGCTCCCTTATCCTGGAACATCCTCTAGCAGTCCATGTCCCACATGAGGCAGGGATACTGGTGAGACTGTATGCAAAAGACTGATAAAATACAGCATGGTTTACTACTTACAAATTTCTATTGAAACCTATGTGTTGACTAAATCCATAGGTTTTTATGGAAATGTACTACAAAAGAGATTCAAAATTTTATATTCAATAACCCAAAGCAAAATGGTTCATTCAGACCAAAGGCTAAAAACATTCAAAGGTAAAAGCCTGGAAGAATTATCTGCTTTGTTTTAAAAATGCATCTAAAATGAAGACACATTAGCAAATATAATCTGCTATATCTGACATAATTCCTGGACATCGATTCAAATTCCAAATTTCATTTTGGTGAAGCTTTAGTAAAAGTAGTGCCTTCTGCAGATTCAGACCTATCTGACTGAAGTTATCTACCGATGACAATAAAAATCAAGTTAACCAAATATAGTTTCTGTAAACAGTTCTTAAAATTAAGGATAAACAAAATATATGTTAAATTGCATTAGGACATCATTCTATTGGATGTTGCTTACTATTAGCATGGTTTATACCCTTCCAAGTAAGTATCAGCATAGAATTTAGAGTTCTTTTGAATACACATTTTTGTTTAGATAGACACATGCTTTGGTGTCATAATGTGATGACTTATGATATATTGCTAAGGTGAAAATGTACATACTACTGAAGAAAGATATATGGCAAGATGAGAGTTAAGAGCATGCAAGCCAAGCTTTGACACAATGAGCACGTAGATATGAATTGATCTTCCTAATAGCACATAATGTAATCTTATAGAGATGTAACACCTTGAATCCAGAGGGCCTAATGCCTCTACCTGATGACAGAGAACATCACTAGTGTTAGCGAATTATACATATCCCAAGTAAATCACAGCCTGATTTAACAGGTAAGGCCGGAGTAGAGGCATTGTTTCCTCCCACTGAAGGTAGACCACTCAAAAACCAGAAGTGTAAGATGCACGGTCTAGTGATTTTTCAGCCCAGTAGATGAGGTGGTCTTTTGTTTGCAAATCTTTTTTAGAACTCTATCAGATACATGGCATGAATTGAGTTAGGCCAGGGGACAGGCATTCCTTCCCTTATGCCCCAGGCTTAGCTGTCACTTAGGAATTACAAGGTGTTTCCACACTGAACTACTGACTTGACTGTCTCCTCTATCCTGGTATCCAAGTCCTCCACACTCTGCAGGTGTTGTCTGGCCATTAGGGAGCCATTTGTTCCATCTGAGAGGGAAGCTGGGCACAGCCAAACTGACAGTGTGCTCCAGGCTCTGCTCCAGGCACAGCATGGACATGCACAACACAACTTTGGCTCTTTACATTGTACAATACTTGAATGCTAGTCTGAGGTTCTCAAACCCCAGTATCCCTCCTGTCACTCCCCATAGTGCACAGGTATAGAATATTAATCCCGATATTTCCGGGTGTGTCCTGCCTGGCTTCGTCTAGCCCTCGCTGCTGGACCAAAGGTGGCAGCTGTGGCGTTTTACCCCAGAGATACCTTGGGCCGGCTGGATGCTGCAGCTGGGCACTTGGAACAAATCCAGGCAAAGTAGGAACTCAGTTTACCTCTGGTGGAAAAGGTTCAGGCGACAGTGAAAAGAGCGGATTCTATCGTAGAGTCTTAATCCAGAGTTTTATTTTAGGGTGGTAGACCTCTGAATGTGGTAACAGCTCGCAATAGAAAGCCGCCGCATGGTCTCGTGTCATTTTAAGCCCCGGGGACAGGGGGAGGGGAAGGGACAGGTAAGGGCCAACCAGGTGTGAGGAGGGGAAGGCTCAAGGGATATCGACGCTTGGACAGGCCAATGAGCCCGGACCTGAGGGGCATCTTTTGAACTTCTGCCAACCACACAACGCCCTTGCTGGAATGTTAAGATTGATGGACAGCTCTTAGCAGGAGGGCAAAAGGGGGAGGGGGAAGGTTGGCACACCTGAGAAGTTGGGATAGGTGAAACGGGAAATCACACTGCAACACACAGGAAGTGGATGGCTGCAGAAAAGACCCCATTTTAACATCTCTATTAGGAAAAAAACCCACAGAAAAAATTGTAAACCAGGGCTACAGGGAGATGTTGCCCAATAAAAATCAGGATCAAGCACTGTGCACCATGAATCAGTCTGCCCATTCCAGATGCTCACAGCTCTTGCCTATGTGAACACAAGCCAGCCTGCAACAAGCAGTTGAGAGGCATAGACTCTCTTCTGGTTTGGCCCAGTGTTGGTTTTGCACAGCCTGGTTTTTGGTAGCAGGGGAGTGTGAGAGACGGCCTGCAGTTCCCCTCATTTGCCTCACGACCATCCCAAGGACAGACATCAGGACCCTGAGGACCCTGATGGGAATTCTGGCCTGCCAGTGGTGGATGAACGCCAAGATCCTGAGGCCCCTGAGCAGAGCTGGCCTGCCAAGTGATTGTTCGCAGCTGTGTCTACAGTGACTGCTTCTAGCAGGGCCTGCCAGGGGGTGACATGCCCTATATGCTTGCACCTGCTTCGCGATAATAGCCCAGGAATTTTCCCACCTCTTGGCCAGATGAACTTGCTGGGGCAACTTTGGTAGCCCTCCCCCCCGCCCTGGAAAATCCTTCATCTGCTCCACTACCACCATGATGGACGGAGATTGAAGCCCCCCACCCAAGGACTGAGACTGAGACCCCCATAATTCTGATACAGGGGTGCTGGCCTGACTGAAGCGGGATGCCTGCTAAGTGTTGCCTGCAGATGTGTTCACTGGACCTAGACTGGTTTCCCATAGAAACCAGTCCTGAAACAACAGGTCCCACTCACCACTGATATTGACTTATCCTGCTGAGAACATGGACTGTCTGTACCCATCTTCAATACCTTTTTCTCCCTCAGTGATTTCAGTCGACTTATTCTTTATTGTATCTGTTGCCCCTCAGGGATTTCAAGATCTATTCACACCCCCCCTCCCCCCCCGCCGCCGCCCCCCAGCAATGGACTATAATAGAACCTTGAGTTAACCAGGACTTTGAGATCTCCCTGATGTGACTAGGTGAACTCCATTGACACCACACGAGGTCTTTGTCTCTCTACATTTGGTAGCTATACTCCCTCTCTGTTTCTCCCTCTCTTTTCTATTCTTTTCCTCTCCCTAATTCCTTTAACGCATTTGCTGTGGTCATTCAATAAAGGTGCATTTGTTTTGATTGATACTGCAATCCCCTTTCCGTGTTGTGTTTTGCACCCCGAGATCAGTTAACAAACCATCACAACCCCCGTTCGTATGAGCATATTGTGACAGGGGGCCACAGGGGTGGCTTCTGTGAGAAGCTGCTAGAAGCTTCTGCCATGTCCAGCAGAGCCAATCCCAGATGGCTCTGAAGATGGACATACTGCTGGCCAAGGCTGAGCCAATTAGAGACGTTGGTAACACCTCTGTGATAACATATTTAAGAAGAAATCCAAACAAAGGTTGTGGTGCAGTTTTAATTCTAGAAGCCAGAGGAGGAGGTGAGAACATGTGAGAGAAACAACATGCTGACACCAAGGTCAGTGAAGAAGGAGGGGGAGGAGGTACTTCAGGCACTGGAGCTGAGATTCCTCTGCAGCCTGTGGTGATGACCATGGTTAAGCAGCTGTCATCCTGCAGCCCATGGGGGTCCACAAGGGATGCAGAGATCCACCCACAGACTTTGGGGGAGGTGCCCATGCTGGAGTGGCTGGATACCTGGAGGAGGCTGTGATCCAGTGGAAGACCTGGCAGAGAGAGGGGGTTCTGCTTCCAAGCTGGAACAGCCCATCCTTGTAGGACTGCACCCTGTGGAAGAGCGACCCATGTTGCAGCAGTTTGGAGAGGACTGCTGCTCGTGAGATTGGAACCATGCTGGAGAAGTTAACAGAGAACTGTCTACCGTGGGAGGGACCCCACGGCATAGCAAGGGAAGGATTCATGTCCCCAAGCAGCAGAAGAAAACCTTGGGTGATGAACTGACCAGAACCCCCACCACCCTGTCTCCCTGTCTTATCAGTGGGAAGGAGGGAGGGGCTGGGGGAAGAAAAGGTGTTTCTAAGGCTTTATTTTACTCTTATTACCCTCCTCTGATCTTCTTAGTATTACATTCACTTTGTACCTCTAAGATGAGCCTGTTTTAGCCTTGGAGCCTGTGTTAGGTTAGCACAATCTGGTTTTTGGTGGGTGCAGAAAAAAGGCACAAAGGCTGCTTCTGAGACAGAAGCTTCTTGAGACTTCTACTGTCCAGCAGAGCCAATCCCTAAAGGCTCTGACAATTGACATATTGGCTGACCCAATTAAAAAAGCTAGTAATGCCTCTATGATAACATGTTTAAGAACATATTTAAGCTTTCTGCCCTCTGAGGAGTGGTGAACCGGCTGCTGAGCCCCTTCCCGGGGAGCCCGCTGGGCTCTGTCCTGGTGGGGCGGCTGGGGCCCCTTCCCAGCAGGGCCAGGCCCCTAACTGGAGGATTCTGCTGGTCTCTTTTCTGGCGGCGCCGCCAGGCCATGCTGGCACTGCGAGCAACCATGTGGCCAGGACAACTGCCGGGAGTGGCCCCATGGCTGGTGCTGGGGGTGGCCCTGAGGCCAGGAGTGGTCAGGGCCAAGGCCGGCCGCATGGCCGCGTGGCTGCCACCATCTTTTGTGCAGGAGCAGCCACGTGGCCAGGACTGCACGGCCAAAATCAGCACAACTGGGGTGGTGCTGCGTGGCTGCAGCTGTCTCAGCATGGCTTGGAATGAACTTTATTTGCTTAGCCGCTTTTAGCCAGCCATGCTGCAGACAGAAAGAGAAAAGCAGCAGCAACAGCTTTTCTTTTTTTCGGCGCCCTGAATGAAGAAAAGGCTCAGAAAGGAGCCGGCACCCTGCACAGCTTGCACTGTGCCAGCAGAGACCACATGACCAACACAGCGAGAAGCACGACGAGCGATTTCCCGATGCAAAGCCTGGACAAGATCAACCTTTCAGCACTGAAGAACACTATAAAAACTGTTTCAATTGGTAGAATTTGAGAACAAACAAAGCTATGAACATCAATTCTCTCCCAAGTCAGAGAAAAGGAAAAAAAGTGAAGACACGTGAGAAGAACATGGCAACACTAAGGTCCGTGCAAAAGATGGAGGGGGGGAGGAGGTGCTCTGATCATCGAGCTGAGATTTTTCTGCAAGTTGTGGTGAGGACTATAATACATCAAACTGTTTCCCTGTAATTCATGTAGTGCATGGGGGGATGCAGCATTGTCATAGGTTGGAAATTAGTGTGTGTATTCTATTCCTATCTGTGGAGCAGTTATCTTCTGTTAATTGGGCAGTTTATCTCTTTCACAACCAATCCTCCCTCTGGGGAGATATTTTCTGTTAATGGGCCATTGAATGTCACTGCATGACTGATAAAATTACATCATCCCATTGTGAGAAGCTCCACCCAGAGGGAAGAGCCAAGCATTTCTACCTGAATATAATCAGAGATTTGGAAGACCACAGGCAGCCTTTTGCGCTGGAATCCCAGAGGAAGACCAGGCCCATCTACACCACCACTGGATCTTCAGAGGAAGACTACACCCTTCTACAGGATCACTGCTTCAACAGAACCACATTTGTCACTCCAGGAGGACTGCAACCACCATTTCAATTGGACTGCTACCAACACCCTGACCAACAGGGTGTCAGGTTGTATTCTGACTCTGTCAGTGTTGTTTTGTATTACTGCATTGTTTATTTTATTTGTTTGTTTTCTTTCCCAATAAAGAACTGTTATTTCCTGCTCCCATATCTTTGCCTGAGAGCCCCTTAATTTCAAAATTATAACAATTTGGAGGGAGGAGGTTTACATTTTCCATTTTAGGGGAGGCTCCTGCCTTCCTTAGCAGACACCTGTCTTTTCAAACTAAGATAAGCATTCACCTGCAGCCTTTGAGAAACAAATGCTCATGCTGGAACATATGGATGCTGAGAAGCTGTGATCTGGTGACAGGCTTGAACAGAGAGAGAAAAACCTTGCATTCAGACATAGAGGAAGAGGACCCCTCCTTTTTTTCCAAAACAGCTCATCCTTAAAAACTGCACCCCATAAACTAAATAGCCCACAGAAAACAAGCTGTGGGGAGATTTTTTTTCCCGTGGGAGGGACTCATATTGAAGCAGGTTACAGGTGGGACTGTGACTCGTGAAAATTAAAACCACACTGGAAAAGTTCACAGAGAACTGTCTCTCGTGGTAAGGACTCCATGGCATAGCAAAAGAGACTCCCTAAGTGAACTGAAGAAAGATTTTTAGAAGTGACAAACATACTAAAAACCCCATGTTTTTGTCTCCCTGTGCTGTTGGTGGGAAAAAAAGAAGGGCTGGTGGGGCTGTGGGGAGGCGGGGGGGAAGGTGTTCTAAAGGTTTGATTTAGTTCACATCCTCTTTTAATTCTGTTAATAAATTTTTCTTTATAGTTTTGAAAGTTTTGAACTTGTTTTGCCCTTACAGTATTTCTTCCCAATCCTTACCTCAACTCATGAATCCCATTAAAGTGTTTTCTTTCCCTCTCCTCTGCTTAACTATAGCAGAGAAGAATGAGTGTATGATTTTCATGAGTGCACTGGTGTTTGACCAACATCAACCCCCATCACAGTGTTTTCTTTTGGTCCTTATTTCAACTCATGAAGCCTTCATTAAATTTTTCTCTCCTCTGCCTGACTGTGGCAGGGGAGAGTGAGTGAGTGACTTTCCTAGTTGCCTAGTGTTTGGCCAGTGTCAAACCATGACACATTTTTACCTGCTAGGGGTTTCTTTGATCTCAGCAAGACTGTCTCCTGATGAGCAGTAGAGGAGAATTTGTGTCAGTGTATGCTCTACCCACTCTTTAACATAAGAGTGGCTTCTATTAGCATTTCAGCAGTGTATTTGGTCTGGCTGAGGTAGAATTCACAGCCCTCACAGTGCTGTGCTTTGCATTAGTAGCTGGAGGGGTGTTGATAACAGACCAGTGTTTTGGCTACTGCTGAGCAGCACTATCCCTCTAACATTCCATCCCCTATCAAGGGGATGGGAATGGGCAAGATCCTGGGAGTGGACACAACTAGGCCAGCTGACCCAAATTAGCCAAAGGGATATTCCAAATGAAATGACACAGCCCAGATATAAAAGCTAAGGAAAGGAGGAAGAAGAGGGGAGCATTTGTTATTTACAGTGTTTGCCTTCTGGACCAACCGCTCCATGTGCTGAAGCCCTGCTTCCTGGGAAGTGTCTGAATATTGCTCTCTGATGGGAAGTAGAGATAACTTTTCCCTTTGCTTATGGGTGCACAAACTTTCACTTGTTTCTTTCTTTCACTGTAATAAAATACCTTATCTCAACACACTGGTTGTTTTTTCCATCTTATTCTCTCCCCTTTTCTGCTGGGAGTGATAGAGGGCATTGGGCACCCAGTCAAGGTCAAACCACTACAAGCAGTTTGTCTTTTTATGCAGGAACTTGCACACCTGGCTTAGCTAAACTTTTAATAGGTACACTTCCAGTGTGGGAGGAAATGTTAAGCACTGTTTATTGTTACTTAGAATTACATACCCAAATGCCATAACTCCATACAGAGTTTCCAGGCATCTAGCTACATTACTATATGCCACAGCACAGTATATAATAAATAAGATCTTCCTTACCACCTACTTTAGGCGTCGTATCATGATGCAGTGTAGGAGCCAAAAAATGCTGAGTTTGAAAAATGCATTCATTGCTTCAGATTGCAATGAATTCCTTTAAGATGAGATCAGGCAACAACCATTAATTTGAGTGCAATATATTTCACTGCTCTTATTTACTGAGATGTTGTCTCACTCGACCAAATCAAAGAAATTGCAACAGTGTACTGACAACAGCTGATACTGTTGGAAATTGTAATATATGTTGGGAAATAATTCAAGCTATAAAAGAATGCATTTTATAAAGATTGTGAAATCCAAACGAGTCTCTGACCACAAGCAGCTTGAGAGGCAGATGTCTATTTAAACTCTGAAATTCCCGAAGGTGGCAGGATAACGATCGGCATTTAGCTTATGAATAGATGCACCCAGCATGATGATCACCGCCATCCTGAGCCATCAGAAGATGCCTAAGAGCGATCATCGCCCTGTTGATAACATTGATCAAGATAGCCCAAGTTGTCAGAAAGATACATGTGAATACGCGACTTCCCAGGATTCGATCAATGCTGGCTATCAACCAGGAAATGGTGATTGTCCAGCTCTGCATAGTGAAAGAACCAACTATGAATATGCAGAGTTACAAAAGAAACTTGGACTCCTTCACCTCAGGCATGATAAACTGTATAAAACATCCCCACTAGAAGTGGCTCTTGTGAACGAGGGGGGGTCCGATATGATAGAAGTCGGATCCAGGTTTACCCAGCGCCGAACCCGGGCTTGATGCTGTGTCTTTGGCTGTGGTGGTTTTGAGGACCATATTTTGGTTGCGGAAAAAGATAAATCTTTTCGCATTTTTTGATAATTTGGCTTTTGATTGATCATTTATTGTTGCAGTGTGTCGCCATTTCCTGTTTCAACTATCCAAACCTCCTCAGGTGCACCGACCTTTCCCCCTCCCCCTTTTGCCCTCCTGCCTAAGAGCTGCCCATCAATCTTAACATTCCAGCAAGGTGTCGTGTGGTTGGCAGATGCCCCCCAGGCCTGGGCTCATTGGTTTGTCCTAGCGTCCACATCCCTTGACCCCTTCCCTTGCTCACACCTGGTTGGCCCTCACCTGTCCCTCCCCTCCCCCTGTCCCCAGGGCTTAAAAGGACACAAGACCATGCGGCCAGGTGTCTGTCTGGGAGCTGTTATCACATTCAGAGGTCTACCATGCTGAAATAAAACTCTGGATTTAAGCTCTACGGCAGAACCCGCTTCTTTTCTCTTCACCATCGCTTCAACCTTTTCCACCAAAGGTAAACTGAGTTCCTATTTTGCCTGGATTTGTTCTGGGTGCCCAGCTGCAGCACCTAGCTGGCCAAAGGTATCTCTGCGGTGAAAACACCACAGCTGCAGCCTTTGGTCCAGCAGTGAGGCCAGACGAAGCCAGGCAGGACACACCCGGAAACATTCGGGGACTAATATTTAATAATTTATAACAGAAATTATATAACTTTCTTACACTCTTTAGTTTTAATTAACTTTTAGTCATGGGATTTTTCACTGTTACCGCATATCATATGAGCTAGCTACCAAGCCTCAGGATTGACTGACAGGGGCTTCTCCCAATCAGATCTCTTTTGAAGCTGCAAGTATTTCACTGGCCAGCTCCTGAGGGGGTGTGGAGTTCAGACCAATGAGAATATCCAGCTTGGGTCTTTCAAAATGCCCTTTATAAGGAGGGGGGAGGGGGGCGTGGAAATATACTGTTCTGTTGCCACACGAACATCTGGGGGTGAGTGTCTTTGTCTCCTTGCCCCTCAGCCCTCCCCCCCCACAAGCAGCCTAACATGTGGTGACCTCCGAAGTTATTGGGATTCAGCCATAGCCTGGCGCAGAGCAAAGGAGACAGATGGCGAAAAGCTGGTACAGTGTTCAGAGATGGAATTATTTGGCATAACATCTGGAATTATTTGTTGTAATAGCTGGAATTATTAGGCATAAAAGCCTGGAATAACACAGCCTGAGAGCTGGGAATGGCGTAAAAGCCAGGACAGTGTAAAAACCAGACTTTCGGTGAAAAACTGGGACTCACTGGCTAGACAGTGGTAAAAAAACCCCTAGGCAGACAGCAGAAAGTACTGTGAGGGTTTAAAAACCTGTTTTGTGGACTAAAGTCACAACAGAGACCATGGGAGCTTGGATATCAGGACCAGAAAACACTGTGATTAAGGTACTGATTTTTTTATTCCAAAAAAGAGAATTTGTTTCCCTGGGGAGAGAGGTAACCCCAGCAGATGCTGGCATTATCCCGGGAGCTGGCGGGATGGATTGTGAAATCCCACCATGTGGAGAGATGGTGGCCACCACAGCCCCAGTTTCTCCGAGATGCCCTGCGCCATCCCCAGGCTGCAGTAATCACTATGCAGCCACTTTGGGCTACCATATCACTTACCCAGGCAGGCACACCATGTCGCCCTTCTCAGGGAGAACTGAACATGTGGTGGCTTCTTTTGCCCTTCCAGGGCTGCCGTGCCATGTGGCCACTCTGACCCCTCCCAGGACCAGGAGAAACCCTGTGATCATTGCTCCATCCCACATGATAGCTGGGATCCACCCCACACCCTTCTTGGCCAGCCCAGCAGCACCCCCCATCCAGCTGATGTCACGGGGAGGAGCCCCACCCCTGATCCAGCCTCCGCGGAACACAATCATGACTCTGTGGAGCCTGGCCGCACCTCCAGAGGGAGTGGGCCCGCCTATTGTAGCAGCAAGCCCCTGAACAGGGAATAATGAGCATTGACTCCATGATTGCAGAAGGCTGATCAATTGCTTTATTGTACTATACTATACTATACTATACTACACTACTAAGAAAAACCCATCGCCCTTGCCAGACAGTCCAACACACGTGGATCCAGTTGGTCAATGAATCCAAAACACCATCACCAGAGTCCAATTAAGAAACCACCCTTTGGTAAACAAATCTCCATAACACATTCCACATGTGCACAACAACAGGTGCAGCAAGTGGAGACAAGAATTGTTTTCTCTGAGCTTTCTCACAGCTTCTCAAAGCTTCCCAGGAAAATCCTGGGAGAGAATTATGTCTCTCTCTGTTCAGAGGTGTGGTGGTTTGACAGGAAATATGTTTTCTGGGATGCTGTGGTCAGGCCAATGGGTGCTCAGATTTTAATATTGGCACCTAGTGTAGCCATTAGGACATTGGATCCACCTCTGAGAAAACGGGGTTAAAAGCAGGGCTCTCTCTCTGGGAGGCTCTCTTTGGATTTCCGGCAGGAAAGAGTTTGGATCTCTCCCCCGTCCCAGCTGCCAGCTGGGTGGGGGGAGAGGAAGCCACGCGGCCATGAGGTAGGCCTGGCCCAAGGGTGGAGGAGAGAGAGAAGCACCGGGAGTTTGTATAGCCATGTACCGGGCAGCCCCCCCCCCCCCCCCCCCCCCCCCCTCAGAGAGAGAGAGAGAGAGAGAGTGCCGGTGCCAGGGACTGTTATCTTGAAATTTCATATCTTGTGCTGGCCGCACAGCCCGCCGGCGGAGAAGGGGCAGATGCCGTGCGGTGATGTGTCCAGCCGCTTGTAAGAGCTTTTAACTCTTTTGTGGACAATGAAAACTCTGCAGAGCATTGACCTCTCCTGGAGGGGGATAGAGCAGAAGATGAAGAAGGAACTGAGTAAGAGTTAGAGGTCTGAGCAAGGGAGAGATCTGAAAAGAATAGAGAAGAACTCAGGTGGAAGAGATGATGGAGTAGCTTATGCTAGACTCTTTTTGTGTAGCCATGGACAGAGCCATGTTTCCTTGTGATACAGAAACTGCATTCTAGGGGGAGGCCATGCCTCAGGACCAAGAGAGTTCGGTGTGGGTACCCCTCAGCCCCAGGGGGTGCAAAAAATATGGGGGGGACAGATGTCCAAAAGTTGAGACTGTGCCTTTTTGGAGTGGGATGAAGCATCCTTAAAAGTTGACCCTAGAAGCAGCTTTAGTCCGTGTTCAGTGGTGAGAGCGCTGGACATGAAAGGAAGAGGTCACCATTGTCACAAGAAGGACTCCTTCTCCTCCTGATGAACTGAAGATTGAGTATTCTGAAGGGTGGTGCCGGACCAAGAGTCGATGATTTGGAAGATGTATTGTATTGGGAATTTGGTAGGGAAGAGGAGGAGATGTATTTGTGAAGTTTTCATTTTCCTTGTGTGTTTCTTTTTTTTTCCCTTTCCCTTGTAGTTTAGTTAATAAATTCTTCGTTATTTCTAAGTAAGAGCCTGCTTTGCTTATTCCCGGTCACATCTCACAGCAGAAACCAGGGAGAGGGTATTCTCATGGGGGCACTGGCATTGTGCCAGTGTCAAACCATGATAAGAGGATATGTGATTACCACACCCACCCCCAATCTAGCCTCCATGGAGCCTGGCCGCACCTCCAGAGGGCGTGGGCCTGCCCCCGATCCAGCCTCCGTGGAACACAGACACACCTCCGAAGGGAGCGGCTCCACCACCAAGGCTGCCTCCGAAGAAAGTTGAAGAATTCAGAAGCAGAGTGTGGGAGAAGCCTTTGCAGAGGTCCTGCTTACGAAAAGGCATTGCATGGAGACAGGTGGGGGTGTGGTACGGCAGGGGCAGAGACGGTCGAGTCTGCCCAAAGAGATGGAGTCGAACACGTGGGTTAAATATCTCACAGCAGCCGAGATCAGGGCACACTGTCACCCAGACAAGCAAGAAGCCAGCAGCTGCTTGCAAATGGAAAGCAAAAAAGCAATCAGACACTAACTTTCCTTCCTTACAAAGCATTGCAACCATGTTACCTCCTGATAAATCAAGGTTTTCATGTTACAAAAACTCTAATAAAGACACTGAAAGGTTGCCATACAAAAGTTATGATAATGTACAACTGTTTGTAAAATATGCATTAGAACTCATGGTACAATATTCATTATGGGTTTTTGCATTTGTTAGAACCAAAATTAACAAGCCCATGATCAGTAAGGTGTTATATTTCTGCCTCAGACTATTAATGCTGTGTATCAGGGAAGCATTGCTGTGTGCATTATTATGTATTTTTTAAATACTCCTGGTAATTATTGTTGCATTGTTTCAAGAAGGATGGGTAAGATCCAGGGGATATCCACTAAGATACCCATAGCAAAATTAATTTATCAAAAGCAAATTTCAGTTGCAAAGTTCTTCAACTGAAGTTTTGCAACTTGTCATAATTTTAAAAAATTGAAAGTCAATTATTAAATCGCTAACAAAATTTCTAGCTTCTAACTAGGCAAGAAGGGAGTATTGCCTACACTGTGATTCATATTAAGTTTTTTTCATTTTGTTTTGTACTAGATATTAATACAAACTTGGTTTTATACAGGGAATCTCTCCCAACCAAGTCATTGGCCTGATCAACCTATGAACCTGGCTGGTAAAGATTCTGTGCAAAAAGCTAACCCTTTTTCTTTTGAGACAGGCATAGAGGCTTCATCCGGAAGGAGCCCTCCAGGTTTGCTCATAATGAAAAAGAGATCTTTCAGCAACCCTCTACCTTATTAATACTGTTAAGAAATGCATTATTTATTTATATTTTTACTTATTATACAAAGAAAAAAGGGGGGGAAAGGTTGGGGTGAAGGTACACCCCACCTTTTTGAGTTTTGGGTGGTATCATGTCCTTATGTTTTATAATAAGTCCTATAACAGTACAATATTCCTATGAAATCCAAGGCAAAGGACACTGGACAGCATTCTGAAGTCTCTTCAACAGAACACTGGATTAAAAATGAGCACCTACCTCATGGACAGTCAATATAAGGACTTGAATTGTTTACAAAATGTTTTTCTGTTTACAGATTTTTTTCTGGGTGTTGGGTTCTTCAAGGGATAAATAGGTTACAGGTTGCTTTTTAATAGTTGGGCTTTTCTATAAGGGTTAAATGGGTTAAAGGTTGAATGGTTTTTGTTTTTTGAAAGTTAAAACATATAAGGATCATGCCTGTGGCTTTGAGTTCTTCCCCAACAGATACTTGTGAAAAATGCATGTATTTTATGATTGGCTTTTCACAAATATTAAAATGAATATTATATGTGTTGTGTTAGAAAGTAATATGAAAGTATTAATTCTCTTAAGTACTGTGTTAAATATAGTTTTACGTTATAAAAATTGTTAAAATAGAAACGATGCTATGTAGGATACTCTTTTTAAAAAGAAAGGACTCGCAGCGAGATAGCAGCCACAGGACACCTAAATCTTTCAGAGAAGAAGAATTTATGGCCCTCTTATCAGAAGAAACCAACTTCTTCCCGCCTCAAAGGCGCTGTTAGGATTTGGAGGAAGAAATTGACGATGACCAGACAGAATCCTGTATTTGAATGGAATTTATGCATCATGTATGAAGTGTACGAATATGCAACAGGCTATTGTTTTTGAGGGTTAATCCTTTGTTAACGGGGGTCCTTTTTCGGGCTCGTGCTGCCCAGAAAAAGGTACCCGGACGTCCGTAACTCTTTGTCTTTATTGTCTCATATTGTCTTAATTCAGTTTGTCCAAATTATTATTACTCTAATTGTATTACTATTTTTATAACCAATTTATTACTATTAAACTTTTAAAAATTTTAAAAACAAGTGATTGGCGTTTTTAACAATTTGGTAGCAGAGGATGGTTAACACCTCGCTGCTGGTGCTTTAGGAGAGTCAGAGTGGGGAAGGCGCGCCCTGCCCTATTTGGCAGCCTCGCTCTGTCTCCCCTGAAGTGACCGACAGAAGCAGGTTACGATCTGTGGACAAAAGGAGGCAATAAAACAAACAGAAGGGAAAAAGGCTCCCTACAACCGTGGTAATTGGCCCCCTAAGACTAGTAGTGGGCACGAAGAACCCGGGAAGGAAAAAGGATTGGTAAGTATTTCTCGGGGGGGCAGGTACGGGGGGGGGATGAATGTGTGTGAATGAGAGGCGGGCTGGTTGTCCTAGACCTGCCAAGTGAGTGCTGGAGTCTCCCATGCTGTGTTTCCGACTTTCCGCGAGAAAAGCGGACAGTAAAGAGACGAAGCGAGTGGTAAGAGAAGTGAAAGAATCCCCCAGGGTTACTGGGACTGGGTCTCAGGGAGGGGTTGGACCCCTCGGAGGTAGGGAGCAAGGTTTCCTAGCCCAATCCACTAGGAAACAGGACAGGAGGGGCCCCTAAAAACCTGCTGGGTTGAGGGATTTATATTCCAAGAGCATCCAAGAGCAGGGTTGAGCAGAATTCTGTCGGAGAGAGGATATGCCCGAGAACACTCAGGGTGGGACAACACAGCCAGATTGAGGGATAAAAAAATGCCCAAGAATATCCAGGGTTGGACAACACAGCAAAACAAATTAAATGCCCAAGAGCATCTGTAGTTGTATCACACTGCTGGGTTGAGGGACAGAAAATGCCCAAGAGCATCTGGGGTTGAACAACACAGCTGGATTGAGGGAAAAATACCCAAAAGCATCTGGGGTTGGACAACACAGCAGAACTGAGGGAAAATTGCCCAAGAGCATCTGGGGTTGGACAACACAGCTGGGTTGAGGGATATCCAATAGCACCGGGACTGTCCAGTAACACCTAAACTTGTAATAGGTGATGTGAAAGTAAAAGGTACCTTATTGCTGTTTGGTGGTGTGTGAGAGTGAGTCACACACAAAGTCGGCCTCAACTTCCCGGGCGGGTGGGAAGGGGGAGGCAGTGGAAAGAGGAGTGAGTGACCCGCGCACCAGGCTATTGTTCCCCGGGTAGGTGGGGACTTTAGGGCCGAAGGGTATGAGTGACCTGCACACCAGGCTATTGTTCCCGGGTAGGTGGGAACTTTTGGGCCAAAGAGAGAGTGACCTGCAAACCAAGCTAGTGTTCCCCGGGCGTGTGAGGGGGCCGTAGCTGAAGAGTGTGAGTGACGCGCAGGCAGCCTCACAGGTGAACGGGCACCAGAGGCAGCCAGAGTCAGGGCCCTTCCAGGAGGCCCGGAGATACTGAGACCTAGAGGCCAACCCCAAGGCGAGGGGGCCACAGGGACCCGTGATTTTCTGGCGACAGGGATCCACTTTGTGTTTTAAGGGCGTGAAGGAATGTGTGAAAGTGAATGAGAAATAAAAGTGAGTGAATGTAGACGAATGAAAGTATAGGTAACGTGGATTGTGCATTTTAAGCCTTACCATATCTCCTTGGAGGGAAGTCTATTGTATTCAAAAGCAGTGTGAGAAAAAGGTGGGGTTTTTTTTGAGTGTAAGTAGTTGAAAGAAAAGTGATATTTAAGTTGTTAGTAAAAAGTGGAAAACAGAAGCAGGGGAAAAATAGATAGAATATTGAGAAATGGGGCAGAAATCCAGTAAGGTGGATACGGGAAAGAAAAGTGGGAAAAAAATTACCAACGGAAATACCCCAAGATAGCCCTTAGGGAGTTATGTTAGCAAACAGAAATACGACTCCTTGCAAAATACAGAGTATGTAGATGTTAATGAGAAAAAAAAAAAAAACCAAAAAAAAAAACAAACCATGCAAACTTGTCAATTACATACTCTAAAAAGAGCATTAGAATATTTAACACAAAAGAAAGGAGTTATATATTGATTCAAAGTATGCCTTTAGAGTAGCACATACCTTAAGAAAAATTTTAAAAGAGAGATTACTTAATTCAAGAGGAAAAGGATTAGTATATGAGAAACTTATCTTAGAGGTTTTAGAGGCATTAAAATTACCTAAGAGAGGTAGCTATAGTACATATTAAGGGACACCAAAAGGTAAAGAGCCCAGAAATAAGGGGAAATAATTTGGCGGATCAAGAAGCTAAAGATGCAGCAGAAAATGGAGCTGAAAGAGTTAATATTAACTCCAAATGAGGAAAAATTGGAAATTCCAAAGTTTAGGGAAGCAAAAAAAAAAGGGGGAATTAAAACAAGACAGATGGCGAACAAGATAAATCGGGGAAATAGAAACATCCTGACGAAAGACAATTAGATAATAAAATGCTTACTAGGGAATAGCAGAGGACATGTATCAAAAAGCCCAGTGGGATACTCAGGCTTTGTGTGATCGTTTTTTTTAAGGAACTATGGGTGCATTGGGATTTATGGAGTAGAAAAGCAAGTAACTGAAAGATGTATAATTTGCTAAAAGATAAATAAAAGGGTGATGAGAAAAACAACATGAGAAGGTCGTGAGTTAGCTCGTCGACCATTTCAAAGTAACCAAGCAGAAGTCTGGATTTGTTAAACTCTGGATTTATTTGTAAAAACCGTTTAATCCAGAAGAAAAAGAGTACACCACCTGCTGGGGAGGGGGGAGGTTGTAAGAAAATAACATTATTGAAAAGCAATAAAAGAAAGTATAAAGCTGAGAACAAAAATATTACCTCATCCATCCCTGTTTGTTCCCCCACTCGTTCGCGGCTGCACCACCCCCCCGCCCCTGTGCCGGCTCCGGCACAGTCCCTCTGTCCCAGTCCGGCCGCCTGGCCTGCGGCCGCTCCGCTGGCCGTGCCGGGGGGGGGGGGGGGGGGGGGGGGGGGGGGGGGTCTGTCCTGCCGTGTGCACCGTGGTTACCGCGCTGACCGCACCGAGGGAGGGTCCCGTCTGTCCCATCCCAGCTGCCCTGACTCTGGTCGGCTCCCGCCGCTGCAGCCGGGGTCAGTCGCCTGCTTTGTCTCGGCCAGATCAGCCATGTGGGGCCGATCCACGCTCCAGCTCGGTCTGCACCGGAACAGCCCCTCGGGCGATCCCGGCTGCAGACCCCGCCTTTGGAGGACCCAGACCCTGAGCTGTGCCAAGTCCCCCGTCCTGCCCTGAGCTCCGTTCCCTTGCTAACCACAGCTCCAGCTGGTCAGGGGAACTCTCTAAAGGAATCACCTTATCGAAACACTAAAAGTTCAGTTAAAAGAAAGCCCTCTCCTGATTCTTCCTAAAAATATGGGAGAAAGGCTATAGAAGATAAAAATCCAAAAAGAATGGGATAAAGGGATTAGTCTATTTCCATTAAGAGAGGTTCTCATAGGAAGGGACGGACCAGAGTTTGTAAACGCTCCTTTGATTTCGTCTGAGGTCTGAAATTTTAAGAAATAAATAAAAAGGATATTTAGAAGACTCCATTGGCATAGCTGAACAATTAGACCAATTTTAGGTCCAAACATTTATACTTGAGAAGAGATGCCGTCTGTAATGAAAATAATATTTTTCTCAAGAAGAAAGGTAATTAATCAGAGCAACTGAAATAAAAGCTTAGGAAAAAGATAATCCATGGGGACCCCCAGAGAAGACAAAATGTCAACTGTACCTCCTAAATAAAGTTAAAATATTGAGGGGTGTAAACACATGAATAATTATCATAATTACATAACCAAGGGAATAAATGAGACAGCATATCAAAGGCGAAATGCAAAACCAAAAGTTTTTTGAGGGACAGCTTTTAGAAGAGAAAGAAGAAACTCCAACTAAATAGATAAACAAACTTAAAAGAAATAAGAAAATGGTCCAAAGTAAGCAGAAGATCTGAAAATCTTTAAAGAGATGGGCACATAGGAGGAATAGGGAGGTCATAAGCTCTAATTTTTTGGGGGGGACAAATATCATCTGGAGCCAGTGATAACTTTAAAAGTGGGTCCCCAAGAAGAAGAATTAGAATTTGTAATAGACAGGGGCAGAGAGAACCTGCCTGTTATATGTTCAAAAAAGTTATAATGTGAGCAAACATATAGTGAAAGTAACAGAGGCAAAAAGAGAAAGTTTTACATTTCTGGTCATTAAAGATGTGGTAATTGAGAGAAGAAACTAGAATTTGGATGGGAGATGTCTTATTGGTCCCAGGGGCAGGTAGCAATTTATTGGAAAGAGTCTTACAAGTGCAATTAAGAATAGGAGTTATGTCAGAAAATGGGAAAGTGACAGCTAGAGTTTTAAAATTAGGCCAAGAAGATGAAAAAAAAAAATCAACAAAGAAGTTTGGGCTGGAGAAGGAAATAGGAGAGGATTAAATATCAACCCCATAAGGGTTACAATTGAGAGAGAAGATTGTCCCATACGTGTACGTCAGTATCCTGTATCTTTAGAAGGACAGGAAGGTTTGAGGCCAGTAGTAGAAGGACTAATAAAGGATGGGGCATTAGAACCTTGTATGTCTCCTCATAATATCCCTATTCCCCCAGTAAAGTCTGATGGGAGTTATAGACTAGTACAAGATTTAAGGGAGGTTAATAAAAGAACTCAGACTCACTACCCAGTGGTAAAATATCTTAGACACTTAATAAATAAAAGTAGCTGGAAACCCAACCATGAGAAAATTGCAAGTATTTTATTCCTTCACCCTCCCTCTTCAAAGAGGGAGATCAGAAAATTACCTAGATTATTGAAATATTATAGATTATAGATTGAGGGGTACACACAGGTAGCGAAATTTGTGTATGAAAAAAAAAAAAAATTGACAGAAGGAGATGATATAAAACAGACCAAAGAAGATATTGTTAAATTAAAAGAGTTAGGTTAAAACTAGCCTAAGTACTAGCTTTAAGCTTACCCTTGTTTGAAAAATCCTTTATCATTTATACATAAATACAGAAAATGGAATAGTTCATAAAATTTCAATTCAGGAGTAAAGAAGAGTAAAAAAACATATCTAGTAGCTTATATATCAGAAGATGTTAGACCCAGTAAGCCACAGCTAGCCTAAGAAGGAAAGAAAGAGAGAAGTTGAAGTAGGGAGGTGGTTAGCAAACTCTGAGATGTTAGAATGTGGAGTGGTGACATACTGGTGCTAGAAGAGAGCAGGAGTGTGAATGAGGGTTTTTACATGAAAGGCAGGAAGTGTTTTAACACATGGTTGTTTAGGAGGTTATTCAATGCCGAACTGGGGTCCAGAAAGGGTTTAGCAGGACGGACCCTCCTTGAAGAGGAAAGAGGATAAGTTGACTAGAGAAAGAAAAAGAATGTCAGGAGCACCTGGGGATGCCAAGTTTGGGGTTGTCAAGGTTGGGAGGTGTCTGACCGCTCCCTAGGAGCGGCGGGGTCTCGGGGGCTGCGGCAGGCACCGATCCATGGAAGTGACCCGGCGGCGGTGCTGGCAGCAGAGGACACAGGTTTGCCAGCCAGGAGCTGGCTGGCTCCGTGGCAGAACTGCCAGGGGGGCTCCCAGACTGCCGGGGTCCTGAGTCCAGGATGGCAGCATCGACCCCGGTAAGTGGGACTAGAGAGAGAGAGAAGGAAAGAGAAAGAGAGAGAAGAAGAGAGTGAGAGGGCAAAAGAGACCCAAGGTTGCCCCCAGGGTCCCCATGCCCGTGGCTGTTCTCCCCTGCTCCAGCCCTGCAGCGAAGTGGCAGCACCGGGGGAAGGGCGAAGAACAGCATTGACAGCAAGGCCGTGAAGAGAGGGGGAGGGGGGCTAGCACTAAAAGATAAAATCAAAGCAGAGATTGATGACTCTCCAAACCTCACAAAGTGGGTTGTTTTTCTTAAGTAAGAAGTTGGGGTTTTTTTGTTGTTTGTTTTTCTTTTGTGTGTTTTGTTTGCTGTTAAAAAGAAGTTGGTTTTTTTTTTTTTTTTTAAGAATGGGTTTGTAAGGCTAAAACAATTAAATGCTGGCCAAAAAGTAAAAAGCAATAGATGTGATACATCTCGTGTTGAAATTGGTCAGGCTTTTCTTATTTATCTAACTGTAACTCACAGAAAGAAGAATTTGCCTCTGCAGCTATTAGCACAGCCAGATAGAAGAAGAGGCTGCTGTAGAGAAAGCTTTTAGCTAAACCCAGAAAGTTTGGAAGAAAAGTGAATGATAGAAGTTAATGCAGTATTGTCTTTCTTTTATTACTATGCTATTAAGAATTCCTTTCCAGGTACTATTGAAGCAACAATCAGAATCACAGAAAGAGGGTGAATTAATGCCAGCAGAATCAAAAGACTTGTGAAGAAACCTGAAGAATAGACTATCACATTTAAACCGGGTGATACCGAACTGACTTTCCAATGGGGACTGAGTGGTAATAGTTTAGAAAAACCCAAATGATCCAAGAAATGTACAAAGAATAACACTGAAGTAAGAAGTAAGACAATGCTTATATCACTGGTTTCAAGCACTACCTGAATAAAACATCTCCTTTGGGGAGGAATACTTCAGATAAAAAGATCAAGACTGTTTTTGTATTTTGACCTAAGCCTGTGAATTGTACAGGGGAGAAGGGGAATTACCATTTCCATTAGTAAACTTTAGTTGATTCATTCCAATACTGGACATGCTAACTGGGTTATAAGTAAATGCTTGAATTGTGAGAATAATTAGTACTGTGGTTCACAAAATTTATGCTCTTATTGCAAAAAGTGTTAAAGTAATAACTTTGTTTTGTGGATGGGAATTATTAGTGCCTGTTGAATGAGAGATACCTGAGGAACGGTAAGAGACCACAGTTAAAGGGTGTCAAAAACAATTTGCCTGGAAACTAATTAAGAGAAAGTGACAAGGAAATAGAGGGCAAGACCAGATTGGCCTCTGTATTTCACCACCGAGAAGATCAAATACACCTGCTGTGGGTTGCAACCTCACAGGCATGGGAGGTGGGAGTATAAGCCATACTGGACCTCTGTTATTCCTGTTTCTGGCACTCATTTGTTGTCTTTTCCCTTTCGGGATACCAGCAAGATTGTGTCACAAATGCTACAGAAAGCATCACATGGAAAGAAACCAAAGTTCCTCTTTTATTACACACACCTATGTCAACAGCCACTGTTATAACCCATCCAAATTAAGAACCTGTAGGCAAAACGGAGTAAATTATTAGATTACAAGAAACTTAGGAAAAAATGGTAATAGATTTGGAATTGAATGTCCAAAAGGAGAGAGATGGATTTTTTTTTACATTTAATCTTGAAGAGACAGTTCAAGATTTGGTAAAAAACCAAACAGTAAATGAAAAGGTAAAACCAGCACAGCAATTTAACTCTGTATTGACCCCAAATTATCTATTGAGTCGTATTACAAGACTCCAAGTAGTTATAGAAGTAATAGCAAATAAAGCCGCCCAGGCATTAGAGTTAATCTCAAGTCAGCTAAGCCAAACAAAACCTGTAGTGTATCAGAATAGGTTGGCTTTAGACTATTTATTGGCAAAAGAAGGGGGTGTTTGTAGAAAGTTTAATATATCAGATTGTTGAATATTGATGACCACAGAAAAGTCATTCTAGCAAAAGCGAAAGAAATCAAAGAAGAAAAAAAAAAAATATATGCATATAATAACCCAGGTACTGGTCCAAAATAATTAGAAAACAATGTTAAAACCTAGCTGGTGGGGAAATGTATTAGAAGAAATTAAGATCTTTCATTTTATGTGTTACAGCTGTTTTTATATCTCTTCCTTGTGTAATCCCCTGTTTTATTTTGCCAGCATAGTCCAGAAGATGCAAGTAGATAAGAAATATTGCTCAAGCCAAATGATTTACAAAGAATAAGAGTGGGGATTGTGAAAAACGCATGTATTTTATGATTGGCTTTTCACAAATATTAAAATGAATATTATATGTGTTGTGTTAGAAAGTAATGCTGTATTAGTTTTCTTAAGTACTGTATTAAATATAGTTTTAAGTTATAAAAATTGTTAAAATAAAAACGATGCTATGTAGGATACTTTTTTAAAAAGAAAGGACTCGCAGTGAGATAGCAGCCATGGGACACCTAAATCTTTCAGAGAAGAAGAATTTATGGCCCTCTTATCAGAAGAAACCAACTTCTTCCCGCCTCAAAGGCGCTGTTAGGATTTGGAGGAAGAAATTGATGACCAGACAGAATCCTGTATTTGAATGGAATTTATGCATCATGTATGAAGTGTATGAATATGCAACAGGCTATTGTTTTTGAGGGTAAATCCTTTGTTAATGGGTGTCCTTTTTCGGGCTCGTGCTGCCCAGAAAAAGGTACCCGGACGTCCGTAACTCTTTGTCTTTATTGTTTCATATTGTCTTAATTCAGTTTGTCCAAATTATTATTACTCTCAGCTGAGGTGGGAAGCTTGTTCAAAGCAGTTTTGAGGTTTTGTTAAAAAGCAAAACAGGAAATCTGCAAGAATTAGATTTAACTAATTTTTAAACTTGTTGCTTTCCCAGATGTTTGATTGTTCATTTGTTTTTAATAGAAAACATATAAAATATATAAAATATATGAATGACAAACATTCTGCAACTGACCTTCTCCCAGTTTTTGTGTAAGCCCAAGGTTTTCCTGGTGCAGACTAGACTTCAGGCAGGAAAGAGAATCTGGAGTAGTCTGGGGATGTTTTAGTTCTTTTTTAAGCAAACCAAGCAACTCAAAGGGTGTGTCAACTTACTTAAGTGCTCTTTATGCCAACTAATTATAGCTGGCACAGAAAACAATGCTGAATATTGCTCCCTTTCCTGCCTACACTGGAGACAACGAAGGCCAAAGACAGAGCTGAAAGGACAGCTCTGCTATCTGGATACACTCAGCCCAGCTGCTTGGAAGCAGAGAGAGGACCACTGAGTTGCTCTTGAAATCACTGAAAAGGACAACAAAAACATCAGTGGGGTGAGGAACATCAGCACTTGCCTGCCTGCCCAACACGTTGTCCCCCCCATGCAATACTGTTACCATTGCTGAGGGCATCTGATGCCCTTGTCCCTTTCATCATCAACCTTTCCTCTGGTAACCGTGAAAACCATAAGAGCTGGGTTTACAGCTTTAGTAATGTGGGTCCTCCCCAGCTCTGAAAAAGCTATGGTAAAACTATCAAATTGTTTCAGGAGCCCAGAAATGGGAAAGCTATCACTACTGGCCTAATGACAAAAAACACTATCAGCAGAACTGCAAACTACTGAGCTCTGTGGCACACTGCTGATTCACATTCTATGACACTGCTGAGCAAACTCTACTTAGATGTCTCCACAACTCTGTTTCTAGTTCTATATAACACTGTGTTGGAGTCAGATTCTGTGATGAGAGATGCTGTTGTCATTCACAAGTAACCACACTAAGACAAGTAAGTTACTGATAGGTATAACACAAATTGGCTGAGCTATATCTTGCAATTGGGATCAACCAGACAACTTCCTCACAATTTGCTTCCAAACTTAAGCTGCCTGTGTGTGCTGCATAAAGCACCAGCAACACTTTTGCTGCTGCTCCAGCATCACTCTGACATCAGCACTTTGATTTGATTTTCTGTCACTGTTCTTGAAGACTGAATTTCATCCAGTGACCCATGACTTGATATCTCATTAGCAAATTGCTCTGAGCCATCTAGTCGTGTCCTTGCTTGACAATTAACTCTGCATTGCACATACTCCTGAAGCTTCATGAAATCAGCACTGTGTCATGCGAAAGCTTGGTCAGACTCAGTGATGCTGCAAAAGCCTATGGGGATCTATGCCCAGGTGCATGTTTTCATTGACAAATCACTAATGATTCCTATTATGAGTGGGGCTACTCCATGCTGAGGGGCTGCAGGGGACGGCTCTCCCGGGAACAGTGCCGGTGCAGGGGGAATTTAAAGCAGCTTGGCCATGTGGAGCAGCATTGCCGGCCATTTCGTCCGGCCATGTGTTCTGCAGGTTTGGAAAGGTGCCCATTCCCCCTGAAAACTCATCTGGTGTCCAATCCTCACCATATGCCTCAATATTTAAGTCTTATTAAATCCAAAATAAGATTCCACGGCTTTATAACTCTTATCAGATTTTCCTCGCCTCTCGTGGCTGCTCTAATTATGAATTGACCTGTTCACGCCCAGGTATTAAAGTCAAAAGCAGACTCTTTAGTTGTGTCTAAACTGTGTATTTTTGCCCTTATTATTAATGTTAATAATGCTTTTTCATCATAGTCGATGTCCCACTCCTCAAGAAGTTTCCATACTTTTAGTACTGGGTGATCCTGCGTAGAAATAAAGTTTCTCATGTTTCTGGTGGGGTTTTTCTTCTATTTTAAGCTTCTCCAGTTTCTTTTTTTCACACAGCCCTTTGGCTGTGATTTCTTGCATCCTTTGTTGCAGCTTTTATTCTTGCAGCCTTTGCTGCCTATTTTTGGGCTCTTCCGGCCTCTTTCTTTCCAGCTTTTTGCTGTGGGGACAGGCTCTGCAGGCTCTGCCGTGTCTCTCTCCACAGGCTAAAACTTGGGCTGCTCGTCCTCACTCCGGGGTCACCACGTGATACGTTGGTATTCATATGTCTGAGACATGACAGACCCCCATTGCTTCATAGCTAAACAGCCTGTTTTATTTTTCCTGAACAGCTTTTATAGGCAATTCAAAAACTCCCGGTGCTACATAGTCATTGGTCTAGTCTATATGCCTCTCAGACACTAGACCATTAAAATGCTTGCATTTTTAGGAGAGTTATTATTGGTTGAAACCTCTGTCACTCAGCCCAGAGGGTGGTTCATGGAGCTGGGCTGGATTTCTTATCCATAGCCAAAATAATGTTCAGTACAAGTCAGCTTGTACTACAACACACTCCCATCCCCTTTGGTGGGGGAAGGAATGTCAGAGGGACAGCTCTGCTCAATGTTAGGCAAAACACTGGTCTGTTATAAACACCTGTCCAGCTACTAATGTAAAGCACAGCACTGTAAGGACTGTGAACTTTACCTTGGTCAGAGCCAATACATGCCTCAACAGATACTTCACTCCAGAAGTCATCCTCACCAATTTTAATAGAGAGATGCTTGATTTATGCCAGGCTGAGACAAGAATTTGGCCATGATTCTTTATTGCCTTTTAAAGCCAAGAGCCCAGGAGAAGCCAATTGTGCCTGATGTGAAGCTGCTGCACACCCAAGGTGGAATCTACACAATTCCATGAGATAGCAGTGGTCTGAATAAAAACTTCAAACCAGACATTCTGGCATTTTCCATAAAGAGCAAAAATAAATAGCTGGGAGCCACCAAGTTGCAAAGGAAGTACTGCTTGACTGTTGGACAGAGAGTAAATTAAGAGGCAGAAATTAGGCAGAGTGCTGGGGTGTGGATGTGACAGCCTGGTCAGAGAGAGAGAAAGCTAGATAGGTTTTCCCAGAATTGGCCTGGGAAGCTTGAGGGTACTGGAGATAAACAATGATAGGCAATTATTAAAAGCAACCTGCAGGTGGTGTTTTTCTAATAGCTGTTTTCCTGTTATTCTCATAAGATTGTTTACAAATGGGTGTCTTGTTAATTGGCCAATCAGGTGAAATGTATTGATTAAATGACCAATCAGGTCTACCTGTATTGGACTAGTTTCAGTAAAGAAGCAGTTTCAGTAAAGACAGGGTGCTTATGCCACTTAGCCTTCTGACTGACACTGTGTCACTTCTGACTTAACAGTGACACTGGGGGGCTTGCAACACTCCCTAAAAGCAAAAGGATCACAACATTTAATTTGATTAATTAATCACTGGTCCAAAAGACTCTACTGAGCCTCGGGCAGAGCAATAAACATACAACCATTAAGAGAAGAAATAAAAGGTTAGTTAGGTGGTAAATACTCCAGCTCCATCTCCCTTTCCAACTTTGCTTTTGTTTCTTTTCTCCTTGGTCAGTGCAAACATTGGAAGTAACACAGTAAAGCAAACGGCAGCATTAAAACAACAACAACACCCATTGTATTTCAAATGCCTTAGTCAAAACACTTTCAAGGAAAGCTTTGACTCACTTTCCCCATAATTTTTGCTATCCCTTAACAGCCTGTTCCTCTCAGAAATGCTGTAGGCTGAATGGAGCAACAGACTTCAGCAACGCTTTTGACACTGTCTCCCATAACATCCTAGTAGGTAAGCTCAGGAAATGTGGGTTAGATGAATGGACAGTGAGGTGGATCAAGAACTGGCTGAAGGGCAGAGCTCAGAGGGCCATGATCAGTGGAGTAGAATACAGTTGGAAGCCTGTAGTGAATGGCATTCCCTAGGGATCAATACTGGCTCCAGCCTTATTCAACTTTTTTATCAATGATCTGGACAAAGGGATAGAATACACGCTCAGCAAGTTTGTGATGATATGAAACTGAGGGGAATGGCTGATATACCTGAAGACTGTGCTGCCATTCAGCAGGATCTTGATAGGCTGGAGTCTTGGATGTAGAGAAACCTAATGAAGTTCCACAAGGACAAATGCAGGGTCCTGTACCTGGGGAGGACTAACCTCAAGTACCAGAACAGGTTGGGGGCTGACCTACTAGAGAACAGCTCTGCTGAGAAGGACCTGGGAGTCATGGTGGATGACAAGTTGACTATGAGCTGGAAGTGTGCCCTTGTGGCCAGGAGGGCCAATGGTATCTTGGGGGCCATTGAGAAGAGTGTGGCCAGCAGGTCAAGGGAGGTGATCCTATCCCTCTACTTGGCCCTAGTGAGGCCATATCTGGAGTATTGTGTTCGATTCTGGTCTCCACAATTCAAGAAAGACAAGGAGCTACTGGAGGCGGTCCAGCAGAGGCTACAAAAATATTGAGAGGTCTGGAGCATGTCTCTTATGAGGAGAGACTGTGGGAGCTGGGCCTGTGAAGAGGAAGAGAAGAGATCTCATTAATGCATATAAATATCTTCAAGGCAGGTGCCCAGAGGATGGTGACAGACCCTTTTCTGTGGTGCCCATTGACAAGATGAAGAGCAACGACCATAAACTAAAACACAAGAAGTTTCACCTCAACATGAGGAAGAGCTTCCTTACATTGAGGGTGGCAGAGCACTAGAACAGGCTGCCCAGGGCAGTTATAGTCTCCCTCTCTGGAGATATTCAAAACCCACCTGAACGCATGCCTATGTCACCTGCTCTAGGTGACACTGTGTCTTAGGTTACAATGCAAGATGTAACCAAAAGTATGTATTCTAATACCATCTGTTAACACCAGGTGGGGCAGTGTTTTTTATCTCTTCCCTGACCCATCCTCCCTCCAGGGATATATCCTCTGTTAATGGGCCATTGAGTCTCTGCATGACTGATAAAATTACATCATCCTATTGTAAGATGCTCCACCCAGGTGGAGGAGCCAAGCATTCCTACCTGGATATAATCTGAGATTTGAACACCACAAGCAGCCTTTTTCCACTGGAATCC
This sequence comes from Agelaius tricolor, assembly GCF_023055355.1. Taxonomy (NCBI): domain Eukaryota; kingdom Metazoa; phylum Chordata; class Aves; order Passeriformes; family Icteridae; genus Agelaius; species Agelaius tricolor. Next base: position 9,217,554 of record NW_027269281.1, read on the forward strand.
CAGAGGAAGACCAGACCCTTCTAGACCACCACTGGACCTTCAGAGGAAGACCACACCCTTCTACAGGATCACTGCTTCAACGGAACTACATCTGTCACTCCAAGAGGACTGCAACTACCATTTAATTGGACTGCTACCAACACCCTGACTGACAGGGCGTCAGGCTGTATTCTGACTCTGTCACTGTTTTTGTACTATTGCATTTATTTCAATGTTCCTATTAAGTTGTAGTTTCTGACTTGGAGTCTCTCACTGGTTTGCTTTCAAACTAGTACACCCTGCCTTGGCAGGGGGGTTGGACTAGATGATCTCCAGTGGTCCCTTCCAACCCTAAAAATTCTGTGACTATGATTCTGTGAGCAGTCATGCTAGCTTGGTCTCCTTTCCCCAGGTCTGGCAGAAGACTTAGAGCAAAATAAGAAGAACGTTTATTCTAAGGGAGCCAGATTACGGTTTTGGAGCTCTTTTTAGTAGTTTTGATTTGTACTCCTAGAAGTTTTCAAGGGCCTAAACAGCTGTTTTGATCAATGTAATTGTATTTAAAAATAATGGTACTTTGTAAAGCTACAATGGCAACTTTTATGGGCCAGATTGTACAAACACTTACCCCATAACTGTACAGCACTTGTCCCTCACTACAGGACACAGAAATAGGGAACAACCCCCTGCTGACACTTTTGCAGCTGCTTGAAGCTCTGTAGGAGCCTGGGGTGTCCGAGGAAACCACAGCAGAAGCAGAGCTGGGAAAAGGGAGGGTGGTGACATACTCCATACATCCTCATTGAGTGAAATTCACATCTGGTTCTTCTCCCATCTGCTTTAAGCACTGCCACTGCTCCCATGCTGCATTTACTGGGCATCAGTGTGTATCAGAGCTCACTGTGGATCTGTACAACAGGAAACTGCTTTTATCTCCTTTACCCAGGCAGACACTGAGGCTTACTGCAATGTAGTCACTTTTCTGCAGTCACATGATAAAACTGTATGGAAGATAGGTCTCCAAACTGTGCATAATGCCATATGAAACATGGTACCGTAGAGTCAAATGCCACTACTGAAGAAACCAAGGTGATATAGACGTGTGTTTGAATTGATATCTATTGAACTTCATTCATAACCTGATTGTCACTTTTCCTCCTGTGTTCCAGTATGTAAAGTTCCATCCATGAATATATGTGTAAGACCCAGACAGGATAGACATTCATTTTATGTCTCTAAGCTGGTCAGATGAGAAAATGTTCATCATAGTGTCCATAGAATCATTAAGGTTGGAAAAGACCTCATTGAGTCCAACCATAAACCCAGCACTGTAAAGTCCATCGCTAAACTATGTCTCTAAGCACCACATCTACATGTTTTTTGAACACTTCCAGGGATGGTGATTCCACCACTTCCCTGGGCAGCCTGTTCTAATGCTTGACCACACAGTGCAGAAATTTTTCCTAATATCCAATCTAAACTCCCCCTGGTACAACTTGAGTCCATTTCCTCTTGTCCTATTGCTTGTTACTTAGGAGAAGAGACTGACCCCACCTGTCTACAACCTCCTTTCAGGTAACTGTAGAGTGTAATAAGGTCTCCCCTCAGCCTTCTTTTCTCCAAACTAAACAACCCCAGTTCCCTCAGCTGTTCCTCATAAGACTTGTGCTCCAGACTCTTCACCAACTCCATTGATGTTCTCTGGACACACTCCAGCACCTCAATGTCTTTCTTGTAGTGAGGGGCCCACGACAGTGGGTCCAACAGTATTAGACCACTGCTTCCCCTATTATTGAAAAAATGTGTTCACTGCAGAATAATGAACAAACATTGTGATTCTGAGGCTATATATATATATATATATATATATAAAGTATATGCTGAAAGTATTATACAAAAATCAGCAAATTTTGGTTAATAAGGCAGTTGTCTAACCCTATTTGCCTACGTCTTCCATATACATTCAGAAGAATAAATATGTTTACCTGCTACTGAAATACAGGTCCTTTTTCTTTTGCAACAGGCAAAAGCCCTCCTTGCCCACCTCACCCTCCCAGGTGCCTCTGTACAATAGGTATAGGGCTCTGGATGTGGAAGAACAATCAACGGATGATAAGGACAAAGGTCCCTCTCCACCAGAGGTTTTGCCAAGTCCAGAAAGGCCTATACCTCATATCAAGACCAGTTCCACGAGGAAGAAAAGAAGGGTTGTAGTGGTATGTGATTCCCTTCTAAGGGGAGCAGAGGGTCCAATATGCCAGAAGGACCCTCCCCTCAGGGAATTCTGCTGCCTCCCTGATGCCACCAGGAAACTTCCTAGCCTAGTTTGGCCTTCAGACTACTACCCGTTGCTGGTCTTCCATGCGGGTGGTGGTGAAGTCACAATGTGTAGTCAAAAGGTGATCAAAAGAGACTTCAAGGCCTTGGGATGGTTGGTGAGGGAATCAGGGGCGCAGGTTATTTTTTCCTCTATTCTTCCAGTGGCAGGCAGTGACATTGAAAGGAACAGACAGACATAGTCTATTAATATATAGCTCCATGACTGGTGTCACCACCAAAATTTTGGGTTCTTTGATAATGGGATGGCCTACATGACACCAAGCTTGCTGAATTCAGATGGGATTCACCTTTCTCAATGGGAGAAGAGGGTCTTTGATCAAAATCTTGCAGGGCTTATTAATAGGGCTTTAAACTGGATATGATGGGGGGAGGATATAATCAGTTTTAACAGTGATAAGGTGTGGAATGACATGCCATCCCACTAATACCAGTGGCCAGAGCCAGCAAGAGATGCCCAGAGCCTGGAGAGGTATCACAGGTCAGCAGGAGAGCACCTGAAGGAAAGCACCAAGGAATTCCAGCCACTCCAGACAGAAAGTCAGCTTCATTGGGGGGCCAATTTAAATGCCTCTATGCCACTGCACACAGCATGGAGAATAAACAGAAAGAATTAGAGACACGCACATGCCTGCAGGGCTACAACTTTATTGGCATCATGGAAATGTGGTGGGATGACTCCTAAGACTGGAGTGTTGGAATGGAAGGATACAGGCTCTTCAGGAAGGACAGGCAGGGGAGATGAGGTGGTGCTGCCTTCTATAGCAATGACCAGCTGGAGTGCATGGAGCTCTACCTGGGAATGGATGAGGAGCCAACTGAGAGCTTATGGGTCAGGATTATAGGGAAGACAGGGACAGGTGATTTAATAGTGGGGGTCTGTTACAGACTGCCCAATCAGGAAGGCCCTCTAGAGACAGATAGGAGCAGCCTCACATTCACAAGCCCTGGTCTTCATGGGGGACTTCAACCATGTTGACATCTCTTGGAGGGACAACACAGCAGGGCACAAGCAATTCAGATCACTGGAATGTGTTGATGGCAACTTCCTTCTCTGAGTGATAGAGGAGCCAATGAGGATAGGTGCTATGCAGGACCTTGTTCTCATCAGAAGGAGGGGCTGGTGGGGAATGTGAAGCTCAAGGGCAGCCTGGGCTGCAGTGACCATGAAGTGGTGGAGTTTGAGATCCTTAGGGCAACAAGGAGGACATGAAGCAAGCTCACTACTCTGGACTTCAGAAGAGAAGACTTTGGCTTCTACAGGGATCTCCTTGGTAGAGTGCCATGTGATAGAGTCCTGAAGGAAAGAGGGGCCTGGGAAAGCTGGATGATATTCAAGGACTGTCTCCTCCACAGTCAAGCACAATGAATCCTTACTAAGAGGAAATCGGGGAAGAACACTAGGAGGCAGTGCATGGATGAACAAGAAGCTCCTGGACAAACTTAAACACAAACAGGTAGCTTACAGAGGGTGGAAGCAGGGAAAGGTAGCCTGGGAAAAATACAAAAAAATTGTCTGAACAGCCAGGGATCTGGTTAGGAAAGCTAAAGCACTGTCAGAAGCAAATCTGGCCAAGGACATTGAAAGTAACAAAAAAAATCTTCTATAGGTAGATCAGTGATAAAAGAAAAACTAGGAAAATGTGAGTGCTCTCAGGAAGGATATAGGAGACTTGGTTACCCAGGACATGGAGAAGTCTGAGGTACTCAATGACATTTTTGGCTCAGTCTTCACCAGCAAGCGCTCCAACCACAGCACCCAAGTTGCAGAAGATGAAGGCAGAGATTGGGAAAATGGAAAATCACCCACTGTGGGAGAAGACCAGGTTCAAGACCATATAAAGAACCTGAAGATGCACAAGTCCATGGGACATGATGAGATACATCCCCAAATCCTGAGGGAACTGGGCGAGGAAGTGGCTAAGCCACTATCCATCATATTTGGAAAGTCATGGCAGTCCAGTGAAGTTCCCACTGACTGGAAAAAGGGAAACATAACTCATTTTTAAAAAGGGAAATAAGGAAGACCCAGGGAACTACAGACCTTTCAGTCTCACGTCAGTGCCTGGAAAAGTCATAGAGCAGATCCTCCTGTAAATTTTTCCAAGGCACGTGGAAAATGATGAGGTGATTGGTGACAACCAACATGGCTTCACTAAAGGCAAATCATACCTGACAAATTTAGTGGCCTTGTATGATGGGGTAACAGCACTGGTGGGTGATGGAAGGGCAACAGACATTGTGTACCTGGACTTGTGCAAAGAATTTGACACTGTCCTGTATGACATCCTTGTCTCTAAACTGGAGATACATGAATTTGACAAATGGACTACTCTATGGATAAAGAATTGTCTGGATTGTTGCACTCAAAGAGTTGCAGTCAATAGCTTGATGTCCAAGTGAAGAACAGTGACAAGTGTTCCTCAGGCGTCAGTATTGGGACCAGCACTTTTTAACATCTTTGTTGATGACATGGACAGTGGGATCAAGTACACCCTCAGAGAGTTTGCCAACAACACCAAGCTGTGTGGTACAGTCAGCACAATGGAGGGAAGGGATGACATCCAGAGGGACCTTGACAGGTTTGAGAGGTGGGACTCTGCAAGCCTCATGAAGCTCAACAAAACCAAGCATGAGGTCCTACATCTAGGTCAGGGCAATCCCAAGCACAAGTACAGGCTTAGCAGAGAATGGATTGAGAGCAGCCCTAGGGAGAAAGACTTGAGGGTATTTGTGGATGGGAAGCTAAACATGACCTGGCAGTGTGCACTCACAGCCCAGAAAGCCAACTGCATCCTGGGATGTGGCAAAAGTATTGTGACCAGCAGGTCAAGGGAGTTGATTCTGCCCCTTCTACTCTGCTCTTGTGAGACACCCACTTGGAATACTGCATCCAGCTGTGGAGTCCTAAGCATAAGAAGGACATGGACCTGTTGGAGAGTCCAGAGGACACCATGAAGATGATCAGAAGGCTGGAGCACCTCTCCTATGAAGTCAGGCTGAGAGAGTTGGGGCTGTTCAGCCTGGAGAAAAGAAGGCCTTGGGGAGACTTTGGAGCACCTTCCGGTAACAAAAGGGAGCTTACAAGAAGGCTGGAGAGAGACTTTTCACAAGGGTGTGTAGTGATAGGACAAGGGGGAATGGCCTTAAGCTGAAGGAGGGCAGGTTTAGATTAGATATTGGGAAGAAATTTTTGACTGTGTGAGTGGTAAAGCACTGGCACACGTTGCCCAGAGAAGTTGTGGATACCCTATCTGTGGCAGTGCTCAAGGCCAGGTTTGATGGGGCTGTAAGCAACCTGGTCTAGTGAAAGGTGTCCCTGCCCATGGCAGAGGGGTTGGAACTAGATGATCTTTAAGGTCCTTTCTAATCCAAACCATTCTAGGATTCTAGTATTCTATGATTCTAAAACTGTGGGTGATTAAGGCTTTGTGACTAATTGTCTGTTGTGGTGTGTTTAATGCTTGTTCAGTTTTCCCCCCATTGTTCTCTCAGAAGGTCCTGCCCTGTTACCAGTTTGTGTCAATCCCCAAACCCCTCCCCAGTTGTCTTGGTTACCAAATGTATCTTTCTTGTTCCCCACCCCTGGCAGCCTGCCTGTCACTCGACACCCCTGCCTCTTTTTCTAGAGAGTTCGGGCCAGGGTGTCGAGTGATTGGGTTAGGGGCCAGGGTCCCTCCCGCAACTGTGTTTGATGGGTTCTCCGATCATGCCAATCCTTAATGTATCCCTCTCTGATTTGCTATCTTTCACCCCTCCCACCCTCTGTAAAACCGAGGCTTTTCCCTGCCTCGGGGCTCTCAGCTTCTTCCACCGAAAAACTCCACGTTTCCCTACCAATAAAACCACCCCCCCGAAGAAACTGAGGGTCGCCTCTTCATTTCATCCTGCAACTTCGGAGCTCTCTACTGCGGCCACACGTCCGCAAGGCTTGACATCGCCTTAGGCACAAGGCCCTGACTCCGGGTTGGGGAAGTGCCTTACTGGCTGGAGGTTGGCTGGACACTTATCTAGCCTGGGCGTTTCACTTTTCACCGGCCACTGCTCCAATTGTCCATGTGAAAAATGCATATTCTATGATTAGCTCTTTGCAAATATTAAAATGAATACTATATGTGTTATGTTGGAAAGCTATGCTGTACTAATTTCTTTTAAGTAGTTCTGTATTAATATTTTAAGTAGTATGGTAAATATAGTTTTTAGGCTTGTCCTGGATTGTCAAGCAAGTTATATTCTATTTGCCATCTGTATGGAAGTTGTCTTCTGTTAAGTGGGCAGTTTTCCTTATCTCTTCCACAACCACTCCTCCCTCCAAGGAGACATCTGCTGATAATAGGCTATTAAATGTCACTGCATGACTGATAAGAACTATAGCATCTGATTGTGAGATGCTCTGCCCAGAGGGGAGAGCCAAGCATTCCTACCTGTTGTCATTATATTGCAAAGGTTCCATATTGTTGTTTCCTTATTACAAGAGTTTCATACCTCCTTGATGTTTCTCATAGGCATCTCCTCTAAGCACTGACTCTTCCTTCTTCTCACAGTAGCCAACCCAGTCCAGTCCCAGCTGCTTTGCTTTGCTATAGCATAATATTAAAATAGAAATTATGTGATGTAAGATACTTTTTGTAACTAGCTCAAGGAATGGATAAGATAATCAAGAAATTCTTCGCATAGAGATAACAGCAGCAAGACACCAAAATCCTAAAGAGAAGAATTATTGCCTCCTTATCGGGAAGGCCCAGACTCCGAGGAACCAAGAAAATTGATTTACAAGATGAGGGGGGAGTTGACGTTAAACAGAAGCACCCTTAGTTTGAAAGGAATGTTTGCATCATGTATGAGATATATGAATATGCAATAGGCTATTGCTTTTAAGGGTTAATCCTTTGTTAGCAAAATGTGCTTTGGTGGCTATTAAATATTAAGCCCCGAATGTTTCGGGGTGTGTCCTGCCTGGCTTCATCTGGCCTCGCTGCTGGACCAAAGGCGGCAGCTGTGGCATTTTTCACCCCAGAGATACCTTGGGCCGGCTAGGTGCTGCAGCTTGGCGCTCAGAACAAGTCCAGGCAAAATAGGAACTCAGTTTACCTTTGGTGGAAAAGATTCAGACGACGGTGAAGAGAAAAGGAGCGGGTTCTGCCGTGTAGCTTAGATCCAGAGTATATTGTAGCATGGTAGATTTCTGAATCTGGCAACAGCTCCAGACAGAACCACGGCAGAGACCGACTCACGGCAGAGACGCCGACCGCATGGTCTCGTGTCCTTTTTAAGCCCTAGGGACAGGGGGAGGGGACGGACAGGTGAGGGCCAACCAGGTGTGAGCAGGGGAAGGGTCAGGGGATGTGGACGCTAGGACAAACCAATGAGCCCAGGCCTGGGGGGCATCTGCCAATCACACGACGCCTTGTTGGAAGGTGCCAGGCAGGAGGGCACAGGGGGAGGCGGAAAGGTTGGCACACCTGAGGGCGTTTGGATAGTTGAAACAGGAAATGGCGACACACTGCAACATCTCCCCCTAGTTTTGTTTAAAAAGAAGAGGACTGGGTTTGTGGTGCAGAGTGCTTGCCAATCCATGGTTGGTAAATCGGTTCCCCCTCTACAGGAGGTTCAGTGCTTTCCACTGAGGGTTCTATGTCATTCATTGGAGCACTAAGGGCTTCCAAATGGTAAACTTCAGGGGGGGGAGATGAGCTTGAAATCAACTTGAGAACCATGCGGTCGACTAGTCCAAAAACAATGCTAACAACTACAACAACAAAAACTAATACAAACAGTACTAAAATTACAGTTTTCAGAATAGATCCCACCCAGCCCGAGAATCCCCAGCCTTTGAACAGTCCTCTCAGCCAGTCGTCAGTTTCTCTCTTGATGTCCGAGGTCTTTTGCCAAAGTAGTCCGTACGTGCTTTGGGCTGAGGGGCTATCCAGGAGATCACTGGTGGGAAGATCACGAATAGGACGAGGAGCAGGCTTGGTTTCATGGAGTCTTGAGGCTACACACGAACCGTGGGATCTAAACTGGTACAAGAAACTTAAGACAAACATATTACAAACTGTTCCAGAAAGGAGGCTTAAATGGAATTTCTTCCAGAGAACGCGTGCGGCGTTTCCTTCTCCAGGCAGCATTAGCAACCTGGGGCGCTTCTGTTGATTTCTCTGAGACTTTGGGAACATAGGGCCTTACCCATTTGGAAGGAACCCACTTTAACCCAGAGGGGGTGGACACACAGGCGTATCCACGTTCCCAAGTAACCAATTTGTAAGGTCCCACCGTTTTCCAAGTCTCAGGGTCCTTTACTAAAACCGGAGGCTTTTCTTTCAACATCATATGACTGCTCCCCCCAAAATGGTGCAGGATGGGTGGGTTCAGGCTGTCAAAGGAACAATTCAGAAAATTTATTGTGAACAACGCCCTGGACAACCGGATGTGGGGGGGTTCTACTTTCAGAACCTGTTGCTGCTGGTCTAGGACTCTTTTAATATTGCAGTGAGTCCTTTCTACAATGGCTTGACCTGTAGGGGAGTAGGGGATGCCAGTTTTATGCTCTACTCCCCATTGCTGCAGGAAGCTCCTGAACTCCTTGGATTTATAGGCAGGCCCATTATCAGTTTTCAACTCCTTGGGGATGCCCATGAAAGAAAAAGCCTGTAAGAGGTGCTTAATGGCATCATTAGATGACTCTCCTGTGTGGGCAGAGGCATAGACTGCTCCAGAAAAGGTATCTACACTAACATGAACGTATTTCTGCCGTCCAAATGACTGTATGTGCGTAACATCTGTTTGCCACAGTTCACAACTGTTCAGCCCCCTAGGGTTTGCTCCCGTACTCACTGTAGGGAGTGCATGTTGTTGGCAATTTGGGCATGTGGCCACAATTGCCTTGGCCTGTTCTCGAGTGATGTGAAACTGACGAACAGCTGCATTTTGGTGGAAAAGCTGGTGGCTGATTTTTGCCTGTTCAAAAACATTTGGGAGAGTGGCCATCACTGCAGGTGCAGCAAGAGCATCTGCCCTTCTGTTGCCTTCAGCGATAAACCCTGGCAAGTCGGTGTGTGACCTGACATGCATCACATAAAATGGTTGCTCTCGGTGAGTGACTAACTTTACAAGTTTTGAGAGCAATTCGAAAAGTGCGATGTTAGACACTTCTTGCAGTATTGCTTGATCTGCCCTGGACACTACTCCTGCCACATATGCAGAATCCGTTATCAGATTGAATGGTTCTGAGAACTTTTCAAAAGCCCTAACAACAGCAGCCAATTCAGCAACCTGAGGTGAACCTTCCACCTCAGCAATGTCCGTCTCCCACTGCTGGGTTTGAGGATCCTTCCAAGTCATAACGGACTTGTGGGACCTCCTGGACACATCTGTAAAGACAGTCAGAGCATTTTTTAAAGGTCTCCTACTATGAGCACTTCTTAATTTCAGAATAAATTGAACATCTTGTTCGAACATTTTGTGGGCAGGCCGGTGGACAGAAATTTGTCCTGAGTAGGAATCCAGAGCAAACTGCAACACTTCATCTTCTTGAAGCAATTGTTCCAATATCTGAATAGAATTTTGACCCGATTTTAACTCAATTGGAATGTGAATGCACTCAAAGTCACATCCTGCTAACTCCCTGATCCGGGTCCTTGCTTTCCGGATCAGTTCTGCTACCAGCTCCTGAGGCTTTGTCATTCTCTTGGACCTTTTGTGACTGAGGAAAACCCATCCTATGATCAAGAGAGGGTCCCTCCTGTCCTGGCCCTTTTTAGGTGTGCCCTTTACCTTAGGAGTTTGTTTTTCCTCCCACTGGAAAATGATTCCATGGAGGTGTGGTGACTTACCTAAGATGATAAATTTGAATGGCAGGTCAGGCCGGCATCGGTGGGCCTGTTTTGTGGACATTGCAATCTGAACCTTTACTAGAGCTTTCCGTGCTTCTGGGGTAATAGACCTAGGAGCACCTGGGTCCTCTCCTCCTTTCAATAAATTGAAAAGAGGGGCAAGGTCTTCATTAGTCAGACCGAGCCATGGTCTTACCCAATTCAAAGACTCACACAACTTGTGGACATCCGCAAGGGTCTTGATCCTTGGATTGATTTCTAGTTTTTGAGGAACAATGGTCCTATTTCCAATTTCTAGGCCTAAATATTTCCAAGGTGGCATCTTTTGAATTTTCTTTTCCTGGAGCTCGAACCCTGCAACAATCAATGCATCGATCGTTAGGTCAAGCACATGTGTGAGTAGATCATCATTGGGGGCACACACAAGGATATCATCCATATAATGATAGATGATGGCCTTTTCTGCAGCTGCATGCACTGGGGAAAGAAGGGAAGAGACATACCACTGGCAGATAGCTGGGGAAACCTTCAGGCCCTGAGGGAGAACTGTCCAATGGTACCTTTTCATAGGGGCTTCCATGTTGATGGTGGGGACCGAGAATGCGAAACGCGGTGCATCGTCAGGGTGTAGGGGAATATGGAAAAAACAATCTTTTATATCAATAACAGCTAATTTCCAATCCTGGGGGAGCATTGTTGGGGATGGCATACCAGGTTGGGGAGAGCCCATATCTTCAATGACATTATTAATTTGTCGGTGGTCGTGGAGGAGCCGCCATCTCTTTTTGTCAGCTTTCTGAATGACAAACACTGGAGAGTTCCACGGGGACGTGGTCTCCACAATGTGACCCTTTTTCAGTTGCTCTTCCACTAGCTCCTCAAGCGCCTTTATTTTTTGTTTACTGAGCGGCCACTGTTTCACCTGAACTGGTTTGTCTGTTTTCCACTTTAGTTTTTGGGTGGGGCGCTGTTGTTCAATGACCGCTGTACAAAAATCCTGTGGGGAGTCTGGAATATCAATTGTGACACCCCACTGGGCCATTAAATCTCTCCCTAACAAAGGTTCCGAATAATCTAACACAAATGGACGGATATTTGCTAATTGTCCATTTGGTCCTTTGATTTGGATGATGCTTTTGGATTGTTTTGCTAATTGCAGGCCTCCTACACCTTTAACATGACCGGCAACGTTTTGCAAAGGCCAATGTGCTGGCCAGTCTTGTACTGGGATTACTGTGCAGTCTGCACCCGTGTCTACAAGCATCTCAATGCGTTTTGACTCTCCACCCCCACTGACATTACACCATAATTTGGGTTTATCTCTTCCAATAACTTGGACCCGGGCGACTGTGGGCCCTTGTTTTTCGGTGCCTTCAGGCAAAAACGGCACAGGGATAGCTTGTGCAACAGTTTGACCTTTGGGAAGAAACAGGGGTGGGTGGAAACAGTGCAGCCCGAGAATGAATTGCTCAGGATCTGATGCTGTCATTCCTGGAGCAATTTCAATCTCATGTGGTGTGTGTTTGGTGTCCCCAATGACGATGTACTTACAACGAATACGGTGCCAAGTACCCTTCTGTTCTGGGTTGACAGAGACAAAATGCCAGTCCATGTCTTTCAGGTGGAGTGATTCTGTCAGCTGCAACCTGTAAGGCTCATTGACAGAAGACGTGGTTAGCATAGGTTCACCTAAATCATAACAAAGGTTATTTTGTTGCATTTTAAACAGTGGACCAGCAGACGTGGTCTTTGAAGCATCTGCTTCACTTACAGAAATAGTAACATTACCGTGCACTAGGTTTGTTTTGTTTCCCTTATTCCCTTGGCCTGCTCTTTTTGTGTCTGCACGCCTAGCAGGCTGGTGCTCCCCATTCAGTTTTTTTGTTGTTGTTGAACCCCTGGGAGTGTTTGTAATTTCCCTCCCGTGCCATTTCTAAATTCATCAAATTGCTTTTTCAGGGGGCACTGGCTACTCCAATGCCCAAGGTTATTGCAAAGCAGGCATGGCTTTGTGGGGTCAACCATTGCTGGTCGTCGCTGCTGCCCAGGGTACTGCTGTGCTGAGGGAATGGGCGCAGGGCTGGCAACGGCGACACGCTGAGGTGGTCTTGGCGGCAGCCTTGGTCTGGTGTCTTCAGCAACACTCATCAGAGGCACTTTCCTGTTACAGACTAGAAGCATATCTTTTAGTGTAGGGGGAGGTTCTAGAGGAAGGCTCAAAATTGCCGCTCGACACTGTTCATTTGCATTTGTAAATGCCATTTCCTCTAAAACCTCTTCCCTTGCATTCTCTTTTTTAACTTGGATTTCAATGGCTCTAGTTAACCTTTCTACAAATTTCAGAAAAGGCTCTGATGGCAGCTGCTTGATCTTACTGTAGGGCTCAAAAGGCCCCTCAGGTTGGAGGGAAAAGAATGCTTTTTCAGCAGCTTCGTTTACCTTCTCGAGTGTTTGTACGGGTATTACAGTTGCTTGGATTGAGGGGGAAGACCACTGACCATCACCAAAGAGATGCTCAATGGTATTTGGCATGCCATTAGCATCTTTCGCTGTGTTTGGATCAGCCTGCAAGTCTGGGAGAGCCTCCTTTAACAGTTGTTTCCATGATAATTCCCATAATTTGAATTCTGTAGAGGTCATGAGGCATGAGAAAAGCTGTTTTAAATCATGCGGGACCACTACATTTCTACTCAATTCAGAATTTAAAAGGCCACGGAAATATGGACTGTATGGACCATACTCCTTGTGAGATTTACAGATCGCTTTAATCAATTGACATCCAAAAGAGCTCCAATTAGCAGTTTGGGCTGCTCCCCCTTGGGCTGCAGGCTGATACAAAACAGGGGCGAATGACAAAGTGGGACCCTGTATTGGGTCTACAGCTTCCTGCCCTGTATCCCTTGCATTGGAAGCATCGGGATCACAGAAGCAGGTTCGGGGACATGCAGTGGGCGTGCCCCCACCGAGGGAACCCGGGGAGGGGGCGGGGATGCAATGGGAACAGGGGGCGGGGACAGGGGAAAGGCAGGGGGCGGGGATACCTGGTGATATCACATCAGCAGATGCCCCCTGGGATGAGTAGAGGGGTGGAGCTGATGGTACGGCAAGTAGGGGAGGGGGAGGGATGGTGTCACGAGGAACAGGAGGAGAGGGGGATGGGGAAGGAATTTTGGGATGCTTAAGGGAATCTTGGGAAGAAGGTGACCAGGTCTGGGAGGGTGCCAGGTGGCATCCTCCATCTTGGGTAGCCCCTAGGCACTGGGGGCCATTTTGGGGATCACTGCTCTCTGAAAAGCTAACATGTGCTCTGGGATTTAGAGCGGGGGAAACAGGGTTTTGGGGAGTTTTCCACGAGACCTGGCCAGGGCCTTGTGGACAAGGGGACTCAGGCATTTTAACCTGCACTGGGAGTCGACTTCCCAGCGCATGAGCAGGATTTGCTCTCTTTAAAACACCAAGTTTTGGGGTAAGAGTTTTAGGGTTGGAAGGAGGGGACACAGGGAGAGCAGAGGTACATGGCTTAATATTTGGCTTTTTCTCCAATTCCCTTTGTTTGAGCAAAGCAGTCCAAATTTGTGAGCTCCAGAACACAAATTTAGCTGAGGATGTATTCCCAGACTGTCCCAAGGTTATCAATTCATGCCCTACTTTATCCCAAAATTGAATATTGTGGACTTCCTCAGGAGAAGTTAGTAGGAAGTGCAGAAAAAGCCACCTTATAAACTGTTTCAATTTTCCTTTAGAGAACTTTACATTTGCACTAACTAAAATTCCAATAATATGATAATACACTCCTTTTTGTGCTGTGCTTAATTTCGAGCCCATGTTAGATGTAAATGGCACAGAACAAAGTCCCGCCGACGGAATACAAAACCAAAATCAGCTATCGATTTCTAAAAAAAAACCACGGTTAAAAGGCGATAAACAGACGAAAGCTTTCACAATGCAGCTGTACACACTGCTTTTAAAACTGCCGCAGCAGCAGGGAGTCGGGACCCGCCCCGGCCGCGTGGAGAGACAAAGCCTCCCCTGCCCGGGAACGCAGCCCCCCCCTGCGCCACGTGGCGAGCCGAAACCGGGGCCGCCCCGCACCGTGTGGAGACAGACAAAGCCTCCCCCCCGCACCGAGAGCCAGGCACGCCACGCTGCCGAGCCGGGGGGAGGGGCAGGCAGAGCTGTCCTGCTCCTCCGAGCCGGCGCCAATTCTAAAAGCGGCTAGAACATGCTGCAGAGTTAAAGCTTTACAGGGAACAACCTTATCTCCGCAGGGCTGCGCAGCCTAAAATGCAAAGAGCAAAAAAGAACACGTCTCACAGCAAAGACGGATTTTTGAGCTTCTACCCCCCAAGGAGCAGAAATACTCACCGAAATCGAAGCTGTTGCTGGCAAGGTCAGGCAGGCTAGTCTCTTCACTGAATAGGACCCCTTGGGCAGGAGGGGCTCCCCTATTCTCCCCTGGAAAATTCGCTCACCAGAAAGGAGCTGCACTTTCCAGAGGCGCAATGCGTTCCTCGAGGCTTCTTGTGGGTTTAGTCCCAAGTCTCTCTGGAGAGCTGTGCAACCACAGCTCTTTCCAGTGGAAGCAAAGCTGCTGTAACACTTTTCCAAGGTTCTGAGATTCCTTCTGGGGCTGCAGGTCCGTGCAGCCCGACGTTGGGCGCCAATATATTAAATATTAGACCCCGAATGTTTCCGGGTGTGTCCTGCCTGGCTTCGTCTGGCCTCGCTGCTGGACCAAAGGCTGCAGCTGTGGTGTTTTCACCGCAGAGATACCTTTGGCCGGCTGGGTGCTGCAGCTGGGCGCTCAGAACAAATCCAGGCAAAGTAGGAACTCAGTTTACCTTTGGTGGAAAAGGTTCAGGTGACAGTGAAGAGGAAAGAAGCGGGTTCTGCTGTAGAGCTTAAATCCAGAGTTTTATTTCAGCATCGTAGACCTCTGAATGTGGTAACAGCTCCCAGACAGACACCTGGCCGCATGGTATCGTGTCCTTTTAAGCCCCGGGGACAGGGGGAGGGGAGGGACAGGTGAGGGCCAACCAGGTGTGAGCAGGGGAAGGGCCAAGGGATATACAGGCCAATGAGCCCGGACCTGGGGGCATCTTTTGAAATTCTGCCAACCACACGACGCCTTGCTGGAATGTTAAGATTGATGGACAGCTCTTAGGCAGGAGGGCAAAAGGGGGAGGGGGAAAGGTTGGCACACCTGAGGGGGCTGGGACGGGTCAAACAGGAAACCGCACTGCAACAGTCCGTAATTTTTTGCTTTTTATTCTTTTATTGTCCTAACTTTGATTGTGCAAATTCTTCCTCTCCTAATTTTTATTATTATTTTTATAATTATTTTTATTACTATTAAACTTCTAAAATTTTAACACAAGTGAATGGCATTTTTCACAGTCCAGAACTGCATATGCTGTTTCTTAAAAGAAACTCCAAACAACACCCCCCTCAAACCAAAACAAAACTCATGGTGACTTTGCCAATATTTCACCATATTTGGTTTTGCCTATAGCAGCTCCCGTTTTAAATTGTACTAATGTATTTGGCCTTCTGAGAGCAAATGAACCAGAGATTTATTCAGTGCTGTGTGGCAATGACCCATTCCAGAAGGAAACTGAGATATGGAGGGGAGTTTTGTCAGGGAAGAAATCTCATCTGGATAAGTGACACTCCTCAACAGAGCATGGCTATTTATATGTGTGTTTGTACTGACATCAGATGAATGCTGTTCATTCATTTGATTGTCACTTCTCCCTTCTTCCAGTATTCCTCCAACTGTCCTTTTGGAAGGTCTAATCACCCAATGTAAGGCTTTTAAGAGGAATGTGCTGGTTTGACGGTAAACCAGCCCCACACAAATACCTTGAAGAGATTTTAAGTCAGATAATGCAAAGATTATGATAAATGCAACGATATAGAAAAACGGGTTTAAAACTACAAAGACTACAACCCAGCCCCTGTTGGTCGGGGTGGTGGTGACAATCCAATTAAGCAGTGATTGCAGTGCTGTTCAAATGATGGTTGTGATTTTCTTGAGAGCAGTAGTCCTGTGGAAATTTGGGTCCTCCTCTGGATGTCCAGTGGTGGTGGTGGTGTCCCAAGTCCCCAGACCTCGAGATTATATAAAGTGGTGTTCAGGTGGTATCTCCCCAGGGTGAGCAGTTTCACAGTGGAGTGATGTAATCCTAGGAGTCATAGGATATTTTGGAGAGTTCTTACTGGCCTGGGTCCTTACAGCTGCCCATTATGCTGCTGAGCCATTATGGCCCATTAACAGAGATGGCCCCCTCAGGGTGGGTGTAACTCTGTTGGTGCTACCCTGGAGGAAGTTGTCATTTGTGAAAATAAAGAGACACTACTTCACACTTAACAGTTCATCAGAAGGTGATGTAGATGGTGGTAGAACACATACTTTGGTTATACCCCACATTGTAACCCAGGATGAGGAACAAGAGCACTTTTAAGATAAAGATGTTGGAAAATAACTTTTAAAAGTACACATATATTTGTGCATTTCATAAATGTGACTTGCATATATTTGCATGCGTGACAGAGGGCTAGGAAATAGCCGTATGCATTAACTTTGCATATTTAACCCCAAGAGGCCCTAAGAGAGATGTAAAATAAGACAAAGCTCACAGGACTCACTAATGAATGGCCAGTGATAGTCCAAGTTGGTGCAGTACAAGGAATGGACTTTTGCTGTGGCCAACCAAGGTAGTTGGTGGCATTCCCTCAATGGGACACTTCACTCTTGGTACAGGTTTCTTGTGGGAGGACTGTGAGGCAGGACTTCCCCCTTACCACAGAAGAGCTTATCTGTGAATTGCGGAAAGCGAAAACAAACTCCACAACTTTGTAAAAGTTGTAAAGCCGGTATGTTTATTACAGCGCTGGACACACGTGGGGATCGCTCCCCTTCAAAGACATACATACCTCTGGGAACTCCAAATCCTTTTTTATTTCCCTTACTAATCCATATACATGGAATTTCACAATAGCTTCATACATATTCATTTTACTGATTTTGCCTTATACTTGCGTCTAGTTACCCTTGCAGCTAGTTTTTTATCAGAAAGTACAGAAAGAACTACTGGGTCACCCTGCCCTGTCTCCCACAGTCTCTTCGTCTGTTTCAAAGTTCAAGGCCTCCCCTGATCTCTGTCCTTCGGCTGAAGCAGTTTCTTCGAGCATAGTTTTTTTTGCGAGAACAGGCAGTCAGACCAAACAGCTGTGTTTGCAAGCTACAGACTTAATTCAAAGATGTACATTTTACCCAAATCAAAATGGATTTCTACTCTGGATAATTTCCACTCTGTCTCATTACCCCCCCTTTCCTAAAGAAAATAAGTAAATGCTTTTACTTAATGCAAATCCTTAATAAGTGTCTCTTAATGCTTTACCATGTACATTTGATAAGGAGGTTAACACAGCCACTCGCTGCAGTATTCTCCAATTCCAAATTAGCAATAGAAAGGATAACCCTAAAACCCTAAAATTTCTCCAACTAATATCAACAAAACTACAATGGAGTGACACAACTTATTAAAGATCCCATTTGCAGTTGGTGACCACTGAAATATTACATCCCACCAGTGATGATCTGCATTTTGTTTTATTTTTCTATCATGTTGGACAGCAATTAGGGTTTTCTCTCCGCTTTTTTGGATTTTCTTCAAGATCTCAAATAGGTAATTGTTTTACCAATGTGAGGTCCATTCCAATAGGAGTAGGTCTGTGATACATTGTGTAATTGGTTTTAATCAGCTGGTGGGATCTCACTGGGGCCAAATATGAAAAATCACACCCGATAATCTTAACAAAATTATAAATACAAAACCTAGAATGGTTTCTACCAGACAAAATAACATAGTTGTTGTCAATTTTTACAATAGCACAAGCAGTTCTCAAGTATATACAACCTTTACCAGCATATACAAGCATAGTTTTCTGATCAGTGACTGGATGAATCTCAAAGTGGCAAATACTCTGTTCAGTGTCTAGACACACATCTTGGGCATTAATAGTGTTGCTTTCACAAATGAATCCTAGTTGTTCCCTAGTAACACAAGATTCTAAATTTACTGTTTGCCACTTTTCATTCACCTTTCGTGCCCATACCCTATGTTCTGAAGGGTAGAGCACCGTTTTTTTTATTATTTGCTCCTAGTGCAATGATGGGGTGGATAACATAAACAGTGGCATTTCGTATAGTAAGCACAAAGGCACTGGCCACATTAGAAGCAGGATCATAGGTGAAATTTACCATAGTCCACCAGGATTGAAACTTCCTTTCAAAATCAATTGCATTATCTCAGACAAATCTTTTGAATTTCAGCTGGAAAATCACCTTCACCACCTTCCCGTATGATCAAAGCTGCTGTTGCCTGCATCCATAACTGTGCTTGTATACAACTGAAAGCTAAAGACACATTATCTTGAACTGTACTAAGTGCTTCTACTATTAACTTGTGGTCTTGGTCCCCAGCCTTTTCCCACTTTGGCAGTACTTTTGAAATCTGCCACTGGCTAGTTCCTAATGCCAATAGAGATGACTGTAAGGGCTGTTTCAATTTTGCTAGACCACCTGCTGCAGTGGCCAGCTTGTTCATCAGTATTTCTGAATCATTTCCATCTAAAACTCCAAATCTTGTCCCTAATATCCCAGTTAGATCTTTTCTCATTCTGCTCCTGAGGTGTACTTGTCTTTGTAACCATGTTGTCGGGCCCTCAAAGGATGTCCTTAGGAAAAAGGAGCAGGCTGGTTGGATTTTTGAGATATTAATTTGCATTAGCAATTCAACATGTTTGAGAGACCACTCTGGACTGAACAACAGTTGTTGTTGACCCATATTCCTCACTGCATATGGGCCTATTTCATTTACTTCACGTTCAAGTTTGGGTTGGGTCGGAACTGCTTGAGTACTGATGTGAGTTGTATAAGGTCTTGCCATTGTAAAAGGTATAGCACCTATTTTAAATTTAAATGAGAGCCCAATTGCATCACGAGCCCAAAGACAAGTCACTTCTACAGGCTGTATTAATGTGAAATTACACCAACAGTCTGATTTACTTGGGCTATCACTAACTTCCTGATGCCTGTATACAGGAGAGGCTGAGACACTAATTTCATCTGCTCTCTCATGAGTGGTCCCATTGACCACCTAGCATCCTACCTTGATTTTGTCTCTTCTGATCCCTTGAAGTGTCCACAGTTCCCGTTCCTGCCACTCCTGCTCCTCATATACCTGATTCCTGTGGATTACTACAGTGGATAGGTTTATATCTTTTATCTCAGAAGGTTCTCCCATGGATCCAGTATACAGATTAAAAGCCTGGGACCAAGGCCATTCAGCATCGCTTTGGATAGAGGTACTCTCTAATTCTAAGACTCCAGTTATAATTATATACAAAACAATTCTTTAAATGAAATTACAAACTACCCCCAGCTGCAATATACTCATTTTGCCTGAGTAAGTTTTAGTCTCAGTTCATTGTCTCCTGATGTCACTCTCCAAGGGGCTTCTGGGGCCTTCTTCACTCGAGAGTGCTGGATCCAGGCATTCTGCTCCTTGATCTTGATTGCGGTGAAGGTGGTGAGAAGCACCTGGAATGGTCCTTCCCACTGTGGTTCCAAAGTCTTTTCTGTAAGAGACTTAACATATACATAATCTCCAGGCTGTGTGTTATGTACTGGTCCATCTAGCTCCCTACTCCGAGTTCCAGCCACATGTTTCTCAATTTCTCTGAGCTGTTTGCTTAAAGCCACCATGTAGGTGGCCAATGTTACCTTCCATTGTGGGTGGACATTCCCTTTTGTATTCTATATGGTCTTCCATAAAGCATTTCAAAGGGACTCAGCCTTTCTTTAGTTCTAGGTTTAGTTCAAATTCACAATAGTGCCAGTGGAAGAGATTGGGGCCAGGGTAGATTAACTTCCTGCCCCCAGTCTTACAATCTGCTGCTTAATCAAATGATTCATTTTCTCTACTAGGCTGCTTGATTGGGGGTGGTATGGAGTATGAAGTTCCCAATCTATGCCCTGGTGGCTACTAATCTGTTGCACTATTCTGGAAATGAAATGTGATCCTCTATCCTAGGATATTGTGGCTGGAACTTGGAAGCATGGTATTATTTCTTGTAATAATACCCTGGTCACCTCTAGAGCCTTAACAGTTCTGGTGGGGAACGCTTCTGGCCACCCTGAAAATGTATCTGTCAATACTAATAAATACCAATACCCCCCTTTCCTTGGAAGTTCTGAAAAGTCAATTTGCCACTGCTGTCCAGGCCCATGGCTCCTCCCAATCTGACTAAGGTTTTGGCCTGGGGGTATTTTTGGGGTTAGTCTGAAGGCAAAGATCACACTGTTAGGTCACTTCAGTAATAGTGGCATATAGATTCCTGGTAATGATTCTTTCAATCAAATAGGTGTTCAGGGTATCTATTCCCCAGTGTGTTTTCTTGGTGCTCCTCCCTTACTAGTGACCGTAACAAATGGGAAGCGATTATCAGCTTGCCTTCAATGGTAGCCTACCCTTCTTGGTTGTATGTCCCTTTTTGACCTTTGATTAGTCTTCTTTCTTATTATATTCTGGCTTACTTTCAAGGGAAATTCGTCCATCTGGAATTAGAGCTCCTTCAATAGTTACCTCACCTTTTGCTGCTTCCTTTGCCTCTCTATCCACCAGCTCATTTCCCTCTTCCAATTCTGAGCTCAATCTCTGGTGTGCCTTAATATGCATAATTGCCACCTTTTCAGGCAGCTGAACTGCTTCCAGCAGCTGGATTATCTCTTGTGCATGTTTGATGTTCTTTCTTTGTGAGGTCAGCAGTCCCCTCTCTTTCCACATGGCTCCATGTGCATGCAAAAGTCCGAATGCATACCTTGAGTCTGTGTAGATGTTTATTCTCTTTCCTTTTGCCATTTCCAAGGCACGGGTCAGGGCAATTATCTTGGCCTTCTGCGCAGAGGTGCCTGCTGGTAAGGGTCCGGATTCTATTACCTCTCTGCAGGTGGTCACTGCGTATCCAGTATGTCGCTTTCCATTGGCAACGTAGCTACTCCCGTCAGTGAACCAGGTGTCTGCATCGTCCAAAGGTGCGTCCTTTAAGTCTGGGTGGCTGGAGTAAGTAGCTTCAATGGTCTGCAGGCAATCATGGTGTACTGCTTCTCCTTGATTTCCACTGAGAAAAGAAGCTGGGTTGACAATATTAGTTCTTGTTCCATCATGATGGCCTGGTACTCCAGGAACCTCTGTGGTGAAAGCCAGTGGCCGCCCTTTACTTCCAGTACTATGGATACTGTGTGAGACACTAGTACAGTCAGTTTTTGTCCCAGGGTAAATTTGTGTGCTTATTGAATATTCAGCATGACTACTGCTACAGCTCTGAGGCAACCTGGCCATCCTTTGGCCATTGCGTCTAGTTGCTTGGAAAAGTAAGCAACTGCCCTCCGATATGGACCCAAATAGAAAGAATAGTTTACTTACATCTGGAAGTCCCAAAGCTGCAGCTGACACAAGGACACTCTTTAGCTGGTGCAAGGCCCATGTGGCTTCCTTTGTCCACTGGAGATCTCTATCTGACGAACAGTCTGTAATTATAAACCCACAGCCGGCACCACCCTGCCATGCCTAAGAAGGTTCGGAGTTCCTTTGTTGTCTGGGGTTTCGGGGTTTGGCATATGGCTTCCTTGTGAGCCTGCCCTAAAGTCCGTTGCCCAGCAGTAACCTTGTACCCCAGGTAGATTACCTTCTGTTTCACTAGCTGTGCCTTTTTCTTTAATATTCTGTATCTTTGGAGTCCTAGGAAATTTAAAAGGCTTTTTCCTTCTTCCTGTGGAGCTTCCCAGGACTCTGGATCTTTTGCAAGTTGTTCCCCAAACAGAGTGGGGGAATTTTGAAGCCTTGAAGCACACAATCCACGTGAGCTGGGTTTTGTGCCTGCTTTTAGGGCTTTCCCATTCAAATGCAAAAATTTTCTGGCTGGCTTCATGGGTAGGGAGGCAAATGAAGGCATCTTTCAGATGTAAAACAGTAAACTAGGTTAGCTCAGGTGCTAAACATGTTAGTAAGGTGTATGGGTTTGCCAGTACCAGGTGCAGATCAGGCTTTTACTGCCTGACCCTAGCTGGTTGTTTTCCTTAACTTGCACAGAAGGTGCATTCTCTGCCCTCCCTGGTATGTTAGAGGCCCATACCCCAGGAAACACTGGATTAATTATTTTCCTGTTAATTTCATCCTTATTTTCAATTTCAGTTGCACTAATTGTTACAATTAAGCCTAGTATGTCTACATATTGTTGATCCTTTACCTCCAAAATAATCTCCCCATCTTTAAATGTGATCTTGGCTTCCAGCTGCTCCAAGAAGTCCCTACCCAACAGGACCTTTGGAGAGTTGGGCATATAGAAAAACCTATGAATATTTTGATGGTTTGCAAAGTATGCTTTTCCATATTGGCCAGTTGCCCCCTTACCATAACATAATAATCTGTTATAGGCATCAAAGCTTTATTTAACACTGAGTATGTTGCTCCCGTGTCTACTAAAAACTCTATTTTCTTAGTTCCCATCTTTCTACCCCATCCCAACTCTTTGCCTTAATTCAAAGTCTTGGGGTATAAAATAGGCTGAGCACACTCAGCTTTAATTATTTCTGTTGGGTTTCTTAAATTACTTGAAACTTTATTTTCTAATAATTCAAATACCCTATTACTTTGCTTCTTGCGACTGGTTGCTACTAAAATCCTTATAGCTCTCTGAATAGCCTTTGTTTCCTTAGAATAACACAAATGACAAAATGCCTGTCTTGGTCTCCTCCACCTAAACTCTGTTTTACAAAATCTCAGTCTTTTCCAGTTCTCTTCTTGCACAATCTAATTAAAGCATTGTTTCCACTGACACTCACTTTGCTGCCTTGCAAAAGGCTGTGCCTGTTACAGCAAAAACTCTAATATGCCCACAAACACAGACCTCCCCCACCCCTCCCCATATCTCAAATCCTTGAGAGTCAGGGCTTAAGTTGCTGTGGGAGGGGAATTCCTGGAATTCCTTTAATTTGTTTTACCATAGTTAGACATAAATCACCATACTGCAGTTTTTCTGCGTAAAATGCTACACTTGTTGCAAACAAAATCCTAAAATCTCCACAAACACAACCCTACAATCCCAAGAATCAAATTACCACAATGCAGGGGAAGAACCACACAAACTCACCGGGAGAGGGGTATCTCTCAAAGTGCCCACTTTTCTCAACACAACACAGCATAAAGCACTTCAGCATCTACCCACATCAGTTTCCTCTGGTCCTCACACACTCTGCACACAATCAAAATAACAGCACACAGTAAAATTCCAGGGATCAAGTCCAAACTACTGGGGCAGAGGAACCCCCTGAGTTCGTCTAGCCACGGTTAAAATGTGCATAATCTACACAAATCACCACCTTTAAACACAATAAATGTCCTCACCCATGTTTCTCCACTTGTTCAACTTCTCTGCGGGGCACTCCCTGCCCCCATAGCCTGCCCCAGCCGGTGCCCCAGGCCTCACGTGGCTGCTTCAGACACGGGTAGAACTTCCCCCCCGCGCCGTGGGTACACTCGCTCGCTCGTTCACTCTCTTTTATACACCACGCACTCACACGATTACAAACACATTAACATTAACCACACAATGCATTAACCATACAATGTCCGGACACCACAAGCATACAAACTTCGGGTTCAGTTGACTCACCCCCAGAATCGCTAGCGGTTGCCCTATCGAACAATGAACTCGTCTCCAGCCACTCTATCGGCCAATAGCTGCCTACAGGCACAGGAACGAGGCTGCGCACTCAGACATCTCTGAGTGACTTACCCAGCAGTCCTATCTCTCTCTCTCTCCCCCAGGGCCCCTCGATACCGTTTATCCGCACACCAGCAGGTCATTGTGAGACAGAGTGGTGCCCCCTCCAGGGAACATCCCCAGGGCGCGCCAAGAAGGTCCATTCTCCCCTCTGCCCCTGCGAGGACGGAAAATCTCTTGGCTGGCTCGCCATAATGAATTGCGAAAAAAGAAAACCAACTCCACAACTTTGTGAAAGTTGTAAAGCCGGTATGTTTATTACAGCGCTGGACACACGTGGGGATCGCTCCCCTTCAAAGACATACATACCTCTGGGAACTCCAAATCCTTTTTTATTTCCCTTACTAATCCATATACATGGAATTTCACAATAGCTTCATACATATTCATTTTACTGATTTTGCCTTATACTTGCGTCTAGTTACCCTTGCAGCTAGTTTTTTATCAGAAAGTACAGAAAGAACTCCTGGGTCACCCTGCCCTGTCTCCCACAGTCTCTTCGTCTGTTTCAAAGTTCAAGGCCCCCCCCCCCGATCTCTGTCCTTCGGCTGAAGCAGTTTCTTCGAGCATAGTTTTTTTTGCGAGAACAGGCAGTCAGACCAAACAGCTGTGTTTGCAAGCTACAGACTTAATTCAAAGATGTACATTCTACCTAAATCAAAATGGATTTCTACTCTGGATAATTTCCACTCTGTCTTATCTGTTCAGTCTATCAGCTGGTGTGATAGCTCTGGGCATTCTCCCCTTCACATGCATTGTTCAGGTAACCCAGGCTGGACATCTGTCATAGTGAGTTATCTATGGCGCCAGTGGGGTGTAATCCCCAGCTGACAATAAACATCTTGCCTTGAGAACAAGATGTACGGAGATAAGATGAAATTTCTGACTGACAGACACTTCACTTTACAAACTATAAAAGCTACACAAAACTTTCACAAAGCAGAAGTCTTTTGCACACACCATGAAAACGTGTAGGGCTTCTCATCAAGGTTTGGATGCATCTTTGTGGTTACTTTCCTGGGAATTGAGTGAAGAACCTCCATCATCAATTTGGTGGTAAGCTACATTGACTCCTAACCTATACTATTTATTCACTAGCTGTAATATAGGTACCTTTTATTGTGCACTGTATTTTTATCTACTAATAGTTATTTTTGTTTATTCTGTGTAGTAAGTAAATAAGTCTGTTTAAAATCTTCTGTCTGGTAATCTTGTGTCTATTCAATAAATAATTCATTTTATAATAGACCAAATCAGCCATTCTTAAGAACTTGTGAGTGAGAACCATCTGGGGTGTAGGCCACCTCAAACAGAGCTACTGCCAGAAATCTGAGTCAAGGGCAGGACTTGTCTAAGCTGTCAGTCCATTTGTATCAGACTGCAACCAGCTCCTCCAGAAAGTAAGAGGAAAAACTCTTCCCTTGACATCTTGATATTTCTAGATTGTAAAATCATATATAGGCTTTAAGGTTATATGACAGGACTGTTTTCTACCATATGCATGATCACTATATAGCAGCAGAGAACACTGAACTTTTCAAAAATAGCTAAATGCTGTTACAACACAAATAAAAATTTTAAAATAGCAACAATTCAATGGCACCTGCACCAGAACACTACATTGAAACAAACTGCAATTCCTGAATGCCTAAGAGCACCTAATGGTTCTCTCAACCCTTGTATCACAGATATCTCCACTGAATGCAGGTGGGTTTGCTCCATATTTCATCTCCAGCAACATACAATGAAGTTACAAATGGTATTACTGAGCATACCAAAATGTCCACTCAGTAAAAATAATACTGAAATTGTGATATAAATCTATTTTCATCTTTCATCTAAATATTTAGGGTGTCTCCTCTTATCTCTGTTATATATAATTTTTATATTGTGAAAAATGACAAATACCAAATGAAAAGAGCAATTAAGCTATGGAAGTGGTTTCCTGGGACAGAGCTATATGATCTTATAGGACTTTTTTTCTTTTACCTTTTATTTTCTGATTAGTCAATCACTGTTTAGCCATCACAGGGAAATGTAAGGTGAATTAGCAGAAAGAAGGTGAAGATTATAATGGAAAAGTTTCATTCCCCCCTCAGTGAGAACTGGTCAGCAGTTATGGCTAGACTCAAGTGAGGACCTATGTTGGGAATTCCAGTGAAGGTCAAAGGCAGAGAGGATAAAAAGCTGCACTGAGATCTTAGACAGTGTCATGGTTTAAAAAATATTAAAAAAAGTTTTAAAAGTTTAAACAGCAAATCTGGCAGAGCTCCTATTGCAAGTTCTACCACACCATCTTATGTTTTTATCGGCGTGGACAATAAACTGAAGGAAAATAACATTAAATGGCCTTTTTTAACTAATTATATTTCCAAGCAAGCCTGGTGGGGATCATGCCTCTACTTTGGAAACTCTTTTGAGTTCAGCAGTATTGAGAATTTTGACAATTTGTTGCATCTAAGTGAAATATATTAAATTGGAAGTAAAGGTTTAGCAAACATCTGTTCAAAAAGCAAAAAGGCTACAAATCCAACTGTTATCAAACTGTGAAATCATAAACTTCCACTAAAAGACCAATAAATAGCCTTGTTAAAATTTTTCAAGACTTTTAACCCTTGTCTTCTAGGACACAACTTCCTTAATGCAATAGACACTGGAGCATTTGCTGGAGAATATTTTTGTTATTTGTCAGGTATGTAGTAACCCTGATACAACCAGTGACTGAATTCAGTCTCTTTTCCAATATGTTTCTGTGTCTCATTTCTGGGTGTCACAATTGGTCTGATATAATACAGTATCATGAATGGGAATGTTTTCATTGGGTAAGCTCTCATTTTAGACTGTTTTTCATTGCTATAGTCCAGATACTGGTCTCGGTGAAGGAAATGGAAATGTCTAGGTGGCTTAAGCCTGAGCAGTCTTTGGAACTCAGTTACAAGTCAAAAAAAAACTTTGGAGCCTTTTTGGCAGGTTATACAAATTCTAGGCTGATTCTCTTTTCATTTTGAAGGCTATGAATTACGGGTTTTTTTGAAGCTCTTTTTTTAGCACATCACAATGTCATCCACCACTGGTTGGTTCAGTAAAGCTCACCCTTTTCTAGAACCTTGTGTGAAATCTGCTTTGTGATAAATACCTGACAGTGCAGGAGCTCTGGGCTTGCTTCCAAGCTAAATTCATTTATATTGCAGCAAAACACCTGCATCTGTGTCATCACAAAAGCATCTCCCTTTAGTAAAGTACAATTCAGTCTCTCAGACAAGATTCAGATTCCTTTCTTTGCCCCTCTGCAGGAGATGAACAGATGTCCTTAGCATCTGAAAGGAGTTTCTTCCTTCTTCATCTACGCAGCTTATACATCCAAGTCATGAGACCTAAAACTCTTCAGAATCAGTTGGTGAGGGTTTATTGCTTCCATTAAACTAGTCCCTTCCCATAGCCACTCAGTGCTCAGGATAATTACTTTACATGACATCTGCCAACTGGAAGTGACAGATTTACACTGGTATTGTACCCAGGATCTCTATATATTCAGCACAACCATCACCATGATGAGTCCCTCTGGATCAGCAGTACACCACAGCAGTCATGGGACACAGACCCAGCTCGACAACTTCCCATGCATCTGGTCCTTCTCATCAACACATGGCTTTTGTATGCTTTGTGAGTCAGAGCAGAGATTCTTCCCTCTGTACTGTGGCTGTTCTCCCAAAGGCTGGGCAACGACTACCACCCCGTGAGAGCTGACACCGATGAGGGATACCTACCTTGCCAACAGGTATTATAATTGATGCTGTTGCAGAATGTAATGGTGAGATTTTTTGAGGAAGCTCAGCAAACTATGAGAGATAGGTGAAGGCAGGACAAATAATCAAAAAAATGTTGTGCAACAACTCAAAGACTTTTAAAGGTTTTGGCTTAAGGCATGCACAACTTTCTTGTTGATCTCCCCAGAGTCTGGATGCAGACTGGCAGTCAATTACAAAAAGCCAGAGAAGTTATTGACCCATAAATATATTTGGTGTAGATGGCAAGTCCCTCTTTGGCATTAAAATTTAAATGCAGTAAGGTAAAATAGAATAAAGCAGAGTTTACCTGAAGAAGTTGAAGAATCATGAGTACTTCTGTTCTTCCTATTTATCCTGAAGGGCTGAATGTCCTTTCCCCTGAAAGTTCCAAACCCTTCAAAGCTTCTTTTATTCCCACTTGCATCCTTGTCCTGCTTTTCACTTGAGGAATTAATTTCATCAAACATGTCCAGGGACTCTGACCTTCCATTACTCTCAGTATTGCCAGAGTATCTCTTTGTGCAAGAGTCAATGGGATCATTGCTTGAGTTGCTATTATCTTTACTCTGTGTCCACTGCTGGGCATCAGAAAATGATAACACAGACAGTGTATCTGCTTCAAAGTTACTCTTTGAGGCTTTGTGTCTGGTTTCACAATGCTGGTGCTTCTGCTTCTCCTTGTGTTTTCTTTTCTCATTGAGCAAGGAGAAGTCTTTATCTGAGCTGCTTAGCCTTTCATTGATTGCATGGCTGAAGAAGCCAGTGGACTTGCTAGCAAAGAGACCACTCAGATCTTCAGGTGTCCCCAATATCTGCTCATCCTTATGCTTATGTTTGGGTTTCCTTTTGTGAAGTTGGCCACTTGAAAGGCTTGTTCCTCCAACTTTTGGAGGAGCCAAAGAGGACTGCATGTCTCCAAGACCCATTCCCATAGGGGCCTGTAGGTGCACTTCATGTTTTGCTTTATGTTTGGCAGTGGTGGACATCTTCATATGAGAGCTTGCATGGAATTGGGGTGGGGGCACAGTAGGTCTCATAAATGGGGAAGCCGCTCCAAGTGTGTGAGACAGGTACAGAGGAGCTGGATACTGACCATAGTAACCAAGATTCATCATAGGCATTGATGTGTAAGGCATTCCATAGGGTGCATAGTAACTCCCACTGGGAATAGGGTAACCAAACCCTTGTAAAAAAGGCACCTTTGTCATGGCATCATTGGTTTTGGCAGGTCTACCATGCTTCTTCTTAGACTTTATATCAGAGGTCTTGCGAAGATAGAGCAATGGGTCATACTGGATATATGGCACAGGGTAGTAGTGACCAAAATTAATCCTGAAGATGCTGGGATATGGATTTTCATGATAAAATGTATAACTTTTATGAGAAATCCTGAACACTTGAAACTTATTGATGAGTTCATCAAGGTCTGCCAGAAACTGGAGGTCATCTCTGTTCTGCTGGCTTTTCCTTTTCCTCTTGTGCTTTGGCTTTTTAATACCCTCATGAAAGAGAAAGCTATCCACAATGAGATGTTTCTGCTGATGACCATGCCTGTTCTTTATGCTGGTGTCAGATGAGATAGCCTCAGGATTGTCCAGGGTGCAGAAATCAAAGGAGTATCTCTGGCGGGATTCTGAGCTTTTCTCGCCTTGGTCAGAGGTACTGTTGTTGTCTGTACCTACCCCACTGTCGCTCGGGATGGTTTCCTCACTGTGAGACTCGCTTGCTGGCGACAGCGTGACTTCTTTCAGAGAACCTATTTCACAGAGGTGAGAAGGTGAATTAGCCATTAACCAGGGTGGAGACAGCTTCCAAGTTTTACAGTGCATTCCTTTCTGGGTTTTTGGAGGAAGAGCACTGATAGGTTGAAGTTTTGGCATAGTTTTTAACTCTGAAAAATTAGTTTCAGTGCTTGCAGGGCTGAGGTTGTCATTAATCCTCACTAACTGTGTTGAAAGTGGATGAATAGCTGCTGGTGATGATGCCACAAGTGACTGCAGGTTGGAAGGCACTGCTGGGTTTTCTGGCTGGCTGAAAACAGGCCTTGAGTGCTTGATGGCTGTCTTAGGTTCTTCTGTCTGAGGGTGCAGCTCTGCCCTTGGCTTTCTGCCCCGTTTTTTACCAATGTAGATAGTCCCCCTCTTGCTGACATTGATCTGCTTCCCTAGTCTAGCATCAGTGATGGTTGGCCCAACACTAAACAGGGTCTGGACTTTTGCTTTCAGAGCTATGCAGCTGGAGCAGGAGGACAAGATCTGATTGAGAATGTTTTTCCTCTTGAGGGTTTTCATTTTATTAATGGTCTTGATGGTCTTCTTATCTAAAACCCCAAGCTTCACGATCCTTTTGTGAAACTTGAGTTCACTGATGGACTTGTCCTCTCCTGGAACTATCTGGGCCAACTTGGGCAGATTCCTTCTCCTCTTCCTTTTCTTTGTTCCTGGAAATTCATGACTGATTGGACTCACTGGGCTGGTGGAGGTCCCCTCGTGAATGGTTTCAACAGTGAGCAAAGGCTGTTTCTTTGGTCGTCCTCTTTTTTTCTTGACAGGTGTGATCGCAGTAAGACTGTCTGTATTGGTATAAAGAGGGCTAGATGGTGTGATTGGATAGGCTAAAGGAGGCTCTACCATCAGCTTCTCAGATGTTGTCATGGAGGTCTCCTGAAGGATAGATTTAGGTTGGCTACAGGTCCATCGCCACTTAGCTGCATGTTTGGGGTGCTGGACTTCAGATAATTTGCTGGCTGTGGGAAGATCAGTGGGTATGAGAGTGGATGTCACAGATACAGATTTTCTGAGTCTGGTGGCACAGTTGGGGGAGGCTTTGTCAGTGAACACACCACTGTCAGTAGCTACTAAGGGGGACTCATTTTCAATCACTTTTCCTGTCTTTGTGGCTTGACGATCTTTTTTACTCCCCTCTAGCTGAGAGCTAGTCCTGTTTGCTACTTCACTGCTCATAGCAAGTTCAGAAGGCAGGCTTTTCTCCTGGATAGTTTTCTCTATGAAAGATTTTGTGGACTGCCTTTTTTTCCTTTTGTGGCCAGAAGTATCTGTTGTCAGAGACTTTATTGGGATAGTAATTTGCATGCGACTGGTGTCACTTTCACAACTGCTAGCAGAAATGGGATTCTGATTTGAGGGTGATGTATCCAACACACCGTCCATTGAATAAGACTCCTTTTTTCCTTCCACGCTGTCATGGGATTTGCTGTCAAATGCTTTCTGAGCACTCTTTACCCATTCGATGTCTGTGGTTTGGATGGCTTGACTTAGAAAATTGTTTTTGCAGGACTTCTTCTTTGTACTCCTGGTGGGCTGATTGGGGGCTTCCAGCTGCACACCTCCCTCTTGATCTCCAAGAGGCAAAAGCCCATTGCACTCGGAGGCACTGCTCAGCTGGACAGCCCTGCTGATGCTGTTGGGTGATGGGACTGCACTGCAAATGGCAAGCTCTTTACTACTGGCTGACAGCTGCCCCCATGTGCTGCTGGCGCAGGACTTTTTTGCCTGGGATTTGCTGAAGGAAACTCCTGGCTCCATAATGGAGACCTTGGTGGCACTAACTGCTTCTCTACTGGCTTCTGTGTTAACAAAGCAACTTTGAGAAGTGAATCCAGTATCAGAGCTTGCTGACCAGTCAAGATGGTGCTGGTTGTTACTTTTCTGCTGGTGCTTTGATTTTAAGGTGTCACTGGTGAAATCTTGTTGGACACCTGGATCATAGTACAGAGCAGAACGTTTTTGTGGTCTGTCATAAACCTGAAAGGTAGCAGAAAATGAAAAAAAAATTAGTTTATCAGTCCATTTATAACCCCTGGTTGCAGCTCTTTATTTTGTACAGTGAATGACAACTCTTCTTAACCAATGTTCTTGTAAGGGTTAGAAACCTTTATAGAGTCTTATATTTGAGCCAAATTTGCATTTAGATTCATGCATTGTAAAAAAGTTTTGTTTGGTTTTCCCACTCTAAAAAAAAGGGAAATATTTCTATAAATGCAAAATTGCTAAGGAAACACATTCTACTGATTTTTAATTTAAAGAACAAGTAAAATCACAGAATCAATTAGGTTGGAAAAGGCCTCTGAGATCATTGAGTCCAACCTAAGACCAAACACCACCATCACAACTAGACCATGGCACTAAGTGCCACATCCAGTCAGTCCTTAAATACCTCCAGGGCTGGTGACTCTACCACCTCCCTGCACAGCCCATTCCAATATCTAATCACCCTTTCAGTAACAAAATTCTTCCTAATGTCCAACCTAAACCTCCCCTCATTCAGCTTGAGGCTATGTCCTTGTCTTAGGTTGGAAATGGGGGTATGTATTCTATTCCTATCTGTCAGAGGTGGGGCAGTTATCTTCTGTTAAGTGGGCAGTTTTTCTTTATCTCTTCCATGACCAATCCTTCCTCTGCAGAGATAGTTTCTGTTAATGGGCCATTGAGTCTCACTGCATGACTGATAAAATTACATCATCCCATTGTGAGAAGCTCTGCCCAGAGGGAGGAGCCAAGTATTCCTACCTGGATATAATCAGAGATTTGGAAGACCACAGGCAGCCTTTTGCACTGGATTCCCAGAGGAAGACCAGGCCCATCTACACCACTACTGGATCTTCAGAGGAAGACTATACCCTTCTACAGGATCACTGCTTCAACAGAACCACATCTGTCACTCCAGGAGGACTGCAACCACCATTTCAATTGGACTGCTACCGAATTTAAGCTGCTGCCAAAAATCTGAAACTAGGGCAGGGCTTGTCAAACGCTTTCACTCAATTCATAACACTTTTGCAGAGCAAAAGAAAGTTTTGTGGTTTTTTTCTTGCTGGGCCTCCTTCAGCTGAAGAAATTGTTTTGCTACAGCTGTAACTTTTTGAGAAGTCTCTTAAAGCAGAAACAATTTTTTTCTTTTGCTTTCATTAACTGACTTTTTCTAGTAATTTGTTTTCTTCTGTTACATTTAGGAGCTTTTTTTGGTAAAGCTCTGGATCAAGTTGTACAAGTGATTTTGTACAGCTAGTACTGCAGACAACTGTCACAGACATATTTTATGAAAAATCCTTTTACTAGGATTTTTCTCCTGAGAAGCTGAGAGGCCTCAGAAACAAAATGTAAACAACAATTGTCTGCTGCTGTGAATGCAACAGGTGGATCTTTGATTGGTCTCATGTGGATGTTTCTAGTTAATGGCCAATCACAGTCCAACTGTCTCAGACTCTCTGGTCAGTCACAAGATTTTATTATAATTCCATTCCTTTCTATTGCTTGCTAGCCTTCTGATGAAATCTTTTCTTCTATTCTTTTAGTATAGTTTTAATATATAATTTTCTTTAAATATAATATATATAATAAAATAATAAATCAGCCTTCTGAAACATGGAGTCAATATTCTCATCTCTTCTCTCATCCTGGGATCCCTGTGAACACCACCACAGACAACTGTTCTAAGCAAACTGTAATGACACAGTTCTGAATGCCAAATAAATGATGGGAGACTTAAATGTGTAACCAAGAAAAGAGTAGAAAACAACTGCTAAGTGTCTTGTATTTATGCATGTTATAGATACATATTATAATATTGGCTTTTCACAAATATTAAAATGGATTTTATATGTTATAAAGATATAGTTTTTATTTCTGTTGTTAATTAAGCTTAGACATAGTTCTGAAATAGCTATGCTTGTGTAAAATGCCTGCTTGGATGGGATAACATCCAATGAACATAGGATGAGGACACCTGCTACAGATATGCCAACTATCAGCACTCATTGTCTGAAGACAGTGTGGACCAAGGCCCAAACTGGAAGTGATAAAGAGAAGGAGCCAAAACCACAGCCAAGAAACACGCATGCTCTAAAAAGGCAGATCCCAAGGAGGGGCCATGTAAAATTGTTCCTGGAATATGTAAACTAGTTTATGGATATGCATAAGGGTTTATGAATATGCAATGGGCTGATGTAAGGGAAAAAGTATTTAAGGGGTATCCCTGAAGGTAACAGTGTGCTCTTGGCTGAGTGCCAAGATGCACCCGGCCGTAATAATCTTTGCTCTATGGTCCTTGTCTCCTATTGTCCTTTATTAAACTTTTCAAATTTTCACAGGAGAGTGGACATGTTTTTCACATGCAAACACTCTCTTACAATTAAGTTTCTACCAGTAGTGTTACATTATGTGAAAAGCGCCAATCACTTGTTTTTTAAAATTTTAAAAGTTTAATAGTAATAAAATGGTTATAAAAATAGTAATATAATTAGAGTAATAAAAATTTGGACAATTAGGATTAAGACAATACGGGACAATAAAAACAAAGAGTTACGGACAGTCTGGGTACCTTTTTCTGGGCAAAATAAGCCCGAAAAAGGACACCCGTTAACAGAGGATTAACCATTAAAAGCAATAGCCTGTTGCATATTCATACATCTCAGACATGATGCATAAATGCCATCCAAACAATGGATTCTGTCTGGCCAGTGTCAACTTCTTCCTCTTAATCCTGACAGCACCTTCAGGGATGAGCGAGGCAGGAAGGGGTTAGTTTCTTCTGATAAGGGAGCAATAAATTCTTTTTCTCTGAAAGATTTAGGTGTCCTGTGACTGCTATCTCAGTGTGAGTACCTCATTCCTCTTTAAAAAAATATCCCACATACATAGTTTCTATTTTAACTACAAAAGCTACATTTTAACTACAAAAGTACATTTACCATACTATTAAAATGTTAATACAGCACTACTAATCAATGCAACATAATACATATAGTAAATATCTGCGTAGAGCCATATAATATGTACTTTTCACAATTAGATCCCTTTTCAGGGTGTTTGCAACAGTTTTGGGGCAAGGAGGCTGTCAACATAAAATGATTTTGACCTGGGAAATTAGATGTCCCCAGTTCTGAGCAACTTCAGCAGGATTTGAAAAGGGCTAAACACTCTCAAGCCCATGGTGCATTATCTAGTGACCACTAAGCATACATGTTATTGGCAAATTGATGTTGAGATATCTTTCATGAGCATATAAAAATGGGCATATGACTTTTCTGGTTATTTGCAATAACAATGAAGGTGTTCTGGTCCATCATCTGTGGAGTAATCAGGGATTCTAAAGTCCTGTGGATAGTTCAGCTGCTATGCACATGGACCTGCCATGTTCAGGGAAAACAGATTTCTAGGAATTGTGGAATGAGAAAACATGCAGCTGCAGTGAAGCTGCAGATGCTGCAGGCAAGTGACACGTGGTTTCTCCAGCCTGAGAAAAAAGCCAAATGCATAAACAGCCCTCAGGCAATTAATGACTTGTTCCTCCTCCTCCCAGCGATCCTGCGCAGCGACCTCCTGCCTGTGAGCCACACAGCACATAGTGGCCATGATGCATGCCCTCTTTCAGAAAATGGAGCCCATCTGTGCCCATGTCCTTGGGATGAAGCATGGGAGGGTTCAAAAGGAAACCAGCAGCACTGGCACTGAAGTTTGATAGTGTGAAAAACACATTCACTCTCCTGTGAAAATTTAAAAAGTTTAATAAAGGACAATAGGAGACAAAGACAGTAAAGCAAAGATTACGGCACCAGATGTGTCTTGGCACTCAGCCAAGAGCACACCATGACCTTCAGGGATACCCCTTACATACCTTTTCCATTACATCAGCCCATTGCATATTCATAGACCCTTGTGCATATCCATATTTTTCCACAAACTAGTTTACATACTCCAGGAACTATTTTACGTGGCCCCTCCTTGCGTCATGTCAATGGGTCAAATGAGGTTTCGGCCTCATTATGCTGGGGGAGCTATTTTCTGGGTATGATGAGGGAATGCACCTCCCTCTCCCTGCCCAAGATTGATGTGAATGCTTATTGTCAGAGACTGAAATGGTTCATGTCTTAAACATTGTTATGAAGGAGTTTTGCCCATTATAGCAAAATCCGTATAAAGAAGCTACAACCGCAGAAGCCCACCCCTCCTTGAAGATTCCTCGCTGTAATTTGGACTGTGAGTTAAGCCACCTAGATAAGATAAAGGGGACACTATTGTTCAATCATCTCAGGTCTAGGGAGAAGTAAATAAGGCTGAGGGAAAAGAATGCATCCACAAGAAAGCCAAAGGCATCAGAAAATCACCCCTGGCTGGGCTTGGGTTGGGAGAAACCACAGCCCACAAAGGCCAGATTTGCACACACTCCCCCCCAAACTGAGGTGGGAGAAGGAGGTTTTGGGTGTGTGGTGCAACCTCTGGTCAGAGGCACTAAACACCCCTCCTCCCTTATACAAACCAGCACAGCTGTGAAACTCCCAACCCCATAGGCCACATCCACAGGACATTCACGTGGGAGGCAGCTGAGGGGGTGTTCTAATCCAGAAAAGACCCCCCCAAAGTGCTCCCCAGACTCATTCCTGAGGCCTTGTACCACAGGACTGCATGTGATGCAAAGTGATGCAACAGACCCAGTCTGCTGTAAGTGACTGTCAAACTGCCCACCTCCCCTCGGAGGGAGGTACATGGGCATTCCCACCTGGCCTGAGCGTATATTAATCCATTGAATAATGCAGTCTCTCATGGTCTTAGCTCATCCTTATGTAAGCTGTTTAATTCTGTGTCTTGGGGTGACTGTATTATACTGTACCCCCTATTGTCTGCTTTATTCCCAGACATGGGTCCTGTAACTTTAAGCTGGGTCCAAGAGAAGGAGGGAGCTTGTGGAATTCTTTCTGAGGTCTGTGTTCAAGCATAGGTATTCCCCCGGCTCTTTATCAGGAGACACATGGAGAGTTGCATTCTTTGCTTTTAGCTAGCTTATTTTCTGTTAGCTGAGGCAAGAAGTTTTTTCTGGGACTGTGGCTTCCTCTTCTGGAACTGTTCAGCTTTGCTCTGGTCCAAAACACCTGAACATCGCTGGGAGCCCCACGCTGTGGCCCGGCGGGGGAGGCTGCAGGGACACCGCATCCCGGCTCCAGACCTTGGGAGAAGCTGAGCAGGACTCTAAAATCCACCAGCTTTCTCTACAACAAGAAGGTTTTATTATCTAACATTATTCATTCTTTTTCCCGTGCCTGCGTGCAGTCTGTTTGTTAAATAAACAGGTTTTTTTCACTTTCCTCCAAGAAATTAATTTTGAATCAGTGGGGGGAGTGCCAAAAGTTGCCTTTGCAGCAGAGAGGACGCCCTTTCCAGATGCTTCCTCCTAATTTGTCTCAAACTGAGACATACTGTTAATAATATTAGTTAATACTCTTGGCACACTATGGGGCTCGTGGAATCTGGTGTCATCCTGGTATAAGAGAAAACAAACTTTCGGTGAGGAGATATTGAAATATGCCCTGAGGTGTCCAGTTCCTGGGTGGCAGGGACTTGGGCAAGTTCCTAGGGTGGTTATCACCTCCCATTACCTGGGACTTCATACCTGAACAGGCAAGCTGTCATTGTAAGGGGCCCCCGGCCGGGTAATAATTAGTATAAACTTCATGATTTACAGAAGGTTGATTAATAATAACCTTTATTAAGAAACCCATTGTTCTTTTATAGACAGTTATAATACAGATGTACTTGAGTGGTCCTTTAATTAAAACACCATCACCATTGGCTAATTAGGAAACCACCCTTTGGTAAACAAATCTCCATAACACATTCCACATGTTCACAATACTAGGTGCAGCAAGTTAAGATAAGAATTGTTTCTCATTCTTTTCTCTGATCTTCTCACAGCCTTTCCCAGGACGATGCCTAGGAAAGTCATCTGTTGTTCTCTGTGACCAGAGAGCTGCTGCCACAGCAATCAACTCTGCCAAATTGATGTGTCATCTGATAGAAGGGTGCCTTGCCTACCCCAATGAAAACCAGCAGCTTCCCACCCTCTACTGAGGCCACTCTCTGTGAAAGGATGGGGGGATAGTTGTTAATGAAAATGTATATTTGGTATAGAGATGGTTTGAGGATGTAGTTTAAGTTGTATGTGTGGGTAAGAAGGGATTCCAGTAATGAGAAATAAATAAAATTTAACAATTAGAAAACATATAAAACATGTGGGATCTGAGTATGACACAAATGGTATGGAATAAGGGGTGGAGATTGTATTGGGTCTGACTGAAATAGAGTTCATTTTTCCTTAGCAATCCTCATAGTGCTGTGCTTTGCATTGGTAGCAGGAAAGGTGTTGAAAACACACCAGTGTTTTGGCTACTGCTGAGCAGCGCTAGAACAGCATCAGTGCTCTCTCTCAACATTTTTTCCCCTCCATCAAAGGGCTGGGAGTGGGTCCCCTGGGAGGGGACACAACCAGGCCAGCTGACCCCAATTAAACAAAGGGATATTCCATTCCATATGACACCAGCTCATATATAAAAGCTAAGGGAAGGAGGAGGAAGGGGGGGAGCATTTGTTATTTACAGTGTTTGCCTTCTGGACCAGCCACTCCATGTGCTGAAGCCCTGCTTCCTGGGAGGTGGTGAACATTGCTTGCTGATGCGGAGATTTTTTTTTCCCCCTTTGCCTATGTGCACGCAAACTTTTGATTTTGCTTACTTTAGTAAACAGACTTATCTCAACCTACCAGTTGTTTTCTATCTTATTTTTCTCTCCCCTTTCCCACTGGGAAAGGGAATGACAAAGTGGTTTGGTGGGCACCTGGCATCCAGCCAAGGTCAACCCACTACATAGTAGGATACAATTTGAATGCCAAACTCATGAGTTTCAGTCCTCAGCTTTGGCAACGGTTGGTAGACCCATGAGCAGGATACATCTCATACACTGGCAACTGAAGAGTAATGGCCAAAGAACAGATAAGTTGTTTACACTATCTAATTACACCTGCCTAGCCAGACCTCTGCAACCCCACACCTGCAGAGTTGCTTACTCCTCTTAACAGTTTTATTCTGGCATGCAGCCCTTGCAGCTGAGGAGATGGGACTGTATCAGTTCCATGATGAGCAGTACTCTACTCTGCAAATAGTACTCATCAGCAGAATCCATCCCTCAGGCACTCTTTTAATTTAACTACTGGATGTCTCATTCTGCCTCCCCTTTTGTTGGGAAGGATGAAAGTTAGACAAGAAAGTCTCACAGATATGTATGCTTGGCAGAAAGATTTTTGAATGTAGAATCTGAAGAAGGAATAGAAATGAAAGCAAGTTTTGATATAGAAGAAAAGAATTGCTGAGCCAGTCTTACTGGATAACTAAGAAGGCTAAAGGGTATGTTAGTTAGAAGGGGTTTTTATGGCTTAGAGCAAAGGATAAACCCACCTCAAACAGAAGATGTTTTTACCAAGCAAAAAGATTCCACAGGCAAACAAGTCTGCCCATGTTGCAAATAGAAAAAAGGTCTCAGAATTTTCCACTGCAAGAAAACTGAAAAACAACTTCTAGCTTAAACTGTAACATACTAACTTTTTGTGATTGGAGAATAGTAACACAAATATGGTAATGATAGTAGTTATGATAGGCTATAGGTAAAAGTAAAGGTATAGATTGGTTCCTCTGTATTAAGATGCTCAGCAAAGAAAAGTATATAATGCATTGTAACCAAAAGTAAAGGGTCTTCAGGTTTGTCTGCAGCTGGAGCTGACAGCTGTAGGCACAGGCTCTGTCACCCACGACCCTGGACTGCGGTAACATCTTGGATACAATAAAATGCATTTTGAAGAGCCGCCTGAAGTCCTGCATCTCCCGTTCAGGCTCTTACACCCTTTCCCTTGTCTGAGCTTCTGTCTATATCAACATGCTGTTTCCAATCCCAACCCAAAAAATGGAAGGACATGCCAGCAGCCAAATTAGGAGCTTAGGAAAATAATATAATAGTAATAGTAATACAATTAGAGAAACCTAACATCTGAAAAAAATCTGATTGCTTACAAGGGATGGCCCCCTTCTGCTCCAAATGCACCTTTTTGAAGAGATAACACACATACAGCTTTTCCAGAATCTGGATGGCAAATCAAAGTTAATACTACAATGCCCCCTCTAAATCATTTGCAGAACCATCTGTGTAATGGCTCCTCAAGTGCAATTCCTTATTAAGAGGCTTTATCTGGAGAGATAAGCAGCTGTTCCCACATCACTTATTGTTGCCTGCTGTGATTTTAAAACATCTGCACTATTTTGCTCTTCATTTTCATATTCTAATCACCCTGAAAGTTGAAAAAAAGTACATAATTGTTTCTGTGGATTAATTAGTACACAGTCTCCTTGTAGAGACAATTTAAAGGCAGACAGAACCTCAATCAGCAAGTTTGTTTTTAAAATTAATAGCATTGGGAGCATTTATGGGGTTGGTATCCACAGTAACACATCAGAGTGTGCTCTGGGGACATACCATCCTTTGTTATCTTTTTCATAGGAAAAAGAAAAGAAAAGAAAAGAAAAGAAAAGAAAAGAAAAGAAAAGAAAAGAAGCTTTCCTTAACTAATTATGTCACTTAGAGTCTTGGGAAGTGCTTGCTTTAACCTGAGGGCCACCCCTAACTCTCAAGTGAGATTAAATCTCATCAAAATACCAAGTAATACCTCTGTGTTGTCTAGGAACTTGTAAGCCATCTTTGGTAGCAATTTTGGCAACGAGGAACTATCATCTCATTGGAAATCCATGGGATGAATCTGTGACTGCTTGAACATATATGGGCATTTACTCTGCTTGCCACCTGTGTTGGCAAGATGCTGGGTCACCAGGTGTTGTGTCCAAGGCATGCAGAGGTTAGCTCAGGCACAGCACTCTGCTATAGTGTCCTAGGGTGAGGCTTGTATCCTCAATTGTGTGTTCTGTTTATGCTGGATATTATGTTCTGTGCCTTCAAGACTGGCTCTGAAGAGCGAAGTTTTGTTTTGTTTTGTTTTGTTATCAGCCTGTTCACTCCCCAAACAGTTGTCGGGACACAGAGACAGGGGCAGTACATAGGGCAGCTTTTGCTTTTTGCTCTTGCTTTCGCTTAGCTCTTGCTCCTGCTTTGCTCCTGCTTTGCTCTTGCTTTTGCTTCTGCTTGTTAGTTAGTTTAGCTAGGCAGTCTGAATTTTCCCTGGACTGTTTTTCTTTCTCTCTCTTGGAACCACTCGAGCCTGCTCCGGACTGGGACCTGGGAAACCAAGAGTTTGCACCTTGTGCCCTGCAGCAGCTATTCCCAGCGCCAGAGGGACTGATAACAGAGCGACCACTCCCAGGAGAGACTTTCTGAATTTGTCATCTTTTTCAGAGTGGTGAAAGAGTTTTGTCATCCAGTATTGTTCATTTTTTGTGCTGGGGGGGCGCTTTGCCTGTTAAATAAACAGGTTCTTTCCACTTGTCTCTGAGGAATCCTTCCAAAACTGGTTGGGGGGAGGGGCCGTGTGGGTTTGCTTTCTGGAGGGGCCCCCTTTGGAGGTTTTCTCCCAAATTTGCCCTAAACCAGGACATATAGCAATGATATTGCATGTTAAGTGGACCTTCCTTGTAACCACACAGGTCAGAGGAAGGGCAGGCCTGAATTCATATCTCCTTTAACTTAGGTTTATACTTGAAAGTACATCAGACAATGCTGATAACAGAACTTTGGTGCCTAGGAAAAGGTCAACCTGAGATTTTCAAAACTGAATTAATAAATCTGGCAGCACTGAGTGGAAAATGGAACAGGTACCTGCCTTCTGAAAAATCAGACTTTGTTTTGGTCCTTCACAAGGAGCTCCTAAAAACTCGCAAAGCTCCAGGTGATTTGTTTCTCTTGAAAAAGCTTTCTCTTCAGTTTCTGCTGCCTAGACATGCATGAACACATGTTACTGGGGAAGAAAACCCTTCAAAAGGAAGAAAAAAACTGAGATTCTGTCTTCAACACATGAATAAATAATCCTGGCCCAGCTCATATTCATTCTCAATGTCACAGTACAATAGGTTGGATTCATACCTATACAGGAGACCCTCAGCCAACCCTGTTCAAGCTTAGATGCAGGCACACCACTGGCTAGAGATCTAGGTGGAGAGAGATCCCATTCAATGAGCTGTCCAAGCCCAGGAAATCCAAACCCCCTATATAAAGAAGGTCTAAACAATAAAACAGGCTGTTTGTCTCATGATCTTCGGTGTATTGTGTTGTGTGTCTGTCTCCAACCCACGACCTCACATAACAGCTCAAAATTGAGCATTTCCTCTTGTGTTCCAGTGGGCAGCTGCAAACCTGTCATGGTTTGACACTGGTCAAACGCCAGGCACCCATGAAAGCCATTCGCTCACCCCTCTCTTGCTCTCAGTTGGGCAGAGGAGAGGGGAAAAAAAAATTAACAAAGGGCTCATGAGTTGAGATGAGGACCATAAGAAAACACTCCAAGGGCAAAACAGGTTCAAATTTAAAGGTTTAAAGTCAGAGGAGGATAATGAGAAGCAAAATAATCCCTTAAAACACCTTTTTTTTCCCCCAACCCCTCCCTCCTTCCCACCGACAGTACAGTGAGACAGGGTGTGGGGATTTTGGTCAGTTCATCAGTCAAGATCTTCTGTTTGCTCAGGGAGAGGAGTCCTTCCTTTGCTGTGGGGTCCTTCCTGTGAGAAATGACTGCTCACTTCTAAAAATTTTAAAAGGTTTATTAAAATCTTAAAAAAAATTACAGCAAAAGGACTAAATAAGGAAAAAATTACAGCACCAGGAGCCCCCCCCCTCGTGGCTGGTAGCCACATGGCTGGCTCATCCACAAAATGGCTGTTCTACCTTTTACACCCTTCGTGTTGCAACAGGTAACCCTAGCTCTTCCCAAAGTCTGTCTGTTAACTCTTCATCACTGTCCATTGGTGTAGACTGCTTTCTTGTAACTTGATTGGAGGTCAGGTGTTTCTGTGCCATGACTCTTAATAATAAGCCTGCCCCTCCCCCAAATGCTCAGACTACCAAGACCATCCTGGGATAAAAATGCTGGGGGCGACACATTGCAGTAACATAACTATACATCTATAAAACTTCTCTTAACATACTTATAATGTTCACCCCTTAATTGTGAGAACCAACCATCTCATTATTCATCTATAACACTCCCATGGGAGACAGTTCTCTGTGAACTTCTCCAGTGTGCCTCTAATCTTGTGAGCAGCAGTCCTGCCAAAATTGCTGCAATGTGAGTCCCATCCATGGGCAAACAGTCCTTCCAAAACTGCTGTGGCGTGGGTCACTCATCCACTGAGTGCAGTCTTCTAAGGATAGGCTGCTCTAGTTTGGAATCAAGGACCCTCTTTATCTCTGGAAGCAGGGGCCCTCTCTCTATTCAGGTCTCCCAGTGGATGATCATAGCTTCCTCTGGCATCCACCTGCTCTGTCATGTGTGATGGTGTTCACAGGGGTTTTCACGTGAGGGAAGAGATGAGAATGTTGACTCCATGTTCAGAAGGCTTGATTTATTATTTTATGCTGCCCATAGGTACCATTGCCAACAAGTTCCATCAATTCAAAGATTATTGCAGGATCTCGCACTGCCAAGAGTTTGATCTCATCTAGGTGCTGCATTGGGGAGTCGCTTGCCATGTTTCTGCTGCTGGCCAGGCAGCCCCACTGCCAGTGCAGGCACTGGCACTGTTTAATGCCTCTCTTCATGCGGGGTGCCAGGAAGGAGAAGCCACTGCTGCTGCCCCTGCCCTTCTGCCCATGACATGGCTGGATAGGGGGGACCAAGCAGGCAAGGCTCTCTGCGGGCTGAACTGAAATGGTGCCTCGCCACCTCTGGAAAAACTGTGCATGCGCTGTTTTGATTTTCTTCTTAAATATGTCATCACAGAGGTGTTACCAGCCTCTCTAATTGGGCCAGCAGCATGTCTCTTTTCAGAGCCATCAGAGATTGGCTCTGTCGGACATGGTGGAAGCTTCTAGCAGTTTCTCATAGAAGCCACTTCTGTGGTCTTGCCCTGGTTCCAAAAAACATGCCATGCCAAATCAATACAAAACCGCTCACTTGAAGACTCTAATCAGAAATCGAGGTTGGATGTAAGAGCTGTAAGGAGAGATGCGGGACTCCAGGTGGCTCTTCAAAATGCAGTTTATTGTATCGAAGACGTTACAGCAGTCCAGGGTCATGGGTGACTGTTTCTCTCTTTACCAACAACTAGAAAGTCTTGTCTTTTTTGTGAGGTTTTAGTAACTCCTGTTGAAATATAATCATAGCCATTATCTTTTAAAAAGGTTGTTGGTTTGGAGGTTGCCAAAGTGCACCAGGACCCGGGGGGTAATAGGTCTGGGTCGCTCCTTGGGATTCGGCTGGCAATGAAGCGCAGTGCTGCAGAGTCGGGGTATTCAAAAATCTTAGCCCGGGTGTGTTCTCGGGTATCTGTGGTGCCACTACGTAAGTCGTCACACAGTGGCGCTGCATGCTCATTTTGAAGTTTTTTTGAATCGGGTTTCGATCAACATCATATTTAAAGCGGCACTGTTTAACAAAATACCTCCCTTTTCTACATTGTGGACAAAGGTCTGATGTCTGTGCATCTCTTTTTGCCTCTGGACAATTTCTCATTATGTGGCCAGGTTTTTTACAGAAATAGCACAGCTCTGGGACCACAGAAGCTTGCATAACGGCCCCAGTATTGTTCTGTTGTTGAGAATTTAAATGAAGAGCAGCCAAAATTTCCCTAAGTATTTGGTCTCATGCTTCTATTTGTGCTGCCTGAGCTGTAAGAGCTCTTTCAATGTTTTCTCCTAGAGTCTTTTCAAGCTCATTTGCCTGGATAGCTGCCACCTGCTGAGGGCTCCCAATCTTATTACAGGCATCTATCATTTCAGGCACCGTGAATCTTTTCCGAGGGCTTTGATAGCTCATTTGCATTCTTCAGTGGCATTATTTTCAATAATATCA
The DNA here is from genome assembly GCF_023055355.1 of Agelaius tricolor. Lineage (NCBI taxonomy): Eukaryota > Metazoa > Chordata > Aves > Passeriformes > Icteridae > Agelaius > Agelaius tricolor. The sequence goes on from NW_027269281.1 coordinate 9,262,129, forward strand.
TGTACCATAACTGGATGAGCAATATCATCACTGCATTGCCTCTCAGATGCCTGAAGCACTCGATCTACAAATGTGGTAAAAGGCTCAGATGGGACTTGGCTAATTAGATTATAAGCTTTTTCAAAATTCCCTGCAGGCTGTATTTGTAATAAGGCTCTGTGAGGCATTTTCTTACTGTCATCAAATACTACTCTGAGTAGAGTCAATTGATCTCCATTGCTTTCATCAGGGTGTTCCCTGGTGAGCTTGGATATAGTAAGGGTACGAAGATCTGCATCAGTGCTTTGCCCATAAGTTGACAATATTTCTGCAAGCATTCTTTTCCATTTGAGTTCCCAGAGCATATACTGTGAGTCTGTGAAAATCATGCTAGCAAAATTTTTACAGTCATTTGGTATAAGGGTATGCCCTTCCAGGGTGCTTTTCAGCAATTGTTTAAAGTATGGTGAGCATATCCCACTATCTCTCATGGCTCTTCTGATTTCTTTTATTTTGTGAGGGGGGATGGGAGCCTATGTTCTAGGACTGCCAGGCTGTTGTCCAAAAATCACAATCATAGCTAAAAGACCAAGATTCACATCTTTGCAGATCTGGCATCCCATCTCTTGCCAGTCTGTTAATTGAAAATGATCCACCCGCCTTGGGGAATTTTCCAAGCTAGGAAGCAGTGCTGGAGGATATCCGGGGCTTGGCTTTTCTTTCAGGGTTGAAAGATCTCCATTCCTAGGGCAGTCCCTGGGGTTATTTGGAAACATTTCTCATTGGTTTTTGGGGTTTCCTGGTTTTGGATTAAAGGAATTCTCCTCTCTCTCTGAGGTATCGTTAGTTTCATCTGCCTCTTACTGCATTGGCAGTTGCTGTAATCTTCTCCCCCTCCCTCCCTTTCCTCACGGTGTGAGAGGCTGGCCGGGACTGCTCGGAGGGACGCGGCTGCGAGGGTTCAGGTGGAATGGGGGCAGGTGAGGGGCGCGGCGGCGGGGGATTCGCGGCAAAGATTTCCACAAGGACTCAGCAAGTGGGAAGAAGTTCCACTGCTGTTTTGTCATGCCAAGAAATAACATTATACAATTTAATCCCTACAGAATCCCAAAAGTCTCTGGTATAGACAGCTTTAGAGTCAGTATTTGGGACATGAGTTATAGTCCATTTTAAAAGCTCTTTGAGCTCTTGCTTAGGCAAGGTTTTTGGACTTGATTCATATAAAGATTTTAAATGCTGATACACATCCCTCTGATTTGCAGATATAATTCTGCCCCATGATTACCTGGTGCGCACTTGCTGTCCTCCGCAGCAGCAGCAGATGCTGAAGTTGAGCTTCAGTCCACGTACTGTCCAGCAGCAATGATGTCCTGGCCCCGGACACCTTTCTTTCAAAGTGCTGAATCTGCTTCCCTTTTAAGTTCACCGGGAGGTCTCTTACTGCCAAAAGTCTGAGTTTGCCAACTAAAACGTTGGGTGCCAATTGTCAGAGCCCTAATGAGGGACGCGAGTGTGAAAAATGCATATTTTATGATCGGCTTTTCGCAAATGTTAAAATGAATATTATATGTGTTATGTTAGAAAGTTATGCTGTATTAATTTTTTTAAGTAGTGTGTTAAATATAGTTTTAGGTTATAACATAATGTTAAAATAGAAACTATGTATGTAGGATGTTTTTCTAAAGAAAGGAATAAGGTACTCACACCAGATAGCAGTCACAGGACACCTAAATCTTTCAGAGAAAAAGAATTTATTGCTCCCTTATCAGAAGAAACTAGCTTCTTCCCGCCTTGCTCATCCCTGAAGACGACGTCAGGATTAAGAGGAAGAAGTTGACACTGACCAGACAGAATCCATTGTTTGGATGGAATTTATGCATCATGTCTGAGATGTATGAATATGCAACAGGCTATTGCTTTTAAGGGTTAATCCTCTGTTAACGGGTGTCCTTTTTCGGGCTTATTTTGCCCAGAAAAAGGTACCCGGACCGTCCGTAACTCTTTGTTTTTATTGTCTCGTATTGTCCTAATCCAAATTGTCCAAATTTTTATTACTCTAATTATATTACTATTTTTATAACCATTTTATTAGTATTAAACTTTTAAAATTTTAAAAAACAAGTGATTGACGCTTTTCACATGAGACTCCAGGCGGCTCTTCAAAATGCATTTTATTGTATCCAAGATGTTACCGCAGTCCAGGGTCGTGGGTGACAGAGCCTGTGCCTACAGCTGTCAGCTCCAGCTGCAGACAAACCTGAAGACCCTTTACTTTTGGTTACAATGCATTATATACTTTTCTTTGCTGAGCATCTTAATACAGAGGAACCAATCTATACCTTTACTTTTACCTATAGCCTATCATAACTACTATCATTACCATATTTGTGTTACTATTCTCCAATCACAAAAAGTTAGTATGTTACAGTTTAAGCTAGAAGTTGTTTTTCAGTTTTCTTGCAGTGGAAAATTCTGAGACCTTTTTTCTATTTGCAACATGGGCAGACTTGTTTGCCTGTGGAATCTTTTTGCTTGGTAAAAACATCTTCTGTTTGAGGTGGGTTTATCCTTTGCTCTAAGCCATAAAAACCCCTTCTAACTAACATACCCTTTAGCCTTCTTAGTTATCCAGTAAGACTGGCTCAGCAATTCTTTTCTTCTATATCAAAACTTGCTTTCATTTCTATTCCTTCTTCAGATTCTACATTCAAAAATCTTTCTGCCAAGCATACATATCGGTGAGACTTTCTTGCCAAACTTTCATCCTTCCCAACAGTTGGAGACATTTCACATTTTTTGGTGAGTGCACTGAGCCTTCCTGGGCTAGAATTACACTGCAAATAAAAGATGGCAAGTGGAGGAAACACCAGGTTCAAGAGAACGTTACTCTGGCTTGATGACTTAAAGGCTGAACAGTCATTGACATGAGATGTGATCAGTTTATAGGAGGTGCCTGTGATGAAGTAAGGTTGGTTCATAATTGCAAGTGTCTGAAATGGTTTAGGAATTTTTTTTTTTTTTCTTTTTTTGATGCAGCTTGAGACTGTGTCCTCTGGTTCTGGATGCAGCACCGTTCACCACCACTTTCTGGGCCCGGCCATCCAGCCAGTTCTTAACCCAGCAAAGAGTGCTCCTGTCCAAGCCATGGGCTATCAGCTTTTCCTGGGGTATACTGTGGGAGACAGTGTCAAAGGCCTTGCTGAAGTCCAGGTAGACAACATCAAGAGCCTTTCCTGCATCTACCAGGCAAGTCACTTGATCATAAAAGGAGATCAGGTTGATCAAACGTGACCTACCCCTCCTAAACCCATGCTGGGGTCTAATACCTTGGCCATCCTGTAAGTTCTGTGTGATGGCACTCAATATAAACTGTTCCATGACCTTACCTGGTACAGAGGTCAGGCTACCCACCCTATAATTGCCAGGATCCTCCTTCCCACCCTTTTTATGAATGGGCATCACATTGGCCAGCTTCCAGTTATCTGGAACCTCACCAGTGAGCCAGGACTGCTGGTAAATGATGGAGAGCGGCTTCACAAGCTCATCTGCCAGCTCCCTCATCACCCTGGGATGGATCTCATCTGGTCCCATGGATTTATGAATATCCAAGTGGCTCAGCAGTTCTCTGACTGCCTCCTCCTGGATAACAAGGGGACCATTCTGCTCCCTGATATCACCGAGCAACCCAAGAGGACAGTTATCCTGAGGGCAAGTCTTCTCACTAAAAACTGAGACAAGGAAGGCGTTAAGCACCTCTGCCTTCTCATCTGCAGTAACAAAGTTCCCTTCTGCATCTAATAAAGAACAAAGGTTAGTCTTGCCCTTCCTTTTTACCATAATTATATTTATAAAATCATTTTTTTTTTATCCTTTACAGAAGTCGCTATTTTAAGTTCAAACTGAGCTTTAGCCTCCCTCATTTTTTTTCCTACATACCCTAGCAGCCCTCTTAAATACTACCTGAAAAACCCGACCCTCCTTCCAAAGATGATACATCCTTTTTTTATTCCTGAGTTCCTCCAAAACCTCCTTGCCCATCCAGACTGGACATTTGCCTCTTCAACTTGTCTTTCAGCATGCAGGGACAGTCTGTTCCTGTGCCCTCAAGATCTCCATTTTGAGGCACGCCCACCCTCCCTGAACTCCTTTATTTTTAAGGATTACTTCCCAAGGAACTTTCTGAATAAGTCTCCAGAATAAGCCAAAGTCTGCCCTCCAAAAGACCAATGTAAAAGTCTTCTTAATGTTCCTCTTGACTTCACCAAATATTGAGAATTTTATAATTTCATGATCACTATGCCCCAAGCGGCCTCCAACCACCACATCTCCCACCAACCCATTTCTATTTGCAAATAACAGATCTAACATAGCTGCTCCCCTGGTGGGCTCACCCACCAGCTGCGACAAAAAGTTGTCCTCAACAAACTCTAAAAATTTCCACTTTTCAGCTATATTGAGTTCCCAACAAATGTCTGGCAGGTTGAGATGACCAACAAGAACAAGGGCTGATGATCCAGAAATATTCTCTAGCTGTTTATAGAATGAATTGTCCACCACTTCATCCTGGTTGGGTGGACGATAACAGACTCCCAGTAGGATGTCAGCCTTATTGGCCTTCCCCCTAATCCTTACCCAGAGGCATTCAACTTCGTCGTCATTAGTTTCAATACCTATGGTGTCCAAAGCCTCCCTAATATAAAGGGCCACCCCTCCACCTCTTCTCCCTTTCCTATCTCTCCTGAAGAGCTTGTAGCCATCCAGTGCAGCGCTCCAGCCATGTGAGTCATCCCACCACGTTTCTGTGATAGCAATTACATCATAGCTCTGCTGCTGCACCATGGCCTCCAGCTCTTCTTGTTTGTTACCCATGCTGCATGCATTGGTATACATGCACCTCAGCTGGGCTGCTGATATCACTCCTAACACAGGCTTACCACATTTGGGCCTGCTTCCAGAGAGCCCAGCTACATCCCCTTCCCCCTTCAAACCTAGTTTAAAGCCCTTTCACCAAGTTCTGCCAGTTCACAAGCTAAAATCCTTCTGCCCTTAACAGAGAGATGGAGCCCATCTAGTTCCAATAGGCCAGGTGCTGAAAAATTTGCCCCGTGATCAAAGAATCCAAAATTCTGCTGATGGCACCAACCCTTGAGCCACTTATTGATAATGTGAGCTCTCCTATTCCTTTCACCATTTTTCTCAGACACCAAAGGGACTGAGGAAAAGACTACCTGTGCCCCTGTCCTATCAACGACTTGTCCCAGTGCTCTAAAGTCCCTTTTAATTGCCCTCGTGCTCTTCTTTTCAGTCTCATCACTGCCAGCCTGGAGTATCAGCAGTGGGTAATAATCAGAGGGCTGAATCAGCCCAGAAAGTCTCTCAATGATATCCCATACCCGGGCCCCAGGGAGGCAGCAGACCTCTCTGTGGGGTGGATCTGGTCGACATATGGGGCCCTCTGTTCCCCTCAGAAGGGAGTCACCCACCTCAGACGACTCTAACCAGGAAGGAGGGATCATAAAACAGCACATGACACTTGCTGGATGTACAAACAACGGTAGTGTCTTCTGACAAGCCCCACTGAACCTAGTTAAAAACTGATGCAGGGGCTTTAATACCAAATAAAATACTAATGGAAAACAGGTCAGCAGGCACTAACATGAAATTCATCACTATCATCCCAAAATAGGGGATTTTCCAGAGCAGTTTGTCAAATTTATCACTCCTAGAGTTCACACCTTCTCCATCTCCCAGAATCTTCAGTAGTACAACTCCAACACTACCACACTCACAGGAGTGTGGATCATTCATTAGTCATCGAAAGAGAGGCAGGAATCAACACAAAACTGCAGGGAGACTACTTGAAAGCAAGACACAGCATGGGGTAGGAGTGGGTTAATTAAAAGCAAAGCATCACCTCTGTTCCCCTTCACCAAACACAAACATCGAAGACAGTGGTGCAAGTCTCATACAAATCAGGAGGATACTCACTCAAGCTGTTGGAGATCCTTCTAGATTTGCATTTTCACTGCTGGGTAACTCTGACTCCCCTAAGATGTTTGTGAGAGGTAATGCAGAGAAACTGAAGTTCAGGCTTTTGCCTTATAACTGTTTTGAGAACACCTATCTAAAGCACTTATCCTAAAGGAAAAGACAAAGCAATGAACAGAGATTACTGAAGCATCAATGATGCTCATATAGTTGAAAATAGTTATTTTTCATGCACTCCTGGTAAAGTGTTGTGATTTGTGAAATAATTCAGAAATTCTGAAAGCTATTCCAAATTAATTTTGCTACCAGCTTTAAACTGGATGATATTCACACTGTATCAATCTTCTGCTGGATTTCAGACACTTCTCTTTTCTACATACAGGGACTGAGTATTTTATTTAGGCAAATTGCAACAACATGTTGACTTTATAAAGGTAGGATTTGGCATTGCAGGCTGATCTGTTCCTTACTAGTGGGATAGACCCATTTCTGCACATATTTTCTTTATCCAATGTTTAAACAACCCTGCTCTTCTCAGGGTTTGTATTAAGCACTGAGTCTGGGAAAACTCAAAGCAATGGGATTTTTCTGTTATCTCCAACAAAGAGCCCATCACCACTGACATAACAGTGCAGTTTAAATATTGTGTTTATCATAACACTTTTTGCCACCTGTTTAGGCAGCTGGAAGAGAACAATTGGGCACCAGCTAAGGTGGACTACAATGGCACTCAATTTTGCCTATTCATCTGCTAAGAAAACCCTGGTTTGGTCCTTGTTTGGCCTCAAGCCAGTGCAAAGGTTTTTACAGAATCATTTCAGAAATTATGTCTGGAGAAGCCAGGGCTCACAGAGCAAGAAGCCTTGGGTAAGCTGCATGCTTTTGCTTATTCAAAGGCCTTGCTAATGAACTTAACAGCAACAGTGATACTAAGACTTTATTATTCATATGGAAATCATACTTCCATCCCTTAAGAAGTGGTTTAGTTCCATGGAGTTTGACCTACTCTTCCCAGTGTGTAACCATCATATTGCATGTAGGAGAAGGGATTACAGGCAACCTCATCCCTGATGAGTCACAGCTGTGTTAATTACCCAAAAACAACCTCACCCCTGATGAGTCACAGCTCTATCCAGTAAGGATGAGTATGATAAAAGGGTGGGTTGGCTAGTCAGAGGAGGATTCTGAGGACGGAGGAATTGAAGGAGCGATTCAGAAGGACTGAAAGCTGGGCCAAACGGGAGGGAGAATTGCTGCTGTAAAGGATCTGCTGTGAGGTCAGTCTGGGTCTGCTGTTGGAGCCTGCAGTCAGAGTCTGCAAGGGAAGCCTACAGTGGGAGTTTGCTGTAGTCAGTTAGGATGGCTGAGTTGTGAAGAATAAACCAGGACCCTTTTTATGCTGATAAACAGGAGTGTGTGTCTCAGCTTATTTTTATCTCAAATGTGAGGTCTGCTGCAACAATTGCACATCTAGGCTTCTATCTCATCCTGCTCTTCCACTTTACTCTGTAATTTCAAGTTGTGGAGGGCAATGCATATCTGCACAGTGACTTGGCCCAAATCAAACAGCGGAAGAATAAAGAGAGGTACTGGGACCTGCAGAAATACAAGCGGTAAGGAGTATTCATCTTTGAAAGGTATGTGGTGTTGTCCAGGATGTTAATGCTTCAGCATCTCTCAGACTACTAAATTGGAAATAAGGATATGAGCAGCTGTGCACCTTTAAGTTTCTCCTATATTTTTTAAAAGCCTGCAATACTTAATTTTCATAGAAAGATTGCTTTCATACTTCATCTATTATAGGAATTGGGGTGTTACCCTAAATACAGGGGCAGGCAAAATATAAATGGCTTTCCTATGGAGGCCAGTGATTGTTTCCACTACAGTTAAATAATTTCATTATAAATTGAGTTCTTAAATGTCAAGGAGATGCTGGATTCACCTGAAAACAGGCATTTAGAGAAGCAATAAAAGCTGTGAGCTGTGGTCAGTTAGCTCATAATTCTTTTAGCATGCACTTCATTCAGCAGTTAGTGACTGCCAGATTAATTATATCAAAGTATCCTGATTGCAGCTAAGGTCTAGCATGGAGTATTGCATGTGTAACAGCATTAGCAAAAAAGTCCAAATATTTGTCAGAACAGCTGGGTTAAAGCTCATGAAAATTTTCAGGACAAGTTAAATATAAAATATTAAGATCTGAGTCCTGTACCATGAATTCAGAGAGAGCGCTGCTTGTGCCTTCAGCAAATTCTCCCTGAAAAAAATGAACTTCCGTGATCTTCAGTAAAATATGGGAGGTCTCTTCCCTTTGGAAAATCAGCCTAAAGAGGTCATACATGGTATGCTTCTGGCTCCAGTGGGTACATACTGAAAATTCACTGTGCTCTATGCAAAAGCCAGCAAATGCTGTGGGGTGTACCATCCAAGGATGGGATGTGTTCTGGACTCTGTCAAAAAGCTGGTCTCAGATCAGACTACCAAGTGAGATTTCTCCTTTGTTTTCACCAGTAAAATAATTATCTTCTGATAGAAGGGAACAGGAGTACACTCATCTTCCCTTGCACTGCATACAGTCCTTTTAACTGTCCAAGCAGGCATGCAGTGAAACATGCCCCATCTGCAAAAGGATGCAGTGGAGTTTCAGAAGCTTTACCTTCACAGTTTGTCTATAACCTGTGCATTTTTTTTTTTGCCCCTGTTAGCAGATGAAAAGTGATCCCCCTCCCCTTTTCCCCGGAACTGGCAGCAACCCCAGGAGGTGATAACTGGGGAAATTTGCTGCACATTTTGAAGACATGGAAGATGTCTCTGTTTCTGGACAGAAGTTCATGCCCCTGTGACATGGTTGTTGATCATTTTAGCCTTCAAAAGGGTGATTTTAGTTTAACACTCTGACAGAGACTGAAATGTTGTAGTTCGTGGCTGAAACACTGATGTGAAGAGCTGCACCACCGAAGTCCGCCTTGCATGGGCCCCCTGATTCAAACCTTGGACTGTGAGTTAAGCTGCCTAGGAGAACTTGAGATAAGATAAAGTGAGATACTTCTGTTCAGTCATCTCAGGTCTGGGAAGAAACGAATAAGGCTGGGAGAGCATCCATGGGAGGGCCAAGACCAGCAGCTGTCCTGAAAATCATCCCTCTCTGGCTTTGGGCTGGGGGAGGTGATATCCCTCAAGCTTATCTCCTGCTGCCGGATTTGCATAGACTCCACACCCACCCCAAGGGGGGAGGAGGAGGAGGGTCTTGGGTGTGTGGCACAACTTCTGGTCAGAGGCTGTCAACACCCATCCTTTGTTACACAAACTGGCTCAGCTATGAAACCCCACCCTGAGAAAGCCACATTCACAGGACATTCATGTGAAGGGCAGGTGAGGGGGTGTCACAATCCATCAAAGACCCTGAAGTGTTGCCGAGACTTATTTCTGAGGCCTTGCACCAGAGCACTGCATGTGATGCAAAATAATGTAACTGATCCAGAGTCTTGCAAGAGACAGTGGAAAACTTACCCCCCACCAGGGGAGGCACCTGGGCATTTCTACCTGGCCCAAACATTTATTAACCTATTGAATTCTATGCCTTTTGGTGAGGGACCCTCACCAACAAGAAGACCAGATTGAGAGGATCAATGAGACATTGTTGGGACCCATGGAGGGGTGATATATTTATTTTTAATCTGTCTCTGTCACTCTTCCTGTCCCCCCCCACCTCCTTTTTTATTTCTTTCTTTTTCTTCTTCTGTCTGTTACTGTTAAATAAAATATATCCATTTCTTGGTATCAACATTTAACCTCATTTGGTTTTAATCCTGTTTTGGGGAATATTTGAACCTGAAGTTTCTATCCATGATCCACAGAGAGCGCACTTTCCTCCTCTATAATTAGTGGATGATTCCATTTAATTTACGTCACTGGGCACGATTCCCTTAAAGCAAGTGTTGGTTCCAAAAATCTATGAATTGCTAATTTTTATGATAGATCATTTTGTGTTAACGAAACAAAGTAAGGTACCTTTCTGGCTTCTTGTTTAAGTAAAGTGCACGTTGTAACTTTGCTTTTTGATTAAATTAATGCAATGTAGCAGCCACAGGGCCTGCAAGGCCTCCCTGGTGGTCTGTTGCCTAAGATAAGAAATGCCCAGTCATGATGACTGGACCAAAAGATCCCTCTTCTGCTTCGGACCCTTGTTATCTCTCTGTGTAAGACCATTGGTCATATACACCTTGACCCTTACTATTGGACTGTTTCCCAAAACCCACATACCCTATATAAACCCCTGCCTCTGCCCAGTTCGGCAGAAGAACTGTCCCTGACACCCTTTGCAGAGGTTGCCAATAAAGACACATCTGTGGAACCTCACACAGCTCGTCTCCTCTCTCATCCCTGGATCTGCCGAGGTACTTAGCAAGCAAAGAGCTGAATTCACCAAAGAGCTGATCTCACTAAAAGAACTAAGCTGCTGGCTAAGGTTGCCTGCCTGGGGCACCTGGACAGATTTGCTTAGCGGGACTTTGCTATCTGGGACGCCTACAGCAGCTGGGATCAGACAGACCCGGAGAACCCAGACCGTAATAATGCAAGGTACCCCTCAAAAGTGAGGCATTTTACTATGGTTAGGTGTTTAAAATAAGGTGCTCCTGAGGCGTAAGGAGTGTGACATTGGAAAATAATTTAAACCAGATACCCCTTGGGAGAAGACCACTCTTACGTGTGTGTTTCTGCAGTAACTTTATATAAAATTTAAGCAAGGTACCTTTCCAGGGTGAGGGAGTGAAATTTTGAAATTAGCTGTAACTTTCACAAGGAACCCTCTGGAAAAGAATCACACCAATTTTGTGATGTAACTTTGTGAAATAGTTTTCTGGGGAGGAAGGGGTGAAATTTAGAAATTAACTTACACAAGGTACCCTCTGGAAAAATCTGCCCCATTTTTGTGGTAACGTGAAACATAATGCACAAGCCTTGGTCAATTTCCTGGATGAATTTGGCACCAAGCCATCTTTTTAAGGAATGGTGAAAGAGAAATATATAGTATTTGGCTAAGAAACTTAATGATCTTGAGTTTTATAAGGAGCTGTATTGAAATTAATTAAGAAATTTGTTTCTGTGACTTTGCTATCTTAGTTTTTATAATCTTGTTGCTTTAGCTGCTCTTAGTTCTAGTTAATGGATAACTTTATTCTAATAAAATAAAATAGATGTTATGGGAAAGAACAGGGAATAACTCAGACTCTGATGAATGTGTTACACCTGTGGTAAAGAAAGCAGCTATATCCCAGAAGTTTCAGTTAAAAGAGTATTGGTTTTGATGCCTTTGGATTTTAATTTTTCTATTTTTTAAATCCTGTACTACTTTAGTGTATAACTCTAAAACTCTATGTAGAATGTTAACTAATGTCTTCACATTTGGGTCAGACAAAACAATTCCTCTTGGCCTGAAGCTCAAGGACACCTTACTGTCTCAGGCCCCAAAAGTATAAGCAAAAGTGAGTTGGGGGAAGCAAATTGGGGGTATATGACTCCATTACCTGAAGCTGTAATTGGAGGATTAACCCCTGATATGTAAATGGATCAAACTTATATCTGTCTGAAAAACTTGGGACCATTGTCCATCTTGGGTGTAGCCTCTGGGAGGTTTCTGACTTCCCAAGGTGTACCTATTGAAGGCCTATAATAAATACCCACTTTTATTCTCTTAATCTTGTCTGGGCTCTTTTCTAGGTAGCCACTCCAAGGCATCATTTTAACTAGAGCAGCCTTGGAGTTATTTTATAACTAGAGAGTAATGAGATGTCTAAATAAGAAATTAGAACAATAAAATAATAGATGGGACATTACAAGAAGAAAAAGAGCAAGCATGAGGCTTGAAAGGTCATCTGGAGGACGGCATGATGAAGATGATGATGAAGTAAGATGAGATATCCCCCCAACCCCTCCTCAAAATTACCAGAAAAGAACGTTAGATAGCAATATTGCTTCACAGAAAAACAGCAAGAAGGAATATAATACACCTGTATGTGGATACGACAGTCTGGTCAGAGAAAGAGAAAGCTAGATAAGCTTTCCCATGAATTGGTCTGGGAAGCTTTAAGGAGCTGGAGAGAAAGAATGATAATCAAATGGTAACAATCTGCAGGTGGTGTTTATAACAAGTTGTTTTTCCTCATAAGTTGTTTACTGAAGGGTGTCTTCTTAATTAGCCAATCATGTGAAATGTGTTGATTAAATGACCAATCAGGTCCACCTGTAGTGAACCAAGATATCACCTAAGCCCTGTCACCCTTGTGATAGATTGTGGTAGTTTTTTCTTCCTTTTCATAATTGGTCTGTAGTTGGCCAAATTTTCACTTTTCTTTTATAGGAACCTGCCAACAGATGAGATGGAGCTGTGTGGAAACTAATGAAACTTTAAATTGCCACCATAATTGCTTGTATTGTCAGTTTGTTAATGTTTGTAATTTGTTTGTTTTTCTGTGACTTGTTGGGAGACCAAATATTAGTCAAAGCATTTTATGTATTGTTAAGCTTAATTTTTTTTTTTCCATCTTGTTTTATCTTTTTACAGAAAAAAAATGTTGTGGCAAAAGGTCTCATGGGTGTATAATTTGTCTCAACCAATTTTATCCTGGGAGTGAAATGAAGGTTTTGGGGGGTTTGCTTAAGTTAGCAATATGAATTAAGTGTTTAAATTTTAGCTTGTAGAATAATGTGTTGAATTTTAACCTTTTACTTAAGAAACCTCTGCCATGGTACAAAGGGCATAGGAAAATGCAAATTTCTGAAGCTTCTTGTGATAAAGGACAATACCAGGAGAAGACCAGGGAATGCAAGAAACCTAGATAAAGAAACTCCTGTCTCCAAGCTGATCAAAACCGACAGATGTACTCAGATAAGCACCAAGGGACCACAGCGCACGCGCAAAGGAGAAAAGTTCAAAAGTTCAGTCATGAGGAAGACCACAACCTTCGGCCTCAGAGACCACCAAAGACCCCCCCCCCATGTGACCATCACAGAAGGGCATGGATCTAATTACCATGCGAGGCGAGAACAGGCGGGGCCAGGGGTTGAATATGCATGAAAGGATTGTGTAATGTAATGCATATGGAACATCTTCATGAATAAAGATGTGGCCCAGACCGGAGCTCGGTGCACAAGCTTTCACAAGAACTATCTTGCTATTGCTGGACGCTGACAATACATACCCACTTCATAACTACATTAGGTTGTGGAGTCTATTTATTCCGCATATCGCTTCAGGAGTTGGTACAAGAATTTATACGTATATGAAATAATACAAATATGTATTAACCTTCCCAGTTCTGCCTTGGAAGGCTCTAAAATTATTATAATTTGGCCAAATTTTTCACAGTTTAATTATTAGTGAACTAAAGAATCCTAACAGAACACAAGAAAATATTACATGAAAAATGGTTGAGTCCCCCTTCCTAAACCAGGTGGGACAGCCATGAATTGCAAATAAAAGATGGATAAAACACAAAACAGCCTTCTATCAATTCTCAAACCAAATAAATATTCCCGCCTGAACATCTCTGATGTGCTGTTGAATTTCCTGCCATATGACCTGGGAAAATATTTTAACTTTATGTCACTTCTTTTAATTATGTTAATTAGTGTGGTGACCCTAGCACATTCTGTACCAAACATGCTCCTTAGTCATGGGCGCAAAATGTTATGAAGACAATTTGCCTACTAAATTTCAAAAGAAACAAGTTTCTTGGGATAATACAACTAAATTTGAAAGGGAATTATTTTAATTTTAATCCCACCAATAATAAAGCCACAGTTTCTGTTTTGTGTCAATATCGAATGCAGGGCGTCCCCGATGCAGGGAATGATTAGCATATGACTCCATTGATTCAGAAGGCTGAACAATTGCTTTATTAAAACTATATTATATTACATTATACTATATTATAACTATACTAAAGAGATACTATACTAAACAATACTAAAGAATACTAAAAAGATACTAAAGAAAAACTCATGACAGTCTGAGACAGCCAGGACACAGCTTTTGCCCAATTGGCTAAGGAAACAAAACAATCCTCAGCAGAATCCAATTGACAAATCACTTCAGGTAAACAATCTTCTTAACACATTCCACATGTGCAAAAATAACAGGAGCAGCAAGTAGAGATAAGATCTGTTTTCTCTTCTTCTCTCTGTGCTTCTCCAGGAAAAATCTTGAGAGAGAAAATTATGTCTCTCGCTGTTCAGAGAATGTGAATAGCACGTGTCAAGACTAAATTACAACAGTGCTATAATCTACTCCTTGGAAAATAGAACATAGCCCTAATATAAAGATGTGTTTGCATGAGAACCTTTTGTATTAAAATGTTTTTTTATGTACATTTTGTATGATAAAAATTAATCTTTCAGGATGTGTAGAATTATCCAGTGGAACAAGAATATTACCTATAAAATTCTTCCACCTAAATGTGGATGTGGTCAAGAGAAAAACCTATTTTAAAGGCTTTGAAGTATGTAAACACATATCCTCAACAAACTCATTCACATTTGTTCCAGTGTGCAAAGTTAATAAATTATACTATGGGAGCTGAGAATTCTCTTGAAATGCAATTGATTGATTGATGTAGGAAAGACATTTTTGTGCTGGTCTTGTGAGCCAGCGAAGGCTTCCTGAAGATAAGGAAAGCCCCATATCTCTCTCAAGGAAGGTACCAAGGCTATCACCATGACAATGTGAAGAAAGAGAGAAAGTCAAAAGATATGGACTTTGGTTGACTCACAGAGTGATGTGGCTCCTTTTCACCTAATGAGAGTTTTGTTTCTTTTTCATGACAAATGGGCAGTGTATGTGTTTCTTAAGCAAATGTAAATATCCTGTAAAACTATAAAGGCAACATGTTGTTTTAATAAATAGCGTATACAGCCTTCTGAGCTGAGTCTTGGTGCTTGCACCATGTCGCGCTCTACAGCGACATCTGGTGGCCGCCCATGTGATTGTAACTGGACTGTAAAAAAGGAAAGAAAAAAAAAGAGAAAAAAGTTGGAGGGTACCCTAAAAATGAGTGAAGGCAGCAAGGACGCTGTGGACGTCCAGACCTAATTCAGACGTCTGATTCGAGGTGAGCGACTGGGAAAAATAATGGGAAATAATTTATCAAACAAGGAAAAGACTGTTTTGTCCACATGGAAAGCATTATTGAAAAGGAAAAATGTTCAAACTTCTGATTATGCTCTTCGTAGTTTACCGATATGGTGTAAATCACAAGACTTTGAAGCTGATGCCGACACTGCCTTCAGTGTCAGGGCATGGGAAAAGGTTGGGAAGAGACTATGGGAAGTGATATCTAAGGATATCTAAGGGGGATAAGACAGTTGTCGATTTGGCTACTACCTGGAGGCTGTTGTATGAGGCGTTGAAGGAATGGAAAGCAGAACAAGATAGAGAGGAGGAACTGGAGGAAGAGGAATTAGAGCAAGAAACTGAAGTAGAGGAACAGGAGGAAGATGAGGCTGAGCCTGTGGATGTATCTCCCCCTGAGGAGTCTGCTGCAGCTGCTGTGGAGGTTCCCCCGGGGTTTGCTATCATGAGAATCAAACAACAAGCTAAGACTGCTCCTCGGTGTTCATCTCCAAAAGACTATGTTAAACCTGTGTATACTTCGCCTGCTCAGCAGTTCGTTGAACTGAGTGCTAAACCAAAGTATCTTACGCCTGCACAGCAATTAGCAAAAATGAAGTTACAGAAGAAACAAAGTGAAAAACAAGCTGGGTCATTGGCCCTTCTGTCTCTCCCTGGGCCATTTGCTCCCCCCTCACCCTCCTCTGGGTCGGCTGCTCCTCCCCCACCCTCCCGTGGTTCGGTTGTTGGTTGTTCCCCCCCCCCCCCCCCCCCCCGCTTTCCCTTGAGCTGACCACCCCTTCCCTGCCCTCCTTTGAGTTGTCTGCCTCCTCTCCATGTTTCCTTGAGCCATCTGTCCATCCTCTGCCCCCCATTGAGCCGTCTGCCACCCCCCGAACTGGTTGAACAAATGCAGTCTTTAACATTGTGTCCTTCTTTGTCTTACATCTAAAAAGACACAGGAATCTGTTTTTGTTAGACCTTGTAGCAGATCCAGGCCTGCTGTTTCTTGGACTCTGCCTCCCTGCCAGTTGGCTGTGACTCTTTGACACCCTTTGCAATTTTGGAAGCATGTGAGAATGTAAGCAGCTGAAGTAGGAGATTGGAATTTGTTAGAGAAAATAGGTCCATGTAAAAGGATGGAGATTGCTGCTGCTTCTGGTGGGCCTGTGGCTTTTCCTGTTTTCAAAGCTGCTCCTAATTTGGGACAACAAAATAGCCATCAGGTTTTTTCATGGAGGGTTGTGTAGGATCTCAGTCAAAAGTAGATCAGTATGGTGTTAACTCTTTGCAGGTGATGCAAGTGATTCGTGTTCTAAATGCTGATGTACTTGCACCTTACGATATTGTTCAGCTTGCTACGATTCTGTTTCAGCCAGTGCAGTATGGTGTGTTTCAAGCTACCTGGAAACAAATGGTTGAAAGAGTAGCATTGGACAATATGCAGTTACCTCAGCATGATCCACATCATGCTGTGGGAGTTGATGCCTTGCTGGGCAATGGACCATTCTCTAACCTGGATTTGCAGGCAAGATGGGACCCTCTGGTTCTGGCACAGGCCCAGCAGCTGGGTATGAGTGCCTTACTCAAAACAATGTAGATGGCAGCTCCTAAACCTAGGTATATTACCATCCAGCAAGGGGTGAAGGAACTTTTTCTGCAGTTTGTGGAGAGGGTTGCTGCAGCCCTTGAGAAGCAAGTAGAAGATGATAAGTTGAGGCAAATTTTATGCAGACAGCTAGCCTGGGAAAACACGAACGATGATTGCAGGAGAATTATTGATTCTTTACAGGAAGATCCCTCGCTGTCTGATCTTGTAGTTGCTTGTTCAAAGGTTGGTTCGGTTGAGCATAAAATGGCTGCTTTGGCAACAGTCATGAAGTCTTCAGCCAGATGTTCTGCTTGTGAAGAATCAGAGCATGTGAAGGCACAATGCCCTCAAACTGCTGGACAATGTGTACATTCTAGGGTAATTTGGACCAGTAAAGTGCCTTGTTATTGTTGTGGTAACTTTGGCCATATTGCTAAATTTTGTAAGTTAAGATCTTTTTCAGGTGGTCGACAAGTGCAGGGAAATTGGAAGGAGAATGCGAAGGGGCACGTGGAGACACAAATACCCCGACAACAATCATGAGCCCTGCCAGCACTGCAAAGCTCTCCATTTGTGACCGATACACAGGGGCCACAAGAGGCTCGGCAGGGATTGATATACCGATAGCTGACACTGACTATTTTGACAAGATGTATATGTAAAGTGCCTCTTGATGCCTATGGTCCAATAGGCCGAGGTTTGAGTACTTTTCTGATGGGAAGATCTAGTAGCACTATTCAAGGTATTAATGTCCATTTGGGTCTTATTGATTCTCATTATGTGGGACAAATTCAGGCTATGGTGTCTGTTAGGGAACCTCCTGTTGTTATTCAAAAAGGTACTTGTATTGCTCAACTTGTTCCTTTTATGAGTTGTGTTCCAACTCTGGTGGACCGGAGTCGTGGCACTGGAGGTTTTGGATCTACAGGACCACCTCAGGTTCTTTGGACTCAAAAAGTGACAGATGAGCGTCCGGAAATACAATGTTTGGTCATTGCTAAGAGATGTCACCCAGAAACTACAACAATATCAGGTTTACTTGACACAGGAGCAGATGTAACTATAATTTCAGTTTGTTTGGCCTCCAACATGGCCCCTCACTCCATCAACCTTTGGAGTTGTTGGGTTAGGTGGGTCAACTGCTGGTGCTTTATCTGCTGTTGCCATTACTGTAACATATCCGGAAGGCAAACAAGCTAACATCAGACCTTATGTTACTAATGCTCAACCTAACTTATGGGGATGTGATTGCTTAACCCAAAGGGGTGTTAAAATTACAATGAATTTTTAGTAGGGGTCACTGGGATGCAGGGCCTTAAACGTCCAGTTGCACCCTTGACATGGCTGACAGATAAGCCTGTCTGGATTGATCAGTGGCCCCTGCCTACTGAAAAGCTTCTTGCCCTGATTGTCATATGTCTCATGTTTTGCAATATTATGGTACTAATCCTCGAGGCTTACTCCCTTTGCAAGAATGGCAAACAGATGTTACAAAAATGCCTGAATTTGGCCGTCTAAAGTGTGTTCACATTACAATTGACACCTTTTCTCATGCCATGGTTGCCCCAGCATTGCCAGGTGAAACAGCTTGGGATGTTATTCGTCACTTTTGCCACACCTTTTCCATCTTAGGCGTTCCATCACATGTAAAGATGGATAATGGCCCAGCGTATGTTTTAAAGAAATTGCAAGTGTTTTTTCGTGCTTGGGGTGTTGGTCATTCTACTGGTATCCCTCATGCTTTGACAGGCCAAGCAATTATTGAACGTGCTCATGTTGTGTTGAAGCACCAGGTACAAAATCAAAAAGGGGGAATGCAGAGTGAGTCGCCTCAAGTGAGATTAGACAAAGCTGTTTATGTGTTAAACTTTCTGTGTCCTTTACCTGACTTACAATTGTCTCCTATATTCTATCATTTTTCATCTTTGAATTCAAAACAGCCAAACTTTCAGAAAGGTATTATGGTATGGGTAAAAGATTTAATCATGGGAAAGTGGACTGGCCCAGTGGAATTAGGAACATGGGGAAGAGGATATGCATGTGTTTTAACAGAAAATGGCCCTCCTTGGGTCTCTGCCCATTGTGTTAAACCGTATTTGGAGCACACAGGAAAGGAAAGGAAAGGATGGGTGGTTCTACAATGGAAGCAAAATGAGTAGGTAATTGCATTGGTTATTAGGTAGATGGAAGCATGGACCCTCAAGGAATGTGTGGTAAAGATGGTAATTCAAGACAGAGTAAAGGTAGTTATAGGCTTACACTGAAATTCCAAAAGTTAAGTTAGTGGATGTTACTTTTGCTTCTTTTCCTTGAATTCTCTTATAGAGAGGTTGGTAGTACTGAGAAATGTGTCTTGTACCATTTCCTTTTGTAGGGCACCAACAGTCCCAAAATAGGGGAATTTGATGTACCTAAGGGAGAAGTTTGCCTTTGCATAGGGGTTGAATTAGTGGCTGAAGTCCACACTGAGCAACTACGTTGGTTGCCCATTATGATAGCAGCAACCAGTTGTAAAGTTAAGTGGATGCTACTTGGTTCTAAGTGGTGACTAGGCAGATGACTTGGTCTCTGACTCTGTGTGGGAGAAAGTTATTTGATTAGAGGTGAAGGTGTCATTCTGCTACAAATGTGTCATCTGGAAATTGCGAGGTCTGTAACGGTATTTGAAGATCTGGTTTTATGTGCCTTGTTTGTATATGAACGTTAAGATTGTGAGGGTGTGTGTTGTGGAGTTGGTAGAAGTTGGTTATCTGTAAGTGAATGAAGAAGGGATCCTCTGTCTGCTTGGATTTTTGCAAGGGCCCTGCAGAAGTCCTTAGCAGTTGTATTTGTGGGTCAAATACAAAAAGGGAGAATTTTAGGAAAGACATTTTGTGCTGTTCTTGTGAGCCAGCGAAGGCTTCCTGAAGATAAGGAAAGCCCCATATCTCTCTCAAGGAAGACACCAAGGCTATCACCATGACAACGTGATGAAAGAGAGAAAGTTAAAAGATATGGACTTTAGTTGGCTCACAGAATGACGTGGCTCCTTGTTCACCTATTGAGAACTTTCTTTCTTATGACCAATGGGCAGTGTATGTATCTGTTAAGTAAATGTAAATATCTTGAAAAACTATAAAGGCAACATGTTGCTATAATAAATCTCTCTTATACAGCCTTCTGATGGAGTCCTGGTGCTTTGCGCTGTGTCGCACTCTATAGCGACAGAAACTGGCACCTCTGATACTGAAAAGCAGCCACAGCCATCAACCTCCACTCTGCCCAAAGGAGGGAAAGGTATCCTCTCTTGCAGTTGTTAACAGCCTATATTGCTAACTGTGGCTCTAGCAGTGAGGAGGAGGGGGACCCCTTCAATCTGGGACCAGTAGATCCAGATGCTGAGCCTGACCCATTCCCTCCTGACCCTCATGATAACTACATGCAATTAAAGAAAAAGGCTCTTAAGGAGAAGAATTTTAATATCACAGTGAACACAGTCACTTCAGTCAGGCTTCGTGGCACCAGGGGAAACAACCTGCAGTGGGAACCCCTCCCTTATTTAGAAATTAAGGAACTATGCCACATGGCTACAGAACATGGGCTGGAATCTCCCTTTGTTGCTAATCTTTTATGGTCTATGTTGTCAACTCATCCTATAACCCCTCATGATTTAAAGGAACTGGCAAACTTATTATTAACCCCAACTCAGTATTCCATTTTTGATGCTCAGTGGAAAAAGGGGTTAGAAACTTTGCTTGTAAGATTTGTAGGGCATGCAAACCAGAATATCTCAGCCCTCACGACTGACCACCTAACAGAAGAAGGGGCTCACTCAGACCCTATTGGGCAAGCCCACATTCATAGAGAAGCCCTTAAAGGTATTACTGAAGCTGCACATATCGCATTTTTAAAAGTTCCTGATGCTGCAACCCCCCAAAAAGTATTTACTAATATAAAGCAAGGACCAGCTGAGCCTTATGTGCAATTTATTGACCACTTAAAACAAGCTCTTGAAAGACAAATTGAGAATAACATTGCCAGAGAGGTGTTGCTTTTAAAATTAGCTGTTGAAAATGCTAATGAGGACTGTAAAAAAAACTACTTAAGTCCTTGCTTAAGGAGGAACCCACCCTGCTAAAAATGACTGAGGCATGTAATCACCTCGGCACACTTCAGCATAAGGCAACAGTTACTTATAAAGCTGTGGGGGCTGGTATAGTTAATGCTTTTGCAGCTTTGGAGATTACGCCCAGGGAACCCCCAAACGTGCTTTGGGTGCAGGAAATCTGGGCATTTGAAAAATGACTGTTTTGGAAAGGGGGAGTGTAGAAGAAGTTTTACAGCAACTTCTGTGAGCCAGAGAGAAGTTTAATAAGAGGATCCATGTTTACCCCTGAAAGAATTTTTTACCAAGGTCATTGACATAGAAACCAAGAAAGAAGGATAAATAAGAGAAACCTGCAACTGTCTATTCCAATAAGCACTTTGTCTTTCCTGACCAATGAGTAAAGTGTAAACTTATGAGTTTTGTAAGAATGTATAAAATCATGCATGCTATATTAAAACTGGGTTTGAAGCCTTCTGAAAATGGAGTGTTGCTTTGTATTGTAACCATCTCAACTACGACAGGGGAGGCCAGATCCAAAGCTCCCAGTATTTGCCCTCAGTGCTGTAAGGGAAGGCATTATGCAAATCAATGTCATTCCAAGTATGATTTTGAAGGACATCCGCTATTGGGAAACCGGAGTTGAAGTATGGGGCGGCACCGCGCACAGACACAAATGCCCCAGCTGATGCCTCAGAGTGGACAATTGCAAACCTCAGCCCAGCCGCCACAAGCAGCCTTTGCCAGACTATCAGCAATTTACAACCCTCCACACTAGGGAGGGCCAGACTAGACCTAGCAACCTCCATCACAGTAATGTTACATGATTCATCTGTTCATTTGCTTCCCACAGGAGCTTTTGGACCACCAGGGCAGCGTATGCATGCATTGATTTTAGGTCGATCATCCACCTCTTTGATGGGGCTGTTTGTTCTCCCTGGGGTTATAGACTCTGACAATAAAATTATGATCATAGCATGGACACCTCAACCACCTTGCACTGTTCCCCAAGGAACTCGAATAGCTCAATTAATTTTACTTTTCTAAACTATGAGCATACCTTTCATAGATGTAATGTGAAAAGGGGGATTTGGCTCTACTGGAACACCCCAAATATGCTGGGTACAACCTATATTACCCTATGTACCCTGACATTAATAGGACAAAAGATAACACTTGCCGGTCTCATAGACACAAGGGCTGACATTACAGTTATCTCTCAAGCCAAATGGCCCTCACATTGGTCCCTTGCTGAAGTGCCTCAGGCACTTGAGGGAGCAGCCGAAGCTATCAAAGCTGACGCTTGATACAGATCAAAGGCCCTGAGGGGCTCCTTGCCTCAGTCAAACCCCTCCTATTACCAGTGCTGATGGCACTATGGGGGAGGGATGTTCTCTTCCAATGGGGTTTTAGAATTCAATCAGATTTTTGATGGGGGCCATTGAAGCATGCAACACTTTAAAACTAACCTGGAAAACAGAAAATCCAGTTTGGGTGGGTCAGTGGCCCCTACCATTGCAAAAACTGTGCGCATTAACAGAGTTAGTGCAACAGCAACTCCAGAAAGGGCATATTGTCCCTTCTACCAGTCCTTGGAATTTTTCTGTGTTTGTTATCAAAAAACAAACTGGCAAGTGGGGCTTACTCCATGATCTTTGAAAAATTAATGCAGCAATGGAGGACATGGGGGCATTACAGCTTGGTCTCCCATCTCCTACCATGATTCCCCGAAATTGGCACTTGACTATTATTGATTTAAAAGATTGGGTTTTTTTATATTCATTTACATCCTGATGATGCTCCTTGTCATGGGGGACTTCTCTCCCTAAGTGAACTGAAGAAAGACTATTTTAGAAATAGTAAACTGACTAAAATTTTAAGTTTTGTTTCTTTACATTGTCAATAGGAATAAAAGGTTATGGAGAGAAGAAAAGCATTCTAAAGGTTTCACCCTAATTTTCATTACTTTTTATTTTAGTTACTATTAATAAATTTTTCTTTATACCCTTTTAAAGTTTTAAGCCTACTTTACCTTTCTCCTAATTCTACCTCACAGCAAAAAGTAAGTACACTAATAATTAACCAACACTAAACCCACCACATTCATTAGTGTGTTAACCAAAAAATCTCAAAATTAACAAAATTTCAAATTAGCAAACCAAAACCACTACACTCCTAAATTTGCCTTTTCGGTTCTAAGCACAAACATGCAGGCACCCTTACAGCGATTTCACTGGGTTGTTTTAACTCAAGGCATGAAAAACTCCCCTACTATTTGCCAGTGCTATGTTGCTAAGGTCCTCAATACTGTTCGTCAACAAATGCCTGATGTTCTTTTGTACCTTTATATGGATGATACTTTTGTAGCAGCTGAACAACAGGAAGTCATGGAGAAAGCCTTAGCCCTTGTAACCAAAGCTGTAAATCAGGCTGGGCTTTGCATAGCTCTTGAAAAGGTACAAAAACACCCCCTGTAGAGGTATTTGGGGTAGCACATTGGAGTCCATTCAATTTCTCCCCAAGCTCTGCAAATTAAGACAAATATTTACACCTTACATGATGTGCAAAAACTTTTGGGAACAATCAACTGGGTGCTCTCCTTGTTAGGGATTTCAAATGCAGAGCTAAGTCCTTTGTTTGAACTGCTAAAAGGTGTCTCAGACCTTTTATCACCTAGACAGCTTACTTTACAAGCTCAGCAAGTGCTGCAATGTGTAACTGATGCCTTAGTAAACCAACAAGCTGCACGCTGGGCACCTGAGCTGCCTTTCTTTTTAATAATTTTGCGTCCAGCAAAACAGCCCCACGCTTTGATTTATCAATGAGACTCCAAGGCACCAGACCCTTTGCTTATCATGAAATTGATTTTTTTACCACACCAAATGACCAAAACCATCAGTACCCAATATGAAATGATGGCCCAACTGGTTGTTAAAGCCCAACAGAGACTCACTTCTCTTGTGGGAGTAGAATTTCCCACTATTTTCCTACCTCTTACCTCCTTTTATTTGAATTAGATATTTCAGGAATCAGAGGCTGTTCAGATGGCCTTTGCCAAATTAAGCAGACAAATCTCAATACATTCTCCAAAACATAAGCTTTTAACACCTTTATTTCAATTGATTGAAAAACCAAAGATGAGTGAGGTTCCACTTCAAACCTTAACAATATTCACAGGTGGTTCTAGTTGCTCTCATAAATCAATGGTAGTATCGAAAGACCCCTCTTCTAGTGCCTAGAGAGCAGATGTATCCACAGTTGAGGGATCTTCCCAAATTGTTGAACTTGCTGCTGTTGTCAGAGCTTTTCAAAATTTTTCTGTTCCTTTTAATCTGGTTACAGATTCAGCTTATGTTGCAAGAATCGTGATGAGAGCCGAAACATCAGTTTTGAAAGAGATTGAAAATTCATAACTTTTTTATTGGTTGCAGGTCCTTGGTTTTTCCTTAGAAAATAAAACATCTCTTTACTTTGTTATGCATATTTTTAGCTGAAGAGGACAGGCAAGCTGACCTTTTAACAATGCCTGTACCGCAATCTGTTCTACCTAATAAGATAGAACAAGCTAAATTGAGCCATTCTTTTTTTCACCAAATGTCCTGGTTTAGGGCAAATTTGGGAGAAAACCTCCAAAAGGGGCCGCTCCAGAAAGCAAACCCACACGGCCCCTCCCCGCAACCAGTTCGGGAAGGATTTCGTCGGAGAGAAGTGGAAAAAAACTGTTTATTTAACAGGCAAAGCACTCCCTAGCACAAAAAATGAACAATACAAGATGACAAAACTCATTCACTGCTCTGAAGAGATGACAAATTCAGAAAGTCTCTCCAGTGGGTGGTTGCTCTCTTATCAGTCCCTCTGGTGCTGGGAAAGGCTGCAGAGTAGGCCCCGGCAGGCTACAAAGTGCGAGCTCTTGGTGTTTCCCCAGGTCCCAGACCAGAGCAGGTTTGAATGGTTCCAAGAAGAGGGAAAGCAAAAACAGTCCAGGGCAAACTCGGACTGCCTCAGCTAGCTAAACTAACTAAAAAGCAATAGGAGCACTGTGTTCTGCCCTGTCCATGCCCAGACAACACCAGTGGAGTTCTGTGTTCTAGCAGACTGTGGGGGAGAGTTCAGCTGATAACGAAACTCTGTGCTCCTTCTTCTCCCTGCCTTCACTCTCAGCCAGTCTTGAAGGCACAGAATATACCCTCCAGCATAAACAGAACACCCAATTGGGGATACAAGCATCCTAACGTCACCCTAGGACACCAAAATATTGCCTCTTTGATTTGACTCTTTGGCATTACTAAAGCCCAGGCTTCAAGAATTATTGCTATTTTTCCTGATTGCCAAAAGTGTTCTTTTCCCTTTGTTGCAGGAGGTGTTAATCCCAGACGTCTTCAAAGCCTTCAAGTCTAGCAGTCAGACATTACCCATTTTTCTAAATTTAGCAGTTTAAAATGCATTCAGTCTTCTATTGATACCTTTTCTGGTGCTCTTTTTGCATCAACCCATTCAGAGGAGGCAGCTAAAGATGTCATAGACACTTCACTGCTGCTTTTGCAACTCTTAGTATACCATCTGAAGTAAAGACAGACAATAGCTCAGCTTATACTTCCCGTCGAGTTGCTACCTTTTTTTCCTTATGGGGAATTACGCACAAAACAGGTATTCCTCATTCCTCAACAGACCAATATATCATTGAATGGGCTCATGGCTCCCTCAAGAGTCTCTTAGTTCAACAGAAAGGGGGAGCCAGAGATGGCACCCCTGCTGAGAGACTGCAGAAAGCCCTTTATGTTTTCAACTTTTTGAATTGTTCTTTGATGGACCCTAACCCATCATTGTTCGATATTTTAATTGCAATTCACAATTACAACAAGAGGGAAAACCCCCTGTTTTAGTGAAAGATCCACAATCCGGTAAGATATTTGGGCCTCATCCTTTGGTCACCAGGGGTTTTGCTGGTGTCTCCTGAGAGAATGGTCCCAAGCGGATTCCAGCAAAGAATGTGAAGCCATTTCGAGAACCTTTGACTGCATCACCTGAATATTCACCTTTAACACCAACATCGGAGGAGAACCCTTGCAAACAGGACCTCGACACCACATCAGCACGCATTTGAATGCAAATGTGTTGAATGTAGGATACTGTGGTACTGTACATCTCATAAAAGGCGAGGTGCTTACTGTCAATGTGATTCAACGAGACGCAGCAGAAATAACGCACAAATTCAACAATTAGTGTGTGGGTATAAGTTTGATTTACCTGAACAATTGGAAATTACTCCGGAGCAGTGGCTTACTGCTACCAAGAATAAGGATAAACGATGACTTCCCGAGTACTTATGGTATTTACTGGGAATTGTTTCTAGTGCTCAGACATTGTTGGAACCCTGGATGCTGAGAATTATTAACTTTCTGTGCTGAAAGGCACAGACCCACAAGAGAACACTGCATTTGACCTGAGGCTGTGGAGAAGGCTTCCAAAATTGATTGATAGCACTGGGATTACAGGTATGTAGTTGGTTAGAAGTGTGTAATATCACAGGGTGGAAAACTTAGAGTTTGGGGTTGTAGAATATAGAAATAAATATGAAGCAAGATGGAGGGTTTAGGGCAGAGACAGGTTGTTCTTCTTTACCTTCTTCTTCTTCATGGGTTTGGGTGGTATTTTGCAATTGGACAGAAAAGTCAGCATTGTGGACTTTGAGTGATCAGTTATTGGGTTAAAGGGAAAATAATTTAGGTGTAATTTCTTAATTGGATAGTTTAGCCTTAAAAGACCTTGTAACAAGAGTTAGCCATTTTGTGCCTTGCTAATGAAAGACTGCAGAACTTGCTGCTGTGAGGCTGTAACATTGATAAGAAACAATAAACACCTGAGTCTGAATGTGAACTATCATCTCAAGTGCCTTCAATCCCGATCCTGATAGAGGTAGAAAAAGGAAGCAGAAAACCCACAAGACATGGCCTGTTAACCAACCTAAAACAAATGTTTGGGTAACCTTAGCAAATGTTACAGGACAGGATATGTTGTGTTTGGCCACTGCATCCCCTGATAATCCTTTTTCAATGTGCCTTGTTGCTCTGCCCTTAGACAATTAGCTTTGCCTTACTCAGGCGAATACAATGTTACAAAACAGCAATCATGTTGATGTCTGGGATCAATGGACCCCTTATCTCTCCCTAGCACCTCTTGAGCCTCAAGAGTTAGAAGTCCTGGGCTTGGTGAAAATGGATCTTTGTATAAGGTTTAATTATTCTGGGAAAAAATCAGTCTAAGGCTTGGGATGTTTCCCCTCATCACCCTGTATATAAAAATGCAAGTGCTTGGTGTAATTATACATTCGGGATTATTTCTCGCTCAACCAATGCTCCATTACTTTTACCTCCTGGGGTATTTTTAATTTGTGGGGATAGGGCTTGGCCTGCCATCCCATCGCATATTAAAGGGGGACCATGTAGCCTTGGGCAATTATCCCTTTTAACCCCAAACACATCCATGAGTTTTCAACATAAATATCCCTCTAGGATTAAGTGAACCTTACATGCTTTTGACAAAGATTGTGATGACCAGTTTGATTTTTGGTTTAAAAGACAGTGATAGGCAGCATTGTTTTTTACCCCTGGTGTAGCAGCAAGAAAAGCTTTAGGATTACTTAACAAATTAAGTTGTTGGCTGCAGGATATGGGGTTGTGTTTGTTAAAGGTGATAATGGTTCTGTTTACCAGAAAGCCCTGTGGGAGGGCACAGCAGTAGGCTGGGGGATTAGAAGTCAGTTGGGGGGGTGAGAGGCAGTGGGGGGAGAGATGCGTGGACAGCAGGTGAGCGGGAAGCTGATTGGGTGGTGAGACGCGTGGACAGCAGCACTGAAGCTGAGCAACCAATGGGTGCCCTTTTTCTGTTAAGTTTTGGTTATGTCCGGTGGAAACTAAAGGTATATAAAGGAGGCGTTTTCTACAATAAAGCGATTTCCTTCATATGCACAAGGGGGTCCGTGTGTCTTTGTTCCCCATTGCTACAGTTAGCTAGCTAAACAAACTAATGCTATGTCCTTAGCATTAACAAGACTTTTAACTGATGTTGATTCTATTGGAGACACTATTTGAAAAATAGGACAGCGATAGATTATTTGCTTTGAGCACTAGGACATTGATGTTGAGAATTCGATGGAATGTGTTGTATGAACCTGTCCAACCATTCCCAATCAATCCATGCAAGCATTCAAGCCCTGAAAGAGGGAGTAAACCAACTGCAAGTAGATGATGGATTTGATTAGTTAGGTCAACTTCTGGGGTGTGAAAAACACCAAACACTTGTTTTAAAATTTTAAAAGTTTAATAGTAATAAAATAGTTATTAAAATAGTAATAAAAATTAGAGCAATAAGAATTTGGACAATAAGATTTAGGACAATAAAGGACAATAAAAAGCAAAGAATTACAGATGTCTGGGTGTTCTGCTCTGTCTCAGAACATGTTTTGCTAACAAAGGATTAACCCTTAAAAGCAGTAGCCTGTTGCATATTCATATATCTCATACATGATGCAAATATTCTTTTCAAACTAGGGATTTTTCTGTTTATTGTCAACTTCCCCCCCTTCATCTTGTAAATCAATGTTTGGCTCCTTGGAGTCTGGAAGGAGGTAGAAGGAGTCTGGTTCTTCCCGATAAGGAGGCAATAATTCTTCTCTTTGGGATTTTGGTGTCTTGTTGCTGTTATCTCTGTGCGAAGAATTTCTTGATTATCTTATCTATTCCTTGAGCTAGTTAGAAAAGTATCTTACATAGCATAATTTCTATTTTAATATTATGTTTAGACTAAAACTATATTTACCACACTACTTAAAAGGGATTAATACCGCATAACTTTCCAACATAACACATATAGTATTCATTTTAATATTTGCAAAGAACCAATCATATAATACACATTTTTCACATGGGGGATTGGGGACTTGTTGGATGGATAAGAAATTCAGTTAAAATAGGCTTGTATGTATTAGGCATTATATTATGTATTGTTATGGTTATCCCTTGTATTTTACGGTGTGTACAAAAATTAATAGACAGGTCACTTAAGAGTGTATTTTTGAACAGAAAGGGGGAGGTATGGGGAATAAAACAGAGAGTACAATGGAAGTGATACAGGAGCTTGATATCTTAGGCCTGATTGAGCAGAAACTGTGGGAAAGACAAACACAGATAACTGCTCCCTGGGGAAGAAGTGACTAAGAAATATTTGGTGAAACTTTGTGATAAGATAATGTTACCAGGTGACAAGATGTCATGAAGAATGTGTAACCAATGGGAAATTGTTACCAAAAATAGAACCCTATATAAGTGCCATACAAGTAAAACCCTGTATAAACTATTTGTATTCTCAATAAAATCGGCTTCTGATCCAAGCTCAGATGTCCCTGTCTCTCCATTGCTGATAATGTCCTCTTTTGGAGAAAAGTCTCATTAGACCGTTGTATGAGTCAACACAGGTAGGCAATTAGAACAACCACAAACCCACAGCTGAAATGCAAAGTGTAAATGAATTTACCGACCTCGCTAACCAGAAGATTCCAAAGCAACACCCAGGTGGAGGCACGCAAGCAGGAACACAGGCACCATTAGGCTCAGCCTGTGCTAGTGGGTGGCAGGGCTGCTTTTTGCACCCATCTATCAAGGGCCCCTGCATGCATAGTTCAGCACCCTGCTGTGATGTTCTCTGTGCTTTTTATGATCTCTGAGCTTTGATCTTCTCTCTCCCAAAACAGGGAGCTCAAGCATGTCTGGGAGAGTGACTCCAAGTCTCTCCAAACACCTACATTATCTCTACAAAGAAATTCTACT
This sequence comes from Agelaius tricolor, assembly GCF_023055355.1. Taxonomy (NCBI): domain Eukaryota; kingdom Metazoa; phylum Chordata; class Aves; order Passeriformes; family Icteridae; genus Agelaius; species Agelaius tricolor. Next base: position 9,291,705 of record NW_027269281.1, read on the forward strand.
TCTCAGACAGAGGATAAACAGCAGTAGGCATAATATATAGGGTTTCCCACACTGATATTCTCCAGGCCTTGGCATTCCCAATTGAAAGGTCTTTTGAGTGAATCTACCATCCTCCTTGCCATTCTGTTTTAAACCCTTTCCTCCCAACAAGCAGACAGGACCAACAGTTTCTATCCAGAATTGGTATGTACATAGTGCTGCCCTCACCTCAAGCTTGGAAAGTAGCTGGGCAAGTTTATTGAACAAAGCCCATTAAAATCCCCAGGTTTCCTAAGTTTGCAGAAAGGTGAGCAAAGTCACATGGAAGTTGTCACTTGCTACAGGTCATATGTCAATTCAGGGTTGGATCTAGTGACAGAATCTAGGAAAAGAGATGAAGGAACAGTTGTTTTGGTTTTTTTTACAATCTATATAAAATAGCCCAGGAAGTATATTTTCTCATATTCTGGGTGAAAAAAAAAGTCCAATTCTTTTTATCATCTCATTTATGTTTCCTCTCTTTCATCCTTCCTCCCCTCTCCATATGTCTCAATATAAAGTATGCCTTTCAAGAGAATAATTTAAAACATTTCCTTGGAAAACAGCACTTCTTGTTCTTTTCAGAGATCCTATCTCTATTTTTAGAGACAAAATTATTGGGTGAATTTAGTCCCAATGTATGAACCATTTATTTGATCAATGCCATACTTTTTGTCCACAACTTTTCTGATAAAAATAATTTTTAAAAAAGTAATCATCAGTCCTCACCAAGAAACCACATACTCATGCCTTTCTTGCACTCTTGCTGCCTTTGTCCTGAGACAGAGTAGAAATCCATTTTAATTTAAGTGAAATGTACATCTTTGAATTATGTCTGTAGCTTGCAAACATAACTGTTTGGTCTGACTGCCTGTTCTCGCAAAAAAAAAACCCCAAACAAAACAAACAAAAAAACCTCCCTATGCTCTAAGAAACTGCTTCAGCTGAAAGACAGAGATAAGAGAGGGCCCCTTGAACTCTAAAAGAGACAAAGAGACTGCAAGAGACAAGGCAGAGTAACCCAAGAGTTCTTTCTGTACTTTCTGATAAAAAAAACTAGATGCAAAGTGTAACTCAAAATCAGTAAAATGAATATGTATGAACGTATTTCAAAATTCCATGCATATGGATTAGTAAGGGAGATAAAAAAAGATCTAAAGTTCCCAGAGGCATGCATGTCTTTTTAAGGAGAGCGATCCCCACATGGATCCCCACATGCCATGCGTCCAGCGCTGTAATAAACATACCAGCTTTACAACTTTTACAAAAGTTGTGAAGTTTGTTTTCTTTTTCTGCAATTCAGTCCTTGTAATAGTTGTATTATCACCTGTGACTCCAATGTTTACATGGCACTTCAAAGCCCTGTAAGCACTATTATCCCCTCTCAAAAAAAGTAGAAGAAAGTGAAATTCACTGCTACAAGGAACTGGTGAGCTTGTGATGGGACAAAATAAACACTCTAGAGACGGAGCCCTAGGAAGATGGCTCACCTCCAGCAGCACAGACCAAGGGCTTTTCTGTGGCAAGGGGAGTTTTTTTTGCAAAGACCCATACCCAACAAAGATAACTTGGGAAGGTAATGTCACAGCAGCTGTAATCCTGACAGGATGAACTGGAGCCTTCAGTTTGTGTGTTTGTTGCCTCTGGAGGGTATTGGAAGAGGAGACATGAGAAGGGGCACAAATGTGTCCCCCTGGCATGGGTGTATTCAGAGCCAGTACTGTGCATGGGAGTGCAGGGGTAAAGAGGAAAGGGATGGCCCCTGCCACATCTCTGCTTTCTGCAGTGCACATAAAGGTGAATTAATAAGAAGAAAGGAGTCCAGCTACTGGAAATGCCTTTCTCTGTGCTTGCCATGGTTTTCATTATTGAAGGACTCCCTATTTATAAAATCACAGATATGCTAAACAATAATTATAAAACCTAACCATTCTTATAAACACATATTTCAAGGTTGTTTTTAATCTACAACAAAACCTGGAGACCTGTTCACCTTCAGCAATCCCTCCTCTCATTCCCAGCCTCCCCTCTCCATGAACAGCAGGACCACCATAAGCAAAGGAGCAGGACCAACATAAGCAAAGGAGCAGGACCAAAGCCCAAGGGTGTTGTCAGGGCACAGCACTCAGTGTGTCACTGAGATAATATGCTTAAGGGAGGAGGTCAGGACATATTTAAATATCCTGGCCTGTAGTCCTAGTAGAGCATCTGAAAGATCTGATGCTCCCCTCATAATAAACTGTGGTTCATTTATTATTACTTTGCATATGTATCTAGAAATTAATTAAGCCCCCAGCTGTGACTCACCCCATTCTCTATCACCAGAGATACCCAACCTCCTACACTCAGGTAATTGTTGCAACGATGACACCTACTTTTCACAGAATCAGAGAATATTTTCAGTTGGAAGGAACCTATCAGGATCATCAAGTCCAATTCCTGGCCCTGCAGAGAAAACTGCAAGTAGCACACCATGTGCCTGAGAGCATTGTCCAAAGGCTTCCTGAACTCAGACAGGCTTGGTGCTGTAACAACTTCCCTGGGGAACCTGTTCCAGTGCTCAACCACCCACTGGGTGAAGAACCTTTTCCTGATATCTGACCTAAACCTCCCCTGACTCAGCTTCATGCTGTTCCCTCCAGTCTAATCATTGGTCACCTGAGAGAAGAAATCAGTGTCTTCCCCTCATGAGGAAGTTTTAGACTGCAGTGAGGTCTCCCCTCAGTGTCCTCCAGTCTGAATAGACCAAGTGACCTCAGCCGCTGCTTATACAGCTTCCCCTCAAGGCCCTTCACCATCTTTGTTGCCCTCCTTTGGACTCTCTCTAATAGCTTAATATCTTTCCTATATTATGGTTGTCCTGGTTTAGGGCAAATTTTGGAGAAAACCTCCAAAAGGGGCCCCTCCAGAAAGCAAACCCACATGGCCCCTCCCCCCAACCGGTTCAGGAAGAATTTCCTCCGAGAGAAGTGGAAAAAACCTGTTTATTTAACAGGCACAGCACTCCCCAGCACAAGAAATGAACAATACCAGATGACAAAACTCATTCACCGCTCTGAAGAGATGACAAATTCAGAAAGTCTCCCCTGGGAGTGGTTGCTCTGTTATCAGTCACTCCAGTGCTGGAAAAGGCTGCTGCCCAGAGTAGGCTCCATCAGGTCACAAAGTGCGAACTCTCGGTGTTTCCCCAGGTCCCAGACCAGAGCAGGTTCACACGGTTCCAAGAAAAGGGAAAAACAGTCCAGGGCAAACTCGGACTGCCTCAGCTAGCTAAACTAACTAACTAGCAAAAGGAGCACTGTGTTCTGCCCCACCCGTGCCCAGACACCACAGTGTTCCAGCAGACTGTGGAAGAGTGAGTGAGGCTGATAACAAAACTCTGTGCTTCTTCTTCTCCCCGCCTTGCTCTCAGAGCCAGTCTTGAAGGCACAGAATATAATATCCAGCATAAACAGAACAGACGATTGGGGATTCAATCATTATAATGTCACCCTAGGACAATGGTGCACAGAGCTACACACAATATTCAGGGTGAGGCCGCAGCAGTGCAGAGCAGAACAGGACAATCACCTCTCTCGCCCAGCTGGCAATGCTGTGCCTGATGCACCCCAGGATGCTGTTGGCACTCCTGGCTGCCAGGGCACACTGCTGATTCATATTCAACTAGCCATCCACCAGGACCCCCAAGTCCCTTTCCACAGCACTGCTTTCCAGTGTCTCCTTTACCAGTCTGTACATACATCCAGAGTTGCCTCATCCCAGGTGCAGGATCCAGCACTTGCTCTTGTTAAACTTCATATAGTTGGTGATTGCCCAGCACTCTCATTCGTCAAGGTCTCTCTGCAGGGCCTCCGTGTCTTTGAGGGGGCCTACAGCTCCTCCTAGTTTTGTACCATCTGTGAAATTGCTCAGGATCCCTTCCAGTCCTACATCCAAGCCATTTATGAAGATGTTGAAGAGCACAGGGCAGGAGATGGAGCCCTGCAGAACCCCACTAGGGACAGGTTGCTAGCCTAATGTCACCCTGGTCACTATAAGTCTTTCTGTGACGGTGTTCACAGGGGTTTTCAGGTGAGGGAAGAGACGAGAATGTTGACTCCATGTTCAGAAGGCTTGATTTATTATTTTATGATATATACTACATTAAAACTATACTAAAAAGAATAGAAGGAAAAGTTTCATCTCAGAAGGCTAGCTAAGCTAAGAATAGAAAAAGAAAGAATGAAAACAAAGGTCTGTGGCTCAGACAGAGAGAGAGAGCCAGCTTTGCCGTGACTGGTCATTAATTCCAAACATCCACACGAGACCGATCACGGATCCACCTGTTGCATTCCACAGGAGCAGATAACCATTGTTTACATTTTGTTTCTGAGGCCTCTCAGCTTCTCAGAAGGGAAAATCCTAAAGAAGGATTTCAATGAAAAGATGTCTGCGACATCTTTCCACCCAACCTGTGAGCCAGTTGCTCACCTACCCCATAATGTGTTTATACAGCTGTGTGCTGGACATTTTCTCCAGAAGGATACTGTGAGAGATGGTATCAAAAGCTTTACTGAAATACAGAAAGATTACATCAACTGGCTTCCCTCAATCAGCTAGGTGGGTTACCTTGTCATAAGAGGAAATCAGGTTTGATAAGTTGGACTTTCCCCTCATAAAGCCATGCTGGCTATGACTGATGACTGTGTTGTCTTTTAAGGGTTTTTCAATACCTCCCAGAATAATCTTCTCCATAACTTTACCAGGCACTGAAGTGAGATTGACAGGCCTGTATTTTCTGGAGTCATCCTTCTTGCCCTTGTTGAAAATCAGGAAAATATTTGACAGCTTTCGGTCAGCTGGGACCTCTCTGGATTACCAAGATCACTCAAAAATCATTGAGAGAGGCTTCATGATGATGTCAGCCAGCTCTTTGAGGATTCTTGGATAAATCCCATCAGGCCCCATGGATTTGTAGGGATCCAGCTGGAGCAGCAGATCCCACATAACTACAGGCTCAACTGGGAGTTGATCAGTCTTGCAGCCCATGGTCCTTCTGCTCAGGGCACTGAGACCCCCTTAGCCCATCAGCAGTGTTGAAGAGAGGCAAAGAATGCATTAAACACCTCTGCCTTGTCCATGTCCCTGTTTGTGTGGTGACCATCCTCATCCTGTAATGGGCTGATGTTATTTCTGTAATGCCTTTTGCTATTAACATATTGAAAGAAACTCTTTATTGTCTCCCCACAGCTCTGTCCAGACTCATCTCCAACTGAGCTCTGGCTACACAAATTTTCTCCCTACAGTGGCAAGCAGTATCTCTGTGTTCCTTCCACACCACCTCACCTTGCTTCCACTGGGCATACATCTTCCCTTTTTGTCTCATGTCCAAAAGATTCCTGGTCAGCTGAGCCAGTTTTGTGCATTGTCTTCTAGACTTCCAACATTTGGGAATTGTCTGTTCCTGTGGGTGGGAAAATGACTGGAGACCCTGTGGACAGGTAACTGGGGATCCAATTAGAGAAAACTGAAGAGTTATATTAACATCTTAACAGGAGTTATAACAGTAAGGAAATTATAGGGTAAATCACAGTTGCTGCTCCCTTGGATGGAATGTGGTTGGCATGACTTGAAACCTATTCCATGATGATTGCCCCCCCACACACAGCTGCTAAGGGGGATGGAATGAAGAGTGGAGCAGAGTGGAGAAACTGCAGCCAGGCTGTGTAGAAATCCCTTCAGGGAAGGGGAGACAATGGTACTTTGCAGCCAATAAACTGCATAGCACCTGTCAACTAGGTGAGAGAGGAGATGTCCTGCTGCTGAGCCAGCAACTGTGGCAAAATCCCTCTTCTTAGATGAACTTGCTTCATTAAAGCCTAATAATAATATTAACACACACCTCCATTCCAGAGTTACCTGTCTCCAAGGTATGACTGTGGCCACAGCTCTCTTCACAGAGAGCAGCAGGCACAACTTTCCCAAGGATTTTTCCTGGGGAAGGCAGAGAAAGCTCAGAGAAGAAGAGAAAACAATTCTTATCTCTATTCACTGCTCCTGTTGTTTGGCACATGTAGAATGTGTTATGGAGATTGTTTACCCAAAGTGATTTGTTAATTGGACACAGGTGAAGGTTCTTTTGATTCCTTGACCAATTGGATCCATGTGTGTTGTGACTGTCTCCAGACAGTCACGGGTTTTTCTTTAGTATTCTTTAGTATAGTATCTCTTTAGTATGTAATTTAGTATAGTAATAGTGTAATATAGTATAGCTTAAGAAAACAATTGTTCAGCTTTCTGAAATCATTAGAGTCAATGCACATTATTCCCCGGCTGGGGGATCGCCTGTTTCTACTATATATGACCACTCCCCAATTGGGCATTTAGTCTATATTCTTTTGACTGTATCTTCAAAAGCAAAGTGAGAGAATTTTGAACCAATCAGTAATAAAGGTATGTATGACTAGAGTCACTCAAGCTCTACTTAAACACAAAGAAGTGGTATAAAAATAACTCGAGAATGGGGGAAAAGTTAAGGAAGATTCCATCGTAACTGCTAGGATCAGTTGATGGGCTGAACCTGTCTTCTCCTCCGTAGGGACACCTATTGGGTAAGAAGCATACTCTATGCATGCTGAACCTTTTATTAGGGGTTAGAGCTTGTCTGTAGATTCCTTCAAATATATTTTTGCAGTCAGACCTTATCACCAACAACCTTCGAGCCTTAACCTGTCACAATTTTATATTAATAAAGAGTGTTATTCCATAAACTCTTAGTGTGTATCCTTTGCAGACACTGGTAGTCACTGGCAGCAGGTAATGCACTCTAATAAAGAGGAAGACCTGCTGAGGGGTCTCCCTTATGCTGTTGGTGTGTTTCCCTAAGTCAGTCAAACCACCCTCCAATCCAACAGGACTGCTCAGTGAAGGATCCCCCTAACAGGATGCTGACAGACTGGTCAGGCACAGGGGCCTCGACTTTCCTGTGACACTTACAGAAAAATTAAAGGGTCCAGCAAATTTCCCCACACTAAGGATCGAGGAAGCCTTCCCTTTTCACATGATACTGTGCCCTTAGGAGGTGGTACTTAAAAAGTAACCAGCACTGATGGACCCCAGCATCTTCAAAAGTATTTTCCCAGGGGACCTTATTTACTAATTCCTTGAGCATCCTGAAGTCTGCTCTCCTCATGTCCAGGGTTGAATTTTTGCTGGTACTTTTCCTGCTGTCAGCAGAGATTCTAAACTCAATTGCTTTGGGATGTCTGTGGCCAAGATGACCACGAATTACTGCTTCACTCTCTCTGTTAACAGGCAATAAATTAAGGAGGGAATCTTCCCAAGTCAGCTCCCTTAGTACCTGTATCATGAAGTTCACATCCAGGTGTTTTACGAATCTTCTGGACCTCTTTCTGCCATCTCTATGGTGTTCCCAGTTAATATCCAGCAAGTCGAAGTCTCCCATAAGGACAAGGTCAGTTGACTTGGAAGCTTCCCTTAGTTCGTAAAAGAATAATTTGCCAGTGTCATGGTCCTGGCTAGGAGGTCTATAGTAGACCTAATGGCATCCACATTATTTGTTTGTCCCTTGATTCTTACCCAGAGACTTTCAACTATGCCATTGCCAACTGTGAGCTCCATACATACCCTTCTATTACATACAGTGCCACCCATCCACCTCTTCTGCCCTCTCTATCCCTTCTGAATAGTCTGCAACTGTCCAACAGGGCACTCCAGTGACAGGACTCATCCCACCAGCTTTCACTTATGCCAATGATGTCAAATCTCTGGGACTGGACCAAAGCCTTGCACTCCGTTTGTTTGTTCTTTGTGCTGCATGCATTATTGTAGAAACATTTCAGGTGTGGTATATTGTATCCAACACCTCATGAAACAGATTGAGGTATCCCATTAGTGCTCATTTCCTCAGGTTTTAGCACACCATCCTATCGATCATTACTGGCAAGCCTGGTTTTGTCCCTTTTCCCCTTACAAACTATTTTAAAGCTCTACCAACAAGCTTTCAATGAGTTTTATCAACATCTAAGAAGGCACAAAACTAAACTAGCAGATTTTGTCACACTTTTTTTTCCCTGTGGCAGCCACAAAGCCATGCATGGCAAAATCTTACAAAATTATTGCAAATTCATAAAAAAGGACAGCTGGCCTTTCAGAACACACTCTTCTATAATTTTTTTTTCATATTATGAGGGAGTGTGGATTCTTTGATTCCTTTTTGCCAAGGTTGGCATTAAATGTGCGAGACAGTATTTCTTGTTCAGACTCAGATGTTTATTAGTTCTCATCCATATTACAGTCTCACAAATTGTGAGTTCTACAGCACTTCACACTAACAAACTAAAAATGGAGCCCTATCTCTCTCTCTACGAGGCCTTTTAATGATAAACTGTCCAATTAAGAAATGACACCTAAATTATTTTTACTGTTGACCCAATAACCAACCACCTGTGGCCCACAATGCGGACTTTTTTATCCAATTACACAGTACCACCCAAACCCATGAGGAAGAAGGTGAAGAAGAAGGACTAGCCTCCACCCTAAAACCTCCATCTTGCTTTATATATATTACTATATTCTAAAACCTTAAACTCTAAGTTTTCCACCATATGATATTATACACTTATATTCAAACTACACACCTATAATCCCAGTTTTATCATTCAATTTTGGAAGCCTTCTCCACAGCCTCAGGTCAAATGCAGTGTTCTCTTGGGGATCAGTGCCAGTCAGCACAGAAAGTCTAAAATTCTCAGTAACCAGGGTTCCAACATGGGAGGATGATTTGAGTTTCCAAACATCTTTTAGCAATTCAGCAGGATGAGGACCAGCCAGCTGGAAGTCATGCAGCCTGCCACTGGGCTCCTCTAAAGAGAGGAAAATCTTTCTTGGCTTGTGTGAGTCCAAACAGACAGAGACATTTTCTGTCTACTGATATATCAGAGATTTCACAACAGGGAGGTTAGAAAGCTCTTTAGGCTCATTTTCACTCTGAGAACCTGAGAGAAGAGGGTATGAATAAATTTAGGGTATAGACTGGAAGAAGTAGTGGGAACAACCAACCAAATGAAGGTTAAGACAGAACTTAATAGATTTGTGTTGAGAGGATTACAGGACACAGGGGATGCACTCACTGTGACCTGGATATGACAACCTAAGAGGCCCCACCCAGCTTTACAATGACCTGATTCAACCTTTGTGCAAACATCATTCAGATAGAGATGATAGCCATAGTGGTGGTTAGGATATCTAGTGGACATGGCTCTCTCCTGTGCCCAGAGCTCTGTTTCAGCTGTACAGGGAGCTTGGAAGTCCAGCTGGGACTAGATGTTCACATTCTTAAGACAGGTCATGGTAGGGTGATAACTGCACCCTTTGTCATCCCTGTTTTCTCCACTATATTTTCCCCTGTAGTTCTGAATTTGAATAGCTTTCCTCATCCATCAACATCAACTCTTTTTGCTTCTTTCAGAAGATGAAATTGCATTTGCTACTGATGTAAAGCATGATAGCTCCACTCTGTCTATGGAGTTACGTGAATGTAAAACTGTCAGGAGATCAGTCAGGCCTTCAGATATGGCAGACAGTAATGGCAGAAGTTCATTCAAATACTGTAGCTTCCATTTGTCTGGTAAATCAAAATGTGCATGGCTGCCTTATCCTTGATGCTCAAAGACCATGAGATAAAGAGAAAAACAATATAATGAAAGCATTGTCTTAGAGAGAAACCATCATTTTCTTCTAATAAAAAAATTCATTTTTTCTAGGAAGACGAATCAAGTCAGCCTCTTAGACTTTTTGTTGGTTTGGATTTTTTTGTTTGTTTGGGTTTTTTTTTTTTTTTTTTTTTTGTTTTCCAACTAAAAAAAAGTAGTTACAAGGTAAATAAAATGGTAATTTTCAAGGGGCTGGAATTTGGGAAGGAGCAGACATTTTTCTCAACTCATTCTTTCACAGAGGTAGTGGCATGCACCTTTAATATTTGGATGCCAAACTGGCAGCAAGAAATTTCAACAGCACCTTTACGTCTCCTCTTTTCTATTTATACATTACACAAAACTATTTTTCCTGGGTTTAATTGCACATCAAAGGACCACCCCTCTAACCACACATTTCCTACTGAAGGAGACACCAGTAATAAGGCTCATTTCAGTCCTTCAGAGATGCAGTGACAGATCTTTGATAACATTCAGGTGTCTCAGAGTCCATGAACACATCCTTAAAAATGGAATGTAGCCTCCTATTCATTCAGGGATGTAAAAAAGGAATGCCTCAGTTAACTTAAAGGAAAAGATATTTACCTTGGCAAAAATGGATTTTGAAGGACTGTTCCAGGATTACAGGAACATAAAAATCACAACATTAAAATTAATTACATTGAACCCAGACTGAGTGCTCACTGACTTGGTAAGTAAATAGAAATGCCTACACCTCTATATTCCCATAGTAACAGAGGTGAGCACCGCAAATTACCTCAGCTGGCTTAAAACCATTTCCCCAGCACTGAGTCCATCTCCTCTAATCTTTATGCACAAGAAAGGTAAACAAGCACAGCTCCAGTCTAAGTTGCACAGCCTTTTTGGAAACACTGACTTGATTATTTTTATCTACTTGTCTGAGCTTTCAAACTCATACTGACATAGCTTCTCTCAGATGAAACTTCCAGCAAAATTTATGGTGTTTCACAATCCTTAAAACTCACTCCTTTGAAGACCCCAATGTTGGTTGTTGCTTATTTATGAAAGGAAAAAAAAGGCAAAACACACCAGCCCAGACTGAGGAAATCATGAATAGATAGAGTTCCACATTAATAAATAAAACAATATACTTCCTATAGCTCTTACATAATCTTAAACAGTTGTTTTGGTTTAAATCTAGCACCATTTTAGTAGGTCTTTAGAGGTGTTTGACAAGTGAATCTTCAGTAATCACAACTGCAGCTTTTATTGACTCTTTTGAAAATATTGAGCTAACTCAAAATTACTGAGCTCAACAGCACTTGTAAACATAAACTAAAACAAGATGTGACTGGTACACATTGCATGAAAATCTATTTAATGTTTAACACAAGAGGATAATGGCCAAACCTAGAGACACTTAAATGCTGTGGGTTGTCACAGCACAGCTACTCTGTGGCTGGGCAATTGTTATAGTTTAACATGGGAAGAATTTAGGGAAGTGATACAAAAGATTTTTGTGTAACTGATAGTTTGTTGAACCACTGAGAAGCTGGACACGCCTCTGTGAAACACACATGTTAAAGACTAAAGAAACCCAGGAACTTCCTCTTTCTTTCCCGGCCGGTAAGAAGGTAACATGCCCCGGGCCCGCCGAGTCCTATCCCGGCTGGGCCCGGGAAGCCCGCCGGGCCGGGTAGGCTCTGCCGCGACGGGCCGGGCCCCTCTCCGGGGGGGTCGGGGGACACCGAGCCCCGTTCAGACCGGGCTGGGCCCCAGAAGTTGCCAGGCAGGAAAGTAGAGGAGGGCTGCGGAGCCCTGACCGGAGCAGGGCTGGCCATGGCTGTTAAGATCTTACTATCAGGTCCCCTCCCCCCAGCGCGGCTGAAAACAGAGACAGCCCTGCAGCCGCGCAGAGTTGCCCTGCGGCTGGAATTGAACGCAGAGAAAACCAAAGACCAACCACGAAGACGATCCTGACACAACTCCCACTGCAGCTCCAGCCGCAAGTTACCGGCGGGTCAGGTGACTATTGGCAGGGCCCAGGCAACATGTTAACTCTTTCAGTGCTTCAATCCTCCCTAGAGTGAGAGAAAGGAACAAGATGCAAGCATGTAAAAGAAGACATTAAGACATCATGATCAGTGAGAAAGAAGTTAAGTCCCAGATAAAAGGGATGAGAAAATGCCTTGATTTTGGAGCTGAAATCCTCTTGTAAGCTATGGAGAATACTCTTTTTCCCCATAACGCATAAAACTATGAGGAGATGAAGGGTGCAAATTGATACCGAGCAACAGCCTCCATGTTAAGCAGATGTTAAAGTAGCTGTGATCCCATGAGAAGTTTGAACTGAGAAAGGAAAGAAAGGAAAGAAAGGAAAGAAAGAAAGAAAGAAAGAAAGAAAGAAAGAAAGAAAGAAAGAAAGAAAGAAAGAAAGAAAGAAAGAAAAGAGTTGTCCAGTGTCCCCAGGAGAAGAAGATCTCTGTTCCCAGGAATGAAGATGATTTTAGAGATAGGTAATGAAAACTTTTGCCTTTGAACAGCTCATCTTTAAAACAGTACCCCATAAGTCGACATAACCCATCAACAAGCTGTGGGAAGGCTTCTGAAAAATGGGAGAGACTTCACGATGGCAGAGTTCCCTGGGCAGCTGTTGTTGGTGAAGAGATTGAGAACCATAAGAGAACTGTTTTTTTCCTCTTGTGAAGTCTCCATAAGATTAACAAGAGAAACTTCTCTCCCTAACTGAAGAAAAACTATTTTAAAGGTGGTAAACTGACTGGAAATTTTAGTTTTTGTTTCTTTACATTATCAGTAGAAAAGAAAAGGTTGTGGGGGGAGGAGAAGTATTCTGAAGGGTTTATTTTGATTCCTACTAATTTTTTTTTCTTTTAGTTACTCTTAATAAAATTTTATTTATACCCTTTTAAAGTTTTGAGCCTACTTTGCCTTTCTCCTAATCCTATCTCACAGCAGGAAGTGAGTTCACTAGTGATTGACCAGCACCAAACCTACCACACTCATTGGTACATTAACCAGGAAATCTCAAAATTAATAAAATCTCAAATTGATGAACCAAAACCACTACAGCAATTACTCTGCCTATGGTCTCTGGGTGAACAATGATAGGATACATTCAAACTCAAACAGGGACTTGACCCAATCATGTTCCATCCTAAGCTGCAGACATCTCACTGGTCAAAGAGATGGGCAGTGTTAAGACTGGACCCATCAACTGTTTAAACCCAGGAGTTTCAAACCCCCTATATAAGGAAGCTTCCATAATAAACTCTTGCTGTTTGTCTCATGATCAAGATGACTTGAGTTGTGATTTCTGTCTCCAACCTATGACCACACATAACTGTTGAAAAATCTTTTCCCTCCCTGGAATGAACATAATACACCTCTGGCCTTGATTCCACTGCACACACACAAGTATTATTTACCATAGTGATATATAATGGTGCATAAATTTGTAATAGAGCTGGTTTCCTTAAGTTGTTTCTGTTCATTTGAAGAAAAGTGATTTTTTGAAGAGTACAGCCATACAAGGACATGGGCATGGGTTTGGGGTGAGGTAGAAGAGTTGGAAGAGAGTTCAGCCTTGATTGGCAGTGCTTCCTTATGCCACACAGCTCTGCATGGACCAGTCCCATGAGGAATGCCTCCAAAGAGCTTGAGAAAACATACCTGTTTGCAGATACAGCAAACTAATTAAATGGAGCCAAACCTCAAGGGAAATAATAAGAATGAAAATGTTCCAAACAGTACTCATCTGGGAATCTCAATTAGCTTCACAAAGAGTAATTAATTTAGCTTCTTCGGTTTCTGCAAGATAAAGAATTACTAATCTTCCCATTTGATGAATGGGGATATACACATGCAGAAATGTCAATGAGACACTAGCTGGATTCAGACTGTCTTTTCATGGCCTGTTCTCTACCTTGTGCTGTCTCCCATCACATCAGCTGGTGTTGTCCCTTTCTTTTTATACAAAACTATATTCTGCTGGGTTTGGGCCAAAGAAGAAATGTCTCCTAAGTCTCCTAGGTTTTAACATAATCAAAGTCTTCAGTACTTGATGCAAGGGTTACATTAAATACCTTTGCTTGGTCTCTCCATGCTGTCATAGAAAATGTGTCCAGACAGGAACCACTAGATTTGACTTAGCAAGCCAACAGTGAAGTTTCTCTAATGAGGCTGATGACTGTCTTTCTTTAAATGTGAGGCTGTCTTGCAGGTAAGACAGGAGATAGGACGTGTTCTCATCTATTTTTAACTTGGTCACAAAGTAGGTTTGTGACTTGGAAAAATTGTTTTTCATTTTGTCTCAGTTTCCAACAAAGAAAACAAGACTTGCAGCTGGTGTCCAGGGCAGCTGCGCTGCAGTGAATATGAAGTGGATGAAAAATATTGTTACTGGAGTGTGTAAGGGGAGATTTGAGATCCACCCACATTTTTTAGCAATTTGGAGAACTGCATGAACTGCCAGGTAATGGAGAATGAGATTCATCACAGTGACACTGCTAGAAAAAGAAACTGCATCCCATTTGTCAGAGACTGGAAAGACTGATGTTGTGAGACATTTTGGAATGTCTGTGTGTGTGTGGTAGGAGGCGGGTCAGGACTTGCTTTTTGGAAAGACAGTGCTCTGCTCCCCTTACCCTCCAGCCCCACAGTGTCTGTCAGTCATAGCTTACTAGAGGCAGCACCCCCCAGTCTTGCTTAACCCAGCCCCTGAGTCACTGAGCAACCAGAAGTCCCACCTGGGAGGAACGCTCACAAAGGGCCAAGGGTTTAAGAGGGCTGACCACAAGGCAAGCATGTCATTATTTAACCCTACCTTCATCTTGGAGTTTTCTGTCTGTTACATGGGTGGAACCTAGGAGTTGGTAGCTAAATGTCTGTTTTTCTATATCTTCTCTGTCTTTCTGTATTTCTCCCTTCTGCTAACTCTTTGCATGGAATGAAACATTGAATGGGTTTAAAGGTTGCTAAGTTAAATGGGCTAAGTCAATGCTGTGAAAAGTGTTTTATGTTGTACCAAGTCTTTTACCAAAGTTCCTTGATTTTTTTGTATTTTGCCAGTAAACTTTTGTTTAATTTCTACTTCTTGATAATATTTGTTTATTATCTTTCCCTTGCGCCTACCCAGAGTAAAGGAGCCTCAATTTACTCCCTTACACTAAAGTGTCCGGGGTGTTACACCATTGTGTTCATGTCCTAAAGCCAAAGTCTGTTTTAATTTTCCAAATTTATTATTACTAAACAGATGGCCTGCAAATTCCCTTTGCCACATTTCTCTGACATGAACCAGCAGATTGTCTACTTTATGCCTTTTTACAATAGACCACAATATAAAAAAGATATTAAGCTATTGGAGCATGTCCAAAGGAGGGTCACAAGGATGGTGAAGGGTCTGGAGGGGAAGTCTTGTGAGGAGTGGCTGAAGTCACTTGGTCTGTTCAACCTGGAGAAAGGGAGACTGAGAGAAGACTTCATTACTGTCTTCAACATCCTCACGAGGGGAAGTGGAGGGGCAGGTACCGATCTCTTCACTCTCATGACCAATGAACAGACACAAGGAAACAGCATGAAGCTCAGTCAGGAGAGGTTTAGGTTAGATATTCGGAAAAGGTTCTTCACCCAGAGGGTAGTTGAGCACTGGAACAGGCTCCCCAGGGAAGTGGTCACAGCACCAAGCCTGACAGAGTTCAAGAAGTGTTTGGACAATACTCTCTGGCACATGGTGGGATTCTTGGGGATGGTTCTGTGCAGGGCCAGGAGTCGGACTCAGTGATCCTTGTGGGTCCCTTCCAGCTCAGCATATTTTGTGATTCTCTGATTCTATTTGTGGCTGATATGAATTGTGAAGGCTGAAAACACATCCAGAGGATCTTTTACAGTTCCTAGTGATGAGGAGGGGTGTGAGCAGCAGTGTGTCACATATATTTGTCAGCCACAAAGTTGAAACTGATAGGGTATGAATAGAGCTGATAGGCTTATCTCTAGCTGATGCTTCATGTGGCAAATCTTGTTCCTGAGGACTCCTTTGCCTGCTCCAGGGATGTCTAGAAATAAGTCCTGCTGCACTCTGGTGAGGATGTGCTCAGGTTGCTCAGGACAGGTTTAAATTGGCTATTAGGAAAAACTTCTTCACTGAAAGGGTGGTCAAATGTTGGAAAAGGCTGCTCAGGGAAGTGGTGGGATCACCATCACTGGAAGTGTTATAAAAATGTGTAGATGTGGTGCTTAGGGACATGGTTTAGTGGCAGACTTGGCAGTGCTGGGTTAATGGTTGGATTTGACGATCTTAGAGGTCTTTTCCAACCTTTATGATTCTATGTTATCTCACCAGCTGCTTGGGACCAAAAGGCCAAGGTAAATCAGGTACACAAGAAAGCCTTGCATGAACTATCTACCTGCTGTTCATCAGTTCTTAAATACTCACAGTCCTTTGTTGGTTAGGATGGTGCTATTATGGCTTTGCTATTGCTCCTTGCTTGCAGTGCCCTCCAGGCACCTGTGCTCAGGAGCTGACCATGAAGATAAGCTGGGAGGCAAAGCTGAGCGCAGGCCACAAAACCCATGAAGCTGATGGGAAAAAGGCTGGCATATGCATAATGCATCATCACTGGAGCTCTAGAGATGGTAATCACTGCTACTGGAGGGTGAAATGGAAGACATTGCACACCTTGGAGATGAAGCCACCTGTCGTGGTTTAGGGCAAATTTGGAGGAGAATTTCCAAATTAGAGCCCCTCCAGTAAGCAAACCCACACAGCCCCTCCCCCCAACCAGTTCGGGAAGGATTCCTCGGAGAGGAGTGGAAAGAACCTGTTTATTTAACAAGCACAGCACCCCCCAGCACACAGAATGAACAATACCGGATGACACCGCTCTGAAAAAAGATGACAAATTCAGAAAGTCTCTCTTGGGGGGTGGTCACTCTGTTCTCAGTCCCTCCGGCGCTGGGGCAGCTGCTGCAGGCCACAAGGTGCAGAATCTTGGTGTTTCCCAGGTCCCAGTCCGGAGCAGGTTCGAAATGGTCAGAAAAAGGAAAGGAGAAACAGTCCAGGAAGAAATTGGACAGTTTAGCTAAACTAGCTAATGAGCAAAAGCAAGCAGAAGTGAAGCAAGCAAGAGCGAGAAAGCAAAGCAAAGCAAAAGCAGAAAAAGCAAAAGTTGCAGTCTCTGTGTCCCGCCAGGCTGATAAGAAAACCAAAACAAAACTTTCCCTCTTCAGAGCCGGTCTTAAAGGTACAGAACATAATATCCAACATTAACAGAACACATGAATGGGGATACAAGCATCATAACGTCACCCTAGGACATTCCACCCCTTATCCCCATATCATCAACATACTACCACACATCATGCATTTATTCACACAAAATTTCCATCTGCTCCCCCAAAATTTACAAGCAATACCCATCATGCCCTCATAACATCCCCACACTGGACCACTGAATCCATGCCCTATACTACAGAGCGGCAGGATTTCACCCCTTTCACCTTTCTCACTCAAAGCTACATCTATCACTTGCTCAGACCTTCAACACTTGCACATCTCCTTCTCCATCTCCCACTTGCCCAGACCTTCAACACTTACACATTTCCTTCTATCTCATGTCTGTATGGTTTAATGTACAGACAATGGCAGTTACATCCAACGAAGAGTGATATGGCATATCATTCTCACCCCACAATCAGATCTCCCTGTGGTACACATCGTGTTGTTCCATCTCTTTGCATTATCCACCATGTGCAACCTGGTCCCTGAGCAAAGACAACCCCACGAATGGGTTTGTCTGTACTCGAGGCAGAATTGATCCACACAGTCTTCCCTAATAAACCTCTGACATGTACCACTGGGACTTTATCTCCATCTATTACATTCAGGGACTCAGACTGGGCAGGACCTGCTCGGTTGGTGGAACCTCGGGTGTTAACTAACCAAGTGGCCTTTGCTAAATGCTGCTCCCAATTTTTGAAAGATCCCCCACCCAAAGCTTTTAGCTGGGTTTTTAGTAGTCCATTGTACCTCTCCACTTTGCCTGCAGCTGGTGCATGGTAGGGGATATGGTACACCCACTCAATGCCATGTTCCCTAGCCCAGGTGTTGATAAGGCTGTTCTTGAAATGAGTCCCATTGTCTGACTCAATCCTCTCAGGGGTACCATGTCTCCACAGGATTTGCTTTTCCAGGCCCAGGATGGTGTTCCGGGCAGTAGCATGAGACACAGGGTAGGTTTCCAACCATCCAGTGGTGGCTTCCACCATGGTCAGCACGTAGCGCTTGCCTTGGCGTGTCTGGGGCAGTGTGATGTAGTCAATCTGCCAGGCCTCCCCATACTTGTACTTGGACCATCGCCCACCGTACCATAGGGGCTTCACTCGCTTGGCCTGCTTGATGGCAGCACACGTCTCACAGTCATGGATAACCTGTGAAATACTGTCCATGGTTAAATCCACCCCTCGGTCTCTTGCCCACTTATAGGTGGCATCTCTGCCCTGATGGCCTGAGGCATCATGGGCCCATCGAGCTAGGAATAACTCTCCCTTGTGTTCCCAATCTAGGTCTATCTTGGACACCCCTATCTTTGCTGCCTGGTCTACCTGCTCATTGTTTTGGTGCTCCTCATTGGCTCTACTCTTGGGGACATGGGCATCTACATGGCGGACTTTCACAGGTAGCCTCCCTACCCTGGTAGCAATATCTTTCCACTCATCAGCAGCCCAAATTGGTTTTCCTCTACGCTGCCAGTTAGCCTTTTTCCACCTCTCCAGCCATCCCCACAGAGCATTGGCTACCATCCATGAATCAGTGTAGAGGTAGAGCTTTGGCCATTTCTCTCTTTCTGCAATGTCCAGGGCCAGTTGAACAGCTTTGAGTTCTGCAAGTTGACTTGATCCACCTTCTCCTTCGGTAGCTTGTGCAACCTGTCATGTGGGGCTCCATACGGCTGCTTTCCACTTCCGGTTCATCCCTAAGATGCGACAGGAACCGTCAGTGAAAAGAGCGTAGTGTGTTTCCTCTGGGGGCAATTGGTTATATGGAGGAGCCTCTTCAGCCCGTGTCACTGGTTCTTGTTCTTCATCTGTGACACCAAAATTCTCACCTTCGGGCCAATTTGTAATTACCTCCAAAATCCCAGGGTGATTCAGTTTACCTATACGGGCATGCTGAGTCATAAGAGCAATCCATTTGCTCCATGTGGCACTGGTGGCATGGTGAGTGGAAGGAACCTTGCCTTTGAACATCGAACCCAGCATCGGTAGTCGGGGTGCCAGGAGGAGTTGCGCTTCTGTACCAATCACCTCTGAGGCGGCTTGGACTCCTTCCTAGGCAGCCAAGATTTCCTTCTCTGTGGGAGTGTAGTTGGCCTCAGAGCCTCTGTAGCTTCGACTCCAAAATCCCAGTGGTCGACCCCGAGTCTCCCCAGGCACCTTCTGCCAAAGGCTCCAGGACAAGCCATGGTTCCCGGCAGCAGAATAGAGCATGTTCTTCACATCTGGTCCCGTCCTAACTGGGCCAAGAGCTACTGCATGAGCAATCTCCTGCTTGATCTGGACAAAGGCTTGTTGCTGCTCCGGGCCCCAGTGGAAAGTGTTCTTCTTGCGGGTGACCAGGTAAAGAGGGCTCAAGATCTGACTATACTCAGGAATGTGCATCCTCCAAATGCCTATGGCACCTAGGAAAGCTTGTGTCTCTTTCTTATTGGTGGGTGGAGACATTGCTGTGATCTTGTTGATGACGTCTGTAGGAATCTGACGCCGTCCATCTTGCCACTTTACTCCTAGGAACTGAATCTCACGAGCTGGTCCCTTTACTTTGCTCTTTTTAATGGCGAAACCAGCTCCCAGGAGGATTTAGATGATTTCCTTTCCTTTCTCAAACACTTCCACAGCTGTGTTCCCCCACACAATGATGTCATCAATATATTGCAGATGTTCTGGAGCCTCACCCCTTTCTAGTGCAGTCTGGATCAGTCCATGGCAGATGGTAGGACTGTGCTTCCATCCCTGGGGCAGTCGGTTCCAGGTATACTGCACTCCCCTCCACGTGAAAGCAAACTGAGGCCTGCATTCTGCTGCCAGAGGAATGGAGAAAAATGCATTGGCAATGTCTATAGTGGCATACCACTTCGCTGCCTTGGACTCAAGCTCGTACTGGAGCTCTAATATGTCTGGCATGGCAGCACTCAGTGGTGGAGTCACCTCATTCAAAGCACGGTAGTCCACAGTCAATCTCCATTCTCCTTCAGATTTTTGCACAGGCCAAATGGGGCTGTTGAAGGGTGAGTGGCCCTTGCTGACCAGCCCTTGGCTCTCCAGCTCTTGGATCATCTTATGGATGGGGATCACAGCATCTCGAGTGGTTCTATACTGTCGTCGATGCACTATGGAAGTGGCAATTGGCACTCGTTGCTCTTCTCCCGTCAGACATCCTACTGCAGATGGATTCTCAGACAGCCCAGGCAAGGTGTTCAATTGCTGGATGCCCTCTGTCTCTACAGCTGCTATCCCAAATGCCCACTTGAGTCCTTTTGGGTCTTTGAAATACCCACTTTGAAGGTAGTCTATGCCCAAAATACATGGGGCCTCTGGGCCAGTCACAATAGGATGTTTCTTCCACTCATTCCCCGTCAGGCTCACATCAGCTTCCACCAAAGTGAAATCCTGTGATCCTCCTGTCAAACCAGCAATAGAAACAGACTCTGTCCCCACATGTCTCGACGGAATTAATGTACATTGAGCACCAGTATCAACCAAAGCTTTATACTCTTGTGGTTCTGATGTGCCAGGCCAACGAATCCACACAGACCAGAAAACACGATTTTCCCTAGCCTCTACCTGGCTAGAGGCAGGGCCCCTCTAAGCCTGGTTATCCTTCTTTCCCTGGGCATATGTCTTGGATGTTCCTTCAAGGGGATCAGACATGGCATCATCAGCATCATACCTGGTGGTTTGGCTACGGGCTACTGGAGCTGCTTTCTTTCTGGTGGCTTCCTTCAATTCACGCACCCGTTGTGCCAGAACAGCAGTAGGTTTTCCATCCCACCTCCTCATGTTTTCTCCACAGTCACGCAGGTAGAACCACAGCTCTGTTCGTGGGGTGTACCTTCTCTCGCCATCTGGGAAACGTCTGCCTTGGATACCAGAACCTCTGATCTGTACTGCCGAGATTTGGAGAAGGTCTTCTTTAATCTCCTCTCTGAGCTTCTTATGATTCTCCTCTATCTTATCCTCTAAGTTCTGCAGATGTGTTTCTACCGCTGCAATTCTGGCATGTGTTGGGCCATGCACAGCATCTGCATATGCTCGGAGCTTCCTTGCCATATCCAGCACAGTCTCATCCCTCTCATCCCTCTTCATTATGGCTAAAGCAGAAGCATATTCATGTGGCCCAAGTCGCACAAGTTTCCGCCACATCACAGACGTGCATGGCACCAAGTCTGGGTTCCTAGTTGTTACATCATCTGAGAAGATAATCTCTGCCACTGCCATCTCTCTCAGGCGTTGGATCCCTTGCTCTATGGTCTTCCACTGTGTCTGTTGCATATAAAGATCATCTGCACACAGGTATCTTTGTGCAACACTTTCCAAGACCCGTGCCCAGAGGCTCTGAGGGTTAGCCCCCCTCATCATTCCTTGGTCGATGACAGGATCATGTTATAGGGATCCCAAATGCCTCGCTTCCGTGCCATCCAGAATTGTAGCCTCGCCTGCAGCATCCCAGAGATGGACTAACCAACTAATTATAGATTCATCAGGTCGTCGGGTGTAATCCTTCCGTAAGCCACGAAGGTCCTTCAGGGAAAAGGACTCAATATTTGCATCTGGTCTTGCACCTGCTGCTTTGACTCCTGATTTTATGTCAGGAGGCATTGAGGTTCCTTCTGCTGCATCATCATCATCATCATCCACTGGTCGATTGGTCTTGTCCGTGCATTTCCCACTTCTAGTACTGGTAGCAACAGCCATTGGTTTAGCTGCTGGCTTAGGCTCACTATCTGGTTTGGCTGCTGGCTTCGAGCCTGTGGTGTTGGCTGCAGCCGGAGTGACTGGGATAGCTGATTTATCTCCCTGCCCCCCTGCCTCTGTCTGCTGTCCTACAGTCTCCAACAGAGTGCGATAAGCATATGCCAGGGCCCAACTCACTGCAATGACCTTTCTCTCCTTAGGCTCATCCTGGTATTTCTCTTTCAGATATTTCCCCACCTCAGCTGGGTTCTGAATTTGTTTATGGGGAAAATCCCAGACTATAGGGTCAGAGAATTCCTTCAGGATTTGGCCCATTTCCTCCCATTTCCCACACCACTCAGGATGTTTCACGCCTGGGTCGACTCCTGAATCAGGGGTCTCATCAGCCCGTCTAGAAATCTCAGCCTTCATTCTGGAGAAGCAGCAGACTGTATAGAAGAAGGTTACCAGATTGAATACAAGAAAGATGGTTTCTTTAACATTCAGGGGAAACAGAACATCCTTCACTACTGATGCAACCGATTCATAGGAGAAGAAGGAAAGCAAAGGCTGAAAAGCCTCATTCCCTGCTGCTCCTCCTCTAACAAACTGGACGAATAACCATAGCCAAGAACCATTCATACCTGGAGCAGACCCCAACATGTTTATAAACTTCTTGCAAATCATTGCCATCAAGCCCAGCAGGATAGCTATTCTGGTCACTGCCCCTCTACTGTAAAAACTACGTATGAGGGACAATACTATAACTATTTCAGGATAGGAAAATAAACCTAGGGACCACAGAGGTATTAAAATCTCGAAAAACCCTAGGGAGCAGAAGCACATGCAAGCCTTCACCCCAACACTCATCATGAATTCAAAAAGCATGACTATTAACTGCTTCAAACAAACAGAGAGTAATGGCAACCAAAATACACTCAAAACAGGGTTTTTCCACTCTCTCTCTCTTGAGCCCAGCATTGGGCGCCAAGATTTTGTCGTGGTTTAGGGCAAATTTGGAGGAGAATTTCCAAATTAGAGCCCCTCCAGTAAGCAAACCCACACAGCCCCTCCCCCCAACCGGTTCGGGAAGGATTCCTCGGAGAGGAGTGGAAAGAACCTGTTTATTTAACAAGCACAGCACCCCCCAGCACACAGAATGAACAATACCGGATGACACCGCTCTGAAAAAAGATGACAAATTCAGAAAGTCTCTCTTGGGGGGTGGTCACTCTGTTCTCAGTCCCTCCGGCGCTGGGGCAGCTGCTGCAGGCCACAAGGTGCAGAATCTTGGTGTTTCCCAGGTCCCAGTCCGGAGCAGGTTCGAAATGGTCAGAAAAAGGAAAGGAGAAACAGTCCAGGAAGAAATTGGACAGTTTAGCTAAACTAGCTAATGAGCAAAAGCAAGCAGAAGTGAAGCAAGCAAGAGCGAGAAAGCAAAGCAAAGCAAAAGCAGAAAAAGCAAAAGCTGCAGTCTCTGTGTCCCGCCTGGCTGATAAGAAAACCAAAACAAAACTTTCCCTCTTCAGAGCCGGTCTTAAAGGTACAGAACATAATATCCAACATTAACAGAACACATGAATGGGGATACAAGCATCATAACGTCACCCTAGGACACTACCCTTTGGCACCTCATGTAGGAGGACAGAGGAAAGGTCATCCCATCCTCCCCAGCCTGGATTTGTACAGTAAGGGAATTCAACCAACTTTTAAAATCCCCAGAAGATATCATGGTTTGCATTCAAGTTGTCAGTCAGGCAGATGCTCTCCTTAAACACCCATGATTAGCCCTCTTCCCCAATTAGCAGGAGAAGAATCAAGGTTCTTGTGCAAAATTGTAGGAATGTGCCCCCTGTTGACGGAGTGACCAAATTATCCTTTGTCTCCTAAAAAAGGAAAGAAGCCCAGATGTTTCTCTCCTCAATTAGGTAAAAGGACACCTCATAGGACCTTGGGGACTTCACCTCAAACTTAAGGATAGCCAATTGGACAGAAGCCAAAAAGTCCCACCTAAGGAATTTACTAGAAAAAGAAGAGAACAAAGAAACTAATCATTTTTGTGAGGTGTTTTACCAGGAGCAAGAACCTCTTGTTCTGGTTTGGTTTTTCTCTGTAAAGAGCTTTGTTCTTTTGCTTTTTATTTTATTAAAACTTTTGTGTTTCCAACACTGCCACAGAAGCCATCCTGCTGATTTTATGCCATCTGAGGTGGCTGAGCTATCTCAGGTGTGATATAGATCTCCAAGAGCTTATAAGACCTGGCTCGAGGAGACCCCTATATCACAAAAGGAGGCACCTATTCAATTTCCATGGACTTGAATGTAAACAGTAATAAAAAACTCCCACTAACTTTCCAGGAAGACTCGCTTCGAGTGCACATCTTTATGTGCCTTTGCCATCTAGAGAGATACAAGGTCCCTCTTTCTCTCCCTGAGACAAAAGTGATCAGATTCAGAGCCACTATCCCCAGCAGATCCCAACTGCCTGCTCCTTGAGAAGCTGCTTGGCTTATTGGAAGGATTCTTTTTCTTAAACTCAGTGGCAGAAAGGGAAGGGGAGGATCAATTTTGCATCCAGAGTAATTGGAAACAAGAGCAGCATCTCTTGCTCCCAAGAAACTCATCATCCTTTGGTGATACCCTGCCCTGGATGGAAGCATTTAAAGAGAGAGGAGGACTATTCTGGGCTCTGAGCCGGGCCCAGGGAAAAGAGAAAGCATGAGGAAAAATAGAGAGAGAAGCTCTGCAAATGAACAGTCAGCATAAACAAAGCCTATAAGCCCAGGCAAGAGGTCAAAGCACGACTGCACTAAACAAATCATGGTGGAATCCGCAACTGGCAAAGTAATTAGCATTATTAAAGCTTATGGAAAGTTACTGATGCTGCCCATGTTTTCTATTGAAACACTACTCAGACATTTAATTGGCTTGGTTCTCATAGAGCTGATTGCTCTTCTTTTCCTTCTGGAGTTTATCAGGCCTGTATGTACAAACTGAAGCTTTCAGATGTGCTTCCCTGGCTCTGCCCATCAGACATGAGATAGGAGATGAAGCTTTGCACAAACTAAGCAATGCAGGAGAAACAAGAGAAACAGGGCTGACTTGGGAAGTTGAATAATTTCCATCTCTGTGTTCCTTCAGTTCTTTGTGAGTTCAGCTCTAGCACTACCAAACAGCCATATGCTTGCAGCACCTAAAATACCACAAATTATTCAGAGGGATGAAAATTGCATCTGATGATGTCATCAAAGGGTGGTTTTGGTTCTTTAGTCACCATACAGGTGCCTTCACTCACACACAAATGCTCACGTGAACATCCTCTGGCATATTTCTAGCATTATTTGATAAAAAGTTAATGATGACTGAGTGTTTGTGCTCATGAAACTCTTTTCTTTCAACTTACTAGACTCTTTGGCCAAAGCATTCTCATCCTCTGATTTGAGCCCTCTTCTAGAAAGCCAACTGTCCCTCATAGGTCAGGCCTGCATGGACAGAGAAATTTCAACCAGAGGCTTCTAAGTCTTTCCACAATGTTTTATAAAAGCCTCACAAAAAACAATCTCTAGGGTTCTTGAGATATATGAGATTGGGGAATGGTGCTTTTTTAAGCTTTCACTAGAAAAAACAACTTGATGCTGAGACACAGGTTCAGCTCTGGTTTTACCTCCACTCTACTCCCTAGGTCTAGTCTTGTCTGGTTGATGTGCCCTTTAGAGGACAACCAGGTCTAGGAGCAAAGAGCTCTTTTCTTGACCAGAGGATATGTCTGTAGGGCAGACAAGGCTGTGGAAGAAGAATGTTCTAGTCCACTGAGAGCTGTATGACCACAGGCTGCCTTAATGGGAAATGCCATGGTCACAGTAGCTCTTCAGCTGTGTGGAGGGATGTCTCCTCAATTATCAGGGAGATGTTTTTGAGTATGCCTTCTCCCTAAAAGCAGTGGGAAGATTTCTGAACCCGCCTGATTGATTCATCCATCATCTGATTTTACTGGGATACAATCCATTTAGATTTACAGCTCATTTCCAAGGCGGCGGGAGACCAGAGACGCTCATCCATCATATTCTCCATCATTGCAAATCAAAGGCAGCTCCATATTGGGAGACTCAAAATATCAAAGGGAAAAGACGTTTTGCACCATGGCTCCCAGAGATTTCTGGAGTTGCCTGACATCAATCCCCTTGCTTTTCTTGAAAAGCAACACCCCTCACTGCAAAATGATGGCAAAGGAAAAGCTGGAGGATTTGAAGGGATGTGCTGGCCTTTCAAGAGTCAGCTTTGCATGGCTGGACCAAAGGATGGCCTCTCAAATTCTGCAGTAAGGCTGTTCAGTATGGCCACCTGTAACACACCAAAGCAATTTGGGAACACCACAGGTTTCCAACTCAAAGCCCAGAAGGATGGCTTCAGGATTAAACCCTTGCTCCAGGGCTTTCAGGACTATCCCCAAGAAGCACAGGGTTGGGGAACTGGATAATTTTTAAAAAGCAGGCACCTTTCCACCCAAAACAACTAACTAATTATGGATTCCCCAGGGCCACGGTTAGCTGTTGCAGGGAAGTACAATATTGCTCTCATGCCTCTTTGCCTCCTGAGTTGCTGCTGCTGCTGTTAGGCACCAGCACAGGACCTGGTGAGTCCTACAGAGCTTCAGAAGAAGACTGAACCCAAATTGCCTTCAAAACAAATTTGAGACCAGAAGACAACAAGCAGGCAAGTTCAAAATGGGGGAGGTTAGCTCTTTCTCTGTGTCAAACAGGACTCAGAGAAAATCCCACTAGAAAGAACAAACAGGTGATGGCCAGTGATAACAAGGGAAGGAAAACACAGGCAGCCTCATACTATTTATCTACCAAGCTGAATAGTTTCCCTTACTGCTACCACTTCTGAGTTCTTGACTGTCGGAGAAGAGCAATCCAGTACCCCAAGAAGCCAACAGGGAGAAATCCACTCTCTTCATCCCAGTTTGGTGCAAGCCTTTTATTCACACTCCATAAAAGCATGTCTACAAAGCTTCCTCTTGAAGATGCAGTGGACTCCTGGGATAAAATTTAAGGAGACCGAGGTTTGCTCCCAACAGTGCTGCTCTGTGGCCACAACCAAATCACCTCCCTTAGAGTTTTTTTCTGTTGTCTGAAATGGGCATAGCATCTTGCCCTGCTTTGTGAGACGCTTAAGTTAGGTGTGAAAAGCATGGCATAAAAACAAAGTATTGTCACATAAAGCCGGATGAAGCTTTAAAAAGAAGCCAGGGTAATGTGGGTGCCATTAAAATCCTGGAAATGAGTGTTAGAAGTGGCTTGAATTTGCTCCGGTACTCCTGCTGTTCACTTTTATTAACCATGGGGAAATATTGCCTTGCAGATAAACATTGTGATGTGGTAATTGTCCAAAATTTAATTAAGTCCATTACAATCAATAAAAATGTAGCTTTCATTAGTTTGTGAATGTCTTATTAATTTTTTTTTTGTAAATCTAGAAAGAATGTTTTTCTTAAACAAGTGCCAAGTAAGAGAGTAAATCACTTCTGTTCATACACTTTCATCTCTTCTCCAAGGCTCTCCCTGCAAGGGAAAGGCTCTTGTTACACACTTATCATTCTTGTCCACAGTACTCTTGCAAACCTCTCCAAGTACAATGGATCCACCCCCAGTAACTGCTGACTGACCACACCTGCATGTGCAGACAGACACTGTGAAGTCTTCCCATTCCTGTCTGCCTGCTTCTGCCAACCCTTAAACTCCCATCTTCATCTTTTAATGTCATTTAGTCTTTGGGCCAAGAACATTAATATATTTGCTTTATAATGCTCTGACCACAACAGAGGTTTTTTTTATGGACAATATCATCTTCTTAACTGTGACCATGCTTCTGATTAAAGGGGCCACATTGGCAGCAAGGGAATCTGTAATGTCTTTATTTGTTCACAGGAAGAATACACCAAGAGTTCAAGTTTCTCTCTCCAGCTTTGGTCTCTTGGTATTTTGATCCTGACCACCTCTGAGAATAAAAGGGGAATTTAGCTCTTAAATGTGATCAGTCACTGGTGTCTCAGTTAACACCATCCATAAAAGGATAGGTTTCTTTGTTACACAGGACAAAGGCTGACACCCCAGAGTTGAAATAGGAGTAGCACAAAAAAAAGTATCTTTTTTAGATAAAGAGGGCCAATAATTGGCCATGCTAATAAAGGAGTGATTATTAAGTTTTAGTAACACACTCTATTATATTGCTCATTCATGAAGAGAGATGAGAAGAAAATTTTTTGAGGCTTCAAAAAGATTTTTTTTTTAATTGCTGAATTGCACATCATGGTATTTCAGCATTATAACCACCTGATGATAGTATGATTGCAAAACAGGACATTCTTGAGTCTGTAAGAAAATGGGCACAAAAAAAGAGGCTGCTGTTATCAAGTAAAATATCTGAAGACTGTGGTCGACTGTGGTCGACTGTGTTTTTTTCTCTGACTTCTAAAAGCATCATATCCTCAAATTCAAACAAGCAGATGGCTACCAGAAACACTCTGAAACCAACAAGCTGTTTGCCTTGGACATATAATTTTGGTATCTTTACCTCTTTACTCTCACACTGATTTTTATTTCATTTGGGTTTTATCCAAGGCAATTGGAGAGGATTTTAAAGTCGCTAATGACCTCTGAACTTCAATGATGGCATTTTGGGGCATTTTATCTAACAGGAGATAAGGGCAGAAATGGCCATTCACTCACCATCCAATGGAAGAAAAAAATATGACATCATTAGTGGTTTCAGTTGAAGCAGCTGAAGTAAGCTGCTGAGGCTGCGCAAAGAAGAGGTGACACTGCTGGAGGGAGAAATGTTTTGAAGAACATGCAACCATGGCATCACCTCCTTTTGTTGATAGTATACATCCACAACCGATGACAACTTCAGCTCTACCTCCATGTTCTTGCAAAGCAGCAACTCTGATCAACCCTAAATCATACCTGCTCCTTCGATGAGTGTCTGAATTTTTGTTTCTTCCCTCTGAAAGAGTGTAGACATTTAATTTTTTATATGAAGTTGGGTCTTAGGAAATGTCAGTAGATAAAGGGCCTTGCACTGCATTTTCCCTGCAACTCTGACTGCTCTGAGCACTTTAAACATGACCTTGATTCCTCCCAGAAAGAGAAAATACCATCTTGTTCCTCACATAGACTTCCTATGACATTGTTTTGAGCTTTATCTCTCTGGTGCAAAATGGTTTGCCATGCAGAAGATAAGCTAAAGCTCTTAGATGAAGGATAAGGCTGATAAATTTGCTCCTTGGGAGCAAGGGGACCTCTGACAATGTGGGTAAAGGTCACCTAGAAGATAGAACTAAGTTGGTAGCACAGAGGGTCATGACAACACTGAGTTAGAGATGAGACCACCTTCCCAAGGAGGGGAGTGAGGCACTATAGAGGGTACCATTTCTCCTGATTCACTCTTCCTAAGACATGTAAGGAAAAATTTTTCCCTCTCTCACCTTGTCAGGAGCTCTCATGAACTCCTCCCAGCCATCTGAAGCTCCTGCTTTTAAGCTTCCATCACTGTCCTGCACCTTTTTCCAGCCATGGTGGCATGGTGCAGCCATTCCTCTTCCCCCCGCCCCCCTTCCCAAATGCCTACATCTCCCACTTATCCTCACCAAAGTTATGCTCTGCACAGGTCAAGGTTACTTTCTCCCCAGCACTCATTATTGAAGCAGAGCCACTGTACTGGTTTTGCATGGGAGACATTTATGAAAGTGATGCAAAGCTTTTAGCTACTAGAAAGTTGTATACACCTCTGTGAAAAAACACATGTTAAAGACGAAAGACACCCATGTTATAAATTATCAATCGAAAGTTAAATTATCAAAAATGCGAAAAGATTTATTTATCTTTTTCCGCAACCAAAATACGGTCCTCAGAACCACCACAGCCAAAGAGACAGCATCGAGCCTTGGATCGGCGCTGTGTGAACCTAGATCTGACCTCTATCGCATCGGACCCTTCCCCGTTCACAAGAGCCGCTTCTTGCAAGGTTGTTTTATACAGTTTATTATGCCCGAGGCGAAGGAGTCCCAGTTTCTTTTGTAAGCCTGCATATTCATAGTTGGTTCTTTCACTGTGCAGAGCTGGACAATCGCCATTTCCTGGTTGATAGCTGTGATGGTTTGACAGGAAATGTGTTTTTGGGATGCTGTGTTTTGAGCCAATGGATATTCAGGCTTTAATATTGGCATTTAACCTGGCCATTAGGACATGGACACGCCTCTGAGAACACGGGGTTAAAAGCAGAGCTCTCCCCTGGGAGGGTCCTCTTGGGTTTCTGGCAGGAAAGAGTTCGGGTCTCTCCCCCAGCCCAGCTGCTGGCTGGGCAGGGGGAGGGGAAAAGCCATGAGGCCGGGAGAGGTAGGCCTGAGCCCGGGGGTGGAAGGGTGGAAGAGAGAGAGAGAGACACCGGGAGCCATCGGGCAGCCCCCCCCCCTGAGAGACACAGAGAGAGAGAGAAAGAGAGCCGCTGCCTGGGACTGTAACCTTGAAACTGGATAAACATGGGCCTGTGCCGGCAGCACGGCTGGGATGGAGAAGAAGGGGGGGGTTCAGCCGGCCGCTTGTAGGAGCTTTTAACCCCTTTTCGGAGAATGAGAACTTTACAGAACATTGACCTTTCCTAGAAGATAGAGTGGAAGATGAGGAAGGAAATGTGCAAGTGTGAGAGAGGTCTGGGTGAGTGAGAGATAGTAGAAGAGTAGAGAAGAATCCTAGTGGGAAGAGATGATGGAGTGGCTTTTGCTGGACTCTTTTTGTATAGCCATGGACAGAACCATGTTCCTTGTGATACAGAGACTGCATTCTAGGGGGATGCAATGGCCACAGAACCAAGAGGGTTCAGTGTTGGTGCCCCTCGGCCCCAAGGGGTGAAAAAATATGGGGGGGACAGGTGTCCCAAAGGAGAGACTGTGCCTTTTTTGGATCGGGACAGAGCATCCTTAAAAGTCGACCCTAGAAGCAGCTCTGGTCCGTGTTCAGTGGTGAGAGCACTGGACATGAAAGGAAGAGGTCACGACGGCAGATGTACTCCGGGCGGTGCCACGAGTGACACGGAAACACACGAGGCTTCAGCCGTGTTTCCAGGGGAAACCATGGTACAAGAAGGACTCCTCTCCTCTTGATGAACTGAGGATTGATTGTTTGAAGGGTGGTTCTGGACTAAGAGTTGGTGATTTGAGGAATAGATGTATTGTGTTGGAAATTTGGTGGGGGGAGGAGGAAATGTATTTGTAAGGTTTTCATTTTCCCTGTGTGTGTGTTCCTTTTTATCTGTAGTTGTAGTGTAGTTAATAAAGTTTTGTTTTCTTTCTTCCCTAAGTAGGAGCCTGCTTTGCTTATTCCTGGTCACATCTCACAGCAGAAATCAGGGAGAAGGTATCTTCATGGGGGCCCTGGCATTGTGCCAGCGTCAAACCATGACAATAGCCAGCGTTGATCAAATGAGGGAAGTCACGTATTCACATGTATCTTTCTGGCGACTTCGGCTATCTTGATCGATATTATCAACAGAGCAATGATTGCTCTTAGGCATCTTCCGATGACTCGGGATAACGGTGATCATCGTGCTGGGTGCGTCTATTCATAAGCTAAAGGAATTTCAGAATTCAAATAGACGTCTGCTTCTTGGGCTGCTTGTGGTCAGAGACTTGTTTGGATTTTATAATCTTTATAAAATACATTCTTTTATAGCATGAATTATTTCTTAACATATATTACACTTGGGAACTTCCTCTATCTCTTCCGGCCAGCAATGAGGTAACATGCCCCGGCCCCCTGTCTCAGCCAGGCTGGGACAGGAAGCCCCTGCCATGGGGCTGGGCCCCTTCCCCCAGGGCGCCCACCGTCCCCCCATCGGCTGCCAGGCATGGGAGGGAGTGCTGCAGGCGAGGCTGGGCCATGGCTGAGATTTCTAACATCTTGCAGCTAGCCCGGGGCCGAGCCGAGTCTGCCGGCCCCCAGGAGCAGCCCCGGGCTGAGCCGGCTTGTCTGAGATTCTACCACTGCAACCACCAGGAAGGGGGAAGGAGAAGCCACACACCCCACACCCCCCCTCCCTGGCATGCTGCTGCTGAGTTCTGGCCTAGCTGATTAAATCCTAGCTGGCCCCCTGTCACCATCATATTTTCTGAAAAATCTCTTTGCCCAGAATTTCTCTCCTGGGAAGCTGAGAAGCCTCAGAGAAAAAGGAAAACAAAATTATCTCATTTGCTTCTCCTGTGTTTTCCTGCTTTGGAATGTGGTTGGAGATTGTTTATCCAACATGTGAATTGTTTTTACTTATTGGCCGATCAGGGGCCAAGTTGTGTCGAGGCTCTGGAAAGAGTCACAAGTTTTTCATTAGCATCTTCTAGGCTTCTGTCTGTATCCTTTATCTATTCTTTAGTATAGTTTAGTATATCATTCTTTAATATAATATCATAAAATAATAAATTAGCCTTCTAAGAACATGGATTCAGATTCATAATTTCCTCCCTATGACAGGGGTCTCAGAAAATACCACACCCCTCAGCCACAGTTCCACCCAGCAGTCTGTAGCACCCAGCACAACCGGGATCAGATTGACCATATGCAGGCCCCAGGTGAGATATTAACTCTTTCAGTGCTTCAATTCTTCCTCCAGTGAGAGAAAGGAACAAGATACAAGCATGTAAAGGAACAACATGAAGACATCAAGGTCACTGAAGAAGAAGTCAAGTCCCAGATGGGAGGGATGAGGAGACATCCTAATCTTGGGGCTGAAATCCTCTTGTAAAGCTATGGAGAAAGACTCTTTTCCCCTATAATGCATGAAGGTATGGGGAGATGAAAGTGTTCAAATTGTAGATATAGAGTAAAGGCCTCCATGCTAAAGCAGATGTTAAAGTAGCTGTGATCCTATGAGAAGTTTGAACAGAGAAGGAGAGAAGGGTGATGAAAATCCTGTGCCCCAAGGAAGAGAAGATCTCTGTTCCCAGGGGTGAAGATGATTTTAGAGATAGATAATGAGAACTTTTGCCTTTGAACAGCTCATCTTTAAAACAGTACCCCATAAGTTGTCATGGCCCATAAAAAAGCTGTGGGAAAAGCTTGTGAAAAATGGGAGGAACTTCACTATTGCAGATTTCCCCTGGCAGCTGCTATTTGTGAGAGAGCCACAAGAGAACTTGTTTTTTCCTTGTGGAGAAGTCTCCATAACATTAACAAGAGGGACTTCTCTCCCTAAGTGAACTGAAGAAAGACTATTCTAGAGGCAGTAAACTGACTGAAATTTTAGGTTTTGTTTCTTTACATTATCAGTGGGAAGAAAAGGTTGTAGGGGGGAGGAGAAGTGTTCTGAAGGTTTTGTTCTGATTTTTATTACTCTTTCTTTTAGTTACTGTTAATAAAATTTTCTTTATACCCTTTTAAAGTTTTGAGACTACTTTGCCTTTCTCCTAATCCTACCTCACAGCAGGAATTGAGTGCACTGGTGATTGGCCAGCACTGAGACCCACCATATTCATTGCTGCACCACCCAGAAAATCTCAAAATAGGCGAAATCTGAAATTGGAGAACCAAAACCACTACAGCCACTTATTAAAGAAACAGTAGCATCATATAGTGCAGCTGCTGCTCAAACACAAGACACCAGAACTATAGTATTCCTATACGAAGATATCTGTGCCAACTAATTTTTGTGGCACATAGATAAAATGATGATTAAATTTATCTGGATCTAGTAAAATCTGAAAAGACATTATAGGAATCATCACCTTAATGAAATTCTGGGCTGTTTCTGGGAAGACTGAGAATTGTAAAACCAATCTGCCAAACTTTCATTCACAGCTTCATTGCAAAGCCATTACAGATACAGTAAAGACCATCAAACTCACAGAGGTGTATGTGAATGCACATGTAGGAATGGGGAACACCACATTTTCTTACTCACAAGGCAACCTGGCAGCCTGGATGGGACAGAAGAGCAAAGAACAGATACTTCTGATGCTACCAGCACACTTCAGTGTTTCAGAACTTATTTTTCCCAACCTATAACTTGAGTCTGAAATCACCTCTGAAAGCAAACTACATGAGCCTTCACTAACCATGTTGGTCACGATGCTTGCAGAACACTGCCAGAGGTCTCAAGCTATCCATCCACAGCCCATCTCACTCTTCCCATAGCATCATAGAATAGTTTGGATTGGAAAAGACCTTTACAGATCATGTAAGTCAAATCTCCCTGCCATGGACAGGGACATCTTTCTTTAGACCAGGTTGTTCAAACCCCCATCCAACCTGACCCTGATCACTTCCAGGGATGGTGGCCTCCCACCTTCACAGTAAAGAATTTCTTCCTAATATCTAATCTAAACCTACCCTCTGTCAGTTTGAAACCATTCCTCCTTGTCCTATCACTACACATCCTTGTCAAAAGTCCCTCTCCAACTCTCTTATAGCTCCTTTAGGTACTGAAAGGCTGCAATAAAATCTTCCCAGAGCCTTGTCTTCTCCAGACTGAAGAATCCTATCTCAGCCTTTATTCATAGGAGAGGTGCTCTAGCCCTCTGAGTATCTTCATGGTATGCTGGGACACTGATTACTTTGTCCAGCCAGTCTACTGTGCTGTTCCCTTAGAGGCAGATACTGAAACTGATGCATATTGATTTTACCAGTGCTCTTTGCAGCTGGTTTGCTGCATCCAGAAACCACAGAAAGCTGAAATGAAACTATATGCACCATATCTCCAAGTCATCTGGGCCCTGACATCCTTGTGTTTATGTTCACACTCATTATGATACATGGAAAGACAGTGTGCAAAAAAATTGGTCCCTGGGGAATAGTGATTTTCAAGCCAGTTAGTCTGTAAGTAAAAGGCAGAGTGCTAGCAAGTAGTGTCCGCAAAGTTGGATGCCTTGATTTCTGCTGTGTGGGTCAATATTAACAGTAATATTGTATTTCCAGGGCACACTCTACAGCAGAATTATTGATTATTTGGTATGTAGCAGTGTGTTGACACTTGATAGAAAACTGAGACATCAAAATAATAAATGTGCAGTTGTTAACAAGCAACAGAGGGCATTGAATTTCAGTGACACAACTGGAATATTGCTTCTTTTGTCTAAAATGGAATATCTTTAACATGTCAAAAATATAATTTACTTATCTGACTTAATGAAATACCTGGAGAAAATACCTTCTTCCCTGAAACCTGCAGATTAAGGTCATGTTTCCAAATATGTGCCAAATTCAACTAGTAATTTCATCCCCACTGTGACCAAACACTTGAGGTATTCTTGAAGGGAAAATGTTTTTTTTTTAATATATGATTAAACAAGTCTTAGATGAAATTGTGCATTAACAGATTTCAATGAAAGGAAAGATAGTGAAACATTACATTTTGGTTGCAGCAGTTGAGACAAAGTTATTTTTTTTTCACCGAGGTTTTTGATTTAGTGGGGAAAAATAAACTATATTTGCATAGGAGGGACTCAAAATAAAACTTTCTTTATCAAACAGAGGGTTTACTTATATTTGAAAGACATAATGCTGAATCCTTCCATGAGCTGTTTTATTATGTATAAGACTACAGTTGTCTCCGAAGGACACATTTAACTATCAACCGTCAAATTGTTAAAAGAAAATTATATAGAACACCATGGCTGGAACCTATTGGAAAAGGAACCTCCCTATGGTGAGAGAGAAAGAAATACTTTCTGTGAAGAAAAATAACGGATGGCACTCACTGTTGCAGCAAAGAACACCTCAATGACTTCATAGTTTTTTTATCTGAGCTTGGAGAGGCAGGGGAGGTGGCTAGTAAATATGCAGGAAATGGGCCTGTACTATACATCCCATTTTTCAGAGATAATGCAGCTTTTTCTCTGCTATCAACCTGTTGAACCCTGTTGGCTTAGCTTCCTTAGCAACCATCTACATATGGAGAAGTCAGGACCAAGGGAGGTTGAATCAGCTTCTGATAATGTCTCCCCTTTCACACTGCTGACAAATGGAGTTTAGAATTATGAAGTCCAGTTTCTCAGTTGGACCTAAGCCTATTCATCCACTAGTAAATTAAATGTGCCCAGAAATATTCCCAGGCATTAAGGCCAGCTAGCACAGAACAGTTTGTATATCTTAACTTCCATAATGCAGCAGTTAAATGCAAACAGCTCACTAGGATGAACCCTGATCCATACTTAGGAATTACTTAGGATCTTGCTAGCTGTCGGCTGTCATGGACCAAAAATGTGCCAAGGACTGGTCTAGTAGTTTGAGTATACCCATTCACGCTCCCATAAACATTCCCAGACACTGCTTAACTTGCTCAAGACAGATGCAACCTAAGACATTGGTATGACATATGTCACTCTTCCTCTTATCCTGACTAAGATTCACTCTTTCCATCCAGGAGAAGGGAAGTGCATTGCTTTAAATTTGGTTATAACGATAATCTTTTGCTGGTTTGTGAGATCACTCTTACTAGAGATTACTGCCATCTGCATCTCAGAATAATTGTAAAGAACCAGATGTCATGTGTTTAAAATGACAGAGATGTTGCATTTGAACAGCTTAACTTCAAAAACAAACCACTGTTCTCCTTTTCCCATACCACACCACTGTCATCTGACTGATACTACATCTTCAATGTTTGCAACTTTAAATTACACACCCCCAAAAAAGCATCCCACCCCAAGTACTTGCCATTTGGTCTAACCATGCTACATTGGAGGATCATAAGAAGTGCCATAGGAACTTCTGTGCTGAGCTACCCAAGGCAAAGCAAGTTTGTTTTCATGGGCCCCTCTGAGCTACAAGAAGCTGAACACAAGCTCTTTACTTTGGGAAGAATTTACTATATCAGGACAGAGACTATCTGGCAAAAGGCAAGCAGGATTAATGCAATCCCACCCTGTGGGGTGTAGGAAAAAAGCACTATACAAGGGAGGGAGGCAGAGGAAACATTTTGTACCTGAACACTCTTTACCACACACATCAAAAAGTCTTCTCAGTGGAAAGGTTTCAAAGCTGCCATCAGAAACTCTTACTCTCAGATGGGAACTGTTCAGAGGAACCCATAGCTTTGAATTGTTTCACTTGTGATACTTCTAATACTTAGCCATGGGCATCACCCATGCAGCAACTGACTTGTGGTTAGCAGATTGAGGGAGCTCCTTATCATGGTGAGCTGTCTGTATTTCAGCAATGTCACTTTCTTCATGAACAGACAGCACCAAAGCTGCTATCCACACTTTGCAGTGCCTGCTTTTCACAAAGAAAAGATGGTGGAGACTTGTGTCAGGTGCTTCCTCCCAGTTCCTATTTGGACACCTCTGTGGTCCTGGAAGCTGCAGCTAAAAACACCATGTGGGCTCACAGCCTCAACATTTCACAGGAGCTCCCTGACTCAGGAAGCTATAATGTCAGGAGGATGGTGGATGACTTGATGTCAGCAAAATCTAATACCTTATGATCCTATGATTGAGTGCAAAAGGCAGGAGGAATGGAAAGTCCAGCAGGCACCTGATTGAAGAGGCTGGGGAGATAAGAGGAGACAGTGTCCTGCTGTCCATTTCTTCCACCTATGTATCCTACTTATTTTCAAAGAGTCTCCATAGGACTGTAGTAACTTGTTCTCCAGACCTGGTGCATCAGCATTCCCACTACACTGGCAGCAGTTTGGGATTCATACACTGCCAGCCCTTGTCCTTCTTCCTGTCAGGAAAATGAGCAGCTTGTTTGTCTTCAAGAAGAAACAAAACATGTACAATTTGGGTATCTCCATGTTAACTGTGTACAGAGCTATGCTACATACTCCATAACCATCATGAGTTGCCTGGGCATGTGCTCATGCTTGTATAGACCCAAATACATTTACACCAGACTTCATTGAGACTGAGTCTGCTTTACATCAGACTGCACTCTGAGTGCACCTTCAGTAAGTTCACAGATGATACTAAACTGTGTGTGAGTGTTGATCTGCTGGAGGGTAGGAAGGCTCTGCAGAGGAATCAGGACAAGTTGGATAGTAGTGCTGGGGCCAATTGCATGAGGTTCAACAAGGCCAAGTGCCAGGTCCTCTGCTTAGGTCACAACAACCCCATGCAGTGCTACAGGCTGGGGGCAGAGTGGCTGGAAAGCTGCCAGCAGAGAAGAACCTGGGGGTGCTGGTTGACAGTCTGCTGAACATGAACCAGCAGTGTGCCCTGGTGGCCAAGAAGGCCAGTGGCAACCTGACCTGTATCAAAAATAGTGTGGCCAGCAGGACCTGGGAAGTGATTCTTCCCTTGTACTTGGTACTGGTGACGCTGCACCTCAAATTCTATGTTCAGTTCTGGGCCACTCATTAAAAGAAAGACATTGAGGTGAAGGGAGACACTGCTCTCTACAACTCCCTGAAATGAGCTTGTAGCAAGGTGGGAATCAACCTCTTCTCCCAGGCAACTAGTGACAAGACAAGATGAAATGGCCTCAAGCTATGGCAAGGGAGGTTCAGGCTGGACATCAGGAAAAATTTTGTTACTGAAAGGGTTGCCAAGCATTTGAACAGGCTGCCCAGGCAGCCCTGGAAGTGTTCAAGTGTTCATGTCCTGCTAGTCATTCAGATGAGCAAGAGATGGTCACAAGGCCATTTGAGAGTGATTTAAACAGCTCTGGGAAGTGAGGAAACAGGGGCATGGAACAGCAGTAAGGACATGGCACATCAGTTTGCGCAGGCAGGTTGAGCAGGAAGGGCACAGCCACCTTCCCAGCTCCTGGTGGTGGGTTGGGTGTTAGATGGGTGTGTTTTGGTTGGTTTGGTTGGAGGTTTTTTTGGAGAGGGGTGTTGTTCTTTCCTCCTGTGGATGTGACAGCCTGGTCAGAGAGTGAGAAAACTAGATAAGTTTTCTCAGGGTCAGCTTTTGAGACTTTAGGAAGTTGCAGAGAAAACAATGATAGCTTGTTATTATAAACAACCTGCAGGTGGTGTTTTCCTACTCTCTATTTTCCTGTTTTTCTCAAAGATTGTTTATAAGAAAGGTGTCTTTGTTAATTAGCCAATCAGGTGAAATATATTGATTAATTGACCAATCTGGTCTGTCTGTATCGGAACAGTCTATAAAGAGAGAGATTTTCGAAGAGAGATGCTATGCAAACCAACCTTCTGGGGAGTCTGTGTCGTTTCTTACTCAACAGCGACATCTGGTGACCATGCCGTTTTTCACATCGATTGGCCCCTCTTGGATTGCGGGACGGACAGAGACGCTTCGGACCCCCACCGGAGCTCCACCGGGACACTGCAGCACCTGCGTGGTCCACCTGCGTCCAGACACCTTCTGCTCCCCCAGAGAAGTAACGGCCTTTCCCAGCATCCTACTGGAAGGGACTGGGATCGCGGTTTTGCCCTGATAGCTTAGAAGAGAGGGCAGGGACAAATTCCCTAGCGCAGCGGACAGTCCGTGCTTTTGCTGGGGGTTGGGTGCCGGTGTTTCCATGATGAGAAGTCACACTTCTAAAGAAGAAGACACGATTGTTACTGTGTGGAGGAACATGATTTCCTTCATGGGAGTCCCTGTGTCGGATGATTCGCTCTGCGTTCTGTTAACATGGGCCAAGTCTCATGACTTTCTGGTGGATGCGGATGCTGCTTTTAGTCCGCACTGGTGGGAGGCATTGGGCCATCGGCTCATGGGAGAGTTTTCTAAAGGGGATTCTGCCGTTCCTTGACTTATGCTTGTATGGGGATGCCTGTTCTGTGCCTTCCAAGCCCACACCCAGGGGGACAGCAAGTTGAAAATGGGGATCTCGGAGGTCAAAGATGTTGCCTCTGGGGGTGCCGACACCCTGGGGGGAAGATTGCTGGACCAGGCGGCTGCTGGCTTTTCTTTGGCCACAGGGAGCAACAGGCACAACTTTCCCAGGCATTGTCCTGGGGAAGGCTGTGAGAAGATCAGAGAAAAGAATGATAAACAATTCTTATCTTGGCCTGCGGCACCTGTTGTTGTGAACACGTGGAATGTGTTATGGAGATTTGTTTACCAAAGGGTGGTTTCTTGATTGGCCAATGGTGATGGTGTTTGGGTTGAAGGACCAATTGGGTTCACCTGTATTGTGACTGTCTGTAAGGGCAATGGGTTTCTTAATAAGTATATTATAATAAAATGATTGATCAGCCTTCTGTGAATCATGGAGTCAATGCTAATTATTACCTGGCTGGGGGCCTGCAACAACAGATCTCAAAGGTCTTTTCCAACCTAATGATTCTGTGAAGCAATTGGATATGGCACTTAGTGCTATGGTTTAGTTCACAAGGTGGGGATCAGTCAAATGTTGGACTCAGTGATCTTGGAGGCCTTTTCCAACCACAGTGATTTTGTGATTCAGAAATATGTGTCTGTCCTGTCTTTCCTTCCTTCCTTCCTACAACCAGATCAGACTTTGGCACAACCATTACCAATGTGCAGAGTCAGAAATGAATGAGTGTTCCTTTATGCTCACTTAGCAAGGAGGCTAAAGAATCATACTGGCCATTAAGATCACAAGAAAGCTCATTCAAACATACAGCTAAGTTTAAGGAGCAATCCTGCTCAGGCAGGTAGATAAGATCAATGTAAAAGTTGCTCTTGTTTCTGTTTGGTTCTGTAAAAAGAGTAAAAAAAAATCAGTGCATTTTTATAAAACGTGCAAATTTTTTTCCTAAAAAAGGTTGAAATGGGTTTAAGAATTACTGTTATTATCTGTAAAATGACAGAGACATTTCCATGTGAATGTTTCCCTTTGCAGTCAGATATCCATATTCACCATTTGTGTACCTTCAATTCAGGAACTGCAGCTCCTCTGTGAGCCAAGGACTCAGGGTCCATTTTGTGTTGATCTTTATTAGTGAAAGGAAATATTGCAAGGTCACCCACAGCCTTTATAGAAACAAGAGGGTAGGAGAAAAGTAGGGAGAAACTGTAAGCTGTAATAGCCAGCTGCAGTTGGCAAACCTGAGCATATTTAGATTTCCTGTACCAGCATTTCACTCCCCTGTTTTCAAATTATGTCTTGGCCCTAGTGGTTACCACCTGAATATACCCAAGAAGGATATACACGGGAAGGATCTCATGATAAAAAGTCTATTTCTAGTCTTCTTTCCATCACATCATAATCTGTCCATTAATATGGTTTGAGATGTCAGTTGATCAAAAGGTCAGAAGATGCTACCACTCTGTCTCAGTTCAGCTGAAGGCATTTCTATGCAATTCAGCAGGCAGAGGAATTCAATAGCAAAGCCTTCAAATCTGTTTATATAATAGATGAAGTCTTTGCTATATGGCATTTATCTTCCTTCCGGGAGTGACACCCGAAAAATAAATCTCTAGTGGCCTGCAAATTTAAATAAAACAAAGGCAAATCATATCTTTGCACACTATAAATATATAACTGCAGAGAACATAAGAGTTACCATTCTCCCACTATTTCCTTTGGTACAAAAGCTGTAAAGTGCTGACCACCCTCAAATTCTATCAAAATCAAGGGAGCCTAAACCTCTGAGTACATTACAAAGACTATGGTGATAACACAGGAGGAACTAAAAGGTACATCACTCATTTAAGCTAATGAAATGGTAAAAATTACTTCTTTTTTTTAAGTTAGCCAACCCCAAAAACCTAACAAAGGGGTGTTATTAGCATATCACTAGGAATAATGAAGTGAAAACGGGGGAAATCTCATAAATGGGGCAATGTGTTTCCTAGGGAATAATACTGGGGGGACAATTTTCTAACATCCTGGGATGAATAAAATACTGAAGCACATCCTACCCAACACCACCACATTGGACAGTTGATCACCACTGTACTGCAGTCGCAGTGGGTCCATCAGTCCTACACTATGCCCAGCCCTGGATGCTGGCCATTGCCTGAAGCACCAACCACAGAACTCTGTCCTGTTCTGCTTCAAAACCATTCAACATGGACAGAGATTGCTGCCCAAAACAGAAGGGAGAGAGGGTACCACTGCCAACAGCCACCTGCCACCTGAGGTCCTCATCTAGTGGGTCTGCAGAAGTAGTTTCTGTGAGCATTGCCATTGGAAAAAGCACTGTTTTGTGTCTCCTGCACACCTGAAGAATTGTCATAACCAAATAAAACCTCTCAGCATTTTCCAGACTATCTGCCCACTCCCTGACTCTGCAGAGCTCTACACCAGGACCAACAGACAGTTTCTATAACTACAACTGGCAGTCATTTTACTCCTTTCCATGCTTTCAAAGCTGAGATCCATCAAAGATTAGCAGAAAAAAATCACGACTCTTTTTCCCTAAGAAGCAGCACTGGTAATAGGCTTCAGAAAAAATCTTCCTAAATGCAAATGATAAGCATAGACTCTGGGAAGGCTCAGGTCTGATTACAATTATCACAGCAAGGGAACCAGCACTAACCTCCCTTCTGGAAGACATGCATAAGTCTATGGGACCTGATGAGATGCATCCCAGATTCCTGAGGGAATTGGCTGATGTAGTTGCCAAGCCACTCTCCATCATATTTGAAAAGTCATGGCAGTCAGGTGAAGTCCCAGGTGACTGGAAAAAGGGAAATATTGTACTCATCTTTAAAAAGGGTAGAAAGGAAAACCCTGGGAACTACCAACCTGTCAGCCTGATCTCTGTGCCTGGCAAGATCATGGAATAGATGTCCTAGAACCTATGCTAAGGCCCATGGAGGACAGGGAAATGATTCAGGACAGCCAGCATGGCTTCACCAAAGGTAAATCCTGCCTGACCAATCTAGTGGCCTTCTATGATGGAGTGACTACATCAGTGGACAAGGGAAGGGCTACAGATGTCATTTATCTGGACTTCAGTAAAGCCTTTGACATGATCCCTCACAACATTCAGAGATGGATTAAATGAGTGGACTGTTAGGTGGATAAAAAATTGGTTGGACAGTCACATCCAGAGGGTGGTGGTCAATGGCTCAAAGTCCCAATGGACATTGGTGACAAGTGGTGCCCCTCAGGGGTCCGTACTGGGACCAGTGTTATTTAGTATCTTCATTAATGACATAAAAAAAGGGAGTGAGGGCACCCCCAGTAAATTTGAGATGACACCAAGCTGAGTGGTGCTGTTGACATACCCGAAAGACAGGATTCCATCCAGAGGGACCTAGACAGGCTCAATAAGTGGCCCATGGGAATCTCATGAGGTTTGACAAGACCAAGTACAAGGTGCTGCACCTGGGTTGGGGCAACCCCCGGTATCAGTCCAGGCTGGGGGATGAACAGATCCAGAGCAGCCCTGCCAAGAAGGACTTGGGGGGTTGGTAGATGAGA
This sequence comes from Agelaius tricolor, assembly GCF_023055355.1. NCBI lineage: Eukaryota > Metazoa > Chordata > Aves > Passeriformes > Icteridae > Agelaius > Agelaius tricolor. Next base: position 9,334,656 of record NW_027269281.1, read on the forward strand.
GGCTGGACATGAGTCAGCAATATACACTTGCAGCCCAGAAAGTAATTTGTATCCTGGGCTGCATCAAAAGCAGTGTGGGTGTGTCCCCTCTATTCCACTCTGGTGAGGCCCCACCTGGAATGCTGCATTCAGCTCTGGGGTCTCCAACACAGGAATGACATCAACCTATTGGAGCGAGTCCAAAGAAAGGCCACCGAGATGATTAGAGGGATGGAGTACCTCTCCTATGAGAAAAGGCTGAGACAGTTAGGATTGTTCAGCCTGGAAAAGAGAAGGCTTTAGGGTGACCTAATTGCAGCCATCCAGTGCTTGAAGGGAGCCTACAAGAAAGATGGAGATGGACTTTTTACAAGAGCATGTAGTGACAGGACAAGGGGGAATGGCTTCAAACTGAGAGTAAGTTTAGATTAGATGTTAGGAAAAAATTCTTTCCTGTGAGGGTGGTGAGGCACTGGAACAGGTTGCCCAGAGAAGCTGTGGATGCCCCATCCCTGGGAGTGTTCAAGGCCAGGTTGGATGGGGGTCCAAGCAACCTGGTCTAGTGAAAGGTGTCCCTGCCCACAGCAGGGGGGTTGGAACCAGATGATCTTTGACATCCCTTTCAAACCAGGCCATTCTATGATTCTATTATTCTATGAATTGTCATCTACTAGAAAACTAAATAAGACCCTGTAGTGGTTTTAGTTCGCCAATTTGTGATTTCACCAATTTTGAGATTTCCTGACCAATGCACCAATGAGTGTGGCGGGTTCGGTGCTGGCCAATCACCAGTGCACTCACTTCCTGCTGTGATATAGGATTAGGAGAAAGGCAAAGCAGGCTCAAAATTTTTAAAGGGTATTGTCCTGGTTTGAAAAGGAAGTGAGTTTTTTGGGAGTTTGGTGATCAAACCAATTGGTGCTCAGATTTAAATACTGGCACCTGGTATGGCCACTGAGGACATGGATATGCCTCTGAGAACACAAGGGGTTAAAAGCAGAGAACTCCCAGGAGGAAGCTCTCTTGGTTCCAGTAGGTGAAAGACCTCCCCTGCCCAGCTGCGGGCTTGGCAGGGAAGGGGAAGCCATGCGGCTGGGTGAAGTAGGCCAGGGCCTTGGACAGAGAAAAGAGGTGAAGGCCCCTGCAGGATAGAAGGGTGGAGGAACACTGAGAGGCGTTGGGCAGCCCCCCTGGGAGAGAGAGAGAGAGAGCGCGAGAGCCTGTGCCTGTGCTTGTGCCACCTTGAAATTCGATGTCATGTGCTGGCAGCATGGCCGAAGGAGAGGAGGGGATGCGGCAAGGGTGCAGTGAGAAGGTGCCTGGCAAGGCAGCGTGAGAGTTCTGGACAGGCAGAGCCTGAGATTTTTAACCCTTTCCTTGGATGATGGAAACCTTACAAATGCTGATCCTCCTGGAGCTGAATGAGGAGAGAGATAGAGATGAAATAAGAGGAAATGGGCCAGTGTGATGCAAGTTTGTGCAAGTGAAAGATGTCCAAGAGAAGTTGAGAAGAATCCTAAGTGAGAGGAGATGATGGAGTGGCCTTTGGCAAGACTTTTCTTGTATAGCCATAGACAGAACCATTTTTTTTTTCCTGTGACACAGAGACTGCATTTAAAGAAGCAATGGCTTGGAGCCAAGAGAGTGCAGTGATGTTATGTAAAGGAGTGAGTGAACAGAGACGATGGGTGAGGAGGGTGGTGGTGCCCTCAATCTTCAGAGAAGATCTCTGTTCTTGAGACCCCTTGGCCCCAGGGGGTGAATTTGGGGGGGACTGGTGTCCCAAAAGTGAGAGACTGTGCTTTTTTTTTGGAACTGGGCAAAGCATCCTTAAAAGGGGAACCCTAGAAGCAGCTCTGGTCCATGTGCAGTGGTGAGAGCACTGGACATGGAAGGAAGAGGTCACGGTAGCAAATGATCTCCAGGCGGTGCCACATGTAACATAGAAAAATAAGACGTTTCAACTGTGTTTCCAGGGGAAGCATATGGCACAAGAGAGACTCCTTTCTTCTTGATGAACTGAGAATTGATTATTTGAAGGGTAGTGATGGACGGAGAGTTGGTGATCTGAGGAGTAGTAACTGAATTGAGAATCCAAAGTTTTGTCCTACTGTGATGTATTAGAAATTTGGTGGGAAGAAGAGGAATGTTTTTGGAAGGTTTTCATTCTGAGTTCTGTGTGTGTTTCTTTTTACATATAGTTGTAGGTTAATAAAGTTTGTTTTGTTTTTTTTTTTATTCCTAAATTGGAGCCTGCTTTGCTCTATCCTGGTCACATCTCACAGCAGACACTAAAGAAAATATATTTTCATAGAAGCACTGGCATTGTGCCAGTGTCAAACCATGACAGGTATAAAGAAAATTTTATTAACAGTAACTAAAAGGGAAAAAAAAAGTAATAAGAATCAAAGCAAACCCTTCAGAATACTTCTCCACAACCTTTTCTTTTTCACTGACATTGTAGAGACAAAACCTAAAATTTTCAGTCAGTTTACCACCTCTAAAATAGTCTTTCTTCAGTTTACTTAGGGAGAGAAGTCCCTCTTGTTAATGTTATGGAGACTTCTCCACAAGAGGAAAAAACAGTTCTCACGTGGCTCTCAATTTCCACGACTAGCAGGGTTCTTGTGGTAACAGTGTCCCTGTCTTCTGTTTGTTATAAATGGGTAATATGATGATTGGCTCTCACAATTAAGGGCTTAATATTGTGTGTATGTTAAGACAATTTTTGTTCATGCATGGTTATGTTATTGTAGTTTGTTGTTTGGACACCCTCTGTTCTCCCCATAGTCCCCTTCCTGCCTCTGTAATTGTTGCCACCAGACAGCCTTGATTGTGAGGGTAGTCAGGGACATGTGGAGGTAGGGCGTGTACATGTGCCCCTTGCATGGGGCAGTTGGGAAAAGGGAAAGCTTGTTACTAGGAGGCATGGCATGACAACACCTCTGACCTCCAATCAAGTTGCAAGAAAGTAGTCTCCACCAATGGACAGTGAAGAAGAGTTGACTGGCAGGCAGTGGAAGGGGCCAACAACAGGGGTATAGAAGGCAAAGCAGCCATTTTGTGGACAAGTGTCACCCTGGTTTTTTAAGATTTTCTAAGCCTTCTGATGTTGACATTCTTGTAGTGAACTTTCTCACACACTTTCTGTAAATAGCACATTGTTTTGCATTCCTTTATGGAGGAGGAGAGAGTTGATGGACTGTTGGTTTGACCAGTATCATTGGAGAGGTGGCACTGTCACCCTCCAATCCACTGTCACTTTTGGAAAACTATAAATGTTGGAGTCAGAAAATAAACTTCCCTTTTTTCTTCACCTTGAGAACAGCGGTGTGAGCTTGTGTTCTTTTTTGTCCTATAGTGACGGATGAGCTTGTGGCAGTCGGTCACAAACTCCCAGTGCTGCCCTTTTTTCCTTATTCAGTCCTTTGCTGTATTTGTTAAGGTTTAATAAACCTTTAAAATTTTAAACTGAGCAGTCGTTTCTCACAAATGGGGACTCGTCCAGGATGAAAACCTCGTCTCTGTGGCCCTAGGAGATTTCAGATGAGAGGCATGCCCCGCCTATTTCGGTGGCTCAGTCAGCTTCTCCTGGGGTCATCAGTGACTTGCAGGTCAACACCCTGGGAAAAACAAAGGACTAAATAAAGAAAAAGAAGAGGGGAACAAAGGGAAAAAGCCCCCTGAAAAAAACTGCAGACTAAAAGATCTGGAGGATTGTGAGCATTGTGCCTGTGGGAAAGGGAGTCCAGGAGTTTGCTTGGGGTGTGAGTGAGACTTGGGAGAATTGATTTGAAAAGGCACCATCCTCATAATTGGTCTGACCAGGTTGCCCGTAATCCGAGTGCACGAACCCCAGCTTCAGGTAGTACTGCACAGGATCCGTACTGGGGTCCGTTGAAGCATAAGGAAATAGGACAGTTGAGCGGGACCCGGGAGCAGAGAGAACTGTGAGGGGGGAGAGGCGGAACTCAAGAGAACCTGGAAATGCTGGGTTGAGAGTTACCGGATTTAGGAGGTGTTAGATCGCCAGGAACTGGTAGTGGCAGGGGCCGGGGACTGTGGGCAGGAGCAGGTCCATGTGGATGGTGGTGAACATGCGGCGGAGCTGGCCCAGTTATACAGGGAACTGGAAGGCACCAGGGGGTGGGGCCGTGGTGGCTCCCCTGTGATACCTGCTGACACAAAGGAAGCCAGGGACCGTGGGAGTCCACGTGGGCGGTGGTGACTCAGGGGCACCTGGCGCGGTAACTTCCGGCACTGCCAACCCAGCTGAAGGGGCAGCGATTCAGACATGCTAGGCATGGTTATGGAGACCAGCCAGTTATACGGGTGTCTCCGGACTGCAGGGTGGTTGTTTGTTTTTGTTTCCCTGGAGGGAGGCAAGGTTCTTTTTCCTTTTTCTTTCTTTTCCTTTTCTTTGTCTTCTCGTTGTTGGAGAGGCGGGCTCTTTTGTTGGGAGGACCTGTAATTGGCTGTTGGGAAGGCAGGCTTTTGTGGCAAGAACCTGTGTTTGACTGTTCAAAAGGTGGGCTTTTGTTGCAAAGGGCTGCTAGAAAGATGGGACTAAAAGTAAGTAAAGAATCCCCAAAGAGAGGGAGAGATGAAAGGATGCCCCTAGATAGCCCCCGGAGAAGAGGACTTGTCTGGTTTAGATGTGACCCTATCACCAAGGGTGAAGATAAGGTTATGCAGTATTGTGTAATACAGTGGACTGAGAAGGAGATCGGGTCCAACCATGTGTACTGGCCGTGGTATGAGTCGAATGAGAAGTGGATGTGTCGGGTTCTGAGAAACAGCTACTCACTTTTCATAATTTTAGAAAGGTTTATTAAACCTTATAAAAAATATAACAGAAGACTGAATAGAGAAAATGTTATGGCACCGGGAGTAAAGTATTTTCCCCACCATGTGCTCACCCACACAGTGGAGGTTTCACCTTTTAACCCTTTAACCCCTCCCAAAGTTCTGTCCATCGACCCCTTCTTCACTGTCCAGTGGTGAAGCTCACTTCCTCAAATCCTGATTGGAGGTCAGCTGTTGCCATAGTGACAAGCTGACCCTCCCAAACGTCCCAACCCCGGTTGTCTCTTGATAACAATTCAAGGGGGTAAAACAAAACTATAAATCTATAAAACTTTTCTTAACGTGTATACATGATATTTGTCTGTTAAGTGTGAGAGTCAATTATCGCATTACTCATCTATCACAGGGTTTTAAACATCCATATAAAACAAATAAAGAACAACCCCAGTACAGATCAGGAAGAAGGGATTTTTCACTGAACAACCCTTCTAGCTCTGGCCTCTCAGTCATGAATCTCAAAAGAAAGCTACTCTGTTGCAGACATCTTTTATGAAAAATCCTTTCCTTAGGATTTTTCCTCCTGAGAAGCTGAGAGGCCTCAGGAACAAAATGTAAACATTGGTTATCTGCTGCTGTGGAATGCAACAGGTGGATCTTTGATTGGCCCATGTTGGATGTTGGTAATTAATGGCCAATCACAGCCCAGCTGGCTCGGACAGAGAGCTGAGCCACAAACCTTTGTTATCATTCCTTTCTATTCTATTCTTAGCTAGCCTTCTGATGAAATCCTTTCTTCTATTCTTTTAGTATAGTTTTAATGTAATATATATCACAAAATAATAAATCAAGCCTTCTGAAACATGGAGTCAGATCCCCGTCTCTTCCCTCATCCAAGAACCCCTGTGAACACCGTCACACTACTCTGTACCCCACTCCATCCAAACAGAAAATCCTGGATTCAAGAAAAACACTGGCTTGGGGTGTGCTTTGTTTTCCTCCTTCCTTTTGCCACTTCCTACCTTTTTCTCTTTCTCTGTGAACACTAATTTTGATCAAGTGTAACACAGAACAGTTGTACTCCACTCAAATTTAACGCTATTTTTTTTAATGCATATACAGTGATTTCAAAATAAATTACCTTTCCCTCTTTCAGTCTGAGATGAAATCTTGATGAACTCTGTTTCAAGGTCACTGTCACCCCTGCAGAGAGGCCTGGAACTTTCCTTACCATGTGTGCCTGATCCTCAGGGTACTATGAGCTGCCCTCCACAGTAATAGAGACCACAGGTACCCTCCCTCCCTTCAGTTAAGGGGTAAGAAGTGCCTGTTGACAAAACACAACAGTTTAGCTACTGCCACCTGCACTTCCCCTTCCCATCCTCTCCTGAACTACTGAACAGCCCCACTGGGATAGCAAGAGCTGGGCCTGGGAACTGCTGCCTTTGGAGTTGCATCTCCTCCTCCTGTAGCCGGTGCTCGAAAGCCCAGAGGAGGTGCTCTGTGAACTTTAAGTTCTGCCAGCTAGGCTAGAGCCTACATGAGAGGAGGAGAGGTTCATCAGAGCCCTTTTGTGGCCGTGCTCACTCCAGGGCAAGGACTGAAATAGAAACTAGCCAAGGCATAAACCCTATCTGCTCTTCCAGTTCCTGTATAATGTGACTCTCTAAGAAGGCCAGAACTCCATAGAAATTTTGGCTTCTGGAGCAGTGGGATAGGGCTGTTGTTAGTTCCTACCCCAGCATCTCATGATGATCTAAGGGGTGAGGAGTACCATATGTGCTATGCACTGGCAGTGATCCTCAATAAATCCTACTAATCCTCTCCTTCATGCTGGTCAAGCTCCTAAGGAAGACAGGACAGCAAAAAGGTGCTCAGTTTTGTGCCCTCCTGCCCTTGTAGAGTAAAAGGCAGGAGGTAAGAATCCAGCATGGTCTCTCTTTGACCTTTCCTTTAGGACAGCACTGTCTGTTTCCACCCCAAAGGCAAAGAGGGTGCTCTTTGCCCCACCGGTAGATAATAGCCCTGCTGGCCTCCACTGGGAGTGCTGGAACATGGGTCTGTGAAACTAAACAGTTAATAATGCCTAAAAGGGGGTAGCAGGCAGTAGATGTGCTACTATTCTCTTTCCAAGACCCCACTAGGAGTGCTAGAATATAAGTCTGTAAGGCTGAACAGTTAAATATTGCCCAAAGGGTAACAGGCAGTGAATGTGACTCATATCAAGACCAGCCTGTCCCTTCTTGTTTGTACAGAGAATGAACTCACTGTCCACTGAAAATATTGTCTTTGCAGATTCTCTATGTGTTATTTGCACTAAGAAGGAGATTTCTAAGTTGCCTTTTGTTTCTTCATTAAAGGCAAATGATAGTAAGCAGAACTCTGCGGAGGGTAAGATGAAGAAAGGAACACAATTGGTTACCACTGAGACCATCAAAGGAAAAGAATCATCCTGTTTCCCTCCCCTCTGAACCTCACCAAAGGGAAATAACCAATAAATTGTCCCCAAAGACAAGGTTCTGCATGGCCTTGTGTTGTCTGCAAGGATACCAGACCTATCTTAGGGTATGTGGAGAAGAGAGTGAGAAAAGTGAGTACAACTTATAGTGGCATGTTTTAACTAATTGTGAGCATGATTAACTAATTAGGTGGTATAAAGAAAACTGTACCACAATGTCCCACCTATACTCCCCTCTCCTGTCCCCATCCCTACCGAGTCATGATCCCACGGGAAGGGACCCACGGGGGGTCGGGGCCAGGAGGGCTCTGGAGAAGTGCTGTGCATGTGTGTGCCAGTGTGTATGAGTCTGCCCAGCTCTGGGTGCACACACAGGTGCTGAGGTGCACATGTGTCAGTGTGCATGGCTGTGTGCACGTGTGTCTTCTGGTGTGCCCAGATGTGAATGTACACATCCTGCTTTGCACAGTGTACATGTGTGCTGGTGTGCACAGCACTGTGCACATAGATGTGTTGATGCTTACATGTGTTGAGTGCACTGCTGTCGCAGACATCTTTCATGAAAAATCCTTTCTTAGGATTTTTCCTTGTGAGAAGCTGCAGTTTCAGCAACCAAAAGTAAACAATGGTTATCTGCTGCTGTAGAATGCAACAGGTAGACCCGTGATTGGTCTCCTGTGGATGTTTGGATTTACTGACCACTCATGGCAGAGCTGGCTCTTGCTCTCTGTCTGAGACACAGATCTTTGTTATTCATTCTTTTCTATTCTTAGCTTAGCTAGCTTCTGAAGAAACCTTTTCCTTTCTATTTCTTTTTAGTATAGTCTTAATGTAACATATATCATAAAATAATAAATCAAGCCTTCTGATCATAGAGTCAACATTCTCGTCTCTTCTTCATCCTGAAAACCCTTGTGACCACAGTCACACACTGCTGTGTGCATGTGTGTTGAATTGCACACTCTCAAGTGTGAGTAGGTCTGTGCACAGCTCTGTGCTTGTGGATGTGCACAGGCTCTGCAAGTGTGAGCATGGCTCTGTGTGGGATGTGTGTGTTGATGTGTATGACACTGCACACATTGGTGTGGACAGCTCTGTATGCACATGTTAGTGTGCACAAGCTCTACATGCAAGCAGGTCTGTGCTTGTGGGCACGTGTGCATTAGTAGAGACTGTACATAGGTGAGTGTCTATGTGGCACACGTGTGCTGGTATGCACAGGTTGGGTGTGCACAGCTCTGTGTGCGTGTGCAAGTGTGTGTTGATGGCAGGTACTGCTGTGCACAGGGGCCCTGTGCAGGTGAGCAGGTACCTGTGTATATGTACTAGCTCTGCACATGTCCCTGGGTGCACACACGGGCTAGGCACGCCCAGAGACATGGCTCTGGATACACAGCTCTGTGCATCTGGCTGCTGTCCCACCTGCAAAAACAGACGTGTGTGTGTGTGTGTGTGTGTCACTACTGAGCTCTGATAGCTGGAGTAGCCCCTTCCTCTCTGTGTACACTCTGTTCTCATAGAGAAAAGAATTTACCTCTGCATTTAAGATTGCCAAAAAGGTTTGTGTGGAGTTGTGTGCAGTGATTTCCATCAAGTTTAGTGGTGTTTGAGTTTCCATTAAATCCCTATATAGGCAGGGGTGTCTCCAATCGCTGCAACCGTTTTTCACGCTCGAAGCTTAAATACCAGAAAGTTGCATAAAAGAATGATCCCTCAAAACTACTACCCTAGAGTTCAAATGGAAAGGCACAAGTTGGTTAGAGATTATACAATAGTAGTAGTTTTAGGACCACCTGAGTGTGAACTAACCCTGATAATAGTTTTAATTTCTTGATAATGCTGTTTCAAGAATCAGATTTTCTGGGTTTAGTTTGCTTTTCTTGTTGCTTAATCCTCTGCTGTAGTTTGTTTCATCGCTTGCAGCAGTGTAAATTGCCTGGGAAGACACAGCTCTTTATGAGTTTTCTGTAATTCTAGGCTGTGTGCTCAAATTGCTGTAATTTGTATCTAATAGATTACATAGATTGAAAGCCCTTTTATAACTGTTAGAGCAAGGAGGGACTGCCTGCCCTGGAAAGAAGGGGAGGCATCCTGGTCATGGCCAGTCCCTTTGTCCTTTTTCTCTGGGAGAACAGTCCTTTTTCATGATCCCAGGGGCTGGACAGCCTAGCACAGCTGAAGACCCAGTTGGGTACAGGATGAGCAGGCGGCTGTGGCAAAGAAGCTTTTGCTAAACCCAGAAGGTTTTGAGAGATGCTGATGGCAAGTCCTGATGTGGTGTTGCCTTCCTCTAGTCACTGTCCCTGTGCTGTTGGGTGGGTAACTGCTGAGGATGTTCTTCCTCCCTAGACCTGCTCTGCCTTGACCAAAAGGAGACCCTTTTGCCTTTTACAGTAGTTGCCAGTCCTGTTTGTCACCTTTCTCACAAAGTCACCCTCTTCCATCCTATGTGCAGCCCACGGTATGAATGTGGCAGTGTCCCCTATCAGTGACAGCAGTAACCAGATCAGTATCAGCTGCGGCTCGTGCCTTTCACTTGCCAGCACAAAACCACAGCATTTTCTCTTGTCCCTGAAGAAGCCCATGCCACTGGCACATCTCCACAGCCTAGAGTGGCAGACACCTAGGTCTTGCCAGCGCAGACAAGCCTGGAGCATCCTGGAGACCCTAAGAACCAAAGATTGAGTGGTGTGTGTAAGCTGGTGGTCATTGCTGCTGCAAGAAATGGGAGCCTGGATAAATCCATCTGTTTATTGGAGAAAAACTACTTGTGCTTTTAGTTTTTTTTAATGCTGACGGCTTTCTTTTTTCCATGTAAGCTCAACTGGGATAACTGCGGTGTCTCTGCCAGATGCAATGGCCAGGGGACACCTGCCTGCAATGGTTCCTAAGACAGCATTGCAGTTCTGGACAGGCTGGCAGGAAGATTGCCTGACCTCTGCTGCTTCTCTTCCTCATAATGTTCTCTAGGACAGAATTAAGAGCCCAGTGGAAGAACCTAAAGAATGAACCATAACATCTAGACCAGGTGATGCAGAACTGACTCTTAAACAAGGACTGAGACATAATGAACTAAGATCACAGACAACTGAGAAATAAGGCCAAGTGTATATCAACAGTTTCAAGTAGTCTAGACAAGTTCTAAGAAACCTCCAATATCACTCTGGAGGAGACATATTTCTGCCCCAAGCAGAAAGACCAGGACTGTATTGGTCGGGGGTCTGTCACGGTTTGACGTTGGCACAATGCCAGTGCCGCCATGAAAATATATGCTCCCTGGTGTCTGCTGTGAGATGTGACCAGGAATAGAGCAAAGCAGGCTCCAACTTAGGAATAAAGAAGAAAAAAACTTTATTAACCTACAACTATATATAAAGAGAAACACACACAGAACTCGGGATGAAAACCTTGCAAACATTCCTCCTCCCCCCACCAAATTTCCAATACATCCACCCCTCTGATCACCAACTCTCACTCCATCACCACCCTTTAGATAATCAATTCTCAGTTCATCAAGGAGAGAGGAGTCCCTCTTGTACCATAGGCTTCCCCTGGAAACACAGTTGAAACGTCTTATTTTTCTACGTTACATGTGGCACCGCCTGGAGATCATTTGCCATCATGACATCTTCCTTCCATGTCCAGTGCTCTCACCACTGCACATGGACCAGAGCTGCTTCTAGGGTTCCCCTTTTAAGGATGCTTTGCCCAGTTCCAAAAAAAAAGCACAGTCTCTCACTTTTGGGACACCAGTCCCCCCCAAATTCACCCCCTGGGGCCAAGGGGTCTCAAGAACAGAGGTCATCCTCTTCCCTGAAGACAGAGGGCACCAACCACCCTCCTCACCCGTCATCTCTGTTCACTCACTTCTTCACATAACATCACTGCACTCTCTTGGCTCCAAGCCATTGCTTCTCCTTAAATGCAGTCTCTGTGTCACAGGAAAAAAAATGGTTCCGTCTATGGCTATACAAGAAAAGTCCAGCCAAAGGCCACTCCATCATCTCCTCCCACCCACCCAAGATTCTTCTCAACTTCTCTCATGGCCCATGGCCCATTTCCTCTTATCTCATCTTTATCTCTCTTCTCATTCAACTCCAGGAGGATCAGCATTTGTAAGGTTTCCATCATCCAAGAAAAGGGTTAAAAATCTCAGGCTTTGCCTGTCCAGAATTCCCACAGCTGCCCTGCTGGGCACCTTCTCGCCACACCCCCCCCCTTTTCCTTCTCGGCCCTGCCGTGCTATCAAATTTCAAGGTGGCACAAGCACAGACACCAGCGCTCTCTCTCCTGGGGGGGGTAGCCCGATGTCTCTCAGGGTTCCTCCACCCTTCCATCCTGCAGGGGCTTTCACCTCCTTTCTCTGTCCCGGGCCCCGGCTCACCTCACCTGGCCGCATGGCTTCCCCTGCCCTGCCCAGCCCGCAGCCGGGCTGGGGAGCTCTGAACTCTTCACTGACTGGAACCTAAGAGAAAGTTTTCCTGGGAGTTCTCTGCTTTTAACCCCCTGTGTTCTCAGAGGCGTATCCATGTCCTCAGTGGCCACACCAGGTGCCAATATTCAAATCTGAGCACCTATTGGTTTGACCACAGCATCCCAAAAAACTCATTTCCTCTCAAACCAGGACAGGGTCCTAATGTACTAACATTAGCATGTGATTTGTATCTTTGTAGATAACTACTAGTGTCTGCTAAATGGAAAGGGCCTGAGAGACAGTGAAAAAGCCATAATAAAAGACTAAATTGAAAAATAGCAAAAGAGAAAGTGACAAAAAGTAAGAGGGCCTCTGTACTCGCCACCATGAAGATCATATACACCTGCTATGGGTAGCAACCCCATAGGCATGGTAGGTGGGAGTAAAAGCCATACCAAACCTCTAAACCTCTGTTACTTCCTTTTGTCTGCTATTTGTCTCTTCATTTTGAGAAGTCGAATCAATTAATGTCACAAACACCACTAATCATTTTGCTTAAAACCCAAGGGTTTTTTTCCTTTTTCCACTGTCTTCACCCACATCAACAGATGCTATTATGACTCATCCAAAAATCAAATTTGACTCACAAGAAGCATGTATAGGTCACCAAAATTGCAAATTAGGATTAATTGCTCCAGCCAAATAACTTATAGAAAAGGAAAAAAGTTTTTTTTTATAGGTGGATAATGTGATGATTGGCTCTTGCAATTAAAGGGTGGATATTATGTGTATGTTAAGAGAAGTTTTATTGATGTTATTGTAGCTTGTTGTTTGGACACCCTCTGTTCTCCCCATAGTCCCCTTCCCCCCCTCTGTATTGTTGCCACTGGAGAACTTTAGTTGTTGGAGACATGTAGAGGGAGGGTGTGTACATGTGCCCCTTGCATGGGGCAGTTGGGAATAGGGAAGGCTTGTTGCTAGGGAGGTGCAGCATGGCAACACCTGACCTCCAATCAAGTTGCAAGAAAGTAGTCTCCACCAATGGACAGCGAAGAAGAGTTGACTGACAACCTTTGGGAGGGTCCAGGGTTGGCTGATGTATCACCAAAGGTATAAAAGGCGGAGTAGCCATTTTGTGGATGAGCTTGTGGCAGATGGTCACAAACTCCCAGCACTGCTCTTTTTCCTTATTCAGTCCTTTGTTGTATTTGTTAAGGTGTAATATCCTCCATCCCCAGCCCTCCCACCTCTTCCTCTCACAATGGCAAAAAGAATGGCTGATGGCTCTGAAGATGGACATGCTGCTGGCCAAAGCTGGACCAATGAGAGAGGTTGGTAATGCCTCTGTGATGACATATTTAAGAAGAAAATCAAAGAATTGTGTCATGGTTGCCAATGACATCTCTTCAGAGTGGAGAACCACTGCACCCACAACATGCCTGGCAGGTCCATTCCAACTCACGGCTGCCCAAGCACAGGCAAGCTGCAGTGCTCACAGGTGCACACGGGTGTGCACACACGTCATGGGGAAGGACATACTCTGTTTGCATTCCTTGGCATTGCTGTAAATTCAAACTTCCTGCAGACTTGTGTTTGGCAACTGAATCTCTCCTCCTGCTTGTGGGACCAGGAGAAAAACAGAGGTGGAATAAGGAGGGAAGGAGGGTGTATTTTTAAGCAACACAAACATGGCACTGAGCACTTCCAGCAGCAACTTCTAAGCCTGCTGTGCTGGCAACCAGCTGCTGGTTCTAGCCTGGCACCAGCTTTGATTTGTTTTTTTCTCCTCTTAAACACCCTCCTCCCAAATATTTATTACTTTTTTTTCTCTTAATTTTTATCTTCACCTTTTTCCCTCTTAGCTTTTCCATAGACAAGACATGTCCATAGGCTTGTCACCTTCTCTCTGGTGACCAATGATAGGACCCAAGGGAACAGCATGAAGTTGTGTCAGGGGAGGTTTAAGTTAGATATTTGGAAAAAATTTTCCACCTATAGGGTGGTTGGGCACTGGAACAGGGTACCCAGGGAAGTGGTTACAGGACCAGCCTATCAGAGTTCAAGAAGCATTTAGACAATGCTCTCGGGCACATGGTGTGACTCTTGGGGATGGTCGTGTTATAGATGGATGAGATGATTGGCTCTTGCAATTAAGGGATGAATACTGTGTGAATATTAAGAGAAACTTTTTTGATGTATAATTATGTTATTGTAGTCTGTTGTTTAGATGTCTTCTGTTCTCCCCATAGTCCCTTCCCCCCCCCCCCCTTGTGTTGTTACCATCAGATAGCCTGAGTCATCTAGGACAGGTAGAAAGAAGGCGTGTACAAAAGCTTGTTAAAAGCTTGTTGCTGGGGGGGACGCGGCATAACAACACCTGACCCTCCAATGTTGCAAGAAAGCAGACTCCACCAATAAACAGCAAAGAAGAGTTGACTGACAGACTTTGGGGGGAGGGGACAGGGTTGGCTGATGCCCATCCCCCACCCCCCCCCCCCCCCCGGGGTATAAAAGGCAAAGCATCCATCTTGAAGATGAGCCAGCCATGTGGTAGGCAGCCACGAGGGAAGCTCCCAGGCCTGTTTTTCTTATTTAGTCATTTTGTTGTATTTTTGTTAAGGTTTAAGAAACCTTTTAAAATTTTCAAAGTGAGCAGTCATTTCTCACAGTCCTGTGCAGGGCCAGGAGTTGGACTTGATGATCCTAATGGATCCCTTCCAACTCAGGATATTCTATGATTCTAGAGGGACTCCCTCCTACTCCCACACATGTGGCATTCACATTCTCTGAAAAAATTCCTTCGCCCAGGATTTTTCTCCTGGGAAGCTGAGAAGCTTCAGAGAAAAGGAAAACAATTCTTATCTCATTTGCTTCTCCTGTGTTTTGTTCCTTTGGAATGTGTTTGGAGATTGTTTACCCACAGGTGATTGTTTCATTGGATTCTGGTGTGAGTTGTTTTGACTCTTTGGCCAATCAGGGCCAAGCTGTGTCAAGACTCTGGAAAGAGTCACGAGTTTTCATTATTAGCTTTTTAGCATTGAGTAAGTATCCTTTCTGTATTCTTTAGTATAGTATAGTATTCTTTAATATAATATAGTATTATAAAGTAATAAATTAGCCTTCTGAGAACATGGAGTCAGATTCATCATTCCTGCCTTCATCGGGACATTCCCAGCAAATACAATACACACACAAATCTAAAGCAGCATGTATGGAAGGAGCACCAAAGGGAGTGACACATGATGTAAACCTCAATGGACTGAGAAGGGGGGGAAAAAACCCAGCCCACTCCTCGAAGGAGGGAGAAGGCAGTTTTGGTTGGAAGATGGAGAAAGATTGAGGCAAAATGGATGTTCGTCATGGAAAGCACCCAAGGGAGCAAACTTCTAGCCAGCAATGTGACTCAAATTAACCCAGAGCTTGAAACACTGACATGTGTATGATGGAGACAAAGTGGTGTAAAATGAACCTCGTCTGGTGCCTAGAGGAAAGAGATTTGAAGAAAAAATATAGTAATGGGGATGCTGGGGATGGCTTGGAAGAGACACGGAGGGAAGAAAGAAGATGCATTGAGTATTTTCTCATGGTGGAATGAGTGTATTAAGCTTCAAGCCGGGCTGAAGACCCAGGGCAAAGTACAGCCCCATAAGCAAGAAGTGTGGGTTGGATGTGTGGACAGTGATGCGGATTGGAACTGGCTGAACAGCAGATTCCAGAGGATTGTAATCAGTGGCACAGGGTCTAGTTGGAGGCCTGTCACTAGTGGTGTCCCTCAAGGGTCAATACTGGGCCCATTATTGTTTAACTTGTTCACCAATGACTTGGATGAAGGGGTAGATGCCTCCTCAGCAAGTTCACTGATGACACAAAGCTGACAAGAGTGGCCGATACCCCAGAGTGTTGTGCAGCCCTTCAGAAGGACCTCGACAGGTTGGAGAGATGGGCAGAGAAGAACCTTCTGAAATTCAACAAAGCCAAATTCAGGGTCCTGCACCTGGGGAAGAATAACCCCAGGCACCAGCACAGGCTGGGGTCTGACTTGCTGGAAAGCAGCTCTGCAGAGAAGGACCTGGGGGTCCTGGCAGACAACAAGCTGTCCATGAGCCAGCAGCGTGCCCTTGTGGCCAAGAAGGTAAATGGTATCATGGGGTGCATTAGGAAGAGCATTGCCAGCAGGTCAAGGGAGGTGGTCCTGACCCTCTACTCTGCCCTGGTGAGGCCACATCTAGAGTGATGTGTCCAGTTTGGGGCTCCTCAGTTCAAGAGACACATGGAGCTCCTGGAGTGAATCCATTGGAGGGTAACAAGGATAATTAAGGGACTGGAGCATCTCTCTTACAAGGAAAGGTTGAGGGAGCTGGGCCTGTTCAGCCCTGAGAAGAGATGGCTGAGAGGGGACCTCATCAATGTGTATAAATATCTGAAAGGAGGGTGCCAAGAAGATGGAGTCAGGCTTTTCTTGGTGGGGCCAAGCAATAGGACACAAGGCAACAGGCAGAAACTGCTGCACAGGAAGTTCCACCTGAATATGAGGAAGAACTTCTTTACTGTGCAGGTGACTGAGCTCTGGAACAGTGTGGGCTGATGCTGGCTGGCTGGTGGGCACCCACAAAAGCTGCTCTCTCACTCCCCTTCTCAGCTGGACAGGGGAGAGAAAATATAACAAAGGGTTCATGACTTGATATAAGGACCAGGAGACATCACTCACCAAATACCGTCATGGGCAAAACAGGCTCAAATTTGAGATAATTAATTGAATTTATTACTAACAAAATCAGAGCAGGATAATGAGAAGCAAAATAAATCTTAAACCACCTTCCCCCCACCCCTCCATCCTTCCCAGCTCTACCTCCTCCCCCTCCAGCAATGAAGGGAGACAGGGAATGGAGGTTACCATGAGTTCATCACATATTCCTGATGCTGCTCAGGGAGAAGAGTCTTTCCTCTGTTCCAGTGTAGGGACCCTCCCACAGGAGACAGCTCTCCACAAACTTATCCAACATGAGTCCATCTAACTAGCAAAAGTTCTCCACAAACTGCTGCAATGTGGGTCACTTTCACAGGGTGCAGTCCTGAAAGAACAGGCTGCTCCACCATGGGTCCTCCACAGGCTCACAAGTCCTACCAGAAAACCTGCTCCAGCGTGGGCTCCTTTCTCCATGGGTCTGCCAGGAGCCTGCTCCAGCAAAGGATTCCCACAGTTCACAGCCTTCTTTTGGGCATCCACCTGCTCTGGCATGGATCTCCACCATGGGTTGCGGGTGGATCTCTGTATCCCAATGGTCCTCCATGGGCTGCAAGGGCACAGCTGCTTCACCATGGTCTTCACCACGGACTGCAGGGGGACCTCAGCTCCTGTGCCTGGAGCACCTTCTCCACCTTCTTCCCCACTGACCTTGGTGTCTGCAGAGCTGTTCCTTTCACATATTCTCATTCTGCTCTCCTCTGGCCACAATTGCATCTGCGCAATAACTGTGGGTTTTTTTTCCCCTTCTCAAATATGTTATTACAGAAGTGTTATCACCATTTCTAATTGGCCCAGCCTTGGTCAGTGAAATGTCCATCTTGGAGCTAGCTGGCATTGGCTCTGCTGGACATAGAGGAAGCTTCTAGTAGCTTCTCACAGAAGCCACCTCTGTAGCCTCCCTGTTACCAACACCTGGCCACACAAACCCAATACAGATTACCTAGAGAGGTTGTGGAGTCCCCCTCACTGGAGATGTTCAAGAACCATCTGGGCACAATCCTGTACCATGTGCTCTGGGACAACCCTGCTTAAGCAGGGAGGTTGGACCAGATGACCCACTGTGCTCTTTTCCAACCTGACCGTTTCTGTGATTTCTGTGAAGCAGCTGCTGATATCCGGGAGTTTTTTATGAGCCTGGTTCAACTGCTTTGTCAACTGAAACACATCAGGACTCCCTGAAAGCCACAGGAATTAGAGGGCCCTGAACCAGATGAGCACTCACTCCCTGAGATGAGTCCCTCAGGAAGCCTAGCAAAAGTGTCAGAAAAAGGCTGGTTCTTGCTGTACACACTCTGGCTACCTTGGGGAATATCAGAGCAACTGGCTCAAGAGCAGAGTTGCAGAGACAAACCAGTAGACAGACAGCATGCTCAGGGTGGTACAGACAAAACAGCAATGTCCTGAGCAACTGCCTAAAATGTATCTTGGCAAAACCTTGCCTGACTGTGGATGAAGCAGAAATTGCAGGCTGGAATCATAAACCCATCAGTTGGTCTGACTTTTGCTTCCCTGGCCTGCATGGATAATGCAGGAGGAGAGCAGAGTTATGGATGACATCCTCTAGCTGGTGAAAGCCACATGGAGGACCTGGTCTTTTGGCTGCCACCAGCTGCTGCATGAGGAGCAGCTGATGGGCAAGTGATGAAGTGGACTTAAATTAAGCAGATGCCCTGTTGTGACTATGCTCATTAAGGGATGAGTGAGTTTGCATACTTAAACCAAGCCTCAAGTCTGTGCCCTTAGGAGCATCTCTTCAACTGTGATGTGTTGCCTGTGCAGGTTCCACACTAGAGTTTCTCCAGGCAACCACAACACAGCTGGATCTGTCTGGGTTGGATGGAGCAATATCCAGGTAGGACCACCAAATCCTCTCTTTAGAGTTGTGATTTCATTGTCCTGGGCTCTTTGCATAAAGGTGTCACCCAGCATTGGCCATGATTCCTCCCAATGTCTGCTTCCAAAGTCAGCTGGTATCCATCCAAATCCTCTCTCCTATGCAGTTTATGTGTTTGTTTTCTCTTTTGCTATTCCTCAGGCTTAGGGTGGGTTTCTACCCTTCCTTCCAGGCTTCAGTACCAAGTACTGTCATTTGGCAAGGTAGACTGTGTCCCCTACTTATGTCTATGGCAAAGCAGACCCTGAAACCTCAGTTGGAGGCTCCTGAAGAGAAGCATTCCTGCCTGGAGGCATCATTGAAGTAACTCCCAGACAGAGGCACTTTCAGATCCTTTGAGTCAAAAGGTGCTATAAAATAAAAGATATTGCTCACTAACAAGTTCTCAGTTGCAAACTGGAGTGGGAAAGAATATTTTCACATCCTCTTTCTAAGCACATTAACTCTTGGCAGACATCATCATTCAGGTCTTCAGAGTTGAAAGCTTCACACAGTATGCAGCATGTTGAGTCCACATGCTTCATCTCCAGTTTCAACATCTCTAAAATCTACACTGCCTCTACACTATATCCCCCTAGTGTAGCGAACATCCAAATATTGTGTTGTTTTGGGGGTTGCAACAATAAATATACATTTCGCTGTGATCTTCCCCTGGAGGAAAAACAGCCTTCACTGCTGCAAGCTCACAATAGACAGTGCCTAAAGATTTTTATCAACTGTCTTCTGATGCTTCCCTTACCATGGTGGGCAATCACTTTGTATGAATCTGGCTTGCTCTAGTGCAGTGATGCAGAGTTATGTTCCACTGCTGAAAGTTCGGGTCCCAATTGCGGGGCTAAACTCCTGCTGACAGTGTGCTGATTTTTCTCTCTGTGTCCCCCATGCTGCCAGGGAGGGGGAGGAGATGTTTTTTTTACAGGTTGGAAAAGAAAGAAAAAATTAATGCAAAATGCAGAGAAGATGAGGCAAAGGAGAAGGGGAAAGAAAGCTATCCTGACAGGTGAGGTGAGGCTGAGGAGAGGAAATCCTTTGAGCAGCACAGGGTACTGTGATCACAGTCTTTTTCTTCACTGAGGAGAAAATCTTGCTCAAGAGGCAACTAAAATGCTACAGGCAAGGAAAAGCTTTTACAGTGCCTCAAAGAACTTGTGTGCCTGGGCAAGTGCACTGGGAATTAGTGACAGGCAAACTACCAAAAGTTGGGTGGTTTGTTTTAGATAAAGATCCACACCTGCAGATGCTTATCTAAAGCCCTCAGTCTGGTCTGCAAATGTCTTAAGAACAGACTCTTCTTGCATGATTTCCATTTCTGAAAGCAGTCACTCCTCGTGCCAAAAAATACAATGAAAACAGCTTTTATTCTTTTTTTTTGCTGTGTTTTGGCTCTTCTGCCTCTGGTTCCAAGCAAAACCTCAAACCGCAGTCTTTTATTTAAAAGTTGGACTTTGCTCATTTAATTTTAAGCCATTCTGGTTCTCATTGCTGCACACATATGAGGGGGAAAGGTGCCATGATTCTATAGAAAACGTTAAAAGAAAAGAAGACTCCCTGAAAACTGTCAGAAAAAGAAGCTACTTTCCCTAAGAGGACTACAAGCCTCAATTTCTCCCACCTTAAGCAGACTACTTATCTGTAAGCAGACTATTCTTCCTTTAGATAACATGTGAGATCACAACATTCCCAGTTCAAATGAGCCTGTTAGTCTTGGGTGATTATTAGTCAGTTAATGTAGTAAACCCCATAGATTTAGGAAAAGCACCATGGAGAATCTGAATAATAGGAATTCTGAGGCAGCAAAGAAGTTCCTGTCTCCATGGGCATCCGCCCTTAACCTATCTCTGTAACCCTATAAGGCAATGTCATGTTAACCCCTTACCATTGGTCAAGCTTGGATCCTTTCCAACCCTATAAAAGAAGCATACTGTACCCCATTAGTTAGAAGAAGGAGAGCTGAGACCCTTCACAGACCTCCCCAAATAAAGCCATCGCCGTGGAACAGCCTGCGCCTTCTCCTTCTCCTCTCTCTCCATCTGCTGCAGCCTCAAGCCCGGGGCACCACTACCTAGCAAGCAAAGCTGAAATCCTGAGAGCTTGCTAATCACTATAGAGCTGGCAATCACCATGCTTGCTGGATGGTAGCCCCGCGGCAATTCGGCCTGAACTAAGCCTGGCTCTCGGGCACCCTGTCCCCCTGGGGAATGAGCTCCTGGGCTATATTGCTCTGCTTTATAATAAGGCCAAATCAGAGGCTTTATTAAGTTAATACTATTGAATCAAAGAAAATAAAGACTTTGAAGTGAGTTTTATTTCCCCATGCAATCTTGAAACTCACCAGATGTGTAGTAGCTCTGATTTGACAGAGAAGGAAGAAAATGGTTTGAACAAGATCTGGTGCCCTCCAGTTTTCTTAAATCAGAGTGTAATTGAAGTAAAATAGCCCTGGGGATGGTGCTGCTGGGATGACTACATTATGTTTTGCTTAAGTACTCTGGACAAACAGGGCTGTTGCAGGGTTGGTTTTGATCTCTGGATAGATTTACATGAGGATGTCTCAAGTATTGTTGCTTAGTGCATAAGGCAGATCAGAATTAGGCCAGTGTACTTTTAAGGATGTTGCCAGATATCCTATGTCCATGGACCATTCACCTTGAGAAGCTTAAAAGCACATGCATTCACTCAATGCGTAGCAAAGAATTAATGTTTTGCTGTTAAAGACCAGATTATGTTCTTTCTAAATGATTTCTTGCTGCCTTTTTCCTACCTTTCCTATTATTTATTAATTACACAAGTGATGATCTTCAGCTCATCCAAGTGGTTTGGAGACCAAGACTCAGGTCTTTAGTTGGTACAAATCAGGATAACTAAATCCACGTTAACAGAATTGATGGACAAAGTAAGTGGAAAAGGTGTGACCACGAGTTTATACTACACAGGCTTCCAAAACAAGGGCACTACCTTCTAGATAGAACAATACATATAGTCTAAGTATTTTTTCACTGAAGCTGATGGCACATCTTGTGGGTGACCAAGACAAGTGTAGGAGGCCCAAGTCCTCCTTCATGTCAACATACATGAATGAGGAGCAGCTCCATTACCCATGACATGCTGTAATCTTTGCAAAATCTGTTCATTGTGTCCTGTTAAATGCTGCAGGATGCCTATAATTTTTGTGGAAACTTGGCTCTTGTGCAGCTTCTTAGTTTAGATGGTGGGAGGGATGGGTTTAACTTTTTGTTTGAAAGAAGGAAAATAAAAAAACTGGACCCTTTTCAAGAGTGCTGAACAGTTGAGAAATCTGTCCCAGGGCTTTTTAGAAAAAGTGACCCAAATCAATCTAGTTACTAGACCTTTCTCTTGCCTGTGACTAACACATGGATTGATATTTGCTTGCAAGAAATATTGGTGAGACATGGGGGTTCCCATTCACTTGTGCTGTTTACTGCTCCCCCCAAGATCACAGACTGCAACAATGATGGAGCAGATGCTTCACAGGTGCATGGTTTATATACCAAAATGGGTTGTAAATCAGAGTGGAGGAAGAAAGGGCTGGAACAATGCTGGTTTGTAGAAGCGACCATTGGAAAGGGATGGTGACCGTGTTCATTTTACAGGTTTCCTCTCCTAAGTCTATGTGTGCTCACACTGCACCAGAGGGATCGGGTCCCAGGTCAGAAATCCAAGGAGCACACCAATAATTTGCCAGAGATTATACAGGGAGTAAATTTTCCCCAATCTCTATTATTGGTTCAAAACCAGGAATTCTCATAGACTTTCAGACAGATGGCTGGTCCTATTACTTCTTATGTTAGATTTTCCATTAAGGCTGAAAGCAAATCCACATCCAAGCTGGAAGTAAACAACCATCAAATTCAAAATGCATTAATTCAAACTGCCAAAGCATTTGCTGTGTATGCTGCAGATGTCAAATACATCATTTCCCACAGCCCTGAGCCTAGACACATAACTAAGCTATACAGCAAAAGCTTCTACCCAGTCCAAAAATCCATCCTATGCAAAATTTTCTCTCCTCTCTGGTGTTTTAAGGGCTGGGTCCTCAGCTGGAATGAATTAATGTAGCTGCTTTGATTTGAATAGAGCTACACCAATTTATACCAGATGAGAATTTCACCCTTTGGCAACCAAGTGGGAAATGGCTATCCACTACTTTTTTAACACTGCGGTTTCAGAAAAAATAAAAAGTAGTGTATTTTTAAGAGTGAAAGAGCACTAAGGAAGTTTCTTTCAATTTATATGATTAATTTTTGAAGTAATCCATTAGAGAGTTTTGTCCAAAAGAATCATGCTTTACAGAAAAATGCATATAACATAACTTATAAATACAAACAACACAAGTTACTCAACTTATACTGATTCCTGATACCTTTCAAAATGCCAACACAAAATTAACTAGGAATCCAAGCATGACATTGCTGTGGTATTGCAGGAAATTCACAAAGCAGAAAGGACTGAATAAACCAGTCTGCTTTTTCCTGACAGAGCTGAATGAAGAGAACAAAACCCATGAAACTAAATCATACAAACAAAAAACCCCACCCATATGCTTTGAGATGGTGTGAACATTAGTACCATGGTGTGCTCCTCAGCCATAAAGATGTTCAAGATAGTTTTTCTAATATACTTTTTTGTAAATCAAATGGCACTGCTGAATTAATGTCCTGGTTCAGGGCAAATTTGGGAGAGAACTCCCAAAGGGGCTCCTCTAGGAAAGCAGATTCAATTGGGCCCTCCCCCCAACTGGTCCAGGAGAAAATACCTCCTTGGAGAAAAGTGGAAAAAATCTGTTTATTAAACAATAAAACCTAAACAATATTAAACAATAAAACCCCTTGCCACTCCAAAAGAGATGACAAACTGAGAAAGTCCCCTCCCCGGGTTGCAGCTCAGCTCACTCAGTCTCTTATCAGTCCCTCCGGTGCTGGAAATGCCCCAGCCCAGGCCCAGCCCGTTGGGCCACAGGTGTGAGCTGCTGGTGCTCTTCTGGGTGTTCAGTCCAGAGCAGGTTTAAACAGGTCCAAAGAAAAAGGAAAAAAAACCACAGTCCAGGGAACTTCTTTGCCTCAGCTAGCTAAAACTAACTAAAAGCAAAGGAGAGCTCTGTCCCGCTGTCTGTCCCTCCGCAGACAATGCAGTCCAGGAGCAGGAATGCGGAGGAGTGAGTGCAGTGTTTGAAAACAAACTGCACACTTCTTCTTTTCCCCCTTCACTCTCTGGAACAAGTCTTAAAGGTGCAAAACTTATTATTCAGCATAAACAGAACAAGACGATTGAGGGTAAAAGCATCATATAGTCAACCTAGGACAATTAATAATTTGTAAATCACGATTTATTCAATTTAAACCAATGTAACCTCATCAAATATATTTGTGAATTATTATCTGAATTAAGCTTATGATTTAATCTTTAGCATGGGAGGCCCCACTTGCAGACTTGGATGTGCCTTGATTTTCCTCAAAGTAAACTGGAGGTCAAATATTATACCAATAGAAATGAACGGAGATTTTTAAGATAATCACAATGGGAAATCAAACTTTAAGCTATTTAACTTGAAGCCACTAAACTGATGCAGTTCATCAGAAAATCTACCACCTCATTTTTTAGCCATCTTTATTTTCATTTTACAATTCAGTGTAAGCTGGCAATTAGTAATGCTTTGTCTGTTTTTAGAGCCTTCCATCTGAGAATCTAAAACCACTTTGTAAACACTAATAAATTAAGCTTCTTAACACCTGTGAGACAGCTACTACAATCTCATTTGCACAGCTCAGAGAAGACCAGGTTTGCTGAGGGTCTGAGCTAGCCAGCATGGGAGCTGGGAAACCACTCTAGACACTGAACCTAAGCTTCTGCTCAATAGCACAAGGTTTTCAATGGATGGGGGGATGTGCCTGGTAACTTCAGAAGCTTATAATTATCTCTTGGAAATGCTAGTGTGCCCTGATGTCTGGCGGACTGAAAACACACAGGGTTGAACTTCTACACACAGATGCAACTCAAGTCCCACTTATCGTAGAATCATTAAGGTTGAAAAGGACTTCTAAGCTCATCAAGTCCAGCCATCAATTGAGCATCACCACCATGCTCACCACTAAACCATGTTACCATGTTCTCAAGTGCCATATCCACATGTTTTTTGAACACTTCCAGGGATGGTGACCTGGAGTAATAGTTTTCATTTGACTAGACACAGCTGTCCACTGCATGTAATTACCTTTAGCTCCATCCTTGGTGAAATTAAATTCTCTCTATGTCTGATTTAGTCCACAGGGACTTCAGTAGGGGAGCTGCCAGAATAATCAGTGCATTGCTTAATGACAGGCACTCCAACAAGCAACATGGTTGTGCATTGTCAGAAACAGAGCCCACAGCTCCAGAGAAGGGGAAAGGGGAAGACAGTCTCCTTGTTATTCAAGAGGAAATAAAGTGGTTGTATTGGAGCAAATGTGGATGCATGCAGTTGCTTTTTCTTGACAAGTATCACCAATGTGCTCGGCATCTTGTGTATATATGTAAACATGGAGTTTTCTCATGTGTTTGTCAGCAAATATGCATTTTTATTAGATTTTCCTCTCAAAAATGGCTGTGATTCTGCTGCTGGTATGCATAGTGCTAATGCAAAACATAATTTCTATTTATAAGTCTAAACATACATGCATCCCATACAGTGATGCTTACATGGCCATTCAGATATACCATCTAACATGTATACATATGTATAGATATACACACTTTCAGTGTGTTTATTACATTGGCCACTGCAGTAAGAAAGATGTTTAGATGCAAGCATTAAAAAAATAGGAATTTCTCACTTTATAGCTATTTGTAGAAATTTATTTCTGTTTGAGTGGGTATATGTCCAGCAGCATGATTGAAGCACTCTTACATGTGATAGTAAAGGCATGTCACCAAGGGATGAATACATATGTTCTCCAGCCCACATCATGGGTGGATACACAGGGATAAACCAAACACCCTAATTTTTAACTGGTTGATTCAGCAGCCTGAAAACAGAAACTAAGTTGGGTCTGAAACTGGACCCATCTTTACCTTCATCAAGGATCATTGGAGGTATGCACTTCTTTAGTTAGTAAGACTTGTTACAACCACTGCTAGTGAGATATTGCAAGGGGTGATACCAGCTCCACCTGCCCTATAAGTCCTCAGGGATTCTCTAATTTCTGTTTTTGCTTTGACAGCACCATGGACCTGGGTCTGCAGAAGATGTATGTTCAATTATTTTTTCTGACCTACTACCAACATTTTCCTGAGAAACACAAGGAGGAAATGGGGAACACTGATCTTGCACAGCTCATAACTCAGCCAGAATAGAGGGGAGTCTCATGGGAGAAGGGAAAGGCATGTCTTCAGCTGCAGGGCTTTTGTCCCCGCCAAAATTCAAAGGTTCTTTTTCAAACAATAGAGATATTAACGCTTCTTTTAAAAAAACCCACAAAAATAAAGAGGCCAGGAGAACCTTTGATAAATGGAAAATCTTAGGAACACAAAAATGCTGGTCTTCATAGAGGAGAAAACATGATGGTGTCCAAAATGATGAAATCATATTACAGTGAAGCATGTTAAATAACCCAAATATAGGAGCCAATACTTCTGTCCTGTCACACATACACTACTAACTTCTCCTGCTATTTATTCAGAAAGGACAGAAATTACACAGACCCTAAATGTTTCTCCTCAAGTAAGTCCACCCAGCAGCTTTGTGCAGACATAACTGTACACAGTTTGGATTAGTTCTCACAGTGTGGTTTCTCCTCCTCATCTCTGGATCCTCCCTGGTTCTCTTCTTCACCTTCCCTGTCATCTTCCCCATTACATGACACTTTTTCACCAGCCCCTTCAGTGGCCCTTAATAGTCAGGTCCTCTCTTACATTTGCCTTAGGCTAACAGGTTCATTGCCTTCCTTGCTGAGAATCATGCTGTCCCTTCTTGCTTTTCCTCCACTTCTCTCTCTGTTTTTCACTTTTTCACAATTTTAATTTTTTTAAACTTTTTACACTTTTGATGGGTCCAAATACCTGCAGAAACATGCACAGTTTGCATGTTTTTTTATTCTCTTCCTTCTCTCCAAAGGCCTGAATAATTCAGAAGCCAGTATTTTAGGATGGCTGCATAGTAGCTATAGTAGAATAGTATCACCTCTTCAGCTAGCTCAGAAGAATACAGCACCTTGCTGGGAACTAGTATGAAGAATCACAAGAGTGTGTCCTGCAAAGGAAACCTTGGTATGGCTGTTCCAGATGCTTGGCATAGATGTTATTCCATTTCTTGAGCATGTACTGCTTTTTATTAAATTAAAACCAGATGGTTTTGGTTCAAAGTCTGTGGTATTCACATATTCTCTGAACAGAGAGAGACTTAATTCTCTCCCAGGATTTTCCTGAGAAGCTGTGAGAAAGCTCGGAGAAAACAATTTTTATCTCCACTTGCTGCATCTGTTGTTGTGTACATGTGAAATGTGTTATGGAGATTGTTTACCAAAAGGTAGTTTCCTAATTGGACTCTGGTGATGGTGTTTTGATTAATTGACCAATTGGATCCACGTATGTGTATCGTACTGTCTGGAAAGGGCGATGGGTTTTTCTTAGTAGTATAGTTTTTCATATAGTATAGTGTAGAAGTATAGTGTAATATAGTATAGCTTAATAAAGCAATTGATCAGCCTTTTGCAATCATGGAGTCAGTGCACATTATTCCCCGCATGGGGACACCTTACTACAATAAAAGTTTCCAGTTAGTAATGCAGAAATGAGGCAAACAGAGATATCCATAAGATATCCACCCTGGTTTCCAGTGAGCAGATGGCATGCACACAACTGAAAATGTTTTCTTTCATATATATGCAAAATTTTAGTTTCCTCATTCAATAACCACTTTTTGTTCTCTTTTAAACTAAACCCAAATAGGCAAAGCAGAAAATAGACACAAGTTGTAAAATAACTGTCAAAGGTACATAAATCAAACTCTTCATGACCAATCTTTTTTTTTTCTTTGCTATCAAATCCATTTACAAATCTTGAAATAGTGTATTTCTGTAGGTCCTACTAAAACAACACATTATAGAACAATTAGAAAGTCCCTCATCAATGCAAGAAAAATATATTTTACATCCCTGAGAATTGGAATATTAAACCCATCCTTAGATAAATAAGTCCTTCCTAGAATAGGTCATTGGAACAAGCTATAAAATACTAAAACTGGAAGGTATTTAGCATCAGACTGAGATGTTGTGGTGGTTTAACACCAGCAGGAAGTTAAACTCCAAATAAGCCACTCCCTTTCCCCTACCTCTTCTGGTAAGAGAGGGACAAAAGAAGAGACTGTGGGTTGAGATAACAATTTGCTGAAAGCAAAAAGCAATGGAATAAGATGATGCACAATAAAAACAGCAGTATTACTAGCAAAAGCATACAAAAAGAGAAGGTGTTTTACCCACAAAAAAGGTGTTCACCACCTCAGTGTAGTTCCAAGTGGCCATTGGGACCAAAAAAAAGATGGTGGATGCTCTCTGTAGATCACATCCATGTGGGTTCCCCAGACAAAGACCAGATGGCAACCATTCCTGCACGCTGTGCAACATAACCACGAAGAACAAATGCAAGATGGCAGGGGAGCTCCCACAGCTAGTGTTTCCCACCTGCCAGCCCGAAACAACCAAAGACAATGACAAACAAACCCCCTGAAACCCAGGTCTGCCTGTGCCACTGCTTCTACTGCTTCACTGTGCTGGGGGATTGGTCCCACAGGTCACTGCCACTTTCCTACTGCTCTGCTGTGCTCCTTTTGGCTCAGCTCAGCTGGGCTCAGGTAGGCTTGTATGGGCTCCTTTGGTGCAGCTCGACTGGGGATCACCTCCACCACTACGTTCCCTGTGGCAGCCTCCCCACCGGTGCTGCTGTTCAGCACTATATCGATTTCACATTTCGCCACTTTCCTTTCAGCACCATGTCCAGTAGCTGCATCCCGAAGAAAAGGGAAAGGGTGGATGGTGGCAGGAGAGGACAGAGTCTGCAGGGCTGATGCCGACAGCCTTTCCGTTGCAGAGACTGAGGCAAAACAGTGTAGTTCCAGTGGTGTGCTCAGCTTTTGTTCCCAAAACCATGTCCCTCAGTGATGATACAGAATAGCAACTTGGCCATGCCCACACAGTGCTAAGCTCTGCCCCTTCTTTGAAACCAGGACAGATGTATAGGTATTTCCCAAGTCTGCTGCCAATCTCAGTGGCCTAGAACCCTTCCTGAAAAGTCCACAATGTGCAACCATACAAAGTGCCATGCATTCATACCAGAAAAATGCTACTGAAAATGTAATACATCTGGGACTCCAGAAAGTGGGTAAAGTAGGCAGGTGTTGCTGCCCCCATCACTACTGAAGAGGTAGCAGGAAGGGAAAATAATACTAGTTATCTAAAGAGATAGATATATAGATAGATAACAGGGAAAGGATGAAATACTGTCACAGTAAGAGCTGAGAAAGAACATGATGAAATGACACTGTCATCTATGCTGTTCTCCAGCCAATCTCTTTAACAGAGGCATCTCCATCATCTTCCACTTCATAGAATCATAATAATAGAATCCATAAGGTCGGAAAAGACCTCTAAGATCATCAAGTCCAACCATCAACCTATCACCACCACCATGTTCACCATTAAACCATGTCCTCAAGTGCCATATCCACACATTTTTTGAACACTTCCAGAGATAGTGACTCCACCATTTCCCTGGGTAGCCTGTTCCAATGCTTTAAAACCCTTTCTGAGAAAAAAAATACTATTCTCCAATCTAAATGTCTCCTGACTCAACTTGAGGCCATTTCCTATTGTCCTGTCACTTGTTACCTGGGAGAGGAGTCATTCACCTCACTGCAACTTCCTTTCAGGTTGTTTTAGAGACCAATAAGGTCTCCCCTGAACCTCCTTTTTCCAGGCTAAACAAGTCCAGCTACCTCAGCCACTCCTCATCAGACTTGTGCTCCAGACCCTTCACCAGCTTCTCTGCCCTTCTTTGGACAAGCTCCAGCACCTCAATGTTTTTCTTGTAGCAAGGGACCCAAACCTGAAAATAGAATATTCATTAAAATGTGACTCACACTCAGCAATTATAGAAAGGATTTGAGGCCACAGTGACAATCATGCTCCCTGAGGGGGAAGCAGGGATCAGAGGGAAGCCACTCCACTTTCCAATTCTTCAAGTTTGCGAAAAGCCCACACCTCCAGCTACCATCTTTCAGAAATGCCTTTCCCACCCTTGAGAACTGGAAATGTGCACTCATTTACTTGCAAACAGGGAATTCTGTCAACAGCCTCACAACCTGCAGATTTTGATTGCATTAAATTGTTCCAAATCAGATTTTCCTTTTGAGCCTGGAATACAAGACAATTAATTAAGACACACACACACACACACACTGTCCACTGGATTAACTGTGTCCAGTTCTGGGCTGTAGCAGCCACAGGGCCTGCAAGGCCTCCCTAACAGTCAGTTGCCTAAGATAAGAAATGCCTAGTCATGATGACTGGACCAAAGAAGCCCCTTTTCTGTCTTCGGACCCTTGTTATCACTCTTTAAGACAATAGGTCATATTCGCCTTGACCCTTACTATTGGACCGTTGCCCAAAACCCCTATACCCTATATAAACCCCTACTCCTGTGCTGTTCAGCAGAAGAACTCTCACTGTCACCCTTTGCAGAAGCTGCCAATAAAGACACCTCTGTGGAACCTCATGCAGCCCTCTCCTCTCTCTCCCTGCGTCTGCTGAGGCACTTAGCAAGCAAAGAGCTGAAATCACTTGTCACAGACATCTTTTATGAAAAATCCTTTCTTTAGGATTTTTCCTCCTGAGAGGCTGAGAGGCCTCAGGAACAAAATGTAAAAATGGTTATCTGCTGCTGTGGAATGCAACAGGTGGGTCTGTGATTGGTCTCAGAGTTGATTTAATTAATGGCCAATCACAGTCATCTGGCTTGGACTCTGTCTGAGCCACAAGCCTTTGTTATCATTCTTTCTTTTTCTATTCTTAGCTAGCCTTCTGATGAAATCCTTTCTTCTATTATTTTAGTATAGTTTTAATATAATATATCATAAAATAATAAATCAAGCCTTCTGGAACATGACTCAGATCCTCGTCTCTTCCCTCATCCTCGGACCCTTGTGAACACGGTCACAATCACTAAAGAACTGAATTCACCAAAGACCTGATCTCAGAGAGCTGAGCTGCCTGCTAAGATTGCCTGCGGCTGGGAGCCTGCCTGAGGGACCTGGACAGGTTGTGCTTAGTGGGACTTCACTATCCAGACACCTATGGTAGCCGCAGTTGGACAGTCCCCGAAAACCCCCTGCCGTAATACTGGGCCACTCAGTTTCAGAATGACATTGAGATGTTTGAGCATGTCCAGAGGAGGGCAACAAGGCTGGTGAGGGGTTTGGAACACAAGCCCTATGAGGAATGACTGAGGAAGCTGGGGTTGTTTAGCCTGGAGAAAAGGAGACTCAGGGGTGACCTTATTGCTCTCTACAACTTCCTAAAAGGTGGTTGTAGTCAGGTGGGGGTTGGTCTCTTTCTCCAAGCAGCAACTAACAGAACGAGAGGACACAGTCTCAAGCTGCATCAAGAGAAATATAGGTTGGATATTAGGAAGACGTTTTTCACTGAAAGAGTGATGAAGTACTTGAATCGCCTGCCCGGGGAGGTGGTGGAGTCACCTGTTGCAACTCTGGATGCTGAGAATTTTAGACTTTCTTTGCTAACAGACTCTGACCCCCAGGAGAGCACTGCATTTGACCTGAGGCCGTGGAGAAGGCTTTCAAAACTGAATGATAGAACTGGGATTATGGGTGTGTAGTTTGATTAGAAGTGTGTAATATCATGTGGTGGAAAACTTAGAGTTTAAGGTTGTAGAATATAGAAATATATATGGGGCAAGATGGAGGTTTTAGGGCAGTTCTTCACCTTCTTCTTCATGGGTTTAGGTAGTATTTTGGAATTAGACAGGAAAGTCCGCATTGAGGGACACAAGTGGTTAAGTTATTGGGTTAAAAGTAAAAATAATTTAGGTGTCATTTATTAATTGGATAGTTTAGCCTTAGAAGACCTTGTAGAGAAAGATAGTTAGTCATTTTGTACCTTGTTAGTGAAATACTGCAGAACTCATGGCTTGTGAGACTGTGATATAGATAAGAAATAATAAACACTTGAGTCTGAACACGAAATATCGTCTCAAGCGCCTTCAATCCCAACCTTGACAGAGGCAGAAAAGAAGCTGAGAACCGGCATATAGTGGTGTGCCAATGCGAGGAAACCTGTTGAGATCGGGACCTCCCTGAAGAAACAGAGATAACAAGCAGCTGGAAGCTGGAAAAATCCCTGGGGAAAGAAAAAAGGAGAAAAGAAACTCAGAAATCCCTAGAGGTTGGTGAAACGGTTAGAAACCAGGAACATGGTTGCGGGATGATCACAGAACAAGGCACTGAGGAGGAGAAACAGACGGAAGAAGTCAGGTACACTTTATACTTCAGGGTTAATCACATAGAAACATAATGGGAAATGTAATGTCCAGATCGCAGAAATGCCTTAGATGTCCGAGACTCAATGGTCAGGGAACAGCCCATTACTGTCCCAAGGGACCAACTAAAAGATCTATTACGCTGGATGCAGGAACAGTTTCTGAGTGCAGATGCAGGGGCTCTTTTCAATTCCTTTCTTTGGGACTCTGTGAATCTAAGACTATACAACACTGCTACACTTAAAAACACAGCGGCAGCAAAACTTCTTCCAGCATGCGGTCATTTATGAGGTGATAGTGAGACAGAGTGGAAATTTTCCAGGGTAGAAATCCATTTTGATTTAGGTGGAATGTAGATCTTTGAGTTAAGTCTGTAGCTTGCTGTTTAGTCTGACTGCCTGTTCTCTTGAAGGGCCTGCTTCAGCTGAAGGACAAGAGATAAGGGGGGAGGAGGAGGGAAGACAGAGCGGGGCAACCTGACCCAGGAGTTCCTTCTGAAGAATTAGTGGCAAGTGGAAATCAGTGGAATGAATATGTATGAACCTATTGTGAAATTGCATGCATATGTATTTGAGAGGGAGATAAAAGGGGATCTGATCTGGGGTTCCCAGAGGTATGCATGTCATTTTAGGGGAACAATTCCCACATGCTCCAGCGCTGTAATAAACATACCGGCTTTACAACTTTCACAAAAGTTGTGGAGTTTTGTTTATCTCCACAAAACAATAGCCAGTAGATGCAATGCACAAAAGCATGCAGAAGATGCGAGCGAGATAATCACTACAAAGCGCACAGCTTCAGCCCATGCACCTAAAAGTGTCGGAAGGGGTAGCCCCCCCCCCGTTCCTGCTCCAGCAGCATCAGCAGAGCCTGAGACATTGCTCACCACTGCTAACCCAGGGGACAGGACATTCTAACCCTGCGGAAGCGCTCCCCACAGACAGGGGCCCCCCTGAATTACACAGGATCAGCCCGGGAGCAGGGGGACCCATCTCTCGTGCGCGGCAGTCAGAAACTGCAAAAAGTACGCAGGATACTAATCTCTAACTAATCTCTAACTAAATAATCTCTGGTGGGTCAAGGTAAGTGCCATTATCCTGTTTTAATGGCTAATGAAGCAGAAACAGAGTAAGTAGTTGTCATGGTTTGACACTGGCACAATGCCAGTGCCCCCATGAGGATACCCTCTCCCTGGTTTCTGCTGTGAGATGTGACCAGGAATAAGCAAAGCAGGCTCCTACTTAGGAAAGAAAGAAAACAGAACTTTATTAACTACACTACAACTACAGATAAAAAGGAACACACACACAGGGAAAATGAAAACCTTACAAATACATTTCCTCCTCCCCCCACCAAATTTCCAATACAATGCATCTATTCCCCAAATCACCAACTCTTAGTCCAGACCCACCCTTCAAACAATCAATCCTCAGTTCATCAAGAGGAGAGGAGTCCTTCTTGTACCATGGTTTCCCCTGGAAACACGGCTGAAGCCTCGTGTGTTTCCGTGTCACTCGTGGCACCGCCCGGAGTACATCTGCCGTCATGACCTCTTCCTTTCATGTCCAGTGCTCTCACCACTGAACACGGACCAGAGCTGCTTCTAGGGTTGTCTTTTTAAGGATGCACTGTCCCGATCCAAAAAAGGCACAGTCTCTCCTTTGGGACACCTGTCCCCACTATCTCTCCTTTGGGACACCTGTCCCCCCCATATTTTTACAGCCCCTGGGGCCGAGGGGCACCAATACTGAACCCTCTTGGTTCTGTGGCCATTGCCTCCCCCTAGAATGCAGTCTCTGTATCACAAGGAACATGGTTCTGTCCATGGCTATACAAAAAGAGTCCAGCAAAAGCCACTCCATCATCTCTTCCCACTAGGATTCTTCTCTACTCTTCTACTATCTCTCACTCACCCAGACCTCTCTCACACTTGCACATTTCCTTCCTCATCTTCCACTCTATCTTCTAGGAAAGGTCAATGTTCTGTAAAGTTCTCATTCTCCGAAAAGGGGTTAAAAGCTCCTACAAGCAGCCAGCTGCACCCCCCCTTTCTCTCCGTCCCAGCCGTGCTGCTGGCACAGGCCCATGTTTATCCAGTTTCAAGGTTACAGTCCCAGGCAGCGGCTCTCTTTCTCTCTCTCTGTGTCTCTCAGGGGGGGACTGCCCGATGGCTCCCAGTGTCTCCCTCTCTCTCTCTCTTCCACCCTTCCACCCCCGGGGTCAGGCCTACCTCTCCCGGCCACATGGCTTTTCCCCTCCCCCTGCCCAGCCAGCAGCTGGGCCGGGGGAGAGACCCGAACTCTTTCCTGCCGGAAACCCAAGAGGACCCTCCCAGGGGAGAGCTCTGCTTTTAACCCCGTGTTCTCAGAGGCGTGTCCATGTCCTAATGGCCAGGTTAAATGCCAATATTAAAGCCTGAATATCCATTGGCCAAAACCACAGCATCCCAAAAAACACATTTCCTGTCAAACCACCACAGTAGTTAACTAGTTGTCTCATCTTTGTGACCCCATAATGCATGTTTTATGGGTCCTGAGTGCAGTGAAATTTCCCATCAATGCTGCCATTGATTACAGTGTACAATCTTTGGGGCAGGGTTTGATATTTTCTTTTCATTTGCTTAATGAAAAGCACACTGCCTTTTAATTCTTCTGGATTCAGTTGCCTAGGTATTAGGTAGGAGACTGGATGTGAACACAGCAGGGTGACAGCCATGTAGCTATGTAACATGACGTGCATGAAGCAGCTAAAGCTAATGCATAAGATGCAGGCTGCAGCTTCTGAGCCTGTCTATTGAACCTCCCCTTTGAATCTGTGCCTGGGTAGTGCTGGTACACCACTATGTACAATGCTATTCTGAAAACTCTAAGTATATATAAAGCCTAAGCAGGTTGTGATATGAATGATTTTTAGTAATAAAATGGTTTCAAGAAAGCATTGGGTTTGCCACTGCAAACATCAGACTTTAACAACAGTGCAATCTATAAACACTATCCAACCCAGAGAACAATAATAATAATGGCAACCTGGTTAATTGATTAGTTTAGGTATACAATTAAATAAATGGGTACAATGTTCTAATGATATATTGCACCATAGAAATGATGCTAAAGGCAGGCAAGATTTATTTTGCCTTTGTGATACCTTTATCCTGTTAGATATCCAAAATTTTAAAATTATGCTCAATAAAATCATAAAATTTATAAAGACCACTGCAAAAAGCTAAAAATAGTTCTTAAAAACTGAACAGCTTAAATCTTTTTATGTATTTCAAATGTACAGGTGTGAGAAACAACCCTCACTTTTATAATTTTAAAAGCTTTATTAAACTTTATCAAAAATACAACAAAAGACTGAATAAGGAAAAATCACAGTGCTGAGAGTCCCTGTACCTATCAGCCACATGCTCATCTACAAAAAGGATGCTCTGCCTTTTATACCCTTAGCCCCTCCCAAAGTTTTGTCAGTCAACTCCTTCTCTGCCATCCATTGGTGGAGATTACTTTCTTACATCTTGGTTGGAGGTCAGGTGTTGTTACGCTGCGCCTCTTGGTAATAAGCCAGCCCTCTCCAAATGCCTTGACTACTGAGGCTATTACAAGGGGGAGGGGAAAGAGGACTATGGGAGGACATATTGTAATAACATCACTATACATTTTTAACATCCACATTATATCTGTCTCTTAATTGTGAGAGCCAACTATTACATTACTCATCTAGAACACAGGTATATGCTAAAATACATTTGCTGTACAGATTTCAGAGGGAATTTTCACAAGTAACATTGTTTGAGCTTTTAAATAAAAATCTAAAGCTTTTACACATGCAAAATTAAAAAAAACCAAAACAACAAAACAAACCTATATTAGTGCTATAGGCAGATACTGTTAAAGAGTTGTTTTTTAGTTAAATTTGGTAGCCCTCAGCCCTAAACATCGTGTCCATGAACAGGATAACTTTCCACACAAAACTAAGTATTGTGGTATGTTACCGAATAGCATATATGAGCTTGCTACCAAGCCTCAGGATTAACTGACAGGGGCTTCTCCCAATCAGGTCTCTTATGAAGCTGCAAGCATTTCAATGTTTAGATCCCAATAGGGCGTGGAGTTCAGACCAATGAGAATATCCAGACTGGGTCTTTCAAATGTTCTATATAAAGGGTAGCCTGGAAAATAAACTTCCTCTGTGCCACACGAACATTGGGGGTGAGTTGTTTTCTGTCTCCTTGCCCCTCATCCCCCCAAGTGTGAATTAACACATGGTGAACCCCAAAGTGATAAGATCTCAGCAACACAGAGCAAAGGAGACACGTGGTGTTATAGCTGGGTTTTGGTCTAGAACCGGATTAACAAATGGCCTAGAGCTGGAAATCAGGGTGGGACCTGGATTACAAGGCGTCAGAGCCTGGATCGGTGCTTGGAAATGGAAAAATACAGCTGGGGACAGCGTAAAAGCTGGAACAGTGTAAAAACCGGACTTTCAGTGTAAAACCGGGACTCACTGGTTCGACAGTGGCATAAAAACCCCTTGGCAGACAGCAGAAAGTGCTCCGAGGGTTGAAAAACCTGTTTTGTGGACTGAAATCACCTAGGAGACCATGGGAGCTTGGATCTCAGCACCAGAAAACTCTGTCTCAAAGGTATTGTGAAAAGTGCATGGTACATGATTGGCTCTTTGCAGGAATATTATATGTGTTATGTTGTATTAATTAGTATTACTGTATTAATCTTTTTTAAGTAGTATGGTAAATATAGTTTTAGGTTATAACATAATATACTTTTTTAACTAGCTATGAGATAATTAAGAAATTCTTCGCACAGAGATAACGGCAACAAGACATCTAAACCCGCAAAGAGAAGAAATATTGCCTCATTATTAGAGAAGACCAACATTCCTTCAACTCCTTCCCATCTTTATGGAGCCACCAGGATTAAGGGGGGGAAGTTGACAATAACCAGAGAACACCCTTTGTTTGAAAAGAATTTATGCATCATGTATGAAATATATGAATATGCAACAGGCTATTGCTTTTAAGAGTTCATCCTTTGTTAGTGTGTGTGCTTTTCAGGGCATATTTGCCCTAGGAAAGGCACCTGCACTGCCCATATTTCTTTGGGTTTTTATTGTCCTAACTCTGATTGTCCAAATTCTTATTACTTTATTTTTATAACCATTTTATTACTATTAAACTTTTAAAATTTTAAAACAAGTGATTGGCGTATTTCACAATTTTGGTGCCATGACTCAGATTTAACCCCTTGCTGCTGGCCCCCCAGGGGATTCCGAGTGGAGAAGGTGCACCCTGCCCAGTCTGTTTCTCCTCGGTGGCCGGCAGACGCAGGTTGCAACCGGTGGACAAAAAGAGAAAATAAAACAAAGAAAAGGGAAAAGATTCCCTAAAAACGCGGTAATTTGCCCTTTAGACTAAAGTGTACATGAGGATTAAGGAAGGGATGAATATGTGTGAATGAGAGGCGGGCTGCTTATCCCAGACCTGCTACGTGAGTGCGGGGTCTCCCATGCTGCATTTCCATCGTTTCACGAGAAAAGCAGCCAGTAAAGAGACAAAGCGAGTGACAAAAAGAGTGAGAGAATCCCCCCCAGGGAAACTGGGACTGGGTCTCAGGGAAGGGGTGGGACCCCTTGGAGAGAGGGAGCCGAGGGTTTTTCTGGCATAATCCACTGGGAAAGCAGAATAAAATAAAGTAAAAAGTGGAGAAGGGCCCCCTAAAAAAAACCTGCTGGGTTGAGGGATTGATATTCCCAAGAACATCCGGGGTTGAGCAAATTCTGCCAGATTGAGGATAGTCCCAAGAGTATCTGGGGTTTGACAACACAGCTGGATTGAGGGATATTCAATAGTACCAGGGCTGGCCAGTAACCCCTGAAATTGTAACAGGTGATTTGACAGTAAAAGGTACCTTTTTGTTGTCTTGTTGTGTGTGAAAGTGAGTCACACAAAATCAGCCTCAACTTCCCAGGCGGGTGGGAAGGGGAGGGCTGTGGAAAAAGGTGCATGTGACCCGCAAAAAGCCAATGTTCTCCTGGACAGGTGGGGAGCTGTGGCTAAAGAGTGAGTGACACGCAGACAGCCTCACAGGTGAACTGGCACCAGAGGCAACCAGAGTCAGGGCCCTTCCCAGAGGCCCGGCAATACTGAAACCCTGAGGCCAACCCCAAGGTGGGGGGGGGGGGGGGGGGGGGGGGCACACAGACCAGCGATTCTCTGGCAATAGGGGTCCACTTTGTGTCCTGAGGGTGTGAAAGAATGTGTGGAAGTGAATGAGAAATAAAAGTGAGTGTAGACAAATGAAAGTGTATGTAATGTAGATTGTGTATTTTAAGCTTTACTATATCCCCTTGGAGGGAGATGTATTCAGTAGTAGTGTGAGAAAAAGGTTTTTTATTTTGTGTATGTGGTCGGAAGAAGGTGGTATTTAGGTTGCTAGAGAAAGTGAAAAACAGAGGCAGGAGATGAATAGGTAAGAACTTGAAAAAAAAAATGGGACAGAAATCCAGTAAGGTGGATACAGGAAAGAAAAAAGGGAGTAAAAAATTACCAACGGAAATACCCCAAGATAGCCCTCTGGGAGTTATGGTAGCCAACTGGGGAAAAAACCCTTGTACAAGAAAAAAGGACAAGGTAAAGGTGATACAATTCTGTATGCTCAAATGGCCAACAAAGGAAATAAGATCTGACCACGTTTATTGGCCTAGATACGGCTCTTTTGAAAATTGGATTTGTCACCCTCTAAATGTATTTGCAAATTCAAAAGAACTGATTAATCCAGAAGAAAGAGAATATGCCACATGCTGGATGGGAGATTTTAGGACAATAAAAATCTTTAAAGTATTAGAAACCCCCGAGACAAAACAAGAAAATAAAAAGGGGAAAGAAAAGGGCAGGGAACGAGGGAAAAAAGGAAAAAGAGTGGGATCCTTTGCAAATTTTGCCCCCTCCATTCCCGCTCCCACCCCCTCTGCCCGTGACGGCCCCACGGGTCCCAGTCCCCATCCCAGGTCCAGGATCGCTGCTCACAGCAGCCTTGCCAGTCCCCTCCCACACCCCAGCTCCGGCCCCACTGATGAATTTGTCTGCCCGGGTCCTGGCCGCCTGGCCCATGTCCACCCTGCTGGCTGGGACAGGGATCCCTCCGGCCATGTGGTCTATGACCACCACACCGACCGCGCCAGGGGTCCCATCAGTCCCAGCCATCCCATCCCCGACCGCTTCCCCCACTGCCCAATCCCCGGCTGCCCTGCTCATGTCGGCTGTGCTGGGCGCCTGCTTTGTCTCTGCTGGGAGCAGCCAACTCAGCCGCCATTAGCCATGTGTAGGCTATCCACACTCTGGTCTGGTTTCCACCCAAAGTACCCCCACATCTGGCAGTTCCAGCAGCAGACCATGCCTACATCCTGCCCTTGGAGGACCAAGCCTTGGTGAGATATCCTCCCATCATTCCCTGTCCTGCCCGGAGTTATGTTCCCTTGGTAACCACAGATCCGGCTGTTCAGGGAAACTCTCTAGAGGAAGTACCTTATCGAAACACTAGGAGCTCAGTTAAAAGACAGCCCTCTCCAGATTCTTTCTCAAAACATGGGGAAAAGGCTATAGAAGATAAAAAAGAAAAAGAATTAGATGAAGAAATTGGTCTATTTCCGCTAAGAGAGGTTCCCATGGGAGGGAGTGGAACGGGGTTTGTAAATGCCCCTTTGACTTCTTCTGAGGTCAGGTGTCAGAACCCAGGACATCCCTCTGGCTGTCCTGAGCAGCCAAGACCCCTTCCAGGGGGCTCAGAGACCCTGGCACAGAGCCCAAGATGCCTGTGGTTTTGATTATGACCTGTGGAGCAAGTTACCAACCTTAGATGAAGATCTGCAAGCCATGACAGTTTAAGTAGAATGATAGTGAATTTATCACGGAGTGGAAAAGTAGATTTTGGGGTTTTTAAAATGGGGGTTCAGAAGACAAGATGGAGGAATCTGGGCATGTCCAGCCTTTCTCCTTCTTCTTCTTAGCCTCCATCTTCTGCTGCGATGTTAGCACTTTTAGATTAGTTTAGAGTAGAAGCTCACTGTCTAACATAGGTGATAGGTATTGGAAAACAATTGTTAACATTGATACATAGTTTTTAGTATAAAGACATAACACTGCCCCAGAGGCAGGCAGAGTGCCCTAGACTGTCTTACTGAACAGACCTCAGCTAGACAAGAGAAAATATTTTATAGATAAAGAACAATAAACAACCTTGAGACTGAGAACTGAAGAGCTCTGACTCCTTCTTCGAGCACCAGGCTAAGAAAAGAGACTTTCCAGCTTTTCTCGAAGTCACTCTGACCAGCAAGAGATCCTGAGACAGTCAGGAATTTTAAAAAGGAAATCAAATGGATTTAGGAAAATCCCATAGGCACAGCTGAACGATTAGACCGGTTTTTAGGTCCGAACATTTATACTTGGGAAGAAATGCAGTCTATAATGAAAATAATTTTTTCTCAAGAAGAAAGGCAATTAATCAGAGCAGCCAGAATAAAAGTTTGGGAAAAAGAAAACCCTCAGGGCCCTCCAGGAGAAGACAAAATGCCAACAGCACCTCCTGAGTGGGGTCAAAATAATGAAGAGGGGAGGAAAAGAATTAATATCGTAATTTAATAATCAAGGGAATAAAATAAGAGGCACTTCAAGGGCAAAATGCTAAAAAGGCTTTTGAAGGACAGCAGGGGAAAGAAGAAACTCTAACTGAATGGTTAGACAGACTTAGGAGAAATATAAAACAATATTCCAGGACAGACCCTGAAACTGATGTGGGAATAGCTTTATTAAGGATTAATTTTGTCACTAATGCTTGGCCAGATATTAGAAGAAAATTAGAAAAAATTTGATGATTGTCATAATAAATCCGTAGATGATTTATTAAAGGAGGCTTAGAAAGTTTATGTCCGGAGAGATGAAGAAAAGGCTAAAGTGAAAGCAAAAATTATGGCAGCCAACATGCAAGAAAACAATTTCCAGAGAAATCAAAAACCCCCAGGCACTACTCCTAGATATGAAGGTCATAGAGACGGGGGAAAGGAAAAGAATAGAACCCCAATGCAAACCAAATCTCAGGAGCATTCACGGAATATCTGTTTTTACTGTGGGGTCGAAGGACATTATAGGAGAAATTGTCCTAAGCATGTAAAAGATGTAAAAATCTTGCGAGAGATGGGCCCAGAGGAGGAATGGGAGGGTCATAGGCTCTATTTTGGGGGGACAAATACCATCTGGAGCCTGTGATAACTTTAAAAGTGGGTCCCCAAGAAGAAAAATTAGAATTTGTGGTAGATACTGGGGCAGAAAGAACCTGCCTGTTAAATATTCAAAAAGGTTATAGTATAAGCAAAGACACTGTAAAAGTAACAAGAGCAAAAGGAGAGAGTTTTACAGTTCCTGTCATTAAAGATGTGGTAATTTAGGAAGAAACTAGAATTTGGATGGGGAATGTCTTATTGGGCCCTGGGGCAGGCAGCAACTTATTAGGAAGAGACTTACAGGTGAAATTAGGATTAGGAGTTATACCAGAAGAAGGGAAAATGACAGCTAGGGTTTTAAAACTTGGCCAAGAGGATGAAGACAAAATTAACAAGGAAGTTTGGGCTGGGGAAGGAAATAGGGGAGGATTAAATATTGACCCCATAAAGGTTACAACTGAGAGAAAAGATTGCTCCATACGTGTACCTCAGTATCCTCTCTCATTAGAAGGATGGGAAGGTTTGAAGCCAGTAATAGAAGGACTAATAAAGGATGGGACATTAGAACCTTGTATGTCTCCTCATAATACCCCTGTTCTCCCAGTAAAGAAGCCTGATGGGAACTATAGATTGGTGCAAGATTTACGGGAGGTTAACAAAAGAACTCGGACTCATTACCCAGTGGTGCCAAATCCCTACACTCTTCTAAGTAAAGTCCCACACCAGCATCAGTGGTTTAGTGTAGTGGATCGTAAAGATGTTTTTTGGGCTTGTCCACTAGCCGAGGAGAGCCGAAATATCTTTGCATTTGAATGGGAGGATCCAAAAACTGGGAGAAAGCAGCAATTAAGATGGACAAAATTACCACAGGGGTTCACTGAATCTCCAAACTTATTTGGGCAAGCTTTAGCAACAATACTACAAGCTTTCCCCACTCCTTCTGGAATACAAATTATCCAATATGTGGATGATCTTTTATCTGGGAAAGCTGAAGTTGGAGAGGCTACTATAAAACTTTTGAATTTTCTCAGGGAAAAAGGATTAAGGGTATCAAAAGGGAAGCTGCAATTTGTAGAATCAGAGGTAAAATATCTTGGACACTTAATAAGTAAGGGTAGCCGGAAGCTCAACCCCGAGAGAATTGCAGGAATTCTGTCTCTTCCCCCTCCCTCTTCAAAGAGGGAAATCAGAAAACTACTTGGATTATTGGGATATTGTAGATTATGGATTGATGGGTACACACAGGCGGTAAAATTTTTGTATGGAAAATTGACAGAGGGAGATGATATAAAGTGGACCAAAGAGGATGATATTAAATTAGAAGAACTGAAGCTAAAACTGGCCTCAGTACCAGCTTTAAGTTTACCCTCGCTAGAAAAACCCTTCCATCAGTATGTGAATGTGGAAAATGGGGTAGCTCATGGAGTTCTGGTTCAGGAGTGGGGAGGAGTAAAGAGACCAGTAGCTTATTTATCAAAGATGTTGGACCGAGTGAGCCATGGCTGGCCAGTATGTATTCA
Organism: Agelaius tricolor; assembly: GCF_023055355.1. Taxonomy (NCBI): domain Eukaryota; kingdom Metazoa; phylum Chordata; class Aves; order Passeriformes; family Icteridae; genus Agelaius; species Agelaius tricolor. The sequence continues at coordinate 9,377,241 of NW_027269281.1, forward strand.
CGCTATAGCAGCTACTGCAATCCTGGTAGAAGAGAGTCGTAAGCTTACTTTTCGAAGTAAACTAATTGTGTGTACACCTCATGCAGTTCAAAATGTGTTAAACCAGAAGGCTGAAAATGGTTGACAGACTCTAAAATGTTAAAATATGAAGCAATCTTGATAGACAGTGATGACCTGACACTAGAAGTAAACAGAAGTTTAAATCCAGCTCAATTCTTATATAGAGAACCAGCAGATAATACATAATTGTTTAGAAATTATACAATACCAAACAAAAGTTCGAGAAGATCTTGAAGAACAAGCCCTTTCAGAAGGGGGAAATAATCTACGTGGATGGATCCTCCAGATGTCTACAAGGAAAGAGAATGTCAGGGTATGCAGTAGCTGATGGAAAAGACATGCAACTATTGAAAAAGGAAAATTACCTTCAAACTGGTCAGCTCAAGTCTGTGAATTATATGCTCTAAAAAGAGCACTGGAATATTTAGCACACAAGAAAGGAACTATATTTACTGATTCAAGGTATGCCTTTGGAGTAGTACATACCTTTGGAAAAATTTGGGAAGAAAGAGGATTACTTAATTCAAGAGGAAAGGGATTAGTACATGAGGGACTCATTTTAGAAGTTTTAGAGGCATTAAAATTACCTGAAGAGATAGCTATAGTACATATTAAGGGACACCAAAAGGGAATGACCTCAGAAATAAGAGGAAATAATCTGGCAGATCAGGAAGCTAAAGATGCAGCAGAAAATGGGGCTGAAAGAGTCATGTTCATATAAACTCCAAATGAGGAAAAACTGGAAATTGCAAAGTTTAGTGAAGCAGAGAAAAAAAGAATTAAGCAAGATAGGAGGAGAGCAAGATGAATCTGGGAAATGGAAACTTCCTGATGGGAGACAATTACTTTGTCGCAGACATCTTTTGTGAAAATCCTTTTCTTTAGGATTTTTTTCCCTTCTGAGAAGCTGAGGCCTCAGAAACAAAATGTAAACAATGGTTATCTGCTGCTGTGGAATGCAACAGGTCCATCTGTGATTGGCCTATCTTGGATGTTTATAGTTAATGGCCAATCAAGGCCGAGCTGTCTTGGACAGAGTCCGAGAGAGCTGCCTTTTGTTATCATTCTTTTCTATTCTATTCTTAGCTAGCCTTCTGAGGAAACCTTTCCTTCTATTCTTTTAGTATAGTTATAATGTATTATATATATATATATATATATATAAAATAAAATAATAAATCAAGCCTTCTGAACATGGAGTCAACATTCTCGTCTCTTGCCTCATCCAAGAACCCCTGTGAACACTGTCACATTACTTAATAAAACGCTTACTAAGAAAATATTAGAAGACATGTATCAGAAAACCCATTGGGGTACCCAGGCTTTGTGTGATCATTTTTAAGGAACTATGAGTGCATTGGGATTTTTGGAGTAGCAAAGCAAGTAACTGAAAGATGTATAACTTGCCAAAGGATAAATAAAAAGGTAATGAGAAAAACAACATAAGGAGGTCGTGAGTTAGCTCTTCGACCATTTCAAAGTATCCAAGTAGATTTTACTGAACTTCCTCAAGTATAAAGATGGAAGTATTTACTAGTAATGACAGACCATTTAACTCATTGGGTGGAAGCAGTTCCCACTGTCAAGGCCACAGCCAATGTGGTATGCAAAACCCTTTTGGAACAGATAATTCCCAGATATGGAATGGTTAATAGGATAGACTCGGACAGAGGAACACATTTTATGTCAAAAGTGTTACAACAAATAACTCAAGCCTTGGGGATAAAATAGGAGTTACACACCCCATGGCATCCACAGAGTTCGGGCCGGGTAGAGAGGATGAACCAGACTTTAAAGAGAACTTTGATTAAATTAATAGTTGAAACCCAAATGTCATGGGTACAATGCCTACCTTTAGCCTTACTGAGAATCCAAACCCAACCCAGGTCAGACCTGGGAGTGTCACCTTATGAAATGAGGTTTGGGTTACCTTTTCTAACCATCCAACATGAAAATGCTTCGTAGGAAGTAGGAGAAATGAGTGTTAATGGATATGTCAACACCATTGCAAAAACCCTTGAAAACTTGCAGTTAAAAGGGATAATCCCTCAAACCATACCTTTAGACTTTAAAATCCATAATATTCATCCAAGGGAGTGGGTACTAGTAAAAACTTGGAAAGAACAATCTTTAACTCCACAATGGGAAGGTCCTTTTCAGGTATTGCTGTGGACCGAGGCTGCAATCCAGACCAGGGAACGAGGGTGGATCCACACCAGCAGAATCAAAGGACCTGTAGAAGAACCCAAGGAGTGGACGAAAACATCTAACCTGGGTGATAGCAAATTGACTCTTAAATGGGGAATGGGTGGTAATGAACTGGGAAGACCCAAATGACCTAGGAAACGTACACAGGATCACGCCTAATTGGGAAATAAGACTGAGCTTATATCAGTGGTTTCAAGTACCGCCTGAAGATGCTCTGAGACGCCTCCGATACCCTCCTTGGGGAGGAATGCTTCCACTCCAAACAGGAGGATCAGGACTGTTTCGGACAGAGAACTCTTGTATTCTGGCCTTAGCCTGTGATTTATACAAAGAGGAGGAGGAGTTGCAACTTCCATCAGTGCCATATCAAATACCCTGTTTGATTCACCCAAATACCGGGCATGCTAGCTGGGTTAAATGTAAATGTTTAAATTGTGGGAAAAATTGGTATTGTAGTTCACACAATCGACACCCTTGTTGCAGGAAGTGTCGAGTGCCAAATCTATCCTCTATCCAGGTAGAACTCAAAGCAACTGAAATAATAACTTTGTTTTGTGGATGGGAATTATTAGTGCCTGTTGAATGGGAGATACCTGAGGAATGGTGGGAAACCACAGTTAAGGATTGTCAAAAAAATGATTGGCCTAGAAATTAGTAAAAAGGTGGTGACAGGGGAAAAGAGGGCAAGACTGGATTGGCCTCTGTATTCGCCACCAAGAAGATCATATACACCTGCTGTGAGCTGCAACCCCATAGGCATGGGAAGTGGGAGTATAAGCCATACTGGACCTCTGTTATTCCTTTTTCTGTCACTCATATTTTGTCTTTTCCCTTTTGGGATATCGACAAAGCCATGCCACAGGTGTTACCAAAAGCTGTATATGGAAAGACACCGAGGTTCCTTTCTTATTTCTCACACTCATATCAACAGTCACTGTTATAACCCATCCAAATTAGGCAATTGCATGCACAATGGGAAAAAGTACTGGACTGCAGAGAACTTAGGAACAAGTGGCAACAGAATGGGAAGTCAATGCCCAAAAGGGGAGAGATGGATTTATTTCACATACGATGTTGGGAACAAAGCACAAGATTTGGTAAAAGATAAATTGATAAACAAAAAGGCTAAGCCAGCACAACCACCTAAACCTTTGCCAATCTCACTTGACAATTTGTATACAAAACTTGTACAGTAATTAGAAAAAGAAATAGATATCTCAAGGATGGGTAAAAACCAGTTTGTGGAATGGGGGGAAATAATAAGTAGGGAACTTAACCAATTGTTTGGTCTGTGGAGGGGCTTTGATGTCAGAAGAATGGCCATGGAAAGGCAGCAGCTTAGGCCCAATTGAGATCCTTAAGTGGAACCAAACAAGTATAAGTGGAGAAAACCAAACAGAAGGGTGGATTTTAAGTTCAATAGCGAGAGGGGAAAAATGTCTTTGATGCACTGGGAAAAAGTTCCTTCATGAAGTAGGAAAAACTCCCTGTAAAAGATATAAGGTTAGTAATGGAACTTCTGTATGTTGGATCCCAGAAGAACCAACCATGTACTGGACCCAGGGAAAAACAAAAAAAGGAAATTGTAAGTATGATAATAAAATCAGATTTTTTCAATGTAATGATACAGGCAAGAATCCTTACTCTGGCATCCCAGAACTTTCCAAATTTTGGGAGAATATAGATCAACAAAAATTTGACTATTGGAAAGCTCCAGATGGCTTATTTTGGATATGTGGAAAAAGAGCATACCCAAAACTTCCCTCTCAGTGGAAAGGGAGCTGTACTCTGGGAATCATACAGCCAGGATTTTTTCTTTTACCAGGACCTGATGGGGATCAATTAGGGATACCAGTTTATGAGGACCTAAAGAAAAACAAAAGAGATTTGATTGAAGGATTCCAAAAATGGGGAGATGAGGAATGGCCCCCTGAATGCATATTGGAAACGTATGGGCCAGCCACTTGGGCGCAAGATGGGAATTGGGGATATCGGACCCCAATTTAAATGCTAAATTGTATTATAAGACTCCAAGCCGCTGTAGAGATAATAACGAACAAAACTGGTCGGGCAATGGAATAAATATCAAGGCAACAAACCCAAAGAAGAGCAGTCATGTATCAAAATAGGTTGGCTTTGGACTATCTATTAGCTGAAGAAGGGTGTGTTTGTGGAAAATTAAATACATCAGATTGTTGTTTAAAAATAGATTACAATGGGGATGCTGTCCTAGATATAGTCAATGATATCAGAAAAATCACCCATGTGCCAGTTCAAAAGTGGGAATCAGTGCTAAATACTAGCTGGTGGGATAATGTATTGGGAATAGGATGGTGGAAAAAGTTAGGCTTCTTCCTTTTATGCGCTACAGCTGGTCTGATATTTCTTCCTTGTTTAATCCCCTGTTTCATTCGGCTCATCACCAGTGAGGTGAGGTGCAGGTTGGTAGGGAGGAAAAAGGGTGCTCATCATATTGCTGGAGTCAGGTAGTCAGCTGAAGCACTGCTTGTTCTTCTTTCATTGATATTAATGCTAATGAGCTGGCGAACAATGATGACACGCTCCGTACAAACTTCTGTCACATGGATTGTGTACACTGGACCTCATCTGGATCTACAGGGGACTGCTCGATATTTGAATCCCTATAGATTACCTCCAGCATACCTAATTTTCTCAGGTACTGGATACCTTTCTCCATGGCATTCCACCTGCTTGGGTGCACTACTAGATCATCCTTGAGATAATACCTTTCCCTCACACTTGACAGGAGTGTTGGGGGTTAGGTTTCTTTCCTTTTGTTCGTTTTTACTTATAGAATTTTTTCCCATAAGTTGCTAGGAAACACTAACGACTAGGTACTTAAGAAAAACAAAAGAAGTGGCCAAGCTCAGGGGAGGAGGGCATCTGGTTGCACTTCTCTTATCTGGGAGTTTCTCTCCTAGGGGTTAGAGCTGCTGAGAGAATTGGGCTGATAAAAGATGGGGCTGGGGCAGCTGCTGGCTCTCTTTCTCTCTTGGCTTCAGAGGAGAAAAGTCAGAGCTGCTGCTTGGGGAAGGGAATTTGCTGCTGCCACCGGAGCCCAGCCCAGAGCTGCTTTTTCTGCCATGGGGTGAGCCTTTGCTCATAAGAGCAGCCACTGAATTGGGACCTTATTAACACCTACCCCACAAAAAGAAAGGGACCCTGCTTGGGTGCCTGGGATCCTGAGATCACCTCTCCCTGCCCTGCTGGGAGCTGGGCCACTGCTGCCCCACCCCCGCCGTTTCTTCGGGACTGCTCTGAGTTTTTGCTGTACTGTAGCCCCGCATCTCCTGCCCGCCGAGACATCCTGCTGTTCTAGCTTGCTGCTTCTGAGAGTCCTGCTGGGGCACTGGGATCAGCTACCCCAGGGGGTTTGTGAAGAAAGCCTATCTTCCATCCCTTCCCATCTTGGTTGAGCCGCCATTGCCACATGCTCCCAGAGCTCATGCCACAGCACCCCCTGCAGCTGTGGGGGAATCATCACACCTGTCCTGCCCACCAGGAGCCACCAGCGCCCTTGCTGGCTGTGACCATCACTACACCAAAGGGTGAAGTGCCTGCAGCCAAGAAAGCTGTTATTGGGTTTGTGGTTCTTTTTGTTCTTAATGCTGTAGTTGTTCTTGTTTGTCATGGTTTGACGCTGGCGCAATGCCAGTGCCCCCATGAAAATACATTCTCCCTGGTGTCTACTGTGAGATGTGACCAGGAATAGAGCAAAGCAGGCTCCAACTTAGGAATAGAAGGAAAAAAAAAACTTTATTAACTAACAATATATAGAAGAAACACACAGAACTCAGGATGAAAACCTTCCAAACATTCCTCCTCCCCCCACCAAATTCCCAATACATCACAGTAAGACAAAACCTTGGATTCTCAATTCAGTTACCATCCCTCAGATCACTAACTCTCAGTCCATCACCACCCTTCAGATAATCAAATCTCAGTTCATCAAGAAGAGAAGAGTCTCTCTTGTGCCATAGGCTTCCCCTGGAAACACAGTTGAAACCTCTTGTGTTTCCATGTCACATGTGGCACTGCCCGGAGAACATTTGCCATCGTGATGTCTTCCTTCCATGTCCAGTGCTCTCACCACTCCACATGGACCAGAGCTGCTTCTAGGGTTTTCCTTTTAAGGGTGCTTTGCCCAGTTCCAAAAAGAGCACAGTCTCTCACTTTTGGGACACCTGTTCCCCCCCAAATTTCACCCCCTGGGGCCGAGGGGTCTCAAGAACAGAGATCTTCTTCACTGAAGATGGAGGGCACCACCACCCTCCTCACCCGTCGTCTCTGTTCACGCACTCTTTCACATAACAACACTGAACTGTCTTGGCTCCGAGCCATTGCCACATCCTAAATGCAGTCTCTGTGTCACAGGAAAAATGGTTCTGTCCATGGCTATACAAGAAAAGTCCAGCCAAAGGCCACTCCATCATCTCCTGTCACCTGGAATTCTTCTCAACTTCTCTTGGACATCTTTCACTTGCACAAACTTGCATCACACTGGCCCATTTCCTGCTATTCATTCCTATCTCTCTTCTCATTCAGCTCCAGGAGGTCAACATTTGTAAGGTCTCCATCATCCAAGAAAAGGGTTAAAATCTCAGGCTCTGCCTGTCCAGAACTCCCATGCGGCCCTACTGGGCACCGTCTCGCTGCCCCTCCCTTCTCCTTCCTGGCCGGCTGTGCTGCCTGCACATGATATCGAATTTCAAGGTGGCACAAGCACAGGCACAGGCTCGCTCTCTCTCTCTCTCTGGTGGGGGGCTGCCCGATGAGTCTCCAATGTTCCTCCACCCTTCTATCCTGCAAGGGCCTTCACCTCCCCTCTCTGTCCAAGGCCTGGCCTACCTCACCCAGCCGCATGGCTTCCCCTGCCCCGCCCAGCCTGCAGCCAGGCAGGGGAGGTCTGACCTCTTTCACCGACGGAACCCAAGAGAGCTTCCCCCTGGGAGTTCTCTGCTTTTAACCCCTTGTGTTCTCAGAGGCGTATCCATGTCCTCAGTGGCCACACCAGGTGCCAATATTCAAATCTGAGCACCTATTGGTTTGACCACAGCATCCAAAAAAACTCACTTCCTCTCAAACCAGGACTCTTTATTATACATACTAGTAAAGAACTGTTATTCCTATCCTCATATCTTTGCCTGAGAGGCCCTTAATTTCAAAATTATAATAATTCGGGGGGGAAGATGATTACATTTTCCATTCCTAAGGAGGCTCCTGCCTTCCTTAGTAGACACCTGTCTTTCAAACCAAGACAAGGAATCACCTCCAAAGGCTGAGAGTTTTTGTCCACTTCCCAATCTCCTTGTCAGTGCCTACATTCCAGAATAGAGATCCCAGTTGTTAGGCTTTACCACCATCTAGTTTCATATTGTTGGCTTTGATATCCCAGAATTGAAGCAGCCAGGTCACCAGGGGCTCATTCAACTGGCAGCTGAAATCTTTTTGCATATCTTGCAGCTCACCTGGGGATAGGGATTGGGTGATTATCTCTGTCCCTGCCTCTTCTCTTCTGAGGGCCCTGCTTCCTCTTCATCCCTCACTAAGTGAACTGATTTGATCTTGGATTTGGATTTCTTGTTCTGTGTAGGGGTGACTGCTACTGGCACAGGTTGTTCCTCTGGTTCAGCTGCAGTTTGAGTGGACATGGTGCCTGTTGGTCTGCACTCCCTCCTCCTCCCCCTGAGGATGCTGTCTAGTAACAAGCAGTGTGTGAGAACTAGTAGCCAGGTCCCAGTATGTTGCATAATTTAGTGCCTATCTGGAGTTGCCACTGCAGTTTTTTTTTCACATATTTTATCACTTTAACAGTGCCCTGTCATTGTTCAGGAGTGAAATTCCAAAGCATTGGAGGAAAGAAGTCCTCCAAATACTAGCCCATGTCCTCCCACATTTCATGCCACTCATGACTATCTACCTTTGGGGCAGATCTCTGACTGACCATGCTAGAAATCTCTGTTCTGACACTATAACATGGTGTGGATCTTACTGAGGAGACCTGGCAGATTTAGCAAGAAGAACATGCTTTCCTTAACATTCAAAGAAAATTCAAAATTCTTAAGAGCTGTTGTACCAGGCCTGAAGGAGAAAAAGGGCATGAAAAGCTGGGGAAAATCATCCTCCCCTGTTCTTCTCAGAGGCTGGGTGCAATTATTATTAGAGTCCCAGAGGTAGCCCCTGGCAACGACATGAGATAGTATAAAATAACGTCCAAGTCCTAGCCATATCCCCTCCTGGCTACTGCAAAAAATAACCCCATCCTGGTCAGAACCAGGACACATGTTAATGTCTAGATTCTTATTAGATGTTCACATTCACTTTATAATTTACATTTCAGGCATGATCCTCAATGAAACTGATGTTCAGGCTTTGTTCTTTCAGCACTGCATACAGTACATGTATAGTATACATGTACGATATACATTTACTACATGTAACAAACTCCCAGTAAAGTAGTGACTTAAAACTTGATGATGATGAATGCAAGTAAGACCTCATGGTCTGTAACTGTATCAGGGCATTATTGCACTAGGCAGCACATGCAGAACCAGAGAAGCCCTGAGGGGGTTCCAGAAAGATGAGTAAAAAGGAAAGATTTTTACACCAATTTAACACAGACAATCTAGAAAAGGACCAGACTATAAAAAGAAGGATTTATTTTATTTAGCTTAGACATGCAAGTGTCTACTGATTCCAGACTCCATCTATAGCTAATAGAACCGCATTTCAAGAGAGTTCTCTAAGAAAGACCCTGAGTCACTGTCTCAGATATGACATGACTTTAGGATATGCAAAGTTATGTCCTTTTAAATCCAACCAATACCACCCATAAACTCTCTGGCAGAGCTGAGACTTCTGTTCATGTATCTCATTCCCTAGTCCACTGCTTTAGCAAAGAGAGAGAAACAAAAATATCGATTTTTCTTAGCAATGCTATCTTCTCAGTAACAGAAAAATATTTTATTAAACAACATACTGAGATTTAAGGCTTGCCCTGGAAATGAAAAGTAGGTTTCCCTTACATGATAATTCAAAGTAAAATAAACAAGTCACTGGTGTTTAAAAGAATCATAGAATCATTAAGGTTGAAAAAAACCTGCAAGATCATCAACTCAAAGCTTTGACCTAATACCATCATGCCCACTAAATCATACCACAAACATCATGTCCACTTGTTTTTTGAATACCTCCAGGGATGGTGACTCTACCATCTCCCTGGGCAGCCTGTTCCAATGCTTAACCACTCTTTGAGTGAATAAATTTTTCCTAATATCCAACCTGAACCTTCCCTGATGCAACTTGAGGCCATTTCCTCCTTGTCTTATCTCTGGTTACCTGGGGGAAGAGGTCGACCTACACCTCACTACAACCTCCTTCAGGTAGTTGTAGATGGAAATAAGGTCACCCCGAGCCTCCTTTGCTCCAGACTGAAAAACCCTAGTACCCTCAGCCACTTCTCATAGAACATACTCTCTAGACCCTTCACCAGCTCTGTTGCCCTTCTCTGGACACACTCCAACACCTCAATGTCTTTCCTGGAGTGAGTGGCTTGTACTAGCAATAGTGTGGCCCAGAACTGAACACAGTACTCAAGGTGTGGCCTCACCACTGCCAAGTATAGAGGGACAATCACTCCCCCGGTCCTGCTGGCCACACTATTACTAATACAAGCCAGGATGCCATTGGCCTTCTTGGCCACCTGGACACACTGCTGGTTCATGTTCAGCTGCTGTCAACCAGCACTCCCAGTTCCTTTTCCTCTGGGCAGCTTTCCAGCCATTCTTTCCCAGGCCGGAAGCACTACAGGGGGTTGTTGTGACCCAAGTGCATAACTTGGCACTTGGCCTTGTTGAACCTCATGCAATTGGCCTAAGCCCATAGATCTAGTATGTCCAGATCCTCCTCCAGAGTTTCCTACCCTCCAGCAGATCAACACTCACACCCAACTTGGTGTTGTCTACAAATTTACTGAGGGTGCACTTGATCCCCTCACTCAGATCATTGTTAAAGATATTAAACAGGACTTGCCCCAAAACAACCCTGGTGATCACCACTTGTGACTGGCCACCAAATGGATTTAACAGCATTTACCACCACCCTCTGGGCTGGACCATTCAGTCATATATAAACCTTCATAAGATTAAAGCAAAACATAATAATCAGCAATCTGATTTTTTTCTCTAATTTTAAATTGATGTAAAAGACCATCATGTCAGTAACACCTGGGAAAACTCTGCATTGAATATTTATTCCTTTTTTGCTCATAAACTCTCAATGGTCTTGTAGCAAATGGTCTCCCTCTCTTGGGCCTCGGGAATACTTGTCATTTATGCATAGGTAGAAATCTACCTGCTTCAAGCTGCTGACTACCTCAACAGGATCTAGGGAAGAAAAGTCCTCATTTATTTATCTGTAAGAACTATGAAGTGCTATTAGGAGATTTCAGATGTATTTCCTTGTCAGGTGTGTCCTCTCTGAAGGTCTTCCAATGCAAATCTGGCAATTACCAGAGGGGAAATACCCAACACAAATATTCAACCTACCAACCCAGCACTCACCTGGTGTCCTAGGGAGACGTTATGATGCTTGTATCCCCATTCATGTGTTCTGTTTATGCTGGATATTCTGTTCTGTGCCTTCAAGACTGGCTCCGAAGAGTGAAAGTTTTGTTTGGGTTTTCTTATCAGCTGCTCCCCCATGGCTGGCAGGACACTTAGGGCAGTACGTAGTGCTTTTTTTGCTTTTTGCTTTGCTTTTCGCTTTGCTCTTGCTCTTGCTTCTGCTTTGCTCCTGCTTTGCTCTTGCTCTTGCTTCTGCTCATTAGTTAGTTCAGCTAAGCAGTCCGAATTTTTCCCTGGACTGTTTTTCCTTTCCCTTTTTTGGAACTACTCAAACCTGCTTCAGACTGGGACCTGGGAACACCAAGAGTTTGCACCCTGTGGCCTGCAGCAGCTACCCTCAGCGCTGGAGGGACTGATAACAGAGCAACCACCCCCAAGAGAGACTTTCTGAATTTGTCATCATTTTCAGAGCGGTGAAAGAGTGATGTCATTCGGTATTGTTCATTTTGTGTGCTGGGGCATGTTTTTCCTGTTAAATGAACAGGTTCTTTCCACTTGTCTCTGAGGAATCTTTCCCGAACCAGTTGGGGGGAGGGGCCATGTGGGTTAGCTTTCTGGAGGGGCCCCCTTTTGGAAGTTTTCTCCCAAATTTGCCTTACACCAGGACAAAATTTGGTGCCCAACGCATGGGGCTTGAGAGAAAGTTGAAAAAAATCCTGTTTTGAGTGCATTTTGGTTGCCATTACTCTGTGTTGGTATAAAGCAGTTAATAGCCATGTTTTTTGAATTCATAATGTCTCTTGGGGTGAAGGCTTGCATACATTTCTGATCCCTAGGTTTTCTTGAAATCTTAATAAGATCTTAACACCTATATGGTCCCTAGGTTTATTTTCTTATCCAGAAATAGCTCTACTATTGTCCCTAATATGTAGTTCTTACAGCAGAGGGGCAGTGACCAGAATAGCTATCCTGCTGGGCTTGGTGGCAATGATTTGTAAGAAGTTTATAAAGGTGCTGGGGTCTGTTCCAGGTATGAATGGTTCATGGCTATGGTTATGCACCCAGCTTGTTAGAGGAGGAGCAGGGGATGAGGCTTTTCAGCCTTTGCTTTCCTTCTTCTCCTCTGAATCTGTTACATCACTATTGGAGAATGTTCAGTTTCCCCTGAATGTTAAAGAGACCATCTTTCTGATATTTAATCTGGTAAGCTTCCTCTATACAGTCTGCAGCTTCTCTAGAATGAGGGCTGAGATTTCTAGACAGGCTGATGAGACCCCTGGCCCAGGAGTAGACCCAGGCGTGGAAAACCTTGAGTGGTGTGGGAAATGGGAGGAAATGGGCCAAATCCTGAAGGAATTCTCTGACCCTATAGTCTGGGACTTTCCACATGAACAAATTCAGAACCCAGCCGAGGTGGGGAAATGCCTGAAAGAGAAGTACCATGATGACCCTAAGGAGAAAAAGATCATTGCAGTGAGCTGGGCCCTGGCATATGCTTATTGCACACTGCTAGATACTCTAGGGCAGCACACACAGGAAGGGGGGCAGGGAGATAAATCAGCAGCTACCCCAGTCACTCAAGCTACAGCCAACACCCCAGGCTCAAAGCCAGCAGCCAAACCAGATAGTGAGCCTAAGCCAGCAGCTAAACCAGACAATAAGCCTCAACCAATGGCTGTTGCTACTAGCACTAGAAGTGGAAAGTGCACAGACAAGACCGATCGACCAATGGATGATGATGATGATGATGCAGGAGAAGGACCCTCAACGCTTCCTGACATAAAATCTGGAGTCAAAGCAGCAGGTGCAAGATCAGAAGCCAATACTGAGTCCTTTTCCCTGAAGGACCTTCATGGCCTAAGGAAGGATTACACTCGACGATCTGATGAATCTATAATTAGTTGGTTAGTCCGTCTCTTGGATTCTGCAGGCGAGGCTACAATTCTGTATGGCACTGAAGCGAGGCATTTGGGATCCCTGTCACATGATCCTGTCATCGACCAAGGAATGATGAGGGGGGCTAACCCTCAGAGCCTCTGGGCACGGGTCTTGGAAAGTGTTGCACAAAGATACCTGTGTGCTGATGATCTTTATATGCAGCAAACACAGTGGAAGACCATAGAACAAGGGATTCAACACCTGAGAGAAATGGCAGTGGCAGGGATTATCTTCTCAGATGACATAACAACTAGGAATACAGACCTGGTACCATGCATGTCTGTGATGTGGCAAAAACTTGTACAACTTGGGCCACACGAATATGCTTCTGCTTTAGCCATAATGAAGCGGGATGAGAGGGATGAGACCATGCTTGATATGGCAAAGAAGCTCCGAGCATATGCAGATGCTGTGCATGGCCCAAAACATGCCAGAATCGCAGCGGTGGAAACACGTCTGCAGAAATTAGAGGACAAGATAGAGGAGAATCACAAGAAGCTCAGAGAGGAGATTAAAGAAGACCTTCTCCAAATCTCAGCAGTACAGATCAGAGGTTCTGGTACACAGTGCAGACGTTCCCCAGATGGAGAGAGAAGGTACACCTCACGAGCTGAGCTGTGGTTCTTCCTGCGTGATTGCGGAGAAAACATGAGGAGATGGGATGGAAAACCTACTGCTACTCTGGAGCAATGGGTGCGTGAATTGAAGGAAGACAGTGCTCAGAGAGGAAGTTCCACCAGAAGGAAAGCAACTCCAGTTGCCCGTAGCCGAACTGCCAGGTATGATGATGATGATGACATGTCTGATCCCCTTGAAGGAATCTCCAAGACATATGTCCAAGGAAAGAAGGATAACCAGGCTTAGAGGGGCCCTGCCTCTAGCCAGGTAGAGGCTAGGGAAAACTGTGTTTTCTGGACTGTGTGGATTCATTGGCCTGGCACATCGGAACCACAAGAATATAAAGCTTTGGTTGATACTGGTGCACAGTGCACATTAATCCCATCAAGATATGTGGGGACAGAGTCTGTTTCTATTGCTGGTGTGACAGGGGGATTACAGGATTTGACTTTGGTGGAAGCTGATGTGAGCCTGACTGGAAATGAGTGGAAGAAACACCCTATTGTGACTGGCCCAGAGGCCCCATGTATTTTGGGCATAGATTACCTCTGAAGTGGGTATTTCAAAGACCCAAATGGACTCAGGTGGGCATTTGGGATAGCGGCTGTAGAGACAGAGGGCATCCAGCAATTGAACACCTTGCCTGGACTGTCAAAAAATCCATCTACAGTAGGACTTCTGAAGGGGGAAGACCAACAGGTACCAATTGCCACTTTGATGGTCCATCGCTGACAGTATAGAACTACTTGAGATGCTGTGATTCCCATCCATAAGATGATCCGAGAGCTGGAGAGCCAAGGGCTGGTCAGCAAGGGCCACTCACTCTTCAACAGCCCCATGTGGCCTGTGTGTAAATCTGAAGGAGAATGGAGATTGACTGTGGACTACAATGCATTGAATGAAGTGAGTCCACCACTGAGCACTGCCGTGCCAGACATGTTAGAGGTCCAGTATGAGCTGGAGTCCAAAGCAGCGAAGTGGTATGCCACTATAGACATTGCCAATGCATTTTTATCCATTCCTCTGGCAGCAGAATGCAGGCCTCAGTTTGCCTTCACGTGGAGGGGAGTGCAGTATACCTGGAACCAACTGCCCCAGGGGTGGAAACACAGTCCTACCCTCTGCCTTGAACTGATCCAGGCTGCACTAGAAAAGGGTGAGGCTCCAGAACAGCTACAGTATATTGATGACATCATTGTGTGGGGGAACACAGCTGCGGAAGTGTTTGAGAAAGGAGAGAAAATTATCCAAATCCTCCTGGGAGCTGGTTTCGCCATTAAAAAGAGCAAAGTAAAGGGACCAGCTCGTGAGATTCAGTTCCTAGGAGTAAAGTGGCAAGATGGACAGCGTTAGATTCCTACAGATGTCATCAACAAGATCACAGCAATGTCTCCACCAACCAATAAGAAGGAGACACGAGCTGTCCTAGGTGCCATAGGCTTTTGGAGAATGCATATTCCTGAGTACAGCCAGATTGTGAGCCCTCTTTACCTGGTCACCCGCAAGAAGAACACTTTCCACTGGGGCCCTGAGCAGCAACAAGCTTTTGCCCAAATTAAGCAGGAGATCGCTCATGCGGTGGCCCTTGGCCCAGTCAGGACAGGACCAGAGGTGAAAAACATGCTCTATTCTGCAGCCGGGAACAATGGCTTGTCCTGGAGCCTTTGGCAGAAGGTGCCTGGGGAGACTCGGGGTCGACCACTGGGATTTTGGAGTCGAAGCTACAGAGGCTCTGAAGCCAACTACACTCCCACAGAGAAAGAAATCTTGGCTGCCTAGGAAGGAGTCCAAGCCACCTCAGAGGTGATTGGTACAGAAGCACAACTCCTCCTGGCACCCCGACTACCGGTGCTGGGGTGGATGTTCAAAAGCAAGGTTCCCTCCACTCACCATGCCACCAGTGCCACATGGAGCAAGTGGATTGCTCTTATCACTCAGCATGCCCGTATAGGTAAATTGAATCGCCCTGGGATAATGGAGGTAATTACAAATTGGCCCGAAGGTGAGAATTTTTGTGTCACAGATGAAGAACAAGAACCAGTTACACGGACTGAAGAGGCTCCTCCATATAACCAACTACCACCAAAGGAAACGCACTACACTCTTTTCACTGATGGTTCCTGTCGCATTGTAGGGATGAACCGGAAGCGGAAAGCAGCCATATGGAGCCCCACACGACAGGTCGCAGAGGCCACTGAAGGAGAAGGTGCATCAAGTCAACTTGTAGAACTCAAAGCCGTTCAACTGCCCCTAAACATTGCAGAAAGAGAGAAATGGCCAAAGCTCTAACTCTACACTGATTCATGGATTGTAGCCAATGCTCTGTGGGGATGGCTGGAAAAGTGGAAAGAGGCTAACTGGCAGCGTAGAGGAAAACCAATTTGGGCTGCTGATGAGTGGAAAGACAGTGCTACAAGGGTAGGGAGGCTACCTGTGAAAGTCCGCCATGTAGATGACCATGTCCCCAAGAGTAGAACTAATGAGGAGCACCAAAACAGTGAGCAGGTAGACCAGGCAGCAAAGATAGGGGTGTCCAAGATAGACCTAGATTGGGAACACAAGGGAGAGTTATTCCTAGCTCGATGGGCCCATGATGCCTCAGGCCATCAGGGCAGGGATGCAACCTATAAGTGGGCATGAGACCGAGGGGTGGATTTAACCATGGACAGTATTTCACAGGTTATCCATGACTTTGAGACGTGTGCTGCCACCAAAAGGCCAAGCAAGTGAAGCCCCTATGGTATGGTGGGCGGTGGTCCAAGTACAAGTATGGGGAGGCCTGGCAGATTGACTACATCACACTGCCCCAGACACGCCAAGGCAAGCGCTACGTGCTGACCATGGTGGAAGCCACCACTGGATGGTTGGAAACCTACCCTGTGTCTCATGCTACTGCCCATAACACCATCCTGGGCCTTGAAAAGCAGGTCCTTTGGAGGCATGGTACCCCTGAGAGGATTGAGTCAGACAATGGGACTCATTTCAAGAACAGCCTTATCAACACCTGGGCTAGGGAACATGGCATTGAGTGGGTGTACCATATCCCCTACCATGCACCAGCTGCAGGAAAAGTAGAGAGGTACAATGGACTACTAAAAACCCAGTTGAAAGCTTTGGGTGGGGGATCTTGCAAAAAATGGGAGCAGCATTTAGCAAAGGCCACCTGGTTAGTTAACACCCAAGGTTTCACCAACCAAGCAGGTCCTGCCCAGTCTGAGTCCCTGAATATAATAGATGAAGTCCCAGTGGTAAATGTCAGAGGTTTGTTAGGGAAGACTGTGTGGATCAATTCTGCCTCGAGTACAGACAAACCCATTCGTGGGGTTGTCTTTGCTCAGGGACCAGGTTGCACATGGTGGATAATGCAAAGAGATGGAACAACACGATGTGTACCACAGGGAGATCTGATTGTGGGGTGAAAATGATATGCAAATATCACTGTTCGTTGGATGTAACTGCCATTGTCTGTACATTAAACCATACAGACATGAGATAGAAGGAAATGTGTAAGTGTCGAAGGTCTGAGCAAGTGGAAGATGGAGCTTTGAGTGAGTAAAGTGAAAGGGGGGAATCCTGCAGCTCTGTAGTATGGGGCCTGGATTCAGTGGTCCAGTGTGGGGATGTGATGAGGGCATGATGGGTATTGCTTGTAATTTTTGGGGCAACAGAGGGAAGTTTTATGTGAATAAATGCATGATGTGTGGTAGTATGTTGCCGATATGGGGATAAGGGGTGGAATGTCCTAGGGTGATGTTATGATGCTTGTATCCCCATTCATGTGTTCTGTTTATGCTGGATATTCTGTTCTGTGCCTGCAAGACTGGCTCTGAAGAGTGAAAATTTTGTTTGGGTTTTCTTATCAGCTGCTCCCCCATGGCTGGCGGGTCACTTAGGGCAGTACGTAGTGCTTTTTTTGCTTTTTTACTTTTGCTTTTCGCTTTGTTCTCTTGCTCTTGCTTCTGCTTTGCTTCTGCTTGCTCTTGCTTCTGCTCATTAGCTAGTTTAGCTAAACAGTCCAAATTTCTTCCTGGACTGTTTCTCCTTTCCTTTTTTTGGAACTACTCAAACCTGCTTCGGACTGGGACCTGGAAACACCGAGAGTTTGCACCCTGTGGCCTGCAGCAGCTGCCCCAGTGCCAGAGGGATTGATAACAGAGCGACCACCCCCAAGAGAGACTTTCTGAATTTGTCATCTTTTTTCAGAGCGGTGAAAGAGTGGTGTCAATTTGGTATTGTTTATTTTGTGTGCTGGGGGGGTGCTGTGCCTGGTTCTTTCCAGGTTCTTTCCAGGTTCTTTCCACTTCTCTCTGAGGAATTCTTCCCAAACTGGTTGAGGGGAGGGGCCATGTGGGTTAGCTATCTGGAGGGGCCCCCTTTGGAGATTCTCTCCCAAATTTGCCCTAAACCAGGACACACGTGGATGGATGCACATGTGAAAAAGTGCAGCCACGGAGAGCAGTCTGGACTTTGGTTGTGGGAGGTAAAATAATGGGGAGAAATACAGCATAAATCCCCACTGAGAATAAGGTTATAGTGCATGCATAAGTCAGTATGCTGGGAAAAGGAGGGAAAAAACACATTTGGTATAACAAAAGATTCATTTCCTTCCCCCCCCTCCCGGCAGACAGGTTCCCATCACGGGTGTTTGGGAGGATGGCAACTGAACACAAACTAACCAAGCGTAATAGCAGTGGCAGCAGTGAGGGGAAGGTTGGGCTCCCCCACTCCCCTGACACCCTGGAGCAAGTTTGATCCCTCCCCAGCGTGCAGTCGGTTTTCCTGCGGCCAGGCAGCCCCCCCCACCCTGGTGTCCTCCCCCCTTCCCTGCAAGCGGCTCAGCCCCCCACTCTGTCCCCCCTTTCCTGTGGGTGGCTCTGACCTCCACTCTCTCCCAGCCTTCCCAGGGTGGCTCCAATTGCCCCATGGTGGCCGGAGCCCGCCGATTGGCAGGAATTAAAAAAAAAAAAAAAAAAATAGTTGATCTTTGCAGTTTTCACTGGAGGAGTTCAAAGCTTCAAAGCTGTTTGTGTGCACCACAACACAGTTGTAATGCTATTGGCTTTTACTATAATGATTAGAAATTTATATATCCAAGATTATTTGCAGCTAATTGAAACTTAAGCTTTTACCTATGCTCAAATCTACATCACAAAAAATTGCAACTGCTTTACCACACTGTCTTTGTAATTTCTTCAGCAAAATCATTCTGTTTTTATTTTAAGCATGTATTGTTCAAATTCTCAGTTATTATTACAGAAGTATTCCAGCAGTTTGCTGTGTTCGAAGAATCTCTATCCTAAAGGAAACTTCATAGGGATTCAATTATTAGATGGTTTGATTAGTTTTTAACCCTAAGGTTTTTACTCATAACTTCTATTCTTAAGAGCCTTGTTTTAAAAATGTGTTGAGTGACATCCACCAATTAGAGTTTGGGCTTTAGCCAAGCTTCTACAAAAAGTATTCAAGTCACTTTGGCTTGGCAATTTGACCCTTTATATATATGACAGCTGAACCTACTTTTAAAGTGAGCTTGGAAAGCCATTGTCCAGACATGATTTTCCAATTCTCTACTGATTTGAGGTTTATCAGCTGTTGCAGACTCTGAGATGACAGTTCAGTGTTTTAATACTTGATCATTATCTAATTTCATATGTGTTATTGATTATGTATATTATCTGATTAACTCCTAATTACTATCAATTTCTTTTTCATTATATGTATCATTTTGCTCTGATCTTTCTTCATGAACATAACCAAGACACAGTTGTGTCTGGAACTGTATAGAAGTAATTTGCCAACAAAAGCCTTATGTCATCATCATGGTATAATGTCCCTACTAACATTCTTCAGCTATTACCTGTTCCAGGACCAAGAAGGACATTCAGTGATGTTGAAGATCAACATTTCCAGCTAATGGAGTTTCTCCTGAGATTCAACTAGTCAGACTTTAAAACAGTGATCATTTATTTTATTTCCCTAAGAGACATCAGACATTATTATTTTGTTTTCTCATACTGTGAAACCCCGTATCAATGACATGATAGAAATGGGTAAGTTTTGTTGATTGTAATCTGTTTTTATGTGTTTTACCCCATATCTAATAGATAACCAGTGATAACTTTAATGAAATAATACCCTCACAAGAACCAACTGCTTTCATATAAGAATGCATGGGCTTGGTTCTTCAGAAGTTATGCAAGTTATCAGGGTTTTAAACACTGACCTGCTTGCTCCATTGGATATTTGGATATTAAACATATGGGTCAAGTGATGTTCCAACCTGTGCAATTTAGAGATTTTGAGGACAACTGGAGGCAGATGGCTGGGAAGGCTGCAGCAGATAACATGGGATTGCCCCTGAAAAAGAAAAAGGGGGACCCCCCCCCCCCCCCCCCCCCCCCCCATTTAACATTAAGAGGACCAATTCACGGATTCTATTAAGACTCTGAATGATGCCCAGAAATTGCTGGGTGCCATCAGTTGGTTACATCCTTATTTGGGGCTAATCATGACACAATTGTTCCTGCTGTTTAACATTTTAATGGGAGACCCTGATCTGAATTCACCTCAGAAATGGACTCCTGAGGCGCGACGAGCACTGGAGGAAGTTCAACAAGCTATTTCTGCTTGTCAAGTTTATCAAGTAGATCACTCCATTGATATCACTGTTTTCATTACCGATCCAGATTTTCAACCTACAGGTATCATTGGCCAATGGAGTGAAAAATGGTTTGATCCTTTGCACATTTTGGAATGGGTCTTCTTGTCCTATCAACCAAAAAAGATAGCACCCACTTGGCCCCTCACAGAGGTTCTCCAAGCCCTCACTGGGATTCGGGGGAACAGTCGCAGTTACCAAAGTCACCATCTAATTCAGGTGACGGGACCTGAAGATCATATAGCCTCTGTAAAGCCGTTTGTTCTGCCTGTGCCCATGGTATTATGGGGATGAGATGTACTTTCTCAGTGTGGTCTCAAAATTCAGTCTGATTTTTAATAGGGGCCATTGTGGCATGTGACACCCTGAAATTAACCTGGAAAACTGAAACACCTCTCTGAGTGTGACAATGGCCCCTCCCACTACCTAAATTGTGTGCACTCACTGACCTTGTCCAAGAACAATTTCAGAAGGGGCATATAGTCCCTGGATTTTGCCTGTGTTTCTAGTTAAAAAACTAACTGGCAAGTGGTGCTTGCTCCAAGACATCTGCAAAATCAATGCTGCTATGGAGGACATGGAAGCACTACAGTTTTATCTGCCATCCCCCACCATGATTCCTCAATATAGATGGCACTTGACAGTCATTGACTTAAAATACTGCTTTATGTCATTCCTTTGCATCCTGATGATGCTTCTAAATTTTCCTTTTCTGTCCCAAGCACTAACATGCAAGCACCCCTGCAAAGCTATCATTGGGTGGTCCTTCCCCAGGATATGAAAACCAGTCCCACTATTTGCCAGTGGCTTGTTAGGCGGGTCCTCAGCCTCATTTGCCAAAAAATGCCTTCTGCCTTATTATATCATTACATGGATGACATTCTTATTGCAACAGAAAAACAGGAAGTCGAGGAAGCCTTAGCCCTTGTTGTTGCTGCTGTAACCCAAGCAGGGTTTTGTGTTGCCTCTGAAAAAATCCAGTGCAAACCCCCTTGGAAATACTTTGGCTGGCACATTAGGACCGAGAGTATTTCTCAGCATTTACAGATTCAAACAAACATTCACACTTTGCATGATGCTCAAAAACTTTTGAGTTCCATTAATTTGGTTTGTTCCTTGTTAGGAATTTCAAATGCCGACCTGAGCCCTTTGTTTGATCTGTTAAAAGGGGAACCAGATCTCCTGTCACCTCGGCAGCTCACACCAGAAGCCTGCCAGGCACTGCAACTTGTAGCCAATGCTATTTCGAATTTGCAAACGGCCTGATGGGCCCCTGAGTTGCCCTTTTCTTTAATACTTCTGAATCCAGCTAAGCAACCCTATGCTTTGATTTTTCAGTTGGACCCTAAAGCGCCTGACCCCTTGCTGATCATAGAGTGGATTTTCCTGGCACACCAAATGTCTAAAACTGTAAGCACACAACATGAGATGTTTGCTTTGCTCATTTTAAAAGCTAGACAGAGACTTACCACACTTGTGATGCCTCAGGTTTTAGCTTTTATATTTTTCAGCTTCTATTCTGCTTTAGTGTGTAAGTCTAGGCTTCATATTAGGGGATAGTAAGCTCTCTCCATAGAATAGGTAGACAAAACAATTCCTTCTCTAGCTGGGGACCCAAGGAAAGCCGATCCAGATCTCAGGCCCAAGAGCATAAACAATGGTGGACCGAAGAGGGAAAACAAGAAGGATGGGACTTCATGGGCTAAGGCTGTAATTGGACAATTAGCTCCAATATGCTAATGGACCAAAACTTAGAAAAGTGTGAGACCCCATGACCTGTTGTCCATTTTGTGGCCATTTTGGGTTGTGCTGCCCAAGGTGGATCTATTTGAGGCCTCTTAATAAATACCTACTTTATTCTTTAGCTCTGTCTAGTCTCTGTTCTAGGTCAGCCTTCACAAGGCATCACTTGCAGGTGTGGATTTTTGTTTGATCTGTTTGCCTATTACTACTGTCTATTTACAGTGGCTGTTGCAGCAATCTGAAGTTTTTCAAATGGCCATCACTGGCTTCTCTGGACAGCTTTCTACACATACCTCAAATCACAAGCTTGTGGCAACCAGCTTTAATCTCCTAATGCAACCCAAGAGAAGTGAGGTCCCATTACAAGCTTTGACTGTCTTTACAGATGGATCTGGCTGCACCCACGAGTCAGAACTGCTTTGGTGGAACACTGATTTCAATTGATGGGATTCAGATGTCGCTACTGTTTCAGGTTCCCCCCCAGACTGCTGAATTGGCAGCTGTTGTCTGAGTCTTTCAGCGATTTGTCATGCCTTTTAACTTAATAACAGATTCTGCTTATGTTGCAGGACTTGAGGAGAGAGCTGAAGCTGCTGTACTAAAGGATGTGCCCAACAAGGAATCATTTCACTGGTTACAACAACTTGTTTTCCTTTTAGATACTAGACAGCACCCTTACTTTGTTATGCACGTCAGGTCTTGCACAACTTTACCTGGTTTCATTACAGAGGGGAACTGGCAAGCAGATTTACTTGTCTTGCCTGTTCAACTGCCGAACCGCTTTTCCCAGGCAAAACTCACTCGTTTTTTCACCAGAATGCTGCTGCGCTCACCTGTGCCTTTGACTCGACCACATGCCAAGCTGCTGGTATCATGGCTGTGTGGCCAGAGTGCCAAAGACATTCCTTCCCCTCCATTGCAGGAGGTGTTAACCCTAGAGGACTCAAAAGCCTTCAAATTTGGCAGATGTTACTCATTTTCCTGAGTTTGGCAGACTTAAGTACACTCGTTCCTCTATTGACACCTTTTCAGGTGCTTTGTTTGCATCCTGTCATACAGGGGAATCAGCAAAAGATGTTTGCAGTCACTTTACGAGTTCCTTTGCCGTCCTGGGAATCCCCTCACAAGTCAAAACTGATAATGGCCCAGCATATATTTCCCAGAGGATTGTAAATTTCCTTGCCCTCTGAAGAGTGACACATAAAACAGGGATTCTTCATTCCTCAAGGGGCCAAGCTATAACTGAGAGAGCCCATGCTTTGCTCAAGTGTCTTTTGTTACAACAGAAAGGGAGAATGAGGAATGTTACCCTGGCAGAGCAATTACAGATGTTTTTAAACTTTTTTAATTGCTCCCTAATGGATCCTAACCCTCCAATTGTAAGACATTTTGGCAATAACTCTCAGTTAGAAGTTAAACAGAAAGCCCCTGTTCTTATTAAGGACCCAGAAAGAAGATGTACAATTATGGGACCTTATCCCCTTGTCACATGGAGAAGAGGTTTTGCTTGTGTCTCTACAGAAAACAGCCTAAGGTTGATCCCGGCCAAAAACGTGAGACCTTTCAGAGAATCCTTGAACACCTCTCTTGAGGATTCTGATCACCCTGGCACTCCCTCCCTGGTTTTGCCTGCTTCACCCTCAGCTCTGCCTTCTCAGACCGCTGAGTCCGGATCCACTGAGAGCCTGCAGCCACCCAAACCAGCTTCTACCTCACCCGAAGGGACTCATCGATCTCTCACCACTTCACAAGCTGCACAGTCAACTCATTCCAGAGATAGTAGAAGCTCCAATTGCAGAACAAGTCTCTCTCTGAGAAAAACAGCAGAGATGGAGTGAAAGGACGCTTGGACTTACATTTGAAAATAACCCTATCCCTTGTTTTATTTGCAGAGACTATTCCCACCAAGTGTGGACTTTGTGTTTAAGTGCCAGAGAAAGTGGTATTGAGAATCATAGCACCAGCATCGGGATTGCCCACAGTGTGATCCTTTACGCTATTCGTTTGTCGATTGTATAATTTTAAAATTGGTGTGTGTGCAAGAGTATGGCTTGCTTCCACATCAGTATTTTTGGGAGCCAGATCCGCTTTCTCAGGCTGGTCCTTCTAGTAGGATTCCTTCTCAACAAAGAAGAGGTGGTCACAATGCCACACCTTCCAAAACTTAATGTGTGGCTTACGCTAGCTCAAGCTTTAAATTAATCCACATCGTGCCTATCCATGACCTCCCCCAGTGATTCTTTCCAGACTTGCCTAGTAGCCATGCCTTTATAGAAAAGTGAATAGGATGCCTTATACAACATGACAATGCACAGGGATTGTGCCACCCCAGGTCAAATTGAGTCAGTGTGGTGGTGCAATGATAAGTATCATAAAAAGAAAAGTAGACCAGCTGGATGGTATTTTGCTAACAAAAGAGGGTTAGGAGTAAATAAAGTTTCCGACTTTTTTACTCTTTCCCTATAGCCTCAAGAATTGGACATTTTTGGATCCACGCAGTCCTTTAAATGTTTCTTTCTAAGTTATACTAGTGGACCCTTTACTGATAAAAGATTCTGCCTTGATGTATTGGGCACGGGAATTTATGCCAATGCTTCTGCCTGGTGTAATCATACCCTGCCTCAACCATTTTTACCTGGGAGTGCTTCTATTGGATAAATAGACAATATATTTTTGAAATGTGGAAATAGAGCCTGGAAAGGAATACCAGGAAGGGCTATGGGAGGCCCTTGCACTTTTGGGTGACTAACCATGTTTCACTCCTTCAGGAAAAGCTTACCGTCTTTACACAGATTGATGCGAGCAAAGCCTAGCACACACACATATAGTCCAGATTGCGATGATAACATCAAATCCTGGAGCATTGGAGCCTGAGTGTTTGCCTCAATTATTCCATCTATAGGCACAGCACACACATTAAAAACTTTAAATAACCTTGGCTGCTGGCTTGCAAAACAAATGAATGCTATTAGCTCTGCTTTAACAGGCTTATTAACAGATGTTGAGGCATGCTACACTGCAGAATAGAGCTGCAATCGATTTTTTGCTTTTGGCACATGGACATGGTTGTGAAGATTTTGAAGGCTTATGCTGCATGAACCTTTCGGACAACTCTTTGTCTATTCATGCTAACATACAGGGCCTTTGAGACAGTGTAACCAAATTAAGAGTAGTAGAGGATAGTGACTGGCTTGGACACATATTTGGAGGATGGGGGCTTACTGGCTGGCTTAAACATTTAGCTAAAACAGGAATTTTTATTTTAGCCATATTATTGCTTATGATGATTTGCTTGCCAAGTGTTTTGCAATGTGTTCAGAGACTGATTGATAAATCCACAAAGAAAATTTTACTGGTGGAAAAGAAAGGGGGAGATGTAGAAATACAGCTAGAAATTTGAGCTGGGAGCACTGTTCAACTCATGACAGAAGTGGATATGTTAGCATTAGTAGGCCACAAGGCTTGGCAACAGAAAGCAGAACCCTGAAGAAGGAACGCAGAAGTTAACGGTGTGCTTGGTACCATGTGCTTGGTAAGCAGAAATTATGTAAGACCGTACATACATGCACTAGTCTGTACAAGGCTTTGAATTAAGCAATGTTACCTATTTACATAAACGTTATAGTTGTGCTATTTTTAGTTACAGCTGAAAAGGTATATAAACTCAGCTTTGTGTATCAATAAATGGCTTCATGTGTGCAAACCATGGAGACCGCATCTTTATCAATCACTGTCATGACTCAATTGTCTTGGGGATGCCATGCCTCCAAAGGACTTGTTTTTCAAGGCCCAGGATGGTGTTACAGACAGTAGTGTGAGGCACAGGGTAGGTCTCCAGCCATCCCGAGGTGGTTTCTAATGTTGTGAGCATGTAGCGCTTGCCTTGGCTGGTTCAAGGCAGTGTGATGTAATCAATTTGCCAGACTTCTCCATACTTATATTTGGACCACTGCCCACCATACCATAGGGGCTTCACCCACTTGGCCTGCTTGATCACAGTGCACGTCTCACAGTCATGGATAACCTGGGAGATACTGTCCATGGTTAGATCTACCCCTCGGTCTCGTGCCCACTTATAGGTGGCATCTCTGCCCTGATGGCCTGAGGCATCATGGGCCCATTGAGCTAGGAATAATTCTCTTTGTGTTGCCAATCCAAGCCTATCTGGGTGTGCTGGTTTAGCAATAATTGATTTATGGTGAACATAGAAAAAGTTCATTTTAGTTCTCATTATCATCTTTTAATTCTGTTAATATTTTTTTTTCATTTATACCTTTTAAATTTTTGAGGCTGTTTTGCCCTTAAAATCTTTTCTCCTAATCATTATCTCACCCCATGAGTTTTCTTTTCCCCTCCTCTGCATAATTATAGCAGAGGAGAATGAAAAAATGATTTTCATCAGTACACTGGCATTTGGCCAGCATCAACCCATCACACTGGGGCACCTCTATCTTTGCAGCCTGATCTACCTGCTCATTGTTTTGATGCTCCTTGTTAGCCTGACACTTGGGGACATGGGCATCCACATGGCAGACCTTCACAGGTAGCTTTTCTACCCGGGCAGTGATGTCTTTCCCCTGTTCAGCAGCCCAGACTGGTTTCCCCCTACACTGCCAATTAGCCTTTTTTCCACTTTTCTAGCCAACCGCACAAAGCATTGGCTACCATCCATGAATCAGTGTAGAGGTAGAGCTTTGGCCACTTCTCTCTTTGAGCAATGTCCAGGGCCAGCTGAACGGCTTTGAGTTCAGCAAATTGGCTCGATCCACCTTCTCCTTCAGTAGCTTCTGCAACCTGTTGTGTGGGGCTTCATACAGCTGCTTTCCACTTTTAGTTCTTCCCTATGATGCAACAGGAACTGTCAGTGAAAAGACCATAGTGTGTTTCTTCTGCTGGCTGTTGGTTGCACTGTGGAGCTTCCTCAGCCTGTGTCATTTGTTCTTGCTCCTCTTCATCAGTGCGACCAAAGTTTTCACCTTCCAGACAATTTGTAATTATTTCCAACATCCCAGGGCAATTCCAATTTCCAACATGGGTGGGTTATTTGATGAGGGCAATCCATTTGCTTTATGTGGCATCGGTGGCATGGTGGATAGAGGGAAACTTTTCTTTGAACATCCACACCAGCACCAGTAGTCGGGGTTCCAGGAGGAGTTGTGCTTCAGTGCCAATTACCTCTGAGGGAGTTCGGACTCCTTCAAAAGCTGCCAGGATTTCCGTCGCTGTGGGAGTGTAGTTGACTTTGGACCCTCTGTAACTTCGGCTTCAGATATCCCAGTGGTCAACCCCGAGTCTCCCCAGGCACCTTCTGCCAAAGGCTCCAGGACAAGCCATTGTTCCCGGCTGCAGAATAGACCGCATTCTTCACTTCTGATCCTGTCCTGACTGGGCCAAGGGCTACCGCATGAGCAATTTCCTGCTTGATCTGGGCAAAGGCTTGTTGCTGTTCGTGGTCCCAGTGGACATCATTCTTTTTGTGGGTAACCAGGTAAAGAGGACTCACAATCTGGCTGTACTCGGGAATGTGCATTTTCCAAAAGCCTATGGCACCTAGGAAAGCTTGCATTTTTTTGTTGATCGGTGGAGACATTGCTGTGATCTTGTTGATAACCTTGGTGGGAATCTGATAATGTCCATCTTGCCACTTCACACCCAGGAACTGGATCTCTCAAGAAGGTCCTTTGACTTTGCTCTTTTTGATGGCAAAGCTGGCTTCCAGAAGAATCTGAATGATTTTCTCTCCTTTCTCAAACACTTCTGCGGCTGTGTTCCCCTACACGATGTCATCAATATACTGCAGATTTTCTGGAGCCTCACCCTTTTCCAGTGCAGTCTGGATCAGTCCATGGCAGATGGTAGGACTGTGCTTCCACTCCTCAGGCAGCCTGTTCCAGGTGTACTGCACGCCCCTCCAGGTGAAGGCAAACTGAGGCCTGCATTCTGCTGCCAGAGGAATGAAGAAAAATTAATTGGCAATGTCAACAGTGGAGTACCACTTCGCTGCCTTGGACTCCAGCTTGTACTGGAACTCCAGCATGTACAGCACAGCAGTGCTCAGCAGTGGAGTCACTTCATTCAAGCCACAATAGTCCACAGTCAATCTCCATTCCCCTTCAGATTTGCGCACAGGCCAAATGGGGCTGTTGAAGGGTGAGTGGGTCTTGCTGACCAACCCTTGGCTCTCCAGCTCACGGATCATCTTATGGATGGGAATCACAGCATTTCAATTTGTCCAGTACTGCCAGCAGTGCACTGTCGAGGTGGCAATTGGTACTCACTGCTCTTCCCCCTTCAGAAGTCCTACTGTAGAAGGGTTTTCTGATAGTCCAGACAAGGTGTTCAATTGCTTAATGCCCTCTGTCTTTACAGCAGCTATCCCAAATGCCCACCTGAGTCCCTTTGGGTCTTTGAAATATCTGCTCTGGAGGAAGTCTATGCCCAAAATACATGGGGCCTCTGGGCCAGTCACAATAGGATGTTTTTTCCACTCTTTTCTAGTCAGGCTCACCTCAGCTTCCAACAGGGTCAACTCCTGCCATCCACTTGTCATGGCAGCAATAGAAACAGGTTCTGCTTCCATGTCTCGATGGGATTAGTGTGCACTGCACACCAGTGTTGACCAAGGCCTCATATTTTTGTGGTTCAGATGTGCCAGGCCAACGAATCCACACAGTCCAAAAGATGTGGTTTTCCCTGGCCTCTACCTGGCTAGAGGCAAGGCCCCTCTAGTCCTGGTTATCATTTCCTCCCTGGGCATACGTTCTAAAGGTTCTTTCAAGGGGATTGGACATGTCATCTTCTCTTCCTTTATGCCTGGCAGCTCAGCTACAGGCAACTGGAGCTACTTGCCTTCTGGTGGAACTTCCTCTCTGAGTATTGCCCTCCTTCAATTCATGCAGCTGTGCTGCCAGGGCAGCAGTGGGTTTTCCATCCCACTTCCTCATGTTTTCCCCATGGTCACACAGGAAGAACCACAGCTCAGCTCATGGGGTGTACCCTCTCTCCCTAACTGGGGGATGCCCACTTCTGGTAACAGGGCCTCTGTTCTATACCTACAAGATTTGGAGGAGGTTCTCTTCAATTTCCTTCATGAGTTTCTGGTGAGTCTCCTCAATCCTATCTTCTGTTTTCTCTATGTGCTCTGACAGCCTTTTTTCCATAGCTGAGATTATTGCATGCACGGTATCTGCATATGCTCAGAGCTTCTTCAGCATAGCAAGCATGATCTCATCCCCCTCATTCCACTTCATCATTGTTAAAGCAGAGGCATATTCTTGTGGCCCAAGTCGTACAAGTTTTAGTCACATCAGTGGTGTACATTTTACCATGTCTGGACTCTTAATTGTTTGGTCAGCTGAGAAAACCATCTCTACCACCACCAGTTCTCTCAAGGATTGAGTCCCTTGTTCTATGTTCTTCCATGAAGTTTGCTGCACCTGGAGATCTTCTGGACACAGGTATCTTTCCTTCACACTTCTTAAGAGCCGTGTCCAGAGACTGAGAGCTTCAGGCCCCCTTGCCATCCCTTGGTCAATACCCGCATCATGTGACAGAGTTCCCAAATGCCTTGCTTTAGTACCATGCAGAATTGCATTATCACCTGCAGCGTTCCAGATGTTGACCAACCAACTTAATTTAGATTCATCAGACCATTGGATGTAGTCCTTTCTTAGGCCATGAAGGTTTTCTATGGACAGAGACTCAATAATGATTTCTGGTTCTGAGTCCTCTGCTGGCTGTAAGGATGCTGGCTCCACATCATCATCCACTGGGCAAATGAATTTGGCTTTGTGTTTCTTTCTCTGGACAGGGGCAACTGCTATTGGCTTAGGCTCCCTGTCTGGTTTAGCTGCAGCCTGAGTGACTGCTGATTCATCCTCTGGCCCCTCTGGCTATATCTGCTGCCCTACAGTATCTAGCAGTGTGCAATAAGCATTCGCCAGGGCTGAGCATATTGCAATGAGCTTTTTCTTCTCATTGTACAGCTCTTTCAGATATTTCCCTACCTCAGCTGGGTTCTGAATTTGTTCAGGGGGAAAGTTCCAAGCTATCAGCGCAGAGAATTCCTTCAGGGTTTGACCTATGTCCTCCCATACCCCACACCACTCAGGATTTTCCACGCCTGGAGCAGGTGTCTGGACAGCCCCTCTGGAAACCTCATTCTAGAGAAGCTGCAGACTGTATAGAGGGAACCTACCAGATAAAACACCAGGAAGGTGGTATCTTTAACATCCAGGGGAAACCAAACATTCTCAAAAGATAACATAGCAGATTTGAAGGGGAAGAAGGAGATGAAGGGCTGGGAAACATCATCCCCTGCTTTCCCCCTAACAGACTGGGTGTAATTACAAATAAACCCCCAAAGCTGGCTACCAAGACTAGGATGGAGAAACAACAGAGCATACACATTTTCAGCAGCTCCCAGTACCTCTGTTAACCTTCTATAAATCATTACTACCAGGCACATCAATATGGCAATCCTGATTCGTATCCCTGCTCTGTAAAAGTTATATGTCAGGGACAAAATTGCCTCTATCTGTGGATAGGCAAACATGCCTAGGGACCAGAGACACATTATTACATCAAACAGCATGGTGACTACTGTACCCCAATACAGTGTTTAAAACCAGAATGTAATTATTACTGTTTTTTTCACTTTCTCAGGCCCCTTTAAGTTGGGCGCCAAATTTTGTCTTGGTTTGGAGACAATTTTAGGTGAAAAACACTCTGGAATGAATGTTTTCTCTAAAGAAAACAGATTTTGGCACTCCCCTCCCACCTATAAGAAAGGAATTTCTAGGATGAAGGTGAAAAAAGCTGTTTATTTAACAAAGTGCCTGCAGGGCACAGGGAGAAAAAAAAACTGTTAAATATTGAACTTCCTTGCTGCAGAGAAAGCTGGTGGATTTAGAATTCTCCCGAGGTCTGGAGATGGGATGCTATGTCCTGCAGCACCCCGCTGGTCCACAGCATCCAGCTCCCACCGATGGTCTGGTTCTCGGACCAAAGCTAAGCTGAACAGTTCCAGAAGCCACAGAAGTCACCGGAGGATTGCTATTGCAGTCCAGGGAAAACTTCTTGCCTCAGCTAACAAGAACCAAGCTAGTTAAAAGCAAAAATGTAGCTTCTTCCCCGCCGCAGAGCTGAGCACCTGGGGGAGTCAGTGCCTGAACACAACACTGCGCAAGAATTCTCCCGGCTCCCATCTCTCCCCCCAGACCCAACTTAAAGCTACAGGACCCATTTCTGGGCATAAAGCAGATTATAGGGGAATACAGTATTATCATAAAATCACCCCAAGACATTGGTGCATTCAGAGAGACTGGGGTTTAACTGAAAATTTTCCTTAACCATGCAACCCAGAACATAATCAAACACCTCTGGTCACACAAAGACATATGGTGAAGTGACACCCAAAAGAGAACCCTGACACTCACATGTACCCCCTGCAGCCATGCATGACACCACAGTGTTGTGATGACAAAGGTCACATTTAGTTTTGAATGCCACTGATGAACCACAGAAATAGTCTCATGTCTAATGACCCAGACCTCAGCAGTGGCATTGGCTGGGGGAGTAGCACCCTTTGGAAGTCAGGCTAAAGACAACCACTACCTGAACATCACAAATCAGAGAATAATATCATAGAATCCTAGAATCTTTTGGGTTGTAAGGGATGTCAAAGACCATCTTGTTCCAACCTCCCTGCCATGGGCAGGGACACCTTGCACTAGACCAGTCTGCTCAAAGCCCTGTCCACCTGGTTTTGAACACTCCCATGGATGTAGCATCCACAACTTCTCTGGATAACTTGTTCCAGTGCCTAACCATCCTCACAGCAAAGAGTTTTTCCTTATACCCAATCTAAACCTACCCTCCTTCAGCTTAAAGGCCATTACCCCTTAACCTATCACTATATGCCCTTGTAAAAAGTCCCTTTCTGTCTTTCTTGTAGGACTCCTTTAGGTACTTGTCCTGGATTGGCTATATGATGCTTGTATCCTCAACCGTCTGTTCTGTTTATGCTGGATAATAAATTCTGCACCTTTAGGACTGATTCCGAAAACAAAGTGGGGAAGAGAAGAAGCACGGAGTTTGTTTTCAGAAACTGCCATCACTCCTACTCATTCCAACTTCTGGACTGTGTTGTTTGTGGATGGACAGATGGCAGAACAGAGCTCTCCTTTGCTTTTAGCTAGTTTTTAGCTAACTAAAGCAGAGAAGTTCCCTAGACTGTGATTTTTCTTTTTGTTTAGACCTATTTAAACCTACTCTAGACTGAACACCCAGAAGAGCACTGGCAGCTCACACCTGTGACCCACCAGACCGGGCCTGGGTTGCAGCATTTCCAGCACCAGAGGGACTGATAACAGACTGAATTAGCCAAACTTAACCCACAAAGGGGACTTTCTGAGTTTGTCAACTCTTTTGGAGCAACAAGAAGTTTTATTGTTTAATATTGTTAAATTTTTTGTGCTGGTAAATATTTTACCTATTAAATTAACAGGTTTTTTCAACTTTTCTCCAAGGAAATAATTTTCCTGAACCAATTGGGGAAGGGGGCACTTGAATTTACTTTCTAAAGGAAACCCCTTTAGAGGTTTTCTCCCAAATTTACCCTAAACCAGAACAAATACAATTTTTGGCACCTAGCGTGAGGCTCAGAAAGTGGAAAAAAACCTGTACTGATTGCATTTTGGTTGTGCTTACTGGGATAAAGCAGTCAGTAACCATGTTACTTGAATTCATAATGTCTCTCAGAGTAGAGGCCTTAATGTGTTTCTGGTTCCTAGGCTTTTTTGAGGTTTTAATACCTTTCTGGTCCGTAGGTTTATTTTCTTATCCAGAAATAGCTCCGATATTATCCATAACATGTAGTTTTTACAGTAGAGGAGCACGGATTAGAATAGCTATTGTGCTGGGCTCGGTGATCATGATTTATAGGGAGTTTACAAAGGAACTGGAATCTGTTCAAGATAAATATAGTTTATGGTTTCTTTGCCTTACCCTACATCCTAGTTCCAATAGCATATTTTGGGAGTTTATTAGTAATTGCACCCAGCTTGTTAGAGGAGAAGCAGGGGATGAAGATTTTCAACCTTTCCTTTCCTTCTCCTTTGAATCTGCTAAGTCACTTTTTTAAAATGTTCACTTTCCCCTGAATACCAAGGATATCACCTTCCTGCTATTTCATCTTGTAAGCTTCCTCTATACAGTCTACAACTTCTCTAGAGTGAGGGCTGAGATTTTCAGAGGACCTGATGAGGCCCTTAACCCAGAAGTAGACCCAGGAATGGAAAATCCTGAGTGGTGTGGAGAATGGGAGTATATGGGCCAAACCCTGAAGGAATTTTCTGACCCTATAGCCTAGGATTTTCCACGTGAACAAATACAAAACCCAGCAGAGGTGGGGAAATACCTGAAAGAGAAGTACCGTGATAATTCTAAGGAGAAAAAGATCATTGCAATAAGCTGGGCCTTGGCCTATGCTTATTGCACACTACTAGATACTGTAAGGCAGCAGGTAGGGGCAGGGGGGCAGGGAGATAAAGGTGCTATAAGGATGTGTTTAAGAGCACAGCAAAAGCCTCTGATTTCACTTACTAAAGATTATGACTGCTGTTTACAAAGGTATGGAGATGAAACACTCAAAAGCATTGCTATTTGAGACTTGTTTCAGACTTGTACCCAGGATGGGAGGCAACAGAGAAGCCCCAACTGGGTCAGGAAGGAATGAGGTTAAGGAGGTTAAAATATTTGGATAATATTGCCTGAGCAACACACTGGCTCATCAGTGAAGACTGGGTACAACCTGTGGTCTTGGATTTCTTTTCAAACCTCTAGGTTCAGAGGCATTAGAATAAATTCATTCTAAAGGATTGCCTTTCTCTATCCTCTCACGGTCATCCAAGGCACTGATGGAGATGATGGAGAGAAGTCACCTGTGGAGACGGATACCTGTTTGTGTCTCTCCATATCTGGGAACAGCTATGTCCCACCCTTGCAAGGAACAGTGCAGGATTCATCAAATCCCCCTACCCTTAAGAGTCATGCCACTAACCAGTTGGTTCATGGAAATGTCTCATGGGGATGTGGAGTGGCTCCAAATTATCCACCTGAGGGCTCAGAGGATGGGGTAATACTAAAAATCCTTGGCATTAAACAGCAAGGCATGGATTATCTCAGCCAGATCAGCTCAAGAAACCAAATCAGTTTGTGCTTCTCAAAATGATTTCTCTAGAAATTCATTAGCATGGAGTAAACCCCTTGCAATGAGGATGGTCTCTGGAGGAGGAGATCAGCCTTAAAATATGGGAAGCCTGTAATTTTTCCGGCAGTCTATTCACTTGTTCTTCAGAAAAGAATGTTTGGAGATGTGAAAATTCTGGGAAATGTATTCCACTAAGTAATGGCATTGCCCACAGTTTGCAGGACAAGGACACCTGCCTGGCAGATGACGAAAGGCTGTCAGTGTTGTCTAGGCATCACTGTCAATAGTGTCTCCCACAGCATACTACTGGAGAAGCTGGCAGCGCACAGCTTGGAAAGGTACACTCTTTGCTGAGTTAAAAACTGGCTGGATGACTGGGCCCAGAGGGTGGTGGTGAATGTTGCTGCATCCAGTTAGCAGCCTGTGAAAGGTGGGGTTCCCCAAGGCTCAGTATTGGGGCAAGTCCTGTTTAATAACTTTGTGGATGATCTGGAGTGGGGGATCAAGTGCATCCTTAGCAAGACTGCAGATGACACTAATTTGGGTGTGAGTGTTGATCTGCTGGAGGGTAGGAGGCTCTGGAGAGGGATCTAAAGGGGCTAGATCGATGGGCTTAGACCAATTGTATGAGGTCCAACAAGATGAAGTTCCAGGTTCTGCACTTAGGTTACAACAACCCCATGCAATGCTTCAGGCCTGGGGAAGAGTGGCTGGAAAGCTGCTCAGCAGAAAAGCACCTGGGGGTGCTGGTTGACAGCCAGCTGAACATGGGCCAGTAGTGTGCCCAGGTGACCAAGAAGGCCAATGGCTTGTACTAGCAATAGCATGGCCAGCAGGACCAGGGAAGTGATTGTGTCACTGTACTTGGCACTGTTGAGGTCCCACCTTGAACACTGTGTCCAGTTCTAGGCCCCTGTCATGGATAACTCAAAATTTTATTGTATTCCATATCTATTTGTGCCAAAAAAAAAATCATTACTGTCTCTTTAAGACCTGGCACTGTGTCTGGAACTAGAATGAAGGGGGGGACAAGGGGCGGAGGCATTGCCATGGTCCTTTTTAAGTCAGACCCTGGAAGCAGAAAACTTTCTCTCACCTGGCAGTGTTTGCAGAAGGTGGAAGCTCCTCTGTGAAGGGGGTTGCTTTGGGCAGTTGGGTTTTTTTTCTGGGCTTGTAACAGAAAAACTGCACTTTGTAAACTGGTTCAGAGTGAACTTTGGAAATGCTATCAGCAGCAAAAAGCATAAGCTGGTCCCTGGGTCTGAGTCACCCTGTGTTGGTACTGACAGACTGGTTCTTTGCCCCCCCATCTCACCCACAGTTCAGAAGACAGCAGCACCAACATTGGCACAGTCCAGTGGGCAGCAGGAGGAGGCAGTGAGCAGCAGTGCTGACCCAACACACACTGGCAGTTTTCATCTGCCACAAGAACTGCTTTGTAAGCTCTAACCTTTCCGGGATGATTTTCTTTTAGTCTGACATTTTTTTCCCTTTGTCTCCCGAACCACATGGTAGCCTGTGAAAGCTGCCCTTTTGGGGGAGGGTTTGCCACCATCTTTTCCCTTTGTCTCCCTACATGCAGTCACCCATGTCAGGCACCATCTTGGAAAGGGTATTTCTGGCATATTGGGTTTCTCTTTGTTCTCAGGGAGTTCATAAGATTTAACAAGTTTGTCTCTAGTGATTATTTACGGTTATTTTTTGCCTGTTGCTGTTTCACTTGTTACTAAACTGCTATTTTTTCACTTATTCTACTTCACTTCTTTAACTTATTTCTACTTGTATTTAGTTTCTCTGTATTGGTGGAAAGGGATTGGTTAAACAAAGGGGGATAACTAATTTTAGACTGTTCCCCTTTAAATTATCTTAAACCAAGACAGCCTCTCACTTCAAAAAAAACATTGAAGTGCTGGAGCATGTCCAAAGAAGGGAAGACTTTATCGCTCTCTACAACTACCTGAAAAGAGGTTGTAGCCAGGTGGGAGTCATCCTCTTTTCTCAGGCAACTAGGGATAGCTTTAAGTTGCACCAGGGAGATTTTGATTGGAAATCAGGAAGAATTTCTTAATGGAAAGGCTTGTTAAGGATTGGAACGGACTGCCTAGGGAGATGGTGGACTCACAATCCCTGGAAGTGTCCAAGAAACAACTGGACGTGGCACTTAGTGCTATGATTTAGGTGATGGTGTTGTTTGGTCAAAGGTTGGACTCGATCTTGGAGGTCTTTTCCAACCTTAATGATTCTATGACTATCATTCTAAGTAAAATTTTTCAGCCTTGCTGCTGAAGATTAAATGCTTACAATGCAGCTCTAGTATTTTCTAGCATTTCAGAAAATTGAAAGATCCTTTCATGCTTCCTTCAATTCAAATGTCAGCCCAATTTTCAAACCAGGGAAGTACTTTTGGAGCTACTGGATAAAAAATACTTTAAAATATGAGGTTTCTCCTACTTTAAATAGTGACTTAGACCCTAGTGTTCAGGTTTTATAGCTATTTTAGAATGCAAAAATGAAAATCATCATTCTCTCTTTTTACAGGAAAAGTCAGTGACATGGTACAAAACCCCTATTTGCATGTAATATGAAAGAGCAGAGCAAATTTTGTAGTTTAACTTTTAGATATTTAGTCTTGGGAGTGTTGGAAGGAAGCAGAAAAATGGGCCAATAAACCTACCACAGATTTAGAAAGAGGTCCCAGCTTTTACAAAGGTATTGTGGGTTTACATGGCCAGGTATTGGTAGCGGGGGGGCTACAGAGATGGCTTCTGTGAGAAGCTGCCAGAAGTTTCCTCCATGTCCAGCAGAGCCAATGCCAGCCAGCTCCAGGGCACATGTGCTGCTGGTCAAAGCTGGACCATTCAGAGATGGTAGTAATGCCTCTGATAACATATTTAAGAAGGAAAAAAGAGTGATTGCACAGATGCAATTGTGGCCAGAGAAGAGCAGGGTGAGAATATGTGAAAAGAACAACTCTTCAGACACCAAGGTCAGTGCAGAAGGAGGGGGAGGAGGTGCTCCATGCACCAGAGCTGGGATTCCTCTGCAGTCTGTAGTGAAGACCATGGTGAAATAGCTGTTCCCCTGTAGCCCATGGAGGTCAGTGGGAATGCAAAGATCCACCTGTAGCCTGTGGATAAGACCCACGCTGGAGCAGGTGGATGTCCAAAAAAATGCCGTGACCCCATGGGAAGCCTGTGCTGGAGCAGGGTTCTGTCAGGGACCCATGGACATGTGGAGAGAGGAGCCCCCACTAGAGCAGGTTTCCTGCTAGGACTTGTGACCCTGTGGGGGACCCATGTTGGAGCAGCCTGTTCCTGAAGGACTGCATCCCATGGAAGAGTGACCCATCTTGGAGCAGTTTCTGAAGAACTGTAGCCCATGAGAAAGAATCATGCTGGAGAAGTTTATGGAGAACTATGTCCCATGGGATGGACCCCATGCTGAAGCAAGGGAAAGACTACTCTCCCTGTGGAGGAAGCAGAGGCAGAAACATGTGACAAATGGACCATAACCCCCATTTCCTGTCTCCCTGCACCTCTGTGAGGGGAGGAGGTAGAGCCCAGGAAGGAGGGAGGGGTGTGGCAAAGGTGATTTTAAGATTTGTTTTACTTCTCATTATCCTGCTCTGATTTTGATTGGTAATAAATTCAGTTAATTTCCCCAAGTCAAGTCTCTTTTGCCTGTGATGGTAATCAACGAGTGACCTCTCCCCATCCTTATCTCTTCACATGAGCCTTTCACTATATATTCTCTCTCCTGTCCAGTTGTAGAGGGGAGTAACAGAGCAGCTTTGGTGGATGCTTGGAATCCAGCCAGTGTCAACCCACTACAAAGGGAGAAGTGTTCCATCTGCCAATGTCTTAGTTTGAAAAGACAGGTGTCAGCTAAGGAAGGCAGGAGCCTTCCTTGAAATGGAAAATGTAAACCTCCTCCCTCTGAATTATAATTTTGAAATTAAAAGGCTCTCAGGCAAAGATATGGAAATACGAATAACAGTTTTTTACTAGGAAAACTAAAACTACAAATGCAATAGTACAAACAAAAAAAAACCCCTGACAGAGTCAGAATACAACCTGACACCCTGTTGCTCAGGGTGTTGGTAGCAGTCTGATTGAATGGAGGCTGCATTCCTCCTGTAGTGACAGGTGTGGTTCTGTTGAAGAAGTGATCCCGTAGAAGGGTGTAGTTTTCCTCTGGAGATCCAGTGGTAGTGTAAATGGGCCCTGGTTCTCCTCTGGGAATCCAGTGGAGAAGAAAGCTGCTCCTCTTGGAATCTAGTGGGGAAAAAGGCTGCTCCACTGGGAATCCAGTGGAAAAGGCTGCCTGTGGTCTTTCATATCTCTGATTATATCCAGGTAGGAATGCTTGGCTTCTCCCTCTGGGCAGGGCTTCTCACAAGGGGATGATGTAATTTTATCAGTCATGCAGTGGGACTCAATGGCCCATTAACAGAAGATATCTCCCCGGAGGGAGGATTGGTTGTGGAAAAGATAAAGAAAACTGCCCAATTAACAGAAGATAACTGCCCCACCTCTAACAGACAGGAATAGAATACACACCCCATTTCCAACCTAAGACAGCCAACATGGAAGAGTGAGTGATTTGGTGGTGAATCATAACTGCTTTAGGATTAAAGATCATACCTCTATGCGGGCCACCTTCAGCAGCATTATAACTGGAGTTACTAATACTGCTGAAGTCAAAATATTTGAAGATTGTGGGGCAGGCTCCTTAAAAACTCTGAATTAGTTTTAAAATTATACAAATTGCATCTTATTTCTGTGACTTCTGAGTTTCAGGCACTTTATCATTTAAGCCTCATCACTGATTGATTCAGCTGCAGATGCTTAAAAAGAAAAAAAAACCACAAAACAGGGAAAAAACCAAACCACTGCACACCTCATGTCATAACACACTTAAAAATCATGAGTTGGCTATGCAGCTCCCAAAACAAAACTCAGTCTATGCAAACCAACCATCCTTCCACTCTTTGATCCAGCTGAGTGCTAATTGGATAACTCAGGCAGGAGGTAAAGATTCAAATCTTGATGCTCGAGCAAACTGAAATAAATTGGCAAAGTCAGGAGTTTTGGCATAGCAAAAATGAAAGCTTTTCATTGCTGCATAATGAATCTGTGGAGATTAAATGGAAACTGTGCTCCACTGCCTTTTTCATTACTGAGTAAATGGCAGCTGACATAGAAGGACAATTTGCTACTATGGGTGGAGATGTAGAGAAGGTGGGAAGTGAGAGGAAGAGAAGGGCATTGTACAATAGGGAACAGCTGGGAATGATGCTTCAGTGGTAAAAGGGACTCCCCAGTATGAGATACATTATTTACTTAATCTATGCTGTGAGCATCCTTTCCAGAGCAGTAAATATACTGGGGGAAGAAAGTTCTAACACTCATTTGATGCCATTTTGGTTTTTGCCTTTTTTTCTATGTTCTCCGTATTCTTTGCACATATATATTTGTAGCTCTGTAGTCTATTGTATTAGTGGCTAGTTTTCTCAGCAATTTTCTATGCCCTTTCCCTAGGCAGAAAGACAAAACAAATTCCAGAGCTCCAAGCCCTGGAGGATACAAGGCCCCTATCCTATCTTGGTTCTTCCTGGCTACCAAGGCCGACAACAACTCTTTGAGATACATTTCATGGACAAAGTACAGCTAGTGCCAAGGGGGGGCACTCCAGAGAAGGGGCTCTACCTGAGGGAATTCCATCACCACTTGTCCTCCTAATTGGTGCTTTTTGTCAAGTATGATAATTTGCTAAACGTATAAAAACTGTATTCACCCGGTGTGGGTGGGCTTTTGTGGACATCTTTCCATAACTGCCCCTGAAGGCCTTCAAAAAAGACACACTTTTCTATTACCTCCCATATTAATTTTATCTCGAGTTTCATTTCTAGGTTGAAAAAGGCAGCACATTAGACAATTCAAGAGCAACTGTTATTATTTAAGAGAAAAAAAAATCTATATTAATTTACTTTTAGTCCTAATTCTCATACAATCATGTATATATGTAAATATGTCCACACATAGATGCAAACTTTGTTTTCAATAGCTATACAGCCTGAATTAATGGAGTAACTGAAATCCTTTATCATGTTTACTAATGGATTTCTCCTGGAACCAGTCTCTAAAGTTTAAGAGTTGCTCTCCACCTCTTATCAGTCAAGAAAACTCAAAGCCAAGCTCCAGGGTGACTCAGCAAGGCTGGAGATGACTAGAGTTCAGACATGATTTACAGTGGGCCAGGAAAGACTTGATTTAAGGGGACAATTTGGCTCACAATCTTGGGTAAATAAGGAAAAGTAAAAATGAATATGAAACAACCTCATTATTATTACAGAAGGGCCCTTGTTCAACTGAGACACTACTGTACCAGGTCTTGAAGAAATACAGGTCAAGTGACTTGGAGGAGCTGAAAACTAGAAGTTGCAATTTATTTCTAACGCCCATCTACTAAATGTAACTACTGCAACACCCAGATGGTGTGCACTCAGGATCAGAGACAACACCACTACTGCCACCGAAACCTGAGCAATGGCAATATCAGCCACCAATCATTTCTGGAATCGGTGTACCTGTCCATGGGGCCAGTGACTCATTCTTCTGGCAACCAATCATTAATGAGTTGCCAATAATGGTACGAGGACTGAACTAAGCCCAAGAAATTCCATGTAATTCTACACACATTTTAAACAAAAACCCAAACAAACAAGCAAAACCCCAAGACAAATGGATAATTCACTCTCCCAGAAAACTCATCCAAAAGCCTTCCTCATCATCACCTGAAGACATTGGAAAAGAAAAGAAAACGTAAATGCACACCTAGTAGTAGTTCACTTGGACCTGAAATTGTGTCTATTAATTACACAACACACAAAGGCAAAGCCTTCAAATCCACTGATGTCCTGACATTCCAACTCTATTGCCACCTCCCTTATTAATTTGGTTTCTTTTTATGATATTGCTTTCTCTGGAAAGATCATAGAATCATTAAGGTTGGCAAAGATCTCTAAGATCATTGTGTCCAACAGTTAACCCAGCACTGCCAAGTCCATCAATAAACCATGTCCCCAAGTGCCACATCTACTGTCTCTCCTCAGCCTCCTTTTCTCCAGACTAAAAATGGCTGGACTGCCACTGCTGGTGATGCGGTCTTGATTTTTACCTTTTTTTCTTTTATATATTCTCTGTATTCTTTACACATATATTTGTAGCTTTGTAGTCTATTATTGTAACTTAGCTTCAGTATTTTCCTAGGCAGAAAGACAAAACAAATTTCAGGATCCCTATGCTTATCTTGGTTCTCCTTACAAATCAAGGTTGAAACCAGCTCTTTGAGACATTTTTTATAAACAGAGCCTAGTCCTCATCTGAGGAGGGAGGATTTCAAAGATGCTAGAGCTGGGGGCATTACTTCACTGAGTGTGCTTCTAATGGGAGCTCTTGTCATATATGCTCATTTGCAAAATCTATAAAAATTGTACACGCGTCATTCAGGGTGTGCATCTTCGGTGTTTTCCACCTGATGAATTGTGCACTTAAGGATCCTTATATAAAGGTATCCCTTTTTATCACCTTAACTGTGTCTGGGTCATATTTCTAGGACCAGAGAAAAAGGCATTACTGGGAAAGCCCGTGCTGAGGAGAAAAAGAGGCAACACCCCAGGTGCTGGCCAGCATATGGAGCCACTTAATATCAGAACTTCTTATCACTTTTAAAAGCTGGTGTATAATGGCATATCTGGAATAGTATGGGCAATTCAAATATTGAAAGATGAAAAAGTAGGAATCCTCTTTCCAAATTATAAAAGCCAGCATGGTTTTAGCGAGGCACTGAAAATCCCCCTCATCTGAAATTAACTTGGTGCAAGTTTGACCTGCAGAAGGGGAAGTTTCAGCTCAAACACTGGGAGTTGCCACAGTCCAAACAACCAAATCAGGGACTTATCATAGAAAGTCATAGGCAACCTCAACCATAAGTGAGATCATCAGCTCCACCTAAACACTTTATTTGAAATATATCTGCAGGGTAATAAAACCAGGATGACAAATGATTCAAAACTAAATAGTCTGATATATCCTGCAATACCCTTTGCACTCTCTTTTTGACTCCAGGAAAAGCCAGGAAGCTGAGCAGCAGCTCCATTTCCATTCTTTTTTCACCTACCCTCAAAAAGAGCAACTTTTAACCTTATTATTTATATTGCCCTTGCCTCTGCAATTTAGGCACTGCATGAACACACGATCTGAGGGAAGTACCTGCCCCAAGGAGCCCACAGGTGGGTAGAGGCAGGGGATACATTAGACCATGAGATAAATCATCTGTCTCTATGTCATGAGGCAGAGCCAGGTGTATGGGCTAGTTCTCAGTTTGGTAACACTAAATCTCTCTTGCAGTGACACAGAGCAGACACGTGTCCATCTCCATACTGCCATCAGCATCTGCCTGCAGCGGCAATAGCCCATTTAGCTTCCCAGGTGAGGGAGGTCAAGCAAGGAGAGGGAGAGCGCAGACCCTGCCTGTGTCCATTTCCACTGGGGTGGATGCAATTAGCTGGAATCATTATAGCTGCCTTCATGCCTTTGTTAGAGCCATTACCCCTCCCATGAAATCCATCCCGTGGATGATGGGCACACTCTGCTCCATTAGATTCTTACCAAGGCCAACCAGTTCAACAGGGTCTTGGTAAAATGAAGATCAAATTCAAATTGAGCAGTAGTGTAGGGGGATAGAATATAAGTAAATAAAGGTAGTATAGAAAGTAATCTTACCCCTAAGGAGTTGCAGCTGGGCTAATTATTAAAAATTAGGAGCAGGCCTGACTTTAACAGGCCACAGCTATAGCCAATAAGAAGAAGAGTGTTATAAAAGAGTGGATTGGTTGGGTAAGGGGGAACTGGTGTTAGTTGGCTACTCTGAGAAGAAGGAAGAGTTATTGCTAAGAGGAGCTGCTCTTTGAGAAACATCAAGGAGGTATGAAACTCTTGTAATAAGGAAAGGACAATATGGAACCTTTGCGATATGATGACAACACAGTAGCTTTAAGATTCTAATTTGCAATTTTTTGCAATTCAAGCCTTTTTTATTTTGCCTTCATTTTCTCCCCTTGTAGGAGGCACTATCCAGGTGGGGCCCACCGACTGAAAACCTTTCATTACTCTGTAAATAGATAGTAGCAGAAATGTTTATTTTCTTCCTCTATTCTCAGACTTAATGAAATCTTTTAAACCCAGATGTCTGGAGTTTCACAGAGTATATCTGAATTCACTAAAAGCTCCTAAGTTTCTTGTCACCTAGTGAACATAAACAAAGTCCAGAAACAACCACATTCCTCCTTGGAAACTATGAAAAAACAAAAGGTAAAACCAGCATTGAAGACCTTTGGCTGACAGGTCGAGTAACAAACACATGTGTGTGCACACATGCACAGACACACCTACCTTGCTTGCAAGTCAGTGCCTGCACTGGAATGTGTAATAAAACCACAGCAGCTGCCTATACCACTAATTTAAGGAAAAGGTTAAAGAAAGGCATGTATCCAGAATTTCCTTTGAAATACTCTATAAGGAGAATGTGGTGGGTTTTTTCCTTTGTTGTCTTTCCCATACTATTGCATGGCCGTCTCACATTCATGTCACCAACA
This sequence comes from Agelaius tricolor, assembly GCF_023055355.1. Classification (NCBI taxonomy): domain Eukaryota; kingdom Metazoa; phylum Chordata; class Aves; order Passeriformes; family Icteridae; genus Agelaius; species Agelaius tricolor. Next base: position 9,420,920 of record NW_027269281.1, read on the forward strand.
GAAGCAAACAAGGTTGCCTCTGATGTTAAAGATCACTTATGTAGTTCTTTGAACTAGGCTAGGTTTGATTTTTAAAGCAATCAAGGAGGAGGTAAGGTATGGTTTGTTTTGGACAGAGAGTTGCTTAAATATTAAGTGGTGAAAAGCAGTTGCTACTTGGGAAGGATAGTAGTGATTCAAGAATCTTTAATGAGGAAAAGATGAACCTTTTGATGTTTTGAGGCCAAAAGCAACCTAATAATGGAATGGGGTAACAGAAAAAAAAATTAGAAGTCTTAAAATTGCATTCTAGGAAAAAACTAGATTAGTGCTATGCAGAGTTGTATTGATTTGCATGGCCTGGTTTTGGTAGCAGGGATGCTACGGGGGTGGCTTCTGTGAGAAACTGCTAGAAGCTTCCTCCATGTCCAGCAGATCCAACCTCTGGAAGCTCCAAAGATGGATGGTAGGATGTCATTCCCCCCCCCCCCCCCCCCCCCCCCGCGATGGCTGGTGCATATGGAAGAGATAACCCCAGCTGGGTCAAATGCCTGGCAGGGGGTCATCTCTGGCACCAAAAGGACTGAGACCCCTAACTAAGAATCAACATCTTGGTCTGGAGAGCAGATGTGGGAAGAGATAAAAACATCATTGACCCAAAGACACTACTCTTTACAACTATAAAAGCCACACAAATTATTACGGAGATAGAAGCCTCTTACACACTCCCTGGAAACATGTAGGCCTTCTCCTGTGAAGCTTGGATGCATCTTCGTAGATACTTCTCAGGAAATTGAGAGGAAAGATTTGATGTATGCCCCATTAGTAATTAGATGGTAAGACACATTGAATCCTAATCTATACTATTTCTTTGCTAGCTGTAAAATTTGGTACCTTAATTGTGCACTGTATGTTATCTACTAGTAGTGTTTCTTTGTTTATCCTGTGTAGTAAGAAGTCTACTTTAAGTCTTAAGTCTGTTTTCCTTGGTCTATTTAATAAATCATTCATTTTGTAATAGACCTAATCAGCCATTATTAAGAACTTGCAGAACAAGAGTAGGTTTTGGGGTGCTGGCTGCCTCAATGGGGTGCTGTCTTTGTCTACTGCCAAAGACCTGGGCAGAGGCAGGGACTGGTTTAAACTCCCCCCTCAATTTGTAACACCAAGGGTGGGCCAATTAGAGATGGTGGTTAAGTCTCTGTGATAACATATTTGAGAAGAAAGAAAAAAGTTGTTGCACAGATGTAATTGCAGCCAGAGAAGAGCAGAGTGAGAACATGTGAAAAGAACAACTCTGCAGACACCAAGGTCGGTGCAGAAGGAAGGGGAGGAGGTGCTCCATGCACCAGAGCTGGGATTCCTCTGCAGTCTGTGGTAAAGACCATGGTGAAGCAACTGTGCCCCTGCATTCCATGGAAATCCACTGGGATGCAGAGATCCACCCACAGCCTGTGGAGGAGACTCATGCCAGAGCAGGTGGATGCCTGAGAGGAGGCTGTGACCCCATGGGAGGCCTGTGGAGAAGAGGAACTGTCGCTGGAGCAACCTGTCCTTGAAGGACTGCACCCCATGGAAGAGTGACCCATGCTGCAGCAGTTTAGGGAGGACTGTTGCCCGTAGGATGGAATCATGTTGCAGTAGTTTGCGGAGAATTGTTGCCTGTGGGATGGACTTGTGTTGGAGAAGTTCACAGAGAAGTATCCCCTGTGGGAGGGACCCAACAGTGAAGCAGGGGAACATCTCCTCTCCTGGAGCAATGGGAGAAGCCACAGGTGATGAACTGACCATAACCTCCATTCTGCGTCTCCTTGCACCTCTGGAGTAGGCAGTAGTGTGGCATTCACATTCTCTGAACAGAGAGAGATAATTCTCTCTCACAGTTTTTTTCCTGGAGAAGCACAGAGAGAAGAAGAGAAAACAATTCTTATCTCTACTTGCTGCTCCTGTTGTTTTTGCACATGTGGAATGTGTTAGGAAGATTGTTTACCTGAAGTGAGTTTTTAATTGGACTCCGGTTATGGTTGTTTGTATTAATTGGCCTATTGGGTCAAAGCTGTGTCCCGACTGTTGGGAGACAGTCATGAGTTTTCTTTAGTATGTAATTTAGTATAGTATAGTATAATGTAATATAATATAGTTTTAATAAAGCAATTGTTCAGCCTTCTGAATCAATGGAATCAGATGCCAATCATTTCCTTTGTCTGGGGCACCCTGTTTTTGATACAGTAGAGCTGGAAAGGAATGAGGGGTGGGGGAAAGGTGTTTTGAAGGGTTTATTTTACTTATCATTATCCTGCTCTGATTTTGTTAGCAATAAGTTCAATTAATATCTCTAATTTTGAGCCTGTTTTGCCCGTGATGGTATTTGATGAATGGTGTCTCATGGTCCTTAACTCATGAACCATTTGTTAAATTTTTCTCTCCCCTGTCCAGTTGTGGAGGGGAGCGATAGAGCAGCTTAGGTGGGTGCCTTGCATCTGGCCAGCATCAACCCACTACATCCTCTCTATGGACACTGCCTCACTCTTTGAGACAGTATTCATCAAAACCCAGGCGTATTCTCTGAAGGACACATACCTCTAGTAATAATGCTAGACTGCAGCTTTTCCCTTGCTTAATTTTTTTTCAAGAGTGGAAAGGAAATAGTAATCTTTATAATTCATGTATTGATAGCAAAGTGTTTAACATCTGAACTCTGAGAAGAAAAGAGCAAATTCACAGGAATTACTCAGTGAAATTGCCTCAAAAGGATTGCTTCTCTACCCCTATTATTATTGGTGGGAGATTATTTTTCTAATAGAATTGACATTACCTTCTTGGGTTCTTTGCAAATGGGTGAGATCAACTTGCCATAAGCTGTTTCAGCTCAGAGAAAAGAGATTTTTCAAATCCTCAAAGTTAAAAAATAAATTCTCCTGGTGGGTTATTCTTCCCATAAATAGACATTCATATTGTCATCCATCATGAAGGAAACATTCTTGATAATGGCCGTCCCAGCTCCAATTGGTTAAACATCAAGAAATGGGTTTTGGAAGAACTTAAGAGGCTACAGAGCTCTTGCCTTTTTATACAAAAAGAAAAAAAGCTCACTCAAGGCTCAGCACTGCCAAAAACTGCTCAGATGGGCTGGCTGGACCTCGCTCGCTCTCCCTTCATCACTTCTGTGTGACAAACCTGTCCCCCTTCTTTTCACTTCTGTCCTATTTTTAAAGGTGATTCCTCTACATGACCCAGCTCTACCAGGAAAAGGCTTCATTTCAGCACCGAGAGAAATGTAGAGGAATCCTTCAGGATGAAAGGTAAGATAAGAAAAGCAATTTATTCCATCAAGCTGAAGAGCAGTTCTTCCAGAGGAGGCAAGCCACTTGCATGCTAATAGGGTTCACTGGGAGAGATACCTCTGTTCTCCCATTCCTGCCTCCCAGACCTTGAGAGAAAGTGGGGCTGAAGAGGACAGTCTACATTACACTCCAAATGCATTAAGGCTCCCTGCACATTGCTCTAGGCCATCAGAATAAATCTGACAGCACTTTGAAGTCTGTAAACCAATTCCTAGGTAACTGCTTGGAGTTTCTCCCTTCCCCATACACTAAACAGCTTTTTATTTGATGTTCTGGCTCAGAGCTAATCTGAGAAAGGATCAGAAACTTGATGCTATTGACAGTAGTGACAGAAGTGTCTCAGTATGCAGCTGACTGAGCACCGTTCACATTTCACTGAAATTTACTCCAGTAAATTGAGTGAAAGTCAATACAGGCAGCTCCTCCTCTGGCCCGGGTGCTTCCTTCCTCCTTCAGCTCTCCTGGGTCCCTTTTGTCACTGCCACCCCTTGTAGAACCCAGCTGAGAGTCCACCCTTGTGTGTGATTGGGACATGGACCAACAGCTTATGTGGATTTCAAGGGCAGCAATGCAGTTTGCATCCTGCTAATATAAAGCTAAGATTATCCTACTTCTCCCCTTTACTGTGTTCCTTTTCTTTTGTCATTTTTTAATAGAGACATCTCCTGGAAAAGGAAGTTTCATTCTAAATCCTCAGCCCAGGCTTACACTGTAACAACCAGGTAGTGTTGGTGTGAATGTGTTCACAGGGGTCTTAGGATGAGGGAAGAGACGAGGATTTGACTCCATGTTTCAGAAGGCTTGATTTATTATTTTATGATATATATTATATAAAAACTACACTAAAAGCATAGAAGAAAGGACTTCATCAGAAGGCTGGCTAAGAATAGAAAAAGAAGGAATGATAACAAAGGCTTGTGGCTTGGACAGAGTCTGAGCCAGCTGACTGTGATTAGCCATTAATTAGAAACAACTGTGTGAGACCAATCACAGATCCACCTGTTGCATTCCACAGCAGCAGATAATCATTGTTTACATTTTGTTCCTGAGGCTTCTCAGGAGGAAAAATTCTAAGGGAAGGATTTTTCAGAAAATATCATGGCTTCATGTCGGAGGTTCAGGAGTGTGGTAACTGCATGTCCAGCACTGCCCATGTGACAGTGCATCTTGGAGTTAAAACCAGGAAATACAGGTGTGTCTCTGCTGGTTTTCTCTGCTGCAAATCAGTAATAAAAGCCAGCTGTGAGGAGTAAAATCTTAGAAAGGTAGAAGTGGGAGAAGAGGCTCAAGCCCATTGCAGATGGCAACTTTGTGTTGGCAATGAGTAAACAGGCAATTAAGTCAGTGACTCAACAGGCTTTTTTTCCATGTCTGTGGCTCAGAGCAAGCAAACCACAAAGCAGACTAAGCATCAGGCATGGAGAATCTGAATCTGAATTTGTGCAGAAAACCCCAGCTCTCTTCCTCCCTCCCAGCTCAGCGCAGACATGTGCTCTCAACCAAATGAACTCATCTGGAGTGGATTGAGCCTTCCATGTAAAAATAGACACAGCACATTGGAACTGGCAGTGATTTTTCAAAGATTTAAGTTGGGTCCCTCCTAATTTTCACTCAGCATTTATACATTTTCTCTGGTACAAAATGGAATAATTTTATATTCCTTACTCTGATACATATTTTATGAACCTTCAGAAAAGATGCTTCTTAAGCAGTTACTATTTTGGTTCCAAAGTTAACTGGTTAAAACACATATTATTAGATTGGGTATGGAAAAAAATGAAAAAAAAAAAAAAAAGGCAAGTGAGGAATGCCGGGGGAATAAAAAGAGCAGCAATGTTTGGAATGGCTCTGCAGCCAAGACAGCAAACATGGTCTTTGTTAATGGGGCCACCCATTATAGACCTTAAGCTCGTACTCATGTTTGCTATGTTCACTGAAGTGTAATTCAAAGTCCAGGGAGGAGTTAGAAAAATAGTGGGGTTTATTAAAGACTTAGAAGATTAAAGAAAGTTCTGGGTTCCCATCAAAGGTCATTCCCAAACTTGCCAGCAGAATAGTATGTGATCTCAAGTCTGGTTCTATAAACACAGAAGCAGGGATGCAGTGCTGCTGCAAAAAAAGCTGTCGCTGCCTGGACTTCCCCAAAGTCAACCACTGTTCATAAACTTCTCCTGAATAAACTGTTGTGATATTTTTCTGGAGGTGAGTAACACCACCTCCTCTAAACACATTTCTGACTTTCAGACCAAAAAAAAAAATCCAACCCAACTGTTGGAGAGTAGGATTTTTCCTTTTTTTTTTTTTTTTCCTTAGGGAATTTTCTCCCATTTATTGCTTAAGAGATGATAATGATGATACCTACAAGATAAAAGATGTGGCTGGGAGGAGGAGGAGGGGAAAAGATACAGATGTCTACCCTCTTAGCTGAGGAGCTTTTTCTTGGGAAATGCAGAAATACCTCGAGATTTTGGCTGTGGGGTCAGGGGGCTGGGCTCACCTCTTCACTCTCTCTCTCCCAGGATTGGAGTGGGATGAGTGTGGTTTTTGGTGCTGGACTGTTGCCCAGAGGATTCACTGCGACTGTGCAGTTTTCATCCTTCACTGTGTCTCCTTATCGCAGGTGAATGTCTGCTGGCAAGAGCAGCTGTTGAACTGGGACCTTTTCAACACCCGACCTCACTGGGAAGGGGAACCTGACCCCGACCCCTTCCCAAAGGGAGTGTCTCCTGGCTGCTTGTGGCAGCCCTTCTGCCGCTGCTTCAGGTTTTTTTTGCTACACTTTAACCAGACATCCCATGTCTGCCTAGACTGCCAGTGGCTCCTGGCACAGCTCTGGAGTTTTTGTTACACTTTGTTTGCCACCCCAGATGTGCCCACCTCTGCTGTTCCAGCCTGCTGCTCTGAGGTTCCTGCTACCATCCATTTCACCATCCACAGAGGCACTGGGATTGGCTGCCCTCCTCCCCTATGAGTTTCCAAAGGAAGCTCCTTTCTATCTCTTCCACCGGTTGAGCGGCTATTAACCATGTGGAAAGGCGGCTGTGCTCACACCACAGCACCCCCTGCAGCCCCAGGGAATCATCGCACCTGCCCTGCCTGGTCGGGAGCCAACAGTGCCCCTGCCAGCTGTGGCCATAACTACACCAAAGGGAAAAAAGCATGACAGCCAAGAGAAGGCTGTCATTGGGTCTCTTTTTTTTTTCTGTTTGTTGTTGCTGCTGTTGTTTGTTTGCCTTGTTTTATGTATATATTCTAGTAAATAACTGTTATTCCTTTTCCCATATCTTTGCCTGAAAGCCCTGTAATTTCAAAGTTATAATAATTAGGAGGGAAGGAGGTAATATTTTCCATTCCAAGGGAGGTTCCTGCCTTCCTTGGTAGGTACCTGTCTTTCAAACCAAGACACCAACAAACCCAAAAATCTCTTCTGATGGCCACTTAACAGAATATCATTTGAGCTTGTGGCATTTTCTCCAAAAAGCAGTCTATACAGGAATCCTTCTTGATTTTAAAATCATTGGTTAATTCAACACCAATCCTTGATGTGTTATGAATATTTCAGTTGGGTTGGCTGACTCAGGTCTAAGGTTCATTTCCAGGTCATAATTAAAAATATTACTGGTGAGGAAACTGTATTTATCTAAGTGCCAAGATAAGAAAAGCGAAGAAGTAATAAAGGAAAGTGAAGTTTAGAAAATCACTAAAAATAGAAGTGGATGGAGATACAACAGATCACCTAATGGTGGCAAAGCTGGATTCTTAGATTACTGCCCCTATTGCTTTCTCCAGTCTAGATTAAACACTCTATCAGCAAAATCCTGTCATTAGATTTAGCAATGGCATCTTCAAGGACAGAGCAGAAGTTGTGCAGGACTGGCTGTATAAGTATCCCTTCCCTCTGAGATTATGCTGTTTACGTGCTAGCCTCTAGGAAAGAGGATGACTGATGCATAACAGCAGAGGAGGGGGACAAATGGGAGGGGAAGAAGACACCAAAATCTTATGCCCAATATGAAACATTTAAGTCCTAAATTTTTGTGGGGATCACAGAATCAGAATCAGTAGGTTAGAAGAGACCTTTAAGATCGAGTCCAACCCGTGCACTAACACCACAACTAAACCATGGCACTGAGTGCCACATCCAATCTTTTTTCAAACACATCCAGGGATGGTGACTCCACCACCTCCCTGGGCAGACCATTCCAGTACTTTATCACTCTTTCCATATCCAACCTATGTTTCCCTTGTGCAGCTTAAGACTGCATCCTCTTGTTCTGTCAGTTGCTGCCTGGAGAAAGAGACTGACCCTCACCTGACTACAACCACATTTCAGGAAGTTGTAGAGAGTGATAAGGTTACCTCTGAGTCCTCTTTTCTCCAGGCTAAACAACCCCAGCTCCCTCAGTTGTTCTTCATAGGGCTTGTGTTCCAAACCCCTCACCAGCCTTGTTGCCCTCCTCTAGACACGCTCAAGCGTCTCAACGTCCTTCCTAAACTGAGGGGCCTAGAACTGGAAACAGCACTCAAGACATGGCCTCACCAATGCAAAGTACAGGGAAAGAATGACTTCCCTGGTCCAGCTGGTCACGCTATTCCTGATACAGGCCAGGATGCCACTGGCCTTCTTGGTCACCAGGGCACACTGCTGGATCATGTTCAGTTGGCTGCTGACCATTACCCCCAGGTCCATTTCTGCCTGAGCACTGTCCAGCCACACCAACCCTAGCCTATTGCGTTGCAGGGCCAAAATGTAGGACTTGGCACTTGGACTTATTAAATGTCATCTTATTGGACTCTGCCCATCCATACAACCGTTCCAGGTCTCTCTGCAGAACCCTCCTACTTTCCAATAGATCAACACATGCTCCCAGCTTAGTGTCATCTGCAAATTTATGAATGAAAGACTCAATACACTCATCTATGCCATCAATAAAAATATTGAACAAAACTGGCCCCAGCACAGACCCCTGAGGGACACCACGGCTGACTGGCCACCAGCTGGATGCAGCACCATTCACCATCACTTTCTGGGCCCGGCCACCCAGCCAGTTCTTAAAACCCAGCAAAGAATGCTCCTGTCTAAGCCGTGGGCTGTCAGCTTTTCCAGGAGTATGCTGTGGGAGACAGAGTCAAAGGCCTTGCTGAAGTCCAAAAAGACAACATCCACAGCCTTTCCCACATCTACCAGGTGGGTCACCTGGTCATAAAAGGAGACCATGTTGGTCAAACACGACCTACCCCTCCTAAACCCATGCTGGCTGGGTCTGATACCCTGGCCATCCTGTAGGCGATGCGTGATGACACTCACTGTTCCATTACCTTACCAGGTAATGAGGTCAGGCTAACTGGCCTATAATTACCATGATCCTCCTTCCTACCCTTTTTATGAATGAGTGTCACACTGGCCAGGTTCCAGTCATCTGGAACCTCACCAGTGAGCCAAGACTGTTGGCAAATGGAGAGCGGCTTCACAAGCTCACCTGCCAGCTCCCTCATCACCCTGGGATGGATCCAATCTAGTCGCATAGATTTATGAACATCCAAGCAGCTCAGCAGTTCTCTGATTGCCTCCTCCTGGATAACAGGGGGACCATTCTGCTCCCTAACACCATCTACCAGCCCAGGAGGACAGTTGTCCTGAGGACAAGCCATCTTCCCACTAAAGACTGAGGCAAAGAAGGCATTAAACACTTCCATGTTCTCCTCATCTGCAGTTAGTAAGTTCCCTCCTGCATCCAGTAGAGAAAAAAGGTTGGCCTTACCCTTCCTTTTGACGTCAATATATTTGTAAAAACATTTTTTATTATCCTTTACAAAAGTTGCCAAATTAAGTTCAAACTGAACTTTGGTCTCCCTAATTTTTTTTTTCCTACATGCCCTAGCAACCCCCTTAAATATTTCCTGAGAGACCTGACCCTCCTTCCAAAGATGATACATCCTCTTTTTATTCCTAAGTTCCTCCAAAACCTCCTTGCCCATCCAGGCTGGACATTTACCTTTTTGACTCATCTTTCTGCATACACGGACAGTGTTCCTGTGCCCTCAAGATCTCTGTTTTGAAGCATGCCCACCTTTCCTGGAGTCCTTTGCTTTTAAGGGCTGCTTCCCAAGGAACTCTCTGAATAAGTCTCCTAAACAGGCCAAAGTCTGCCCTCTGGAAACCCAATGTAAAAGTCTTACTGATGTTCCTCCTTATTTCATCAAATATTGAGAACACTATAATTTCATTATCACTATGTCCCAAGCGGCCTCCAACCACCACATCTCCCACCAGCCCATCTCTATTTGTAAACAACAGGTCTAACAGAGTCCCTCCCTTGGTGGGCTCACTCACCAGCTGCAACAAAATGTTATCCTCCACACACTCTAAAAACTTCCTAGACTGCCTTTTTTCTGCTGTATTAAGTTCTCAACAGATGTCTGGTATGTTAAAGTCACCTACAAGAACAAGGCCTGGTGATCCTGAAACATTCTCCAGCTGCTTATAGAATAAGTTGTCCACCTCTTCTTTGTGGTTGGATGGACAATAACAAACTCCCAGTAGGATGTCAGCCTTGTTGGTCTTCCCCCTAATTCTTACCCATAGGCATTCAACCTCCTTGTTATTAGTTTCAATACCTATGGCATCAAAATCCTCCCTTAAATAAAGGGCCACCCATCCACCTTGTCTCCCTTCTGTCTCTTCTGAAGATCTCGCAGCCATACAGTGCAGCCATCCAGTTATGCGAGTCGTCCCACCACATTTCCATGATGGCAACTACATCATAGCTTTGCTGTTGCATGATGGCTTGCATCCCTTCTTGTTTGTTACCCATGTTGCGTGCATTAGTATACATGCACTTCAGCTGGACTACTGATTTCATCCCTAACTCAGGCTTACCACCCTTGGGTCTGCTTCCAGAGAGCCCAACTGCATCTCCTTCCCCCTTTGAACCTAGTTTAAAGCCCTCTCAATGAGCTCTGCCAGTTCATGAGCTAAAATCCTTTTGCCCTTAACAGAGATGGAGCCCATCATGTTCCAGCAGGCCAGGTACCATAAAAGTTTCCCCATGATCAAAGAACCCAGAATTCTCCTGATGACACCAACCCTTAAGCCACATGTTGATCATGTGGGTTCTCCTATTCCTTTCATAATTTGTCTCTGCCACCAAAGGGACTGAGCAGAACACTATCTGTGCTCCTGCCCTATCAACCACTTGACTCAGTGCCCTGAAATCCCTTTTAATTGCCATGACACTCCTCTTTTCAATATCATCACTCCAGCCTGGAGAATCAGCAGTGGGTAATAATCAGGGGGCTGAATCAACCCAGGGAGTCTCTCGGTAGTGTCCCATACCTGGGCCCTAGGGAGGCAGCAGACCTCCCTGTGGGATGGGTTGGTTGGCATATGGGGCCCTCTGTTCCCCTCAGAAGGGAGTCACCTACTACAACTACCCTTCTTATCTTTTTAATGTTGGAGTTGGTGATCTGTCTGAAAGATGAAGCGTAAATGAGAGGCTCTCTAGGCAGATAATTTTCTTCTACGTAATCTAGATGACCCTCCTCATCCAGGGCCTCATACCACTTCTGAAGTGGCACCTGGGTAGGTGATGGGGGTCGGGAGGAATTTCCATTACCTCCCCGAATAGGAACCCATTTCTATTCCTCTTTATCCATCTGGTGTCCTCCAATTACCTGATGAAGGGAGGCATGGGAGTCCTCTGACTCGTGGTGGACTTCCCTCAAGTATGGAAGGGCAGAACTCCACAAATCTATCTCCCTTTCTGTCTAGGTTTGAAAAGACAGGTGTCTGCTAAGGAAGGCAGAAGCCTCTCTTGAAATTGAAAATGTAAACCCCCTCCCTCTGAATTATTATAATTTTGAAATTAAGGGGCTCTCGGGCAAAGATATGGGAGTAGGAATAACAGTTCTTTATTAAGAAAATAAAAGTAAAAATAAAAATGCAGCAACACAAAACAACACTGGCAGAGTCAGAATATGACCTGACACCCTGTTGGTCAGGGTGTTGGTAGCAGTCCGATTAAATAGTGACTGCAGTCCTCTTGGAGTGACAGATGTAGTTCTGTTGAAAACAATGATCCTGTAGAAAGAGTGTAGTTTTCCTCTGAAGGTCTGGTGGTGGTGTAGATGGGCCTGGTCTTTCTCTGGGAATCCAGTGGGAAAAGGATGACTGTGGTGTTACAAATCTCAGATTATATCCAAGTAGGAATGCTTGGCTCCTCCCTCTGGGCAGAGCATCTCACAATGGGATGATGTAATTTTTATCAGTCATGTAGTGAGACTTAATGGCCCATTAACAGAAGCTATCTCCCGGAGGGAGGATGGGTCATGGAAGGCAGAAATAAAACTGTCCCACCCGGTTTTAACAGGTGGCCCATTAACAGAAGATTGCCCCACCTGGTTCTAACAGATGGCAATAGAATACACACCCCCGGCCACATCTTGCATTGCAACCTAAGACACTTTCACTTTCCCTAGTACTCCTTAGCCTTTAAATTCCTCCCTAAGCTCAGCCACCAGCAAAAGATCATTCACTTGTTCACACCGCAGACAGGCTTCTTCTGCAACTCCCCCTGGAACCACTGATAAGCTCAAACACTCCTCACAGGAATGGGTCTGGACAGACGCATCCTTCTTGGAGGGTTCTATTTAGCTACATTCACTTTTATTAACTGCAGCTTTTGATCATGTAAAAACCATTACTAAGAAAAAACCCAAAACCAACCAACCAACAAAATCATACCAACCAGAAACTAAAAACCCCACTAGCATTTGGAAACCTGCAACCCTACCTGTTTGCCCTGCCTGCACAAAGTGCTGTGTCACACCCTCAGAGATGTGCCATGCCCCTGTTTGCCTGCTCCTGTTAGCCACACTCTGGGTCACTGGCCTCCCTAGAGCCCTTTTTTAATCAACCGGCCGCTGGCCAGAGGAAAACCCCGCCCTGCACCTGCATGGCTAACGAGGAGATATTTTCCTACTCTGCAGCATTGCTATTTTTTTGCCACAGAATTAAAAAGGACTTTTTTTCTGGTGTCACTGCAGGCCACAGAGTATAAATCCAAATGATAGGGCTTATGTTATGAATATGGAGAATTAGAGATAAGAGGTAAAGCAACTTATGACTCTCCCATTTGCTCTTTAGAACACAAGCTTCAGTATTCATTTTAAAAAGCCTTGTCTTCATCCAAACGGCTTGAAAAACCATAGCAGAATGATCCTATTACAGCAGTGCCTTAGTAATGTTGTGTTAGTTAAGGTTGTGTTGTCTGTTTTTGAGGGTTTATAACCCAGCTGTGAATATATTCTTCAGGCTGGAAGCAGTTGCCAAGGGGATTTAGTCCTGCAGTGTAGCCACATTTCTCTTCACAGAGAAAAGCAAGGCACAATTCTTCCCAAGAATATTTCTGGGTTTCACATTCTCTGAACATCAGAGAAAGAAAACACAATTCTTATCATTTGCTGTGTCTGTGTTTGTGCAAAAGTAGAATGCAATATGGAGATTGTTTACCCAAAGTCATGGTATTTTGTTTCCTTGGCCTATCAGGGCTAAGTGTGTGCCTGTTGGGGCTGTCGGCTGACAGTCACGAAATTCAGTGCAGTGTGTGTGCAGGGTTGAGTGCTTGGCAGATTCAGTTTTAGATGTATAGAATAATAAAGTAATTAATTACTAATAAAGTAATTAATTAGCCTTCTGATATCCATGGAGTCAGATGCATCATTTTCTCTCCCCTCGTCGGGACTCACAGCATTGCAGTACTGCAGACAATGATATGGCTCTCTCTTTTTTTTTTTCCCTTCTTTAGATCATATTTTTGTCTGCCTCTTTTTAAGATATGACCAAAAAAATAATAAAACATCCCTCTGTCATGATGCTAATAAGCACCATTCTATATTTCAAGCCAGTGTTAACCTACCTCAGGTCTTGTGGGAATTGAATAAACACATCTGGTTGTGTAGGAAACTTGTGTCAGACTGAGGGACTGAACCAGCATCTCTGAAGGGTGAGCTGACTCCATAGACACTGAACTCCTTCTTCTACCTGCTATAAAGACTTTCAAACTATAGCTTAAATGATTTCTCCCCTGCACAAGGGATTTTTTTCAACTACAAAGACCACTTTGGTTACAGTTTTATTTGACAGAGCTTTCTAAGTGGTTTCCAGGAGGTAATGTTTTCAAAACTGATTTTGACCTATATCAGTGTCCTGGTTCCAGCCAGGACAGGGTTAATTTTTTGCAGTAGCCAGAAGGGGGCATGGCTGGGACCCAGAGGTTATTCCATACCACCTCATATCATTGCCAGGGACAGGGGGAAGGGGTTCTTTCTGGGTTGCACAACATGGTGGCAGGAGTCGTTGGGTATTGTTGGGGGTGAGAGAACTCACATGTGAATTGTTTGTTTCTTGTACCCTCTGTCATTAGTATTGTTGCTGTTACGGTCAATTGTCTTATCTCATTGCTGTTTCCAGTAAATGGTTCTTATCTCAACCCACAATCTTTACCTTTTTGGCCTCCAGTTCCCCTTTCCATCCTGACACAGGGGGGAGGGGGAAGCAAGCAAGCAGCACTTGGTTTGGAGTGTTTCAGTGGGAACATTAAATTGGGGAGTACCAACCATTACTAAACTATGATAATAAGGAAACTTTGAATCCAAGATACACATGTATCTTAGTGCTATAGATACATATTATAACATTGCAGAGCCTGAAATTACATGAGACCGAATTTTCTTTGGCTGTTTCAGTTATTTTTTATCTTGCTGCTGTGTGTTTGCCTTAGAGGAGTGTCACAGTTTGACGCTGGCACAATGTCAGTGCTTCTATGAAAATACATGCTCTCTGGTGTCTGCTGTGAGATGTGACCCGGAATAGAGCAAAGCAGGCTCTAACTTAGGAATAAAGAAAAAAAAATCTTTATTAATTTACAACTATATATAAAGAGAAACACACACAGAACTCGGAATGAAAACCTTCTAAAAAACATTCTTCTTCTCTTCACCAAATTTCTAATCCATCTACTTCTCAGATCACTAACTCTCAGTCTATCACTACCCTTTAGATAATAAATTCTCAGTTCATCAAGGAGAGAGGAGTCTTTCTTGTACTATAGGCTTCTCCTGGAAACACAGTTGAGACTTCTTCTGTTTCCATGTCACATGTGGCACCGCCCGGAGATCATTTGCCATCGTGACATCTTCTTTTCATGTACAGTGCTCTCACTACTGCACATGGACCAGAGCTGCTTCTAGGGTTTTCCTTTTAAGGGTGCTTTGCCCAGTTCCAAAAAGAGCACAGTCTCTCACTTTCGGGACACCTGTTCCCCCCCAAATTTCACCCCCTGGGGCCGAGGGGTCTCGAGAACAGAGATCTTCTTCTCCTCTGAAGATGGAGGACACCACCACTCTCCTCACCCGTCGTCTCTGTTCACGCACTCTTTCACATAACATTACTGCACTCTCTTGGCTCTAAGCCATTGCCTCCCCGTAAATGCAGTCTCTGTGTCACAGGAAAAATGGTTCTGTCCATGGCTATACAAGAAAAGTCCAGTTAAAGGCCACTCTATCATCCCTCCTACTAAGATTCTTTTCAACTTCTATTGTGGCTCATTTCATCTTATCTTTATTTCTCTTCTCATTCAACGTTAGGAGGATCAGCATTTGTAAGGTTTCTATCATCTAAGAAAAGGGTTAAAAATCTCAGGCTCTGCCTGTCCAGAACTCCTACACTGCCCTGCCGGGCACTTTCTCGCTGCACTTCCTCCTCTTCTCTTTCTCCTTCCTGGCCGTGCTATCAAATTTCAAGGTGGCACAAGCACAGACACCAGCGCTCTCTCTCTGTCTCTCTTTCGGGGGGGTGGGGGGTGGCTGCCTTCTACCCTTCCATCCTGCAAAGGCCTTCACCTCCCTTCTCTGTCCAAGGCTCCAGCCTACCTCACCTGGCCGCATGGCTTCCCCTCCCCTGCCTAGCCTGCAGCCGGGCAGGGGAGGTCTGACCTTCTTCACGGACCAGAACCCAAGAGAGCTTCTTCTTGGGAGTTCTCTGCTTTTAACTCTTTGTGTTCTCAGAGGCGTATCCATGTCCTCAGTGGCCACACCAGGTGCTAATATTCAAATCTGAGCACCTATTGGTTTGACCACAGCATCCCAAAAAACTCACTTCCTTTTCAAACCAGGACAAGGAGTATAAATGACCCTTTCAAATTCAGGATTTGAAACTGACAATGACAATTGATAACACTACTTTTTTTCACGTGTGAAGCACTTTTCATTCAGAAGGGTCTCAAATTGCTTTTCAAAATTGTACAGCTTCCCTTCATCCACCACCAGAAAATACACTGCAATTTAGGGCAGGATATGAAGAATAATGTGTCCCAATGAAGGCACAAGGTCAAATCAACTTGGCAGAAAACATATATGAATGAGAGCCTGGACAAAACAACATCACTGGGACTCACATGCTCAAACTCACGAGGGAAAGTGCCATGGGATCATCATTCACTATAAAAGGTCAGAGCCCTGTTTTACATCTCAAACAGGGGCAGGGCACCATATTAGCACACGCTTTCTGAACTGCCTCAAAAGAAAATAAAAGCAATTTGCTGACTGCCATTTCCAAAACCTTTCAAGCAAAAAAGGGCACTATGAGTTTTTTGGTCCCTTCTTTCCTGTAGAAAGGAAAGGCTATATTGAACTTCAGTCTACACTGTGCTATACTCTACAGGAAGCCCAACCCATTTTGAAATTAATATGAACTGTAAGAGGAGACCACAAGGTGGGAAACTCTAAGTGAGTACAAGGCTATTCATAAAATGAGAAAAGGAAATAGGTGATTATAAAAAGTCATTTGAAATGTCCATTTAGCAATGGTACTGTATGAAGGGAGATGTAACCCATGTCAACACAAACTTATTACAGCTGAATTTGCTAAGAACACCTATAACCTCAATCTCTTTTGTTCAACGGTTTACATTTAGGAAGTTTCTTTCATAACATTATCTCTCCAAAACTTACATAAATACAAAGAATGGGGACTTATTCACCCAACTTCCACTTCACAACTTTTTCAATTCCACACAACAGATGAATGAACCCAAAAAATTTTCCCAGCCACCAGGAACACAGATGCTTAGCACTAGATTCAGCAATTTCCAAAGCACAACTGCTGTATGAAATTGGGAGGTCCAGAGAAAAGGCAGCTGGCGAGTCTCTCATTCAAATACCTCATATTCCCAATCAGATCCTGTTGAGAGGAAGGGATTTCAAGCTTTTAAAAAAGTTTTCTGAGATTAAATTTTCCACAGTATTTTTTGTTCACCAAGTGGAACTATTTTCTTCCTACAGCACCACCAGCAGCAAAAAGATTGTGGTGGGTGAATGGAGAAGCAAAGGTGTTCCATCTTGGTGAGACCACCTGTCCTAGGGTGACTTTATGACGCTTGTATCCCTATCATCTGTTCTGTTTATGCTGGATATTAAATTCTGTGCCTTCAAGACTGGTTCTGAGAGCAAAGGTGGGGAGAAGAAGAAGCATGTAGTTTGTTATCAGAGACTGCACTGACTCCTCTAAAAGCAACACTCCTCCGCATTCTGCGCTGGGAACTGTGTTGTCTGGGCACAGACGGAGCAGAACAGAGTGCTCCTTTGCTTTTTAGTTAGTTTAGCTAGCTAAGGCAGTCCGAGTTTTCCCTGAACTGTTTTTCTTTCTCTTTTCTTGGAACTGTTCGAACCTGCTCTGGACTGGAACCCGGGGAGCTCCGACAGCTTGCACTTTGTGGCCTGCCGGGGCCTACTCTGGGCAGCAGCCTTTCCCAGTGCTGGAGGGACTGATAACAGAGCGACCACTCACAGGAGAGACTTTCTGAATTTGTCATCTCTTCAGAGCAGCGAATGAGTTTTGTCAGCTGGTATTGTTCATTTTTTGTGCTGGGGAGTGCTTTGCCTGTTAAATAAACAGGTTTTTTCCACTTCTCTCCAAGGAAATTTTTTTCCTGAACCAGTTGGAGGGAGGGGCGGTGTGGGTTGGCTTTCTGGGGGGGGGGGGGGGGGGGGGCACTTTTTAGAGGTTTTCTCCCAAATTTACCCTAAACCAGGACACCACCATTCATATCATGGGGGAAAAAGACTCTGATCTGGCAGCAGGAACAAGATGCAGAAGTATATGAGTGAGTATTTTGGAAATTAAAAGTTTAATTGGTGAAGTGAGTGTGAGGACAGAGCTACAAGGTTTGCCTTTAATA